>NC_082666.1:102518298-103749705 GCF_025265405.1 Mesoplodon densirostris
AACGGATACCAGGGCAGATATTTCCACGGAGAAGGGCAATCACAGATTCATTAAACAAACTTATGGTTCACCAATGGAAAGGTGTGAGGATTGGATTCATTACGATATTGGGGTTAAGAGACATATACAAACACAGGTGAAATATATAATCACCAAAGACCTATGGAATGCCAAGAGAAGACTACTCAACATTCTGTCATAACGTACAAGGGAAAAGGGTCCCAGGAAGAACAGACATATGTATATGTGTAAAAGAACCACATCTTGCACACCTACAACAAGCCAAACGATGTAATCAAACTTGTTGTAATAAAAAATTAAAAATTAAATTAAAAACACGAACAAGAAGTAGTGAGACAAACTTGAGGGGCTTTCTCCTGGCACATTCCATTCTAAATTCCAATCTAGAACACGGCTTCCATTGAGGCTCTGTTGCCCTAGTAACCAGATTTGCTAAGGGAGAACTGCTGCCACCTTGTGGCCGTTTCACACAACAGCAGCTTTAATCCCAGCGCTAATGGTCAGTGGATATTCCAAATCATTTCAGGCCTGTAAATGACACCGGCCCTGAAAACAAATCCTGGGGTCATATATCAACCAAAAAGTTCAAAAGACGTCCATATTTCAAAACGACAGTTTCAAGAGGCATATTTCACGCACATTAGTGTTCTGCTTCTTTTGCTTTCTTTCTTTTTTGGTTAAAAAAAACGGGAATGGAAAAAAGCAACGCTCAGAATGGGCGAAAACGTTCGCAAACGAATCAATGGACAAAGGTTTAATCTCCAATATATATAAACAGCTCAGGCAGCTTTATATTAATAAAACAAACAACCCAATACAAAAATGGGCAGAAGATCTAAATAGACGTTTCTTCAAAGAAGTCACAGAGACGGCCAAGACGCACATGAAAAGCTGCTCAACACCTCTAATTATTAGAGAAATGCAAATCAAAACGACAATGAGGTATCACCTCACACCTGTTAGACTCGGCATCATCAGAAAATCTACAAACAACAAATTCTGGGGAGGGTGTGGACAAAAGGAACCCTCTTCCACTATTGGTGGGAAGGTAAATTGATACAGTCACTATGGAGAACAGTATGGAGTTTCCTTAAAGAAACTAGAAATAGAATTACCATAGGATCCAGCAATCCCACTTCTGGGCATATACCCAGAGACAACCATAAATCAAAAACACACATTCACCACAATGTTCATTGCAGCACTATTTACAATAGCCAGGTAATGGAAGCAACCTAAATGCCCACAGACAGACGAATGGATAAAGATGTGGTACATATATAAAATGGGATATGACTCAGCCATGAAAAGGAATGAAACTGGGTTGTTTGTAGAGAAGTCAGTGGATCTAGAGACTGTCATACAGAATGAAGTAAGTCAGAAAGAGCAAAACAAATATTCTGTATTAATGCATGTATGTGGAACCTAGATATATGGTACAGATGAACAGGTTTGCAGGGCAGAAATAGAGAAAAAGAGGTAGAGAACAAACGTATGGACACCAAGTCGGGGAAGCCATGGGGTGTTGTGGTCAGATGAGTTGGGAGATAGGTATTGACCTGTATATATGTATATGAATAAAATAAATAATTAATAATAACCTGCTGTATAGAAAAATAAATATAATTAAACTTCAAAATTTTTAGAAATGAAATTTAAAAATAAAACAGAAAAAAGTTCTTCCCTTCACACAGATGTATATCTATGAATGAATTATTTCCATGCTTATATCAATAAATACATAAAAGATGAATAAATTCTAACTTGAACCAAAAAAGAAAAAAAAAACCTGAACCCAGCAGTTATACATAGGAAAACCCTATCAGGGCACTTGCTCCAGCGGTAAACAATTCTGAAATTGGTCAGAGGTGGGGAATCATCTCCCATACAGCCAGCAGCCCGGCCCCTCCACGCAAGGAGCGTCCTCATTGCAAAGCTGGGGGACCGTGCCGGGGCCTCTGTGAGTAAACGTGAGCAGAGCCCCAGGCCAGCTGTTGCTGAACTGTTCCCACCCTTCCCAGGTAAAACACCTGAATATGTACAAGGGCTTAAAAGCCTAGAGGAAGGGTCGAGGAGCCACACCAGCGACAGCACGCAGACCAGCTTGGTGCCTGCAGGCCAGCCAGGATGGTCCTGGCCCCGGGCGCTCTTCTGGAAGCTTTCCATTTCCCTGCCTGAGATACCCCTCCTGTCCCGGCCCCCACTCCTTTTTTTCCTTCCTCACCTCAGCCCGGAGAGAAATTCCAGCGGAAGTTATGGGTGACACATCCTCTTCTTTACAAGTGGCAGCCTGGCAACTCCTGCAGAAAGTCCAGCAGAGCCCCACTCACACCGGGCCACCAACAAAGCCGTGGACCCTCACACCCACCCAACAGCACAGCCCCGAGACTGCTGACGGGGCAGAGAATATGGAGTCAGGCACAGCTGCAGGGGCTATTGCTGCCTGGTGTGCTGTTTCTATTGACCTCAACCCAGGCACACCTGGGGAGGGCTTGCCGGCAGGGTCAGGCTGCCCAGGTCAGCTAATCCTCAGCCCTCAGGGAATCACATTGCAGAAAATGGACCTCGCTAAGACAGAATATTAGCCAAGGAAAAAACGGACACAATGCCATTTGCAGCCCCGTAGATGAGTCTACAGGTAATCACGTGACTTGTAGTAAGTCAGAAAGTGAAAGACACATATCGTAGGATATCACTTACAGGTGTTACCTAAAAACGGATACCAGGGCAGATATTTCCACGGAGAAGGGCAATCACAGATTAATTAAACAAACTTATGGTTCACCAATGGAAAGGTGTGAGGATAGGATTCATTACGATATTGCGGTTAAGAGACATATACAAACACAGGTGAAATATATAATCACCAAAGACCTACGGAATGCCAAGAGAAGACTACTCAACATTCTGTCATAACGTACATGGGAAAAGGGTCCCAGGAAGAACAGACATATGTATATGTGTAAAAGAACCACATCTTGCACACCTACAACAAGCCAAATGATGTAATCAAACTTGCTGTAATAAAAAATTAAAAATTAAATTAAAAACACGAACAAGAAGTAGTGAGACAAACTTGAGGGGCTTTCTCCTGGCACATTCCATTCTAAATTCCAATCTAGAACACGGCTTCCATTGAGGCTCTGTTGCCCTAGTAAGCAGATTTGCTAAGGGAGAACTGCTGCCACCTTGTGGCCGTTTCACACAACAGCAGCTTTAATCCCAGCGCTAATGGTCAGTGGATATTCCAAATCATTTCAGGCCTGTAAATGACACCTGCCCTGAAAACAAATCCTGGGGTCATATATCGACCAAAAAGTTCAAAAGACGTCCATATTTCAAAACGACAGTTTCAAGAGGCATATTTCACGCACATTAGTGTTCTGCTTCTTTTGCTGTCTTTCTTTTTCGGTTAAAAAAAGCGGGAATGGAAAAAGGCAAACCTCAGAATGGGCCAAAACGTTCGCAAACGAATCAATGGACAATGGTTTAATCTCCAACATATATAAACAGCTCACGCAGCTTAATATTAATAAAACAAACAACCCAATACAAATAAAGGCAGAAGATCTAAATAGACGTTTCTTCAAAGAAGTCACAGAGACGGCCAAGACGCACATGAAAAGCTGCTCAACACCACTAATTATTAGAGAAATGCAAATCACAACGACAATGAGGTATCACCTCACACCTGTTAGAATCGGCATCATCAGAAAATCTACAAACAACAAATTCTGGGGAGGGTGTGGACAAAAGGAACCCTCTTCCACTATTAGTGGGAAGGTAAATTGATACAGTCACTATGGAGAACAGTATGGAGTTTCCTTAAAGAAACTAGAAATAGAATTACCATAGGATCCAGCAATCCCACTTCTGGGCATATACCCAGAGAAAACCATAAATCAAAAACACACATTCACCACAATGTTCATTGCAGCACTATTTACAATAGCCAGCTAATGGAAGCAACCTAAATGCCCACAGACAGACGAATGGATAAAGATTTGGTACATATATAAAATGGAATATGACTCAGCCATGAAAAGGAATGAAACTGGGTTATTTGTAGAGAAGTCGGTGGATCTAGAGACTGTCATACAGAATGAAGTAAGTCAGAAAGTGCAAAACAAATATTCTGTATTAATGCATGTATGTGGAACCTAGATATATGGTACAGATGAACAGGTTTGCAGGGCAGAAATAGAGAAAAAGAGGTAGAGAACAAACATATGGACACCAAGTGGGGGAAGCCATGGATTGTTGGTGGTCAGATGAGTTGGGAGATAGGTATTCACCTGTATATATGTATATGAATAAAATAGATAACTAATAATAACCTGCTGTATAGAAAAATAAATATAATTAAACTTCAAAATTTTTAGAAATGAAATTTAAAAATAAAACAGAAAAAAGTTCTTCCCTTCACACAGATGTATTTCTATGAATGAATTATTTCCATGCTTATATCAGTAAATACATAAAAGATGAATGAATTCTAACATGAACCAAAAAAGAAAAAAAAAAATCCTGAACCCAGCAGTTATACAGAGGAAAACCCTATCTGGGCACTTGCTCCAGCGGTAAACAATTCTGAAATTGGTCAGAGGTGGGGAATCATCTCCCATACAGCCAGCAGCCTGGCACCCCCACGCAAGGAGCGTCCTCATTGCAAAGCTGGGGGACCGTGCCGAGGCTTCTGTGAGTAAACGTGAGCTGAGCCCAAGGCCAGCTGCTGCTGAACTGTTCCCACCCTTCCCAGGTAAAACACCTGAATATGTACAAGGGCTTGAAAGCCTAGAGGAAGGGTCGTGGAGCCACACCAGAGACAGCACGCAGGCCAACTTGGTGCCTGCAGGCCAGCCAGGATGATCCTGGCCCCAGGTGCTCTTCTGGAAGCTTTCCATTTCCCTGCCTGAGATACCCCTCCTGTCCCGGCCACCACTCCTTTTTTTCCTCCCTCACCTCAGCTCGGAGAGAAATTCCAGTGGAAGTTATGGGTGACACATCCTCTTCTTTACAGGTGGCAGCCTGGCAACTCCTGCAGAAAGTCCAGCAGATCCCCACTCACACCGGGCCACCAACAAAGCCGTGGACTCTCACACCCTCCCACCAGCACAGCCCCGAGACTGCTGACGGGGCAGAGAATATGGAGTCAGGCACAGCTGCAGGGGCTATTGCTGCCTGGAGTGCTGTTTCTATTGACCTAAACCCAGGCACACCGGGGGAGGGCTTGCCGGCAGGATCAGGCTGCCCAGGTCAGCTAATCCTCAGCCCTCAGGGAATCACATTGCAGAAAATGGACCTCGCTAAGACAGAATATTAGCCAAGGAAAAAAAGGGCACAATGCCATTTGCAGCCCCGTAGATGAGTCTACAGGTAATCTTGTGACTTGTAGTAAGTCAGAAAGTGAAAGACACATATCGTAGGATATCACTTATAGGTGTTACCTAAAATCGGATACCAGGGAAGATATTTCCATGGAGAAGGGCAATCACAGATTCATTAAACAAACTTATGGTTCACCAATGGAAAGCTGTGAGGATTGGATTCATTATGATATTGGGGTTAAGAGACATATACAAACACAGGTGAAATATATAATCACCAAAGATCTACGGAATGCCAAGAGAAGACTACTCAACATTCTGTCATAACGTACATGGGAAAAGGGTCCCAGGAAGAACAGACATATGTATATGTGTAAAACAACCACATCTTGCACACCTACAACAAGCCAAACGTTGTAATCAAACTTGCTGTAATAAAAAATTAAAAATTAAATTAAAAACATGAACAAGAAGTAGTGAGACAAACTTGAGGGGCTTTTTCCTGGCACATTCCATTCTAAATTCCAATCTAGAACACGACTTCCATTGAGGCTCTGTTGCCCTGGTAACCAGATTTGCTAAGGGAGAACTGCTGCCACCTTGTGGCCGTTTCACACAACATCAGCTTTAATTCCAGCGCTAATGGTCAGTGGATATTCCAAATCATTGCAGGCCTGTTAATGACATCTGCACTGAAAACAAATCCTGGGGCCATATATCGACCAAAAAGTTCAAAAGACGTCCATATTTCAAAACGACAGTTTCAAGAGGCATATTTCACGCACATTAGTGTTCTGCTTCTTTTGCTTTCTTTCTTTTTGGTTAAAAAAAACGGGAATGGAAAAAGGCAACCCTCAGAATGGGCGAAAACGTTCGCAAACGAATCAATGGAGAAAGGTTTAATCTCCAATATATATCAACAGCTCACGCAGCTAAATATTAATAAAACAAAGAACCCAATACAAAAATGGGCAGAAGATCTAAATAGACGTTTCTTCAAAGAAGTCACAGAGACGGTCAAGACGCACATGAAAAGCTGCTCAACACCACTAATTATTAGAGAAATGCAAATCAAAACGACAATGAGGTATCACCTCACACCTGTTAGAATCGTCATCATTAGAAAATCTACAAACAAAAAATTCTGGGGAGGGTGTGGACAAAAGGAACCCTCTTCCACTATTGGTGGGAAGGTAAATTGATACAGTCACTATGGAGAACAGTATGGAGTTTCCTTAAAGAAACTAGAAATAGAATTACCATAGGATCCAGCAATCCCACTTCTGGGCATATACCCAGAGAAAACCATAAATCAAAAACACACATTCACCACAATGTTCATTGCAGCACTATTTACAATAGCCAGCTAATGGAAGCAACCTAAATGCCCAGAGACAGACGAATGGATAAGGATGTGGTACATATATAAAATGGGATATGACTCAGCCATGAAAAGGAATGAAACTGGGTTATTTGTAGAGAAGTCGGTGGATCTAGAGACTGTCATACAGAATGAAGGAAGTCAGAAAGAGCAAAACAAATATTCTGTATTAATGCATGTATGTGGAACCTAGATATATGGTACAGATGAACAGGTTTGCAGGGCAGAAATAGAGAAACAGAGGTAGAGAACAAACGTATGGACACCAAGTGGGGGAAGCCATGGGGTGTTGGTGGTCAGATGAGTTGGGAGATAGGTATTGACCTGTATATATGTATATGAATAAAATAGATAACTAATAATAACCTGCTGTATAGAAAAATAAATATAATTAAACTTCAAAATTTTTAGAAATAAAATTTAAAAATAAAACAGAAAAAAGTTCTTCCCTTCACACAGATGTATTTATATGAATGAATTATTTCCATGCTAATATCAATAAATACATAAAAGATGAATAATTTCTAACTTGAACCAAAAAAGAAAAAAAAACAACCTAAACCCAGCAGTTATACAGAGGAAAACCCTATCAGGGCACTTGCTCCAGCGGTAAACAATTCTGAAATTGGTCAGAGGTGGGGAATCATCTCCCATACAGCCAGCAGCCTGGCACCCCCACGCAAGGAGCGTCCTCATTGCAAAGCTGGGGGACTGTGCCGAGGCCTCGGTGAGTAAACGTGAGCTGAGCCCAAGGCCAGCTGCTGCTGAACTGTTCCCACCCTTCCCAGGTAAAACACCTGAATATGTACAAGGGCTTGAAAGCCTAGAGGAAGGGTCGTGGAGCCACACCAGCGACAGCACGCAGACCAACTTGGTGCCTGCAGGCCAGCCAGGATGGTCCTGGCCCCAGGCGCTCTTCTGGAAGCTTTCCATTTCCCTGCCTGAGATACCTCTCCTGTCCCGGCCCCCACTCCTTTTTTTCCTTCCTCACCTCAGCCCGGACACAAATTCCAGCGGAAATTATGGGTGACACATCCTCTTCTTTACAGGTGGCAGCCTGGCAACTCCTGCAGAAAGTCCAGCAGATCCCCACTCACACCGGGCCACCAAAAAAGCCGTGGACCCTCACACCCTCCCACCAGCACAGCACCGAGACTGCTGACGGGGCAGAGAATATGGAGTCAGGCACAGCTGCAGGGGCTATTGTTACCTGGAGTGCTGTTTCTATTGACCTCAACCCAGGCACACCTGGGGAGGGCTTGCCGGCAGTGTCAGGCTGCCCAGGTCAGCTAATTCTCAGCCCTCAGGGAATCACATTGCAGAAAATGGACCTCGCTAAGACAGAATATTAGCCAAGGAAAAAAAAGACACAATGCCATTTGCAGCCCCGTAGATGAGTCTACAGGTAATCATGTGACTTGTAGTAAGTCAGAAAGTGAAAGACACATATCGTAGGATATCACTTATACGTGTTACCTAAAAACGGATACCAGGGAAGATATTTCCACGGAGAAGGGCAATCACAGATTCATTAAACAAACTTATGGTTCACCAATGGAAAGGAGTGAGGATTCGATTCATTATGATATTGGGGTTAAGAGACATATACAAACACAGGTGAAATATATAATCACCAAAGACCTACGGAATGCCAAGAGAAGACTACTCAACATTCTGTCATAACGTACATGGGAAAAGGGTCCCAGGAAGAACAGACATATGTATATGTGTAAGAGAACCACATCTTGCACACCTACCACAAGCCAAACGTTGTAATCAAACTTGCTGTAATAAAAAATTAAAAATTAAATTAAAAACACGAACAAGAAGTAGTGAGACAAACTTGAGGGGCTTTCTCCTGGCACATTCCATTCTAAATTCCAATCTAGAACATGGCTTCCATTGAGGCTCTGTTTCCCTGGTAACCAGATTTGCTAAGGGAGAACTGCTGCCACCTTGTGGCCGTTTCACACAACATCAGCTTTAATCCCAGCGCTAATTGTCAGTAGATATTCCAAATCATTGCAGGCCTGTAAATGACACCTGCCCTGAAAACAAATCCTGGGGTCACATATCGACCAAAAAGTTCAAAAGACGTCCATATTTCAAAACGACAGTTTCAAGAGTCATATTTCACGCACATTAGTGTTCTGCTTCTTTTGCTTTCTTTCTTTTTTGGTTAAAAAAAACGGAAATGGAAAAAGGCAACCCTCAGAATGGGCCAAAACGTTCGCAAACGAATCAATGGACAATGGTTTAATCTCCAACATATATAAACAGCTCACGCAGCTTAATATTAATAAAACAAAGAACCCAATACAAAAATGGGCAGAAGATCTAAATAGACGTTTCTTCAAAGAAGTCACAGAGACGGCCAAGACGCACATGAAAAGCTGCTCAACACCACTAATTATTAGAGAAATGCAAATCAAAACGACAATGAGGTATCACCTCACACCTGTTAGACTCGGCATCATCAGAAAATTTACAAACAACAAATTCTGGGGAGGGTGTGGACAAAAGGAACCCTCTTCCACTACTGGTGGGAAGGTAAATTGATACAGTCACTATGGAGAACAGTATGGAGTTTCCTTAAAGAAACTAGAAATAGAATTACCATAGGATCCAGCAATCCCATTTCTGGGCATATACCCAGAGAAAACCATAAATCAAAAACACACATTCACCACAATGTTCATTGCAGCACTATTTACAATAGCCAGGTAATGGAAGCAACCTAAATGCCCACAGACACACGAATGGATAAAGATGTTGTACATATATAAAATGGGATATGACTCAGCCATGAAAAGCAATGAAACTGGGTTATTTGTAGAGAAGTCGGTGGATCTAGAGACTGTCATACAGAATGAAGTAAGTCAGAAAGAGCAAAACAAATATTCTGTATTAATGCATGTATGTGGAACCTAGATATATGGTACAGATGAACAGGTTTGCAGGGCAGAAATAGAGAAACAGAGGTAGAGAACAAACGTATGGACACCAAGTGGGGGAAGCCATGGGGTGTTGGTGGTCAGATGAGTTGGGAGATAGGTATTGACCTGTATATATGTATATGAATAAAATAGATAACTAATAATAACCTGCTGTATAGAAAAATAAATCTGATTAAACTGCAAAATTTTTAGAAATGACATTTAAAAATAAAACAGAAAAAAGTTCTTCCCTTCACACAGATGTATTTCTATGAATGAATTATTTCCATGCTTATATCAGTATATAAATAAAAGATGAATGAATTCTAACTTGAACCAAAAAAGAAAAAAAAAATCCTGAACCCAGCAGTTATACAGAGGAAAACCCTATCAGGGCACTTGCTCCAGCGGTAAACAATTCTGAAATTGGTCAGAGGTGGGGAATCATCTCCCATACAGCCAGCAGCCTAGCACCCCCACGCAAGGAGCGTCCTCATTGCAAAGCTGGGGGACCGTGCCGAGGCTTCTGTGAGTAAACGTGAGCTGAGCCCCAGGCCAGCTGCTGCTGAACTGTTCCCACCCTTCCCAGGTAAAACACCTGAATATGTACAAGGGCTTGAACGCCTAGAGGAAGGGTCGTGGAGCCACACCAGCGACAGCACGCAGGCCAACTTGGTGCCTGCAGGCCAGCCAGGATGGTCCTGGCCCCAGGCGCTCTTCTGGAAGCTTTCCATTTCCCTGCCTGAGATACCCCTCCTATCCCGGCCCCCAGTCCTTTTTTTTCCTTCCTCACCACAGCCCGGAGAGAAATTCCAGCGGAAGTTATGGGTGACACATCCTCTTCTTTACAGGTGGCAGCCTGGCAACTCCTGCAGAAAGTCCAGCAGAGCCCCACTCACACCGGGTCAACAACAAAGCCGTGGACCCTCACACCCTCCCACCAGCACCGCCCCGAGACTGCTGACGGGGCAGAGAATATGGAGTCAGGCACAGCTGCAGGGGCTATTGCTGCCTGGAGTGCTGTTTCTATTGACCTCAACGCAGGCACACCTGGGGAGGGCTTGCCGGCAGGGTCAGGCTGCCCAGGTCAGCTAATCCTCAGCCCTCAGGGAATCACATTGCAGAAAATGGACCTCGCTAAGACAAAATATTAGCCAAGGATAAAAAGGGCACAATGCCATTTGCAGCCCCGTAGATGTGTCTACAGGTAATCATGTGACTTGTAGTAAGTCAGAAAGTGAAAGACACATATCGTAGGATATCACTTATAGGTGTTACCTAAATACGGATACCAGGGCAGATATTTCCATGGAGAAGGGCAATCACAGATTCATTAAACAAACTTATGGTTCACCAATGGAAAGGTGTGAGGATAGGATTCATTATGATACAGGGGTTAAGAGACATATACAAACACATGTGAAATATAAAATCACCAAAGACCTACGGAATGCCAAGAGAAGACTACTCAACATTCTGTCATAACGTACATGGGAAAAGGGTCCCAGGAAGAACAGACATATGTATATGTGTAAAAGAACCACATCTTGCACACCTACAACAAGCCAAACGTTGTAATCAAACTTGCGGTAATAAAAAATTAAAAATTAAATTAAAAACACGAACAAGAAGTAGTGAGACAAACTTGAGGGGCTTTCTCCTGGCACATTCCATTCTAAATTCCAATCTAGAACACGGCTTCCATTGAGGCTCTGTTGCCCTAGTAACCAGATTTGCTAAGGGAGAACTGCTGCCACCTTGTGGCCGTTTCACACAACAGCACGTTTAATCCCAGCGCTACTGGTCACTGGATATTCCAAATCATTGCAGGCCTGTAAATGACACCTGCCCTGAAAACAAATCCTGGGGTCATATATCGATCAAAAAGTTCAAAAGACGTCCTTATTTCAAAACGACAGTTTCAAGAGGCATATTTCACGCACATTAGTGTTCTGCTTCTTTTGCTTTCTTTCTATTTTGGTTACAAAAAACGGGAATGGAAAAAGGCAACCCTCAGAATGGGCGAAAACGTTCGCAAACGAATCAATGGAGAAATGTTTAATCTCCAATATATATCAACAGCTCACGCAGCTAAATATTAATAAAACAAACAACCCAATACAAAAATGGGCAGAAGATCTAAATAGACGTTTCTTCAAAGAAGTCACAGAGACGGCCAAGACGCACATGAAAAGCTGCTCAACACCACTAATTATTAGAGAAATGCAAATCAAAACGACAATGAGGTATCACCTCACACCTGTTAGAATCGGCATCATCAGAAAATCTACAAACAACAAATTCTGGGGAGGGTTTGGACAAAAGGAACCCTCTTCCACTATTGGTGGGAAGGTAAATTGATACAGTCACTATGGAGAACAGTATGGAGTTTCCTTAAAGAAACTAGAAATAGAATTACCATAGGATCCAGCAATCCCACTTCTGGGCATATACCCAGAGAAAACCATAAATCAAAAACACACATTCACCACAATATTCATTGCAGCACTATTTACAATAGACAAGTAAAGGAAGCAACCTAAATGCCCACAGACAGACGAATGGATAAAGATGTGGTACATATATAAAATGGGATATGACTCAGCCATGAAAAGGAATGAAACTGGGTTATTTGTAGAGAAGTCAGTGGATCTAGAGACTGTCTTACAGAATGAAGTCAGAAAGAGCAAAACAAATATTCTGTATTAATGCATGTATGTGGAACCTAGATATATGGTACAGATGAACAGGTTTGCAGGGCAGAAATAGAGAAAAAGAGGTAGAGAACAAACGTATGGACACCAAGTGGGGGAAGCCATGGATTGTTGGTGGTCAGATGAGTTGGGAGATAGGTATTCACCTGTATATATGTATATGAATAAAATAGATAACTAATAATAACCTGCTGTATACAAAAATAAATATAATTAAACTTCAAAATTTTTAGAAATGAAATTTAAAAATAAAACAGAAAAATTTCTTCCCTTCACACAGATGTATTTCTATGAATGAATTATTTCCATGCTTATATCAGTAAATACATAAAAGATGAATGAATTCTAACTTGAACCAAAAAAGAAAAAAAAAATCCTGAACCCAGCAGTTATACAGAGGAAAACCCTATCAGGGCACTTGCTCCAGCGGTAAACAATTCTGAAATTGGTCAGAGGTGGGGAATCATCTCATATACAGCCAGCAGCCCGGCCCCCCCATGAAAGGAGCGTCCTCATTGCACAGCTGGGGGACCGTGCCGAAGCCTCTGTGAGTAAACGTGAGCTGAGCCCCAGGCCAGCTGCTGCTGAACTGTTCCCACCCTTCCCAGGTAAAACACCTGAATATGTACAAGGGCTTGAACGCCTAGAGGAAGGGTCGTGGAGCCACACCAGCGACAGCACGCAGGCCAACTTGGTGCCTGCAGGCCAGCCAGGATGGTCCTGGCCCCGGGTGCTCTTCTGGAAGCTTTCCATTTCCCTGCCTGAGATACCCCTCCTCTCCCGTTCCCCACTCCTTTTTTTCCTTCCTCACCTCAACCCGGAGTGAAATTCCAGCGGAAGTTATGGGTGACACATCCTCTTCTTTACAAGTGGCAGCCTGGCAACTCCTGCAGAAAGTCCAGCAGAGCCCCACTCACACCGGGCCACCAACAAAGCCATGGACCCTCACACCCTCCCACCAGCACAGCCCCGAGACTGCTGACGGGGCAGAGAATATGGAGTCAGGCACAGCTGCAGGGGCTATTGCTGCCTGGAGTGCTGTTTCTATTGACCTCAACCCAGGCACACCTGGGGAGGGCTTGCCGGCAGGGTCAGGCTGCCCAGGTCAGCTAATCCTCAGCCCTCAGGGAATCACATTGCAGAAAATGGACCTCGCTAAGACAGAATATTAGCCAAGGAAAAAAAGGACACAATGCCATTTGCAGCCCCGTAGATGAGTCTACAGGTAATCACGTGACTTGTAGTAAGTCAGAAAGTGAAAGACACATATCGTAGGATATCACTTACAGGTGTTACCTAAAAACGGATACCAGGGCAGATATTTCCACGGAGAAGGGCAATCACAGATTCATTAAACAAACTTATGGTTCACCAATGGAAAGGTGTGAGGATTGGATTCATTACGATATTGGTGTTAAGAGACATATACAAACACAGGTGAAATATATAATCACCAAAGACCTACGGAATGCCAAGAGAAGACTACTCAACATTCTGTCATAACGTACATGGGAAAAGGGTCCCAGGAAGAATAGACATATGTATATGTGTAAAAGAACCACATCTTGCACACCTACAACAAGCCAAACGATGTAATCAAACTTTCTGTAATAAAAAATTAAAAATTAAATTAAAAACACGAACAAGAAGTAGTGAGACAAACTTGAGGGGCTTTCTCCTGGCACATTCCATTCTAAATTCCAATCTAGAACACGGCTTCCATTGAGGCTCTGTTGCCCTAGTAACCAGATTTGCTAAGGGAGAACTGCTGCCACTTTGTGGCCGTTTCACACAACAGCAGCTTTAATCCCAGCGCTAATGGTCAGTGGATATTCCAAATCATTTCAGGCCTGTAAATGACACCGGCCCTGAAAACAAATCCTGGGGTCATATATCAACCAAAAAGTTCAAAAGACGTCCATATTTCAAAACGACAGTTTCAAGAGGCATATTTCACGCACATTAGTGTTCTGCTTCTTTTGCTTTCTTTCTTTTTTGGTTAAAAAAACCGGGAATGGAAAAAAGCAACGCCCAGAATGGGCGAAAACGTTCGCAAACGAATCAATGGACAAAGGTTTAATCTCCAATATATATAAACATATCAGGCAGCTTAATATTAATAAAACAAACAACCCAATACAAAAATGGGCAGAAGATCTAAATAGACGTTTCTTCAAAGAAGTCACAGAGACGGCCAAGACGCACATGAAAAGCTGCTCAACACCTCTAATTATTAGAGAAATGCAAATCAAAACGACAATGAGGTATCACCTCACACCTGTTAGACTCGGCATCATCAGAAAATCTACAAACAACAAATTCTGGGGAGGGTGTGGACAAAAGGAACCCTCTTCCACTATTGGTGGGAAGGTCAATTGATACAGTCACTATGGAGAACAGTATGGAGTTTCCTTAAAGAAACTAGAAATAGAATTACCATAGGATCCAGCAATCCCACTTCTGGGCATATACCCAGAGAAAACCATAAATCAAAATCACACATTCACCACAATGTTCATTGCAGCACTATTTACAATAGCCAGGTAATGGAAGCAACCTAAATGCCCACAGACAGACGAATGGATAAAGATGTGGTACATACATAAAATGGGATATGACTCAGCCATGAAAAGGAATGAAACTGGGTTGTTTGTAGAGAAGTCGGTGGATCTAGAGACTGTCATACAGAATGAAGTAAGTCAGAAAGAGCAAAACAAATATTCTGTATTAATGCATGTATGTGGAACCTAGATATATGGTACAGATGAACAGGTTTGCAGGGCAGAAATAGAGAAACAGAGGTAGAGAACAAACGTATGGACACCAAGTCGGGGAAGCCATGGGGTGTTGTGGTCAGATGAGTTGGGAGATAGGTATTGACCTGTATATATGTATATGAATAAAATAAATAATTAATAATAACCTGCTGTATAGAAAAATAAAAATAATTAAACTTCAAAATTTTTAGAAATGAAATTTAAAAATAAAACAGAAAAAAGTTCTTCCCTTCACACAGATGTATTTCTATGAATGAATTATTTGCATGCTTATATCAATAAATACATAAAAGATGAATAAATTGTAACTTGAACCAAAAAAGAAAAAAAAAAAAACCTGAACCCAGCAGTTATACAGAGGAAAACCCTATCAGGGCACTTGCTCCAGCGGTAAACAATTCTGAAATTGGTCAGAGGTGGGGAATCGTCTCCCATACAGCCAGCAGCCCGGCCCCTCCACGCAAGGAGCGTCCTCATTGCAAAGCTGGGGGACCGTGCCGGGTCCTCTGTGAGTAAACGTGAGCAGAGCCCCAGGCCAGCTGTTGCTGAACTGTTCCCACCATTCCCAGGTAAAACACCTGAATATGTACAAGGGCTTGAAAGCCTAGAGGAAGGGTCGTGGAGCCACACCAGCGACAGCACACAGGCCAACTTGGTGCCTGCAGGCCAGCCAGGATGGTCCTGGCCCCGGGCGCTCTTCTGGAAGCTTTCCATTTCCCTGCCTGAGATACCCCTCCTGTCCCGGCCCCCACTCCTTTTTTTCCTTCCTCACCTCAGCCCGGAGAGAAATTCCAGCGGAAGTTATGGGTGACACATCCTCTTCTTTACAAGTGGCAGCCTGGCAACTCCTGCAGAAATTCCAGCAGAGCCCCACTCACACCGGGCCACCAACAAAGCCGTGGACCCTCACACCCACCCAACAGCACAGCCCCGAGACTGCTGACGGGGCAGAGAATATGGAGTCAGGCACAGCTGCAGGGGCTATTGCTGCCTGGAGTGCTGTTTCTATTGACCTCAACCCAGGCACACCTGGGGAGGGCTTGCCGGCAGGGTCAGGCTGCCCAGGTCAGCTAATCCTCAGCCCTCAGGGAATCACATTGCAGAAAATGGACCTCGCTAAGACAGAATATTAGCCAAGGAAAAAAAGGACACAATGCCATTTGCAGCCCCGTAGATGAGTCTACAGGTAATCACGTGACTTGTAGAAAGTCAGAAAGTGAAAGACACATATCGTAGGATATCACTTACAGGTGTTACCTAAAAACGGATACCAGGGCAGATATTTCCACGGAGAAGGGCAATCACAGATTCATTAAACAAACTTATGGTTCACCAATGGAAAGGTGTGAGGATTGGATTCATTACGATATTGGGGTTAAGAGACATATACAAACACAGGTGAAATATATAATCACCAAAGACCTATGGAATGCCAAGAGAAGACTACTCAACATTCTGTCATAAAGTACATGGGAAAAGGGTCCCAGGAAGAACAGACATATGTATATGTGTAAAAGAACCACATCTTGCACACCTACAACAAGCCAAACGATGTAATCAAACTTGTTGTAATAAAAAATTAAAAATTAAATTAAAAACACGAACAAGAAGTAGTGAGACAAACTTGAGGGGCTTTCTCCTGACACATTCCATTCTAAATTCCAATCTAGAACACGGCTTCCATTGAGGCTCTGTTGCCCTAGTAAGCAGATTTGCTAAGGGAGAACTGCTGCCACCTTGTGGCCGTTTCACACAACAGCAGCTTTAATCCCAGCGCTAATGGTCAGTGGATATTCCAAATCATTTCAGGCCTGTAAATGACACCGGCCCTGAAAACAAATCCTGGGGTCATATATCAACCAAAAAGTTCAAAAGACGTCCATATTTCAAAACGACAGTTTCAAGAGGCATATTTCACGCACATTAGTGTTCTGCTTCTTTTGCTGTCTTTCTTTTTCGGTTAAAAAAAACGGGAATGGAAAAAGGCAAACCTCAGAATGGGCCAAAACATTCGCAAACGAATCAATGGACAATGGTTTAATCTCCAACATATATAAACAGCTCACGCAGCTTAATATTAATAAAACAAACAACCCAATACAAATAAAGGCAGAAGATCTAAGTAGACGTTTCTTCAAAGAAGTCACAGAGACGCCCAAGACGCACATGAAAAGCTGCTCAACACCACTAATTATTAGAGAAATGCAAATCACAACGACAATGAGGTATCACCTCACACCTGTTAGAATCGGCATCATCAGAAAATCTACAAACAACAAATTCTGGGGAGGGTGTGGACAAAAGGAACCCTCTTCCACTATTAGTGGGAAGGTAAATTGATACAGTCACTATGGAGAACAGTATGGAGTTTCCTTAAAGAAACTAGAAATAGAATTACCATAGGATCCAGCAATCCCACTTCTGGGCATATACCCAGAGAAAACCATAAATCAAAAACACACATTTACCACAATGTTCATTGCAGCACTATTTACAATAGCCAGCTAATGGAAGCAACCTAAATGCCCACAGACAGACGAATGGATAAAGATTTGATACATATATAAAATGGAATATGACTCAGCCATGAAAAGGAATGAAACTGGGTTAATTGTAGAGAAGTCGGTGGATCTAGAGACTGTCATACAGAATGAAGTAAGTCAGAAAGTGCAAAACAAATATTCTGTATTAATGCATGTATGTGGAACCTAGATATATGGTACAGATGAACAGGTTTGCAGGGCAGAAATAGAGAAAAAGAGGTAGAGAACAAACGTATGGACACCAAGTGGGGGAAGCCATGGATTGTTGGTGGTCAGATGAGTTGGGAGATAGGTATTCACCTGTATATATGTATATGAATAAAATAGATAACTAATAATAACCTGCTGTATAGAAAAATAAATATAATTAAACTTCAAAATTTTTAGAAATGAAATTTAAAAATAAAACAGAAAAATTTCTTCCCTTCACACAGATGTATTTCTATGAATGAATTATTTCCATGCTTATATCAGTAAATACATAAAAGATGAATGAATTCTAACTTGAACCAAAAAAGAAAAAAAATCCTGAACCCAGCAGTTATACAGAGGAAAACCCTATCAGGGCACTTGCTCCAGCGGTAAACAATTCTGAAATTGGTCAGAGGTGGGGAATCATCTCATATACAGCCAGCAGCCCGGCCCCCCCATGAAAGGAGCGTCCTCATTGCACAGCTGGGGGACCGTGCCGAAGCCTCTGTGAGTAAACGTGAGCTGAGCCCCAGGCCAGCTGCTGCTGAACTGTTCCCACCCTTCCCAGGTAAAACACCTGAATATGTACAAGGGCTTGAACGCCTAGAGGAAGGGTCGTGGAGCCACACCAGCGACAGCACGCAGGCCAACTTGGTGCCTGCAGGCCAGCCAGGATGGTCCTGGCCCCGGGTGCTCTTCTGGAAGCTTTCCATTTCCCTGCCTGAGATACCCCTCCTCTCCCGTTCCCCACTCCTTTTTTTCCTTCCTCACCTCAACCCGGAGTGAAATTCCAGCGGAAGTTATGGGTGACACATCCTCTTCTTTACAAGTGGCAGCCTGGCAACTCCTGCAGAAAGTCCAGCAGAGCCCCACTCACACCGGGCCACCAACAAAGCCATGGACCCTCACACCCTCCCACCAGCACAGCCCCGAGACTGCTGACGGGGCAGAGAATATGGAGTCAGGCACAGCTGCAGGGGCTATTGCTGCCTGGAGTGCTGTTTCTATTGACCTCAACCCAGGCACACCTGGGGAGGGCTTGCCGGCAGGGTCAGGCTGCCCAGGTCAGCTAATCCTCAGCCCTCAGGGAATCACATTGCAGAAAATGGACCTCGCTAAGACAGAATATTAGCCAAGGAAAAAAAGGACACAATGCCATTTGCAGCCCCGTAGATGAGTCTACAGGTAATCACGTGACTTGTAGTAAGTCAGAAAGTGAAAGACACATATCGTAGGATATCACTTACAGGTGTTACCTAAAAACGGATACCAGGGCAGATATTTCCACGGAGAAGGGCAATCACAGATTCATTAAACAAACTTATGGTTCACCAATGGAAAGGTGTGAGGATTGGATTCATTACGATATTGGTGTTAAGAGACATATACAAACACAGGTGAAATATATAATCACCAAAGACCTACGGAATGCCAAGAGAAGACTACTCAACATTCTGTCATAACGTACATGGGAAAAGGGTCCCAGGAAGAATAGACATATGTATATGTGTAAAAGAACCACATCTTGCACACCTACAACAAGCCAAACGATGTAATCAAACTTTCTGTAATAAAAAATTAAAAATTAAATTAAAAACACGAACAAGAAGTAGTGAGACAAACTTGAGGGGCTTTCTCCTGGCACATTCCATTCTAAATTCCAATCTAGAACACGGCTTCCATTGAGGCTCTGTTGCCCTAGTAACCAGATTTGCTAAGGGAGAACTGCTGCCACCTTGTGGCCGTTTCACACAACAGCAGCTTTAATCCCAGCGCTAATGGTCAGTGGATATTCCAAATCATTTCAGGCCTGTAAATGACACCTGCCCTGAAAACAAATCCTGGGGTCATATATCAACCAAAAAGTTCAAAAGACGTCCATATTTCAAAACGACAGTTTCAAGAGGCATATTTCACGCACATTAGTGTTCTGCTTCTTTTGCTTTCTTTCTTTTTTGGTTAAAAAAACCGGGAATGGAAAAAAGCAACGCCCAGAATGGGCGAAAACGTTCGCAAACGAATCAATGGACAAAGGTATAATCTCCAATATATATAAACATATCAGGCAGCTTAATATTAATAAAACAAACAACCCAATACAAAAATGGGCAGAAGATCTAAATAGACGTTTCTTCAAAGAAGTCACAGAGACGGCCAAGACGCACATGAAAAGCTGCTCAACACCTCTAATTATTAGAGAAATGCAAATCAAAACGACAATGAGGTATCACCTCACACCTGTTAGACTCGGCATCATCAGAAAATCTACAAACAACAAATTCTGGGGAGGGTGTGGACAAAAGGAACCCTCTTCCACTATTGGTGGGAAGGTCAATTGATACAGTCACTATGGAGAACAGTATGGAGTTTCCTTAAAGAAACTAGAAATAGAATTACCATAGGATCCAGCAATCCCACTTCTGGGCATATACCCAGAGAAAACCATAAATCAAAATCACACATTCACCACAATGTTCATTGCAGCACTATTTACAATAGCCAGGTAATGGAAGCAACCTAAATGCCCACAGACAGACGAATGGATAAAGATGTGGTTCATACATAAAATGGGATATGACTCAGCCATGAAAAGGAATGAAACTGGGTTGTTTGTAGAGAAGTCGGTGGATCTAGAGACTGTCATACAGAATGAAGGAAGTCAGAAAGAGCAAAACAAATATTCTGTATTAATGCATGTATGTGGAACCTAGATATATGGTACAGATGAACAGGTTTGCAGGGCAGAAATAGAGAAACAGAGGTAGAGAACAAACGTATGGACACCAAGTCGGGGAAGCCATGGGGTGTTGTGGTCAGATGAGTTGGGAGATAGGTATTGACCTGTATATATGTATATGAATAAAATAAATAATTAATAATAACCTGCTGTATAGAAAAATAAAAATAATTAAACTTCAAAATTTTTAGAAATGAAATTTAAAAATAAAACAGAAAAAAGTTCTTCCCTTCACACAGATGTATTTCTATGAATGAATTATTTCCATGCTTATATCAATAAATACATAAAAGATGAATAAATTGTAACTTGAACCAAAAAAGAAAAAAAAAAACCTGAACCCAGCAGTTATACAGAGGAAAACACTATCAGGGCACTTGCTCCAGCGGTAAACAATTCTGAAATTGGTCAGAGGTGGGGAATCGTCTCCCATACAGCCAGCAGCCCGGCCCCTCCACGCAAGGAGCGTCCCCATTGCAAAGCTGGGGGACCGTGCCGGGTCCTCTGTGAGTAAACGTGAGCAGAGCCCCAGGCCAGCTGTTGCTGAACTGTTCCCACCCTTCCCAGGTAAAACACCTGAATATGTACAAGGGCTTGAAAGCCTAGAGGAAGGGTCGTGGAGCCACACTAGTGACAGCACACAGGCCAACTTGGTGCCTGCAGGCCAGCCAGGATGGTTCTGGCCCCGGGCGCTCTTCTGGAAGCTTTCCATTTCCCTGCCTGAGATACCCCTCCTGTCCCGGCCCCCACTCCTTTTTTTCCTTCCTCACCTCAGCCCGGAGAGAAATTCCAGCGGAAGTTATGGGTGACACATCCTCTTCTTTACAAGTGGCAGCCTGGCAACTCCTGCAGAAAGTCCAGCAGAGCCCCACTCACACCGGGCCACCAACAAAGCCGTGGACCCTCACACCCACCCAACAGCACAGCCCCGAGACTGCTGACGGGGCAGAGAATATGGAGTCAGGCACAGCTGCAGGGGCTATTGCTGCCTGGAGTGCTGTTTCTATTGACCTAAACCCAGGCACACCGGGGGAGGGCTTGCCGGCAGGATCAGGCTGCCCAGGTCAGCTAATCCTCAGCCCTCAGGGAATCACATTGCAGAAAATGGACCTCGCTAAGACAGAATATTAGCCAAGGAAAAAAAGGACACAATGCCATTTGCAGCCCCGTAGATGAGTCTACAGGTAATCATGTGACTTGTAGTAAGTCAGAAAGTGAAAGACACATATCGTAGGATATCACTTATAGGTGTTACCTAAAATCGGATACCAGGGAAGATATTTCCATGGAGAAGGGCAATCACAGATTCATTAAACAAACTTATGGTTCACCAATGGAAAGGTGTGAGGATTGGATTCATTATGATATTGGGGTTAAGAGACATATACAAACACAGGTGAAATATATAATCACCAAAGATCTACGGAATGCCAAGAGAAGACTACTCAACATTCTGTCATAACGTACATGGGAAAAGGGTCCCAGGAAGAACAGACATATGTATATGTGTAAAAGAACCACATCTTGCACACCTACAACAAGCCAAACGTTGTAATCAAACTTGCTGTAATAAAAAATTAAAAATTAAATTAAAAACATGAACAAGAAGTAGTGAGACAAACTTGAGGGGCTTTTTCCTGGCACATTCCATTCTAAATTCCAATCTAGTACACGACTTCCATTGAGGCTCTGTTGCCCTGGTAACCAGATTTGCTAAGGGAGAACTGCTGCCACCTTGTGGCCGTTTCACACAACATCAGCTTTAATTCCAGCGCTAATGGTCAGTGGATATTCCAAATCATTGCAGGCCTGTAAATGACACCTGCACTGAAAACAAATCCTGGGGCCATATATCGACCAAAAAGTTCAAAAGATGTCCATATTTCAAAACGACAGTTTCAAGAGGCATATTTCACGCACATTAGTGTTCTGCTTCTTTTGCTTTCTTTCTTTTTGGTTAAAAAAAACGGGAATGGAAAAAGGCAACCCTCAGAATGGGCGAAAACGTTCGCAAACGAATCAATGGAGAAAGGTTTAATCTCCAATATATATCAACAGCTCACGCAGCTAAATATTAATAAAACAAAGAACCCAATACAAAAATGGGCAGAAGATCTAAATAGACGTTTCTTCAAAGAAGTCACAGAGACGGCCAAGACGCACATGAAAAGCTGCTCAACACCACTAATTATTAGAGAAATGCAAATCAAAACGACAATGAGGTATCACCTCACACCTGTTAGAATCGGCATCATTAGAAAATCTACAAACAAAAAATTCTGGGGAGGGTGTGGACAACAGGAACCCTCTTCCACTATTAGTGGGAAGGTAAATTGATACAGTCACTATGGAGAACAGTATGGAGTTTCCTTAAAGAAACTAGAAATAGAATTACCATAGGATCCAGCAATCCCACTTCTGGGCATATACCCAGAGAAAACCATAAATCAAAAACACACATTCACCACAATGTTCATTGCAGCACTATTTACAATAGCCAGCTAATGGAAGCAACCTAAATGCCCAGAGACAGACGAATGGATAAGGATGTGGTACATATATAAAATGGGATATGACTCAGCCATGAAAAGGAATGAAACTGGGTTATTTGTAGAGAAGTCGGTGGATCTAGAGACTGTCATACAGAATGAAGGAAGTCAGAAAGAGCAAAACAAATATTCTGTATTAATGCATGTATGTGGAACCTAGATATATGGTACAGATGAACAGGTTTGCAGGGCAGAAATAGAGAAACAGAGGTAGAGAACAAACGTATGGACACCAAGTGGGGGAAGCCATGGGGTGTTGGTGGTCAGATGAGTTGGGAGATAGGTATTGACCTGTATATATGTATATGAATAAAATAGATAACTAATAATAACCTGCTGTATAGAAAAATAAATATAATTAAACTTCAAAATTTTTAGAAATAAAATTTAAAAATAAAACAGAAAAAAGTTCTTCCCTTCACACAGATGTATTTATATGAATGAATTATTTCCATGCTAATATCAATAAATACATAAAAGATGAATAATTTCTAACTTGAACCAAAAAAGAAAAAAAAACAACCTGAACCCAGCAGTTATACAGAGGAAAACCCTATCAGGGCACTTGCTCCAGCGGTAAACAATTCTGAAATTGGTCAGAGGTGGGGAATCATCTCCCATACAGCCAGCAGCCTGGCACCCCCACGCAAGGAGCGTCCTCATTGCAAAGCTGGGGGACTGTGCCGAGGCCTCGGTGAGTAAACGTGAGCTGAGCCCAAGGCCAGCTGCTGCTGAACTGTTCCCACCCTTCCCAGGTAAAACACCTGAATATGTACAAGGGCTTGAAAGCCTAGAGGAAGGGTCGTGGAGCCACACCAGCGACAGCACGCAGACCAACTTGGTGCCTGCAGGCCAGCCAGGATGGTCCTGGCCCCAGGCGCTCTTCTGGAAGCTTTCCATTTCCCTGCCTGAGATACCCCTCCTGTCCCGGCCCCCACTCCTTTTTTTCCTTCCTCACCTCAGCCCGGAGACAAATTCCAGCGGAAATTATGGGTGACACATCCTCTTCTTTACAGGTGGCAGCCTGGCAACTCCTGCAGAAAGTCCAGCAGATCCCCACTCACACCGGGCCACCAAAAAAGCCGTGGACCCTCACACCCTCCCACCAGCACAGCACCGAGACTGCTGACGGGGCAGAGAATATGGAGTCAGGCACAGCTGCAGGGGCTATTGTTACCTGGAGTGCTGTTTCTATTGACCTCAACCCAGGCACACCTGGGGAGGGCTTGCCGGCAGGGTCAGGCTGCCCAGGTCAGCTAATCCTCAGCCCTCAGGGAATCACATTGCAGAAAATGGACCTCGCTAAGACAGAATATTAGCCAAGGAAAAAAAGGACACAATGCCATTTGCAGCCCCGTAGATGAGTCTACAGGTAATCATGTGACTTGTAGTAAGTCAGAAAGTGAAAGACACATATCGTAGGATATCACTTATAGGTGTTACCTAAAAACGGATACCAGGGAAGATATTTCCACGGAGAAGGGCAATCACAGATTCATTAAACAAACTTATGGTTCACCAATGGAAAGGAGTGAGGATTCGATTCATTACGATATTGGGGTTAAGAGACATATACAAACACAGGTGAAATATATAATCACCAAAGACCTACGGAATGCCAAGAGAAGACTACTCAACATTCTGTCATAACGTACATGGGAAAAGGGTCCCAGGAAGAACAGACATATGTATATGTGTAAGAGAACCACATCTTGCACACCTACCACAAGCCAAACGTTGTAATCAAACTTGCTGTAATAAAAAATTAAAAATTAAATTAAAAACACGAACAAGAAGTAGTGAGACAAACATGAGGGGCTTTCTCCTGGCACATTCCATTCTAAATTCCAATCTAGAACATGGCTTCCATTGAGGCTCTGTTTCCCTGGTAACCAGATTTGCTAAGGGAGAACTGCTGCCACCTTGTGGCCGTTTCACACAACATCAGCTTTAATCCCAGCGCTAATTGTCAGTGGATATTCCAAATCATTGCAGGCCTGTAAATGACACCTGCCCTGAAAACAAATCCTGGGGTCATATATCGACCAAAAAGTTCAAAAGACGTCCATATTTCAAAACGACAGTTTCAAGAGGCATATTTCACGCACATTAGTGTTCTGCTTCTTTTGCTTTCTTTCTTTTTTGGTTAAAAAAAACGGGAATGGAAAAAGGCAACCCTCAGAATGGGCCAAAACGTTCGCAAACGAATCAATGGACAATGGTTTAATCTCCAACATATATAAACAGCTCACGCAGCTTAATATAAATAAAACAAAGAACCCAATACAAAAATGGGCAGAAGATCTAAATAGACGTTTCTTCAAAGAAGTCACAGAGACGGCCAAGACGCACATGAAAAGCTGCTCAACACCACTAATTATTAGAGAAATGCAAATCAAAACGACAATGAGGTATCACCTCACACCTGTTAGAATCGGCATCATCAGAAAATCTACAAACAACAAATTCTGGGGAGGGTGTGGACAAAAGGAACCCTCTTCCACTATTGGTGGGAAGGTAAATTGATACAGTCACTATGGAGAACAGTATGGAGTTTCCTTAAAGAAACTAGAAATAGAATTACCATAGGATCCAGCAATCCCATTTCTGGGCATATACCCAGAGAAAACCATAAATCAAAAACACACATTCACCACAATGTTCATTGCAGCACTATTTACAATAGCCAGGTAATGGAAGCAACCTAAATGCCCACAGACACACGAATGGATAAAGATGTTGTACATATATAAAATGGGATATGACTCAGCCATGAAAAGCAATGAAACTGGGTTATTTGTAGAGAAGTCGGTGGATCTAGAGACTGTCATACAGAATGAAGGAAGTCAGAAAGAGCAAAACAAATATTCTGTATTAATGCATGTATGTGGAACCTAGATATATGGTACAGATGAACAGGTTTGCAGGGCAGAAATAGAGAAACAGAGGTAGAGAACAAACGTATGGACACCAAGTGGGGGAAGCCATGGGGTGTTGGTGGTCAGATGAGTTGGGAGATAGGTATTGACCTGTATATATGTATATGAATAAAATAGATAACTAATAATAACCTGCTGTATAGAAAAATAAATATAATTAAACTTCAAAATTTTAGAAATGACATTTAAAAATAAAACAGAAAAAAGTTCTTCCCTTCACACAGATGTATTTCTATGAATGAATTATTTCCATGCTTATATCAGTAAATACATAAAAGATGAATGAATTCTAACTTGAACCAAAAAAGAAAAAAATAATCCTGAACCCAGCAGTTATACAGAGGAAAACCCTATCAGGGCACTTGCTCCAGCGGTAAACAATTCTGAAATTGGTCAGAGGTGGGGAATCATCTCCCATACAGCCAGCAGCCTGGCACCCCCACGCAAGGAGCGTCCTCATTGCAAAGCTGGGGGACCGTGCCGAGGCTTCTGTGAGTAAACGTGAGCTGAGCCCCAGGCCAGCTGCTGCTGAACTGTTCCCACCCTTCCCAGGTAAAACACCTGAATATGTACAAGGGCTTGAACGCCTAGAGGAAGGGTCGTGGAGCCACACCAGCGACAGCACGCAGGCCAACTTGGTGCCTGCAGTCCAGCCAGGATGGTCCTGGCCCCAGGCGCTCTTCTGGAAGCTTTCCATTTCCCTGCCTGAGATACCCCTCCTATCCCGGCCCCCACTCCTTTTTTTTCCTTCCTCACCACAGCCCAGAGAGAAATTCCAGCGGAAGTTATGGGTGACACATCCTCTTCTTTACAGGTGGCAGCCTGGCAACTCCTGCAGAAAGTCCAGCAGAGCTCCACTCACACCGGGTCAACAACAAAGCCGTGGACCCTCACACCCTCCCACCAGCACAGCCCCGAGACTGCTGACGGGGCAGAGAATATGGAGTCAGGCACAGCTGCAGGGGGTATTGCTGCCTGGAGTGCTGTTTCTATTGACCTCAACGCAGGCACACCTGGGGAGGGCTTGCCGGCAGGGTCAGGCTGCCCAGGTCAGCTAATCCTCAGCCCTCAGGGAATCACATTGCAGAAAATGGACCTCGCTAAGAAAGAATATTAGCCAAGGAAAAAAAGGGCACAGTGCCATTTGCAGCCCCGTAGATGTGTCTACAGGTAATCATGTGACTTGTAGTAAGTCAGAAAGTGAAAGACACATATCGTAGGATATCACTTATAGGTGTTACCTAAATACGGATACCAGGGCAGATATTTCCACGGAGAAGGGCAATCACAGATTCATTAAACAAACTTATGGTTCACCAATGGAAAGGTGTGAGGATAGGATTCATTATGATATTGGGGTTAAGAGACATATACAAACACAGGTGAAATATAAAATCACCAAAGACCTACGGAATGCCAAGAGAAGACTACTCAACATTCTGTCATAACGTACATGGGAAAAGGGTCCCAGGAAGAACAGACATATGTATATGTGTAAAAGAACCACATCTTGCACACCTACCACAAGCCAAACGTTGTAATCAAACTTGCGGTAATAAAAAATTAAAAATTAAATTAAAAACACGAACAAGAAGTAGTGAGACAAACTTGAGGGGCTTTCTCCTGGCACATTCCATTCTAAATTCCAATATAGAACACGGCTTCCATTGAGGCTCTGTTGCCCTAGTAACCAGATTTGCTAAGGGAGAACTGCTGCCACCTTGTGGCCGTTTCACACAACAGCACCTTTAATCCCAGCGCTACTGGTCACTGGATATTCCAAATCATTGCAGGCCTGTAAATGACACCTGCCCTGAAAACAAATCCTGGGGTCATATATCGATCAAAAAGTTCAAAAGACGTCCTTATTTCAAAACGACAGTTTCAAGAGGCATATTTCACGCACATTAGTGTTCTGCTTCTTTTGCTTTCTTTCTATTTTGGTTACAAAAAACGGGAATGGAAAAAGGCAACCCTCAGAATGGGCGAAAACGTTCGCAAACGAATCAATGGAGAAATGTTTAATCTCCAATATATATCAACAGTTCACGCAGCTAAATATTAATAAAACAAACAACCCAATACAAAAATGGGCAGAAGATCTAAATAGACGTTTCTTCAAAGAAGTCACAGAGACGGCCAAGACGCACATGAAAAGCTGCTCAACACCACTAATTATTAGAGAAATGCAAATCAAAACGACAATGAGGTATCACCTCACACCTGTTAGAATCGGCATCATCAGAAAATCTACAAACAACAAATTCTGGGGAGGGTTTGGACAAAAGGAACCCTCTTCCACTATTGGTGGGAAGGTAAATTGATACAGTCACTATGGAGAACAGTATGGAGTTTCCTTAAAGAAACTAGAAATAGAATTACCATAGGATCCAGCAATCCCACTTCTGGGCATATACCCAGAGAAAACCATAAATCAAAAACACACATTCACCACAATGTTCATTGCAGCACTATTTACAATAGCCAGGTAAAGGAAGCAACCTAAATGCCCACAGACAGACGAATGGATAAAGATGTGGTACATATATAAAATGGGATATGACTCAGCCATGAAAAGGAATGAAACTGGGTTATTTGTAGAGAAGTCAGTGGATCTAGAGACTGTCATACAGAATGAAGTCAGAAAGAGCAAAACAAATATTCTGTATTAATGCATGTATGTGGAACCTAGATATATGGTACAGATGAACAGGTTTGCAGGGCAGAAATAGAGAAACAGAGGTAGAGAACAAACGTATGGACACCAAGGGGGGAAGCCATGGGGTGTTGGTGGTCAGATGAGTTGGGAGATAGGTATTGACCTGTATATATGTATATGAATAAGATAACTAATAATAACCTGCTGTATAGAAAAATAAATATAATTAAACTTCAAAATTTTTAGAAATGACATTTCAAAATAAAACAGGAAAAAGTTCTTCCCTTCACACAGATATATTTCTATGAATGTATTATTTCCATGCTTATACCAATAAATACATAAAAGATGAATAAATTCTAACTTGAACCAAAAAAGAAAAAAAAAACCTGAACCCAGCAGTTATACAGAGGAAAACCCTATCAGGGCACTTGCTCCAGCGGTAAACAATTCTGAAATTGGTCAGCTGTGGGGAATCATCTCCCATACAGCCAGCAGCCCGGCACCCCCACGCAAGGAGCGTCCTCATTGCAAAGCTGGGGGACTGTGCCGAGGCCTCGGTGAGTAAACGTGAGCTGAGCCCAAGGCCAGCTGCTGCTGAACTGTTCCCACCCTTCCCAGGTAAAACACCTGAATATGTACAAGGGCTTGAAAGCCTAGAGGAAGGGTCGTGGAGCCACACCAGCGACAGCACGCAGGCCAACTTGGTGCCTGCAGGCCAGCCAGGATGGTCCTGGCCCCGGGCGCTCTTCTGGAAGCTTTCCATTTCCCTGCCTGAGATACCCCTCCTGTCCCGGCACCCACTCCTTTTTTTCCTTCCTCACCTCAGCCCGGAGAGAAATTCCAGCGGAAGTTATGGGTGACACATCCTCTTCTTTACAAGTGGCAGCCTGGCAACTCCTGCAGAAAGTCCAGCAGAGCCCCACTCACACCGGGCCACCAACAAAGCGGTGGACCATCACACCCTCCCACCAGCACAGCCCCGAGACTGCTGACGGGGCAGAGAATATGGAGTCAGGCACAGCTGCAGGGGCTATTGCTGCCTGGAGTGCTGTTTCTATTGACCTCAACCCAGGCACACCTGGGGAGGGCTTGCCGGCAGGGTCAGGCTGCCCAGGTCAGCTAATCCTCAGCCCTCAGGGAATCACATTGCAGAAAATGGACCTCGCTAAGACAGAATATTAGCCAAGGAAAAAACGGACACAATGCCATTTGCAGCCCCGTAGATGAGTCTACAGGTAATCACGTGACTTGTAGTAAGTCAGAAAGTGAAAGACACATATCGTAGGATATCACTTACAGGTGTTACCTAAAAACGGATACCAGGGCAGATATTTCCACGGAAAAGGGCAATCACAGATTCATTAAACAAACTTATGGTTCACCAATGGAAAGGTGTGAGGATTGGATTCATTACGATATTGGGGTTAAGAGACATATACAAACACAGGTGAAATATATAATCACCAAAGACCTACGGAATGCCAAGAGAAGACTACTCAACATTCTGTCATAACGTACATGGGAAAAGGGTCCCAGGAAGAACAGACATATGTATATGTGTAAAAGAACCACATCTTGCACACCTACAAAAAGCCAAACGATGTAATCAAACTTGCTGTAATAAAATATTAAAAATTAAATTAAAAACACGAACAAGAAGTAGTGAGACAAACTTGAGGGGCTTTCTCCTGGCACATTCCATTCTAAATTCCAATCTAGAACACGGCTTCCATTGAGGCTCTGTTGCCCTAGTAACCAGATTTGCTAAGGGAGAACTGCTGCCACCTTGTGGCCGCTTCACACAACAGCAGCTTTAATCCCAGCGCTAATGGTCAGTGGATATTCCAAATCATTGCAGGCCTGTAAATGACACCTGCCCTGAAAACAAATCCTGGGGTCATATATCGACCAAAAAGTTCAAAAGACGTCCATATTTCAAAACGACAGTTTCAAGAGGAATATTTCACGCACATTAGTGTTCTGCTTCTTTTGCTTTCTTTCTTTTTTGGTTAAAAAAAACGGGAATGGAAAAAGGCATCCCTCAGAATGGGCGAAAACGTTCGCAAATGAATCAATGGACAAAGGTTTAATCTCCAATATATATAAACAGCTCACGCAGCTTAATATTAATAAAACAAACAACCCTAATACAAATATGGGCAGAAGATCTAAATAGACGTTTCTTCAAAGCAGTCACAGAGACGGCCAAGACGCACATGAAAAGCTGCTCAACACCACTAATTATTAGAGAAATGCAAATCAAAATGACAATGAGGTATCACCTCACACCTGTTAGAATCGGCATCATCAGAAAATCTACAAACAACAAATTCTGGGGAGGGTGTGGACAAAAGGAACCCTCTTCCACTATTGGTGGGAAGGTAAATTGATACAGTCACTATGGAGAACAGTATGGAGTTTCCTTAAAGAAACTAGAAATAGAATTACCATAGGATCCAGCAATCCCACTTCTGGGCATATACCCAGAGACAACCATAAATCAAAAACACACATTCACCACAATGTTCATTGCAGCACTATTTACAATAGCCAGGTAATGGAAGCAACCTAAATGCCCACAGACAGACGAATGGATAAAGATGTGGTACATATATAAAATGGAATATGACTCAGCCATGAAACGGAATGAAACTGGGTTTTTTGTAGAGAAGTCGGTGGATCTAGAGACTGTCATACAGAATGAAGTAAGTCAGAAAGAGCAAAACAAATATTCTGTATTAATGCATGTATGTGGAACCTAGATATATGGTACAGATGAACAGGTTTGCAGGGCAGAAATAGAGAAACAGAGGTAGAGAACAAACGTATGGACAACAAGTCGGGGAAGCCATGGGGTGTTGTGGTCAGATGAGTTGGGAGATAGGTATTGACCTGTATATATGTATATGAATAAAATAAATAATCAATAATAACCTGCTGTATAGAAAAATAAATATAATTAAACTTCAAAATTTTTAGAAATAAAATTTAAAAATAAAACAGAAAAAAGTTCTTCCCTTCACACAGATGTATTTCTATGAATGAATTATTTCCATGCTTATATCAATAAATACATAAAAGATGAATAAATTCTAACTTGAACCCAAAAAGAAAAAAAAAAAAAACCTGAACCGAGCAGTTATACAGAGGAAAACACTATCAGGGCACTTGCTCCAGCGGTAAACAATTCTGAAATTGGTCAGAGGTGGGGAATCATCTCCCATACAGCCAGCAGCCCGGCCCCCCCACTCAAGGAGCATCCTCATTGCAAAGCTGGGGGACCGTGCCGAGGCCTCTGTGAGTAAACGTGAGCTGAGCCCCAGGCCAGCTGCTGCTGAACTGTTCCCACCCTTCCCAGGTAAAACACCTGAATATGTACAAGGGCTTGAAAGCCTAGAGGAAGGGTCGTGGATCCACACCAGCGACAACACGCAGGCCAACTTGGTGCCTGCAGGCCAGCCAGGATGGTCCTGGCCCCGGGCGCTCTTCTGGAAGCTTTCCATTTCCCTGCCTGAGATACCCCTCCTGTCCCGGCCCCCACTCCTGTTTTTCCTTCCTCACCTCAGCCCGGAGAGAAATTCCAGCGGAACTTATGGGTGACACATCCTCTTCTTTACAAGTGGCAGCCTGGCAACTCCTGCAGAAAGTCCAGCAGAGCCCCACTCACACCGGGCCACCAACAAAGCCGTGGACCCTCACACCCTCCCACCAGCACAGCACCGAGACTGCTGACGGGGCAGAGAATATGGAGTCAGGCACAGCTGCAGGGGCTATTGCTGCCTGGAGTGCTGTTTCTATTGACCTCAACCCAGGCACACCTGGGGAGGGCTTGCCGGCAGGGTCAGGCTGCCCAGGTCATCTAATCCTCAGCCCTCAGGGAATCACATTGCAGAAAATGGACCTCGCTAAGACAGAATATTAGCCAAGGAAAAAAAGGACACAATGCCATTTGCAGCCCCGTAGATGAGTCTACAGGTAATCACGTGACTTGTAGTAAGTCAGAAACTGAAAGACACATATCGTAGGATATCACTTATAGGTGTTACCTAAAAACGGATACCAGGGCAGATATTTCCACGGAGAAGGGCAATAACAGATTCATTAAACAAACTTATGGTTCACCAATGGAAAGGTGTGAGGATGGGATTCATTACGATATTGGGGTTAAGAGACATATACAAACACAGGTGAAATATATAATCACCAAAGACCTACGGAATGCCAAGAGAAGACTACTCAACATTCTGTCATAACGTACATGGGAAAAGGGTCCCAGGAAGAACAGACATATGTATATGTGTAAAAGAACCACATCTTGCACACCTACAACAAGCCAAATGATGTAATTAAACTTGCTGTAATAAAAAATTAAATTAAAAACACGAACAAGAAGTAGTGAGACAAACTTGAGGGGCTTTCTCCTGGCACATTCCATTCTAAATTCCAATCTAGAACAAGGCTTCCATTGAGGTTCTGTTGCCCTAGTAAGCAGATTTGCTAAGGGAGAACTGCTGCCACCTTGTGGCCGTTTCACACAACAGCAGCTTTAATCCCAGCGCTAATGGTCAGTGGATATTCCAAATCATTGCAGGCCTGTAAATGACACCTGCCCTGAAAACAAATCCTGGGGTCATATATCGATCAAAAAGTTCAAAAGACGTCCATATTTCAAAACGACAGTTTCAAGAGGCATATTTCACGCACATTAGTGTTCTGCTTCTTTTGCTTTCTCTCTTTTCTGGTTAAAAACAATGGGAATGGAAAAAGGCAACCCTCAGAATGGGCGAAAACGTTCGCAAACGAATCAATGGACAAAGGTTTAATCTCCAATATATATAAACAGCTCACGCAGCTTAATATTAATAAAACAAACAACCCAATACAAATATGGGCAGAAGAGCTAAATAGACGTTTCTTCAAAGAAGTCACAGAGACGGCCAAGACGCACATGAAAAGCTGCTCAACACCACTAATTATTAGAGAAATGCAAATCAAAACGACAATGAGGTATCACCTCACACCTGTTAGAATCGGCATCATCAGAAAATCTACAAACAACAAATTCTGGGGAGGGTGTGGACAAAAGGAACCCTCTTCCACTATTGGTGGGAAGGTAAATTGTTACAGTCACTATGGAAAAGAGTATGGAGTTTCCTTAAAGAAACTAGAAATAGAATTACCATAGGATCCAGCAATCCCACTTCTGGGCATATACCCAGAGACAACCATAAATCAAAAACACACATTCACCACAATGTTCATTGCAGCACTATTTACAATAGCCAGGTAATGGAAGCAACCTAAATGCCCACAGACAGACGAATGGATAAAGATGTGGTACATATATAAAATGGGATATGACTCAACCATGAAAAGGAATGAAACTGGGTTGTTTGTAGAGAAGTCGGTGGATCTAGAGACTGTCATACAGAATGAAGTAAGTCAGAAAGAAACAAACAAATATTCTGTATTAATGCATGTATGTGGAACCTAGATATATGGTACAGATGAACAGGTTTGCAGGGCAGAAATAGAGAAACAGAGGTAGAGAACAAACGTATGGACACCAAGTCGGGGAAGCCATGGGGTGTTGTGGTCAGATGAGTTGGGAGATAGGTATTGACCTGTATATATGTATATGAATAAAATAAATAATCAATAATAACCTGCTGTATAGAAAAATAAATATAATTAAACTTCAAAATTTTTAGAAATAAAATTTAAAAATAAAACAGAAAAAAGTTCTTCCCTTCACACAGATGTATTTCTATGAATGAATTATTTCCATGCTTATATCAATAAATACATAAAAGATGAATAAATTCTAACTTGAACGAAAAAAGAAAAAAAAAAAAACCTGAACCCAGCAGTTATACAGAGGAAAACCCTATCAGGGCACTTGCTCCAGCGGTAAACAATTCTGAAATTGGTCAGAGGTGGGGAATCATCTCCCATACAGCCAGCATCCCGGCCCCTCCATGCAAGGAGCGTCCTCATTGCAAAGCTGGGGGACCGTGCCGAGGCCTCTGTGAGTAAACGTGAGCTGAGCCCCAGGCCAGCTGTTGCTGAACTGTTCCAACCCTTCCCAGGTAAAACACCTGAATATGTACAAGGGCTTGAAAGCCTAGAGGAAGGGTCGTGGATCCACACCAGCGACAGCACGCAGGCCAACTTGGTGCCTGAAGGCCAGTGAGGATGGTCCTGGCCCCGGGCGCTCTTCTGGAAGCTTTCCATTTCCCTGCCTGAGATACCCCTCCTATCCCGGCCCCCACTCCCTTTTTTCCTTCCTCACCTAAGCCCGGAGAGAAATTCCAGCGGAAGTTATGGGTGACACATCCTCTTCTTTACAAGTGGCAGCCTGGCAACTCCTGCAGAAAGTCCAGCAGAGCCCCACTCACACCGGGCCACCAACAAAGCCGTGGACCCTCACACCCTCCCACCAGCACAGCCCCGAGACTGCTGACGGGGCAGAGAATATGGAGTCAGGCACAGCTGCAGGGGCTATTGCTGCCTGGAGTGCTGTTTCTATTGACCTCAACCCAGGCACACCTGGGGAGGGCTTGCCGGCAGTGTCAGGCTGCCCAGGTCAGCTAATCCTCAGCCCTCAGGGAATCACATTGCAGAAAATGGACCTCGCTAAGACAGAATATTAGCCAAGGAAAAAAAGGACACAATGCCATTTGCAGCCCCGTAGATGAGTCTACAGGTAATCACGTGACTTGTAGTAAGTCAGAAAGTGAAAGACACATATCATAGGATATCACTTATAGGTGTTACCTAAAAACGGATACCAGGGCAGATATTTCCACGGAGAAGGGCAATCACAGATTCATTAAACAAACTTATGGTTCACCAATGGAAAGGAGTGAGGATTCGATTCATTACGATATTGGGGTTAAGAGACATATAAAAACACAGGTGAAATATATAATCACCAAAGACCTACGGAATGCCAAGAGAAGACTACTCAACATTCTGTCATAACGTACATGGGAAAAGGGTCCCAGGAAGAACAGACATATGTATATGTGTAAGAGAACCACATCTTGCACACCTACCACAAGCCAAACGTTGTAATCAAACTTGCTGTAATAAAAAATTAAAAATTAAATTAAAAACACGAACAAGAAGTAGTGAGACAAACTTGAGGGGCTTTCTCCTGGCACATTCCATTCTAAATTCCAATCTAGAACATGGCTTCCATTGAGGCTCTGTTGCCCTGGTAACCAGATTTGCTAAGGGAGAACTGCTGCCACCTTGTGGCCGTTTCACACAACAGCACCTTTAATCCCAGCGCTAATGGTCAGTGGATATTCCAAATCATTGCAGGCCTGTAAATGACACCTGCCCTGAAAACAAATCCTGGGGTCATATATCGACCAAAAAGTTCAAAAGACGTCCATATTTCAAAACGACAGTTTCAAGAGGCATATTTCACGCACATTAGTGTTCTGCTTCTTTTGCTTTCTTTCTTTTTTGGTTAAAAACAACGGGAATGGAAAAAGGCAACCCTCAGAATTGGCCAAAACGTTCGCAAACGAATCAATGGACAATGGTTTAATCTCCAACATATATAAACTGCTCACGCAGCTTAATATTAATAAAACAAACAACCCAATACAAAAATGGGCAGAAGATCTAAATAGACGTTTCTTCAAAGAAGTCACAGAGATGGCCAAGACGCACATGAAAATCTGCTCAACACCACTAATTATTAGAGAAATGCAAATCACAACGACAATGAGGTATCACCTCACACCTGTTAGAATCGGCATCATCAGAAAATCTACAAACAACAAATTCTGGGGAGGGTGTGGACAAAAGGAACCCTCTTCCACTATTAGTGGGAAGGTAAATTGATACAGTCACTATGGAGAACAGTATGGAGTTTCCTTAAAGAAACTAGAAATAGAATTACCATAGGATCCAGCAATCCCACTTCTGGGCATATACCCAGAGAAAAGCATAAATCAAAAACACACATTCACCACAATGTTCATTGCAGCACTATTTACAATAGCCAGCTAATGGAAGCAACCTAAATGCCCACAGACAGACGAATGGATAAAGATGTGGTACATATATAAAATGGAATATGACTCAGCCATGAAAAGGAATGAAACTGGGTTGTTTGTAGAGAAGTCGGTGGATCTAGAGACTGTCATACAGAATGAAGTAAGTCAGAAAGAGCAAAACAAATATTCTGTATTAATGCATGTATGTGGAACCTAGATATATGGTACAGATGAACAGGTTTGCAGGGCAGAAATAGAGAAACAGAGGTAGAGAACAAACGTATGGACACCAAGTGGGGGAAGCCATGGGGTGTTGGTGGTCAGATGAGTTGGGAGATAGGTATTGACCTGTATATATGTATATGAATAAAATAGATAACTAATAATAACCTGCTGTATAGAAAAATAAATATAATTAAACTTCAAAATTTTAGAAATGAAATTTAAAAATAAAACAGAAAAAAGTTCTTCCCTTCACACAGATGTATTTCTATGAATGAATTATTTCCATGCTTATATCAGTAAATACATAAAAGATGAATGAATTCTAACTTGAACCAAAAAAGAAAACAAAAAACCTGAACCCAGCAGTTATACAGAGGAAAACCCTATCAGGGCACTTGCTCCAGCGGTAAACAATTCTGAAATTGGTCAGAGGTGGGGAATCATCTCCCATACAGCCAGCAGCCCGGCCCCTCCACGCAAGGAGCGTCCTCATTGCAAAGCTGGGGGACCGTGCCGGGGCCTCTGTGAGTAAACGTGAGCAGAGCCCAAGGCCAGCTGTTGCTGAACTGTTCCCACCCTTCCCAGGTAAAACACCTGAATATGTACAAGGGCTTGAAAGCCTAGAGGAAGGGTCGTGGAGCCACACAGGCGACAGCACGCAGGCCAACTTGGTGCCTGCAGGCAAGCCAGGATGGTCCTGGCCCCGGGCGCTCTTCTGGAAGCTTTCCATTTCCCTGCCTGAGATACCCCTCCTGTCCCGGCACCCACTCCTTTTTTTCCTTCCTCACCTAAGCCCGGAGAGAAATTCCAGCGGAAGTTATGGGTGACACATCCTCTTCTTTACAAGTGGCAGCCTGGCAACTCCTGCAGAAAGTCCAGCAGAGCCCCACTCACACCGGGCCACCAACAAAGCGGTGGACCATCACACCCTCCCACCAGCACAGCCCCGAGACTGCTGACGGGGCAGAGAATATGGAGTCAGGCACAGCTGCAGGGGCTATTGCTGCCTGGAGTGCTGTTTCTATTGACCTCAACCCAGGCACACCTGGGGAGGGCTTGCCGGCAGGGTCAGGCTGCCCAGGTCAGCTAATCCTCAGCCCTCAGGGAATCACATTGCAGAAAATGGACCTCGCTAAGACAGAATATTAGCCAAGGAAAAAACGGACACAATGCCATTTGCAGCCCCGTAGATGAGTCTACAGGTAATCACGTGACTTGTAGTAAGTCAGAAAGTGAAAGACACATATCGTAGGATATCACTTACAGGTGTTACCTAAAAACGGATACCAGGGCAGATATTTCCACGGAAAAGGGCAATCACAGATTCATTAAACAAACTTATGGTTCACCAATGGAAAGGTGTGAGGATTGGATTCATTACGATATTGGGGTTAAGAGACATATACAAACACAGGTGAAATATATAATCACCAAAGACCTACGGAATGCCAAGAGAAGACTACTCAACATTCTGTCATAACGTACATGGGAAAAGGGTCCCAGGAAGAACAGACATATGTATATGTGTAAAAGAACCACATCTTGCACACCTACAAAAAGCCAAACGATGTAATCAAACTTGCTGTAATAAAATATTAAAAATTAAATTAAAAACACGAACAAGAAGTAGTGAGACAAACTTGAGGGGCTTTCTCCTGGCACATTCCATTCTAAATTCCAATCTAGAACACGGCTTCCATTGAGGCTCTGTTGCCCTAGTAACCAGATTTGCTAAGGGAGAACTGCTGCCACCTTGTGGCCGCTTCACACAACAGCAGCTTTAATCCCAGCGCTAATGGTCAGTGGATATTCCAAATCATTGCAGGCCTGTAAATGACACCTGCCCTGAAAACAAATCCTGGGGTCATATATCGACCAAAAAGTTCAAAAGACGTCCATATTTCAAAACGACAGTTTCAAGAGGAATATTTCACGCACATTAGTGTTCTGCTTCTTTTGCTTTCTTTCTTTTTTGGTTAAAAAAAACGGGAATGGAAAAAGGCATCCCTCAGAATGGGCGAAAACGTTCGCAAATGAATCAATGGACAAAGGTTTAATCTCCAATATATATAAACAGCTCACGCAGCTTAATATTAATAAAACAAACAACCCTAATACAAATATGGGCAGAAGATCTAAATAGACGTTTCTTCAAAGCAGTCACAGAGACGGCCAAGACGCACATGAAAAGCTGCTCAACACCACTAATTATTAGAGAAATGCAAATCAAAATGACAATGAGGTATCACCTCACACCTGTTAGAATCGGCATCATCAGAAAATCTACAAACAACAAATTCTGGGGAGGGTGTGGACAAAAGGAACCCTCTTCCACTATTGGTGGGAAGGTAAATTGATACAGTCACTATGGAGAACAGTATGGAGTTTCCTTAAAGAAACTAGAAATAGAATTACCATAGGATCCAGCAATCCCACTTCTGGGCATATACCCAGAGACAACCATAAATCAAAAACACACATTCACCACAATGTTCATTGCAGCACTATTTACAATAGCCAGGTAATGGAAGCAACCTAAATGCCCACAGACAGACGAATGGATAAAGATGTGGTACATATATAAAATGGAATATGACTCAGCCATGAAACGGAATGAAACTGGGTTTTTTGTAGAGAAGTCGGTGGATCTAGAGACTGTCATACAGAATGAAGTAAGTCAGAAAGAGCAAAACAAATATTCTGTATTAATGCATGTATGTGGAACCTAGATATATGGTACAGATGAACAGGTTTGCAGGACAGAAATAGAGAAACAGAGGTAGAGAACAAACGTATGGACACCAAGTCGGGGAAGCCATGGGGTGTTGGTGGTCAGATGAGTTGGGAGATAGGTATTGACCTGTATATATGTATATGAATAAAATAAATAATCAATAATAACCTGCTGTATAGAAAAATAAATATAATTAAACTTCAAAATTTTTAGAAATAAAATTTAAAAATAAAACAGAAAAAAGTTCTTCCCTTCACACAGATGTATTTCTATGAATGAATTATTTCCATGCTTATATCAATAAATACATAAAAGATGAATAAATTCTAACTTGAACCCAAAAAGAAAAAAAAAAAACCTGAACCGAGCAGTTATACAGAGGAAAACACTATCAGGGCACTTGCTCCAGCGGTAAACAATTCTGAAATTGGTCAGAGGTGGGGAATCATCTCCCATACAGCCAGCAGCCCGGCCCCCCCACTCAAGGAGCATCCTCATTGCAAAGCTGGGGGACCGTGCCGAGGCCTCTGTGAGTAAACGTGAGCTGAGCCCCAGGCCAGCTGCTGCTGAACTGTTCCCACCCTTCCCAGGTAAAACACCTGAATATGTACAAGGGCTTGAAAGCCTAGAGGAAGGGTCGTGGAGCCACACCAGCGACAACACGCAGGCCAACTTGGTGCCTGCAGGCCAGCCAGGATGGTCCTGGCCCCGGGCGCTCTTCTGGAAGCTTTCCATTTCCCTGCCTGAGATACCACTCCTGTCCCGGCCCCCACTCCTGTTTTTCCTTCCTCACCACAGCCCGGAGAGAAATGCCAGCGGAACTTATGGGTGACACATCCTCTTCTTTACAAGTGGCAGCCTGGCAACTCCTGCAGAAAGTCCAGCAGAGCCCCACTCACACCGGGCCACCAACAAAGCTGTGGACCCTCACACCCTCCCACCAGCACAGCACCGAGACTGCTGACGGGGCAGAGAATATGGAGTCAGGCACAGCTGCAGGGGCTATTGCTGCCTGGAGTGCTGTTTCTATTGACCTCAACCCAGGCACACCTGGGGAGGGCTTGCCGGCAGGGTCAGGCTGCCCAGGTCATCTAATCCTCAGCCCTCAGGGAATCACATTGCAGAAAATGGACCTCGCTAAGACAGAATATTAGCCAAGGAAAAAAAGGACACAATGCCATTTGCAGCCCCGTAGATGAGTCTACAGGTAATCACGTGACTTGTAGTAAGTCAGAAACTGAAAGACACATATCGTAGGATATCACTTATAGGTGTTACCTAAAAACGGATACCAGGGCAGATATTTCCACGGAGAAGGGCAATAACAGATTCATTAAACAAACTTATGGTTCACCAATGGAAAGGTGTGAGGATGGGATTCATTACGATATTGGGGTTAAGAGACATATACAAACACAGGTGAAATATATAATCACCAAAGACCTACGGAATGCCAAGAGAAGACTACTCAACATTCTGTCATAACGTACATGGGAAAAGGGTCCCAGGAAGAACAGACATATGTATATGTGTAAAAGAACCACATCTTGCACACCTACAACAAGCCAAACGATGTAATTAAACTTGCTGTAATAAAAAATTAAATTAAAAACACGAACAAGAAGTAGTGAGACAAACTTGAGGGGCTTTCTCCTGGCACATTCCATTCTAAATTCCAATCTAGAACAAGGCTTCCATTGAGGTTCTGTTGCCCTAGTAAGCAGATTTGCTAAGGGAGAACTGCTGCCACCTTGTGGCCGTTTCACACAACAGCAGCTTTAATCCCAGCGCTAATGGTCAGTGGATATTCCAAATCATTGCAGGCCTGTAAATGACACCTGCCCTGAAAACAAATCCTGGGGTCATATATCGATCAAAAAGTTCAAAAGACGTCCATATTTCAAAACGACAGTTTCAAGAGGCATATTTCACGCACATTAGTGTTCTGCTTCTTTTGCTTTCTCTCTTTTCTGGTTAAAAACAATGGGAATGGAAAAAGGCAACCCTCAGAATGGGCGAAAACGTTCGCAAACGAATCAATGGACAAAGGTTTAATCTCCAATATATATAAACAGCTCACGCAGCTTAATATTAATAAAACAAACAACCCAATACAAATATGGGCAGAAGAGCTAAATAGACGTTTCTTCAAAGAAGTCACAGAGACGGCCAAGACGCACATGAAAAGCTGCTCAACACCACTAATTATTAGAGAAATGCAAATCAAAACGACAATGAGGTATCACCTCACACCTGTTAGAATCGGCATCATCAGAAAATCTACAAACAACAAATTCTGGGGAGGGTGTGGACAAAAGGAACCCTCTTCCACTATTGGTGGGAAGGTAAATTGTTACAGTCACTATGGAGAAGAGTATGGAGTTTCCTTAAAGAAACTAGAAATAGAATTACCATAGGATCCAGCAATCCCACTTCTGGGCATATACCCAGAGACAACCATAAATCAAAAACACACATTCACCACAATGTTCATTGCAGCACTATTTACAATAGCCAGGTAATGGAAGCAACCTAAATGCCCACAGACAGACGAATGGATAAAGATGTGGTACATATATAAAATGGGATATGACTCAACCATGAAAAGGAATGAAACTGGGTTGTTTGTAGAGAAGTCGGTGGATCTAGAGACTGTCATACAGAATGAAGTAAGTCAGAAAGAGCCAAACAAATATTCTGTATTAATGCATGTATGTGGAACCTAGATATATGGTACAGATGAACAGGTTTGCAGGGCAGAAATAGAGAAACAGAGGTAGAGAACAAACGTATGGACACCAAGTCGGGGAAGCCATGGGGTGTTGTGGTCAGATGAGTTGGGAGATAGGTATTGACCTGTATATATGTATATGAATAAAATAAATAATCAATAATAACCTGCTGTATAGAAAAATAAATATAATTAAACTTCAAAATTTTTAGAAATAAAATTTAAAAATAAAACAGAAAAAAGTTCTTCCCTTCACACAGATGTATTTCTATGAATGAATTATTTCCATGCTTATATCAATAAATACATAAAAAGATGAATAAATTCTAACTTGAACGAAAAAAGAAAAAAAAAAAAAACCTGAACCCAGCAGTTATACAGAGGAAAACCCTATCAGGGCACTTGCTCCAGCGGTAAACAATTCTGAAATTGGTCAGAGGTGGGGAATCATCTCCCATACAGCCAGCATCCCGGCCCCTCCACGCAAGGAGCGTCCTCATTGCAAAGCTGGGGGACCGTGCCGAGGCCTCTGTGAGTAAACGTGAGCTGAGCCCCAGGCCAGCTGTTGCTGAACTGTTCCAACCCTTCCCAGGTAAAACACCTGAATATGTACAAGGGCTTGAAAGCCTAGAGGAAGGGTCGTGGATCCACACCAGCGACAGCACGCAGGCCAACTTGGTGCCTGAAGGCCAGTGAGGATGGTCCTGGCCCCGGGTGCTCTTCTGGAAGCTTTCCATTTCCCTGCCTGAGATACCCCTCCTGTCCCGGCCCCCACTCCCTTTTTTCCTTCCTCACCTAAGCCCGGAGAGAAATTCCAGCGGAAGTTATGGGTGACACATCCTCTTCTTTACAAGTGGCAGCCTGGCAACTCCTGCAGAAAGTCCAGCAGAGCCCCACTCACACCGGGCCACCAACAAAGCCGTGGACCCTCACACCCTCCCACCAGCACAGCCCCGAGACTGCTGACGGGGCAGAGAATATGGAGTCAGGCACAGCTGCAGGGGCTATTGCTGCCTGGAGTGCTGTTTCTATTGACCTCAACCCAGGCACACCTGGGGAGGGCTTGCCGGCAGGGTCAGGCTGCCCAGGTCAGCTAATCCTCAGCCCTCAGGGAATCACATTGCAGAAAATGGACCTCCCTAAGACAGAATATTAGCCAAGGAAAAAAAGGACACAATGCCATTTGCAGCCCCGTAGATGAGTCTACAGGTAATCACGTGACTTGTAGTAAGTCAGAAAGTGAAAGACACATATCGTAGGATATCACTTATAGGTGTTACCTAAAAACGGATACCAGGGCAGATATTTCCACGGAGAAGGGCAATCACAGATTCATTAAACAAACTTATGGTTCACCAATGGAAAGGTGTGAGGATTGGATTCATTACGATATTGGGGTTAAGAGACATATACAAACACAGGTGAAATATATAATCACCAAAGACCTACGGAATGCCAAGAGAAGACTACTCAACATTCTGTCATAATGTACATGGGAAAAGGGTCCCAGGAAGAACAGACATATGTATATGTGTCAAAGAACCACATCTCGCACACCTACAACAAGCCAAATGATGTAATCAAACTTGCTGTAATAAAAAATTAAAAATTAAATTAAAAACACGAACAAGAAGTAGTGAGACAAACTTGAGGGGCTTTCTCCTGGCACATTCCATTCTAAATTCCAATCTAGAACACGGCTTCCATTGAGGCTCTGTTGCCCTAGTAACCAGATTTGCTAAGGGAGAACTGCTGCCACCTTGTGGCCGTTTCACACAACAGCAGCTTTAATCCCAGCGCTAATGGTCAGTGGATATTCCAAATCATTGCAGGCCTGTAAATGACACCTGCCCTGAAAACAAATCCTGGGGTCATATATCAACCAAAAAGTTCAAAAGACGTCCATATTTCAAAACGACAGTTTCAAGAGGCACATTTCACGCACATTAGTGTTCTGCTTCTTTTGCTTTCTTTCTTTTCTGGTTAAAAACAACGGGAATGGAAAAAGGCAACCCTCAGAATGGGCGAAAACGTTCGCAAACGAATCAATGGACAAAGGTTTAATCTCCAATATATATAAACACCTCACGCAGCTTAATATTAATAAAACAAACAACCCAATACAAATATGGGCAGAAGATCTAAATAGACGTTTCTTCAAAGAAGTCACAGAGACGGCCAAGACGCACATGAAAAGCTGCTCAACACCACTAATTATTAGAGAAATGCAAATCAAAACGACAATGAGGTATCACCTCACACCTGTTAGAATCGGCATCATCAGAAAATCTACAAACAACAAATTCTGGGGAGGGTGTGGACAAAAGGAACCCTCTTCCACTATTGGTGGGAAGGTAAATTGTTACAGTCACTATGGAGAAGAGTAAGGAGTTTCCTTAAAGAAACTAGAAATAGAATTACCATAGGATCCAGCAATCCCACTTCTGGGCATATACCCAGAGACAACCATAAATCAAAAACACACATTCACCACAATGTTCATTGCAGCACTATTTACAATAGCCAGGTAATGGAAGCAACCTAAATGCCCACAGACAGACGAATGGATAAAGATGTGGTACATATATAAAATGGGATATGACTCAGCCATGAAAAGGAATGAAACTGGGTTGTTTGTAGAGAAGTCGGTGGATCTAGAGACTGTCATACAGAATGAAGTAAGTCAGAAAGAGCCAAACAAATATTCTGTATTAATGCATGTATGTGGAACCTAGATATATGGTACAGATGAACAGGTTTGCAGGGCAGAAATAGAGAAACAGAGGTAGAGAACAAACGTATGGACACCAAGTCGGGGAAGCCATGGGGTGTTGTGGTAAGATGAGTTGGGAGATAGGTATTGACCTGTATATATGTATATGAATAAAATAAATAATCAATAATAACCTGCTGTATAGAAAAATAAATATAATTAAACTTCAAAATTTTTAGAAATAAAATTTAAAAATAAAACAGAAAAAAGTTCTTCCCTTCACACAGATGTATTTCTATGAATGAATTATTTCCATGCTTATATCAATAAATACATAAAAGATGAATAAATTCTAACTTGAACCCAAAAAGAAAAAAAAAACCTGAACCCAGCAGTTATACAGAGGAAAACCCTATCAGGGCACTTGCTCCAGCGGTAAACAATTCTGAAATTGGTCAGAGGTGGGGAATCATCTCCCATACAGCCAGCAGCCCGGCCCCCCCACTCAAGGAGCATCCTCATTGCAAAGCTGGGGGACCGTGCCGAGGCCTCTGTGAGTAAACGTGAGCTGAGCCCCAGGCCAGCTGCTGCTGAACTGTTCCCACCCTTCCCAGGTAAAACACCTGAATATGTACAAGGGCTTGAAAGCCTAGAGGAAGGGTCGTGGAGCCACACCAGCGACAACACGCAGTCCAACTTGGTGCCTGCAGGCCAGCCAGGATGGTCCTGGCCCCGGGCGCTCTTCTGGAAGCTTTCCATTTCCCTGCCTGAGATACCCCTCCTGTCCCGGCCCCCACTCCTGTTTTTCCTTCCTCACCTCAGCCCGGAGAGAAATTCCAGCGGAACTTATGGGTGACACATCCTCTTCTTTACAAGTGGCAGCCTGGCAACTCCTGTAGAAAGTCCAGCAGAGCCCCACTCACACCGGGCCACCAACAAAGCCGTGGACCCTCACACCCTCCCACCAGCACAGCCCCGAGACTGCTGACGGGGCAGAGAATATGGAGTCAGGCACAGCTGCAGGGGCTATTGCTGCCTGGAGTGCTGTTTCTATTGACCTCAACCCAGGCACACCTGGGGAGGGCTTGCCGGCAGGGTCAGGCTGCCCAGGTCAGCTAATCCTCAGCCCTCAGGGAATCACATTGCAGAAAATGGACCTCGCTAAGACAGAATATTAGCCAAGGAAAAAAAGGACACAATGCCATTTGCAGCCCCGTAGATGAGTCTACAGGTAATCACGTGACTTGTAGTAAGTCAGAAGCTGAAAGACACATATCGTAGGATATCACTTATAGGTGTTACCTAAAAACGGATACCAGGGCAGATATTTCCACGGAGAAGGGCAATAACAGATTCATTAAACAAACTTATGGTTCACCAATGGAAAGGTGTGAGAATTGGATTCATTACGATATTGGGGTTAAGAGACATATACAAACACAGGTGAAATATATAATCACCAAAGACCTACGGAATGCCAAGAGAAGACTACTCAACATTCTGTCATAACGTACATGGGAAAAGGGTCCCAGGAAGAACAGACATATGTATATGTGTAAAAGAACCACATCTTGCACACCTACAACAAGCCAAACGATGTAATTAAACTTGCTGTAATAAAAAATTAAATTAAAAACACGAACAAGAAGTAGTGAGACAAACTTGAGGGGCTTTCTCCTGGCACATTCAATTCTAAATTCCAATCTAGAACAGGGTTTCCATTGAGGCTCTGTTGCCCTGGTAACCAGATTTGCTAAGGGAGAACTGCTGCCACCTTGTGGCCGTTTCACACAACATCAGCTTTAATTCCAGCGCTAATGGTCAGTGGATATTCCAAATCATTGCTGGCCTGTAAATGACACCTGCCCTGAAAACAAATCCTGGGGTCATATATCGACCAAAAAGTTCAAAAGACGTCCATATTTCAAAACGACAGTTTCAAGAGGCATATTTAACGCACATTAGTGTTCTGCTTCTTTTGCTTTCTCTCTTTTCTGGTTAAAAACAACGGGAATGGAAAAAGGCAACCCTCAGAATGTGCGAAAACGTTCGCAAACGAATCAATGGACAAAGGTTTAATCTCCAATATATATAAACAGCTCACGCAGCTTAATATTAATAAAACAAACAACCCAATACAAATATGGGCAGAAGAGCTAAATAGACGTTTCTTCAAAGAAGTCACAGAGACGGCCAAGACGCACATGAAAAGCTGCTCAACACCACTAATTATTAGAGAAATGCAAATCAAAATGAAAATGAGGTATCACCTCACACCTGTTAGAATCGGCATCATCAGAAAATCTACAAACAACAAATTCTGGGGAGGGTGTGGACAAAAGGAACCCTCTTCCACTATTGGTGGGAAGGTAAATTGTTACAGTCACTATGGAGAAGAGTATGGAGTTTCCTTAAAGAAACTAGAAATAGAATTACCATAGGATCCAGCAATCCCACTTCTGGGCATATACCCAGAGACAACCATAAATCAAAAACACACATTCACCACAATGTTCATTGCAGCACTATTTACAATAGCCAGGTAATGGAAGCAACCTAAATGCCCACAGACAGACGAATGGATAAAGATGTGGTACATATATAAAATGGGATATGACTCAGCCATGAAAAGGAATGAAACTGGGTTGTTTGTAGAGAAGTCGGTGGATCTAGAGACTGTCATACAGAATGAAGTAAGTCAGAAAGAGCCAAACAAATATTCTGTATTAATGCATGTATGTGGAACCTAGATATATGGTACAGATGAACAGGTTTGCAGGGAAGAAATAGAGAAACAGAGGTAGAGAACAAACGTATGGACACCAAGTCGGGGAAGCCATGGGGTGTTGTGGTCAGATGAGTTGGGAGATAGGTATTGACCTGTATATATGTATATGAATAAAATAAATAATCAATAATAACCTGCTGTATAGAAAAATAAATATAATTAAACTTCAAAATTTTTAGAAATAAAATTTAAAAATAAAACAGAAAAAAGTTCTTCCCTTCACACAGATGTATTTCTATGAATGAATTATTTCCATGCTTATATCAATAAATACATAAAAGATGAATAAATTCTAACTTGAACGAAAAAAGAAAAAAAAAAACCTGAACCCAGCAGTTATACAGAGGAAAACCCTATCAGGGCACTTGCTCCAGCGGTAAACAATTCTGAAATTGGTCAGAGGTGGGGAATCATCTCCCATACAGCCAGCATCCCGGCCCCTCCACGCAAGGAGCGTCCTCATTGCAAAGCTGGGGGACCGTGCCGAGGCCTCTGTGAGTAAACGTGAGCAGAGCCCCAGGCCAGCTGTTGCTGAACTGTTCCAACCCTTCCCAGGTAAAACACCTGAATATGTACAAGGGCTTGAAAGCCTAGAGGAAGGGTCGTGGATCCACACCAGCGACAGCACGCAGGCCAACTTGGTGCCTGAAGGCCAGTGAGGATGGTCCTGGCCCCGGGCACTCTTCTGGAAGCTTTCCATTTCCCTGCCTGAGATACCCCTCCTGTCCCGGCCCCCACTCCTTTTTTTCCTTCCTCACCTAAGCCCGGAGAGAAATTCCAGCGGAAGTTATGGGTGACACATCCTCTTCTTTACAAGTGGCAGCCTGGCAACTCCTGCAGAAAGTCCAGCAGAGCCCCACTCACACCGGGCCACCAACAAAGCCGTGGACCCTCACACCCTCCCACCAGCACAGCCCCGAGACTGCTGACGGGGCAGAGAATATGGAGTCAGGCACAGCTGCAGGGGCTATTGCTGCCTGGAGTGCTGTTTCTATTGACCTCAACCCAGGCACACCTGGGGAGGGCTTGCCGGCAGGGTCAGGCTGCCCAGGTCAGCTAATCCTCAGCCCTCAGGGAATCACATTGCAGAAAATGGACCTCGCTAAGACAGAATATTAGCCAAGGAAAAAAAGGACACAATGCCATTTGCAGCCCCGTAGATGAGTCTACAGGTAATCACGTGACTTGTAGTAAGTCAGAAAGTGAAAGACACATATCGTAGGATATCACTTATAGGTGTTACCTAAAAACAGATACCAGGGCAGATATTTCCACGGAGAAGGGCAATCACAGATTCATTAAACAAACTTATGGTTCACCAATGGAAAGGTGTGAGGATTGGATTCATTACGATATTGGGGTTAAGAGACATATACAAACACAGGTGAAATATATAATCACCAAAGACCTACGGAATGCCAAGAGAAGACTACTCAACATTCTGTCATAACGTACATGGGAAAAGGGTCCCAGGAAGAACAGACATATGTATATGTGTAAAAGAACCACATCTTGCACACCTACAACAAGCCAAATGATGTAATCAAACTTGCTGTAATAAAAAATTAAAAATTAAATTAAAAACACGAACAAGAAGTAGTGAGACAAACTTGAGGGGCTTTCTCCTGGCACATTCCATTCTAAATTCCAATCTAGAACACGGCTTCCATTGAGGCTCTGTTGCCCTAGTAAGCAGATTTGCTAAGGGAGAACTGCTGCCACCTTGTGGCCGTTTCACACAACAGCAGCTTTAATCCCAGCGCTAATGGTCAGTGGATATTCCAAATCATTGCAGGCCTGTAAATGACACCTGCCCTGAAAACAAATCCTGGGGTCATATATCGACCAAAAAGTTCAAAAGACGTCCATATTTCAAAACGACAGTTTCAAGAGGCATATTTAACGCACATTAGTGTTCTGCTTCTTTTGCTTTCTCTCTTTTCTGGTTAAAAACAACGGGAATGGAAAAAGGCAACCCTCAGAATGGGCAAAAACGTTCGCAAACGAATCAATGGACAAAGGTTTAATCTCCAATATATATAAACAGCTCACGCAGCTTAATATTAATAAAACAAACAACCCAATACAAATATGGGCAGAAGATCTAAATAGACGTTTCTTCAAAGAAGTCACAGAGACGGCCAAGACGCACATGAAAAGCTGCTCAACACCACTAATTATTAGAGAAATGCAAATCAAAACGATAATGAGGTATCACCTCACACCTGTTAGAATCGGCATCATCAGAAAATCTACAAACAACAAATTCTGGGGAGGGTGTGGACAAAAGGAACCCTCTTCCACTATTGGTGGGAAGGTAAATTGTTACAGTCACTATGGAGAAGAGTATGGAGTTTCCTTAAAGAAACTAGAAATAGAATTACCATAGGATCCAGCAATCCCACTTCTGGGCATATACCCAGAGACAACCATAAATCAAAAACACATATTCACCACAATGTTCATTGCAGCACTATTTACAATAGCCAGGTAATGGAAGCAACCTAAATGCCCACAGACAGACGAATGGATAAAGATGTGGTACATATATAAAATGGGATATGACTCAGCCATGAAAAGGAATGAAACTGGGTTGTCTGTAGAGAAGTCGGTGGATCTAGAGACTGTCATACAGAATGAAGTAAGTCAGAAAGAGCCAAACAAATATTCTGTATTAATGCATGTATGTGGAACCTAGATATATGGTACAGATGAACAGGTTTGCAGGGCAGAAATAGAGAAAAAGAGGTAGAGAACAAACGTATGGACACCAAGTGGGGGAAGCCATGGGGTGTTGGTGGTCAGATGAGTTGGGAGATAGGTATTGACCTGTATATATGTATATGAATAAAATAAATAATCAATAATAACCTGCTGTATAGAAAAATAAATATAATTAAACTTCAAAATTTTTAGAAATAAAATTTAAAAATAAAACAGAAAAAAGTTCTTCCCTTCACACAGATGTATTTATATGAATGAATTATTTCCATGCTTATATCAGTAAATACATAAAAGATGAATGAATTCTAACTTGAACCAAAAAAGAAAAAAAAAATCCTGAACCCAGCAGTTATACAGAGGAAAACCCTATCAGGGCACTTGCTCCAGCGGTAAACAATTCTGAAATTGGTCAGAGGTGTGGAATCATCTCCCATACAGCCAGCAGCCTGGCACCCCCACGCAAGGAGCGTCCTCATTGCAAAGCTGGGGGACCGTGCCGAGGCTTCTGTGAGTAAACGTGAGCTGAGCCCAAGGCCAGCTGCTGCTGAACTGTTCCCACCCTTCCCAGGTAAAACACCTGAATATGTACAAGGGCTTGAAAGCCTAGAGGAAGGGTCGTGGAGCCACACCAGCGACAGCACGCAGGCCAACTTGGTGCCTGCAGGCCAGCCAGGATGGTCCTGGACCCAGGCGCTCTTCTGGAAGCTTTCCATTTCCCTACCTGAGATACCCCTCCTGTCCCGGCCCCCACTCCTTTTTTTCCTTCCTCACCTCAGCCCGGAGAGAAATTCCAGCGGAAGTTATGGGTGACACATCCTCTTCTTTACAGGTGGCAGCCTGGCAACTCCTGCAGAAAGTCCAGCAGATCCCCACTCACACCGGGCCACCAAAAAAGCCGTGGACCCTCACACCCTCCCACCAGCACAGCACCGAGACTGCTGACGGGGCAGAGAATATGGAGTCAGGCACAGCTGCAGGGGCTATTGTTACCTGGAGTGCTGTTTCTATTGACCTCGACCCAAGCACACCTGGGGAGGGCTTGCCGGCAGGGTCAGGCTGCCCAGGTCAGCTAATCCTCAGCCCTCAGGGAATCACATTGCAGAAAATGGACCTCGCTAAGACAGAATATTAGCCAAGGAAAAAAAGGACACAATGCCATTTGCAGCCCCGTAGATGAGTCTACAGGTAATCATGTGACTTGTAGTAAGTCAGAAAGTGAAAGACACATATCGTAGGATATCACTTATAGGTGTTACCTAAAAACGGATACCAGGGAAGATATTTCCACGGAGAAGGGCAATCACAGATTCATTAAACAAACTTATGGTTCACCAATGGAAAGGAGTGAGGATTCGATTCATTACGATATTGGGGTTAAGAGACATATACAAACACAGGTGAAATTTATAATCACCAAAGACCTACGGAATGCCAAGAGAAGACTACTCAACATTCTGTCATAACGTACATGGGAAAAGGGTCCCAGGAAGAACAGACATATGTATATGTGTAAGAGAACCACATCTTGCACACCTACCACAAGCCAAACGTTGTAATCAAACTTGCTGTAATAAAAAATTAAAAATTAAATTAAAAACACGAACAAGAGGTAGTGAGACAAACTTGAGGGGCTTTCTCCTGGCACATTCCATTCTAAATTCCAATCTAGAACATGGCTTCCATTGAGGCTCTGTTGCCCTGGTAACCAGATTTGCTAAGGGAGAACTGCTGCCACCTTGTGGCCGTTTCACACAACAGCAGCTTTAATCCCAGCGCTAATGGTCAGTGGATATTCCAAATCATTGCAGGCCTGTAAATGACACCTGCCCTGAAAACAAATCCTGGGGTCATATATCGACCAAAAAGTTCAAAAGACGTCCATATTTCAAAACGACAGTTTCAAGAGGCATATTTAACACACATTAGTGTTCTGCTTCTTTTGCTTTCTCTCTTTTCTGGTTAAAAACAACGGGAATGGAAAAAGGCAACCCTCAGAATGGGCGAAAACGTTCGCAAACGAATCAATGGACAAAGGTTTAATCTCCAATATATATAAACAGCTCACGCAGCTTAATATTAATAAAACAAACAACCCAATACAAATATGGGCAGAAGATCTAAATAGACGTTTCTTCAAAGAAGTCACAGAGACGGCCAAGACGCACATGAAAAGCTGCTCAACACCACTAATTATTAGAGAAATGCAAATCAAAACGACAATGAGATATCACCTCACACCTGTTAGAATCGGCATCATCAGAAAATCTACAAACAACAAATTCTGGGGAGGGTGTGGACAAAAGGAACCCTCTTCCACTATTGGTGGGAAGGTAAATTGTTACAGTCACTATGGAGAAGAGTATGGAGTTTCCTTAAAGAAACTAGAAATAGAATTACCATAGGATCCAGCAATCCCACTTCTGGGCATATACCCAGAGACAACCATAAATCAAAAACACATATTCACCACAATGTTCATTGCAGCACTATTTACAATAGCCAGGTAATGGAAGCAACCTAAATGCCCACAGACAGACGAATGGATAAAGATGTGGTACATATATAAAATGGGATATGACTCAGCCATGAAAAGGAATGAAACTGGGTTGTCTGTAGAGAAGTCGGTGGATCTAGAGACTGTCATACAGAATGAAGTAAGTCAGAAAGAGCCAAACAAATATTCTGTATTAATGCATGTATGTGGAACCTAGATATATGGTACAGATGAACAGGTTTGCAGGGCAGAAATAGAGAAAAAGAGGTAGAGAACAAACGTATGGACACCAAGTGGGGGAAGCCATGGGGTGTTGGTGGTCAGATGAGTTGGGAGATAGGTATTGACCTGTATATATGTATATGAATAAAATAAATAATCAATAATAACCTGCTGTATAGAAAAATAAATATAATTAAACTTCAAAATTTTTAGAAATAAAATTTAAAAATAAAACAGAAAAAAGTTCTTCCCTTCACACAGATGTATTTATATGAATGAATTATTTCCATGCTTATATCAGTAAATACATAAAAGAAGAATGAATTCTAACTTGAACCAAAAAAGAAAAAAAAATCCTGAACCCAGCAGTTATACAGAGGAAAACCCTATCAGGGCACTTGCTCCAGCGGTAACCAATTCTGAAATTGGTCAGAGGTGTGGAATCATCTCCCATACAGCCAGCAGCCTGGCACCCCCACGCAAGGAGCGTCCTCATTGCAAAGCTGGGGGACCGTGCCGAGGCTTCTGTGAGTAAACGTGAGCTGAGCCCAAGGCCAGCTGCTGCTGAACTGTTCCCACCCTTCCCAGGTAAAACACCTGAATATGTACAAGGGCTTGAAAGCCTAGAGGAAGGGTCGTGGAGCCACACCAGTGACAGCACGCAGGCCAACTTGGTGCCTGCAGGCCAGCCAGGATGGTCTTGGACCCAGGCGCTCTTCTGGAAGCTTTCCATTTCCCTACCTGAGATACCCCTCCTGTCCCGGCCCCCACTCCTTTTTTTCCTTCCTCACCTCAGCCCGGAGAGAAATTCCAGCGGAAGTTATGGGTGACACATCCTCTTCTTTACAGGTGGCAGCCTGGCAACTCCTGCAGAAAGTCCAGCAGATCCCCACTCACACCGGGCCACCAAAAAAGCCGTGGACCCTCACACCCTCCCACCAGCACAGCACCGAGACTGCTGACGGGGCAGAGAATATGGAGTCAGGCACAGCTGCAGGGGCTATTGTTACCTGGAGTGCTGTTTCTATTGACCTCGACCCAGGCACACCTGGGGAGGGCTTGCCGGCAGGGTCAGGCTGCCCAGGTCAGCTAATCCTCAGCCCTCAGGGAATCACATTGCAGAAAATGGACCTCGCTAAGACAGAATATTAGCCAAGGAAAAAAAGGACACAATGCCATTTGCAGCCCCGTAGATGAGTCTACAGGTAATCATGTGACTTGTAGTAAGTCAGAAAGTGAAAGACACATATCGTAGGATATCACTTATAGGTGTTACCTAAAAACGGATACCAGGGAAGATATTTCCACGGAGAAGGGCAATCACAGATTCATTAAACAAACTTATGGTTCACCAATGGAAAGGAGTGAGGATTCGATTCATTACGATATTGGGGTTAAGAGACATATACAAACACAGGTGAAATATATAATCACCAAAGACCTACGGAATGCCAAGAGAAGACTACTCAACATTCTGTCATAACGTACATGGGAAAAGGGTCCCAGGAAGAACAGACATATGTATATGTGTAAGAGAACCACATCTTGCACACCTACCACAAGCCAAACGTTGTAATCAAACTTGCTGTAATAAAAAATTAAAAATTAAATTAAAAACACGAACAAGAAGTAGTGAGACAAACTTGAGGGGCTTTCTCCTGGCACATTCCATTCTAAATTCCAATCTAGAACATGGCTTCAATTGAGGCTCTGTTGCCCTGGTAACCAGATTTGCTAAGGGAGAACTGCTGCCACCTTGTGGCCGTTTCACACAACATCAGCTTTAATCCCAGCGCTAATGGTCAGTGGATATTCCAAATCATTGCAGGCCTGTAAATGACACCTGCCCTGAAAACAAATCCTGGGGTCATATATCGACCAAAAAGTTCAAAAGACGTCCATATTTCAAAACGACAGTTTCAAGAGGCATATTTCACGCACATTAGTGTTCTGCTTCTTTTGCTTTCTTTCTTTTTTGGTTAAAAAAAAAAACGGGAATGGAAAAAGGCAACCCTCAGAATGGGCCAAAACTTTCGCAAACGAATCAATGGACAATGGTTTAATCTCCAACATATATAAACTGCTCACGCAGCTTAATATTAATAAAACAAACAACCCAATACAAAAATGGGCAGAAGATCTAAATAGACGTTTCTTCAAAGAAGTCACAGAGACGGCCAAGACGCACATGAAAATCTGCTCAACACCACTAATTATTAGAGAAATGCAAATCACAACGACAATGAGGTATCACCTCACACCTGTTAGAATCGGCATCATCAGAAAATCTACAAACAACAAATTCTGGGGAGGGTGTGGACAAAAGGAACCCTCTTCCACTATTAGTGGGAAGGTAAATTGATACAGTCACTATGGAGAACAGTATGGAGTTTCCTTAAAGAAACTAGAAATAGAATTACCATAGGATCCAGCAATCCCACTTCTGGGCATATACCCAGAGAAAAGAATAAATCAAAAACACACATTCACCACAATGTTCATTGCAGCACTATTTACAATAGCCAGGTAATGGAAGCAACCTAAATGCCCACAGACAGACGAATGGATAAAGATGTGGTACATATATAAAATGGAATATGACTCAGCCATGAAAAGGAATGAAACTGGGTTGTTTGTAGAGAAGTCGGTGGATCTAGAGACTGTCATACAGAATGAAGTAAGTCAGAAAGAGCAAAACAAATATTCTGTATTAATGCATGTATGTGGAACCTAGATATATGGTACAGATGAACAGGTTTGCAGGGCAGAAATAGAGAAACAGAGGTCGAGAACAAACGTATGGACACCAAGTGGGGGAAGCCATGGGGTGTTGGTGGTCAGATGAGTTGGGAGATAGGTATTGACCTGTATATATGTATATGAATCAAATAGATAACTAATAATAACCTGCTGTATAGAAAAATAAATATAATTAAACTTCAAAATTTTAGAAATGAAATTTAAAAATAAAACAGAAAAAATTTCTTCCCTTCACACAGATGTATTTCTATGAATGAATTATTTCCATGCTTATATCAGTAAATACATAAAAGATGAATGAATTCTAACTTCAACCAAAAAAGAAAACAAAAAACCTGAACCCAGCAGTTATACAGAGGAAAACCCTATCAGGGCACTTGCTCCAGCGGTAAACAATTCTGAAATTGGTCAGAGGTGGGGAATCATCTCCCATACAGCCAGCAGCCCGGCCCCTCCACGCAAGGAGCGTCCTCATTGCAAAGCTGGGGGACCGTGCCGGGGCCTCTGTGAGTAAACGTGAGCAGAGCCCCAGGCCAGCTGTTGCTGAACTGTTCCCACCCTTCCCAGGTAAAACACCTGAATATGTACAAGGGCTTGAAAGCCTAGAAGAAGGGTCGTGGAGCCACACCAGCGACAGCACGCAGGCCAACTTGGTGCCTGAAGGCCAGCCAGGATGGTCCTGGCCCCGGGCGCTCTTCTGGAAGCTTTCCATTTCCCTGCCTGAGATACCCCTCCTGTCCCGGCCCCCACTCCTTTTTTTCCTTCCTCACCTCAGCCCGGAGAGAAATTCCAGCGGAAGTTATGGGTGACACATCCTCTTCTTTACAAGTGGCAGCCTGGCAACCCCTGCAGAAAGTCCAGCAGAGCCCCACTCACACCGGGCCACCAACAAAGCCGTGGACCCTCACACCCTCCCACCAGCACAGCCCCGAGACTGCTGACGGGGCAGAGAATATGGAGTCAGGCACAGCTGCAGGGGCTATTGCTGCCTGGAGTGCTGTTTCTATTGACCTCAACCCAGGCACACCTGGCGAGGGCTTGCCGGCAGGGTCAGGCTGCCCAGGTCAGCTAATCCTCAGCCCTCAGGGAATCACATTGCAGAAAATGGACCTCGCTAAGACAGAATATTAGCCAAGGAAAAAACGGACACAATGCCATTTGCAGCCGGGTAGATGAGTCTACAGGTAATCACGTGACTTGTAGTAAGTCAGAAAATGAAAGACACATATCGTAGGATATCACTTACAGGTGTTACCTAAAAACGGATACCAGGGCAGATATTTCCACGGAGAAGGGCAATCACAGATTCATTAAACAAACTTATGGTTCACCAATGGAAAGGTGTGAGGATTGGATTCATTACGATATTGGTGTTAAGAGACATATACAAACACAGGTGAAATATATAATCACCAAAAACCTACGGAATGCCAAGAGAAGACTACTCAACATTCTGTCATAACGTACATGGGAAAAGGGTCCCAGGAAGAACAGACATATGTATATGTGTAAAAGAACCACATCTTGCACACCTACAACAAGCCAAACGATGTAATCAAACTTGCTGTAATAAAATATTAAAAATTAAATTAAAAACACGAACAAGAAGTAGTGAGACAAACTTGAGGTGCTTTCTCCTGGCACATTCCATTCTAAATTCCAATCTAGAACACGGCTTCCATTGAGGCTCTGTTGCCCTAGTAAGCAGATTTGCTAAGGGAGAACTGCTGCCACCTTGTGGCCGCTTCACACAACAGCAGCTTTAATCCCAGCGCTAATGGTCAGTGGATATTCCAAATCATTGCAGGCCTGTAAATGACACCGGCCCTGAAAACAAATCCTGGGGTCATATATCGACCAAAAATTTCAAAAGACGTCCATATTTCAAAACGACAGTTTCAAGAGGAATATTTCACGCACATTAGTGTTCTGCTTCTTTTGCTTTCTTTCTTTTTTGGTTAAAAAAAACGGGAATGGAAAAAGGCATCCCTCAGAATGGGCGAAAACGTTCGCAAATGAATCAATGGACAAAGTTTTAATCTCCAATATATATAAACAGCTCACGCAGCTTAATATTAATAAAACAAACAACCCTAATACAAATATGGGCAGAAGATCTAAATAGACGTTTCTTCAAAGAAGTCACAGAGACGGCCAAGACGCACATGAAAAGCTGCTCAACACCACTAATTATTAGAGAAATGCAAATCAAAACGACAATGAGGTATCACCTCACACCTGTTAGAATCGGCATCATCAGAAAATCTACAAACAACAAATTCTGGGGAGGGTGTGGACAAAAGGAACCCTCTTCCACTATTGGTGGGAAGGTAAATTGATACAGTCACTATGGAGAAGAGTATGGAGTTTCCTTAAAGAAACTAGAAATAGAATTACCATAGGATCCAGCAATCCCACTTCTGGGCATATACCCAGAGACAACCATAAATCAAAAACACACATTCACCACAATGTTCATTGCAGCACTATTTACAATAGCCAGGTAATGGAAGCAACCTAAATGCCCACAGACAGACAAAGGATAAAGATATGGTACATATATAAAATGGAATATGACTCAGCCATGATAAGGAATGAAACTGGGTTGTTTGTAGAGAAGTCGGTGGATCTAGAGACTGTCATACAGAATGAAGTACGTCAGAAAGAGCAAAACAAATATTCTGTATTAATGCATGTATGTGGAACCTACATATATGGTACAGATGAACAGGTTTGCAGGACAGAAATAGAGAAACAGAGGTAGAGAAAAAACGTATGGACACCAAGTCGGGGAAGCCATGGGGTGTTGTGGTCAGATGAGTTGGGAGATAGGTATTGACCTGTATATATGTATATGAATAAAATAAATAATCAATAATAACCTGCTGTATAGAAAAATAAATATAAATAAACTTCAAAATTTTTAGAAATAAAATTTAAAAATAAAACAGAAAAAAGTTCTTCCCTTCACACAGATGTATTTATATGAATGAATTATTTCCATGCTTATATCAATAAATACATAAAAGATGAATAAATTCTAACTTGAACCCAAAAAGAAAAAAAAAACCTGAACCGAGCAGTTCTACAGAGGAAAACCCTATGAGGGCACTTGCTCCAGCGGTAAACAATTCTGAAATTGGTCAGAGGTGGGGAATCATCTCCCATACAGCCAGCAGCCCGGCCCCCACACGCAACGAGCTTCCACATTGCAAAGCTGGGGGACCGTGCAGAGGCCTCTGTCAGTAAACGTGAGCTGAGCCCCAGGCCAGCTGTTGCTGAACTGTTCCCACCCTTCCCAGGTAAAACACCTGAATATGTACAAGGGCTTGAAAGCCTAGAGGAAGGGTCGTGGAGCCACACCAGCGACAGCACGCAGGCCAACTTGGTGCCTGCAGGCCAGCCAGGATGGTCCTGGCCCCGGGCGCTCTTCTGGAAGCTTTCCATTTCCCTGCCTGAGATACCCCTCCTGTCCCGGCCCCCACTCCTTTTTTTCCTTCCTCACCTCAACCCGGAGAGAAATTCCAGCGGAAGTTATGGGTGACACATCCTCTTCTTTACAAGTGGCAGCCTGGCAACTCCTTCAGAAAGTCCAGCAGAGCCCCACTCACACCGGGCCACCAACAAAGCCGTGGACCCTCACACCCTCCCACCAGCACAGCCCCGAGACTGCTGACGGGGCAGAGAATATGGAGTCAGGCACAGCTGCAGGGGCTATTGCTGCCTGGAGTGCTGTTTCTATTGACCTCAACCCAGGCACACCTGGGGAGGGCTTGCCGGCAGGGTCAGGCTGCCCAGGTCAGCTAATCCTCAGCCCTCAGGGAATCACATTGCAGAAAATGGACCTCGCTAAGACAGAATATTAGCCAAGGAAAAAAAGGACACAATGCCATTTGCAGCCCCGTAGATGAGTCTACAGGTAAGCACGGGACTTGTAGTAAGTCAGAAAGTGAAAGACACATATCGTAGGATATCTCTTATAGGTGTTACCTAAAAACGGATACCAGGGCAGATATTTCCACGGAGAAGGGCAATCACAGATTCATTAAACAAACTTATGGTTCACCAATGGAAAGGTGTGAGGATTGGATTCATTACGATATTGGTGTTAAGAGACATATACAAACACAGGTGAAATATATAATCACCAAAGACCTACGGAATGCCAAGAGAAGACTACTCAACATTCTGTCATAACGTACATGGGAAAAGGGTCCCAGGAAGAACAGACATATGTATATGTGTAAAAGAACCACATCTTGCACACCTACAACAAGCCAAACGATGTAATCAAACTTGCTGTATTAAAAAATTAAAAATTAAATTAAAAACACGAACAAGAAGTACTGAGACAAACTTGAGGGGCTTTCTCCTGGCACATTCCATTCTAAATTCCAATCTAGAACACGGCTTCCATTGAGGCTCTGTTGCCCTAGTAAGCAGATTTGCTAAGGGAGAACTGCTGCCACCTAGTGGCCGCTTCACACAACAGCAGCTTTAATCCCAGCGCTAATGGTCAGTGGATATTCCAAATCATTGCAGGCCTGTAAATGACACCTGCCCTGAAAACAAATCCTGGGGTCATATATCGACCAAAAATTTCAAAAGACGTCCATATTTCAAAACGACAGTTTCAAGAGGCATATTTCACGCACATTAGTGTTCTGCTTCTTTTGCTTTCTTTCTTTTTTGGTTAAAAACAACGGGAATGGAAAAAGGCAACCCTCAGAATGGGCGAAAACGTTCACAAATGAATCAATGGACAAAGGTTTAATCTCCAATATATATAAACAGCTCACGCAGCTTAATATTAATAAAACAAACAACCCTAATACAAATATGGGCAGAAGATCTAAATAGACGTTTCTTCAAAGAAGTCACAGAGACGGCCAAGACGCACATGAAAAGCTGCTCAACACCACTAATTATTAGAGAAATGCAAATCAAAACGACAATGAGGTATCACCTCACACCTGTTAGAATCGGCATCATCAGAAAATCTACAAACAACAAATTCTGGGGAGGGTGTGGACAAAAGGAACCCTCTTCCACTATTGGTGGGAAGGTAAATTGTTACAGTCACTATGGAGAAGAGTATGGAGTTTCCTTAAAGAAACTAGAAATAGAATTACCATAGGATCCAGCAATCCCACTTCTGGGCATATACCCAGAGACAACCATAAATCAAAAACACATATTCACCACAATGTTCATTGCAGCACTATTTACAATAGCCAGGTAATGGAAGCAACCTAAATGCCCACAGACAGACGAATGGATAAAGATGTGGTACATATATAAAATGGGATATGACTCAGCCATGAAAAGGAATGAAACTGGGTTGTTTGTAGAGAAGTCGGTGGATCTAGAGACTGTCATACAGAATGAAGTAAGTCAGAAAGAGCCAAACAAATATTCTGTATTAATGCATGTATGTGGAACCTAGATATATGGTACAGATGAACAGGTTTGCAGGGCAGAAATAGAGAAACAGAGGTAGAGAACAAACGTATGGACAACAAGTCGGGGAAGCCATGGGGTGTTGTGGTCAGATGAGTTGGGAGATAGGTATTGACCTGTATATATGTATATGAATAAAATAAATAATCAATAATAACCTGCTGTATAGAAAAATAAATATAATTAAACTTCAAAATTTTTAGAAATAAAATTTAAAAATAAAACAGAAAAAAGTTCTTCCCTTCACACAGATGTATTTATATGAATGAATTATTTCCATGCTTATATCAATAAATACATAAAAGATGAATAAATTCTAACTTGAACCCAAAAAGAAAAAAAAAAAACCTGAACCCAGCAGTTATACAGAGGAAAACCCTATGAGGGCACTTGCTCCAGCGGTAAACAATTCTGAAATTGGTCAGAGGTGGGGAATCATCTCCCATACAGCCAGCAGCCCGGCCCCCCCACTCAAGGAGCATCCTCATTGCAAAGCTGGGGGACCGTGCCGAGGCCTCTGTGAGTAAACGTGAGCAGAGCCCCAGGCCAGCTGTTGCTGAACTGTTCCCACCCTTCCCAGGTAAAACACCTGAATATGTACAAGGGCTTGAAAGCCTAGAGGAAGGGTCGTGGATCCACACCAGCGACAGCACGCAGGCCAACTTGGTGCCTGAAGGCCAGCCAGTATGGTCCTGGCCCCGGGCGCTCTTCTGGAAGCTTTCCATTTCCCTGCCTGAGATACCCCTCCTGTCCCGGCCCCCACTCCTTTTTTTCCTTCCTCACCTAAGCCCGGAGAGAAATTCCAGCGGAAGTTATGGGTGACACATCCTCTTCTTTACAAGTGGCAGCCTGGCAACTCCTGCAGAAAGTCCAGCAGAGCCCCACTCACACCGGGCCACCAACAAAGCCGTGGACCCTCACACTCTCCCACCAGCACAGCCCCGAGACTGCTGACGGGGCAGAGAATATGGAGTCAGGCACAGCTGCAGGGGCTATTGCTGCCTGGAGTGCTGTTTCTATTGACCTCAACCCAGGCACACCTGGGGAGGGCTTGCCGGCAGGGTCAGGCTGCACAGGTCAGCTAATCCTCAGCCCTCAGGGAATCACATTGCAGAAAATGGACCTCGCTAAGACAGAATATTAGCCAAGGAAAAAAAGGACACAATGCCATTTGCAGCCCCGTAGATGAGTCTACAGGTAATCACGTGACTTGTAGTAAGTCAGAAAGTGAAAGACACATATCGTAGGATATCACTTATAGGTGTTACCTAAAAACGGATACCAGGGCAGATATTTCCACGGAGAAGGGCAATCACAGATTCATTAAACAAACTTATGGTTCACCAATGGAAAGGTGTGAGGATTGGATTCATTACGATATTGGTGTTAAGAGACATATACAAACACAGGTGAAATATATAATCACCAAAGACCTACGGAATGCCAAGAGAAGACTACTCAACATTCTGTCATAACGTACATGGGAAAAGGGTCCCAGGAAGAACAGACATATGTATATGTGTAAAAGAACCACATCTTGCACACCTACAACAAGCCAAACGATGTAATCAAACTTGCTGTATTAAAAAATTAAAAATTAAATTAAAAACACGAACAAGAAGTACTGAGACAAACTTGAGGGGCTTTCTCCTGGCACATTCCATTCTAAATTCCAATCTAGAACACGGCTTCCATTGAGGCTCTGTTGCCCTAGTAAGCAGATTTGCTAAGGGAGAACTGCTGCCACCTAGTGGCCGCTTCACACAACAGCAGCTTTAATCCCAGCGCTAATGGTCAGTGGATATTCCAAATCATTGCAGGCCTGTAAATGACACCTGCCCTGAAAACAAATCCTGGGGTCATATATCGACCAAAAATTTCAAAAGACGTCCATATTTCAAAACGACAGTTTCAAGAGGCATATTTCACGCACATTAGTGTTCTGCTTCTTTTGCTTTCTTTCTTTTTTGGTTAAAAACAACGGGAATGGAAAAAGGCAACCCTCAGAATGGGCGAAAACGTTCACAAATGAATCAATGGACAAAGGTTTAATCTCCAATATATATAAACAGCTCACGCAGCTTAATATTAATAAAACAAACAACCCTAATACAAATATGGGCAGAAGATCTAAATAGACGTTTCTTCAAAGAAGTCACAGAGACGGCCAAGACGCACATGAAAAGCTGCTCAACACCACTAATTATTAGAGAAATGCAAATCAAAACGACAATGAGGTATCACCTCACACCTGTTAGAATCGGCATCATCAGAAAATCTACAAACAACAAATTCTGGGGAGGGTGTGGACAAAAGGAACCCTCTTCCACTATTGGTGGGAAGGTAAATTGTTACAGTCACTATGGAGAAGAGTATGGAGTTTCCTTAAAGAAACTAGAAATAGAATTACCATAGGATCCAGCAATCCCACTTCTGGGCATATACCCAGAGACAACCATAAATCAAAAACACATATTCACCACAATGTTCATTGCAGCACTATTTACAATAGCCAGGTAATGGAAGCAACCTAAATGCCCACAGACAGACGAATGGATAAAGATGTGGTACATATATAAAATGGGATATGACTCAGCCATGAAAAGGAATGAAACTGGGTTGTTTGTAGAGAAGTCGGTGGATCTAGAGACTGTCATACAGAATGAAGTAAGTCAGAAAGAGCAAAACAAATATTCTGTATTAATGCATGTATGTGGAACCTAGATATATGGTACAGATGAACAGGTTTGCAGGGCAGAAATAGAGAAACAGAGGTAGAGAACAAACGTATGGACAACAAGTCGGGGAAGCCATGGGGTTTGTGGTCAGATGAGTTGGGAGATAGGTATTGACCTGTATATATGTATATGAATAAAATAAATAATCAATAATAACCTGCTGTATAGAAAAATAAATATAATTAAACTTCAAAATTTTTAGAAATAAAATTTAAAAATAAAACAGAAAAAAGTTCTTCCCTTCACACAGATGTATTTATATGAATGAATTATTTCCATGCTTATATCAATAAATACATAAAAGATGAATAAATTCTAACTTGAACCCAAAAAGAAAAAAAAAAACCTGAACCCAGCAGTTATACAGAGGAAAACCCTATGAGGGCACTTGCTCCAGCGGTAAACAATTCTGAAATTGGTCAGAGGTGGGGAATCATCTCCCATACAGCCAGCAGCCCGGCCCCCCCACTCAAGGAGCATCCTCATTGCAAAGCTGGGGGACCGTGCCGAGGCCTCTGTGAGTAAACGTGAGCAGAGCCCCAGGCCAGCTGTTGCTGAACTGTTCCCACCCTTCCCAGGTAAAACACCTGAATATGTACAAGGGCTTGAAAGCCTAGAGGAAGGGTCGTGGATCCACACCAGCGACAGCACGCAGGCCAACTTGGTGCCTGAAGGCCAGCCAGTATGGTCCTGGCCCCGGGCGCTCTTCTGGAAGCTTTCCATTTCCCTGCCTGAGATACCCCTCCTGTCCCGGCCCCCACTCCTTTTTTTCCTTCCTCACCTAAGCCCGGAGAGAAATTCCAGCGGAAGTTATGGGTGACACATCCTCTTCTTTACAAGTGGCAGCCTGGCAACTCCTGCAGAAAGTCCAGCAGAGCCCCACTCACACCGGGCCACCAACAAAGCCGTGGACCCTCACACTCTCCCACCAGCACAGCCCCGAGACTGCTGACGGGGCAGAGAATATGGAGTCAGGCACAGCTGCAGGGGCTATTGCTGCCTGGAGTGCTGTTTCTATTGACCTCAACCCAGGCACACCTGGGGAGGGCTTGCCGGCAGGGTCAGGCTGCCCAGGTCAGCTAATCCTCAGCCCTCAGGGAATCACATTGCAGAAAATGGACCTCGCTAAGACAGAATATTAGCCAAGGAAAAAAAGGACACAATGCCATTTGCAGCCCCGTAGATGAGTCTACAGGTAATCACGTGACTTGTAGTAAGTCAGAAAGTGAAAGACACATATCGTAGGATATCACTTATAGGTGTTACCTAAAAACGGATACCAGGGCAGATATTTCCACGGAGAAGGGCAATCACAGATTCATTAAACAAACTTATGGTTCACCAATGGAAAGGTGTGAGGATTGGATTCATTACGATATTGGTGTTAAGAGACATATACAAACACAGGTGAAATATATAATCACCAAAGACCTACGGAATGCCAAGAGAAGACTACTCAACATTCTGTCATAACGTACATGGGAAAAGGGTCCCAGGAAGAACAGACATATGTATATGTGTAAAAGAACCACATCTTGCACACCTACAACAAGCCAAACGATGTAATCAAACTTGCTGTATTAAAAAATTAAAAATTAAATTAAAAACACGAACAAGAAGTACTGAGACAAACTTGAGGGGCTTTCTCCTGGCACATTCCATTCTAAATTCCAATCTAGAACACGGCTTCCATTGAGGCTCTGTTGCCCTAGTAAGCAGATTTGCTAAGGGAGAACTGCTGCCACCTAGTGGCCGCTTCACACAACAGCAGCTTTAATCCCAGCGCTAATGGTCAGTGGATATTCCAAATCATTGCAGGCCTGTAAATGACACCTGCCCTGAAAACAAATCCTGGGGTCATATATCGACCAAAAATTTCAAAAGACGTCCATATTTCAAAACGACAGTTTCAAGAGGCATATTTCACGCACATTAGTGTTCTGCTTCTTTTGCTTTCTTTCTTTTTTGGTTAAAAACAACGGGAATGGAAAAAGGCAACCCTCAGAATGGGCGAAAACGTTCACAAATGAATCAATGGACAAAGGTTTAATCTCCAATATATATAAACAGCTCACGCAGCTTAATATTAATAAAACAAACAACCCTAATACAAATATGGGCAGAAGATCTAAATAGACGTTTCTTCAAAGAAGTCACAGAGACGGCCAAGACGCACATGAAAAGCTGCTCAACACCACTAATTATTAGAGAAATGCAAATCAAAACGACAATAAGGTATCACCTCACACCTGTTAGAATCGGCATCATCAGAAAATCTACAAACAACAAATTCTGGGGAGGGTGTGGACAAAAGGAACCCTCTTCCACTATTGGTGGGAAGGTAAATTGTTACAGTCACTATGGAGAAGAGTATGGAGTTTCCTTAAAGAAACTAGAAATAGAATTACCATACGATCCAGCAATCCCACTTCTGGGCATATACCCAGAGACAACCATAAATCAAAAACACACATTCACCACAATGTTCATTGCAGCACTATTTACAATAGCCAGGTAATGGAAGAACCTAAATGCCCACAGACAGACGAATGGATAAAGATGTGGTACATATATAAAATGGGATATGACTCAGCCATGAAAAGGAATGAAACTGGGTTGTTTGTAGAGAAGTCGGTGGATCTAGAGACTGTCATACAGAATGAAGTAAGTCAGAAAGAGCCAAACAAATATTCTGTATTAATGCATGTATGTGGAACCTAGATATATGGTACAGATGAACAGGTTTGCAGGGCAGAAATAGAGAAACAGAGGTAGAGAACAAACGTATGGACACCAAGTCGGGGAAGCCATGGGGTGTTGTGGTCAGATGAGTTGGGAGATAGGTATTGACCTGTATATATGTATATGAATAAAATAAATAATCAATAATAACCTGCTGTATAGAAAAATAAATATAATTAAACTTCAAAATTTTTAGAAATAAAATTTAAAAATAAAACAGAAAAAAGTTCTTCCCTTCACACAGATGTATTTATATGAATGAATTATTTCCATGCTTATATCAATAAATACATAAAAGATGAATAAATTCTAACTTGAACCCAAAAAGAAAAAAAAAACCTGAACCCAGCAGTTATACAGAGGAAAACCCTATGAGGGCACTTGCTCCAGCGGTAAACAATTCTGAAATTGGTCAGAGGTGGGGAATCATCTCCCATACAGCCAGCAGCCCGGCCCCCCCACTCAAGGAGCATCCTCATTGCAAAGCTGGGGGACCGTTCCGAGGCCTCTGGGAGTAAACGTGAGCTGAGCCCCAGGCCAGCTGTTGCTGAACTGTTCCCACCCTTCCCAGGTAAAACACCTGAATATGTGCAAGGGCTTGAAAGCCTAGAGGAAGGGTCGTGGATCCACACCAGCGACAGCACGCAGGCCAACTTGGTGCCTGAAGGCCAGCCAGGATGGTCCTGGCCCCGGGCGCTCTTCTGGAAGCTTTCCATTTCCCTGCCTGAGATACCCCTCCTGTCCCGGCCTCCACTCCTTTTTTTCCTTCCTCACCTAAGCCCGGAGAGAAATTCCAGCGGAAGTTATGGGTGACACATCCTCTTCTTTACAAGTGGCAGCCTGGCAACTCCTGCAGAAAGTCCAGCAGAGCCCCAGTCACACCGGGCCACCAACAAAGCCATGGACCCTCACACCCTCCCACCAGCACAGCCCCGAGACTGCTGACGGGGCAGAGAATATGGAGTCAGGCACAGCTGCAGGGGCTATTGCTGCCTGGAGTGCTGTTTCTATTGACCTCAACCCAGGCACACCTGGGGAGGGCTTGCCGGCAGGGTCAGGCTGCCCAGGTCAGCTAATCCTCAGCCCTCAGGGAATCACATTGCAGAAAATGGACCTCGCTAAGACAGAATATTAGCCAAGGAAAAAAGGACACAATGCCATTTGCAGCCCCGTAGATGAGTCTACAGGTAATCACGTGACTTGTAGTAAGTCAGAAAGTGAAAGACACATATCGTAGGATATCACTTATAGGTGTTACCTAAAAACGGATACCAGGGCAGATATTTCCACGGAGAAGGGCAATAACAGATTCATTAAACAAACTTATGGTTCACCAATGGAAAGGTGTGAGGATTGGATTCATTACGATATTGGGGTTAAGAGACATATACAAACACAGGTGAAATATATAATCACCAAAGATCTACGGAATGCCAAGAGAAGACTACTCAACATTCTATCATAACGTACATGGGAAAAGGGTCCCAGGAAGAACAGACATATGTATATGTGTAAAAGAACCACATCTTGCACACCTACAACAAGCCAAATGATGTAATCAATCTTGCTGTAATAAAAAATTAAAAATTAAATTAAAAACACGAACAAGAAGTAGTGAGACAAACTTGAGAGGCTTTCTCCTGGCACATTCCATTCTAAATTCCAATCTAGAACACGGCTTCCATTGAGGCTCTGTTGCCCTAGTAAGCAGATTTGCTAAGGGAGAACTGCTGCCACCTTGTGGCCGTTTCACACAACAGCAGCATTAATCCCAGAGCTAATGGTCAGCGGATATTCCAAATCATTGCAGGCCTGTAAATGACACCTGCCCTGAAAACAAATCCTGGGGTCATATATCGACCAAAAAGTTCAAAAGACGTCCATATTTCCAAACGACAGTTTCAAGAGGCATATTTCACGCACATTAGTGTTCTGCTTCTTTTGCTTTCTTTCTTTTTTGGTTAAAAACAACGGGAATGGAAAAAGGCAACCCTCAGAATGGGCGAAAACGTTCACAAATGAATCAATGGACAAAGGTTTAATCTCCAATATATATAAACAGCTCACGCAGCTTAATATTAATAAAACAAACAACCCAATACAAATATGGGCAGAAGATCTAAATAGACGTTTCTTCAAAGAAGTCACAGAGACGGCCAAGACGCACATGAAAAGCTGCTCAACACCACTAATTATTAGAGAAATGCAAATCAAAACGACAATGAGGTATCACCTCACACCTGTTAGAATCGGCATCATCAGAAAATCTACAAGCAACAAATTCTGGGGAGGGTATGGACAAAAGGAACCCTCTTCCACTATTGGTGGGAAGGTAAATTGATACAGTCACTATGGAGAAGAGTATGGAGTTTCCTTAAAGAAACTAGAAATAGAATTACCATAGGATCCAGCAATCCCACTTCTGGGCATATACCCAGAGACAACCATAAATCAAAAACACACATTCACCACAATGTTCATTGCAGCACTATTTACAATAGCCAGGTAATGGAAGCAACCTAAATGCCCACAGACAGACGAATGGATAAAGATGTGGTACATATATAAAATGGGATATGACTCAGCCATGAAAAGGAATGAAACTGGGTTGTTTGTAGAGAAGTCGGTGGATCTAGAGACTGTCATACAGAATGAAGTAAGTCAGAAAGAGCAAAACAAATATTCTGTATTAATGCATGTATGTGGAACCTAGATATATGGTACAGATGAACAGGTTTGCAGGGCAGAAATAGAGAAACAGAGGTAGAGAACAAACGTATGGACACCAAGTCGGGGAAGCCATGGGGTGTTGTGGTCAGATGAGTTGGGAGATAGGTATTGACCTGTATATATGTATATGAATAAAATAAATAATCAATAATAACCTGCTGTATAGAAAAATAAATATAATTAAACTTCAAAATTTTTAGAAATAAAATTTAAAAATAAAACAGAAAAAAGTTCTTCCCTTCACACAGATGTATTTATATGAATGAATTATTTCCATGCTTATATCAATAAATACATAAAAGATGAATAAATTCTAACTTGAACCCAAAAAGAAAAAAAAAACCTGAACCCAGCAGTTATACAGAGGAAAACCCTATGAGGGCACTTGCTCCAGCGGTAAACAATTCTGAAATTGGTCAGAGGTGGGGAATCATCTCCCATACAGCCAGCAGCCCGGCCCCCCCACTCAAGGAGCATCCTCATTGCAAAGCTGGGGGACCGTGCCGAGGCCTCTGTGAGTAAACGTGAGCAGAGCCCCAGGCCAGCTGTTGCTGAACTGTTCCCACCCTTCCCAGGTAAAACACCTGAATATGTACAAGGGCTTGAAAGCCTAGAGGAAGGGTCGTGGATCCACACCAGCGACAGCACGCAGGCCAACTTGGTGCCTGAAGGCCAGCCAGGATGGTCCTGGCCCCGGGCGCTCTTCTGGAAGCTTTCCATTTCCCTGCCTGAGATACCCCTCCTGTCCCGGCCCCCACTCCTTTTTTTCCTTCCTCACCTAAGCCCGGAGAGAAATTCCAGCGGAAGTTATGGGTGACACATCCTCTTCTTTACAAGTGGCAGCCTGGCAACTCCTGCAGAAAGTCCAGCAGAGCCCCACTCACACCGGGCCACCAACAAAGCCGTGGACCCTCACACTCTCCCACCAGCACAGCCCCGAGACTGCTGACGGGGCAGAGAATATGGAGTCAGGCACAGCTGCAGGGGCTATTGCTGCCTGGAGTGCTGTTTCTATTGACCTCAACCCAGGCACACCTGGGGAGGGCTTGCCGGCAGGGTCAGGCTGCCCAGGTCAGCTAATCCTCAGCCCTCAGGGAATCACATTGCAGAAAATGGACCTCGCTAAGACAGAATATTAGCCAAGGAAAAAAAGGACACAATGCCATTTGCAGCCCCGTAGATGAGTCTACAGGTAATCACGTGACTTGTAGTAAGTCAGAAAGTGAAAGACACATATCGTAGGATATCACTTATAGGTGTTACCTAAAAACGGATACCAGGGCAGATATTTCCACGGAGAAGGGCAATCACAGATTCATTAAACAAACTTATGGTTCACCAATGGAAAGGTGTGAGGATTGGATTCATTACGATATTGGTGTTAAGAGACATATACAAACACAGGTGAAATATATAATCACCAAAGACCTACGGAATGCCAAGAGAAGACTACTCAACATTCTGTCATAACGTACATGGGAAAAGGGTCCCAGGAAGAACAGACATATGTATATGTGTAAAAGAACCACATCTTGCACACCTACAACAAGCCAAACGATGTAATCAAACTTGCTGTATTAAAAAATTAAAAATTAAATTAAAAACACGAACAAGAAGTACTGAGACAAACTTGAGGGGCTTTCTCCTGGCACATTCCATTCTAAATTCCAATCTAGAACACGGCTTCCATTGAGGCTCTGTTGCCCTAGTAAGCAGATTTGCTAAGGGAGAACTGCTGCCACCTAGTGGCCGCTTCACACAACAGCAGCTTTAATCCCAGCGCTAATGGTCAGTGGATATTCCAAATCATTGCAGGCCTGTAAATGACACCTGCCCTGAAAACAAATCCTGGGGTCATATATCGACCAAAAATTTCAAAAGACGTCCATATTTCAAAACGACAGTTTCAAGAGGCATATTTCACGCACATTAGTGTTCTGCTTCTTTTGCTTTCTTTCTTTTTTGGTTAAAAACAACGGGAATGGAAAAAGGCAACCCTCAGAATGGGCGAAAACGTTCACAAATGAATCAATGGACAAAGGTTTAATCTCCAATATATATAAACAGCTCACGCAGCTTAATATTAATAAAACAAACAACCCTAATACAAATATGGGCAGAAGATCTAAATAGACGTTTCTTCAAAGAAGTCACAGAGACGGCCAAGACGCACATGAAAAGCTGCTCAACACCACTAATTATTAGAGAAATGCAAATCAAAACGACAATGAGGTATCACCTCACACCTGTTAGAATCGGCATCATCAGAAAATCTACAAACAACAAATTCTGGGGAGGGTGTGGACAAAAGGAACCCTCTTCCACTATTGGTGGGAAGGTAAATTGTTACAGTCACTATGGAGAAGGGTATGGAGTTTCCTTAAAGAAACTAGAAATAGAATTACCATAGGATCCAGCAATCCCACTTCTGGGCATATACCCAGAGACAACCATAAATCAAAAACACACATTCACCACAATGTTCATTGCAGCACTATTTACAATAGCCAGGTAATGGAAGCAACCTAAATGCCCACAGACAGACGAATGGATAAAGATGTGGTACATATATAAAATGGGATATGACTCAGCCATGAAAAGGAATGAAACTGGGTTGTTTGTAGAGAAGTCGGTGGATCTAGAGACTGTCATACAGAATGAAGTAAGTCAGAAAGAGCCAAACAAATATTCTGTATTAATGCATGTATGTGGAACCTAGATATATGGTACAGATGAACAGGTTTGCAGGGCAGAAATAGAGAAACAGAGGTAGAGAACAAACGTATGGACACCAAGTCGGGGAAGCCATGGGGTGTTGTGGTCAGATGAGTTGGGAGATAGGTATTGACCTGTATATATGTATATGAATAAAATAAATAATCAATAATAACATGCTGTATAGAAAAATAAATATAATTAAACTTCAAAATTTTTAGAAATAAAATTTAAAAATAAAACAGAAAAAAGTTCTTCCCTTCACACAGATGTATTTATATGAATGAATTATTTCCATGCTTATATCAATAAATACATAAAAGATGAATAAATTCTAACTTGAACCCAAAAAGAAAAAAAAAAACCTGAACCCAGCAGTTATACAGAGGAAAACCCTATGAGGGCACTTGCTCCAGCGGTAAACAATTCTGAAATTGGTCAGAGGTGGGGAATCATCTCCCATACAGCCAGCAGCCCGGCCCCCCCACTCAAGGAGCATCCTCATTGCAAAGCTGGGGGACCGTGCCGAGGCCTCTGTGAGTAAACGTGAGCAGAGCCCCAGGCCAGCTGTTGCTGAACTGTTCCCACCCTTCCCAGGTAAAACACCTGAATATGTACAAGGGCTTGAAAGCCTAGAGGAAGGGTCGTGGATCCACACCAGCGACAGCACGCAGGCCAACTTGGTGCCTGAAGGCCAGCCAGTATGGTCCTGGCCCCGGGCGCTCTTCTGGAAGCTTTCCATTTCCCTGCCTGAGATACCCCTCCTGTCCCGGCCCCCACTCCTTTTTTTCCTTCCTCACCTAAGCCCGGAGAGAAATTCCAGCGGAAGTTATGGGTGACACATCCTCTTCTTTACAAGTGGCAGCCTGGCAACTCCTGCAGAAAGTCCAGCAGAGCCCCACTCACACCGGGCCACCAACAAAGCCGTGGACCCTCACACTCTCCCACCAGCACAGCCCCGAGACTGCTGACGGGGCAGAGAATATGGAGTCAGGCACAGCTGCAGGGGCTATTGCTGCCTGGAGTGCTGTTTCTATTGACCTCAACCCAGGCACACCTGGGGAGGGCTTGCCGGCAGGGTCAGGCTGCCCAGGTCAGCTAATCCTCAGCCCTCAGGGAATCACATTGCAGAAAATGGACCTCGCTAAGACAGAATATTAGCCAAGGAAAAAAAGGACACAATGCCATTTGCAGCCCCGTAGATGAGTCTACAGGTAATCACGTGACTTGTAGTAAGTCAGAAAGTGAAAGACACATATCGTAGGATATCACTTATAGGTGTTACCTAAAAACGGATACCAGGGCAGATATTTCCACGGAGAAGGGCAATCACAGATTCATTAAACAAACTTATGGTTCACCAATGGAAAGGTGTGAGGATTGGATTCATTACGATATTGGTGTTAAGAGACATATACAAACACAGGTGAAATATATAATCACCAAAGACCTACGGAATGCCAAGAGAAGACTACTCAACATTCTGTCATAACGTACATGGGAAAAGGGTCCCAGGAAGAACAGACATATGTATATGTGTAAAAGAACCACATCTTGCACACCTACAACAAGCCAAACGATGTAATCAAACTTGCTGTATTAAAAAATTAAAAATTAAATTAAAAACACGAACAAGAAGTACTGAGACAAACTTGAGGGGCTTTCTCCTGGCACATTCCATTCTAAATTCCAATCTAGAACACGGCTTCCATTGAGGCTCTGTTGCCCTAGTAAGCAGATTTGCTAAGGGAGAACTGCTGCCACCTAGTGGCCGCTTCACACAACAGCAGCTTTAATCCCAGCGCTAATGGTCAGTGGATATTCCAAATCATTGCAGGCCTGTAAATGACACCTGCCCTGAAAACAAATCCTGGGGTCATATATCGACCAAAAATTTCAAAAGACGTCCATATTTCAAAACGACAGTTTCAAGAGGCATATTTCACGCACATTAGTGTTCTGCTTCTTTTGCTTTCTTTCTTTTTTGGTTAAAAACAACGGGAATGGAAAAAGGCAACCCTCAGAATGGGCGAAAACGTTCACAAATGAATCAATGGACAAAGGTTTAATCTCCAATATATATAAACAGCTCACGCAGCTTAATATTAATAAAACAAACAACCCTAATACAAATATGGGCAGAAGATCTAAATAGACGTTTCTTCAAAGAAGTCACAGAGACGGCCAAGACGCACATGAAAAGCTGCTCAACACCACTAATTATTAGAGAAATGCAAATCAAAACGACAATGAGGTATCACCTCACACCTGTTAGAATCGGCATCATCAGAAAATCTACAAACAACAAATTCTGGGGAGGGTGTGGACAAAAGGAACCCTCTTCCACTATTGGTGGGAAGGTAAATTGTTACAGTCACTATGGAGAAGGGTATGGAGTTTCCTTAAAGAAACTAGAAATAGAATTACCATAGGATCCAGCAATCCCACTTCTGGGCATATACCCAGAGACAACCATAAATCAAAAACACACATTCACCACAATGTTCATTGCAGCACTATTTACAATAGCCAGGTAATGGAAGCAACCTAAATGCCCACAGACAGACGAATGGATAAAGATGTGGTACATATATAAAATGGGATATGACTCAGCCATGAAAAGGAATGAAACTGGGTTGTTTGTAGAGAAGTCGGTGGATCTAGAGACTGTCATACAGAATGAAGTAAGTCAGAAAGAGCCAAACAAATATTCTGTATTAATGCATGTATGTGGAACCTAGATATATGGTACAGATGAACAGGTTTGCAGGGCAGAAATAGAGAAACAGAGGTAGAGAACAAACGTATGGACACCAAGTCGGGGAAGCCATGGGGTGTTGTGGTCAGATGAGTTGGGAGATAGGTATTGACCTGTATATATGTATATGAATAAAATAAATAATCAATAATAACATGCTGTATAGAAAAATAAATATAATTAAACTTCAAAATTTTTAGAAATAAAATTTAAAAATAAAACAGAAAAAAGTTCTTCCCTTCACACAGATGTATTTATATGAATGAATTATTTCCATGCTTATATCAATAAATACATAAAAGATGAATAAATTCTAACTTGAACCCAAAAAGAAAAAAAAAAACCTGAACCCAGCAGTTATACAGAGGAAAACCCTATGAGGGCACTTGCTCCAGCGGTAAACAATTCTGAAATTGGTCAGAGGTGGGGAATCATCTCCCATACAGCCAGCAGCCCGGCCCCCCCACTCAAGGAGCATCCTCATTGCAAAGCTGGGGGACCGTGCCGAGGCCTCTGTGAGTAAACGTGAGCAGAGCCCCAGGCCAGCTGTTGCTGAACTGTTCCCACCCTTCCCAGGTAAAACACCTGAATATGTACAAGGGCTTGAAAGCCTAGAGGAAGGGTCGTGGATCCACACCAGCGACAGCACGCAGGCCAACTTGGTGCCTGAAGGCCAGCCAGTATGGTCCTGGCCCCGGGCGCTCTTCTGGAAGCTTTCCATTTCCCTGCCTGAGATACCCCTCCTGTCCCGGCCCCCACTCCTTTTTTTCCTTCCTCACCTAACCCCGGAGAGAAATTCCAGCGGAAGTTATGGGTGACACATCCTCTTCTTTACAAGTGGCAGCCTGGCAACTCCTGCAGAAAGTCCAGCAGAGCCCCACTCACACCGGGCCACCAACAAAGCCGTGGACCCTCACACTCTCCCACCAGCACAGCCCCGAGACTGCTGACGGGGCAGAGAATATGGAGTCAGGCACAGCTGCAGGGGCTATTGCTGCCTGGAGTGCTGTTTCTATTGACCTCAACCCAGGCACACCTGGGGAGGGCTTGCCGGCAGGGTCAGGCTGCCCAGGTCAGCTAATCCTCAGCCCTCAGGGAATCACATTGCAGAAAATGGACCTCGCTAAGACAGAATATTAGCCAAGGAAAAAAAGGACACAATGCCATTTGCAGCCCCGTAGATGAGTCTACAGGTAATCACGTGACTTGTAGTAAGTCAGAAAGTGAAAGACACATATCGTAGGATATCACTTATAGGTGTTACCTAAAAACGGATACCAGGGCAGATATTTCCACGGAGAAGGGCAATCACAGATTCATTAAACAAACTTATGGTTCACCAATGGAAAGGTGTGAGGATTGGATTCATTACGATATTGGTGTTAAGAGACATATACAAACACAGGTGAAATATATAATCACCAAAGACCTACGGAATGCCAAGAGAAGACTACTCAACATTCTGTCATAACGTACATGGGAAAAGGGTCCCAGGAAGAACAGACATATGTATATGTGTAAAAGAACCACATCTTGCACACCTACAACAAGCCAAACGATGTAATCAAACTTGCTGTATTAAAAAATTAAAAATTAAATTAAAAACACGAACAAGAAGTACTGAGACAAACTTGAGGGGCTTTCTCCTGGCACATTCCATTCTAAATTCCAATCTAGAACACGGCTTCCATTGAGGCTCTGTTGCCCTAGTAAGCAGATTTGCTAAGGGAGAACTGCTGCCACCTAGTGGCCGCTTCACACAACAGCAGCTTTAATCCCAGCGCTAATGGTCAGTGGATATTCCAAATCATTGCAGGCCTGTAAATGACACCTGCCCTGAAAACAAATCCTGGGGTCATATATCGACCAAAAATTTCAAAAGACGTCCATATTTCAAAACGACAGTTTCAAGAGGCATATTTCACGCACATTAGTGTTCTGCTTCTTTTGCTTTCTTTCTTTTTTGGTTAAAAACAACGGGAATGGAAAAAGGCAACCCTCAGAATGGGCGAAAACGTTCACAAATGAATCAATGGACAAAGGTTTAATCTCCAATATATATAAACAGCTCACGCAGCTTAATATTAATAAAACAAACAACCCTAATACAAATATGGGCAGAAGATCTAAATAGACGTTTCTTCAAAGAAGTCACAGAGACGGCCAAGACGCACATGAAAAGCTGCTCAACACCACTAATTATTAGAGAAATGCAAATCAAAACGACAATGAGGTATCACCTCACACCTGTTAGAATCGGCATCATCAGAAAATCTACAAACAACAAATTCTGGGGAGGGTGTGGACAAAAGGAACCCTCTTCCACTATTGGTGGGAAGGTAAATTGTTACAGTCACTATGGAGAAGGGTATGGAGTTTCCTTAAAGAAACTAGAAATAGAATTACCATAGGATCCAGCAATCCCACTTCTGGGCATATACCCAGAGACAACCATAAATCAAAAACACACATTCACCACAATGTTCATTGCAGCACTATTTACAATAGCCAGGTAATGGAAGCAACCTAAATGCCCACAGACAGACGAATGGATAAAGATGTGGTACATATATAAAATGGGATATGACTCAGCCATGAAAAGGAATGAAACTGGGTTGTTTGTAGAGAAGTCGGTGGATCTAGAGACTGTCATACAGAATGAAGTAAGTCAGAAAGAGCCAAACAAATATTCTGTATTAATGCATGTATGTGGAACCTAGATATATGGTACAGATGAACAGGTTTGCAGGGCAGAAATAGAGAAACAGAGGTAGAGAACAAACGTATGGACACCAAGTCGGGGAAGCCATGGGGTGTTGTGGTCAGATGAGTTGGGAGATAGGTATTGACCTGTATATATGTATATGAATAAAATAAATAATCAATAATAACATGCTGTATAGAAAAATAAATATAATTAAACTTCAAAATTTTTAGAAATAAAATTTAAAAATAAAACAGAAAAAAGTTCTTCCCTTCACACAGATGTATTTATATGAATGAATTATTTCCATGCTTATATCAATAAATACATAAAAGATGAATAAATTCTAACTTGAACCCAAAAAGAAAAAAAAACCTGAACCCAGCAGTTATACAGAGGAAAACCCTATGAGGGCACTTGCTCCAGCGGTAAACAATTCTGAAATTGGTCAGAGGTGGGGAATCATCTCCCATACAGCCAGCAGCCCGGCCCCCCCACTCAAGGAGCATCCTCATTGCAAAGCTGGGGGACCGTGCCGAGGCCTCTGTGAGTAAACGTGAGCAGAGCCCCAGGCCAGCTGTTGCTGAACTGTTCCCACCCTTCCCAGGTAAAACACCTGAATATGTACAAGGGCTTGAAAGCCTAGAGGAAGGGTCGTGGATCCACACCAGCGACAGCACGCAGGCCAACTTGGTGCCTGAAGGCCAGCCAGGATGGTCCTGGCCCCGGGCGCTCTCCTGGAAGCTTTCCATTTCCCTACCTGAGATACCCCTCCTGTCCCGGCCCCCACTCCATTTTTTCCTTCCTCACCTAAGCCCGGAGAGAAATTCCAGGGAAGTTATGGGTGACACATCCTCTTCTTTACAAGTGGCAGCCTGGCAACTCCTGCAGAAATTCCAGCAGAGCCCCACTCACACCGGGCCACCAACAAAGCCATGGACCCTCACACCCTCCCACCAGCACAGCCCCGAGACTGCTGACGGGGCAGAGAATATGGAGTCAGGCACAGCTGCAGGGGCTATTGCTGCCTGCAGTGCTGTTTCTATTGACCTTAACCCAGGCACACCTGGGGAGGGCTTGCCGGCAGGGTCAGGCTGCCCAGGTCAGCTAATCCTCAGCCCTCAGGGAATCACATTGCAGAAAATGGACCTCGCTAAAACAGAATATTAGCCAAGGAAAAAAAGGACACAATGCCATTTGCAGCCCCGTAGATGAGTCTACAGGTAATCACGTGACTTGTAGTAAGTCAGAAAGTGAAAGACACATATCGTAGGATATCACTTATAGGTGTTACCTAAAAACGGATACCAGGGCAGATATTTCCACGGAGAAGGGCAATCACAGATTCATTAAACAAACTTATGGTTCACCAATGGAAAGGTGTGAGGATTGGATTCATTACGATATTGGTGTTAAGAGACATATACAAAAACAGGTGAAATATATAATCACCAAAGACCTACGGAATGCCAAGAGAAGACTACTCAACATTCTGTCATAACGTACATGGGAAAAGGGTCCCAGGAAGAACAGACATATGTATATGTGTAAAAGAACCACATCTTGCACACCTACAACAAGCCAAACGATGTAATCAAACTTGCTGTAATAAAAAATAAAAAATTAAATTAAAAACACGAACAAGAAGTACTGAGACAAACTTGAGGGTCTTTCTCCTGGCACATTCCATTCTAAATTCCAATCTAGAACACGGCTTCCATTGAGGTTCTGTTGCCCTAGTAAGCAGATTTGCTAAGGGAGAACTGCTGCCACCTTGTGGCCGCTTCACACAACAGCAGCTTTAATCCCAGCGCTAATGGTCAGTGGATATTCCAAATCATTGCAGGCCTGTAAATGACACCTGCCCTGAAAACAAATCCTGGGGTCATATATCGACCAAAAAGTTCAAAAGACGTCCATATTTCAAAACGACAGTTTCAAGAGGAATATTTCACGAACATTAGTGTTCTGCTTCTTTTGCTTTCTTTCTTTTTTGGTTAAAAACAACGGGAATGGAAAAAGGCAACCCTCAGAATGGGCAAAAACGTTCACAAATGAATCAATGGACAAAGGTTTAATCTCCAATATATATAAACAGCTCACGCAGCTTAATATTAATAAAACAAACAACCCTAATACAAATATGGGCAGAAGATCTAAATAGACGTTTCTTCAAAGAAGTCACAGAGACGGCCAAGACGCACATGAAAAGCTGCTCAACACCACTAATTATTAGAGAAATGCAAATCAAAACGACAATAAGGTATCACCTCACACCTGTTAGAATCGGCATCATCAGAAAATCTACAAACAACAAATTCTGGGGAGGGTGTGGACAAAAGGAACCCTCTTCCACTATTGGTGGGAAGGTAAATTGTTACAGTCACTATGGAGAAGAGTATGGAGTTTCCTTAAAGAAACTAGAAATAGAATTACCATACGATCCAGCAATCCCACTTCTGGGCATATACCCAGAGACAACCATAAATCAAAAACACACATTCACCACAATGTTCATTGCAGCACTATTTACAATAGCCAGGTAATGGAAGAACCTAAATGCCCACAGACAGACGAATGGATAAAGATGTGGTACATATATAAAATGGGATATGACTCAGCCATGAAAAGGAATGAAACTGGGTTGTTTGTAGAGAAGTCGGTGGATCTAGAGACTGTCATACAGAATGAAGTAAGTCAGAAAGAGCAAAACAAATATTCTGTATTAATGCATGTATGTGGAACCTAGATATATGGTACAGATGAACAGGTTTGCAGGGCAGAAATAGAGAAACAGAGGTAGAGAACAAACGTATGGACACCAAGTCGGGGAAGCCATGGGGTGTTGTGGTCAGATGAGTTGGGAGATAGGTATTGACCTGTATATATGTATATGAATAAAATAAATAATCAATAATAACCTGCTGTATAGAAAAATAAATATAATTAAACTTCAAAATTTTTAGAAATAAAATTTAAAAATAAAACAGAAAAAAGTTCTTCCCTTCACACAGATGTATTTATATGAATGAATTATTTCCATGCTTATATCAATAAATACATAAAAGATGAATAAATTCTAACTTGAACCCAAAAAGAAAAAAAAAACCTGAACCCAGCAGTTATACAGAGGAAAACCCTATGAGGGCACTTGCTCCAGCGGTAAACAATTCTGAAATTGGTCAGAGGTGGGGAATCATCTCCCATACAGCCAGCAGCCCGGCCCCCCCACTCAAGGAGCATCCTCATTGCAAAGCTGGGGGACCGTTCCGAGGCCTCTGGGAGTAAACGTGAGCTGAGCCCCAGGCCAGCTGTTGCTGAACTGTTCCCACCCTTCCCAGGTAAAACACCTGAATATGTGCAAGGGCTTGAAAGCCTAGAGGAAGGGTCGTGGATCCACACCAGCGACAGCACGCAGGCCAACTTGGTGCCTGAAGGCCAGCCAGGATGGTCCTGGCCCCGGGCGCTCTTCTGGAAGCTTTCCATTTCCCTGCCTGAGATACCCCTCCTGTCCCGGCCTCCACTCCTTTTTTTCCTTCCTCACCTAAGCCCGGAGAGAAATTCCAGCGGAAGTTATGGGTGACACATCCTCTTCTTTACAAGTGGCAGCCTGGCAACTCCTGCAGAAAGTCCAGCAGAGCCCCAGTCACACCGGGCCACCAACAAAGCCATGGACCCTCACACCCTCCCACCAGCACAGCCCCGAGACTGCTGACGGGGCAGAGAATATGGAGTCAGGCACAGCTGCAGGGGCTATTGCTGCCTGGAGTGCTGTTTCTATTGACCTCAACCCAGGCACACCTGGGGAGGGCTTGCCGGCAGGGTCAGGCTGCCCAGGTCAGCTAATCCTCAGCCCTCAGGGAATCACATTGCAGAAAATGGACCTCGCTAAGACAGAATATTAGCCAAGGAAAAAAGGACACAATGCCATTTGCAGCCCCGTAGATGAGTCTACAGGTAATCACGTGACTTGTAGTAAGTCAGAAAGTGAAAGACACATATCGTAGGATATCACTTATAGGTGTTACCTAAAAACGGATACCAGGGCAGATATTTCCACGGAGAAGGGCAATAACAGATTCATTAAACAAACTTATGGTTCACCAATGGAAAGGTGTGAGGATTGGATTCATTACGATATTGGGGTTAAGAGACATATACAAACACAGGTGAAATATATAATCACCAAAGATCTACGGAATGCCAAGAGAAGACTACTCAACATTCTATCATAACGTACATGGGAAAAGGGTCCCAGGAAGAACAGACATATGTATATGTGTAAAAGAACCACATCTTGCACACCTACAACAAGCCAAATGATGTAATCAATCTTGCTGTAATAAAAAATTAAAAATTAAATTAAAAACACGAACAAGAAGTAGTGAGACAAACTTGAGAGGCTTTCTCCTGGCACATTCCATTCTAAATTCCAATCTAGAACACGGCTTCCATTGAGGCTCTGTTGCCCTAGTAAGCAGATTTGCTAAGGGAGAACTGCTGCCACCTTGTGGCCGTTTCACACAACAGCAGCATTAATCCCAGAGCTAATGGTCAGCGGATATTCCAAATCATTGCAGGCCTGTAAATGACACCTGCCCTGAAAACAAATCCTGGGGTCATATATCGACCAAAAAGTTCAAAAGACGTCCATATTTCCAAACGACAGTTTCAAGAGGCATATTTCACGCACATTAGTGTTCTGCTTCTTTTGCTTTCTTTCTTTTTTGGTTAAAAAAAACGGGAATGGAAAAAGGCAACCCTCAGAATGGGCGAAAACGTTCACAAATGAATCAATGGACAAAGGTTTAATCTCCAATATATATAAACAGCTCACGCAGCTTAATATTAATAAAACAAACAACCCAATACAAATATGGGCAGAAGATCTAAATAGACGTTTCTTCAAAGAAGTCACAGAGACGGCCAAGACGCACATGAAAAGCTGCTCAACACCACTAATTATTAGAGAAATGCAAATCAAAACGACAATGAGGTATCACCTCACACCTGTTAGAATCGGCATCATCAGAAAATCTACAAGCAACAAATTCTGGGGAGGGTATGGACAAAAGGAACCCTCTTCCACTATTGGTGGGAAGGTAAATTGATACAGTCACTATGGAGAAGAGTATGGAGTTTCCTTAAAGAAACTAGAAATAGAATTACCATAGGATCCAGCAATCCCACTTCTGGGCATATACCCAGAGACAACCATAAATCAAAAACACACATTCACCACAATGTTCATTGCAGCACTATTTACAATAGCCAGGTAATGGAAGCAACCTAAATGCCCACAGACAGACGAATGGATAAAGATGTGGTACATATATAAAATGGGATATGACTCAGCCATGAAAAGGAATGAAACTGGGTTGTTTGTAGAGAAGTCGGTGGATCTAGAGACTGTCATACAGAATGAAGTAAGTCAGAAAGAGCAAAACAAATATTCTGTATTAATGCATGTATGTGGAACCTAGATATATGGTACAGATGAACAGGTTTGCAGGGCAGAAATAGAGAAACAGAGGTAGAGAACAAACGTATGGACACCAAGTCGGGGAAGCCATGGGGTGTTGTGGTCAGATGAGTTGGGAGATAGGTATTGACCTGTATATATGTATATGAATAAAATAAATAATCAATAATAACCTGCTGTATAGAAAAATAAATATAATTAAACTTCAAAATTTTTAGAAATAAAATTTAAAAATAAAACAGAAAAAAGTTCTTCCCTTCACACAGATGTATTTATATGAATGAATTATTTCCATGCTTATATCAATAAATACATAAAAGATGAATAAATTCTAACTTGAACCCAAAAAGAAAAAAAAACCTGAACCCAGCAGTTATACAGAGGAAAACCCTATGAGGGCACTTGCTCCAGCGGTAAACAATTCTGAAATTGGTCAGAGGTGGGGAATCATCTCCCATACAGCCAGCAGCCCGGCCCCCCCACTCAAGGAGCATCCTCATTGCAAAGCTGGGGGACCGTGCCGAGGCCTCTGTGAGTAAACGTGAGCAGAGCCCCAGGCCAGCTGTTGCTGAACTGTTCCCACCCTTCCCAGGTAAAACACCTGAATATGTACAAGGGCTTGAAAGCCTAGAGGAAGGGTCGTGGATCCACACCAGCGACAGCACGCAGGCCAACTTGGTGCCTGAAGGCCAGCCAGGATGGTCCTGGCCCCGGGCGCTCTTCTGGAAGCTTTCCATTTCCCTGCCTGAGATACCCCTCCTGTCCCGGCCCCCACTCCTTTTTTTCCTTCCTCACCTAAGCCCGGAGAGAAATTCCAGCGGAAGTTATGGGTGACACTTCCTCTTCTTTACAAGTGGCAGCCTGGCAACTCCTGCAGAAAGTCCAGCAGAGCCCCACTCACACCGGGCCACCAACAAAGCCGTGGACCCTCACACCCTCCCACCAGCACAGCCCCGAGACTGCTGACGGGGCAGAGAATATGGAGTCAGGCACAGCTGCAGGGGCTATTGCTGCCTGGAGTGCTGTTTCTATTGACCTCAACCCAGGCACACCTGGGGAGGGCTTGCCGGCAGGGTCAGGCTGCCCAGGTCAGCTAATCCTCAGCCCTCAGGGAATCACATTGCAGAAAATGGACCTCGCTAAGACAGAATATTAGCCAAGGAAAAAAAGGACACAATGCCATTTGCAGCCCCGTAGATGAGTCTACAGGTAATCACGGGACTTGTAGTAAGTCAGAAAGTGAAAGACACATATCGTAGGATATCACTTATAGGTGTTACCTAAAAACGGATACCAGGGCAGATATTTCCACGGAGAAGGGCAATCACAGATTCATTAAACAAACTTATGGTTCACCAATGGAAAGGTGTGAGGATTGGATTCATTACGATATTGGTGTTAAGAGACATATACAAACACAGGTGAAATATATAATCACCAAAGACCTACGGAATGCCAAGAGAAGACTACTCAACATTCTGTCATAACGTACATGGGAAAAGGGTCCCAGGAAGAACAGACATATGTATATGTGTAAAAGAACCACATCTTGCACACCTACAACAAGCCAAACGATGTAATCAAACTTGCTGTATTAAAAAATTAAAAATTAAATTAAAAACACGAACAAGAAGTACTGAGACAAACTTGAGGGGCTTTCTCCTGGCACATTCCATTCTAAATTCCAATCTAGAACACGGCTTCCATTGAGGTTCTGTTGCCCTAGTAAGCAGATTTGCTAAGGGAGAACTGCTGCCACCTTGTGGCCGCTTCACACAACAGCAGCTGTAATCCCAGCGCTAATGGTCAGTGGATATTCCAAATCATTGCAGGCCTGTAAATGACACCTGCCCTGAAAACAAATCCTGGGGTCATATATCGACCAAAAAGTTCAAAAGACGTCCATATTTCAAAACGACAGTTTCAAGAGGCATATTTCACGCACATTAGTGTTCTGCTTCTTTTGCTTTCTTTCTTTTTTGGTTAAAAAAAACGGGAATGGAAAAAGGCAACCCTCAGAATGGGCGAAAACGTTCACAAATGAATCAATGGACAAAGGTTTAATCTCCAATATATATAAACAGCTCACGCAGCTTAATATTAATAAAACAAACAACCCAATACAAATATGGGCAGAAGATCTAAATAGACGTTTCTTCAAAGAAGTCACAGAGACGGCCAAGACGCACATGAAAAGCTGCTCAACACCACTAATTATTAGAGAAATGCAAATCAAAACGACAATGAGGTATCACCTCACACCTGTTAGAATCGGCATCATCAGAAAATCTACAAGCAACAAATTCTGGGGAGGGTATGGACAAAAGGAACCCTCTTCCACTATTGGTGGGAAGGTAAATTGATACAGTCACTATGGAGAAGAGTATGGAGTTTCCTTAAAGAAACTAGAAATAGAATTACCATAGGATCCAGCAATCCCACTTCTGGGCATATACCCAGAGACAACCATAAATCAAAAACACACATTCACCACAATGTTCATTGCAGCACTATTTACAATAGCCAGGTAATGGAAGCAACCTAAATGCCCACAGACAGACGAATGGATAAAGATGTGGTACATATATAAAATGGGATATGACTCAGCCATGAAAAGGAATGAAACTGGGTTGTTTGTAGAGAAGTCGGTGGATCTAGAGACTGTCATACAGAATGAAGTAAGTCAGAAAGAGCAAAACAAATATTCTGTATTAATGCATGTATGTGGAACCTAGATATATGGTACAGATGAACAGGTTTGCAGGGCAGAAATAGAGAAACAGAGGTAGAGAACAAACGTATGGACACCAAGTCGGGGAAGCCATGGGGTGTTGTGGTCAGATGAGTTGGGAGATAGGTATTGACCTGTATATATGTATATGAATAAAATAAATAATCAATAATAACCTGCTGTATAGAAAAATAAATATAATTAAACTTCAAAATTTTTAGAAATAAAATTTAAAAATAAAACAGAAAAAAGTTCTTCCCTTCACACAGATGTATTTATATGAATGAATTATTTCCATGCTTATATCAATAAATACATAAAAGATGAATAAATTCTAACTTGAACCCAAAAAGAAAAAAAAACCTGAACCCAGCAGTTATACAGAGGAAAACCCTATGAGGGCACTTGCTCCAGCGGTAAACAATTCTGAAATTGGTCAGAGGTGGGGAATCATCTCCCATACAGCCAGCAGCCCGGCCCCCCCACTCAAGGAGCATCCTCATTGCAAAGCTGGGGGACCGTGCCGAGGCCTCTGTGAGTAAACGTGAGCAGAGCCCCAGGCCAGCTGTTGCTGAACTGTTCCCACCCTTCCCAGGTAAAACACCTGAATATGTACAAGGGCTTGAAAGCCTAGAGGAAGGGTCGTGGATCCACACCAGCGACAGCACGCAGGCCAACTTGGTGCCTGAAGGCCAGCCAGGATGGTCCTGGCCCCGGGCGCTCTTCTGGAAGCTTTCCATTTCCCTGCCTGAGATACCCCTCCTGTCCCGGCCCCCACTCCTTTTTTTCCTTCCTCACCTAAGCCCGGAGAGAAATTCCAGCGGAAGTTATGGGTGACACTTCCTCTTCTTTACAAGTGGCAGCCTGGCAACTCCTGCAGAAAGTCCAGCAGAGCCCCACTCACACCGGGCCACCAACAAAGCCGTGGACCCTCACACCCTCCCACCAGCACAGCCCCGAGACTGCTGACGGGGCAGAGAATATGGAGTCAGGCACAGCTGCAGGGGCTATTGCTGCCTGGAGTGCTGTTTCTATTGACCTCAACCCAGGCACACCTGGGGAGGGCTTGCCGGCAGGGTCAGGCTGCCCAGGTCAGCTAATCCTCAGCCCTCAGGGAATCACATTGCAGAAAATGGACCTCGCTAAGACAGAATATTAGCCAAGGAAAAAAAGGACACAATGCCATTTGCAGCCCCGTAGATGAGTCTACAGGTAATCACGGGACTTGTAGTAAGTCAGAAAGTGAAAGACACATATCGTAGGATATCACTTATAGGTGTTACCTAAAAACGGATACCAGGGCAGATATTTCCACGGAGAAGGGCAATCACAGATTCATTAAACAAACTTATGGTTCACCAATGGAAAGGTGTGAGGATTGGATTCATTACGATATTGGTGTTAAGAGACATATACAAACACAGGTGAAATATATAATCACCAAAGACCTACGGAATGCCAAGAGAAGACTACTCAACATTCTGTCATAACGTACATGGGAAAAGGGTCCCAGGAAGAACAGACATATGTATATGTGTAAAAGAACCACATCTTGCACACCTACAACAAGCCAAACGATGTAATCAAACTTGCTGTATTAAAAAATTAAAAATTAAATTAAAAACACGAACAAGAAGTACTGAGACAAACTTGAGGGGCTTTCTCCTGGCACATTCCATTCTAAATTCCAATCTAGAACACGGCTTCCATTGAGGCTCTGTTGCCCTAGTAAGCAGATTTGCTAAGGGAGAACTGCTGCCACCTAGTGGCCGCTTCACACAACAGCAGCTTTAATCCCAGCGCTAATGGTCAGTGGATATTCCAAATCATTGCAGGCCTGTAAATGACACCTGCCCTGAAAACAAATCCTGGGGTCATATATCGACCAAAAATTTCAAAAGACGTCCATATTTCAAAACGACAGTTTCAAGAGGCATATTTCACGCACATTAGTGTTCTGCTTCTTTTGCTTTCTTTCTTTTTTGGTTAAAAACAACGGGAATGGAAAAAGGCAACCCTCAGAATGGGCGAAAACGTTCACAAATGAATCAATGGACAAAGGTTTAATCTCCAATATATATAAACAGCTCACGCAGCTTAATATTAATAAAACAAACAACCCTAATACAAATATGGGCAGAAGATCTAAATAGACGTTTCTTCAAAGAAGTCACAGAGACGGCCAAGACGCACATGAAAAGCTGCTCAACACCACTAATTATTAGAGAAATGCAAATCAAAACGACAATGAGGTATCACCTCACACCTGTTAGAATCGGCATCATCAGAAAATCTACAAACAACAAATTCTGGGGAGGGTGTGGACAAAAGGAACCCTCTTCCACTATTGGTGGGAAGGTAAATTGTTACAGTCACTATGGAGAAGGGTATGGAGTTTCCTTAAAGAAACTAGAAATAGAATTACCATAGGATCCAGCAATCCCACTTCTGGGCATATACCCAGAGACAACCATAAATCAAAAACACACATTCACCACAATGTTCATTGCAGCACTATTTACAATAGCCAGGTAATGGAAGCAACCTAAATGCCCACAGACAGACGAATGGATAAAGATGTGGTACATATATAAAATGGGATATGACTCAGCCATGAAAAGGAATGAAACTGGGTTGTTTGTAGAGAAGTCGGTGGATCTAGAGACTGTCATACAGAATGAAGTAAGTCAGAAAGAGCAAAACAAATATTCTGTATTAATGCATGTATGTGGAACCTAGATATATGGTACAGATGAACAGGTTTGCAGGGCAGAAATAGAGAAACAGAGGTAGAGAACAAACGTATGGACACCAAGTCGGGGAAGCCATGGGGTGTTGTGGTCAGATGAGTTGGGAGATAGGTATTGACCTGTATATATGTATATGAATAAAATAAATAATCAATAATAACCTGCTGTATAGAAAAATAAATATAATTAAACTTCAAAATTTTTAGAAATAAAATTTAAAAATAAAACAGAAAAAAGTTCTTCCCTTCACACAGATGTATTTATATGAATGAATTATTTCCATGCTTATATCAATAAATACATAAAAGATGAATAAATTCTAACTTGAACCCAAAAAGAAAAAAAAAACCTGAACCCAGCAGTTATACAGAGGAAAACCCTATGAGGGCACTAGCTCCAGCGGTAAACAATTCTGAAATTGGTCAGAGGTGGGGAATCATCTCCCATACAGCCAGCAGCCCGGCCCCCCCACTCAAGGAGCATCCTCATTGCAAAGCTGGGGGACCGTGCCGAGGCCTCTGTGAGTAAACGTGAGCAGAGCCCCAGGCCAGCTGTTGCTGAACTGTTCCCACCCTTCCCAGGTAAAACACCTGAATATGTACAAGGGCTTGAAAGCCTAGAGGAAGGGTCGTGGATCCACACCAGCGACAGCACGCAGGCCAACTTGGTGCCTGAAGGCCAGCCAGGATGGTCCTGGCCCCGGGCGCTCTTCTGGAAGCTTTCCATTTCCCTGCCTGAGATACCCCTCCTGTCCCGGCCCCCACTCCTTTTTTTCCTTCCTCACCTAAGCCCGGAGAGAAATTCCAGCGGAAGTTATGGGTGACACATCCTCTTCTTTACAAGTGGCAGCCTGGCAACTCCTGCAGAAAGTCCAGCAGAGCCCCACTCACACCGGGCCACCAACAAAGCCGTGGACCCTCACACCCTCCCACCAGCACAGCCCCGAGACTGCTGACGGGGCAGAGAATATGGAGTCAGGCACAGCTGCAGGGGCTATTGCTGCCTGGAGTGCTGTTTCTATTGACCTCAACCCAGGCACACCTGGGGAGGGCTTGCCGGCAGGGTCAGGCTGCCCAGGTCAGCTAATCCTCAGCCCTCAGGGAATCACATTGCAGAAAATGGACCTCGCTAAGACAGAATATTAGCCAAGGAAAAAAAGGACACAATGCCATTTGCAGCCCCGTAGATGAGTCTACAGGTAATCACGGGACTTGTAGTAAGTCAGAAAGTGAAAGACACATATCGTAGGATATCACTTATAGGTGTTACCTAAAAACGGATACCAGGGCAGATATTTCCACGGAGAAGGGCAATCACAGATTCATTAAACAAACTTATGGTTCACCAATGGAAAGGTGTGAGGATTGGATTCATTACGATATTGGTGTTAAGAGACATATACAAACACAGGTGAAATATATAATCACCAAAGACCTACGGAATGCCAAGAGAAGACTACTCAACATTCTGTCATAACGTACATGGGAAAAGGGTCCCAGGAAGAACAGACATATGTATATGTGTAAAAGAACCACATCTTGCACACCTACAACAAGCCAAACGATGTAATCAAACTTGCTGTAATAAAAAATTAAAAATTAACTTAAAAACACGAACAAGAAGTAGTGAGACAAACTTGAGGGGCTTTCTCCTGGCACATTCCATTCTAAATTCCAATCTAGAACACGGTTTCCATTGAGGCTCTGTTGCCCTAGTAAGCAGATTTGCTAAGGGAGAACTGCTGCCACCTTGTGGCCGCTTCACACAACAGCAGCTTTAATCCCAGCGCTAATGGTCAGTGGATATTCCAAATCATTGCAGGCCTGTAAATGACACCTGCCCTGAAAACAAATCCTGGGGTCATATATCGACCAAAAAGTTCAAAAGACGTCCATATTTCAAAACGACAGTTTCAAGAGGAATATTTCACGCACATTAGTGTTCTGCTTCTTTTGCTTTCTTTCTTTTTTGGTTAAAAACAACGGGAATGGAAAAAGGCAACCCTCAGAATGGGCGAAAACGTTCGCAAATGAATCAATGGACAAAGGTTTAATCTCCAATATATATAAACAGCTCACGCAGCTTAATATTAATAAAACAAACAACCCTAATACAAATATGGGCAGAAGATCTAAATAGACGTTTCTTCAAAGAAGTCACAGAGACGGCCAAGACGCACATGAAAAGCTGCTCAACACCACTAATTATTAGAGAAATGCAAATCAAAACGACAATGAGGTATCACCTCACACCTGTTAGAATCGGCATCATCAGAAAATCTACAAACAACAAATTCTGGGGAGGGTGTGGACAAAAGGAACCCTCTTCCACTATTGGTGGGAAGGTAAATTGTTACAGTCACTATGGAGAAGAGTATGGAGTTTCCTTAAAGAAACTAGAAATAGAATTACCATAGGATCCAGCAATCCCACTTCTGGGCATATACCCAGAGACAACCATAAATCAAAAACACACATTCACCACAATGTTCATTGCAGCACTATTTACAATAGCCAGGTAATGGAAGCAACCTAAATGCCCACAGACAGACGAATGGATAAAGATGTGGTACATATATAAAATGGGATATGACTCAGCCATGAAAAGGAATGAAATTGGGTTGTTTGTAGAGAAGTCGGTGGATCTAGAGACTGTCATACAGAATGAAGTAAGTCAGAAAGAGCAAAACAAATATTCTGTATTAATGCATGTATGTGGAACCTAGATATATGGTACAGATGAACAGGTTTGCAGGGCAGAAATAGAGAAACAGAGGTAGAGAACAAACGTATGGACAACAAGTCGGGGAAGCCATGGGGTGTTGTGGTCAGATGAGTTGGGAGATAGGTATTGACCTGTATATATGTATATGAATAAAATAAATAATCAATAATAACCTGCTGTATAGAAAAATAAATATAATTAAACTTCAAAATTTTTAGAAATAAAATTTAAAAATAAAACAGAAAAAAGTTCTTCCCTTCACACAGATGTATTTATATGAATGAATTATTTCCATGCTTATATCAATAAATACATAAAAGATGAATAAATTCTAACTTGAACCCAAAAAGAAAAAAAAAAACCTGAACCCAGCAGTTATACAGAGGAAAACCCTATGAGGGCACTTGCTCCAGCGGTAAACAATTCTGAAATTGGTCAGAGGTGGGGAATCATCTCCCATACAGCCAGCAGCCCGGCCCCCCCACTCAAGGAGCATCCTCATTGCAAAGCTGGGGGACCGTGCCGAGGCCTCTGTGAGTAAACGTGAGCAGAGCCACAGGCCAGCTGTTGCTGAACTGTTCCCACCCTTCCCAGGTAAAACACCTGAATATGTACAAGGGCTTGAAAGCCTAGAGGAAGGGTCGTGGATCCACACCAGCGACAGCACGCAGGCCAACTTGGTGCCTGAAGGCCAGCCAGTATGGTCCTGGCCCCGGGCGCTCTTCTGGAAGCTTTCCATTTCCCTGCCTGAGATACCCCTCCTGTCCCGGCCCCCACTCCTTTTTTTCCTTCCTCACCTAAGCCCGGAGAGAAATTCCAGCGGAAGTTATGGGTGACACATCCTCTTCTTTACAAGTGGCAGCCTGGCAACTCCTGCAGAAAGTCCAGCAGAGCCCCACTCACACCGGGCCACCAACAATGCCGTGGACCCTCACACTCTCCCACCAGCACAGCCCCGAGACTGCTGACGGGGCAGAGAATATGGAGTCAGGCACAGCTGCAGGGGCTATTGCTGCCTGGAGTGCTGTTTCTATTGACCTCAACCCAGGCACACCTGGGGAGGGCTTGCCGGCAGGGTCAGGCTGCACAGGTCAGCTAATCCTCAGCCCTCAGGGAATCACATTGCAGAAAATGGACCTCGCTAAGACAGAATATTAGCCAAGGAAAAAAAGGACACAATGCCATTTGCAGCCCCGTAGATGAGTCTACAGGTAATCACGTGACTTGTAGTAAGTCAGAAAGTGAAAGACACATATCGTAGGATATCACTTATAGGTGTTACCTAAAAACGGATACCAGGGCAGATATTTCCACGGAGAAGGGCAATCACAGATTCATTAAACAAACTTATGGTTCACCAATGGAAAGGTGTGAGGATTGGATTCATTACGATATTGGTGTTAAGAGACATATACAAACACAGGTGAAATATATAATCACCAAAGACCTACGGAATGCCAAGAGAAGACTACTCAACATTCTGTCATAACGTACATGGGAAAAGGGTCCCAGGAAGAACAGACATATGTATATGTGTAAAAGAACCACATCTTGCACACCTACAACAAGCCAAACGATGTAATCAAACTTGCTGTATTAAAAAATTAAAAATTAAATTAAAAACACGAACAAGAAGTACTGAGACAAACTTGAGGGGCTTTCTCCTGGCACATTCCATTCTAAATTCCAATCTAGAACACGGCTTCCATTGAGGCTCTGTTGCCCTAGTAAGCAGATTTGCTAAGGGAGAACTGCTGCCACCTAGTGGCCGCTTCACACAACAGCAGCTTTAATCCCAGCGCTAATGGTCAGTGGATATTCCAAATCATTGCAGGCCTGTAAATGACACCTGCCCTGAAAACAAATCCTGGGGTCATATATCGACCAAAAATTTCAAAAGACGTCCATATTTCAAAACGACAGTTTCAAGAGGCATATTTCACGCACATTAGTGTTCTGCTTCTTTTGCTTTCTTTCTTTTTTGGTTAAAAACAACGGGAATGGAAAAAGGCAACCCTCAGAATGGGCGAAAACGTTCACAAATGAATCAATGGACAAAGGTTTAATCTCCAATATATATAAACAGCTCACGCAGCTTAATATTAATAAAACAAACAACCCTAATACAAATATGGGCAGAAGATCTAAATAGACGTTTCTTCAAAGAAGTCACAGAGACGGCCAAGACGCACATGAAAAGCTGCTCAACACCACTAATTATTAGAGAAATGCAAATCAAAACGACAATGAGGTATCACCTCACACCTGTTAGAATCGGCATCATCAGAAAATCTACAAACAACAAATTCTGGGGAGGGTGTGGACAAAAGGAACCCTCTTCCACTATTGGTGGGAAGGTAAATTGTTACAGTCACTATGGAGAAGGGTATGGAGTTTCCTTAAAGAAACTAGAAATAGAATTACCATAGGATCCAGCAATCCCACTTCTGGGCATATACCCAGAGACAACCATAAATCAAAAACACACATTCACCACAATGTTCATTGCAGCACTATTTACAATAGCCAGGTAATGGAAGCAACCTAAATGCCCACAGACAGACGAATGGATAAAGATGTGGTACATATATAAAATGGGATATGACTCAGCCATGAAAAGGAATGAAACTGGGTTGTTTGTAGAGAAGTCGGTGGATCTAGAGACTGTCATACAGAATGAAGTAAGTCAGAAAGAGCAAAACAAATATTCTGTATTAATGCATGTATGTGGAACCTAGATATATGGTACAGATGAACAGGTTTGCAGGGCAGAAATAGAGAAACAGAGGTAGAGAACAAACGTATGGACACCAAGTCGGGGAAGCCATGGGGTGTTGTGGTCAGATGAGTTGGGAGATAGGTATTGACCTGTATATATGTATATGAATAAAATAAATAATCAATAATAACATGCTGTATAGAAAAATAAATATAATTAAACTTCAAAATTTTTAGAAATAAAATTTAAAAATAAAACAGAAAAAAGTTCTTCCCTTCACACAGATGTATTTATATGAATGAATTATTTCCATGCTTATATCAATAAATACATAAAAGATGAATAAATTCTAACTTGAACCCAAAAAGAAAAAAAAACCTGAAACCAGCAGTTATACAGAGGAAAACCCTATGAGGGCACTTGCTCCAGCGGTAAACAATTCTGAAATTGGTCAGAGGTGGGGAATCATCTCCCATACAGCCAGCAGCCCGGCCCCCCCACTCAAGGAGCATCCTCATTGCAAAGCTGGGGGACCGTGCCGAGGCCTCTGTGAGTAAACGTGAGCAGAGCCCCAGGCCAGCTGTTGCTGAACTGTTCCCACCCTTCCCAGGTAAAACACCTGAATATGTACAAGGGCTTGAAAGACTAGAGGAAGGGTCGTGGAGCCACACCAGCGACAGCACGCAGGCCAACTTGGTGCCTGAAGGCCAGCCAGGATGGTCCTGGCCCTGGGCGCTCTTCTGGAAGCTTTCCATTTCCCTGCCTGAGATACCCCTCCTGTCCCGGCCCCCTCTCCATTTTTTCCTTCCTCACCTAAGCCCGGAGAGAAATTCCAGGGAAGTTATGGGTGACACATCCTCTTCTTTACAAGTGGCAGCCTGGCAACTCCTGCAGAAAGTCCAGCAGAGCCCCAGTCACACCGGGCCACCAACAAAGCCATGGACCCTCACACCCTCCCACCAGCACAGCCCCGAGACTGCTGACGGGGCAGAGAATATGGAGTCAGGCACAGCTGCAGGGGTTATTGCTGCCTGGAGTGCTGTTTCTATTGACCTCAACCCAGGCACACCTGGGGAGGGCTTGCCGGCAGGGTCAGGCTGCCCAGGTCAGCTAATCCTCAGCCCTCAGGGAATCACATTGCAGAAAATGGACCTCGCTAAAACAGAATATTAGCCAAGGAAAAAAAGGACACAATGCCATTTGCAGCCCCGTAGATGAGTCTACAGGTAATCACGTGACTTGTAGTAAGTCAGAAAGTGAAAGACACATATCGTAGGATATCACTTATAGGTGTTACCTAAAAACGGATACCAGGGCAGATATTTCCACGGAGAAGGGCAATCACAGATTCATTAAACAAACTTATGGTTCACCAATGGAAAAGTGTGAGGATTGGATTCATTACGATATTGGTGTTAAGAGACATATACAAAAACAGGTGAAATATATAATCACCAAAGACCTACGGAATGCCAAGAGAAGACTACTCAACAATCTGTCATAACGTACATGGGAAACGGGTCCCAGGAAGAACAGACATATGTATATGTGTAAAAGAACCACATCTTGCACACCTACAACAAGCCAAACGATGTAATCAAACTTGCTGTAATAAAAAATAAAAAATTAAATTAAAAACACGAACAAGAAGTACTGAGACAAACTTGAGGGGCTTTCTCCTGGCACATTCCATTCTAAATTCCAATCTAGAACACGGCTTCCATTGAGGTTCTGTTGCCCTAGTAAGCAGATTTGCTAAGGGAGAACTGCTGCCACCTTGTGGCCGCTTCACACAACAGCAGCTTTAATCCCAGCGCTAATGGTCAGTGGATATTCCAAATCATTGCAGGCCTGTAAATGACACCTGCCCTGAAAACAAATCCTGGGGTCATATATCGACCAAAAAGTTCAAAAGACGTCCATATTTCAAAACGACAGTTTCAAGAGGAATATTTCACGCACATTAGTGTTCTGCTTCTTTTGCTTTCTTTCTTTTTTGGTTAAAAACAACGGGAATGGAAAAAGGCAACCCTCAGAATGGGCAAAAACGTTCACAAATGAATCAATGGACAAAGGTTTAATCTCCAATATATATAAACAGCTCACGCAGCTTAATATTAATAAAACAAACAACCCTAATACAAATATGGGCAGAAGATCTAAATAGACGTTTCTTCAAAGAAGTCACAGAGACGGCCAAGACGCACATGAAAAGCTGCTCAACACCACTAATTATTAGAGAAATGCAAATCAAAAAGACAATGAGGTATCACCTCACACCTGTTAGAATCGGCATCATCAGAAAATCTACAAACAACAAATTCTGGGGAGGGTGTGGACAAAAGGAACCCTCTTCCACTATTGGTGGGAAGGTAAATTGTTACAGTCACTATGGAGAAGAGTATGGAGTTTCCTTAAAGAAACTAGAAATAGAATTACCATACGATCCAGCAATCCCACTTCTGGGCATATACCCAGAGACAACCATAAATCAAAAACACACATTCACCACAATGTTCATTGCAGCACTATTTACAATAGCCAGGTAATGGAAGAACCTAAATGCCCACAGACAGACGAATGGATAAAGATGTGGTACATATATAAAATGGGATATGACTCAGCCATGAAAAGGAATGAAACTGGGTTGTTTGTAGAGAAGTCGGTGGATCTAGAGACTGTCATACAGAATGAAGTAAGTCAGAAAGAGCAAAACAAATATTCTGTATTAATGCATGTATGTGGAACCTAGATATATGGTACAGATGAACAGGTTTGCAGGGCAGAAATAGAGAAACAGAGGTAGAGAACAAACGTATGGACACCAAGTCGGGGAAGCCATGGGGTGTTGTGGTCAGATGAGTTGGGAGATAGGTATTGACCTGTATATATGTATATGAATAAAATAAATAATCAATAATAACCTGCTGTATAGAAAAATAAATATAATTAAACTTCAAAATTTTTAGAAATAAAATTTAAAAATAAAACAGAAAAAAGTTCTTCCCTTCACACAGATGTATTTATATGAATGAATTATTTCCATGCTTATATCAATAAATACATAAAAGATGAATAAATTCTAACTTGAACCCAAAAAGAAAAAAAAAACCTGAACCCAGCAGTTATACAGAGGAAAACCCTATGAGGGCACTTGCTCCAGCGGTAAACAATTCTGAAATTGGTCAGAGGTGGGGAATCATCTCCCATACAGCCAGCAGCCCGGCCCCCCCACTCAAGGAGCATCCTCATTGCAAAGCTGGGGGACCGTGCCGAGGCCTCTGTGAGTAAACGTGAGCAGAGCCCCAGGCCAGCTGTTGCTGAACTGTTCCCACCCTTCCCAGGTAAAACACCTGAATATGTACAAGGGCTTGAAAGACTAGAGGAAGGGTCGTGGAGCCACACCAGCGACAGCACGCAGGCCAACTTGGTGCCTGAAGGCCAGCCAGGATGGTCCTGGCCCTGGGCGCTCTTCTGGAAGCTTTCCATTTCCCTGCCTGAGATACCCCTCCTGTCCCGGCCCCCTCTCCTTTTTTTCCTTCCTCACCTCAGCCCGGAGAGAAATTCCAGCGGAAGTTATGGGTGACACATCCTCTTCTTTACAGGTGGCAGTCTGGCAACTCCTGCAGAAAGTCCAGCAGATCCCCACTCACACCGGGCCACCAAAAAAGCCGTGGACCCTCACACCCTCCCACCAGCACAGCACCGAGACTGCTGACGGGGCAGAGAATATGGAGTCAGGCACAGCTGCAGGGGCTATTGTTACCTGGAGTGCTGTTTCTATTGACCTCGACCCAGGCACACCTGGGGAGGGCTTGCCGGCAGGGTCAGGCTGCCCAGGTCAGCTAATCCTCAGCCCTCAGGGAATCACATTGCAGAAAATGGACCTCGCTAAGACAGAATATTAGCCAAGGAAAAAAAGGACACAATGCCATTTGCAGCCCCGTAGATGAGTCTACAGGTAATCATGTGACTTGTAGTAAGTCAGAAAGTGAAAGACACATATCGTAGGATATCACTTATAGGTGTTACCTAAAAACGGATACCAGGGAAGATATTTCCACGGAGAAGGGCAATCACAGATTCATTAAACAAACTTATGGTTCACCAATGGAAAGGAGTGAGGATTGGATTCATTACGATATTGGTGTTAAGAGACATATACAAACACAGGTGAAATATATAATCACCAAAGACCTACGGAATGCCAAGAGAAGACTACTCAACATTCTGTCATAACGTACATGGGAAAAGGGTCCCAGGAAGAACAGACATATGTATATGTGTAAGAGAACCACATCTTGCACACCTACCACAAGCCAAACGTTGTAATCAAACTTGCTGTAATAAAAAATTAAAAATTAAATTAAAAACACGAACAAGAAGTAGTGAGACAAACTTGAGGGGCTTTCTCCTGGCACATTCCATTCTAAATTCCAATCTAGAACATGGCTTCCATTGAGGCTCTGTTGCCCTGGTAACCAGATTTGCTAAGGGAGAACTGCTGCCACCTTGTGGCCGTTTCACACAACATCAGCTTTAATCCCAGCGCTAATGGTCAGTGGATATTCCAAATCATTGCTGGCCTGTAAATGACACCTGCCCTGAAAACAAATCCTGGGGTCATATATCGACCAAAAAGTTCAAAAGACGTCCATATTTCAAAACGACAGTTTCAAGAGGCATATTTCACGCACATTAGTGTTCTGCTTCTTTTGCTTTCTTTCTTTTTTGGTTAAAAAAAAAAACGGGAATGGAAAAAGGCAACCCTCAGAATGGGCCAAAACGTTCGCAAACGAATCAATGGACAATGGTTTAATCTCCAACATATATAAACTGCTCACGCAGCTTAATATTAATAAAACAAACAACCCAATACAAAAATGGGCAGAAGATCTAAATAGACGTTTCTTCAAAGAAGTCACAGAGACGGCCAAGACGCACATGAAAATCTGCTCAACACCACTAATTATTAGAGAAATGCAAATCACAACGACAATGAGGTATCACCTCACACCTGTTAGAATCGGCATCATCAGAAAATCTACAAACAACAAATTCTGGGGAGGGTGTGGACAAAAGGAACCCTCTTCCACTATTAGTGGGAAGGTAAATTGATACAGTCACTATGGAGAACAGTATGGAGTTTCCTTAAAGAAACTAGAAATAGAATTACCATAGGATCCAGCAATCCCACTTCTGGGCATATACCCAGAGAAAAGCATAAATCAAAAACACACATTCACCACAATGTTCATTGCAGCACTATTTACAATAGCCAGGTAATGGAAGCAACCTAAATGCCCACAGACAGACGAATGGATAAAGATGTGGTACATATATAAAATGGAATATGACTCAGCCATGAAAAGGAATGAAACTGGGTTGTTTGTAGAGAAGTCGGTGGATCTAGAGACTGTCATACAGAATGAAGTAAGTCAGAAAGAGCCAAACAAATATTCTGTATTAATGCATGTATGTGGAACCTAGATATATGGTACAGATGAACAGGTTTGCAGGGCAGAAATAGAGAAACAGAGGTCGAGAACAAACGTATGGACACCAAGTGGGGGAAGCCATGGGGTGTTGGTGGTCAGATGAGTTGGGAGATAGGTATTGACCTGTATATATGTATATGAATAAAATAGATAACTAATAATAACCTGCTGTATAGAAAAATAAATATAATTAAACTTCAAAATTTTAGAAATGAAATTTAAAAATAAAACAGAAAAAAGTTCTTCCCTTCACACAGATGTATTTCTATGAATGAATTATTTCCATGCTTATATCAGTAAATACATAAAAGATGAATGAATTCTAACTTCAACCAAAAAAGAAAACAAAAAACCTGAACCCAGCAGTTATACAGAGGAAAACCCTATCAGGGCACTTGCTCCAGCGGTAAACAATTCTGAAATTGGTCAGAGGTGGGGAATCATCTCCCATACAGCCAGCAGCCCGGCCCCTCCACGCAAGGAGCGTCCTCATTGCAAAGCTGGGGGACCGTGCCGGGGCCTCTGTGAGTAAACGTGAGCAGAGCCCCAGGCCAGCTGTTGCTGAACTGTTCCCACGCTTCCCAGGTAAAACACCTGAATATGTACAAGGGCTTGAAAGCCTAGAGGAAGGGTCGTGGAGCCACACCAGCGACAGCACGCAGGCCAACTTGGTGCCTGCAGGCCAGCCAGGAAGGTCCTGGCCCCGGGCGCTCTTCTGGAAGCTTTCCATTTCCCTGCCTGAGATACCCCTCCTGTCCCGGCCCCCACTCCTTTTTTTCCTTCCTCACCTCAGCCCGGAGAGAAATTCCAGCGGAAGTTATGGGTGACACATCCTCTTCTTTACAAGTGGCAGCCTGGCAACCCCTGCAGAAAGTCCAGCAGAGCCCCACTCACACCGGGCCACCAACAAAGCCGTGGACCCTCACACCCTCCCACCAGCACAGCCCCGAGACTGCTGACGGGGCAGAGAATATGGAGTCAGGCACAGCTGCAGGGGCTATTGCTGCCTGGAGTGCTGTTTCTATTGACCTCAACCCAGGCACACCTGGCGAGGGCTTGCCGGCAGGGTCAGGCTGCCCAGGTCAGCTAATCCTCAGCCCTCAGGGAATCACATTGCAGAAAATGGACCTCGCTAAGACAGAATATTAGCCAAGGAAAAAACGGACACAATGCCATTTGCAGCCCCGTAGATGAGTCTACAGGTAATCACGTGACTTGTAGTAAGTCAGAAAATGAAAGACACATATCGTAGGATATCACTTACAGGTGTTACCTAAAAACGGATACCAGGGCAGATATTTCCACGGAGAAGGGCAATCACAGATTCATTAAACAAACTTATGGTTCACCAATGGAAAGGTGTGAGGATTGGATTCATTACGATATTGGTGTTAAGAGACATATACAAACACAGGTGAAATATATAATCACCAAAAACCTACGGAATGCCAAGAGAAGACTACTCAACATTCTGTCATAACGTACATGGGAAAAGGGTCCCAGGAAGAACAGACATATGTATATGTGTAAAAGAACCACATCTTGCACACCTACAACAAGCCAAACGATGTAATCAAACTTGCTGTAATAAAATATTAAAAATTAAATTAAAAACACGAACAAGAAGTAGTGAGACAAACTTGAGGTGCTTTCTCCTGGCACATTCCATTCTAAATTCCAATCTAGAACACGGCTTCCATTGAGGCTCTGTTGCCCTAGTAAGCAGATTTGCTAAGGGAGAACTGCTGCCACCTTGTGGCCGCTTCACACAACAGCAGCTTTAATCCCAGCGCTAATGGTCAGTGGATATTCCAAATCATTGCAGGCCTGTAAATGACACCTGCCCTGAAAACAAATCCTGGGGTCATATATCGACCAAAAATTTCAAAAGACGTCCATATTTCAAAACGACAGTTTCAAGAGGAATATTTCACGCACATTAGTGTTCTGCTTCTTTTGCTTTCTTTCTTTTTGGTTAAAAAAAACGGGAATGGAAAAAGGCATCCCTCAGAATGGGCGAAAACGTTCGCAAATGAATCAATGGACAAAGGTTTAATCTCCAATATATATAAACAGCTCACCCAGCTTAATATTAATAAAACAAACAACCCTAATACAAATATGGGCAGAAGATCTAAATAGACGTTTCTTCAAAGAAGTCACAGAGACGGCCAAGACGCACATGAAAAGCTGCTCAACACCACTAATTATTAGAGAAATGCAAATCAAAACGACAATGAGGTATCACCTCACACCTGTTAGAATCGGCATCATCAGAAAATCTACAAACAACAAATTCTGGGGAGGGTGTGGACAAAAGGAACCCTCTTCCACTATTGGTGGGAAGGTAAATTGATACAGTCACTATGGAGAACAGTATGGAGTTTCCTTAAAGAAACTAGAAATAGAATTACCATAGGATCCAGCAATCCCACTTCTGGGCATATACCCAGAGACAACCATAAATCAAAAACACACATTCACCACAATGTTCATTGCAGCACTATTTACAATAGCCAGGTAATGGAAGCAACCTAAATGCCCACAGACAGACAAAGGATAAAGATATGGTACATATATAAAATGGAATATGACTCAGCCATGATAAGGAATGAAACTGGGTTGTTTGTAGAGAAGTCGGTGGATCTAGAGACTGTCATACAGAATGAAGTAAGTCAGAAAGAGCCAAACAAATATTCTGTATTAATGCATGTATGTGGAACCTAGATATATGGTACAGATGAACAGGTTTGCAGGGCAGAAATAGAGAAACAGAGGTAGAGAACAAACGTATGGACACCAAGTCGGGGAAGCCATGGGGTGTTGTGGTCAGATGAGTTGGGAGATAGGTATTGACCTGTATATATGTATATGAATAAAATAAATAATCAATAATAACATGCTGTATAGAAAAATAAATATAATTAAACTTCAAAATTTTTAGAAATAAAATTTAAAAATAAAACAGAAAAAAGTTCTTCCCTTCACACAGATGTATTTATATGAATGAATTATTTCCATGCTTATATCAATAAATACATAAAAGATGAATAAATTCTAACTTGAACCCAAAAAGAAAAAAAAACCTGAACCCAGCAGTTATACAGAGGAAAACCCTATGAGGGCACTTGCTCCAGCGGTAAACAATTCTGAAATTGGTCAGAGGTGGGGAATCATCTCCCATACAGCCAGCAGCCCGGCCCCCCCACTCAAGGAGCATCCTCATTGCAAAGCTGGGGGACCGTGCCGAGGCCTCTGTGAGTAAACGTGAGCAGAGCCCCAGGCCAGCTGTTGCTGAACTGTTCCCACCCTTCCCAGGTAAAACACCTGAATATGTACAAGGGCTTGAAAGCCTAGAGGAAGGGTCGTGGATCCACACCAGCGACAGCACGCAGGCCAACTTGGTGCCTGAAGGCCAGCCAGGATGGTCCTGGCCCCGGGCGCTCTTCTGGAAGCTTTCCATTTCCCTACCTGAGATACCCCTCCTGTCCCGGCCCCCACTCCATTTTTTCCTTCCTCACCTAAGCCCGGAGAGAAATTCCAGGGAAGTTATGGGTGACACATCCTCTTCTTTACAAGTGGCAGCCTGGCAACTCCTGCAGAAATTCCAGCAGAGCCCCACTCACACCGGGCCACCAACAAAGCCATGGACCCTCACACCCTCCCACCAGCACAGCCCCGAGACTGCTGACGGGGCAGAGAATATGGAGTCAGGCACAGCTGCAGGGGCTATTGCTGCCTGGAGTGCTGTTTCTATTGACCTCAACCCAGGCACACCTGGGGAGGGCTTGCCGGCAGGGTCAGGCTGCCCAGGTCAGCTAATCCTCAGCCCTCAGGGAATCACATTGCAGAAAATGGACCTCGCTAAAACAGAATATTAGCCAAGGAAAAAAAGGACACAATGCCATTTGCAGCCCCGTAGATGAGTCTACAGGTAATCACGTGACTTGTAGTAAGTCAGAAAGTGAAAGACACATATCGTAGGATATCACTTATAGGTGTTACCTAAAAACGGATACCAGGGCAGATATTTCCACGGAGAAGGGCAATCACAGATTCATTAAACAAACTTATGGTTCACCAATGGAAATGTGTGAGGATTGGATTCATTACGATATTGGTGTTAAGAGACATATACAAAAACAGGTGAAATATATAATCACCAAAGACCTACGGAATGCCAAGAGAAGACTACTCAACATTCTGTCATAACGTACATGGGAAAAGGGTCCCAGGAAGAACAGACATATGTATATGTGTAAAAGAACCACATCTTGCACACCTACAACAAGCCAAACGATGTAATCAAACTTGCTGTAATAAAAAATAAAAAATTAAATTAAAAACACGAACAAGAAGTACTGAGACAAACTTGAGGGGCTTTCTCCTGGCACATTCCATTCTAAATTCCAATCTAGAACACGGCTTCCATTGAGGTTCTGTTGCCCTAGTAAGCAGATTTGCTAAGGGAGAACTGCTGCCACCTTGTGGCCGCTTCACACAACAGCAGCTGTAATCCCAGCGCTAATGGTCAGTGGATATTCCAAATCATTGCAGGCCTGTAAATGACACCTGCCCTGAAAACAAATCCTGGGGTCATATATCGACCAAAAAGTTCAAAAGACGTCCATATTTCAAAACGACAGTTTCAAGAGGAATATTTCACGAACATTAGTGTTCTGCTTCTTTTGCTTTCTTTCTTTTTTGGTTAAAAACAACGGGAATGGAAAAAGGCAACCCTCAGAATGGGCAAAAACGTTCACAAATGAATCAATCGACAAAGGTTTAATCTCCAATATATATAAACAGCTCACGCAGCTTAATATTAATAAAACAAACAACCCTAATACAAATATGGGCAGAAGATCTAAATAGACGTTTCTTCAAAGAAGTCACAGAGACGGCCAAGACGCACATGAAAAGCTGCTCAACACCACTAATTATTAGAGAAATGCAAATCAAAACGACAATAAGGTATCACCTCACACCTGTTAGAATCGGCATCATCAGAAAATCTACAAACAACAAATTCTGGGGAGGGTGTGGACAAAAGGAACCCTCTTCCACTATTGGTGGGAAGGTAAATTGTTACAGTCACTATGGAGAAGAGTATGGAGTTTCCTTAAAGAAACTAGAAATAGAATTACCATACGATCCAGCAATCCCACTTCTGGGCATATACCCAGAGACAACCATAAATCAAAAACACACATTCACCACAATGTTCATTGCAGCACTATTTACAATAGCCAGGTAATGGAAGAACCTAAATGCCCACAGACAGACGAATGGATAAAGATGTGGTACATATATAAAATGGGATATGACTCAGCCATGAAAAGGAATGAAACTGGGTTGTTTGTAGAGAAGTCGGTGGATCTAGAGACTGTCATACAGAATGAAGTAAGTCAGAAAGAGCAAAACAAATATTCTGTATTAATGCATGTATGTGGAACCTAGATATATGGTACAGATGAACAGGTTTGCAGGGCAGAAATAGAGAAACAGAGGTAGAGAACAAACGTATGGACACCAAGTCGGGGAAGCCATGGGGTGTTGTGGTCAGATGAGTTGGGAGATAGGTATTGACCTGTATATATGTATATGAATAAAATAAATAATCAATAATAACCTGCTGTATAGAAAAATAAATATAATTAAACTTCAAAATTTTTAGAAATAAAATTTAAAAATAAAACAGAAAAAAGTTCTTCCCTTCACACAGATGTATTTATATGAATGAATTATTTCCATGCTTATATCAATAAATACATAAAAGATGAATAAATTCTAACTTGAACCCAAAAAGAAAAAAAAAACCTGAACCCAGCAGTTATACAGAGGAAAACCCTATGAGGGCACTTGCTCCAGCGGTAAACAATTCTGAAATTGGTCAGAGGTGGGGAATCATCTCCCATACAGCCAGCAGCCCGCCCCCCCCACTCAAGGAGCATCCTCATTGCAAAGCTGGGGGACCGTGCCGAGGCCTCTGGGAGTAAACGTGAGCTGAGCCCCAGGCCAGCTGTTGCTGAACTGTTCCCACCCTTCCCAGGTAAAACACCTGAATATGTGCAAGGGCTTGAAAGCCTAGAGGAAGGGTCGTGGATCCACACCAGCGACAGCACGCAGGCCAACTTGGTGCCTGAAGGCCAGCCAGGATGGTCCTGGCCCCGGGCGCTCTTCTGGAAGCTTTCCATTTCCCTGCCTGAGATACCCCTCCTGTCCCGGCCTCCACTCCTTTTTTTCCTTCCTCACCTAAGCCCGGAGGGAAATTCCAGCGGAAGTTATGGGTGACACATCCTCTTCTTTACAAGTGGCAGCCTGGCAACTCCTGCAGAAAGTCCAGCAGAGCCCCAGTCACACCGGGCCACCAACAAAGCCATGGACCCTCACACCCTCCCACCAGCACAGCCCCGAGACTGCTGACGGGGCAGAGAATATGGAGTCAGGCACAGCTGCAGGGGCTATTGCTGCCTGGAGTGCTGTTTCTATTGACCTCAACCCAGGCACACCTGGGGAGGGCTTGCCGGCAGGGTCAGGCTGCCCAGGTCAGCTAATCCTCAGCCCTCAGGGAATCACATTGCAGAAAATGGACCTCGCTAAGACAGAATATTAGCCAAGGAAAAAAGGACACAATGCCATTTGCAGCCCCGTAGATGAGTCTACAGGTAATCACGTGACTTGTAGTAAGTCAGAAAGTGAAAGACACATATCGTAGGATATCACTTATAGGTGTTACCTAAAAACGGATACCAGGGCAGATATTTCCACGGAGAAGGGCAATAACAGATTCATTAAACAAACTTATGGTTCACCAATGGAAAGGTGTGAGGATTGGATTCATTACGATATTGGGGTTAAGAGACATATACAAACACAGGTGAAATATATAATCACCAAAGATCTACGGAATGCCAAGAGAAGACTACTCAACATTCTATCATAACGTACATGGGAAAAGGGTCCCAGGAAGAACAGACATATGTATATGTGTAAAAGAACCACATCTTGCACACCTACAACAAGCCAAATGATGTAATCAATCTTGCTGTAATAAAAAATTAAAAATTAAATTAAAAACACGAACAAGAAGTAGTGAGACAAACTTGAGAGGCTTTCTCCTGGCACATTCCATTCTAAATTCCAATCTAGAACACGGCTTCCATTGAGGCTCTGTTGCCCTAGTAAGCAGATTTGCTAAGGGAGAACTGCTGCCACCTTGTGGCCGTTTCACACAACAGCAGCTTTAATCCCAGCGCTAATGGTCAGTGGATATTCCAAATCATTGCAGGCCTGTAAATGACACCTGCCCTGAAAACAAATCCTGGGGTCATATATCGACCAAAAAGTTCAAAAGACGTCCATATTTCCAAACGACAGTTTCAAGAGGCATATTTCACGCACATTAGTGTTCTGCTTCTTTTGCTTTCTTTCTTTTTTGGTTAAAAAAAACGGGAATGGAAAAAGGCAACCCTCAGAATGGGCGAAAACGTTCACAAATGAATCAATGGACAAAGGTTTAATCTCCAATATATATAAACAGCTCACGCAGCTTAATATTAATAAAACAAACAACCCAATACAAATATGGGCAGAAGATCTAAATAGACGTTTCTTCAAAGAAGTCACAGAGACGGCCAAGACGCACATGAAAAGCTGCTCAACACCACTAATTATTAGAGAAATGCAAATCAAAACGACAATGAGGTATCACCTCACACCTGTTAGAATCGGCATCATCAGAAAATCTACAAACAACAAATTCTGGGGAGGGTGTGGACAAAAGGAACCCTCTTCCACTATTGGTGGGAAGGTAAATTGATACAGTCACTATGGAGAAGAGTATGGAGTTTCCTTAAAGAAACTAGAAATAGAATTACCATAGGATCCAGCAATCCCACTTCTGGGCATATACCCAGAGACAACCATAAATCAAAAACACACATTCACCACAATGTTCATTGCAGCACTATTTACAATAGCCAGGTAATGGAAGCAACCTAAATGCCCACAGACAGACGAATGGATAAAGATGTGGTACATATATAAAATGGGATATGACTCAGCCATGAAAAGGAATGAAACTGGGTTGTTTGTAGAGAAGTCGGTGGATCTAGAGACTGTCATACAGAATGAAGTAAGTCAGAAAGAGCAAAACAAATATTCTGTATTAATGCATGTATGTGGAACCTAGATATATGGTACAGATGAACAGGTTTGCAGGGCAGAAATAGAGAAACAGAGGTAGAGAACAAACGTATGGACACCAAGTCGGGGAAGCCATGGGGTGTTGTGGTCAGATGAGTTGGGAGATAGGTATTGACCTGTATATATGTATATGAATAAAATAAATAATCAATAATAACCTGCTGTATAGAAAAATAAATATAATTAAACTTCAAAATTTTTAGAAATAAAATTTAAAAATAAAACAGAAAAAAGTTCTTCCCTTCACACAGATGTATTTATATGAATGAATTATTTCCATGCTTATATCAATAAATACATAAAAGATGAATAAATTCTAACTTGAACCCAAAAAGAAAAAAAAAACCTGAACCCAGCAGTTATACAGAGGAAAACCCTATGAGGGCACTAGCTCCAGCGGTAAACAATTCTGAAATTGGTCAGAGGTGGGGAATCATCTCCCATACAGCCAGCAGCCCGGCCCCCCCACTCAAGGAGCATCCTCATTGCAAAGCTGGGGGACCGTGCCGAGGCCTCTGTGAGTAAACGTGAGCAGAGCCCCAGGCCAGCTGTTGCTGAACTGTTCCCACCCTTCCCAGGTAAAACACCTGAATATGTACAAGAGCTTGAAAGCCTAGAGGAAGGGTCGTGGATCCACACCAGCGACAGCACGCAGGCCAACTTGGTGCCTGAAGGCCAGCCAGGATGGTCCTGGCCCCGGGCGCTCTTCTGGAAGCTTTCCATTTCCCTGCCTGAGATACCCCTCCTGTCCCGGCCCCCACTCCTTTTTTTCCTTCCTCACCTAAGCCCGGAGAGAAATTCCAGCGGAAGTTATGGGTGACACATCCTCTTCTTTACAAGTGGCAGCCTGGCAACTCCTGCAGAAAGTCCAGCAGAGCCCCACTCACACCGGGCCACCAACAAAGCCGTGGACCCTCACACCCTCCCACCAGCACAGCCCCGAGACTGCTGACGGGGCAGAGAATATGGAGTCAGGCACAGCTGCAGGGGCTATTGCTGCCTGGAGTGCTGTTTCTATTGACCTCAACCCAGGCACACCTGGGGAGGGCTTGCCGGCAGGGTCAGGCTGCCCAGGTCAGCTAATCCTCAGCCCTCAGGGAATCACATTGCAGAAAATGGACCTCGCTAAGACAGAATATTAGCCAAGGAAAAAAAGGACACAATGCCATTTGCAGCCCCGTAGATGAGTCTACAGGTAATCACGGGACTTGTAGTAAGTCAGAAAGTGAAAGACACATATCGTAGGATATCACTTATAGGTGTTACCTAAAAACGGATACCAGGGCAGATATTTCCACGGAGAAGGGCAATCACAGATTCATTAAACAAACTTATGGTTCACCAATGGAAAGGTGTGAGGATTGGATTCATTACGATATTGGTGTTAAGAGACATATACAAACACAGGTGAAATATATAATCACCAAAGACCTACGGAATGCCAAGAGAAGACTACTCAACATTCTGTCATAACGTACATGGGAAAAGGGTCCCAGGAAGAACAGACATATGTATATGTGTAAAAGAACCACATCTTGCACACCTACAACAAGCCAAACGATGTAATCAAACTTGCTGTAATAAAAAATTAAAAATTAACTTAAAAACACGAACAAGAAGTAGTGAGACAAACTTGAGGGGCTTTCTCCTGGCACATTCCATTCTAAATTCCAATCTAGAACACGGTTTCCATTGAGGCTCTGTTGCCCTAGTAAGCAGATTTGCTAAGGGAGAACTGCTGCCACCTTGTGGCCGCTTCACACAACAGCAGCTTTAATCCCAGCGCTAATGGTCAGTGGATATTCCAAATCATTGCAGGCCTGTAAATGACACCTGCCCTGAAAACAAATCCTGGGGTCATATATCGACCAAAAAGTTCAAAAGACGTCCATATTTCAAAACGACAGTTTCAAGAGGAATATTTCACGCACATTAGTGTTCTGCTTCTTTTGCTTTCTTTCTTTTTTGGTTAAAAACAACGGGAATGGAAAAAGGCAACCCTCAGAATGGGCGAAAACGTTCGCAAATGAATCAATGGACAAAGGTTTAATCTCCAATATATATAAACAGCTCACGCAGCTTAATATTAATAAAACAAACAACCCTAATACAAATATGGGCAGAAGATCTAAATAGACGTTTCTTCAAAGAAGTCACAGAGACGGCCAAGACGCACATGAAAAGCTGCTCAACACCACTAATTATTAGAGAAATGCAAATCAAAACGACAATGAGGTATCACCTCACACCTGTTAGAATCGGCATCATCAGAAAATCTACAAACAACAAATTCTGGGGAGGGTGTGGACAAAAGGAACCCTCTTCCACTATTGGTGGGAAGGTAAATTGTTACAGTCACTATGGAGAAGAGTATGGAGTTTCCTTAAAGAAACTAGAAATAGAATTACCATAGGATCCAGCAATCCCACTTCTGGGCATATACCCAGAGACAACCATAAATCAAAAACACACATTCACCACAATGTTCATTGCAGCACTATTTACAATAGCCAGGTAATGGAAGCAACCTAAATGCCCACAGACAGACGAATGGATAAAGATGTGGTACATATATAAAATGGGATATGACTCAGCCATGAAAAGGAATGAAATTGGGTTGTTTGTAGAGAAGTCGGTGGATCTAGAGAATGTCATACAGAATGAAGTAAGTCAGAAAGAGCAAAACAAATATTCTGTATTAATGCATGTATGTGGAACCTAGATATATGGTACAGATGAACAGGTTTGCAGGGCAGAAATAGAGAAACAGAGGTAGAGAACAAACGTATGGACACCAAGTCGGGGAAGCCATGGGGTGTTGTGGTCAGATGAGTTGGGAGATAGGTATTGACCTGTATATATGTATATGAATAAAATAAATAATCAATAATAACCTGCTGTATAGAAAAATAAATATAATTAAACTTCAAAATTTTTAGAAATAAAATTTAAAAATAAAACAGAAAAAAGTTCTTCCCTTCACACAGATGTATTTATATGAATGAATTATTTCCATGCTTATATCAATAAATACATAAAAGATGAATAAATTCTAACTTGAACCCAAAAAGAAAAAAAAAAACCTGAACCCAGCAGTTATACAGAGGAAAACCCTATGAGGGCACTTGCTCCAGCGGTAAACAATTCTGAAATTGGTCAGAGGTGGGGAATCATCTCCCATACAGCCAGCAGCCCGGCCCCCCCACTCAAGGAGCATCCTCATTGCAAAGCTGGGGGACCGTGCCGAGGCCTCTGTGAGTAAACGTGAGCAGAGCCACAGGCCAGCTGTTGCTGAACTGTTCCCACCCTTCCCAGGTAAAACACCTGAATATGTACAAGGGCTTGAAAGCCTAGAGGAAGGGTCGTGGATCCACACCAGCGACAGCACGCAGGCCAACTTGGTGCCTGAAGGCCAGCCAGTATGGTCCTGGCCCCGGGCGCTCTTCTGGAAGCTTTCCATTTCCCTGCCTGAGATACCCCTCCTGTCCCGGCCCCCACTCCTTTTTTTCCTTCCTCACCTAAGCCCGGAGAGAAATTCCAGCGGAAGTTATGGGTGACACATCCTCTTCTTTACAAGTGGCAGCCTGGCAACTCCTGCAGAAAGTCCAGCAGAGCCCCACTCACACCGGGCCACCAACAAAGCCGTGGACCCTCACACTCTCCCACCAGCACAGCCCCGAGACTGCTGACGGGGCAGAGAATATGGAGTCAGGCACAGCTGCAGGGGCTATTGCTGCCTGGAGTGCTGTTTCTATTGACCTCAACCCAGGCACACCTGGGGAGGGCTTGCCGGCAGGGTCAGGCTGCCCAGGTCAGCTAATCCTCAGCCCTCAGGGAATCACATTGCAGAAAATGGACCTCGCTAAGACAGAATATTAGCCAAGGAAAAAAAGGACACAATGCCATTTGCAGCCCCGTAGATGAGTCTACAGGTAATCACGTGACTTGTAGTAAGTCAGAAAGTGAAAGACACATATCGTAGGATATCACTTATAGGTGTTACCTAAAAACGGATACCAGGGCAGATATTTCCACGGAGAAGGGCAATCACAGATTCATTAAACAAACTTATGGTTCACCAATGGAAAGGTGTGAGGATTGGATTCATTACGATATTGGTGTTAAGAGACATATACAAACACAGGTGAAATATATAATCACCAAAGACCTACGGAATGCCAAGAGAAGACTACTCAACATTCTGTCATAACGTACATGGGAAAAGGGTCCCAGGAAGAACAGACATATGTATATGTGTAAAAGAACCACATCTTGCACACCTACAACAAGCCAAACGATGTAATCAAACTTGCTGTATTAAAAAATTAAAAATTAAATTAAAAACACGAACAAGAAGTACTGAGACAAACTTGAGGGGCTTTCTCCTGGCACATTCCATTCTAAATTCCAATCTAGAACACGGCTTCCATTGAGGCTCTGTTGCCCTAGTAAGCAGATTTGCTAAGGGAGAACTGCTGCCACCTAGTGGCCGCTTCACACAACAGCAGCTTTAATCCCAGCGCTAATGGTCAGTGGATATTCCAAATCATTGCAGGCCTGTAAATGACACCTGCCCTGAAAACAAATCCTGGGGTCATATATCGACCAAAAATTTCAAAAGACGTCCATATTTCAAAACGACAGTTTCAAGAGGCATATTTCACGCACATTAGTGTTCTGCTTCTTTTGCTTTCTTTCTTTTTTGGTTAAAAACAACGGGAATGGAAAAAGGCAACCCTCAGAATGGGCGAAAACGTTCACAAATGAATCAATGGACAAAGGTTTAATCTCCAATATATATAAACAGCTCACGCAGCTTAATATTAATAAAACAAACAACCCTAATACAAATATGGGCAGAAGATCTAAATAGACGTTTCTTCAAAGAAGTCACAGAGACGGCCAAGACGCACATGAAAAGCTGCTCAACACCACTAATTATTAGAGAAATGCAAATCAAAACGACAATGAGGTATCACCTCACACCTGTTAGAATCGGCATCATCAGAAAATCTACAAACAACAAATTCTGGGGAGGGTGTGGACAAAAGGAACCCTCTTCCACTATTGGTGGGAAGGTAAATTGTTACAGTCACTATGGAGAAGGGTATGGAGTTTCCTTAAAGAAACTAGAAATAGAATTACCATAGGATCCAGCAATCCCACTTCTGGGCATATACCCAGAGACAACCATAAATCAAAAACACACATTCACCACAATGTTCATTGCAGCACTATTTACAATAGCCAGGTAATGGAAGCAACCTAAATGCCCACAGACAGACGAATGGATAAAGATGTGGTACATATATAAAATGGGATATGACTCAGCCATGAAAAGGAATGAAACTGGGTTGTTTGTAGAGAAGTCGGTGGATCTAGAGACTGTCATACAGAATGAAGTAAGTCAGAAAGAGCAAAACAAATATTCTGTATTAATGCATGTATGTGGAACCTAGATATATGGTACAGATGAACAGGTTTGCAGGGCAGAAATAGAGAAACAGAGGTAGAGAACAAACGTATGGACACCAAGTCGGGGAAGCCATGGGGTGTTGTGGTCAGATGAGTTGGGAGATAGGTATTGACCTGTATATATGTATATGAATAAAATAAATAATCAATAATAACCTGCTGTATAGAAAAATAAATATAATTAAACTTCAAAATTTTTAGAAATAAAATTTAAAAATAAAACAGAAAAAAGTTCTTCCCTTCACACAGATGTATTTATATGAATGAATTATTTCCATGCTTATATCAATAAATACATAAAAGATGAATAAATTCTAACTTGAACCCAAAAAGAAAAAAAAAACCTGAACCCAGCAGTTATACAGAGGAAAACCCTATGAGGGCACTAGCTCCAGCGGTAAACAATTCTGAAATTGGTCAGAGGTGGGGAATCATCTCCCATACAGCCAGCAGCCCGGCCCCCCCACTCAAGGAGCATCCTCATTGCAAAGCTGGGGGACCGTGCCGAGGCCTCTGTGAGTAAACGTGAGCAGAGCCCCAGGCCAGCTGTTGCTGAACTGTTCCCACCCTTCCCAGGTAAAACACCTGAATATGTACAAGGGCTTGAAAGCCTAGAGGAAGGGTCGTGGATCCACACCAGCGACAGCACGCAGGCCAACTTGGTGCCTGAAGGCCAGCCAGGATGGTCCTGGCCCCGGGCGCTCTTCTGGAAGATTTCCATTTCCCTGCCTGAGATACCCCTCCTGTCCCGGCCCCCACTCCTTTTTTTCCTTCCTCACCTAAGCCCGGAGAGAAATTCCAGCGGAAGTTATGGGTGACACATCCTCTTCTTTACAAGTGGCAGCCTGGCAACTCCTGCAGAAAGTCCAGCAGAGCCCCACTCACACCGGGCCACCAACAAAGCCGTGGACCCTCACACCCTCCCACCAGCACAGCCCCGAGACTGCTGACGGGGCAGAGAATATGGAGTCAGGCACAGCTGCAGGGGCTATTGCTGCCTGGAGTGCTGTTTCTATTGACCTCAACCCAGGCACACCTGGGGAGGGCTTGCCGGCAGGGTCAGGCTGCCCAGGTCAGCTAATCCTCAGCCCTCAGGGAATCACATTGCAGAAAATGGACCTCGCTAAGACAGAATATTAGCCAAGGAAAAAAAGGACACAATGCCATTTGCAGCCCCGTAGATGAGTCTACAGGTAATCACGGGACTTGTAGTAAGTCAGAAAGTGAAAGACACATATCGTAGGATATCACTTATAGGTGTTACCTAAAAACGGATACCAGGGCAGATATTTCCACGGAGAAGGGCAATCACAGATTCATTAAACAAACTTATGGTTCACCAATGGAAAGGTGTGAGGATTGGATTCATTACGATATTGGTGTTAAGAGACATATACAAACACAGGTGAAATATATAATCACCAAAGACCTACGGAATGCCAAGAGAAGACTACTCAACATTCTGTCATAACGTACATGGGAAAAGGGTCCCAGGAAGAACAGACATATGTATATGTGTAAAAGAACCACATCTTGCACACCTACAACAAGCCAAACGATGTAATCAAACTTGCTGTAATAAAAAATTAAAAATTAACTTAAAAACACGAACAAGAAGTAGTGAGACAAACTTGAGGGGCTTTCTCCTGGCACATTCCATTCTAAATTCCAATCTAGAACACGGTTTCCATTGAGGCTCTGTTGCCCTAGTAAGCAGATTTGCTAAGGGAGAACTGCTGCCACCTTGTGGCCGCTTCACACAACAGCAGCTTTAATCCCAGCGCTAATGGTCAGTGGATATTCCAAATCATTGCAGGCCTGTAAATGACACCTGCCCTGAAAACAAATCCTGGGGTCATATATCGACCAAAAAGTTCAAAAGACGTCCATATTTCAAAACGACAGTTTCAAGAGGAATATTTCACGCACATTAGTGTTCTGCTTCTTTTGCTTTCTTTCTTTTTTGGTTAAAAACAACGGGAATGGAAAAAGGCAACCCTCAGAATGGGCGAAAACGTTCGCAAATGAATCAATGGACAAAGGTTTAATCTCCAATATATATAAACAGCTCACGCAGCTTAATATTAATAAAACAAACAACCCTAATACAAATATGGGCAGAAGATCTAAATAGACGTTTCTTCAAAGAAGTCACAGAGACGGCCAAGACGCACATGAAAAGCTGCTCAACACCACTAATTATTAGAGAAATGCAAATCAAAACGACAATGAGGTATCACCTCACACCTGTTAGAATCGGCATCATCAGAAAATCTACAAACAACAAATTCTGGGGAGGGTGTGGACAAAAGGAACCCTCTTCCACTATTGGTGGGAAGGTAAATTGTTACAGTCACTATGGAGAAGAGTATGGAGTTTCCTTAAAGAAACTAGAAATAGAATTACCATAGGATCCAGCAATCCCACTTCTGGGCATATACCCAGAGACAACCATAAATCAAAAACACACATTCACCACAATGTTCATTGCAGCACTATTTACAATAGCCAGGTAATGGAAGCAACCTAAATGCCCACAGACAGACGAATGGATAAAGATGTGGTACATATATAAAATGGGATATGACTCAGCCATGAAAAGGAATGAAATTGGGTTGTTTGTAGAGAAGTCGGTGGATCTAGAGAATGTCATACAGAATGAAGTAAGTCAGAAAGAGCAAAACAAATATTCTGTATTAATGCATGTATGTGGAACCTAGATATATGGTACAGATGAACAGGTTTGCAGGGCAGAAATAGAGAAACAGAGGTAGAGAACAAACGTATGGACACCAAGTCGGGGAAGCCATGGGGTGTTGTGGTCAGATGAGTTGGGAGATAGGTATTGACCTGTATATATGTATATGAATAAAATAAATAATCAATAATAACCTGCTGTATAGAAAAATAAATATAATTAAACTTCAAAATTTTTAGAAATAAAATTTAAAAATAAAACAGAAAAAAGTTCTTCCCTTCACACAGATGTATTTATATGAATGAATTATTTCCATGCTTATATCAATAAATACATAAAAGATGAATAAATTCTAACTTGAACCCAAAAAGAAAAAAAAAAACCTGAACCCAGCAGTTATACAGAGGAAAACCCTATGAGGGCACTTGCTCCAGCGGTAAACAATTCTGAAATTGGTCAGAGGTGGGGAATCATCTCCCATACAGCCAGCAGCCCGGCCCCCCCACTCAAGGAGCATCCTCATTGCAAAGCTGGGGGACCGTGCCGAGGCCTCTGTGAGTAAACGTGAGCAGAGCCACAGGCCAGCTGTTGCTGAACTGTTCCCACCCTTCCCAGGTAAAACACCTGAATATGTACAAGGGCTTGAAAGCCTAGAGGAAGGGTCGTGGATCCACACCAGCGACAGCACGCAGGCCAACTTGGTGCCTGAAGGCCAGCCAGTATGGTCCTGGCCCCGGGCGCTCTTCTGGAAGCTTTCCATTTCCCTGCCTGAGATACCCCTCCTGTCCCGGCCCCCACTCCTTTTTTTCCTTCCTCACCTAAGCCCGGAGAGAAATTCCAGCGGAAGTTATGGGTGACACATCCTCTTCTTTACAAGTGGCAGCCTGGCAACTCCTGCAGAAAGTCCAGCAGAGCCCCACTCACACCGGGCCACCAACAAAGCCGTGGACCCTCACACTCTCCCACCAGCACAGCCCCGAGACTGCTGACGGGGCAGAGAATATGGAGTCAGGCACAGCTGCAGGGGCTATTGCTGCCTGGAGTGCTGTTTCTATTGACCTCAACCCAGGCACACCTGGGGAGGGCTTGCCGGCAGGGTCAGGCTGCCCAGGTCAGCTAATCCTCAGCCCTCAGGGAATCACATTGCAGAAAATGGACCTCGCTAAGACAGAATATTAGCCAAGGAAAAAAAGGACACAATGCCATTTGCAGCCCCGTAGATGAGTCTACAGGTAATCACGTGACTTGTAGTAAGTCAGAAAGTGAAAGACACATATCGTAGGATATCACTTATAGGTGTTACCTAAAAACGGATACCAGGGCAGATATTTCCACGGAGAAGGGCAATCACAGATTCATTAAACAAACTTATGGTTCACCAATGGAAAGGTGTGAGGATTGGATTCATTACGATATTGGTGTTAAGAGACATATACAAACACAGGTGAAATATATAATCACCAAAGACCTACGGAATGCCAAGAGAAGACTACTCAACATTCTGTCATAACGTACATGGGAAAAGGGTCCCAGGAAGAACAGACATATGTATATGTGTAAAAGAACCACATCTTGCACACCTACAACAAGCCAAACGATGTAATCAAACTTGCTGTATTAAAAAATTAAAAATTAAATTAAAAACACGAACAAGAAGTACTGAGACAAACTTGAGGGGCTTTCTCCTGGCACATTCCATTCTAAATTCCAATCTAGAACACGGCTTCCATTGAGGCTCTGTTGCCCTAGTAAGCAGATTTGCTAAGGGAGAACTGCTGCCACCTAGTGGCCGCTTCACACAACAGCAGCTTTAATCCCAGCGCTAATGGTCAGTGGATATTCCAAATCATTGCAGGCCTGTAAATGACACCTGCCCTGAAAACAAATCCTGGGGTCATATATCGACCAAAAATTTCAAAAGACGTCCATATTTCAAAACGACAGTTTCAAGAGGCATATTTCACGCACATTAGTGTTCTGCTTCTTTTGCTTTCTTTCTTTTTTGGTTAAAAACAACGGGAATGGAAAAAGGCAACCCTCAGAATGGGCGAAAACGTTCACAAATGAATCAATGGACAAAGGTTTAATCTCCAATATATATAAACAGCTCACGCAGCTTAATATTAATAAAACAAACAACCCTAATACAAATATGGGCAGAAGATCTAAATAGACGTTTCTTCAAAGAAGTCACAGAGACGGCCAAGACGCACATGAAAAGCTGCTCAACACCACTAATTATTAGAGAAATGCAAATCAAAACGACAATGAGGTATCACCTCACACCTGTTAGAATCGGCATCATCAGAAAATCTACAAACAACAAATTCTGGGGAGGGTGTGGACAAAAGGAACCCTCTTCCACTATTGGTGGGAAGGTAAATTGTTACAGTCACTATGGAGAAGGGTATGGAGTTTCCTTAAAGAAACTAGAAATAGAATTACCATAGGATCCAGCAATCCCACTTCTGGGCATATACCCAGAGACAACCATAAATCAAAAACACACATTCACCACAATGTTCATTGCAGCACTATTTACAATAGCCAGGTAATGGAAGCAACCTAAATGCCCACAGACAGACGAATGGATAAAGATGTGGTACATATATAAAATGGGATATGACTCAGCCATGAAAAGGAATGAAACTGGGTTGTTTGTAGAGAAGTCGGTGGATCTAGAGACTGTCATACAGAATGAAGTAAGTCAGAAAGAGCAAAACAAATATTCTGTATTAATGCATGTATGTGGAACCTAGATATATGGTACAGATGAACAGGTTTGCAGGGCAGAAATAGAGAAACAGAGGTAGAGAACAAACGTATGGACACCAAGTCGGGGAAGCCATGGGGTGTTGTGGTCAGATGAGTTGGGAGATAGGTATTGACCTGTATATATGTATATGAATAAAATAAATAATCAATAATAACATGCTGTATAGAAAAATAAATATAATTAAACTTCAAAATTTTTAGAAATAAAATTTAAAAATAAAACAGAAAAAAGTTCTTCCCTTCACACAGATGTATTTATATGAATGAATTATTTCCATGCTTATATCAATAAATACATAAAAGATGAATAAATTCTAACTTGAACCCAAAAAGAAAAAAAAACCTGAAACCAGCAGTTATACAGAGGAAAACCCTATGAGGGCACTTGCTCCAGCGGTAAACAATTCTGAAATTGGTCAGAGGTGGGGAATCATCTCCCATACAGCCAGCAGCCCGGCCCCCCCACTCAAGGAGCATCCTCATTGCAAAGCTGGGGGACCGTGCCGAGGCCTCTGTGAGTAAACGTGAGCAGAGCCCCAGGCCAGCTGTTGCTGAACTGTTCCCACCCTTCCCAGGTAAAACACCTGAATATGTACAAGGGCTTGAAAGACTAGAGGAAGGGTCGTGGAGCCACACCAGCGACAGCACGCAGGCCAACTTGGTGCCTGAAGGCCAGCCAGGATGGTCCTGGCCCTGGGCGCTCTTCTGGAAGCTTTCCATTTCCCTGCCTGAGATACCCCTCCTGTCCCGGCCCCCTCTCCATTTTTTCCTTCCTCACCTAAGCCCGGAGAGAAATTCCAGGGAAGTTATGGGTGACACATCCTCTTCTTTACAAGTGGCAGCCTGGCAACTCCTGCAGAAAGTCCAGCAGAGCCCCAGTCACACCGGGCCACCAACAAAGCCATGGACCCTCACACCCTCCCACCAGCACAGCCCCGAGACTGCTGACGGGGCAGAGAATATGGAGTCAGGCACAGCTGCAGGGGTTATTGCTGCCTGGAGTGCTGTTTCTATTGACCTCAACCCAGGCACACCTGGGGAGGGCTTGCCGGCAGGGTCAGGCTGCCCAGGTCAGCTAATCCTCAGCCCTCAGGGAATCACATTGCAGAAAATGGACCTCGCTAAAACAGAATATTAGCCAAGGAAAAAAAGGACACAATGCCATTTGCAGCCCCGTAGATGAGTCTACAGGTAATCACGTGACTTGTAGTAAGTCAGAAAGTGAAAGACACATATCGTAGGATATCACTTATAGGTGTTACCTAAAAACGGATACCAGGGCAGATATTTCCACGGAGAAGGGCAATCACAGATTCATTAAACAAACTTATGGTTCACCAATGGAAAAGTGTGAGGATTGGATTCATTACGATATTGGTGTTAAGAGACATATACAAAAACAGGTGAAATATATAATCACCAAAGACCTACGGAATGCCAAGAGAAGACTACTCAACAATCTGTCATAACGTACATGGGAAACGGGTCCCAGGAAGAACAGACATATGTATATGTGTAAAAGAACCACATCTTGCACACCTACAACAAGCCAAACGATGTAATCAAACTTGCTGTAATAAAAAATAAAAAATTAAATTAAAAACACGAACAAGAAGTACTGAGACAAACTTGAGGGGCTTTCTCCTGGCACATTCCATTCTAAATTCCAATCTAGAACACGGCTTCCATTGAGGTTCTGTTGCCCTAGTAAGCAGATTTGCTAAGGGAGAACTGCTGCCACCTTGTGGCCGCTTCACACAACAGCAGCTTTAATCCCAGCGCTAATGGTCAGTGGATATTCCAAATCATTGCAGGCCTGTAAATGACACCTGCCCTGAAAACAAATCCTGGGGTCATATATCGACCAAAAAGTTCAAAAGACGTCCATATTTCAAAACGACAGTTTCAAGAGGAATATTTCACGCACATTAGTGTTCTGCTTCTTTTGCTTTCTTTCTTTTTTGGTTAAAAACAACGGGAATGGAAAAAGGCAACCCTCAGAATGGGCAAAAACGTTCACAAATGAATCAATGGACAAAGGTTTAATCTCCAATATATATAAACAGCTCACGCAGCTTAATATTAATAAAACAAACAACCCTAATACAAATATGGGCAGAAGATCTAAATAGACGTTTCTTCAAAGAAGTCACAGAGACGGCCAAGACGCACATGAAAAGCTGCTCAACACCACTAATTATTAGAGAAATGCAAATCAAAAAGACAATGAGGTATCACCTCACACCTGTTAGAATCGGCATCATCAGAAAATCTACAAACAACAAATTCTGGGGAGGGTGTGGACAAAAGGAACCCTCTTCCACTATTGGTGGGAAGGTAAATTGTTACAGTCACTATGGAGAAGAGTATGGAGTTTCCTTAAAGAAACTAGAAATAGAATTACCATACGATCCAGCAATCCCACTTCTGGGCATATACCCAGAGACAACCATAAATCAAAAACACACATTCACCACAATGTTCATTGCAGCACTATTTACAATAGCCAGGTAATGGAAGAACCTAAATGCCCACAGACAGACGAATGGATAAAGATGTGGTACATATATAAAATGGGATATGACTCAGCCATGAAAAGGAATGAAACTGGGTTGTTTGTAGAGAAGTCGGTGGATCTAGAGACTGTCATACAGAATGAAGTAAGTCAGAAAGAGCAAAACAAATATTCTGTATTAATGCATGTATGTGGAACCTAGATATATGGTACAGATGAACAGGTTTGCAGGGCAGAAATAGAGAAACAGAGGTAGAGAACAAACGTATGGACACCAAGTCGGGGAAGCCATGGGGTGTTGTGGTCAGATGAGTTGGGAGATAGGTATTGACCTGTATATATGTATATGAATAAAATAAATAATCAATAATAACCTGCTGTATAGAAAAATAAATATAATTAAACTTCAAAATTTTTAGAAATAAAATTTAAAAATAAAACAGAAAAAAGTTCTTCCCTTCACACAGATGTATTTATATGAATGAATTATTTCCATGCTTATATCAATAAATACATAAAAGATGAATAAATTCTAACTTGAACCCAAAAAGAAAAAAAAAACCTGAACCCAGCAGTTATACAGAGGAAAACCCTATGAGGGCACTTGCTCCAGCGGTAAACAATTCTGAAATTGGTCAGAGGTGGGGAATCATCTCCCATACAGCCAGCAGCCCGGCCCCCCCACTCAAGGAGCATCCTCATTGCAAAGCTGGGGGACCGTGCCGAGGCCTCTGGGAGTAAACGTGAGCTGAGCCCCAGGCCAGCTGTTGCTGAACTGTTCCCACCCTTCCCAGGTAAAACACCTGAATATGTGCAAGGGCTTGAAAGCCTAGAGGAAGGGTCGTGGATCCACACCAGCGACAGCACGCAGGCCAACTTGGTGCCTGAAGGCCAGCCAGGATGGTCCTGGCCCCGGGCGCTCTTCTGGAAGCTTTCCATTTCCCTGCCTGAGATACCCCTCCTGTCCCGGCCTCCACTCCTTTTTTTCCTTCCTCACCTAAGCCCGGAGAGAAATTCCAGCGGAAGTTATGGGTGACACATCCTCTTCTTTACAAGTGGCAGCCTGGCAACTCCTGCAGAAAGTCCAGCAGAGCCCCAGTCACACCGGGCCACCAACAAAGCCATGGACCCTCACACCCTCCCACCAGCACAGCCCCGAGACTGCTGACGGGGCAGAGAATATGGAGTCAGGCACAGCTGCAGGGGCTATTGCTGCCTGGAGTGCTGTTTCTATTGACCTCAACCCAGGCACACCTGGGGAGGGCTTGCCGGCAGGGTCAGGCTGCCCAGGTCAGCTAATCCTCAGCCCTCAGGGAATCACATTGCAGAAAATGGACCTCGCTAAGACAGAATATTAGCCAAGGAAAAAAGGACACAATGCCATTTGCAGCCCCGTAGATGAGTCTACAGGTAATCACGTGACTTGTAGTAAGTCAGAAAGTGAAAGACACATATCGTAGGATATCACTTATAGGTGTTACCTAAAAACGGATACCAGGGCAGATATTTCCACGGAGAAGGGCAATAACAGATTCATTAAACAAACTTATGGTTCACCAATGGAAAGGTGTGAGGATTGGATTCATTACGATATTGGGGTTAAGAGACATATACAAACACAGGTGAAATATATAATCACCAAAGATCTACGGAATGCCAAGAGAAGACTACTCAACATTCTATCATAACGTACATGGGAAAAGGGTCCCAGGAAGAACAGACATATGTATATGTGTAAAAGAACCTCATCTTGCACACCTACAACAAGCCAAATGATGTAATCAATCTTGCTGTAATAAAAAATTAAAAATTAAATTAAAAACACGAACAAGAAGTAGTGAGACAAACTTGAGAGGCTTTCTCCTGGCACATTCCATTCTAAATTCCAATCTAGAACACAGCTTCCATTGAGGCTCTGTTGCCCTAGTAAGCAGATTTGCTAAGGGAGAACTGCTGCCACCTTGTGGCCGTTTCACACAACAGCAGCTTTAATCCCAGCGCTAATGGTCAGTGGATATTCCAAATCATTGCAGGCCTGTAAATGACACCTGCCCTGAAAACAAATCCTGGGGTCATATATCGACCAAAAAGTTCAAAAGACGTCCATATTTCCAAACGACAGTTTCAAGAGGCATATTTCACGCACATTAGTGTTCTGCTTCTTTTGCTTTCTTTCTTTTTTGGTTAAAAAAAACGGGAATGGAAAAAGGCAACCCTCAGAATGGGCGAAAACGTTCGCAAACGAATCAATGGACAAAGGTTTAATCTCCAATATATATAAACAGCTCACGCAGCTTAATATTAATAAAACAAACAAACCAATACAAATATGGGCAGAAGATCTAAATAGACGTTTCTTCAAAGAAGTCACAGAGACGGCCAAGACGCACATGAAAAGCTGCTCAACACCACTAATTATTAGAGAAATGCAAATCAAAACGACAATGAGGTATCACCTCACACCTGTTAGAATCGGCATCATCAGAAAATCTACAAACAACAAATTCTGGGGAGGGTGTGGACAAAAGGAACCCTCTTCCACTATTGGTGGGAAGGTAAATTGATACAGTCACTATGGAGAAGAGTATGGAGTTTCCTTAAAGAAACTAGAAATAGAATTACCATAGGATCCAGCAATCCCACTTCTGGGCATATACCCAGAGACAACATAAATCAAAAACACACATTCACCACAATGTTCATTGCAGCACTATTTACAATAGCCAGGTAATGGAAGCAACCTAAATGCCCACAGACAGACGAATGGATAAAGATGTGGTACATATATAAAATGGGATATGACTCAGCCATGAAAAGGAATGAAACTGGGTTGTTTGTAGAGAAGTCGGTGGATCTAGAGACTGTCATACAGAATGAAGTAAGTCAGAAAGAGCAAAACAAATATTCTGTATTAATGCATGTATGTGGAACCTAGATATATGGTACAGATGAACAGGTTTGCAGGGCAGAAATAGAGAAACAGAGGTAGAGAACAAACGTATGGACACCAAGTCGGGGAAGCCATGGGGTGTTGTGGTCAGATGAGTTGGGAGATAGGTATTGACCTGTATATATGTATATGAATAAAATAAATAATCAATAATAACCTGCTGTATAGAAAAATAAATATAATTAAACTTCAAAATTTTTAGAAATAAAATTTAAAAATAAAACAGAAAAAAGTTCTTCCCTTCACACAGATGTATTTATATGAATGAATTATTTCCATGCTTATATCAATAAATACATAAAAGATGAATAAATTCTAACTTGAACCCAAAAAGAAAAAAAAAACCTGAACCCAGCAGTTATACAGAGGAAAACCCTATGAGGGCACTTGCTCCAGCGGTAAACAATTCTGAAATTGGTCAGAGGTGGGGAATCATCTCCCATACAGCCAGCAGCCCGGCCCCCCCACTCAAGGAGCATCCTCATTGCAAAGCTGGGGGACCGTGCCGAGGCCTCTGTGAGTAAACGTGAGCAGAGCCCCAGGCCAGCTGTTGCTGAACTGTTCCCACCCTTCCCAGGTAAAACACCTGAATATGTACAAGGGCTTGAAAGCCTAGAGGAAGGGTCGTGGATCCACACCAGCGACAGCACGTAGGCCAACTTGGTGCCTGAAGGCCAGCCAGGATGGTCCTGGCCCCGGGCGCTCTTCTGGAAGCTTTCCATTACCCTGCCTGAGATACCCCTCCTGTCCCGGCCCCCACTCCTTTTTTTCCTTCCTCACCTAAGCCCGGAGAGAAATTCCAGCGGAAGTTATGGGTGACACATCCTCTTCTTTACAAGTGGCAGCCTGGCAACTCCTGCAGAAAGTCCAGCAGAGCCCCACTCACACCGGGCCACCAACAAAGCCGTGGACCCTCACACCATCCCACCAGCACAGCCCCGAGACTGCTGACGGGGCAGAGAATATGGAGTCAGGCACAGCTGCAGGGGCTAATGCTGCCTGGAGTGCTGTTTCTATTGACCTCAACCCAGGCACACCTGGGGAGGGCTTGCCGGCAGGGTCAGGCTGCCCAGGTCAGCTAATCCTCAGCCCTCAGGGAATCACATTGCAGAAAATGGACCTCGCTAAGACAGAATATTAGCCAAGGAAAAAAAGGACACAATGCCATTTGCAGCCCCGTAGATGAGTCTACAGGTAAGCACGGGACTTGTAGTAAGTCAGAAAGTGAAAGACACATATCGTAGGATATCACTTATAGGTGTTACCTAAAAACGGATACCAGGGCAGATATTTCCACGGAGAAGGGCAATCACAGATTCATTAAACAAACTTATGGTTCACCAATGGAAAGGTGTGAGGATTGGATTCATTACGATATTGGGGTTAAGAGACATATACAAACACAGGTGAAATATATAATCACCAAAGATCTACGGAATGCCAAGAGAAGACTACTCAACATTCTATCATAACGTACATGGGAAAAGGGTCCCAGGAAGAACAGACATATGTATATGTGTAAAAGAACCACATCTTGCACACCTACAACAAGCCAAATGATGTAATCAATCTTGCTGTAATAAAAAATTAAAAATTAAATTAAAAACACGAACAAGAAGTAGTGAGACAAACTTGAGAGGCTTTCTCCTGGCACATTCCATTCTAAATTCCAATCTAGAACACGGCTTCCTTTGAGGCTCTGTTGCCCTAGTAAGCAGATTTGCTAAGGGAGAACTGCTGCCACCTTGTGGCCGTTTCACACAACAGCAGCTTTAATCCCAGCGCTAATGGTCAGTGGATATTCCAAATCATTGCAGGCCTGTAAATGACACCTGCCCTGAAAACAAATCCTGGGGTCATATATCGACCAAAAAGTTCAAAAGACGTCCATATTTCCAAACGACAGTTTCAAGAGGCATATTTCACGCACATTAGTGTTCTGCTTCTTTTGCTTTCTTTCTTTTTTGGTTAAAAAAAACGGGAATGGAAAAAGGCAACCCTCAGAATGGGCGAAAACGTTCACAAATGAATCAATGGACAAAGGTTTAATCTCCAATATATATAAACAGCTCACGCAGCTTAATATTAATAAAACAAACAACCCAATACAAATATGGGCAGAAGATCTAAATAGACGTTTCTTCAAAGAAGTCACAGAGACGGCCAAGACGCACATGAAAAGCTGCTCAACACCACTAATTATTAGAGAAATGCAAATCAAAACGACAATGAGGTATCACCTCACACCTGTTAGAATCGGCATCATCAGAAAATCTACAAACAACAAATTCTGGGGAGGGTGTGGACAAAAGGAACCCTCTTCCACTATTGGTGGGAAGGTAAATTGATACAGTCACTATGGAGAAGAGTATGGAGTTTCCTTAAAGAAACTAGAAATAGAATTACCATAGGATCCAGCAATCCCACTTCTGGGCATATACCCAGAGACAACCATAAATCAAAAACACACATTCACCACAATGTTCATTGCAGCACTATTTACAATAGCCAGGTAATGGAAGCAACCTAAATGCCCACAGACAGACGAATGGATAAAGATGTGGTACATATATAAAATGGGATATGACTCAGCCATGAAAAGGAATGAAACTGGGTTGTTTGTAGAGAAGTCGGTGGATCTAGAGACTGTCATACAGAATGAAGTAAGTCAGAAAGAGCAAAACAAATATTCTGTATTAATGCATGTATGTGGAACCTAGATATATGGTACAGATGAACAGGTTTGCAGGGCAGAAATAGAGAAACAGAGGTAGAGAACAAACGTATGGACACCAAGTCGGGGAAGCCATGGGGTGTTGTGGTCAGATGAGTTGGGAGATAGGTATTGACCTGTATATATGTATATGAATAAAATAAATAATCAATAATAACCTGCTGTATAGAAAAATAAATATAATTAAACTTCAAAATTTTTAGAAATAAAATTTAAAAATAAAACAGAAAAAAGTTCTTCCCTTCACACAGATGTATTTATATGAATGAATTATTTCCATGCTTATATCAATAAATACATAAAAGATGAATAAATTCTAACTTGAACCCAAAAAGAAAAAAAAAAACCTGAACCCAGCAGTTATACAGAGGAAAACCCTATGAGGGCACTTGCTCCAGCGGTAAACAATTCTGAAATTGGTCAGAGGTGGGGAATCATCTCCCATACAGCCAGCAGCCCGGCCCCCCCACTCAAGGAGCATCCTCATTGCAAAGCTGGGGGACCGTGCCGAGGCCTCTGGGAGTAAACGTGAGCTGAGCCCCAGGCCAGCTGTTGCTGAACTGTTCCCACCCTTCCCAGGTAAAACACCTGAATATGTGCAAGGGCTTGAAAGCCTAGAGGAAGGGTCGTGGATCCACACCAGCGACAGCACGCAGGCCAACTTGGTGCCTGAAGGCCAGCCAGGATGGTCCTGGCCCCGGGCGCTCTTCTGGAAGTTTTCCATTTCCCTCCCTGAGATACCCCTCCTGTCCCGGCCTCCACTCCTTTTTTTCCTTCCTCACCTCAGCCCGGAGAGAAATTCCAGCGGAAGTTATGGGTGACACATCCTCTTCTTTACAAGTGGCAGCCTGGCAACTCCTGCAGAAAGTCCAGCAGAGCCCCACTCACACCGGGCCACCAACAAAGCCATGGACCCTCACACCCTCCCACCAGCACAGCCCCGAGACTGCTGACGGGGCAGAGAATATGGAGTCAGGCACAGCTGCAGGGGCTATTGCTGCCTGGAGTGCTGTTTCTATTGACCTCAACCCAGGCACACCTGGGGAGGGCTTGCCGGCAGGGTCAGGCTGCCCAGGTCAGCTAATCCTCAGCCCTCAGGGAATCACATTGCAGAAAATGGACCTCGCTAAGACAGAATATTAGCCAAGGAAAAAAGGACACAATGCCATTTGCAGCCCCGTAGATGAGTCTACAGGTAATCACGTGACTTGTAGTAAGTCAGAAAGTGAAAGACACATATCGTAGGATATCACTTATAGGTGTTACCTAAAAACGGATACCAGGGCAGATATTTCCACGGAGAAGGGCAATAACAGATTCATTAAACAAACTTATGGTTCACCAATGGAAAGGTGTGAGGATTGGATTCATTACGATATTGGGGTTAAGAGACATATACAAACACAGGTGAAATATATAATCACCAAAGATCTACGGAATGCCAAGAGAAGACTACTCAACATTCTATCATAACGTACATGGGAAAAGGGTCCCAGGAAGAACAGACATATGTATATGTGTAAAAGAACCACATCTTGCACACCTACAACAAGCCAAATGATGTAATCAATCTTGCTGTAATAAAAAATTAAAAATTAAATTAAAAACACGAACAAGAAGTAGTGAGACAAACTTGAGAGGCTTTCTCCTGGCACATTCCATTCTAAATTCCAATCTAGAACACGGCTTCCATTGAGGCTCTGTTGCCCTAGTAAGCAGATTTGCTAAGGGAGAACTGCTGCCACCTTGTGGCCGTTTCACACAACAGCAGCTTTAATCCCAGCGCTAATGGTCAGTGGATATTCCAAATCATTGCAGGCCTGTAAATGACACCTGCCCTGAAAACAAATCCTGGGGTCATATATCGACCAAAAAGTTCAAAAGACGTCCATATTTCCAAACGACAGTTTCAAGAGGCATATTTCACGCACATTAGTGTTCTGCTTCTTTTGCTTTCTTTCTTTTTTGGTTAAAAAAAACGGGAATGGAAAAAGGCAACCCTCAGAATGGGCGAAAACGTTCACAAATGAATCAATGGACAAAGGTTTAATCTCCAATATATATAAACAGCTCACGCAGCTTAATATTAATAAAACAAACAACCCAATACAAATATGGGCAGAAGATCTAAATAGACGTTTCTTCAAAGAAGTCACAGAGACGGCCAAGACGCACATGAAAAGCTGCTCAACACCACTAATTATTAGAGAAATGCAAATCAAAACGACAATGAGGTATCACCTCACACCTGTTAGAATCGGCATCATCAGAAAATCTACAAACAACAAATTCTGGGGAGGGTGTGGACAAAAGGAACCCTCTTCCACTATTGGTGGGAAGGTAAATTGATACAGTCACTATGGAGAAGAGTATGGAGTTTCCTTAAAGAAACTAGAAATAGAATTACCATAGGATCCAGCAATCCCACTTCTGGGCATATACCCAGAGACAACCATAAATCAAAAACACACATTCACCACAATGTTCATTGCAGCACTATTTACAATAGCCAGGTAATGGAAGCAACCTAAATGCCCACAGACAGACGAATGGATAAAGATGTGGTACATATATAAAATGGGATATGACTCAGCCATGAAAAGGAATGAAACTGGGTTGTTTGTAGAGAAGTCGGTGGATCTAGAGACTGTCATACAGAATGAAGTAAGTCAGAAAGAGCAAAACAAATATTCTGTATTAATGCATGTATGTGGAACCTAGATATATGGTACAGATGAACAGGTTTGCAGGGCAGAAATAGAGAAACAGAGGTAGAGAACAAACGTATGGACACCAAGTCGGGGAAGCCATGGGGTGTTGTGGTCAGATGAGTTGGGAGATAGGTATTGACCTGTATATATGTATATGAATAAAATAAATAATCAATAATAACCTGCTGTATAGAAAAATAAATATAATTAAACTTCAAAATTTTTAGAAATAAAATTTAAAAATAAAACAGAAAAAAGTTCTTCCCTTCACACAGATGTATTTATATGAATGAATTATTTCCATGCTTATATCAATAAATACATAAAAGATGAATAAATTCTAACTTGAACCCAAAAAGAAAAAAAAAACCTGAACCCAGCAGTTATACAGAGGAAAACCCTATGAGGGCACTTGCTCCAGCGGTAAACAATTCTGAAATTGGTCAGAGGTGGGGAATCATCTCCCATACAGCCAGCAGCCCGGCCCCCCCACTCAAGGAGCATCCTCATTGCAAAGCTGGGGGACCGTGCCGAGGCCTCTGTGAGTAAACGTGAGCAGAGCCCCAGGCCAGCTGTTGCTGAACTGTTCCCACCCTTCCCAGGTAAAACACCTGAATATGTACAAGGGCTTGAAAGCCTAGAGGAAGGGTCGTGGATCCACACCAGCGACAGCACGCAGGCCAACTTGGTGCCTGAAGGCCAGCCAGGATGGTCCTGGCCCCGGGCGCTCTTCTGGAAGCTTTCCATTTCCCTGCCTGAGATACCCCTCCTGTCCCGGCCCCCACTCCTTTTTTTCCTTCCTCACCTAAGCCCGGAGAGAAATTCCAGCGGAAGTTATGGGTGACACATCCTCTTCTTTACAAGTGGCAGCCTGGCAACTCCTGCAGAAAGTCCAGCAGAGCGCCACTCACACCGGGCCACCAACAAAGCCGTGGACCCTCACACCCTCCCACCAGCACAGCCCCGAGACTGCTGACGGGGCAGAGAATATGGAGTCAGGCACAGCTGCAGGGGCTATTGCTGCCTGGAGTGCTGTTTCTATTGACCTCAACCCAGGCACACCTGGGGAGGGCTTGCCGGCAGGGTCAGGCTGCCCAGGTCAGCTAATCCTCAGCCCTCAGGGAATCACATTGCAGAAAATGGACCTCGCTAAGACAGAATATTAGCCAAGGAAAAAAAGGACACAATGCCATTTGCAGCCCCGTAGATGAGTCTACAGGTAATCACGTGACTTGTAGTAAGTCAGAAAGTGAAAGACACATATCGTAGGATATCACTTATAGGTGTTACCTAAAAACGGATACCAGGGCAGATATTTCCACGGAGAAGGGCAATAACAGATTCATTAAACAAACTTATGGTTCACCAATGGAAAGGTGTGAGGATTGGATTCATTACGATATTGGGGTTAAGAGACATATACAAACACAGGTGAAATATATAATCACCAAAGATCTACGGAATGCCAAGAGAAGACTACTCAACATTCTATCATAACGTACATGGGAAAAGGGTCCCAGGAAGAACAGACATATGTATATGTGTAAAAGAACCACATCTTGCACACCTACAACAAGCCAAATGATGTAATCAATCTTGCTGTAATAAAAAATTAAAAATTAAATTAAAAACACGAACAAGAAGTAGTGAGACAAACTTGAGAGGCTTTCTCCTGGCACATTCCATTCTAAATTCCAATCTAGAACACGGCTTCCATTGAGGCTCTGTTGCCCTAGTAAGCAGATTTGCTAAGGGAGAACTGCTGCCACCTTGTGGCCGTTTCACACAACAGCAGCTTTAATCCCAGCGCTAATGGTCAGTGGATATTCCAAATCATTGCAGGCCTGTAAATGACACCTGCCCTGAAAACAAATCCTGGGGTCATATATCGACCAAAAAGTTCAAAAGACGTCCATATTTCCAAACGACAGTTTCAAGAGGCATATTTCACGCACATTAGTGTTCTGCTTCTTTTGCTTTCTTTCTTTTTTGGTTAAAAAAAACGGGAATGGAAAAAGGCAACCCTCAGAATGGGCGAAAACGTTCACAAATGAATCAATGGACAAAGGTTTAATCTCCAATATATATAAACAGCTCACGCAGCTTAATATTAATAAAACAAACAACCCAATACAAATATGGGCAGAAGATCTAAATAGACGTTTCTTCAAAGAAGTCACAGAGACGGCCAAGACGCACATGAAAAGCTGCTCAACACCACTAATTATTAGAGAAATGCAAATCAAAACGACAATGAGGTATCACCTCACACCTGTTAGAATCGGCATCATCAGAAAATCTACAAACAACAAATTCTGGGGAGGGTGTGGACAAAAGGAACCCTCTTCCACTATTGGTGGGAAGGTAAATTGATACAGTCACTATGGAGAAGAGTATGGAGTTTCCTTAAAGAAACTAGAAATAGAATTACCATAGGATCCAGCAATCCCACTTCTGGGCATATACCCAGAGACAACCATAAATCAAAAACACACATTCACCACAATGTTCATTGCAGCACTATTTACAATAGCCAGGTAATGGAAGCAACCTAAATGCCCACAGACAGACGAATGGATAAAGATGTGGTACATATATAAAATGGGATATGACTCAGCCATGAAAAGGAATGAAACTGGGTTGTTTGTAGAGAAGTCGGTGGATCTAGAGACTGTCATACAGAATGAAGTAAGTCAGAAAGAGCAAAACAAATATTCTGTATTAATGCATGTATGTGGAACCTAGATATATGGTACAGATGAACAGGTTTGCAGGGCAGAAATAGAGAAACAGAGGTAGAGAACAAACGTATGGACACCAAGTCGGGGAAGCCATGGGGTGTTGTGGTCAGATGAGTTGGGAGATAGGTATTGACCTGTATATATGTATATGAATAAAATAAATAATCAATAATAACCTGCTGTATAGAAAAATAAATATAATTAAACTTCAAAATTTTTAGAAATAAAATTTAAAAATAAAACAGAAAAAAGTTCTTCCCTTCACACAGATGTATTTATATGAATGAATTATTTCCATGCTTATATCAATAAATACATAAAAGATGAATAAATTCTAACTTGAACCCAAAAAGAAAAAAAAAAACCTGAACCCAGCAGTTATACAGAGGAAAACCCTATGAGGGCACTTGCTCCAGCGGTAAACAATTCTGAAATTGGTCAGAGGTGGGGAATCATCTCCCATACAGCCAGCAGCCCGGCCCCCCCACTCAAGGAGCATCCTCATTGCAAAGCTGGGGGACCGTGCCGAGGCCTCTGGGAGTAAACGTGAGCTGAGCCCCAGGCCAGCTGTTGCTGAACTGTTCCCACCCTTCCCAGGTAAAACACCTGAATATGTGCAAGGGCTTGAAAGCCTAGAGGAAGGGTCGTGGATCCACACCAGCGACAGCACGCAGGCCAACTTGGTGCCTGAAGGCCAGCCAGGATGGTCCTGGCCCCGGGCGCTCTTCTGGAAGTTTTCCATTTCCCTCCCTGAGATACCCCTCCTGTCCCGGCCTCCACTCCTTTTTTTCCTTCCTCACCTCAGCCCGGAGAGAAATTCCAGCGGAAGTTATGGGTGACACATCCTCTTCTTTACAAGTGGCAGCCTGGCAACTCCTGCAGAAAGTCCAGCAGAGCCCCACTCACACCGGGCCACCAACAAAGCCATGGACCCTCACACCCTCCCACCAGCACAGCCCCGAGACTGCTGACGGGGCAGAGAATATGGAGTCAGGCACAGCTGCAGGGGCTATTGCTGCCTGGAGTGCTGTTTCTATTGACCTCAACCCAGGCACACCTGGGGAGGGCTTGCCGGCAGGGTCAGGCTGCCCAGGTCAGCTAATCCTCAGCCCTCAGGGAATCACATTGCAGAAAATGGACCTCGCTAAGACAGAATATTAGCCAAGGAAAAAAGGACACAATGCCATTTGCAGCCCCGTAGATGAGTCTACAGGTAATCACGTGACTTGTAGTAAGTCAGAAAGTGAAAGACACATATCGTAGGATATCACTTATAGGTGTTACCTAAAAACGGATACCAGGGCAGATATTTCCACGGAGAAGGGCAATAACAGATTCATTAAACAAACTTATGGTTCACCAATGGAAAGGTGTGAGGATTGGATTCATTACGATATTGGGGTTAAGAGACATATACAAACACAGGTGAAATATATAATCACCAAAGATCTACGGAATGCCAAGAGAAGACTACTCAACATTCTATCATAACGTACATGGGAAAAGGGTCCCAGGAAGAACAGACATATGTATATGTGTAAAAGAACCACATCTTGCACACCTACAACAAGCCAAATGATGTAATCAATCTTGCTGTAATAAAAAATTAAAAATTAAATTAAAAACACGAACAAGAAGTAGTGAGACAAACTTGAGAGGCTTTCTCCTGGCACATTCCATTCTAAATTCCAATCTAGAACACGGCTTCCATTGAGGCTCTGTTGCCCTAGTAAGCAGATTTGCTAAGGGAGAACTGCTGCCACCTTGTGGCCGTTTCACACAACAGCAGCTTTAATCCCAGCGCTAATGGTCAGTGGATATTCCAAATCATTGCAGGCCTGTAAATGACACCTGCCCTGAAAACAAATCCTGGGGTCATATATCGACCAAAAAGTTCAAAAGACGTCCATATTTCCAAACGACAGTTTCAAGAGGCATATTTCACGCACATTAGTGTTCTGCTTCTTTTGCTTTCTTTCTTTTTTGGTTAAAAAAAACGGGAATGGAAAAAGGCAACCCTCAGAATGGGCGAAAACGTTCACAAATGAATCAATGGACAAAGGTTTAATCTCCAATATATATAAACAGCTCACGCAGCTTAATATTAATAAAACAAACAACCCAATACAAATATGGGCAGAAGATCTAAATAGACGTTTCTTCAAAGAAGTCACAGAGACGGCCAAGACGCACATGAAAAGCTGCTCAACACCACTAATTATTAGAGAAATGCAAATCAAAACGACAATGAGGTATCACCTCACACCTGTTAGAATCGGCATCATCAGAAAATCTACAAACAACAAATTCTGGGGAGGGTGTGGACAAAAGGAACCCTCTTCCACTATTGGTGGGAAGGTAAATTGATACAGTCACTATGGAGAAGAGTATGGAGTTTCCTTAAAGAAACTAGAAATAGAATTACCATAGGATCCAGCAATCCCACTTCTGGGCATATACCCAGAGACAACCATAAATCAAAAACACACATTCACCACAATGTTCATTGCAGCACTATTTACAATAGCCAGGTAATGGAAGCAACCTAAATGCCCACAGACAGACGAATGGATAAAGATGTGGTACATATATAAAATGGGATATGACTCAGCCATGAAAAGGAATGAAACTGGGTTGTTTGTAGAGAAGTCGGTGGATCTAGAGACTGTCATACAGAATGAAGTAAGTCAGAAAGAGCAAAACAAATATTCTGTATTAATGCATGTATGTGGAACCTAGATATATGGTACAGATGAACAGGTTTGCAGGGCAGAAATAGAGAAACAGAGGTAGAGAACAAACGTATGGACACCAAGTCGGGGAAGCCATGGGGTGTTGTGGTCAGATGAGTTGGGAGATAGGTATTGACCTGTATATATGTATATGAATAAAATAAATAATCAATAATAACCTGCTGTATAGAAAAATAAATATAATTAAACTTCAAAATTTTTAGAAATAAAATTTAAAAATAAAACAGAAAAAAGTTCTTCCCTTCACACAGATGTATTTATATGAATGAATTATTTCCATGCTTATATCAATAAATACATAAAAGATGAATAAATTCTAACTTGAACCCAAAAAGAAAAAAAAAACCTGAACCCAGCAGTTATACAGAGGAAAACCCTATGAGGGCACTTGCTCCAGCGGTAAACAATTCTGAAATTGGTCAGAGGTGGGGAATCATCTCCCATACAGCCAGCAGCCCGGCCCCCCCACTCAAGGAGCATCCTCATTGCAAAGCTGGGGGACCGTGCCGAGGCCTCTGTGAGTAAACGTGAGCAGAGCCCCAGGCCAGCTGTTGCTGAACTGTTCCCACCCTTCCCAGGTAAAACACCTGAATATGTACAAGGGCTTGAAAGCCTAGAGGAAGGGTCGTGGATCCACACCAGCGACAGCACGCAGGCCAACTTGGTGCCTGAAGGCCAGCCAGGATGGTCCTGGCCCCGGGCGCTCTTCTGGAAGCTTTCCATTTCCCTGCCTGAGATACCCCTCCTGTCCCGGCCCCCACTCCTTTTTTTCCTTCCTCACCTAAGCCCGGAGAGAAATTCCAGCGGAAGTTATGGGTGACACATCCTCTTCTTTACAAGTGGCAGCCTGGCAACTCCTGCAGAAAGTCCAGCAGAGCGCCACTCACACCGGGCCACCAACAAAGCCGTGGACCCTCACACCCTCCCACCAGCACAGCCCCGAGACTGCTGACGGGGCAGAGAATATGGAGTCAGGCACAGCTGCAGGGGCTATTGCTGCCTGGAGTGCTGTTTCTATTGACCTCAACCCAGGCACACCTGGGGAGGGCTTGCCGGCAGGGTCAGGCTGCCCAGGTCAGCTAATCCTCAGCCCTCAGGGAATCACATTGCAGAAAATGGACCTCGCTAAGACAGAATATTAGCCAAGGAAAAAAAGGACACAATGCCATTTGCAGCCCCGTAGATGAGTCTACAGGTAATCACGTGACTTGTAGTAAGTCAGAAAGTGAAAGACACATATCGTAGGATATCACTTATAGGTGTTACCTAAAAACGGATACCAGGGCAGATATTTCCACGGAGAAGGGCAATAACAGATTCATTAAACAAACTTATGGTTCACCAATGGAAAGGTGTGAGGATTGGATTCATTACGATATTGGGGTTAAGAGACATATACAAACACAGGTGAAATATATAATCACCAAAGATCTACGGAATGCCAAGAGAAGACTACTCAACATTCTATCATAACGTACATGGGAAAAGGGTCCCAGGAAGAACAGACATATGTATATGTGTAAAAGAACCACATCTTGCACACCTACAACAAGCCAAATGATGTAATCAATCTTGCTGTAATAAAAAATTAAAAATTAAATTAAAAACACGAACAAGAAGTAGTGAGACAAACTTGAGAGGCTTTCTCCTGGCACATTCCATTCTAAATTCCAATCTAGAACACGGCTTCCATTGAGGCTCTGTTGCCCTAGTAAGCAGATTTGCTAAGGGAGAACTGCTGCCACCTTGTGGCCGTTTCACACAACAGCAGCTTTAATCCCAGCGCTAATGGTCAGTGGATATTCCAAATCATTGCAGGCCTGTAAATGACACCTGCCCTGAAAACAAATCCTGGGGTCATATATCGACCAAAAAGTTCAAAAGACGTCCATATTTCCAAACGACAGTTTCAAGAGGCATATTTCACGCACATTAGTGTTCTGCTTCTTTTGCTTTCTTTCTTTTTTGGTTAAAAAAAACGGGAATGGAAAAAGGCAACCCTCAGAATGGGCGAAAACGTTCACAAATGAATCAATGGACAAAGGTTTAATCTCCAATATATATAAACAGCTCACGCAGCTTAATATTAATAAAACAAACAACCCAATACAAATATGGGCAGAAGATCTAAATAGACGTTTCTTCAAAGAAGTCACAGAGACGGCCAAGACGCACATGAAAAGCTGCTCAACACCACTAATTATTAGAGAAATGCAAATCAAAACGACAATGAGGTATCACCTCACACCTGTTAGAATCGGCATCATCAGAAAATCTACAAACAACAAATTCTGGGGAGGGTGTGGACAAAAGGAACCCTCTTCCACTATTGGTGGGAAGGTAAATTGATACAGTCACTATGGAGAAGAGTATGGAGTTTCCTTAAAGAAACTAGAAATAGAATTACCATAGGATCCAGCAATCCCACTTCTGGGCATATACCCAGAGACAACCATAAATCAAAAACACACATTCACCACAATGTTCATTGCAGCACTATTTACAATAGCCAGGTAATGGAAGCAACCTAAATGCCCACAGACAGACGAATGGATAAAGATGTGGTACATATATAAAATGGGATATGACTCAGCCATGAAAAGGAATGAAACTGGGTTGTTTGTAGAGAAGTCGGTGGATCTAGAGACTGTCATACAGAATGAAGTAAGTCAGAAAGAGCAAAACAAATATTCTGTATTAATGCATGTATGTGGAACCTAGATATATGGTACAGATGAACAGGTTTGCAGGGCAGAAATAGAGAAACAGAGGTAGAGAACAAACGTATGGACACCAAGTCGGGGAAGCCATGGGGTGTTGTGGTCAGATGAGTTGGGAGATAGGTATTGACCTGTATATATGTATATGAATAAAATAAATAATCAATAATAACCTGCTGTATAGAAAAATAAATATAATTAAACTTCAAAATTTTTAGAAATAAAATTTAAAAATAAAACAGAAAAAAGTTCTTCCCTTCACACAGATGTATTTATATGAATGAATTATTTCCATGCTTATATCAATAAATACATAAAAGATGAATAAATTCTAACTTGAACCCAAAAAGAAAAAAAAAACCTGAACCCAGCAGTTATACAGAGGAAAACCCTATGAGGGCACTTGCTCCAGCGGTAAACAATTCTGAAATTGGTCAGAGGTGGGGAATCATCTCCCATACAGCCAGCAGCCCGGCCCCCCCACTCAAGGAGCATCCTCATTGCAAAGCTGGGGGACCGTGCCGAGGCCTCTGTGAGTAAACGTGAGCAGAGCCCCAGGCCAGCTGTTGCTGAACTGTTCCCACCCTTCCCAGGTAAAACACCTGAATATGTACAAGGGCTTGAAAGCCTAGAGGAAGGGTCATGGATCCACACCAGCGACAGCACGCAGGCCAACTTGGTGCCTGAAGGCCAGCCAGGATGGTCCTGGCCCCGGGCGCTCTTCTGGAAGCTTTCCATTTCCCTGCCTGAGATACCCCTCCTGTCCCGGCCCCCACTCCTTTTTTTCCTTCCTCACCTAAGCCCGGAGAGAAATTCCAGCGGAAGTTATGGGTGACACATCCTCTTCTTTACAAGTGGCAGCCTGGCAACTCCTGCAGAAAGTCCAGCAGAGCGCCACTCACACCGGGCCACCAACAAAGCCGTGGACCCTCACACCCTCCCACCAGCACAGCCCCGAGACTGCTGACGGGGCAGAGAATATGGAGTCAGGCACAGCTGCAGGGGCTATTGCTGCCTGGAGTGCTGTTTCTATTGACCTCAACCCAGGCACACCTGGGGAGGGCTTGCCGGCAGGGTCAGGCTGCCCAGGTCAGCTAATCCTCAGCCCTCAGGGAATCACATTGCAGAAAATGGAACTCGCTAAGACAGAATATTAGCCAAGGAAAAAAAGGACACAATGCCATTTGCAGCCCCGTAGATGAGTCTACAGGTAATCACGGGACTTGTAGTAAGTCAGAAAGTGAAAGACACATATCGTAGGATATCACTTATAGGTGTTACCTAAAAACGGATACCAGGGCAGATATTTCCACGGAGAAGGGCAATCACAGATTCATTAAACAAACTTATGGTTCACCAATGGAAAGGTGTGAGGATTGGATTCATTACGATATTGGGGTTAAGAGACATATACAAACACAGGTGAAATATATAATCACCAAAGATCTACGGAATGCCAAGAGAAGACTACTCAACATTCTATCATAACGTACATGGGAAAAGGGTCCCAGGAAGAACAGACATATGTATATGTGTAAAAGAACCACATCTTGCACACCTACAACAAGCCAAATGATGTAATCAATCTTGCTGTAATAAAAAATTAAAAATTAAATTAAAAACACGAACAAGAAGTAGTGAGACAAACTTGAGAGGCTTTCTCCTGGCACATTCCATTCTAAATTCCAATCTAGAACACGGCTTCCATTGAGGCTCTGTTGCCCTAGTAAGCAGATTTGCTAAGGGAGAACTGCTGCCACCTTGTGGCCGTTTCACACAACAGCAGCTTTAATCCCAGCGCTAATGGTCAGTGGATATTCCAAATCATTGCAGGCCTGTAAATGACACCTGCCCTGAAAACAAATCCTGGGGTCATATATCGACCAAAAAGTTCAAAAGACGTCCATATTTCCAAACGACAGTTTCAAGAGGCATATTTCACGCACATTAGTGTTCTGCTTCTTTTGCTTTCTTTCTTTTTTGGTTAAAAAAAACGGGAATGGAAAAAGGCAACCCTCAGAATGGGCGAAAACGTTCACAAATGAATCAATGGACAAAGGTTTAATCTCCAATATATATAAACAGCTCACGCAGCTTAATATTAATAAAACAAACAACCCAATACAAATATGGGCAGAAGATCTAAATAGACGTTTCTTCAAAGAAGTCACAGAGACGGCCAAGACGCACATGAAAAGCTGCTCAACACCACTAATTATTAGAGAAATGCAAATCAAAACGACAATGAGGTATCACCTCACACCTGTTAGAATCGGCATCATCAGAAAATCTACAAACAACAAATTCTGGGGAGGGTGTGGACAAAAGGAACCCTCTTCCACTATTGGTGGGAAGGTAAATTGATACAGTCACTATGGAGAAGAGTATGGAGTTTCCTTAAAGAAACTAGAAATAGAATTACCATAGGATCCAGCAATCCCACTTCTGGGCATATACCCAGAGACAACCATAAATCAAAAACACACATTCACCACAATGTTCATTGCAGCACTATTTACAATAGCCAGGTAATGGAAGCAACCTAAATGCCCACAGACAGACGAATGGATAAAGATGTGGTACATATATAAAATGGGATATGACTCAGCCATGAAAAGGAATGAAACTGGGTTGTTTGTAGAGAAGTCGGTGGATCTAGAGACTGTCATACAGAATGAAGTAAGTCAGAAAGAGCAAAACAAATATTCTGTATTAATGCATGTATGTGGAACCTAGATATATGGTACAGATGAACAGGTTTGCAGGGCAGAAATAGAGAAACAGAGGTAGAGAACAAACGTATGGACACCAAGTCGGGGAAGCCATGGGGTGTTGTGGTCAGATGAGTTGGGAGATAGGTATTGACCTGTATATATGTATATGAATAAAATAAATAATCAATAATAACCTGCTGTATAGAAAAATAAATATAATTAAACTTCAAAATTTTTAGAAATAAAATTTAAAAATAAAACAGAAAAAAGTTCTTCCCTTCACACAGATGTATTTATATGAATGAATTATTTCCATGCTTATATCAATAAATACATAAAAGATGAATAAATTCTAACTTGAACCCAAAAAGAAAAAAAAAACCTGAACCCAGCAGTTATACAGAGGAAAACCCTATGAGGGCACTTGCTCCAGCGGTAAACAATTCTGAAATTGGTCAGAGGTGGGGAATCATCTCCCATACAGCCAGCAGCCCGGCCCCCCCACTCAAGGAGCATCCTCATTGCAAAGCTGGGGGACCGTGCCGAGGCCTCTGTGAGTAAACGTGAGCAGAGCCCCAGGCCAGCTGTTGCTGAACTGTTCCCACCCTTCCCAGGTAAAACACCTGAATATGTACAAGGGCTTGAAAGCCTAGAGGAAGGGTCGTGGATCCACACCAGCGACAGCACGCAGGCCAACTTGGTGCCTGAAGGCCAGCCAGGATGGTCCTGGCCCCGGGCGCTCTTCTGGAAGCTTTCCATTTCCCTGCCTGAGATACCCCTCCTGTCCCGGCCCCCACTCCTTTTTTTCCTTCCTCACCTAAGCCCGGAGAGAAATTCCAGCGGAAGTTATGGGTGACACATCCTCTTCTTTACAAGTGGCAGCCTGGCAACTCCTGCAGAAAGTCCAGCAGAGCCCCACTCACACCGGGCCACCAACAAAGCCGTGGACCCTCACACCCTCCCACCAGCACAGCCCCGAGACTGCTGACGGGGCAGAGAATATGGAGTCAGGCACAGCTGCAGGGGCTATTGCTGCCTGGAGTGCTGTTTCTATTGACCTCAACCCAGGCACACCTGGGGAGGGCTTGCCGGCAGGGTCAGGCTGCCCAGGTCAGCTAATCCTCAGCCCTCAGGGAATCACATTGCAGAAAATGGACCTCGCTAAGACAGAATATTAGCCAAGGAAAAAAAGGACACAATGCCATTTGCAGCCCCGTAGATGAGTCTACAGGTAAGCACGGGACTTGTAGTAAGTCAGAAAGTGAAAGACACATATCGTAGGATATCACTTATAGGTGTTACCTAAAAACGGATACCAGGGCAGATATTTCCACGGAGAAGGGCAATCACAGATTCATTAAACAAACTTATGGTTCACCAATGGAAAGGTGTGAGGATTGGATTCATTACGATATTGGTGTTAAGAGACATATACAAACACAGGTGAAATATATAATCACCAAAGACCTACGGAATGCCAAGAGAAGACTACTCAACATTCTGTCATAACGTACATGGGAAAAGGGTCCCAGGAAGAACAGACATATGTATATGTGTAAAAGAACCACATCTTGCACACCTACAACAAGCCAAACGATGTAATCAAACTTGCTGTAATAAAAAATTAAAAATTAACTTAAAAACACGAACAAGAAGTAGTGAGACAAACTTGAGGGGCTTTCTCCTGGCACATTCCATTCTAAATTCCAATCTAGAACACGGTTTCCATTTTGGCTCTGTTGCCCTAGTAAGCAGATTTGCTAAGGGAGAACTGCTGCCACCTTGTGGCCGCTTCACACAACAGCAGCTTTAATCCCAGCGCTAATGGTCAGTGGATATTCCAAATCATTGCAGGCCTGTAAATGACACCTGCCCTGAAAACAAATCCTGGGGTCATATATCGACCAAAAAGTTCAAAAGACGTCCATATTTCAAAACGACAGTTTCAAGAGGAATATTTCACGCACATTAGTGTTCTGCTTCTTTTGCTTTCTTTCTTTTTTGGTTAAAAACAACGGGAATGGAAAAAGGCAACCCTCAGAATGGGCGAAAACGTTCGCAAATGAATCAATGGACAAAGGTTTAATCTCCAATATATATAAACAGCTCACGCAGCTTAATATTAATAAAACAAACAACCCTAATACAAATATGGGCAGAAGATCTAAATAGACGTTTCTTCAAAGAAGTCACAGAGACGGCCAAGACGCACATGAAAAGCTGCTCAACACCACTAATTATTAGAGAAATGCAAATCAAAACGACAATGAGGTATCACCTCACACCTGTTAGAATCGGCATCATCAGAAAATCTACAAACAACAAATTCTGGGGAGGGTGTGGACAAAAGGAACCCTCTTCCACTATTGGTGGGAAGGTAAATTGTTACAGTCACTATGGAGAAGAGTATGGAGTTTCCTTAAAGAAACTAGAAATAGAATTACCATAGGATCCAGCAATCCCACTTCTGGGCATATACCCAGAGACAACCATAAATCAAAAACACACATTCACCACAATGTTCATTGCAGCACTATTTACAATAGCCAGGTAATGGAAGCAACCTAAATGCCCACAGACAGACGAATGGATAAAGATGTGGTACATATATAAAATGGGATATGACTCAGCCATGAAAAGGAATGAAATTGGGTTGTTTGTAGAGAAGTCGGTGGATCTAGAGACTGTCATACAGAATGAAGTAAGTCAGAAAGAGCAAAACAAATATTCTGTATTAATGCATGTATGTGGAACCTAGATATATGGTACAGATGAACAGGTTTGCAGGGCAGAAATAGAGAAACAGAGGTAGAGAACAAACGTATGGACAACAAGTCGGGGAAGCCATGGGGTGTTGTGGTCAGATGAGTTGGGAGATAGGTATTGACCTGTATATATGTATATGAATAAAATAAATAATCAATAATAACCTGCTGTATAGAAAAATAAATATAATTAAACTTCAAAATTTTTAGAAATAAAATTTAAAAATAAAACAGAAAAAAGTTCTTCCCTTCACACAGATGTATTTATATGAATGAATTATTTCCATGCTTATATCAATAAATACATAAAAGATGAATAAATTCTAACTTGAACCCAAAAAGAAAAAAAAAACCTGAACCCAGCAGTTATACAGAGGAAAACCCTATGAGGGCACTTGCTCCAGCGGTAAACAATTCTGAAATTGGTCAGAGGTGGGGAATCATCTCCCATACAGCCAGCAGCCCGGCCCCCCCACTCAAGGAGCATCCTCATTGCAAAGCTGGGGGACCGTGCCGAGGCCTCTGTGAGTAAACGTGAGCAGAGCCACAGGCCAGCTGTTGCTGAACTGTTCCCACCCTTCCCAGGTAAAACACCTGAATATGTACAAGGGCTTGAAAGCCTAGAGGAAGGGTCGTGGATCCACACCAGCGACAGCACGCAGGCCAACTTGGTGCCTGAAGGCCAGCCAGTATGGTCCTGGCCCTGGGCGCTCTTCTGGAAGCTTTCCATTTCCCTGCCTGAGATACCCCTCCTGTCCCGGCCCCCACTCCTTTTTTTCCTTCCTCACCTAAGCCCGGAGAGAAATTCCAGCGGAAGTTATGGGTGACACATCCTCTTCTTTACAAGTGGCAGCCTGGCAACTCCTGCAGAAAGTCCAGCAGAGCCCCACTCACACTGGGCCACCAACAAAGCCGTGGACCCTCACACTCTCCCACCAGCACAGCCCCGAGACTGCTGACGGGGCAGAGAATATGGAGTCAGGCACAGCTGCAGGGGCTATTGCTGCCTGGAGTGCTGTTTCTATTGACCTCAACCCAGGCACACCTGGGGAGGGCTTGCCGGCAGGGTCAGGCTGCCCAGGTCAGCTAATCCTCAGCCCTCAGGGAATCACATTGCAGAAAATGGACCTCGCTAAGACAGAATATTAGCCAAGGAAAAAAAGGACACAATGCCATTTGCAGCCCCGTAGATGAGTCTACAGGTAATCACGTGACTTGTAGTAAGTCAGAAAGTGAAAGACACATATCGTAGGATATCACTTATAGGTGTTACCTAAAAACGGATACCAGGGCAGATATTTCCACGGAGAAGGGCAATCACAGATTCATTAAACAAACTTATGGTTCACCAATGGAAAGGTGTGAGGATTGGATTCATTACGATATTGGTGTTAAGAGACATATACAAACACAGGTGAAATATATAATCACCAAAGACCTACGGAATGCCAAGAGAAGACTACTCAACATTCTGTCATAACGTACATGGGAAAAGGGTCCCAGGAAGAACAGACATATGTATATGTGTAAAAGAACCACATCTTGCACACCTACAACAAGCCAAACGATGTAATCAAACTTGCTGTATTAAAAAATTAAAAATTAAATTAAAAACACGAACAAGAAGTACTGAGACAAACTTGAGGGGCTTTCTCCTGGCACATTCCATTCTAAATTCCAATCTAGAACACGGCTTCCATTGAGGCTCTGTTGCCCTAGTAAGCAGATTTGCTAAGGGAGAACTGCTGCCACCTAGTGGCCGCTTCACACAACAGCAGCTTTAATCCCAGCGCTAATGGTCAGTGGATATTCCAAATCATTGCAGGCCTGTAAATGACACCTGCCCTGAAAACAAATCCTGGGGTCATATATCGACCAAATAGTTCAAAAGACGTCCATATTTCAAAACGACAGTTTCAAGAGGCATATTTCACGCACATTAGTGTTCTGCTTCTTTTGCTTTCTTTCTTTTTTGGTTAAAAACAACGGGAATGGAAAAAGGCAACCCTCAGAATGGGCGAAAACGTTCACAAATGAATCAATGGACAAAGGTTTAATCTCCAATATATATAAACAGCTCACGCAGCTTAATATTAATAAAACAAACAACCCTAATACAAATATGGGCAGAAGATCTAAATAGACGTTTCTTCAAAGAAGTCACAGAGACGGCCAAGACGCACATGAAAAGCTGCTCAACACCACTAATTATTAGAGAAATGCAAATCAAAACGACAATGAGGTATCACCTCACACCTGTTAGAATCGGCATCATCAGAAAATCTACAAACAACAAATTCTGGGGAAGGTGTGGACAAAAGGAACCCTCTTCCACTATTGGTGGGAAGGTAAATTGTTACAGTCACTATGGAGAAGGGTATGGAGTTTCCTTAAAGAAACTAGAAATAGAATTACCATAGGATCCAGCAATCCCACTTCTGGGCATATACCCAGAGACAACCATAAATCAAAAACACACATTCACCACAATGTTCATTGCAGCACTATTTACAATAGCCAGGTAATGGAAGCAACCTAAATGCCCACAGACAGACGAATGGATAAAGATGTGGTACATATATAAAATGGGATATGACTCAGCCATGAAAAGGAATGAAACTGGGTTGTTTGTAGAGAAGTCGGTGGATCTAGAGACTGTCATACAGAATGAAGTAAGTCAGAAAGAGCCAAACAAATATTCTGTATTAATGCATGTATGTGGAACCTAGATATATGGTACAGATGAACAGGTTTGCAGGGCAGAAATAGAGAAACAGAGGTAGAGAACAAACGTATGGACACCAAGTCGGGGAAGCCATGGGGTGTTGTGGTCAGATGAGTTGGGAGATAGGTATTGACCTGTATATATGTATATGAATAAAATAAATAATCAATAATAACATGCTGTATAGAAAAATAAATATAATTAAACTTCAAAATTTTTAGAAATAAAATTTAAAAATAAAACAGAAAAAAGTTCTTCCCTTCACACAGATGTATTTATATGAATGAATTATTTCCATGCTTATATCAATAAATACATAAAAGATGAATAAATTCTAACTTGAACCCAAAAAGAAAAAAAAACCTGAACCCAGCAGTTATACAGAGGAAAACCCTATGAGGGCACTTGCTCCAGCGGTAAACAATTCTGAAATTGGTCAGAGGTGGGGAATCATCTCCCATACAGCCAGCAGCCCGGCCCCCCCACTCAAGGAGCATCCTCATTGCAAAGCTGGGGGACCGTGCCGAGGCCTCTGTGAGTAAACGTGAGCAGAGCCCCAGGCCAGCTGTTGCTGAACTGTTCCCACCCTTCCCAGGTAAAACACCTGAATATGTACAAGGGCTTGAAAGACTAGAGGATGGGTCGTGGAGCCACACCAGCGACAGCACGCAGGCCAACTTGGTGCCTGAAGGCCAGCCAGGATGGTCCTGGCCCTGGGCGCTCTTCTGGAAGCTTTCCATTTCCCTGCCTGAGATACCCCTCCTGTCCCGGCCCCCACTCCATTTTTTCCTTCCTCACCTAAGCCGGAGAGAAATTCCAGGGAAGTTATGGGTGACACATCCTCTTCTTTACAAGTGGCAGCCTGGCAACTCCTGCAGAAAGTCCAGCAGAGCCCCACTCACACCGGGCCACCAACAAAGCCATGGACCCTCACACCCTCCCACCAGCACAGCCCCGAGACTGCTGACGGGGCAGAGAATATGGAGTCAGGCACAGCTGCAGGGGCTATTGCTGCCTGGAGTGCTGTTTCTATTGACCTCAACCCAGGCACACCTGGGGAGGGCTTGCCGGCAGGGTCAGGCTGCCCAGGTCAGCTAATCCTCAGCCCTCAGGGAATCACATTGCAGAAAATGGACCTCGCTAAAACAGAATATTAGCCAAGGAAAAAAAGGACACAATGCCATTTGCAGCCCCGTAGATGAGTCTACAGGTAATCACGTGACTTGTAGTAAGTCAGAAAGTGAAAGACACATATCGTAGGATATCACTTATAGGTGTTACCTAAAAACGGATACCAGGGCAGATATTTCCACGGAGAAGGGCAATCACAGATTCATTAAACAAACTTATGGTTCACCAATGGAAATGTGTGAGGATTGGATTCATTACGATATTGGTGTTAAGAGACATATACAAAAACAGGTGAAATATATAATCACCAAAGACCTACGGAATGCCAAGAGAAGACTACTCAACATTCTGTCATAACGTACATGGGAAAAGGGTCCCAGGAAGAACAGACATATGTATATGTGTAAAAGAACCACATCTTGCACACCTACAACAAGCCAAACGATGTAATCAAACTTGCTGTAATAAAAAATAAAAAATTAAATTAAAAACACGAACAAGAAGTACTGAGACAAACTTGAGGGGCTTTCTCCTGGCACATTCCATTCTAAATTCCAATCTAGAACACGGCTTCCATTGAGGTTCTGTTGCCCTAGTAAGCAGATTTGCTAAGGGAGAACTGCTGCCACCTTGTGGCCGCTTCACACAACAGCAGCTTTAATCCCAGCGCTAATGGTCAGTGGATATTCCAAATCATTGCAGGCCTGTAAATGACACCTGCCCTGAAAACAAATCCTGGGGTCATATATCGACCAAAAAGTTCAAAAGACGTCCATATTTCAAAACGACAGTTTCAAGAGGAATATTTCACGCACATTAGTGTTCTGCTTCTTTTGCTTTCTTTCTTTTTTGGTTAAAAAAAACGGGAATGGAAAAAGGCAACCCTCAGAATGGGCAAAAACGTTCACAAATGAATCAATGGACAAAGGTTTAATCTCCAATATATATAAACAGCTCACGCAGCTTAATATTAATAAAACAAACAACCCTAATACAAATATGGGCAGAAGATCTAAATAGACGTTTCTTCAAAGAAGTCACAGAGACGGCCAAGACGCACATGAAAAGCTGCTCAACACCACTAATTATTAGAGAAATGCAAATCAAAACGACAATGAGGTATCACCTCACACCTGTTAGAATCGGCATCATCAGAAAATCTACAAACAACAAATTCTGGGGAGGGTGTGGACAAAAGGAACCCTCTTCCACTATTGGTGGGAAGGTAAATTGTTACAGTCACTATGGAGAAGAGTATGGAGTTTCCTTAAAGAAACTAGAAATAGAATTACCATATGATCCAGCAATCCCACTTCTGGGCATATACCCAGAGACAACCATAAATCAAAAACACACATTCACCACAATGTTCATTGCAGCACTATTTACAATAGCCAGGTAATGGAAGAACCTAAATGCCCACAGACAGACGAATGGATAAAGATGTGGTACATATATAAAATGGGATATGACTCAGCCATGAAAAGGAATGAAACTGGGTTGTTTGTAGAGAAGTCGGTGGATCTAGAGACTGTCATACAGAATGAAGTAAGTCAGAAAGAGCAAAACAAATATTCTGTATTAATGCATGTATGTGGAACCTAGATATATGGTACAGATGAACAGGTTTGCAGGGCAGAAATAGAGAAACAGAGGTAGAGAACAAACGTATGGACACCAAGTCGGGGAAGCCATGGGGTGTTGTGGTCAGATGAGTTGGGAGATAGGTATTGACCTGTATATATGTATATGAATAAAATAAATAATCAATAATAACCTGCTGTATAGAAAAATAAATATAATTAAACTTCAAAATTTTTAGAAATAAAATTTAAAAATAAAACAGAAAAAAGTTCTTCCCTTCACACAGATGTATTTATATGAATGAATTATTTCCATGCTTATATCAATAAATACATAAAAGATGAATAAATTCTAACTTGAACCCAAAAAGAAAAAAAAAAACCTGAACCCAGCAGTTATACAGAGGAAAACCCTATGAGGGCACTTGCTCCAGCGGTAAACAATTCTGAAATTGGTCAGAGGTGGGGAATCATCTCCCATACAGCCAGCAGCCCGGCCCCCCCACTCAAGGAGCATCCTCATTGCAAAGCTGGGGGACCGTGCCGAGGCCTCTGGGAGTAAACGTGAGCTGAGCCCCAGGCCAGCTGTTGCTGAACTGTTCCCACCCTTCCCAGGTAAAACACCTGAATATGTGCAAGGGCTTGAAAGCCTAGAGGAAGGGTCGTGGATCCACACCAGCGACAGCACGCAGGCCAACTTGGTGCCTGAAGGCCAGCCAGTATGGTCCTGGCCCCGGGCGCTCTTCTGGAAGCTTTCCATTTCCCTGCCTGAGATACCCCTCCTGTCCCGGCCTCCACTCCTTTTTTTCCTTCCTCACCTAAGCCCGGAGAGAAATTCCAGCGGAAGTTATGGGTGACACATCCTCTTCTTTACAAGTGGCAGCCTGGCAACTCCTGCAGAAAGTCCAGCAGAGCCCCAGTCACACCGGGCCACCAACAAAGCCATGGACCCTCACACCCTCCCACCAGCACAGACCCGAGACTGCTGACGGGGCAGAGAATATGGAGTCAGGCACAGCTGCAGGGGCTATTGCTGCCTGGAGTGCTGTTTCTATTGACCTCAACCCAGGCACACCTGGGGAGGGCTTGCCGGCAGGGTCAGGCTGCCCAGGTCAGCTAATCCTCAGCCCTCAGGGAATCACATTGCAGAAAATGGACCTCGCTAAGACAGAATATTAGCCAAGGAAAAAAAGGACACAATGCCATTTGCAGCCCCGTAGATGAGTCTACAGGTAATCACGGGACTTGTAGTAAGTCAGAAAGTGAAAGACACATATCGTAGGATATCACTTATAGGTGTTACCTAAAAACGGATACCAGGGCAGATATTTCCATGGAGAAGGGCAATAACAGATTCATTAAACAAACTTATGGTTCACCAATGGAAAGGTGTGAGGATTGGATTCATTACGATATTGGGGTTAAGAGACATATACAAACACAGGTGAAATATATAATCACCAAAGATCTACGGAATGCCAAGAGAAGACTACTCAACATTCTATCATAACGTACATGGGAAAAGGGTCCCAGGAAGAACAGACATATGTATATGTGTAAAAGAACCACATCTTGCACACCTACAACAAGCCAAATGATGTAATCAATCTTGCTGTAATAAAAAATTAAAAATTAAATTAAAAACACGAATAAGAAGTAGTGAGACAAACTTGAGAGGCTTTCTCCTGGCACATTCCATTCTAAATTCCAATCTAGAACACGGCTTCCATTGAGGCTCTGTTGCCCTAGTAAGCAGATTTGCTAAGGGAGAACTGCTGCCACCTTGTGGCCGTTTCACACAACAGCAGCTTTAATCCCAGCGCTAATGGTCAGTGGATATTCCAAATCATTGCAGGCCTGTAAATGACACCTGCCCTGAAAACAAATCCTGGGGTCATATATCGACCAAAAAGTTCAAAAGACGTCCATATTTCCAAACGACAGTTTCAAGAGGCATATTTCACGCACATTAGTGTTCTGCTTCTTTTGCTTTCTTTCTTTTTTGGTTAAAAAAAACGGGAATGGAAAAAGGCAACCCTCAGAATGGGCGAAAACGTTCACAAATGAATCAATGGACAAAGGTTTAATCTCCAATATATATAAACAGCTCACGCAGCTTAATATTAATAAAACAAACAACCCAATACAAATATGGGCAGAAGATCTAAATAGACGTTTCTTCAAAGAAGTCACAGAGACGGCAAAGACGCACATGAAAAGCTGCTCAACACCACTAATTATTAGAGAAATGCAAATCAAAACGACAATGAGGTATCACCTCACACCTGTTAGAATCGGCATCATCAGAAAATCTACAAACAACAAATTCTGGGGAGGGTGTGGACAAAAGGAACCCTCTTCCACTATTGGTGGGAAGGTAAATTGATACAGTCACTATGGAGAAGAGTATGGAGTTTCCTTAAAGAAACTAGAAATAGAATTACCATAGGATCCAGCAATCCCACTTCTGGGCATATACCCAGAGACAACCATAAATCAAAAACACACATTCACCACAATGTTCATTGCAGCACTATTTACAATAGCCAGGTAATGGAAGCAACCTAAATGCCCACAGACAGACGAATGGATAAAGATGTGGTACATATATAAAATGGGATATGACTCAGCCATGAAAAGGAATGAAACTGGGTTGTTTGTAGAGAAGTCGGTGGATCTAGAGACTGTCATACAGAATGAAGTAAGTCAGAAAGAGCAAAACAAATATTCTGTATTAATGCATGTATGTGGAACCTAGATATATGGTACAGATGAACAGGTTTGCAGGGCAGAAATAGAGAAACAGAGGTAGAGAACAAACGTATGGACACCAAGTCGGGGAAGCCATGGGGTGTTGTGGTCAGATGAGTTGGGAGATAGGTATTGACCTGTATATATGTATATGAATAAAATAAATAATCAATAATAACCTGCTGTATAGAAAAATAAATATAATTAAACTTCAAAATTTTTAGAAATAAAATTTAAAAATAAAACAGAAAAAAGTTCTTCCCTTCACACAGATGTATTTATATGAATGAATTATTTCCATGCTTATATCAATAAATACATAAAAGATGAATAAATTCTAACTTGAACCCAAAAAGAAAAAAAAAACCTGAACCCAGCAGTTATACAGAGGAAAACCCTATGAGGGCACTTGCTCCAGCGGTAAACAATTCTGAAATTGGTCAGAGGTGGGGAATCATCTCCCATACAGCCAGCAGCCCGGCCCCCCCACTCAAGGAGCATCCTCATTGCAAAGCTGGGGGACCGTGCCGAGGCCTCTGTGAGTAAACGTGAGCAGAGCCCCAGGCCAGCTGTTGCTGAACTGTTCCCACCCTTCCCAGGTAAAACACCTGAATATGTACAAGGGCTTGAAAGCCTAGAGGAAGGGTCGAGGATCCACACCAGCGACAGCACGCAGGCCAACTTGGTGCCTGAAGGCCAGCCAGGATGGTCCTGGCCCCGGGCGCTCTTCTGGAAGCTTTCCATTACCCTGCCTGAGATACCCCTCCTGTCCCGGCCCCCACTCCTTTTTTTCCTTCCTCACCTAAGCCCGGAGAGAAATTCCAGCGGAAGTTATGGGTGACACATCCTCTTCTTTACAAGTGGCAGCCTGGCAACTCCTGCAGAAAGTCCAGCAGAGCCCCACTCACACCGGGCCACCAACAAAGCCGTGGACCCTCACACCATCCCACCAGCACAGCCCCGAGACTGCTGACGGGGCAGAGAATATGGAGTCAGGCACAGCTGCAGGGGCTAATGCTGCCTGGAGTGCTGTTTCTATTGACCTCAACCCAGGCACACCTGGGGAGGGCTTGCCGGCAGGGTCAGGCTGCCCAGGTCAGCTAATCCTCAGCCCTCAGGGAATCACATTGCAGAAAATGGACCTCGCTAAGACAGAATATTAGCCAAGGAAAAAAAGGACACAATGCCATTTGCAGCCCCGTAGATGAGTCTACAGGTAAGCACGGGACTTGTAGTAAGTCAGAAAGTGAAAGACACATATCGTAGGATATCACTTATAGGTGTTACCTAAAAACGGATACCAGGGCAGATATTTCCACGGAGAAGGGCAATCACAGATTCATTAAACAAACTTATGGTTCACCAATGGAAAGGTGTGAGGATTGGATTCATTACGATATTGGGGTTAAGAGACATATACAAACACAGGTGAAATATATAATCACCAAAGACCTACGGAATGCCAAGAGAAGACTACTCAACATTCTGTCATAACGTACATGGGAAAAGGGTCCCAGGAAGAACAGACATATGTATATGTGTAAAAGAACCACATCTTGCACACCTACAACAAGCCAAACGATGTAATCAAACTTGCTGTAATAAAAAATTAAAAATTAACTTAAAAACACGAACAAGAAGTAGTGAGACAAACTTGAGAGGCTTTCTCCTGGCACATTCCATTCTAAATTCCAATCTAGAACACGGCTTCCATTGAGGCTCTGTTGCCCTAGTAAGCAGATTTGCTAAGGGAGAACTGCTGCCACCTTGTGGCCGTTTCACACAACAGCAGCTTTAATCCCAGCGCTAATGGTCAGTGGATATTCCAAATCATTGCAGGCCTGTAAATGACACCTGCCCTGAAAACAAATCCTGGGGTCATATATCGACCAAAAAGTTCAAAAGACGTCCATATTTCCAAACGACAGTTTCAAGAGGCATATTTCACGCACATTAGTGTTCTGCTTCTTTTGCTTTCTTTCTTTTTTGGTTAAAAAAAACGGGAATGGAAAAAGGCAACCCTCAGAATGGGCGAAAACGTTCACAAATGAATCAATGGACAAAGGTTTAATCTCCAATATATATAAACAGCTCACGCAGCTTAATATTAATAAAACAAACAACCCAATACAAATATGGGCAGAAGATCTAAATAGACGTTTCTTCAAAGAAGTCACAGAGACGGCCAAGACGCACATGAAAAGCTGCTCAACACCACTAATTATTAGAGAAATGCAAATCAAAACGACAATGAGGTATCACCTCACACCTGTTAGAATCGGCATCATCAGAAAATCTACAAACAACAAATTCTGGGGAGGGTGTGGACAAAAGGAACCCTCTTCCACTATTGGTGGGAAGGTAAATTGATACAGTCACTATGGAGAAGAGTATGGAGTTTCCTTAAAGAAACTAGAAATAGAATTACCATAGGATCCAGCAATCCCACTTCTGGGCATATACCCAGAGACAACCATAAATCAAAAACACACATTCACCACAATGTTCATTGCAGCACTATTTACAATAGCCAGGTAATGGAAGCAACCTAAATGCCCACAGACAGACGAATGGATAAAGATGTGGTACATATATAAAATGGGATATGACTCAGCCATGAAAAGGAATGAAACTGGGTTGTTTGTAGAGAAGTCGGTGGATCTAGAGACTGTCATACAGAATGAAGTAAGTCAGAAAGAGCAAAACAAATATTCTGTATTAATGCATGTATGTGGAACCTAGATATATGGTACAGATGAACAGGTTTGCAGGGCAGAAATAGAGAAACAGAGGTAGAGAACAAACGTATGGACACCAAGTCGGGGAAGCCATGGGGTGTTGTGGTCAGATGAGTTGGGAGATAGGTATTGACCTGTATATATGTATATGAATAAAATAAATAATCAATAATAACCTGCTGTATAGAAAAATAAATATAATTAAACTTCAAAATTTTTAGAAATAAAATTTAAAAATAAAACAGAAAAAAGTTCTTCCCTTCACACAGATGTATTTATATGAATGAATTATTTCCATGCTTATATCAATAAATACATAAAAGATGAATAAATTCTAACTTGAACCCAAAAAGAAAAAAAAAACCTGAACCCAGCAGTTATACAGAGGAAAACCCTATGAGGGCACTTGCTCCAGCGGTAAACAATTCTGAAATTGGTCAGAGGTGGGGAATCATCTCCCATACAGCCAGCAGCCCGGCCCCCCCACTCAAGGAGCATCCTCATTGCAAAGCTGGGGGACCGTGCCGAGGCCTCTGTGAGTAAACGTGAGCAGAGCCCCAGGCCAGCTGTTGCTGAACTGTTCCCACCCTTCCCAGGTAAAACACCTGAATATGTACAAGGGCTTGAAAGCCTAGAGGAAGGGTCGAGGATCCACACCAGCGACAGCACGCAGGCCAACTTGGTGCCTGAAGGCCAGCCAGGATGGTCCTGGCCCCGGGCGCTCTTCTGGAAGCTTTCCATTACCCTGCCTGAGATACCCCTCCTGTCCCGGCCCCCACTCCTTTTTTTCCTTCCTCACCTAAGCCCGGAGAGAAATTCCAGCGGAAGTTATGGGTGACACATCCTCTTCTTTACAAGTGGCAGCCTGGCAACTCCTGCAGAAAGTCCAGCAGAGCCCCACTCACACCGGGCCACCAACAAAGCCGTGGACCCTCACACCATCCCACCAGCACAGCCCCGAGACTGCTGACGGGGCAGAGAATATGGAGTCAGGCACAGCTGCAGGGGCTAATGCTGCCTGGAGTGCTGTTTCTATTGACCTCAACCCAGGCACACCTGGGGAGGGCTTGCCGGCAGGGTCAGGCTGCCCAGGTCAGCTAATCCTCAGCCCTCAGGGAATCACATTGCAGAAAATGGACCTCGCTAAGACAGAATATTAGCCAAGGAAAAAAAGGACACAATGCCATTTGCAGCCCCGTAGATGAGTCTACAGGTAAGCACGGGACTTGTAGTAAGTCAGAAAGTGAAAGACACATATCGTAGGATATCACTTATAGGTGTTACCTAAAAACGGATACCAGGGCAGATATTTCCACGGAGAAGGGCAATCACAGATTCATTAAACAAACTTATGGTTCACCAATGGAAAGGTGTGAGGATTGGATTCATTACGATATTGGGGTTAAGAGACATATACAAACACAGGTGAAATATATAATCACCAAAGACCTACGGAATGCCAAGAGAAGACTACTCAACATTCTGTCATAACGTACATGGGAAAAGGGTCCCAGGAAGAACAGACATATGTATATGTGTAAAAGAACCACATCTTGCACACCTACAACAAGCCAAACGATGTAATCAAACTTGCTGTAATAAAAAATTAAAAATTAACTTAAAAACACGAACAAGAAGTAGTGAGACAAACTTGAGGGGCTTTCTCCTGGCACATTCCATTCTAAATTCCAATCTAGAACACGGTTTCCATTGAGGCTCTGTTGCCCTAGTAAGCAGATTTGCTAAGGGAGAACTGCTGCCACCTTGTGGCCGCTTCACACAACAGCAGCTTTAATCCCAGCGCTAATGGTCAGTGGATATTCCAAATCATTGCAGGCCTGTAAATGACACCTGCCCTGAAAACAAATCCTGGGGTCATATATCGACCAAAAAGTTCAAAAGACGTCCATATTTCAAAATGACAGTTTCAAGAGGAATATTTCACGCACATTAGTGTTCTGCTTCTTTTGCTTTCTTTCTTTTTTGGTTAAAAACAACGGGAATGGAAAAAGGCAACCCTCAGAATGGGCGAAAACGTTCGCAAATGAATCAATGGACAAAGGTTTAATCTCCAATATATATAAACAGCTCACGCAGCTTAATATTAATAAAACAAACAACCCTAATACAAATATGGGCAGAAGACCTAAATAGACGTTTCTTCAAAGAAGTCACAGAGACGGCCAAGACGCACATGAAAAGCTGCTCAACACCACTAATTATTAGAGAAATGCAAATCAAAACGACAATGAGGTATCACCTCACACCTGTTAGAATCGGCATCATCAGAAAATCTACAAACAACAAATTCTGGGGAGGGTGTGGACAAAAGGAAACCTCTTCCACTATTGGTGGAAGGTAAATTGTTACAGTCACTATGGAGAAGAGTATGGAGTTTCCTTAAAGAATCTAGAAATAGAATTAACATAGGATCCAACTATCCCACTTCTGGGCATATACCCAGAGACAACCATAAATCAAAAACACACATTCACCACAATGTTCATTGCAGCACTATTTACAATAGCCAGGTAATGGAAGCAACCTAAATGCCCACAGACAGACGAATGGATAAAGATGTGGTACATATATAAAATGGGATATGACTCAGCCATGAAAAGGAATGAAACTGGGTTGTTTGTAGAGAAGTCGGTGGATCTAGAGACTGTCATACAGAATGAAGTAAGTCAGAAAGAGCAAAACAAATATTCTGTATTAATGCATGTATGCGGAACCTAGATATATGGTACAGATGAACAGGTTTGCAGGGCAGAAATAGAGAAACAGAGGTAGAGAACAAACGTATGGACACCAAGTCGGGGAAGCCCTGGGGTGTTGTGGTCAGATGAGTTGGGAGATAGGTATTGACCTGTATATATGTATATGAATAAAATAAATAATCAATAATAACCTGCTGTATAGAAAAATAAATATAATTAAACTTCAAAATTTTTAGAAATAAAATTTAAAAATAAAACAGAAAAAAGTTCTTCCCTTCACACAGATGTATTTATATGAATGAATTATTTCCATGCTTATATCAATAAATACATAAAAGATGAATAAATTCTAACTTGAACCCAAAAAGAAAAAAAAACCTGAACCCAGCAGTTATACAGAGGAAAACCCTATGAGGGCACTTGCTCCAGCGGTAAACAATTCTGAAATTGGTCAGAGGTGGGGAATCATCTCCCATACAGCCAGCAGCACGGCCCCCCCACTCAAGGAGCATCCTCATTGCAAAGCTGGGGGACCGTGCCGAGGTCTCTGGGAGTAAACGTGAGCTGAGCCCCAGGCCAGCTGTTGCTGAACTGTTCCCACCCTTCCCAGGTAAAACACCTGAATATGTACAAGGGCTTGAAAGCCTAGAGGAAGGGTCGTGGAGCCACACCAGCGACAGCACGCAGGCCAACTTGGTGCCTGCAGGCCAGCCAGGATGGTCCTGGCCCCCGGCGCTCTTCTGGAAGCTTTCCATTTCCCTGCCTGAGATACCCCTCCTGTCCCGGCCCCCACTCCTTTTTTTCCTTCCTCACCTCAGCCCGGAGAGAAATTCCAGCGGAAGTTATGGGTGACACATCCTCTTCTTTACAAGTGGCAGCCTGGCAACTCCTGCAGAAAGTCCAGCAGAGCCCCACTCACACCGGGCCACCAACAAAGCCATGGACCCTCACACCCTCCCACCAGCACAGCCCCGAGACTGCTGACGGGGCAGAGAATATGGAGTCAGGCACAGCTGCAGGGGCTATTGCTGCCTGGAGTGCTGTTTCTATTGACCTCAACCCAGGCACACCTGGGGAGGGCTTGCCGGCAGGGTCAGGCTGCCCAGGTCAGCTAATCCTCAGCCCTCAGGGAATCACATTGCAGAAAATGGACCTCGCTAAAACAGAATATTAGCCAAGGAAAAAAAGGACACAATGCCATTTGCAGCCCCGTAGATGAGTCTACAGGTAATCACGTGACTTGTAGTAAGTCAGAAAGTGAAAGACACATATCGTAGGATATCACTTATAGGTGTTACCTAAAAACGGATACCAGGGCAGATATTTCCACGGAGAAGGGCAATCACAGATTCATTAAACAAACTTATGGTTCACCAATGGAAAGGTGTGAGGATTGGATTCATTACGATATTGGGGTTAAGAGACATATACAAACACAGGTGAAATATATAATCACCAAAGATCTACGGAATGCCAAGAGAAGACTACTCAACATTCTGTCATAACGTACATGGGAAAAGGGTCCCAGGAAGAACAGACATATGTATATGTGTAAAAGAACCACATCTTGCACACCTACAACAAGCCAAATGATGTAATCAAACTTGCTGTAATAAAAAATTAAAAATTAAATTAAAAACACGAACAAGAAGTAGTGAGACAAACTTGAGGGGCTTTCTCCTGGCACATTCCATTCTAAATTCCAATCTAGAACACGGCTTCCATTGAGGCTCTGTTGCCCTAGTAAGCAGATTTGCTAAGGGAGAACTGCTGCCACCTTGTGGCCGTTTCCCACAACAGCAGCTTTAATCCCAGCGCTAATGGTCAGAGGATATTCCAAATCATTGCAGGCCTGTAAATGACACCTGCCCTGAAAACAAATCCTGGGGTCATATATCGACCAAAAAGTTCAAAAGACGTCCATATTTCCAAACGACAGTTTCAAGAGGCATATTTCACGCACATTAGTGTTCTGCTTCTTTTGCTTTCTTTCTTTTTTGGTTAAAAAAAACGGGAATGGAAAAAGGCAACCCTCAGAATGGGCGAAAACGTTCGCAAACGAATCAATGGACAAAGGTTTAATCTCCAATATATATAAACAGCTCACGCAGCTTAATATTAATAAAACAAACAAACCAATACAAATATGGGCAGAAGATCTAAATAGACGTTTCTTCAAAGAAGTCACAGAGACGGCCAAGACGCACATGAAAAGCTGCTCAACACCACTAATTATTAGAGAAATGCAAATCACAACGACAATGAGGTATCACCTCACACCTGTTAGAATCGGCATCATCAGAAAATCTACAAACAACAAATTCTGGGGAGGGTGTGGACAAAAGGAACCCTCTTCCACTCTTGGTGGGAAGGTAAATTGATACAGTCACTATGGAGAAGAGTATGGAGTTTCCTTAAAGAAACTAGAAATAGAATTACCATAGGATCCAGCAATCCCACTTCTGGGCATATACCCAGAGACAACCATAAATCAAAAACACACATTCACCACAATGTTCATTGCAGCACTATTTACAATAGCCAGGTAATGGAAGCAACCTAAATGCCCACAGACAGACGAATGGATAAAGATGTGGTACATATATAAAATGGGATATGACTCAGCCATGAAAAGGAATGAAACTGGGTTGTTTGTAGAGAAGTCGGTGGATCTAGAGACTGTCATACAGAATGAAGTAAGTCAGAAAGAGCAAAACAAATATTCTGTATTAATGCATGTATGTGGAACCTAGATATATGGTACAGATGAACAGGTTTGCAGGGCAGAAATAGAGAAACAGAGGTAGAGAACAAACGTATGGACACCAAGTCGGGGAAGCCATGGGGTGTTGTGGTCAGATGAGTTGGGAGATAGGTATTGACCTGTATATATGTATATGAATAAAATAAATAATCAATAATAACCTGCTGTATAGAAAAATAAATATAATTAAACTTCAAAATTTTTAGAAATAAAATTTAAAAATAAAACAGAAAAAAGTTCTTCCCTTCACACAGATGTATTTATATGAATGAATTATTTCCATGCTTATATCAATAAATACATAAAAGATGAATAAATTCTAACTTGAACCCAAAAAGAAAAAAAAAACCTGAACCCAGCAGTTATACAGAGGAAAACCCTATGAGGGCACTTGCTCCAGCGGTAAACAATTCTGAAATTGGTCAGAGGTGGGGAATCATCTCCCATACAGCCAGCAGCCCGGCCCCCCCACTCAAGGAGCATCCTCATTGCAAAGCTGTGGGACCGTGCTGAGGCTTCTGTGAGTAAACGTGAGCAGAGCCCCAGGCCAGCTGTTGCTGAACTGTTCCCACCCTTCCCAGGTAAAACACCTGAATATGTACAAGGGCTTGAAAGCCTAGAGGAAGGGTCGAGGATCCACACCAGCGACAGCACGCAGGCCAACTTGGTGCCTGAAGGCCAGCCAGGATGGTCCTGGCCCCGGGCGCTCTTCTGGAAGCTTTCCATTTCCCTGCCTGAGATACCCCTCCTGTCCCGGCCCCCACTCCTTTTTTTCCTTCCTCACCTAAGCCCGGAGAGAAATTCCAGCAGAAGTTATGGGTGACACATCCTCTTCTTTACAAGTGGCAGCCTGGCAACTCCTGCAGAAAGTCCAGCAGAGCCCCAGTCACACCGGGCCACCAACAAAGCCATGGACCCTCACACCCTCCCACCAGCACAGCCCCGAGACCTCTGACGGGGCAGAGAATATGGAGTCAGGCACAGCTGCAGGGGCTATTGCTGCCTGGAGTGCTGTTTCTATTGACCTCAACCCAGGCACACCTGGGGAGGGCTTGCCGGCAGGGGCAGGCTGCCCAGGTCAGCTAATCCTCAGCCCTCAGGGAATCACATTGCAGAAAATGGACCTCGCTAAGACAGAATATTAGCCAAGGAAAAAAGGACACAATGCCATTTGCAGCCCCGTAGATGAGTCTACAGGTAATCACGTGACTTGTAGTAAGTCAGAAAGTGAAAGACACATATCGTAGGATATCACTTATAGGTGTTACCTAAAAACGGATACCAGGGCAGATATTTCCACGGAGAAGGGCAATAACAGATTCATTAAACAAACTTATGGTTCACCAATGGAAAGGTGTGAGGATTGGATTCATTACGATATTGGGGTTAAGAGACATATACAAACACAGGTGAAATATATAATCACCAAAGATCTACGGAATGCCAAGAGAAGACTACTCAACATTCTGTCATAACGTACATGGGAAAAGGGTCCCAGGAAGAACAGACATATGTATATGTGTAAAAGAACCACATCTTGCACACCTACAACAAGCCAAATGATGTAATCAATCTTGCTGTAATAAAAAATTAAAAATTAAATTAAAAACACGAACAAGAAGTAGTGAGACAAACTTGAGGGGCTTTCTCCTGGCACATTCCATTCTAAATTCCAATCTAGAACACGGCTTCCATTGAGGCTCTGTTGCCCTAGTAAGCAGATTTGCTAAGGGAGAACTGCTGCCACCTTGTGGCCGTTTCACACAACAGTAGCTTTAATCCCAGCGCTAATGGTCAGTGGATATTCCAAATCATTGCAGGCCTGTAAATGACACCTGCCCTGAAAACAAATCCTGGGGTCATATATCGACCAAAAAGTTCAAAAGACGTCCATATTTCCAAACGACAGTTTCAAGAGGCATATTTCACGCACATTAGTGTTCTGCTTCTTTTGCTTTCTTTCTTTTTTGGTTAAAAAAAACGGGAATGGAAAAAGGCAACCCTCAGAATGGGCGAAAACTTTCGCAAACGAATCAATGGACAAAGGTTTAATCTCCAATATATATAAACAGCTCACGCAGCTTAATATTAATAAAACAAACAAACCAATACAAATATGGGCAGAAGATCTAAATAGACGTTTCTTCAAAGAAGTCACAGAGACGGCCAAGACGCACATGAAAAGCTGCTCAACACCACTAATTATTAGAGAAATGCAAATCAAAACGACAATGAGGTATCACCTCACACCTGTTATAATCGGCATCATCAGAAAATCTACAAACCACAAATTCTGGGGAGGGTGTGGACAAAAGGAACCCTCTTCCACAATTGGTGGAAGGTAAATTGTTAGAGTCACTATGGAGAACAGTATGGAGTTTCCTTAAAGAATCTAGTAATAGAATTAACATAGGATCCAGCAATCCCACTTCTGGGCATATACCCAGAGACAACCATAAATCAAAAACACACATTCACCACAATGTTCATTGCAGCACTATTTACAATAGCCAGGTAATGGAAGCAACCTAAATGCCCACATACAGACGAATGGATAAAGATGTGGTACATATATAAAATGGGATATGACTCAGCCATGAAAAGGAATGAAACTGGTTTGTTTGTAGAGAAGTCGGTGGATCTAGAGACTGTCATACAGAATGAAGTAAGTCAGAAAGAGCAAAACAAATATTCTGTATTAATGCATGTATGTGGAACCTAGATATATGGTACAGATGAACAGGTTTGCAGGGCAGAAATAGAGAAACAGAGGTAGAGAACAAACGTATGGACACCAAGTCGGGGAAGCCATGGGGTGTTGTGGTCAGATGAGTTGGGAGATAGGTATTGACCTGTATATATGTATATGAATAAAATAAATAATCAATAATAACCTGCTGTATAGAAAAATAAATATAATTAAACTTCAAAATTTTTAGAAATAAAATTTAAAAATAAAACAGAAAAAAGTTCTTCCCTTCACACAGATGTATTTCTATGAATGAATTATTTCCATGCTTATATCAATAAATATATAAAAGATGAATAAATTCTAACTTCAACCCAAAAAGAAAAAAAAAACCTGAACCCAGCAGTTATACAGAGGAAAACCCTATGAGGGCACTTGCTCCAGCGGTAAACAATTCTGAAATTGGTCAGAGGTGGGGATTCATCTCCCATACAGCCAGCAGCCCGGCCCCCCCACTCAAGGAGCATCCTCATTGCAAAGCTGGGGGACCGTGCCGAGGCCTCTGTGAGTAAACGTGAGCAGAGCCCCAGGCCAGCTGTTGCTGAACTGTTCCCACCCTTCCCAGGTAAAACACCTGAATATGTACAAGGGCTTGAAAGCCTAGAGGAAGGGTCGTGGATCCCCACCAGCGACAGCACGCAGGCCAACTTGGTGCCTGAAGGCCAGCCAGGATGGTCCTGGCCCCGGGCGCTCTTCTGGAAGCTTTCCATTTCCCTGCCTGAGATACCCCTCCTGTCCCGGCCGCCACTACTTTTTTTCCTTCCTCACCTCAGCCCGGAGAGAAATTCCAGCGGAAGTTATGGGTGACACATCCTCTTCTTTACAAGTGGCAGCCTGGCAACTCCTGCAGAAAGTCCAGCAGAGCCCCACTCACACCGGGCCACCAACAAAGCCGTGGACCCTCACACCCTCCCACCAGCACAGCCCCGAGACTGCTGACGGGGCAGAGAATATGGAGTCAGGCACAGCTGCAGGGGCTATTGCTGCCTGGAGTGCTGTTTCTATTGACCTCAACCCAGGCACACCTGGGGAGGGCTTGCCGGCAGGGTCAGGCTGCCCAGGTCAGCTAATCCTCAGCCCTCAGGGAATCACATTGCAGAAAATGGACCTCGCTAAGACAGAATATTAGCCAAGGAAAAAAAGGACACAATGCCATTTGCAGCCCCGTAGATGAGTCTACAGGTAATCACGTGACTTGTAGTAAGTCAGAAAGTGAAAGACACATATCGTAGGATATCACTTATAGGTGTTACCTAAAAACGGATACCAGGGCAGATATTTCCACGGAGAAGGGCAATCACAGATTCATTAAACAAACTTATGGTTCACCAATGGAAAGGTGTGAGGATTGGATTCATTACGATATTGGTGTTAAGAGACATATACAAACACAGGTGAAATATATAATCACCAAAGACCTACGGAATGCCAAGAGAAGACTACTCAACATTCTGTCATAACGTACATGGGAAAAGGGTCCCAGGAAGAACAGAAATATGTATATGTGTAAAAGAACCACATCTTGCACACCTACAACAAGCCAAACGATGTAATCAAACTTGCTGTAATAAAAAATTAAAAATTAAATTAAAAACACGAACAAGAAGTAGTGAGACAAACTTGAGGGGCTTTCTCCTGGCACATTCCATTCTAAATTCCAATCTAGAACATGGCTTCCATTGAGGTTCTGTTGCCCTAGTAAGAAGATTTGCTAAGGGAGAACTGCTGCCACCTTGTGGCCGCTTCACACAACAGCAGCTTTAATCCCAGCGCTAATGGTCAGTGGATATTCCAAATCATTGCAGGCCTGTAAATGACACCTGCCCTGAAAACAAATCCTGGGGTCATATATCGACCAAAAAGTTCAAAAGACGTCCATATTTCAAAACGACAGTTTCAAGAGGAATATTTCACGCACATTAGTGTTCTGCTTCTTTTGCTTTCTTTCTTTTTTGGTTAAAAACAACGGGAATGGAAAAAGGCAACCCTCAGAATGGGCGAAAACGTTCACAAATGAATCAATGGACAAAGGTTTAATCTCTAATATATATAAACAGCTCACGCAGCTTAATATTAATAAAACAAACAACCCTAATACAAATATGGGCAGAAGATCTAAATAGACGTTTCTTCAAAGAAATCACAGAGACGGCCAAGACGCACATGAAAAGCTGCTCAACGCCACTAATTATTAGAGAAATGCAAATCAAAACGACAATGAGGTATCACCTCACACCTGTTAGAATCGGCATCATCAGAAAATCTACAAACAACAAATTCTGGGGAGGGTGTGGACAAAAGGAACCCTCTTCCACTATTGGTGGGAAGGTAAATTGTTACAGTCACTATGGAGAAGAGTATGGAGTTTCCTTAAAGAAACTAGAAATAGAATTACCATAGGATCCAGCAATCCCACTTCTGGGCATATACCCAGAGACAACCATAAATCAAAAACACACATTCACCACAATGTTCATTGCAGCACTATTTACAATAGCCAGGTAATGGAAGCAACCTAAATGCCCACAGACAGACGAATGGATAAAGATGTGGTACATATATAAAATGGGATATGACTCAGCCATGAAAAGGAATGAAACTGGGTTGTTTGTAGAGAAGTCGGTGGATCTAGAGACTGTCATACAGAATGAAGTAAGTCAGAAAGAGCAAAACAAATATTCTGTATTAATGCATGTATGCGGAACCTAGATATATGGTACAGATGAACAGGTTTGCAGGGCAGAAATAGAGAAACAGAGGTAGAGAACAAACGTATGGACACCAAGTCGGGGAAGCCCTGGGGTGTTGTGGTCAGATGAGTTGGGAGATAGGTATTGACCTGTATATATGTATATGAATAAAATAAATAATCAATAATAACCTGCTGTATAGAAAAATAAATATAATTAAACTTCAAAATTTTTAGAAATAAAATTTAAAAATAAAACAGAAAAAAGTTCTTCCCTTCACACAGATGTATTTATATGAATGAATTATTTCCATGCTTATATCAATAAATACATAAAAGATGAATAAATTCTAACTTGAACCCAAAAAGAAAAAAAAACCTGAACCCAGCAGTTATACAGAGGAAAACCCTATGAGGGCACTTGCTCCAGCGGTAAACAATTCTGAAATTGGTCAGAGGTGGGGAATCATCTCCCATACAGCCAGCAGCACGGCCCCCCCACTCAAGGAGCATCCTCATTGCAAAGCTGGGGGACCGTGCCGAGGCCTCTGGGAGTAAACGTGAGCTGAGCCCCAGGCCAGCTGTTGCTGAACTGTTCCCACCCTTCCCAGGTAAAACACCTGAATATGTACAAGGGCTTGAAAGCCTAGAGGAAGGGTCGTGGAGCCACACCAGCGACAGCACGCAGGCCAACTTGGTGCCTGCAGGCCAGCCAGGATGGTCCTGGCCCCGGGCGCTCTTCTGGAAGCTTTCCATTTCCCTGCCTGAGATACCCCTCCTGTCCCGGCCCCCACTCCTTTTTTTCCTTCCTCACCTCAGCCCGGAGAGAAATTCCAGCGGAAGTTATGGGTGACACATCCTCTTCTTTACAAGTGGCAGCCTGGCAACTCCTGCAGAAAGTCCAGCAGAGCCCCACTCACACCGGGCCACCAACAAAGCCATGGACCCTCACACCCTCCCACCAGCACAGCCCCGAGACTGCTGACGGGGCAGAGAATATGGAGTCAGGCACAGCTGCAGGGGCTATTGCTGCCTGGAGTGCTGTTTCTATTGACCTCAACCCAGGCACACCTGGGGAGGGCTTGCCGGCAGGGTCAGGCTGCCCAGGTCAGCTAATCCTCAGCCCTCAGGGAATCACATTGCAGAAAATGGACCTCGCTAAAACAGAATATTAGCCAAGGAAAAAAAGGACACAATGCCATTTGCAGCCCCGTAGATGAGTCTACAGGTAATCACGTGACTTGTAGTAAGTCAGAAAGTGAAAGACACATATCGTAGGATATCACTTATAGGTGTTACCTAAAAACGGATACCAGGGCAGATATTTCCACGGAGAAGGGCAATCACAGATTCATTAAACAAACTTATGGTTCACCAATGGAAAGGTGTGAGGATTGGATTCATTACGATATTGGGGTTAAGAGACATATACAAACACAGGTGAAATATATAATCACCAAAGATCTACGGAATGCCAAGAGAAGACTACTCAACATTCTGTCATAACGTACATGGGAAAAGGGTCCCAGGAAGAACAGACATATGTATATGTGTAAAAGAACCACATCTTGCACACCTACAACAAGCCAAATGATGTAATCAAACTTGCTGTAATAAAAAATTAAAAATTAAATTAAAAACACGAACAAGAAGTAGTGAGACAAACTTGAGGGGCTTTCTCCTGGCACATTCCATTCTAAATTCCAATCTAGAACACGGCTTCCATTGAGGCTCTGTTGCCCTAGTAAGCAGATTTGCTAAGGGAGAACTGCTGCCACCTTGTGGCCGTTTCCCACAACAGCAGCTTTAATCCCAGCGCTAATGGTCAGAGGATATTCCAAATCATTGCAGGCCTGTAAATGACACCTGCCCTGAAAACAAATCCTGGGGTCATATATCGACCAAAAAGTTCAAAAGACGTCCATATTTCCAAACGACAGTTTCAAGAGGCATATTTCACGCACATTAGTGTTCTGCTTCTTTTGCTTTCTTTCTTTTTTGGTTAAAAAAAACGGGAATGGAAAAAGGCAACCCTCAGAATGGGCGAAAACGTTCGCAAACGAATCAATGGACAAAGGTTTAATCTCCAATATATATAAACAGCTCACGCAGCTTAATATTAATAAAACAAACAAACCAATACAAATATGGGCAGAAGATCTAAATAGACGTTTCTTCAAAGAAGTCACAGAGACGGCCAAGACGCACATGAAAAGCTGCTCAACACCACTAATTATTAGAGAAATGCAAATCACAACGACAATGAGGTATCACCTCACACCTGTTAGAATCGGCATCATCAGAAAATCTACAAACAACAAATTCTGGGGAGGGTGTGGACAAAAGGAACCCTCTTCCACTCTTGGTGGGAAGGTAAATTGATACAGTCACTATGGAGAAGAGTATGGAGTTTCCTTAAAGAAACTAGAAATAGAATTACCATAGGATCCAGCAATCCCACTTCTGGGCATATACCCAGAGACAACCATAAATCAAAAACACACATTCACCACAATGTTCATTGCAGCACTATTTACAATAGCCAGGTAATGGAAGCAACCTAAATGCCCACAGACAGACGAATGGATAAAGATGTGGTACATATATAAAATGGGATATGACTCAGCCATGAAAAGGAATGAAACTGGGTTGTTTGTAGAGAAGTCGGTGGATCTAGAGACTGTCATACAGAATGAAGTAAGTCAGAAAGAGCAAAACAAATATTCTGTATTAATGCATGTATGTGGAACCTAGATATATGGTACAGATGAACAGGTTTGCAGGGCAGAAATAGAGAAACAGAGGTAGAGAACAAACGTATGGACACCAAGTCGGGGAAGCCATGGGGTGTTGTGGTCAGATGAGTTGGGAGATAGGTATTGACCTGTATATATGTATATGAATAAAATAAATAATCAATAATAACCTGCTGTATAGAAAAATAAATATAATTAAACTTCAAAATTTTTAGAAATAAAATTTAAAAATAAAACAGAAAAAAGTTCTTCCCTTCACACAGATGTATTTATATGAATGAATTATTTCCATGCTTATATCAATAAATACATAAAAGATGAATAAATTCTAACTTGAACCCAAAAAGAAAAAAAAAACCTGAACCCAGCAGTTATACAGAGGAAAACCCTATGAGGGCACTTGCTCCAGCGGTAAACAATTCTGAAATTGGTCAGAGGTGGGGAATCATCTCCCATACAGCCAGCAGCCCGGCCCCCCCACTCAAGGAGCATCCTCATTGCAAAGCTGTGGGACCGTGCTGAGGCTTCTGTGAGTAAACGTGAGCAGAGCCCCAGGCCAGCTGTTGCTGAACTGTTCCCACCCTTCCCAGGTAAAACACCTGAATATGTACAAGGGCTTGAAAGCCTAGAGGAAGGGTCGAGGATCCACACCAGCGACAGCACGCAGGCCAACTTGGTGCCTGAAGGCCAGCCAGGATGGTCCTGGCCCCGGGCGCTCTTCTGGAAGCTTTCCATTTCCCTGCCTGAGATACCCCTCCTGTCCCGGCCCCCACTCCTTTTTTTCCTTCCTCACCTAAGCCCGGAGAGAAATTCCAGCAGAAGTTATGGGTGACACATCCTCTTCTTTACAAGTGGCAGCCTGGCAACTCCTGCAGAAAGTCCAGCAGAGCCCCAGTCACACCGGGCCACCAACAAAGCCATGGACCCTCATACCCTCCCACCAGCACAGCCCCGAGACCTCTGACGGGGCAGAGAATATGGAGTCAGGCACAGCTGCAGGGGCTATTGCTGCCTGGAGTGCTGTTTCTATTGACCTCAACCCAGGCACACCTGGGGAGGGCTTGCCGGCAGGGGCAGGCTGCCCAGGTCAGCTAATCCTCAGCCCTCAGGGAATCACATTGCAGAAAATGGACCTCGCTAAGACAGAATATTAGCCAAGGAAAAAAGGACACAATGCCATTTGCAGCCCCGTAGATGAGTCTACAGGTAATCACGTGACTTGTAGTAAGTCAGAAAGTGAAAGACACATATCGTAGGATATCACTTATAGGTGTTACCTAAAAACGGATACCAGGGCAGATATTTCCACGGAGAAGGGCAATAACAGATTCATTAAACAAACTTATGGTTCACCAATGGAAAGGTGTGAGGATTGGATTCATTACGATATTGGGGTTAAGAGACATATACAAACACAGGTGAAATATATAATCACCAAAGATCTACGGAATGCCAAGAGAAGACTACTCAACATTCTGTCATAACGTACATGGGAAAAGGGTCCCAGGAAGAACAGACATATGTATATGTGTAAAAGAACCACATCTTGCACACCTACAACAAGCCAAATGATGTAATCAATCTTGCTGTAATAAAAAATTAAAAATTAAATTAAAAACACGAACAAGAAGTAGTGAGACAAACTTGAGGGGCTTTCTCCTGGCACATTCCATTCTAAATTCCAATCTAGAACACGGCTTCCATTGAGGCTCTGTTGCCCTAGTAAGCAGATTTGCTAAGGGAGAACTGCTGCCACCTTGTGGCCGTTTCACACAACAGTAGCTTTAATCCCAGCGCTAATGGTCAGTGGATATTCCAAATCATTGCAGGCCTGTAAATGACACCTGCCCTGAAAACAAATCCTGGGGTCATATATCGACCAAAAAGTTCAAAAGACGTCCATATTTCCAAACGACAGTTTCAAGAGGCATATTTCACGCACATTAGTGTTCTGCTTCTTTTGCTTTCTTTCTTTTTTGGTTAAAAAAAACGGGAATGGAAAAAGGCAACCCTCAGAATGGGCGAAAACTTTCGCAAACGAATCAATGGACAAAGGTTTAATCTCCAATATATATAAACAGCTCACGCAGCTTAATATTAATAAAACAAACAAACCAATACAAATATGGGCAGAAGATCTAAATAGACGTTTCTTCAAAGAAGTCACAGAGACGGCCAAGACGCACATGAAAAGCTGCTCAACACCACTAATTATTAGAGAAATGCAAATCAAAACGACAATGAGGTATCACCTCACACCTGTTAGAATCGGCATCATCAGAAAATCTACAAACCACAAATTCTGGGGAGGGTGTGGACAAAAGGAACCCTCTTCCACAATTGGTGGAAGGTAAATTGTTAGAGTCACTATGGAGAACAGTATGGAGTTTCCTTAAAGAATCTAGTAATAGAATTAACATAGGATCCAGCAATCCCACTTCTGGGCATATACCCAGAGACAACCATAAATCAAAAACACACATTCACCACAATGTTCATTGCAGCACTATTTACAATAGCCAGGTAATGGAAGCAACCTAAATGCCCACATACAGACGAATGGATAAAGATGTGGTACATATATAAAATGGGATATGACTCAGCCATGAAAAGGAATGAAACTGGTTTGTTTGTAGAGAAGTCGGTGGATCTAGAGACTGTCATACAGAATGAAGTAAGTCAGAAAGAGCAAAACAAATATTCTGTATTAATGCATGTATGTGGAACCTAGATATATGGTACAGATGAACAGGTTTGCAGGGCAGAAATAGAGAAACAGAGGTAGAGAACAAACGTATGGACACCAAGTCGGGGAAGCCATGGGGTGTTGTGGTCAGATGAGTTGGGAGATAGGTATTGACCTGTATATATGTATATGAATAAAATAAATAATCAATAATAACCTGCTGTATAGAAAAATAAATATAATTAAACTTCAAAATTTTTAGAAATAAAATTTAAAAATAAAACAGAAAAAAGTTCTTCCCTTCACACAGATGTATTTCTATGAATGAATTATTTCCATGCTTATATCAATAAATATATAAAAGATGAATAAATTCTAACTTCAACCCAAAAAGAAAAAAAAAACCTGAACCCAGCAGTTATACAGAGGAAAACCCTATGAGGGCACTTGCTCCAGCGGTAAACAATTCTGAAATTGGTCAGAGGTGGGGATTCATCTCCCATACAGCCAGCAGCCCGGCCCCCCCACTCAAGGAGCATCCTCATTGCAAAGCTGGGGGACCGTGCCGAGGCCTCTGTGAGTAAACGTGAGCAGAGCCCCAGGCCAGCTGTTGCTGAACTGTTCCCACCCTTCCCAGGTAAAACACCTGAATATGTACAAGGGCTTGAAAGCCTAGAGGAAGGGTCGTGGATCCCCACCAGCGACAGCACGCAGGCCAACTTGGTGCCTGAAGGCCAGCCAGGATGGTCCTGGCCCCGGGCGCTCTTCTGGAAGCTTTCCATTTCCCTGCCTGAGATACCCCTCCTGTCCCGGCCGCCACTACTTTTTTTCCTTCCTCACCTCAGCCCGGAGAGAAATTCCAGCGGAAGTTATGGGTGACACATCCTCTTCTTTACAAGTGGCAGCCTGGCAACTCCTGCAGAAAGTCCAGCAGAGCCCCACTCACACCGGGCCACCAACAAAGCCGTGGACCCTCACACCCTCCCACCAGCACAGCCCCGAGACTGCTGACGGGGCAGAGAATATGGAGTCAGGCACAGCTGCAGGGGCTATTGCTGCCTGGAGTGCTGTTTCTATTGACCTCAACCCAGGCACACCTGGGGAGGGCTTGCCGGCAGGGTCAGGCTGCCCAGGTCAGCTAATCCTCAGCCCTCAGGGAATCACATTGCAGAAAATGGACCTCGCTAAGACAGAATATTAGCCAAGGAAAAAAAGGACACAATGCCATTTGCAGCCCCGTAGATGAGTCTACAGGTAATCACGTGACTTGTAGTAAGTCAGAAAGTGAAAGACACATATCGTAGGATATCACTTATAGGTGTTACCTAAAAACGGATACCAGGGCAGATATTTCCACGGAGAAGGGCAATCACAGATTCATTAAACAAACTTATGGTTCACCAATGGAAAGGTGTGAGGATTGGATTCATTACGATATTGGTGTTAAGAGACATATACAAACACAGGTGAAATATATAATCACCAAAGACCTACGGAATGCCAAGAGAAGACTACTCAACATTCTGTCATAACGTACATGGGAAAAGGGTCCCAGGAAGAACAGAAATATGTATATGTGTAAAAGAACCACATCTTGCACACCTACAACAAGCCAAACGATGTAATCAAACTTGCTGTAATAAAAAATTAAAAATTAAATTAAAAACACGAACAAGAAGTAGTGAGACAAACTTGAGGGGCTTTCTCCTGGCACATTCCATTCTAAATTCCAATCTAGAACATGGCTTCCATTGAGGTTCTGTTGCCCTAGTAAGCAGATTTGCTAAGGGAGAACTGCTACCACCTTGTGGCCGCTTCACACAACAGCAGCTTTAATCCCAGCGCTAATGGTCAGTGGATATTCCAAATCATTGCAGGCCTGTAAATGACACCTGCCCTGAAAACAAATCCTGGGGTCATATATCGACCAAAAAGTTCAAAAGACGTCCATATTTCAAAACGACAGTTTCAAGAGGAATATTTCACGCACATTAGTGTTCTGCTTCTTTTGCTTTCTTTCTTTTTTGGTTAAAAACAACGGGAATGGAAAAAGGCAACCCTCAGAATGGGCGAAAACGTTCACAAATGAATCAATGGACAAAGGTTTAATCTCTAATATATATAAACAGCTCACGCAGCTTAATATTAATAAAACAAACAACCCTAATACAAATATGGGCAGAAGATCTAAATAGACGTTTCTTCAAAGAAATCACAGAGACGGCCAAGACGCACATGAAAAGCTGCTCAACGCCACTAATTATTAGAGAAATGCAAATCAAAACGACAATGAGGTATCACCTCACACCTGTTAGAATCGGCATCATCAGAAAATCTACAAACAACAAATTCTGGGGAGGGTGTGGACAAAAGGAACCCTCTTCCACTATTGGTGGGAAGGTAAATTGTTACAGTCACTATGGAGAAGAGTATGGAGTTTCCTTAAAGAAACTAGAAATAGAATTACCATAGGATCCAGCAATCCCACTTCTGGGCATATACCCAGAGACAACCATAAATCAAAAACACACATTCACCACAATGTTCATTGCAGCACTATTTACAATAGCCAGGTAATGGAAGCAACCTAAATGCCCACAGACAGACGAATGGATAAAGATGTGGTACATATATAAAATGGGATATGACTCAGCCATGAAAAGGAATGAAACTGGGTTGTTTGTAGAGAAGTCGGTGGATCTAGAGACTGTCATACAGAATGAAGTAAGTCAGAAAGAGCCAAACAAATATTCTGTATTAATGCATGTATGTGGAACCTAGATATATGGTACAGATGAACAGGTTTGCAGGGCAGAAATAGAGAAACAGAGGTAGAGAACAAACGTATGGACACCAAGTCGGGGAAGCCATGGGGTGTTGTGGTCAGATGAGTTGGGAGATAGGTATTGACCTGTATATATGTATATGAATAAAGTAAATAATCAATAATAACCTGCTGTATAGAAAAATAAATATAATTAAACTTCAAAATTTTTAGAAATAAAATTTAAAAATAAAACAGAAAAAAGTTCTTCCCTTCACACAGATGTATTTCTATGAATGAATTATTTCCATGCTTATATCAATAAATATATAAAAGATGAATAAATTCTAACTTCAACCCAAAAAGAAAAAAAAAACCTGAACCCAGCAGTTATACAGAGGAAAACCCTATGAGGGCACTTGCTCCAGCGGTAAACAATTCTGAAATTGGTCAGAGGTGGGGATTCATCTCCCATACAGCCAGCAGCCCGGCCCCCCCACTCAAGGAGCATCCTCATTGCAAAGCTGGGGGACCGTGCCGAGGCCTCTGTGAGTAAACGTGAGCAGAGCCCAAGGCCAGCTGTTGCTGAACTGTTCCCACCCTTCCCAGGTAAAACACCTGAATATGTACAAGGGCTTGAAAGCCTAGAGGAAGGGTCGTGGATCCACACCAGCGACGGCACGCAGGCCAACTTGGTGCCTGCAGGCCAGCCAGGATGGTCCTGGCCCCGGGCATCTTCTGGAAGCTTTCCATTTCCCTGCCTGATATACCCCTCCTGTCCCGGCCCCCATTCCTTTTTTCCTTCCTCACCTCAGCCCGGAGAGAAATTCCAGTGGAAGTTATGGGTGACACATCCTCTTGTTTACAGGTGGCAGCCTGGCAACTCCTGCAGAAAGTCCAGCAGAGCCCCACTCACACCGGGCCACCAACAAAGCCGTGGACCCTCACACCCTCCCACCAGCACAGCCCCGAGACTGCTGACGGGGCAGAGAATATGGAGTCAGGAACAGCTGCAGGGGCTGTTGCTGCCTGGAGTGCTGTTTCTATCGACCTCAACCCAGGCACACCTGGGGAGGGCTTGCCGGCAGGGTCAGGCTGCCCAGGTCAGCTAATCCTCAGCCCTCAGGAAATCACATTGCAGAAAATGGACCTCGCAAAGACAGAATATTAGCCAAGGAAAAAAAGGGCACAATGCCATTTGCAGCCCCGTAGATGAGTCTACAGGTAATCACGTGACTTGTAGTAAGTCAGAAAGTGAAAGACACATATCGTAGGATATCACTTATAGGTGTTACCTAAAAACGGATACCAGGGCAGATATTTCCATGGAGAAGGGCAATCACAGATTCATTAAACAAACTTATGGTTCACCAATGGAAAGGTGTGAGGATTGGATTCATTACGATATTGGTGTTAAGAGACATATACAAACACAGGTGAAATATATAATCACCAAAGACCTACGGAATGCCAAGAGAAGACTACTCAACATTCTGTCATAACGTACATGGGAAAAGGGTCCCAGGAAGAACAGACATATGTATATGTGTAAAAGAACCACAACTTGCACACCTACAACAAGCCAAACGTTGTAATCAAACTTGCTGTAATAAAAAATTAAAAATTAAATTAAAAACACGAACAAGAAGTAGTGAGACAAACTTGAGGGGCTTTCTCCTGGCACATTCCATTCTAAATTCCAATCTAGAACAGGGCTTCCATTGAGGCTCTGTTGCCCTAGTAACCAGATTTGCTAAGGGAGAACTGCTGCCACCTTGTGGCCGTTTCACACAACAGCACCTTTAATCCCAGCGCTACTGGTCAGTGGATATGCCAAATCATTGCAGGCCTGTAAATGACACCTGCCCTGAAAACAAATCCTGGGGTCATATATCGACCAAAAAGTTCAAAAGACGTCCATATTTCAAAACGACAGTTTCAAGAGGCATATTTCACGCACATTAGTGTTCTGCTTCTTTTGCTTTCTTTCTTTTTTGGTTAAAAAAAAAACGGGAATGGAAAAAGGCAACCCTCAGAATGGGCAAAAACGTTCGCAAAAGAATCAATGGACAAAGGTTTAATCTCCAATATATATAAACAGCTCACGCAGCTTAATATTAATAAAAAAAACAACCCAATACAAAAATGGGCAGAAGATGTAATTAGACGTTTCTTCAAAGAAGTCACAGAGACGGCCAAGACGCACATGAAAAGCTGCCCAACACCACTAATTATTAGAGAAATGCAAATCAAAACGACAATGAGGTATCACCTCACACCTGTTAGAATCGGCATCATCAGAAAATCTACAAACAACAAATTCTGGGGAGGGTGTGGACAAAAGGAACCCTCTTCCACTATTGGTGAGAAGGTAAATTGATACAGTCACTATGGAGAACAGTATGGAGTTTCCTTAAAGAAACTAGAAATAGAATTACCATAGGATCCAGCAATCCCACTTCTGGATATATAACCAGAGAAAACCATAAATCAAAAACACACATTCACCACAATGTTCATTGCAGCACTATTTACAATAGCCAGGTAATGGAAGCGACCTAAATGCCCAAAGACAGACGAATGGATAAAGATGTGGTACATATATAAAATGGAATATGACTCAGCCATGAAAAGGAATGAAACTGGGTTATTTGTAGAGAAGTCGGTGGATCTAGAGACTATCATACAGAATGAAGTAAGTCAGAAAGAGCCAAACAAATATTCTGTATTAATGCATGTATGTGGATCCTAGATATATGGTACAGATGAACAGGTTTGCAGGGCAGAAATAGAGAAACAGAGGTAGAGAACAAACGAATGGACACCAAGTGGAGGAAGCCATGGTGTGTTCGTGGTCAGATGAGTTTGGAGATAGGTGTTGACCTGTATATATGTATATGAATAAAATAGATAACTAATAATAACCTGCTGTATAGAAAAATAAATATAATTAAACTGCAAAATTTTTAGAAATGAAATTTAAAAATAAAACAGAAAAAAGTACTTCCCTTCACACAGATGTATTTCTATGAATGAATTATTTCCATGCTTATATCAATAAATACATAAAAGATGAATAAATTGTAACTTGAACCAAAAAAGAAAAAAAAAAAAACCTGAACGCAGCAGTTATACAGAGGTAAACCCTATCAGGGCACTTGCTCCAGCGGTAAACAATTCTGAAATTGGTCAAAGGTGGGGAATCATCTCCCACAGAGCCAGCAGCCCGGCCCACCCACACAAGGAGCGTCCTCATTGCAAAGCTGTGAGACCGTGCCGAGGCATCTGTGAGTAAACGTGAGCTGAGCCCCAGGCCAGCTGCTGCTGAACTGTTCCCACCCTTCCCAGGTAAAACACCTGAATATGTACAAGGGCTTGAAAGCCTAGAGGAAGGGCCGTGGAGCCATACCAGCGACAGCACGCAGGCCAACTTGGTGCCTGCAGGCCAGCCAGGATGGTCCTGGCCCCGGGCATCTTCTGGAAGCTTTCCATTTCCCTGCCTGATATACCCCTCCTGTCCCGGCCCCCATTCCTTTTTTCCTTCCTCACCTCAGCCCGGAGAGAAATTCCAGTGGAAGTTATGGGTGACACATCCTCTTGTTTACAGGTGGCAGCCTGGCAACTCCTGCAGAAAGTCCAGCAGAGCCCCACTCACACCGGGCCACCAACAAAGCCGTGGACCCTCACACCCTCCCACCAGCACAGCCCCGAGACTGCTGACGGGGCAGAGAATATGGAGTCAGGCACAGCTGCAGGGGCTATTGCTGCCTGGAGTGCTGTTTCTATCGACCTCAACACAGGCACACCTGGGGAGGGCTTGCCGGCAGGGTCAGGCTGCCCAGGTCAGCTAATCCTCAGCCCTCAGGAAATCACATTGCAGAAAATGGACCTCGCAAAGACAGAATATTAGCCAAGGAAAAAAAGGGCACAATGCCATTTGCAGCCCCGTAGATGAGTCTACAGGTAATCACGTGACTTGTAGTAAGTCAGAAAGTGAAAGACACATATCGTAGGATATCACTTATAGGTGTTACCTAAAAACGGATACCAGGGCAGATATTTCCATGGAGAAGGGCAATCACAGATTCATTAAACAAACTTATGGTTCACCAATGGAAAGGTGTGAGGATTGGATTCATTACGATATTGGTGTTAAGAGACATATACAAACACAGGTGAAATATATAATCACCAAAGACCTACGGAATGCCACGAGAAGACTACTCAACATTCTGTCATAACGTACATGGGAAAAGGGTCCCAGGAAGAACAGACATATGTATATGTGTAAAAGAACCACATCTTGCACACCTACAACAAGCCAAACGTTGTAATCAAACTTGCTGTAATAAAAAATTAAAAATTAAATTAAAAACACGAACAAGAAGTAGTGAGACAAACTTGAGGGGCTTTCTCCTGGCACATTCCATTCTAAATTCCAATCTAGAACAGGGCTTCCATTGAGGCTCTGTTGCCCTAGTAACCAGATTTGCTAAGGGAGAACTGCTGCCACCTTGTGGCCGTTTCACACAACAGCACCTTTAATCCCAGCGCTACTGGTCAGTGGATATTCCAAATCATTGCAGGCCTGTAAATGACACCTGCCCTGAAAACAAATCCTGCGGTCATATATCGACCAAAAAGTTCAAAAGAAGTCCATATTTCAAAACGACAATTTCAAGAGGCATATTTCACGCACATTAGTGTTCTGCTTCTTTTGCTTTCTTTCTTTTTTGGTTAAAAAAAAAACGGGAATGGAAAAAGGCAACCCTCAGAATGGGCAAAAACGTTCGCAAAAGAATCAATGGACAAAGGTTTAATCTCCAATATATATAAACAGCTCACGCAGCTTAATATTAATAAAAAAAACAACCCAATACAAAAATGGGCAGAAGATGTAAATAGACGTTTCTTCAAAGAAGTCACAGAGACGGCCAAGACGCACATGAAAAGCTGCCCAACACCACTAATTATTAGAGAAATGCAAATCAAAACGACAATGAGGTATCACGTCACACCTTTTAGAATCGGCATCATCAGAAAATCTACAAACAACAAATTCTGGGGAGGGTGTGGACAAAAGGAACCCTCTTCCACTATTGGTGAGAAGGTAAATTGATACAGTCACTATGGAGAACAGTATGGAGTTTCCTTAAAGAAACTAGAAATATAATTACCATAGGATCCAGCAATCCCACTTCTGGGCATATAACCAGAGAAAACCATAAATCAAAAACACACATTCACCACAATGTTCATTGCAGCACTATTTACAATAGCCAGGTAATTGAAGCGACCTAAATGCCCAAAGACAGACGAATGGATAAAGATGTGGTACACATATAAAATGGAATATGACTCAGCCATGAAAAGCAATGAAACTGGGTTATTTGTAGAGAAGTCGGTGGATCTAGAGACTATCATACAGAATGAAGTAAGTCAGAAAGAGCCAAACAAATATTCTGTATTAATGCATGTATGTGGATCCTAGATATATGGTACAGATGAACAGGTTTGCAGGGCAGAAATAGAGAAACAGAGGTAGAGAACAAACGAATGGACACCAAGTGGAGGAAGCCATGGTGTGTTGGTGGTCAGATGAGTTTGGAGATAGGTATTGACCTGTATATATGTATATGAATAAAATAGATAACTAATAATAACCTGCTGTATAGAAAAATAAATATAATTAAACTGCAAAATTTTTAGAAATGAAATTTAAAAATAAAACAGAAAAAAGTTCTTCCCTTCACACAGATGTATTTCTATGAATGAATTATTTCCATGCTTATATGAATAAATACATAAAAGATGAATAAATTCTAACTTGAACCAAAAAAGAAAAAAAAAAACCTGAACGCAGCAGTTATACAGAGGTAAACCCTATCAGGGCACTTGCTCCAGCGGTAAACAATTCTGAAATTGGTCAAAGGTGGGGAATCATCTCCCATACAGCCAGCAGCCCGGCCCACCCACACAAGGAGCGTCCTCATTGCAAAGCTGTGGGACCGTGCCGAGGCCTCTGTGAGTAAACGTGAGCTGAGCCCCAGGCCAGCTGCTGCTGAACTGTTCCCACCCTTCCCAGGTAAAACACCTGAATATTTACAAGGGCTTGAAAGCCTAGAGGAAGGGCCGTGGAGCCACACCAGCGACAGCACGCAGGCCAACTTGGTGCCTGCAGGCCAGCCAGGATGGTCCTGGCCACGGGAACTCTTCTGGAAGCTTTCCATTTCCCTGCCTGATATAACCCTCCTGTCCCGGCCTCCATTCCTTTTTTTCCTTCCTCACCTCAGCCCGGAGAGAAATTCCAGTGGAAGTTATGGGTGACACATCCTCGTCTTTACAGGTGGCAGCCTGGCAACTCCTGCAGAAAGTCCAGCAGAGCCCCACTCACACCGGGCCACCAACAAAGCCGTGGACCCTCACACCCTCCCACCAGCACAGCCCCGAGACTGCTGACGGGGCAGAGAATATGGAGTCCGGCACAGCTGCAGGGGCTATTGCTGCCTGGAGTGCTGTTTCTATCGACCTCAACCCAGGCACACCTGAGGAGGGCTTGCCGGCAGGGTCAGGCTGCCCAGGTCAGCTAATCCTCAGCCCTCAGGGAATCACATTGCAGAAAATGGACCTCGCTAAGCCAGAATATTAGCCAAGGAAAAAAAGGGCACAATGCCATTTGCAGCCAGGTAGATGAGTCTACAGGTAATCACGTGACTTGTAGTAAATCAGAAAGTGAAAGACACATATCGTAGGATATCACTTATAGGTGTTACCTAAAAACGGATACCAGGGCAGATATTTCCACAGAGAAGGGCAATCACAGATTCATTAAACAAACTTATGGTTCACCAATGGAAAGGTGTGAGGATTGGATTCATTACGATATTGGGGTTAAGAGACATATACAAACACAGGTGAAGTATATAATCACCAAAGACCTACGGAATGCCAAGAGAAGACTACTCAACATTCTGTCATAACGTACATGGGAAAAGGGTCCCAGGAAGAACAGACATATGTATATGTGTAACAGAACTACACCTTGCACACCTACAAAAAGCAAACGTTGTAATCAAACTTGCTGTAATAAAAAATTAAAAATTAAATTAAAAACACGAACAAGAAGTAGTGAGACAAACTTGAGGGCTTTCTCCTGGCACCTTCCATCCTAAATTCCAATCTAGAACACGGTTTCCATTGAGGCTCTGTTGCCCTAGTAACCAGATTTGCTAAGGGAGAACTGCTGCCACCTTGTGGCCGTTTCACACAATATCAGCTTTAATTCCAGCGCTAATGGTCAGTGGATATTCCAAATCATTGCTGGCCTGTAAATGACACCTGCCCTGAAAACAAATCCTGGGGTCATATATAGACAAAAAAGTTCAAAAGACGTCCATATTTCAAAACGACAGTTTCAAGAGGCATATTTCACGCACATTAGTGTTCTGTTTCTTTTGCTTTCTTTCTTTTTTGGTTAAAAAAAACGGGAATGGAAAAAGGCAACCCTCAGAATGGGCCAAAACGTTCGCAAACGAATCAATGGACAATGGTTTAATCTCCAACATATATAAACAGCTCACGCAGCTTAATATTAATAAAACAAACAACCCAATACAAAAAATGGGCAGAAGATCTAAATAGACGTTTCTTCAAAGAAGTCACAGAGACGGCCAAGACGCACATGAAAAGCTGCTCAACACCACTAATTATTAGAGAAATGCAAATCACAACGACAATGAGGTATCACCTCACACCTGTTAGAATCGGCATCATCAGAAAATCTACAAACAACAAATACTGGGGAGGGTGTGGACAAAAGGAACCCTCTTCCAGTATTAGTGGGAAGGTAAAATTGATACAGTCACTATGGAGAACAGTATGGAGTTTCCTTAAAGAAACTAGAAATAGAATTACCATAGGATCCAGCAATCCCACTTCTGGGCATATACCCAGAGACAACCATAAATCAAAAACACACATTCACCACAATGTTCATTGCAGCACTATTTACAATAGCCAGGTAATGGAAGCAACCTAAATGCCCACAGACAGAAGAATGGATAAAGATGTGGTACATATATAAAATGGGATATGACTCAGCCATGAAAAGGAATGAAACTGGGTTATTTGTAGAGAAGTCGGTGGATCTAGACACTGTCATACAGAGTGAAGTAAGTCAGAAAGAGCAAAACAAATATTCTGTATTAATGCATGTATGTGGAACCTAGATATATGGTACAGATGAACAGGTTTGCAGGGCAGAAATAGAGAAACAGAGGTAGAGAACAAACGTATGGACACCAAGTGGGGGAAGCCATGGGGTGTTGGTGGTCAGATGAGTTGGGAGATAGGTATTGACCTGTATATATGTATATGAATAAAATAGATAACTAATAATAACCTGCTGTATAGAAAAATAAATATAATTAAACTTCAAAATTTTTAGAAATGACATTTAAAAATAAAACAGGAAAAAGTTCTTCCCTTCACACAGATATATTTCTATGAATGTATTATTTCCATGCTTATATCAATAAATACATAAAAGATGAATAAATTCTAACTTGAACCAAAAAAGAAAAATAAAACCTGAACCCAGCAGTTATACAGAGGAAAACCCTATCAGGGCACTTGCTCCAGCGGTAAACAATTCTGAAATTGGTCAGAGGTGGGGAATCATCTCCCATACAGCCAGCAGCCCGGCACCCCCACGCAAGGAGCGTCCTCATTGCAAAGCTGGGGGACAGGGCCGAGGCCTCTGTGAGTAAACGTGAGCTGAGCCCAAGGCGAGCTGCTGCTGAACTGTTCCCACCCTTCCCAGGTAAAACACCTGAATATGTACAAGGGCTTGAAAGCCTAGAGGAAGGGTCGTGGAGACACACCAGCGACAGCACGCATGCCAAATTGGTGCCTGCAGGCCAGCCAGGATATTCCTGGCCCCAGGTGCTCTTCTGGAAGCTTTCCATTTCCCTGCCTGAGATACCCCTCCTGTCCCGGCCCCCACTCCTTTTTTTCCTCCCTCACCTCAGCCCGGAGAGAAATTCCAGCGGAAGTTATGGGTGACACATCCTCTTCTTTACAGGTGGCAGCCTGGCAACTCCTGCAGAAAGTCCAGCAGAGCCCCATTCACACCGGGCCACCAACAAAGCCGTGGACCCTCACACCCTCCCACCAGCACAGCCCCGAGACTGCTGACGGGGCAGAGAATATGGAGTCATGCACAGCTGCAGGGGCTATTGCTGCCTGGAGTGCTGTTTCTATTGACCTCAACCCAGGCACACCTGGGGAGGGCTTGCCGGCAGGGTCAGGCTGCCCAGGTCAGCTAATCCTCAGCCCTCAGGGAATCACATTGCAGAAAATGGACCTCGCTAATCCAGAATATTAGCCAAGGAAAAAAAGGACACAATGCCATTTGCAGCCCCGTAGATGAGTCTACAGGTAATCACGTGACTTGTAGTAAGTCAGAAAGTGAAAGACACATATCGTAGGATATCACTTATAGGTGTTACCTAAAAACGGATACCAGGGCAGATATTTCCACGGAGAAGGGCAATCACAGATTCATTAAACAAACTTATGGTTCACCAATGGAAAGGTGTGAGGATTGGATTCATTACGATATTGGGGTTAAGAGACATATACAAACACAGGTGAAATATATAATCACCAAAGACCTACGGAATGCCAAGAGAAGACTACTCAACATTCTGTCATAACGTACATGGGAAAAGGGTCCCAGGAAGAACAGACATATGTATATGTGTAAAAGAACCACATCTTGCACACCTACAACAAGCCAAACGTTGTAATCAAACTTGCTGTAATAAAAAATTAAAAATTAAATTAAAAACATGAACAAGAAGTAGTGAGACAAACTTGAGGGGCTTTCTCCTGGCACATTCAATTCTAAATTCCAATCTAGAACATGACTTCCATTGAGGCTCTGTTGCCCTGGTAACCAGATTTGCTAAGGGAGAACTGCTGCCACCTTGTGGCCGTTTCAAACAACATCAGCTTTAATTCCAGCGCTACTGGTCAGTGGATATTCCAAATCATTGCTGGCCTGTAAATGACACCTGCCCTGAAAACAAATCCTGGGGTCATATATAGACAAAAAAGTTCAAAAGACGTCCATATTTCAAAACGACAGTTTCAAGAGGCATATTTCATGCACATTAGTGTTCTGTTTCTTTTGCTTTCTTTCTTTTTTGGTTAAAAAAAACGGGAATGGAAAAAGGCAACCCTCAGAATGGGCCAAAACATTCGCAAACGAATCAATGGACAATGGTTTAATCTCCAACATATATAAACAGCTCACGCAGCTTAATATTAATAAAACAAACAACCCAATACAAAAAATGGGCAGAAGATCTAAATAGACGTTTCTTCAAAGAAGTCACAGAGACGGCCAAGACGCACATGAAAAGCTGCTCAACACCACTAATTATTAGAGAAATGCAAATCACAACGACAATGAGGTATCACCTCACACCTGTTAGAATCGGCATCATCAGAAAATCTACAAACAACAAATTCTGGGGAGGGTGTGGACAAAAGGAACCCTCTTCCACTATTGGTGGGAAGGTAAATTGATACAGTCACTATGGAGAAGAGTATGGAGTTTCCTTAAAGAAACTAGAAATAGAATTACCATAGGATCCAGCAATCCCACTTCTGGGCATATACCCAGAGACAACCATAAATCAAAAACACACATTCACCACAATGTTCATTGCAGCACTATTTACAATAGCCAGGTAATGGAAGCAACCTAAATGCCCACAGACAGAAGAATGGATAAAGATGTGGTACATATATAAAATGGGATATGACTCAGCCATGAAAAGGAATGAAACTGGGTTATTTGTAGAGAAGTCGGTGGATCTAGAGACTGTCATACAGAATGAAGTAAGTCAGAAAGAGCAAAACAAATATTCTGTATTAATGCATGTATGTGGAACCTAGATATATGGTACAGATGAACAGGTTTGCAGGGCAGAAATAGAGAAACAGAGGTAGAGAACAAACGTATGGACACCAAGTGGGGGAAGCCATGGGGTGTTGGTGGTCAGATGAGTTGGGAGATAGGTATTGACCTGTATATATGTATATGAATAAAATAGATAACTAATAATAACCTGCTGTATAGAAAAATAAATATAATTAAACTTCAAAATTTTTAGAAATGACATTTAAAAATAAAACAGGAAAAAGTTCTTCCCTTCACACAGATATATTTCTATGAATGTATTATTTCCATGCTTATATCAATAAATACATAAAAGATGAATAAATTCTAACTTGAACCAAAAAAGAAAAAAAAAACCTGAACCCAGCAGTTATACAGAGGAAAACCCTATCAGGGCACTTGCTCCAGCGGTAAACAATTCTGAAATTGGTCAGAGGTGGGGAATCATCTCCCATACAGCCAGCAGCCCGGCACCCCCACGCAAGGAGCGTCCTCATTGCAAAGCTGGGGGACAGGGCCGAGGCCTCTGTGAGTAAACGTGAGCTGAGCCCAAGGCGAGCTGCTGCTGAACTGTTCCCACCCTTCCCAGGTAAAACACCTGAATATGTACAAGGGCTTGAAAGCCTAGAGGAAGGGTCGTGGAGACACACCAGTGACAGCACGCATGCCAAATTGGTTCCTGCAGGCCAGCCAGGATAATCCTGGCCCCAGGTGCTCTTCTGGAAGCTTTCCATTTCCCTGCCTGAGATACCCCTCCTGTCCCGGCCCCCACTCCTTTTTTTCCTCCCTCACCTCAGCCCGGAGAGAAATTCCAGCGGAAGTTATGGGTGACACATCCTCTTTTTTACAGGTGGCAGCCTGGCAACTCCTGCAGAAAGTCCAGCAGACCCCCACTCACACCGGGCCACCAACAAAGCCGTGGACCCTCACACCCTCCCACCAGCACAGCCCCGAGACTGCTGACGGGGCAGAGAATATGGAGTCATGCACAGCTGCAGGGGCTATTGCTGCCTGGAGTGCTGTTTCTATTGACTTCAACCCAGGCACACCTGGGGAGGGCTTGCCGGCAGGATCAGTCTGCCCAGGTCAGCTAATCCTCAGCCCTCAGGGAATCACATTGCAGAAAATGGACCTCGCTAAGCCAGAATATTAGCCAAGGGATAAAAGGACACAATGCCATTTGCAGCCCCGTAGATGAGTCTACAGGTAATCACGTGACTTGTAGTAAGTCAGAAAGTGAAAGACACATATCGTAGGATATCACTTATAGGTGTTACCTAAAAACGGATACCAGGGCAGATATTTCCACGGAGAAGGGCAATCACAGATTCATTAAACAAACGTATGGTTCACCAATGGAAAGGTGTGAGGATTGGATTCATTACGATATTGGGGTTAAGAGACATATACAAACACAGGTGAAATATATAATCACCAAAGACCTACGGAATGCCAAGAGAAGACTACTCAACATTCTGTCATAACGTACATGGGAAAAGGGTCCCAGGAAGAACAGACATATGTATATGTGTAAAAGAACCACATCTTGCACACCTACAACAAGCCAAACGTTGTAATCAAACTTGCTGTAATAAAAAATTAAAAATTAAATTAAAAACATGAACAAGAAGTAGTGAGACAAACTTGAGGGGCTTTCTCCTGGCACATTCAATTCTAAATTCCAATCTAGAACACGACTTCCATTGAGGCTCTGTTGCCCTGGTAACCAGATTTGCTAAGGGAGAACTGCTGCCACCTTGTGGCCGTTTCACACAACATCAGCTTTAATTCCAGAGCTAATGGTCAGTGGATATTCCAAATCATTGCTGGCCTGTAAATGACACCTGCCCTGAAAACAAATCCTGGGGTCATATATCGACCAAAAAGTTCAAAAGACGTCCATATTTCAAAACGACAGTTTCAAGAGGCATATTTCACGCACATTAGTGTTCTGTTTCTTTTGCTTTCTTTCTTTTTTGGTTAAAAAAAACGGGAATGGAAAAAGGCAACCCTCAGAATGGGCAAAAACGTTCGCAAACGAATCAATGGACAATGGTTTAATCTCCAACATATATAAACAGCTCACGCAGCTTAATATTAATAAAACAAACAACCCAATACAAAAAATGGGCAGAAGATCTAAATAGACGTTTCTTCAAAGAAGTCACAGAGACGGCCAAGACGCACATGAAAAGCTGCTCAACACCACTAATTATTAGAGAAATGCAAATCACAACGACAATGAGGTATCACCTCACACCTGTTAGAATCGGCATCATCAGAAAATCTACAAACAACAAATTCTGTGGAGGGTGTGGACAAAAGGAACCCTCTTCCACTATTAGTGGGAAGGTAAAATTGATACAGTCACTATGGAGAACAGTATGGAGTTTCCTTAAAGAAACTAGAAATAGAAATACCATAGGATCCAGCAATCCCACTTCTGGGCATATACCCAGAGACAACCATAAATCAAAAACACACATTCACCACAAAGTTCATTGCAGCACTATTTACAATAGCCAGGTAATGGAAGCAACCTAAATGCCCACAGACAGAAGAATGGATAAAGATGTGGTACATATATAAAATGGGATATGACTCAGCCATGAAAAGGAATGAAACTGGGTTATTTGTAGAGAAGTCGGTGGATCTAGAGACTGTCATACAGAATGAAGTAAGTCAGAAAGAGCAAAACAAATATTCTGTATTAATGCATGTATGTGGAACCTAGATATATGGTACAGATGAACAGGTTTGCAGGGCAGAAATAGAGAAACAGAGGTAGAGAACAAACGTATGGACACCAAGTGGGGGAAGCCATGGGGTGATGGTGGTCAGATGAGTTGGGAGATAGGTATTGACCTGTATATATGTATATGAATAAAATAGATAACTAATAATAACCTGCTGTATAGAAAAATAAATATAATTAAACTTCAAAATTTTTAGAAATGACATTTAAAAATAAAACAGGAATAAGTTCTTCCCTTCACACAGATATATTTCTATGAATGTATTATTTCCATGCTTATATCAATAAATACATAAAAGATGAATAAATTCTAACTTGAACCAAAAAAGAAAAAAAAAACCTGAACCCAGCAGTTATACAGAGGAAAACCCTATCAGGGCACTTGCTCCAGCGGTAAACAATTCTGAAATTGGTCAGAGGTGGGGAATCATCTCCCATACAGCCAGCAGCCCGGCACCCCCACGCAAGGAGCGTCCTCATTGCAAAGCTGGGGGACAGGGCCGAGGCCTCTGTGAGTAAACGTGAGCTGAGCCCAAGGCGAGCTGCTGCTGAACTGTTCCCACCCTTCCCAGGTAAAACACCTGAATATGTACAAGGGCTTGAAAGCCTAGAGGAAGGTTCGTGGAGACACACCAGTGACAGCACGCATGCCAAATTGGTGCCTGCAGGCCAGCCAGGATAATCCTGGCCCCAGGTGCTCTTCTGGAAGCTTTCCATTTCCCTGCCTGAGATACCCCTCCTGTCCCGGCCCCCACTCCTTTTTTTCCTCCCTCACCTCAGCCCGGAGAGAAATTCCAGCGGAAGTTATGGGTGACACATCCTCTTTTTTACAGGTGGCAGCCTGGCAACTCCTGCAGAAAGTCCAGCAGACCCCCACTCACACCGGGCCACCAACAAAGCCGTGGACCCTCACACCCTCCCACCAGCACAGCCCCGAGACTGCTGACGGGGCAGAGAATATGGAGTCATGCACAGCTGCAGGGGCTATTGCTGCCTGGAGTGCTGTTTCTATTGACCTCAACCCAGGCACACCTGGGGAGGGCTTGCCGGCAGGATCAGTCTGCCCAGGTCAGCTAATCCTCAGCCCTCAGGGAATCACATTGCAGAAAATGGACCTCGCTAAGCCAGAATATTAGCCAAGGGAAAAAAGGACACAATGCCATTTGCAGCCCCGTAGATGAGTCTACAGGTAATCACGTGACTTGTAGTAAGTCAGAAAGTGAAAGACACATATCGTAGGATATCACTTATAGGTGTTACCTAAAAACGGATACCAGGGCAGATATTTCCACGGAGAAGGGCAATCACAGATTCATTAAACAAACGTATGGTTCACCAATGGAAAGGTGTGAGGATTGGATTCATTACGATATTGGGGTTAAGAGACATATACAAACACAGGTGAAATATATAATCACCAAAGACCTACGGAATGCCAAGAGAAGACTACTCAACATTCTGTCATAACGTACATGGGAAAAGGGTCCCAGGAAGAACAGACATATGTATATGTGTAAAAGAACCACATCTTGCACACCTACAACAAGCCAAACGTTGTAATCAAACTTGCTGCAATAAAAAATTAAAAATTAAATTAAAAACATGAACAAGAAGTAGTGAGACAAACTTGAGGGGCTTTCTCCTGGCACATTCAATTCTAAATTCCAATCTAGAACACGACTTCCATTGAGGCTCTGTTGCCCTGGTAACCAGATTTGCTAAGGGAGAACTGCTGCCACCTTGTGGCCGTTTCACACAACATCAGCTTTAATTCCAGAGCTAATGGTCAGTGGATATTCCAAATCATTGCTGGCCTGTAAATGACACCTGCCCTGAAAACAAATCCTGGGGTCATATATCGACCAAAAAGTTCAAAAGACGTCCATATTTCAAAACGACAGTTTCAAGAGGCATATTTCACGCACATTAGTGTTCTGTTTCTTTTGCTTTCTTTCTTTTTTGGTTAAAAAAAACGGGAATGGAAAAAGGCAACCCTCAGAATGGGCAAAAACGTTCGCAAACGAATCAATGGACAATGGTTTAATCTCCAACATATATAAACAGCTCACGCAGCTTAATATTAATAAAACAAACAACCCAATACAAAAAATGGGCAGAAGATCTAAATAGACGTTTCTTCAAAGAAGTCACAGAGACGGCCAAGACGCACATGAAAAGCTGCTCAACACCACTAATTATTAGAGAAATGCAAATCACAACGACAATGAGGTATCACCTCACACCTGTTAGAATCGGCATCATCAGAAAATCTACAAACAACAAATTCTGGGGAGGGTGTGGACAAAAGGAACCCTCTTCCACTATTAGTGGGAAGGTAAAATTGATACAGTCACTATGGAGAAGAGTATGGAGTTTCCTTAAAGAAACTAGAAATAGAATTACCATAGGATCCAGCAATCCCACTTCTGGGCATATACCCAGAGAAAACCATAAATGAAAAACACACATTCACCACAAAGTTCATTGCAGCACTATTTACAATAGCCAGGTAATGGAAGCAACCTAAATGCCCACAGACAGAAGAATGGATAAAGATGTGGTACATATATAAAATGGGATATGACTCAGCCATGAAAAGGAATGAAACTGGGTTATTTGTAGAGAAGTCGGTGGATCTAGAGACTGTCATACAGAATGAAGTAAGTCAGAAAGAGCAAAACAAATATTCTGTATTAATGCATGTATGTGGAACCTAGATATATGGTACAGATGAACAGGTTTGCAGGGCAGAAATAGAGAAACAGAGGTAGAGAACAAACGTATGGACACCAAGTGGGGGAAGCCATGGGGTGATGGTGGTCAGATGAGTTGGGAGATAGGTATTGACCTGTATATATGTATATGAATAAAATAGATAACTAATAATAACCTGCTGTATAGAAAAATAAATATAATTAAACTTCAAAATTTTTAGAAATGACATTTAAAAATAAAACAGGAATAAGTTCTTCCCTTCACACAGATATATTTCTATGAATGTATTATTTCCATGCTTATATCAATAAATACATAAAAGATGAATAAATTCTAACTTGAACCAAAAAAGAAAAAAAAAACCTGAACCCAGCAGTTATACAGAGGAAAACCCTATCAGGGCACTTGCTCCAGCGGTAAACAATTCTGAAATTGGTCAGAGGTGGGGAATCATCTCCCATACAGCCAGCAGCCCGGCACCCCCACGCAAGGAGCGTCCTCATTGCAAAGCTGGGGGACAGGGCCGAGGCCTCTGTGAGTAAACGTGAGCTGAGCCCAAGGCGAGCTGCTGCTGAACTGTTCCCACCCTTCCCAGGTAAAACACCTGAATATGTACAAGGGCTTGAAAGCCTAGAGGAAGGGTCGTGGAGCCACACCAGCGACAGCACGCAGGCCAACTTGGTGCCTGCAGGCCAGCCAGGATAATCCTGGCCCCAGGTGCTCTTCTGGAAGCTTTCCATTTCCCTGCCTGAGATACCCCTCCTGTCCCGGCCCCCACTCCTTTTTTTCCTCCCTCACCTCAGCCCAGAGAGAAATTCCAGCGGAAGTTATGGGTGACACATCCTCTTCTTTACAGGTGGCAGCCTGGCAACTCCTGCAGAAAGTCCAGCAGAGCCCCACTCACACCGGGCCACCAACAAAGCCGTAGACCCTCACACCCTCCCACCAGCACAGCCCCGAGACGGCTGACGGGGCAGAGAATATGGAGTCAGGCACAGCTGCAGGGGCTATTGCTGCCTGGAGTGCTGTTTCTATCGACCTCAACCCACGCACACCTGGGGAGGGCTTGCCGGCAGGGTCAGGCTGCCCAGGTCAGCTAATCCTCAGCCCTCATGGAATCACTTTGCAGAAAATGGACCTCACTAAGACAGAATATTAGCCAAGGAAAAAAAGGGCACAATGCCATTTGCAGCCCCTTAGATGAGTCTACAGGTAAGCACGTGACTTGTAGTAAGTCAGAAAGTGAAAGACACATATCGTAGGATATCACTTATAGGTGTTACCTAAAAACGGATACCAGGGCAGATATTTCCACGGAGAAGGGCAATCACAGATTCATTAAACAAACTTATGGTTCACCAATGGAAAGGTGTGAGGATTGGATTCATTACGATATTGGGGTTAAGAGACATATACAAACACAGGTGAAATATATAATCACCAAAGACCTACGGAATGCCAAGAGAAGACTACTCAACATTCTGTCATAACGTACATGGGAAAAGGGTCCCAGGAAGAACAGACATATGTATATGTGTAACAGAACCACATCTTGCACACCTACAACAAGCAAACGTTGTAATCAAACTTGCTGTAATAAAAATTTAAAAATTAAATTAAAAACACGAACAAGAAGTAGTGAGACAAACTTGAGGGGATTTCTCCTGGCACATTCCATTCTAAATTCCAATCTAGAACAGGCTTCCATTGAGGCTCTGTTGCCCTAGTAACCAGATTTGCTAAGGGAGAACTGCTGCCACCTTGTGGCCTTTTCACACAACAGCAGCTTTAATCCCAGCGCTAATGGTCAGTGGATATTCCAAATCATTGCAGGCCTGTAAATGACACCTGCCCTGAAAACAAATCCTGGGGTCATATATCGACCAAAAAGTTCAAAAGACGTCCATATTTCAAAACGACAGTTTCAAGAGGCATATTTCACGCACATTAGTGTTCTGCTTCTTTTGCTTTCTTTTTTTTGGTTAAAAAAAACGGGAATGGAAAAAGGCAACCCTCAGAATGGGCGAAAACGTTCGCAAACGAATCAATGGACAAGGGTTTAATCTCCAATATATATAAACAGCTCACGCAGCTTAATATTAATAAAACAAACAACCCAATACAAAAATGGGCAGAAGATCTAATTAGACGTTTCTTCAAAGAAGTCACAGAGACGGCCAAGACGCACATGAAAAGCTGCTCAACACCACTAATTATTAGAGAAATGCAAATCAAAACGACAATGAGGTATCTCCTCACACCTGTTAGAATCGGCATCATCAGGAAATCTACAAACAACAAATTCTGGGGAAGGTGTGGACAAAAGGAACCCTCTTCCACTATTAGTGGGAAGGTTAATTGATACAGTCGTATGGAGAACAGTATGGAGTTTCCTTAAAGAAACTAGAAATAGAATTACCATAGGATCCAGCAATCCCACTTCTGGGCATATAGCCAGAGAAAACCATAAATCAAAAACACACATTCACCACAATGTTCATTGCAGCACTATTTACAATAGCCAGGTAATGGAAGCAACCTAAATGCCCACAGACAGACGAATGGATAAAGATGTGGTACATACATAAAATGGGATATGACTCAGCCATGAAAAGGAATGAAACTGGGTTATTTGTAGAGAAGTCGGTGGATCTAGAGACTGTCATACAGAATGAAGTAAGTCAGAAAGAGCAAAACAAATATTCTGTATTAATGCATGTATGTGGAACCTAGATATATGGTACAGATGAACAGGTTTGCAGGGCAGAAATAGAGAAACAGAGGTAGAGAACAAACGTATGGACACCAAGTGGGGGAAGCCATGGGGTGTTGGTGGTCAGATGAGTTGGGAGATAGGTATTGACCTGTATATATGTATATGAATAAAATAGATAACTAATAATAACCTGCTGTATAGAAAATTAAATATGATTAAACTTCAAAATTTTTAGAAATGAAATTTAAAAATAAAAGAGAGAAAAAGTTCTTCCCTTCACACAGATGTATTTCTATGAAGGATTTATTTCCATGCTTATATCAATAAATACATAAAAGATGAATAACTTCTTACTTGAACCAAAAAAGAAAAAACAAATCCTGTACCCAGCAGTTATACAGAGGAAAACCCTATCAGGGCACTTGTTCCAGCGGTAAACAATTCTGAGATTGGTCAGAGGTGGGGAATCATCTCCCATACAGCCAGCAGCCCGGCCCCCCCACGCAAGGAGCGTCCTGATTGCAAAGCTGGGGGACAGTGCCGAGGCCTCTGTGAGTAAACGTGAGCTGAGCCCCAGGCCAGCTGCTGCTGAACTGTTCCCACCCTTCCCAGGTAAAACACCTGAATATGTACAAGGGCTTGAAAGCCTAGAGGAAGGGCCGTGGAGCCACACCAGCGACAGCACGCAGGCCAACTTGGTGCCTGCAGGCCAGCCAGGATGGTCCTGGCCCTGGGAGCACTTCTGGAAGCTTTCCATTTCCCTGCCTGAGATACCACTCCTGTCCCGGCCCCCACTCCTTTTTTTCCTCCCTCACCTCAGCCCGGAGAGAAATTCCAGTGGAAGTTATGGGTGACACATCCTCTTCTTTACAGGTGGCAACCTGGCAACTCCTGCAGAAATTCCAACAGAGCCCCACTCACACCGGGCCACCAACAAAGCCATGGACCCTCACACCCTCCCACCAGCACAGCCCCGAGACTGCTGACGGGGCAGAGAATATGGAGTCAGGCACAGCTGCAGGGGCTATTGCTGCCTGGAGTGCTGTTTCTATTGAACTCAACCCAGGCACACCTGGCGAGGGCTTGCCGGCAGGGTCACTCTGCCCAGGTCAGCTAATCCTCAGCCCTCAGGGAATCACATTGCAGAAAATGGACCTCGCTAAGACAGAATATTAGCCAAGGAAAAAAAGAGCACAATGCCATTTGCAGCCCCGTAGATGAGTCTACAGGTAATCATGTGACTTGTAGTAAGTCAGAAAGTGAAAGACACATATCGTAGGATATCACTTATAGGTGTTACCTAAAAACGGATACCAGGGCAGATATTTCCACGGAGAAGGGCAATCACAGATTCATTAAACAAACTTATGGTTCACCAATGGAAAGGTGTGAGGATTGGATTCATTACGATATTGGGGTTAAGAGACATATACAAACACAGGTGAAATATATAATCACCAAAGACCTACGGAATGCCAAGAGAAGACTACTCAACATTCTGTCATAACGTACATGGGAAAAGGGTCCCAGGAAGAACAGACATATGTATATGTGTAAAAGAACCACATCTTGCACACCTACAACAAGCAAACGTTGTAATCAAACTTGCTGTAATAAAAAATTAAAAATTAAATTAAAAACACGAACAAGAAGTAGTGAGACAAACTTGAGGGGCTTTCTCCTGGCACATTCCATTCTAAATTCCAATCTAGAACAGGCTTCCATTGAGGCTCTGTTGCCCTGGTAACCAGATTTGCTAAGGGAGAACTGCTGCCACCTTGTGGCCATTTCGCACAACAGCAGCTTTAATCCCAGTGCTACTGGTCAGTGGATATTCCAAATCATTGCAGGCCTGTAAATGACACCTGCCCTGAAAACAAATCCTGGGGTCATATATCGACCAAAAAGTTTAAAAGACGTCCATATTTCAAAACGACAGTTTCAAGAGGCATATTTCACGCACATTAGTGTTCTGCTTATTTTGCTTTCTTTCTTTTTTGGTTAAAAAAAAAACGGGAATGGAAAAAGGCAACCCTCAGAATGGGCGAAAACGTTCGCAAACGAATCAATGGACAAGGGTTTAATCTCCAATATATATAAACAGCTCACGCAGCTTAATATTAATAAAACAAACAACCCAATACAAAAATGGGCAGAAGATCTAAATAGACGTTTCTTCAAAGAAGTCACAGAGACAGCCAAGACGCACATGAAAAGCTGCTCAACACCACTAATTATTAGAGAAATGCAAATCAAAATGACAATGAGGTATCACCTCACACCTGTTAGAATCGGCATCATCAGAAAATCTACAAACAACAAATTCTGGGGAGGGTGTGGACAAAAGGAACCCTCTTCCACTATTGGTGGGAAGGTAAATTGATACAGTCACTATGGAGAACAGTATGGAGTTTCCTTAAAGAAACTAGAAATAGAATTACCATAGGATCCAGCAATCCCACTTCTGGGCATATACACAGAGACAACCATAAATCAAAAACACACATTCACCACAATGTTCATTGCAGCACTATTTACAATAGCCAGGTAATGGAAGCAACCTAAATGCCCACAGACAGACGAATGGATAAAGATGTGGTACATACATAAAATGGGATATGACTCAGCCATGAAAAGGAATGAAACTGGGTTATTTGTAGAGAAGTCGGTGGATCTAGAGACTGTCATACAGAATGAAGTAAGTCAGAAAGAGCAAAACAAATATTCTGTATTAATGCATGTATGTGGAACCTAGATATATGGTACAGATGAACAGGTTTGCAGGGCAGAAATAGAGAAACAGAGGTAGAGAACAAACGTATGGACACCAAGTGGGGGAAGCCATGGGGTGATGGTGGTCAGATGAGTTGGGAGATAGGTATTGACCTGTATATATGTATATGAATAAAATAGATAACTAATAATAACCTGCTGTATAGAAAAATAAATATAATTAAACTGAAAAATTTTTAGAAATGAAATTTAAAAATAAAACAGAAAAAAGTTCTTCCATTCACACAGATGTATTTCTATGAATGAATTATTTCCATGCTTATATCAATAAATACATAAAAGATGAATAAATTCTAACTTGAACCAAAAAAGAAAAAAAAAACCTGAACCCAGCAGTTATACAGAGGAAAACCCTATCAGGGCACTTGCTCCAGCGGTAAACAATTCTGACATTGGTCAGAGGTGGGGAATCATCTCCCATACAGCCAGCAGCCCGGCCACTCCACGCAAGGAGCATCCTCATTGCAAAGCTGGGGGACCGTGCCGAGGCCTCTGTGAGTAAACGTGAGCTGAGCCCCAGGCCAGCTGCTGCTGAACTGTTCGCACCCTTCCCAGGTAAAACACCTGAATATGTACAAGGGCTTGAAAGCCTAGAGGAAGGGCCGTGGAGCCACACCAGCGACAGCACGCAGGCCAACTTGGTGCCTGCAGGCCAGCCAGGATGGTCCTGAACCCGGCACTCTTCTAGAAGCTTTCCATTTCCATGCCTGATATACCCCTCCTTTCCCGGCCATCATTCCTTTTTTTCCTTCCTCACCTCAGCCCGGAGAGAAATTCCAGTGGACGTTATGGGTGACACATCCTCTTCTTTACAGGTGGCAGCCTGGCAACTCCTGCAGAAAGTCCAGCAGAGCCCCACTCACACCGGGCCACCAACAAAGCCGTGGACCCTCACACCCTCCCACCAGCACAGCCCCGAGACTGCTGACGGGGCAGAGAATATGGAGTCAGGCACAGCTGCAGGGGCTATTGCTGACTGGAGTGCTGTTTCTATCGACCTCAACCCACGCACACCTGGGGAGGGCTTGCCGGCAGGGTCAGGCTGCCCAGGTCAGCTAATCCTCAGCCCTCAGGGAATCACATTGCAGAAAATGGACCTCGCTAAGACAGAATATTAGCCAAGGAAAAAAAGGGCACAATGCCATTTGCAGCCCCGTAGATGAGTCTACAGGTAAGCACGGGACTTGTAGTAAGTCAGAAAGTGAAAGACACATATCGTAGGATATCACTTATAGGTGTTACCTAAAAACGGATACCAGGGCAGATATTTCCACGGAGAAGGGCAATCACAGATTCATTAAACAAACTTATGGTTCACCAATGGAAAGGTGTGAGGATTGGATTCATTACGATATTGGGGTTAAGAGACATATACAAACACAGGTGAAATATATAATCACCAAAGACCTACGGAATGCCAAGAGAAGACTACTCAACATTCTGTCATAACGTACATGGGAAAAGGGTCCCAGGAAGAACAGACATATGTATATGTGTAAAAGAACCACATCTTGCACACCTACAACAAGCAAACGTTGTAATCAAACTTGCTGTAATAAAAAATTAAAAATTAAATTAAAAACACGAACAAGAAGTAGTGAGACAAACTTGAGGGGCTTTCTCCTGGCACATTCCATTCTAAATTCCAATCTAGAACAGGCTTCCATTGAGGCTCTGTTGCCCTGGTAACCAGATTTGCTAAGGGAGAACTGCTGCCACCTTGTGGCCATTTCGCACAACAGCAGCTTTAATCCCAGCGCTACTGGTCAGTGGATATTCCAAATCATTGCAGGCCTGTAAATGACACCTGCCCTGAAAACATATCCTGGGGTCATATATCGACCAAATAGTTCAAAAGACGTCCATATTTCAAAACGACAGTTTCAAGAGGCATATTTCACGCACATTAGTGTTCTGCTTCTTTTGCTTTCTTTCTTTTTTGGTAAAAAAAAACGGGAATGGAAAAAGGCAACCCTCAGAATGGGCGAAAACGTTCGCAAACGAATCAATGGACAAGGGTTTAATCTCCAATATATATAAACAGCTCACGCAGCTTAATATTAATAAAACAAACAGCCCAATACAAAAATGGGCAGAAGATTTAAATAGACGTTTCTTCAAAGAAGTCACAGAGACGGCCAAGACGCATATGAAAAGCTGCTCAACACCACTAATTATTAGAGAAATGCAAATCAAAATGACAATGAGGTATCACCTCACACCTGTTAGAATCGGCAGCATCAGAAAATCTACAAACAACAAATTCTGGGGAGGGTGTGGACAAAAGGAACCCTCTTCCACTATTGGTGGGAAGGTAAATTGATACAGTCACTATGGAGAACAGTATGGAGTTTCCTTAAAGAAACTAGAAATAGAATTACCATAGGATCCAGCAAACCCACTTCTGGGCATATACCCAGAGACAACCATAAATCAAAAACACACATTCACCACAATGTTCATTGCAGCACTATTTACAATAGCCAGGTAATGGAAGCAACCTAAATGCCCACAGACAGACGAATGGATAAAGATGTGGTACATACATAAAATGGGATATGACTCAGCCATGAAAAGGAATGAAACTGGGTTATTTGTAGAGAAGTCGGTGGATCTAGAGACTGTCATACAGAATGAAGTAAGTCAGAAAGAGCAAAACAAATATTCTGTATTAATGCATGTATGTGGAACCTAGATATATGGTACAGATGAACAGGTTTGCAGGGCAGAAATAGAGAAACAGAGGTAGAGAACAAACGTATGGACACAAAGTGGGGGAAGTCATGGGGTGTTGGTGGTCAGATGAGTTGGGAGATAGGTATTGACCTGTATATATGTATATGAATAAAATAGATAACTAATAATAACCTGCTGTATAGAAAAATAAATATGATTAAACTGCAAAATTTTTAGAAATGAAATTTAAAAATAAAACAGAAAAAAAGTTCTTCCCTTCACACAGATGTATTTCTATGAATGAATTATTTCCATGCTTATATCAATAAATACATAAAAGATGAATAACTTCTAACTTGAACCAAAAAAGAAAAAAAAATCCTGTACCCAGCAGTTATACAGAGGAAAACCCTATCAGGGCACTTGTTCCAGCGGTAAACAATTCTGAGATTGGTCAGAGGTGGGGAATCATCTCCCATATAGCCAGCAGCCCGGCCCCCCCACGCAAGGAGCGTCCTGATTGCAAAGCTGGGGGACAGTGCCGAGGCCTCTGTGAGTAAACGTGAGCTGAGCCCCAGGCCAGCTGCTGCTGAACTGTTCCCACCCTTCCCAGGTAAAACACCTGAATATGTACAAGGGCTTGAAAGCCTAGAGGAAGGGCCGTGGAGCCACACCAGCGACAGCACGCAGGCCAACTTGGTGCCTGCAGGCCAGCCAGGATGGTCCTGGCCGCGGGCGCTCTTCTGGAAGCTTTCCATTTCCCTGCCTGAGATACCACTCCTGTCCCGGCCCCCACTCTTTTTTTTCCTTCCACACCTCAGCCCGGAGAGAAATTTCAGTGGAAATTATGGGTGACACATCCTCTTCTTTACAGGTGGCAGCCTGGCAACTCCTGCAGAAATTCCAGCAGAGCCCCACTCACACCGGGCCACAAACAAAGCCGTGGACCCTCACACCCTCCAACCAGCACAGCCCCGAGACTGCTGACGGGGCAGAGAATATGGAGTCAGGCACAGCTGCAGGGGCTATTGCTGCCTGGAGTGCTGTTTCTATCGAACTCAACACAGGCACACCTGGGGAGGGCTTGCCGGCAGGGTCAGGCTGCCCAGGTCAGCTAATCCTCAGCCCTCAGGGAATCACATTGCAGAAAATGGACCTCGCTAAGACAGAATATTAGCCAAGGAAAAAAAGGGCACAATGCCATTTGCAGCCCCGTAGATGAGTCTACAGGTAAGCACGGGACTTGTAGTAAGTCAGAAAGTGAAAGACACATATCGTAGGATATCACTTATAGGTGTTACCTAAAAACGGATACCAGGGCAGATATTTCCACGGAGAAGGGCAATCACAGATTCATTAAACAAACTTATGGTTCACCAATGGAAAGGTGTGAGGATTGGATTCATTACGATATTGGGGTTAAGAGACATATACAAACACAGGTGAAATATATAATCACCAAAGACCTACGGAATGCCAAGAGAAGACTACTCAACATTCTGTCATAACGTACATGGGAAAAGGGTCCCAGGAAGAACAGACATATGTATATGTGTAAAAGAACCACATCTTGCACACCTACAACAAGCAAACGATGTAATCAAACTTGCTGTAATAAAAAATTAAAAATTAAATTAAAAACACGAACAAGAAGTAGTGAGACAAACTTGAGGGGCTTTCTCCTGGCACATTCCATTCTAAATTCCAATCTAGAACAGGCTTCCATTGAGGCTCTGTTGCCCTGGTAACCAGATTTGCTAAGGGAGAACTGCTGCCACCTTGTGGCCATTTCGCACAACAGCAGCTTTAATCCCAGCGCTACTGGTCAGTGGATATTCCAAATCATTGCAGGCCTGTAAATGACACCTGCCCTGAAAACAAATCCTGGGGTCATATATCGACCAAATAGTTCAAAAGACGTCCATATTTCAAAACGACAGTTTCAAGAGGCATATTTCACGCACATTAGTGTTCTGCTTCTTTTGCTTTCTTTCTTTTTTGGTTAAAAAAAACGGGAATGGAAAAAGGCAACCCTCAGAATGGGCGAAAACGTTCGCAAACGAATCAATGGACAAGGGTTTAATCTCCAATATATATAAACAGCTCACGCAGCTTAATATTAATAAAACAAACAACCCAATACAAAAATGGGCAGAAGATCTAAATAGACGTTTCTTCAAAGAAGTCACAGAGACGGCCAAGACGCATATGAAAAGCTGCTCAACACCACTAATTATTAGAGAAATGCAAATCAAAATGACAATGAGGTATCACCTCACACCTGTTAGAATCGGCAGCATCAGAAAATCTACAAACAACAAATTCTGGGGAGGGTGTGGACAAAAGGAACCCTCTTCCACTATTGGTGGGAAGGTAAATTGATACAGTCACTATGGAGAAGAGTATGGAGTTTCCTTAAAGAAACTAGAAATAGAATTACCATAGGATCCAGCAATCCCACTTCTGGGCATATACCCAGAGACAACCATAAATCAAAAACACACATTCACCACAATGTTCATTGCAGCACTATTTACAATAGCCAGGTAATGGAAGCAACCTAAATGCCCACAGACAGACGAATGGATAAAGATGTGGTACATACATAAAATGGGATATGACTCAGCCATGAAAAGGAATGAAACTGGGTTATTTGTAGAGAAGTCGGTGGATCTAGAGACTGTCATACAGAATGAAGTAAGTCAGAAAGAGCAAAACCAATATTCTGTATTGATGCATGTATGTGGAACCTAGATATATGGTACAGATGAACAGGTTTGCAGGGCAGAAATAGAGAAACAGAGGTAGAGAACAAACGTATGGACACCAAGTGGGGGAAGCCATGGGGTGTTGGTGGTCAGATGAGTTGGGAGATAGGTATTGACCTGTATATATGTATATGAATAAAATAGATAATTAATAATAACCTGCTGTATAGAAAAATAAATATAATTAAACTTCAAAATTTTTAGAAATGAAATTTAAAAGTAAAACAGAAAAAAAGTTCTTCCCTTCACACAGATGTATTTCTATGAATGAATTATTTCCATGCTTATATCAACAAATACATAAAAGATGAATAACTTCTAACTTGAACCAAAAAAGAAAAAACAAATCCTGTACCCAGCAGTTATACAGAGGAAAACCCTATCAGGGCACTTGTTCCAGCGGTAAACAATTCTGAGATTGGTCAGAGGTGGGGAATCATCTCCCATACAGCCAGCAGCCCGGCCCCCCCACGCAAGGAGCGTCCTGATTGCCAAGCTGGGGGACAGTGCCAAGGCCTCTGTGAGTAAACGTGAGCTGAGCCTCAGGCCAGCTGCTGCTGAACTGTTCCCACCCTTCCCAGGTAAAACACCTGAATATGTACAAGGGCTTGAAAGCCTAGAGGAAGGGCCGTGGAGCCACACCAGCGACAGCACGCAGGCCAACTTGGTGCCTGCAGGCCAGCCAGGATGGTCCTGGCCCCGGGCGTTCTTCTGGAAGCTTTCCATTTCCCTGCCTGAGATACCACTCCTGTCCCGGCCCCCACTCCTTATTTTCCTCCCTCACCTCAGCCCGGAGAGAAATTCCAGTGGAAGTTATGGGTGACACAACCTCTTCTTTACAGGTGGCAACCTGGCAACTCCTTCAGAAATTCCAGCAGAGCCCCACTCACACCGGCCAACAACAAAGCCATGGACGCTCCCACCCTCCCACCAGCACAGCCCCGAGACTGCTGACGGGGCAGAGAATATGGAGTCAGGCACAGCTGCAGGGGCTATTGCTGCCTGGAGTGCTGTTTCTATTGAACTCAACACAGGCACACCTAGGGAGGGCTTGCCGGCAGGGTCAGGCTGCTCAGGTCAGCTAATCCTCAGCCCTCAGGGAATCACATTGCAGAAAATGGACCTCACTAAGACAGAATATTAGCCAAGGAAAAAAAGAGCACAATGCCATTTGCAGCCCCGTAGATGAGTCTACAGGTAATCACGTGACTTGTAGTAAGTCAGAAAGTGAAAGACACATATCGTAGGATATCACTTATAGGTGTTACCTAAAAACGGATACCAGGGCAGATATTTCCACGGAGAAGGGCAATCAAAGATTCATTAAACAAACTTATGGTTCACCAATGGAAAGGTGTGAGGATTGGATTCATTACGATATTGGGGTTAAGAGACATATACAAACACAGGTGAAATATATAATCACCAAAGACCTACGGAATGCCAAGAGAAGACTACTCAACATTCTGTCATAACGTACATGGGAAAAGGGTCCCAGGAAGAACAGACATATGTATATGTGTAAAAGAACCACATCTTGCACACCTACAACAAGCAAACGTTGTAATCAAACTTGCTGTAATAAAAAATTAAAAATTAAATTAAAAACACGAACAAGAAGTAGTGAGACAAACTTGAGGGGCTTTCTCCTGGCACATTCCATTCTAAATTCCAATCTAGAACAGGCTTCCAATGAGGCTCTGTTGCCCTGGTAACCAGATTTGCTAAGGGAGAACTGCTGCCACCTTGTGGCCATTTCGCACAACAGCAGCTTTAATCCCAGTGCTACTGGTCAGTGGATATTCCAAATCATTGCAGGCCTGTAAATGACACCTGCCCTGAAAACAAATCCTGGGGTCATATATCGACCAAAAAGTTCAAAAGACGTCCATATTTCAAAACGACAGTTTCAAGAGGCATATTTCACGCACATTAGTGTTCTGCTTCTTTTGCTTTCTTTCTTTTCTGGTTAAAAAAAAACAGGAATGGAAAAAGGCAACCCTCAGAATGGGCGAAAACGTTCGCAAACGAATCAATGGACAAGGGTTTAATCTCCAATATATATAAACAGCTGACGCAGCTTAATATTAATAAAACAAACAACCCAATACAAAAATGGGCAGAAGATCTAAATAGACGTTTCTTCAAAGAAGTCACAGAGACGGCCAAGACGCACATGAAAAGATGCTCAACACCACTAATTATTAGAGATATGCAAATCAAAACGACAATGAGGTATCACCTCACACCTGTTAGAATCGGCAGCATCAGAAAATCTACAAACAACAAATTCTGGGGAGGGTGTGGACAAAAGGAACCCTCTTCCACAATTGGTGGGAAGGTAAATTGATACAGTCACTATGGAGAACAGTATGGAGTTTCCTTAAAGAAACTAGAAATAGAATTACCATAGGATCCAGCAATCCCACTTCTGGGCATATACACAGACAACCATAAATCAAAAACACACATTCACCACAATGTTCATTGCAGCACTATTTACAATAGCCAGGTAATGGAAGCAACCTAAATGCCCACAGACAGATGAATGGATAAAGATGTGGTACATACATAAAATGGGATATGACTCAGCCATGAAAAGGAATGAAACTGGGTTATTTGTAGAGAAGTCGGTGGATCTAGAGACTGTCATACAGAATGAAGTAAGTCAGAAAGAGCAAAACAAATATTCTGTATTAATGCATGTATGTGGAACCTAGATATATGGTACAGATGAACAGGTTTGCAGGGCAGAAATAGAGAAACAGAGGTAGAGAACAAACGTATGGACACCAAGTGGGGGAAGCCATGGGGTGATGGTGGTCAGATGAGTTGGGAGATACGTATTGACCTGTATATATGTATATGAATAAAATAGATAACTAATAATAACCTGCTGTATAGAAAAATAAATATAATTAAACTGCAAAATTTTTAGAAATGAAATTTAAAAATAAAACAGAAAAAAGTTCTTCCCTTCACACAGATGTATTTCTATGAATGAATTATTTCCATGCTTATATCAATAAATACATAAAAGATGAATAAATTCTAACTTGAACCAAAAAAGAAAAAAAAAACCTGAACCCAGCAGTTATACAGAGGAAAACCCTTTCAGAGCACTTGCTCTGGCGGTAAACAATTCTGACATTGGTCAGTGGTGGGGAATCATCTCCCATACAGCCAGCAGCCCGGCCCCCCCACGCAAGGAGCATCCTCATTGCAAAGCTGGGGGACCGTGCCGAGGCCTCTGTGAGTAAACGTGAGCTGAGCCCCAGGCCAGCTGCTGCTGAATGTTCCCACCCTTCCCAGGTAAAACACCTGAATATGTACAAGGGCTTGAAAGCCTACAGGAAGGGCCGTGGAGCCACACCAGCGACAGCACGCAGGCCAACTTGGTGCCTGCAGGCCAGCCAGGATGATACTGGCCCCGGCACTCTTCTAGAAGCTTTCCATTTCCCTGCCTGATATACCCCTCCTGTCCCGGCCATCATTCCTTTTTTTCCTTCCTCACCTCAGCCCGGAGAGAAATTCCAGTGGAAGTTATGGGTGACAGATCCTCTTCTTTACAGGTGGCAGCCTGGCAACTCCTGCAGAAAGTCCAGCAGAGCCCCACTCACACCGGGCCACCAACAAAGCCGTGGACCCTCACACCCTCCCACCAGCACAGCCTCGAGACTGCTGACGGGGCAGAGAATATGGAATCAGGCACAGCTGCAGGGGCTATTGCTGCCTGGAGTGCTGTTTCTATCGACCTCAACCCACGCACACCTGGGGAGGGCTTGCCGGCAGGGTCAGGCTGCCCAGGTCAGCTAATCCTCAGCCCTCAGGGAATCACATTGCAGAAAATGGACCTCGCTAAGACAGAATATTAGCCAAGGAAAAAAAGGGCACAATGCCATTTGCAGCCCCTTAGATGAGTCTACAGGTAAGCACGGGACTTGTAGTAAGTCAGAAAGTGAAAGACACATATCGTAGGATATCACTTATAGGTGTTACCTAAAAACGGATACCAGGGCAGATATTTCCACGGAGAAGGGCAATCACAGATTCATTAAACAAACTTGTGGTTCACCAATGGAAAGGTGTGAGGATTGGATTCATTACGATATTGGGGTTAAGAGACATATACAAACACAGGTGAAATATATAATCACCAAAGACCTACGGAATGCCAAGAGAAGACTACTCAACATTCTGTCATAACGTACATGGGAAAAGGGTCCCAGGAAGAACAGACATATGTATATGTGTAACAGAACCACATCTTGCACACCTACAACAAGCAAACGTTGTAATCAAACTTGCTGTAATAAAAAATTAAAAATTAAATTAAAAACACGAACAAGAAGTAGTGAGACAAACTTGAGGGGCTTTCTCCTGGCACATTCCATTCTAAATTCCAATCTAGAACAGGCTTCCATTGAGGCTCTGTTGCCCTAGTAACCAGATTTGCTAAGGGAGAACTGCTGCCACCTTGTGGCCATTTCGCACAACAGCAGCTTTAATCCCAGCGCTACTGGTCAGTGGATATTCCAAATCATTGCAGGCCTGTAAATGACACCTGCCCTGAAAACAAATCCTGGGGTCATATATCGACCAAAAAGTTCAAAAGACGTCCATATTTCAAAACGACAGTTTCAAGAGGCATATTTCACGCACATTAGTGTTCTGCTTCTTTTGCTTTCTTTCTTTTTTGGTTAAAAAAAAACGGGAATGGAAAAAGGCAACCCTCAGAATGGGCGAAAACGTTCGCAAACGAATCAATGGACAAGGGTTTAATCTCCAATATATATAAACAGCTCACGCAGCTTAATATTAATAAAACAAACAACCCAATACAAAAATGGGCAGAAGATCTAAATAGACGTTTCTTCAAAGAAGTCACAGAGACGGCCAAGACGCACATGAAAAGATGCTCAACACCACTAATTATTAGAGAAATGCAAATCAAAACGACAATGAGGTATCACCTCACACCTGTTAGAATCGGCAGCATCAGAAAATCTACAAACAACAAATTCTGGGGAGGGTGTGGACAAAAGGAACCCTCTTCCACTATTGGTGGGAAGGTAAATTGATACAGTCACTATGGAGAACAGTATGGAGTTTCCTTAAAGAAACTAGAAATAGAATTACCATAGGATCCAGCAATCCCACTTCTGGGCATATACACAGAGACAACCATAAATCAAAAACACACATTCACCACAATGTTCATTGCAGCACTATTTACAATAGCCAGGTAATGGAAGCAACCTAAATGCCCACAGACAGATGAATGGATAAAGATGTGGTACATACATAAAATGGGATATGACTCAGCCATGAAAAGGAATGAAACTGGGTTATTTGTAGAGAAGTCGGTGGATCTAGAGACTGTCATACAGAATGAAGTAAGTCAGAAAGAGCAAAACAAATATTCTGTATTAATGCATGTATGTGGAACCTAGATATATGGTACAGATGAACAGGTTTGCAGGGCAGAAATAGAGAAACAGAGGTAGAGAACAAACGTATGGACACCAAGTGGGGGAAGCCATGGGGTGATGGTGGTCAGATAAGTTGGGAGATAGGTATTGACCTGTATATATGTATATGAATAAAATAGATAACTAATAATAACCTGCTGTATAGAAAAATAAATATAATTAAACTGCAAAATTTTTAGAAATGAAATTTAAAAATAAAACAGAAAAAAGTTCTTCCCTTCACACAGATGTATTTCTATGAATGAATTATTTCCATGCTTATATCAATAAATACATAAAAGATGAATAAATTCTAACTTGAACCAAAAAAGAAAAAAAAAACCTGAACCCAGCAGTTATACAGAGGAAAACCCTATCAGGGCACTTGCTCCAGTGGTAAACAATTCTGACATTGGTCAGAGGTGGGGAATCATCTCCCATACAGCCAGCAGCCCGGCCCCCCCACGCAAGGAGCATCCTCATTGCAAAGCTGGGGGACCGTGCCGAGGCCTCTGTGAGTAAACGTGAGCTGAGCCCCAGGCCAGCTGCTGCTGAACTGTTCCCACCCTTCTCAGGTAAAACACCTGAATATGTACAAGGGCTTGAAAGCCTAGAGGAAGGGCCGTGGAGCCACACCAGCGACAGCAGGCAGGCCAACTTGGTGCCTGCAGGCCAGCCAGGATGGTCCTGGCCACGGGAACTCTTCTGGAAGCTTTCCATTTCCCTGCCTGATATAACCCTCCTGTCCCGGCCTCCATTCCTTTTTTTCCTTCCTCACCTCAGCCCGGAGAGAAATTCCAGTGGAAGTTATGGGTGACACATCCTCTTCTTTACAGGTGGCAGCCTGGCAACTCCTGCAGAAAGTCCAGCAGAGCCCCACTCACACCGGGCCACCAACAAAGCCGTGGACCCTCACACCCTCCCACCAGCACAGCCCCGAGACTGCTGACGGGGCAGAGAATATGGAGTCCGGCACAGCTGCAGGGGCTATTGCTGCCTGGAGTGCTGTTTCTATCGACCTCAACCCAGGCACACCTGAGGAGGGCTTGCCGGCAGGGTCAGGCTGCCCAGGTCAGCTAATCCTCAGCCCTCAGGGAATCACATTGCAGAAAATGGACCTCGCTAAGCCAGAATATTAGCCAAGGAAAAAAAGGGCACAATGCCATTTGCAGCCAGGTAGATGAGTCTACAGGTAATCACGTGACTTGTAGTAAATCAGAAAGTGAAAGACACATATCGTAGGATATCACTTATAGGTGTTACCTAAAAACGGATACCAGGGCAGATATTTCCACAGAGAAGGGCAATCACAGATTCATTAAACAAACTTATGGTTCACCAATGGAAAGGTGTGAGGATTGGATTCATTACGATATTGGGGTTAAGAGACATATACAAACACAGGTGAAGTATATAATCACCAAAGACCTACGGAATGCCAAGAGAAGACTACTCAACATTCTGTCATAACGTACATGGGAAAAGGGTCCCAGGAAGAACAGACATATGTATATGTGTAACAGAACTACATCTTGCACACCTACAAAAAGCAAACGTTGTAATCAAACTTGCTGTAATAAAAAATTAAAAATTAAATTAAAAACACGAACAAGAAGTAGTGAGACAAACTTGAGGGCTTTCTCCTGGCACCTTCCATCCTAAATTCCAATCTAGAACACGGTTTCCATTGAGGCTCTGTTGCCCTAGTAACCAGATTTGCTAAGGGAGAACTGCTGCCACCTTGTGGCCGTTTCACACAATATCAGCTTTAATTCCAGCGCTAATGGTCAGTGGATATTCCAAATCATTGCTGGCCTGTAAATGACACCTGCCCTGAAAACAAATCCTGGGGTCATATATAGACAAAAAAGTTCAAAAGACGTCCATATTTCAAAACGACAGTTTCAAGAGGCATATTTCACGCACATTAGTGTTCTGTTTCTTTTGCTTTCTTTCTTTTTTGGTTAAAAAAAACGGGAATAAAAAAGGCAACCCTCAGAATGGGCCAAAACGTTCGCAAACGAATCAATGGACAATGGTTTAATCTCCAACATATATAAACAGCTCACGCAGCTTAATATTAATAAAACAAACAACCCAATACAAAAAATGGGCAGAAGATCTAAATAGACGTTTCTTCAAAGAAGTCACAGAGATGGCCAAGACGCACATGAAAAGCTGCTCAACACCACTAATTATTAGAGAAATGCAAATCACAACGACAATGAGGTATCACCTCACACCTGTTAGAATCGGCATCATCAGAAAATCTACAAACAACAAATACTGGGGAGGGTGTGGACAAAAGGAACCCTCTTCCAGTATTAGTGGGAAGGTAAAATTGATACAGTCACTATGGAGAACAGTATGGAGTTTCCTTAAAGAAACTAGAAATAGAATTACCATAGGATCCAGGAATCCCACTTCTGGGCATATACCCAGAGACAACCATAAATCAAAAACACACATTCACCACAATGTTCATTGCAGCACTATTTACAATAGCCAGGTAATGGAAGCAACCTAAATGCCCACAGACAGATGAATGGATAAAGATGTGGTACATACATAAAATGGGATATGACTCAGCCATGAAAAGGAATGAAACTGGGTTATTTGTAGAGAAGTCGGTGGATCTAGAGACTGTCATACAGAATGAAGTAAGTCAGAAAGAGCAAAACAAATATTCTGTATTAATGCATGTATGTGGAACCTAGATATATGGTACAGATGAACAGGTTTTCAGGGCAGAAATAGAGAAACAGAGGTAGAGAACAAACGTATGGACACCAAGTGGGGGAAGCCATGGGGTGATGGTGGTCAGATGAGTTGGGAGATACGTATTGACCTATATATATGTATATGAATAAAATAGATAACTAATAATAACCTGCTGTATAGAAAAATAAATATAATTAAACTGCAAAATTTTTAGAAATGAAATTTAAAAATAAAACAGAAAAAAGTTCTTCCCTTCACACAGATGTATTTCTATGAATGAATTATTTCCATGCTTATATCAATAAATACATAAAAGATGAATAAATTCTAACTTGAACCAAAAAAGAAAAAAAAAACCTGAACCCAGCAGTTATACAGAGGAAAACCCTTTCAGAGCACTTGCTCTGGCGGTAAACAATTCTGACATTGGTCAGTGGTGGGGAATCATCTCCCATACAGCCAGCAGCCCGGCCCCCCCACGCAAGGAGCATCCTCATTGCAAAGCTGGGGGACCGTGCCGAGGCCTCTGTGAGTAAACGTGAGCTGAGCCCCAGGCCAGCTGCTGCTGAATGTTCCCACCCTTCCCAGGTAAAACACCTGAATATGTACAAGGGCTTGAAAGCCTACAGGAAGGGCCGTGGAGCCACACCAGGGACAGCACGCAGGCCAACTTGGTGCCTGCAGGCCAGCCAGGATGATACTGGCCCCGGCACTCTTCTAGAAGCTTTCCATTTCCCTGCCTGATATACCCCTCCTGTCCCGGCCATCATTCCTTTTTTTCCTTCCTCACCTCAGCCCGGAGAGAAATTCCAGTGGAAGTTATGGGTGACACATCCTCTTCTTTACAGGTGGCAGCCTGGCAACTCCTGCAGAAAGTCCAGCAGAGCCCCACTCACACCGGGCCACCAACAAAGCCGTGGACCCTCACACCCTCCCACCAGCACAGCCTCGAGACTGCTGACGGGGCAGAGAATATGGAATCAGGCACAGCTGCAGGGGCTATTGCTGCCTGGAGTGCTGTTTCTATCGACCTCAACCCACGCACACCTGGGGAGGGCTTGCCGGCAGGGTCAGGCTGCCCAGGTCAGCTAATCCTCAGCCCTCAGGGAATCACATTGCAGAAAATGGACCTCGCTAAGACAGAATATTAGCCAAGGAAAAAAAGGGCACAATGCCATTTGCAGCCCCTTAGATGAGTCTACAGGTAAGCACGGGACTTGTAGTAAGTCAGAAAGTGAAAGACACATATCGTAGGATATCACTTATAGGTGTTACCTAAAAACGGATACCAGGGCAGATATTTCCACGGAGAAGGGCAATCACAGATTCATTAAACAAACTTGTGGTTCACCAATGGAAAGGTGTGAGGATTGGATTCATTACGATATTGGGGTTAAGAGACATATACAAACACAGGTGAAATATATAATCACCAAAGACCTACGGAATGCCAAGAGAAGACTACTCAACATTCTGTCATAACGTACATGGGAAAAGGGTCCCAGGAAGAACAGACATATGTATATGTGTAACAGAACCACATCTTGCACACCTACAACAAGCAAACGTTGTAATCAAACTTGCTGTAATAAAAAATTAAAAATTAAATTAAAAACACGAACAAGAAGTAGTGAGACAAACTTGAGGGGCTTTCTCCTGGCACATTCCATTCTAAATTCCAATCTAGAACAGGCTTCCATTGAGGCTCTGTTGCCCTAGTAACCAGATTTGCTAAGGGAGAACTGCTGCCACCTTGTGGCCATTTCGCACAACAGCAGCTTTAATCCCAGCGCTACTGGTCAGTGGATATTCCAAATCATTGCAGGCCTGTAAATGACACCTGCCCTGAAAACAAATCCTGGGGTCATATATCGACCAAAAAGTTCAAAAGACGTCCATATTTCAAAACGACAGTTTCAAGAGGCATATTTCACGCACATTAGTGTTCTGCTTCTTTTGCTTTCTTTCTTTTTTGGTTAAAAAAAAACGGGAATGGAAAAAGGCAACCCTCAGAATGGGCGAAAACGTTCGCAAACGAATCAATGGACAAGGGTTTAATCTCCAATATATATAAACAGCTCACGCAGCTTAATATTAATAAAACAAACAACCCAATACAAAAATGGGCAGAAGATCTAAATAGACGTTTCTTCAAAGAAGTCACAGAGACGGCCAAGACGCACATGAAAAGATGCTCAACACCACTAATTATTAGAGAAATGCAAATCAAAACGACAATGAGGTATCACCTCACACCTGTTAGAATCGGCAGCATCAGAAAATCTACAAACAACAAATTCTGGGGAGGGTGTGGACAAAAGGAACCCTCTTCCACTATTGGTGGGAAGGTAAATTGATACAGTCACTATGGAGAACAGTATGGAGTTTCCTTAAAGAAACTAGAAATAGAATTACCATAGGATCCAGCAATCCCACTTCTGGGCATATACACAGAGACAACCATAAATCAAAAACACACATTCACCACAATGTTCATTGCAGCACTATTTACAATAGCCAGGTAATGGAAGCAACCTAAATGCCCACAGACAGATGAATGGATAAAGATGTGGTACATACATAAAATGGGATATGACTCAGCCATGAAAAGGAATGAAACTGGGTTATTTGTAGAGAAGTCGGTGGATCTAGAGACTGTCATACAGAATGAAGTAAGTCAGAAAGAGCAAAACAAATATTCTGTATTAATGCATGTATGTGGAACCTAGATATATGGTACAGATGAACAGGTTTGCAGGGCAGAAATAGAGAAACAGAGGTAGAGAACAAACGTATGGACACCAAGTGGGGGAAGCCATGGGGTGATGGTGGTCAGATAAGTTGGGAGATAGGTATTGACCTGTATATATGTATATGAATAAAATAGATAACTAATAATAACCTGCTGTATAGAAAAATAAATATAATTAAACTGCAAAATTTTTAGAAATGAAATTTAAAAATAAAACAGAAAAAAGTTCTTCCCTTCACACAGATGTATTTCTATGAATGAATTATTTCCATGCTTATATCAATAAATACATAAAAGATGAATAAATTCTAACTTGAACCAAAAAAGAAAAAAAACACCTGAACCCAGCAGTTATACAGAGGAAAACCCTATCAGGGCACTTGCTCCAGTGGTAAACAATTCTGACATTGGTCAGAGGTGGGGAATCATCTCCCATACAGCCAGCAGCCCGGCCCCCCCACGCAAGGAGCATCCTCATTGCAAAGCTGGGGGACCGTGACGAGGCCTCTGTGAGTAAACGTGAGCTGAGCCCCAGGCCAGCTGCTGCTGAACTGTTCCCACCCTTCTCAGGTAAAACACCTGAATATGTACAAGGGCTTGAAAGCCTAGAGGAAGGGCCGTGGAGCCACACCAGCGACAGCAGGCAGGCCAACTTGGTGCCTGCAGGCCAGCCAGGATGGTCCTGGCCACGGGAACTCTTCTGGAAGCTTTCCATTTCCCTGCCTGATATAACCCTCCTGTCCCGGCCTCCATTCCTTTTTTTCCTTCCTCACCTCAGCCCGGAGAGAAATTCCAGTGGAAGTTATGGGTGACACATCCTCTTCTTTACAGGTGGCAGCCTGGCAACTCCTGCAGAAAGTCCAGCAGAGCCCCACTCACACCGGGCCACCAACAAAGCCGTGGACCCTCACACCCTCCCACCAGCACAGCCCCGAGACTGCTGACGGGGCAGAGAATATGGAGTCCGGCACAGCTGCAGGGGCTATTGCTGCCTGGAGTGCTGTTTCTATCGACCTCAACCCAGGCACACCTGAGGAGGGCTTGCCGGCAGGGTCAGGCTGCCCAGGTCAGCTAATCCTCAGCCCTCAGGGAATCACATTGCAGAAAATGGACCTCGCTAAGCCAGAATATTAGCCAAGGAAAAAAAGGGCACAATGCCATTTGCAGCCAGGTAGATGAGTCTACAGGTAATCACGTGACTTGTAGTAAATCACAAAGTGAAAGACACATATCGTAGGATATCACTTATAGGTGTTACCTAAAAACGGATACCAGGGCAGATATTTCCACAGAGAAGGGCAATCACAGATTCATTAAACAAACTTATGGTTCACCAATGGAAAGGTGTGAGGATTGGATTCATTACGATATTGGGGTTAAGAGACATATACAAACACAGGTGAAGTATATAATCACCAAAGACCTACGGAATGCCAAGAGAAGACTACTCAACATTCTGTCATAACGTACATGGGAAAAGGGTCCCAGGAAGAACAGACATATGTATATGTGTAACAGAACTACACCTTGCACACCTACAAAAAGCAAACGTTGTAATCAAACTTGCTGTAATAAAAAATTAAAAATTAAATTAAAAACACGAACAAGAAGTAGTGAGACAAACTTGAGGGCTTTCTCCTGGCACCTTCCATCCTAAATTCCAATCTAGAACACGGTTTCCATTGAGGCTCTGTTGCCCTAGTAACCAGATTTGCTAAGGGAGAACTGCTGCCACCTTGTGGCCGTTTCACACAATATCAGCTTTAATTCCAGCGCTAATGGTCAGTGGATATTCCAAATCATTGCTGGCCTGTAAATGACACCTGCCCTGAAAACAAATCCTGGGGTCATATATAGACAAAAAAGTTCAAAAGACGTCCATATTTCAAAACGACAGTTTCAAGAGGCATATTTCACGCACATTAGTGTTCTGTTTCTTTTGCTTTCTTTCTTTTTTGGTTAAAAAAAACGGGAATGGAAAAAGGCAACCCTCAGAATGGGCCAAAACGTTCGCAAACGAATCAATGGACAATGGTTTAATCTCCAACATATATAAACAGCTCACGCAGCTTAATATTAATAAAACAAACAACCCAATACAAAAAATGGGCAGAAGATCTAAATAGACGTTTCTTCAAAGAAGTCACAGAGACGGCCAAGACGCACATGAAAAGCTGCTCAACACCACTAATTATTAGAGAAATGCAAATCACAACGACAATGAGGTATCACCTCACACCTGTTAGAATCGGCATCATCAGAAAATCTACAAACAACAAATACTGGGGAGGGTGTGGACAAAAGGAACCCTCTTCCAGTATTAGTGGGAAGGTAAAATTGATACAGTCACTATGGAGAACAGTATGGAGTTTCCTTAAAGAAACTAGAAATAGAATTACCATAGGATCCAGCAATCCCACTTCTGGGCATATACCCAGAGACAACCATAAATCAAAAACACACATTCACCACAATGTTCATTGCAGCACTATTTACAATAGCCAGGTAATGGAAGCAACCTAAATGCCCACAGACAGACGAATGGATAAAGATGTGGTACATATATAAAATGGGATATGACTCAGACATGAAAAGGAATGAAACTGGGTTATTTGTAGAGAAGTCGGTGGATCTAGACACTGTCATACAGAATGAAGTAAGTCAGAAAGAGCAAAACAAATATTCTGTATTAATGCATGTATGTGGAACCTAGATATATGGTACAGATGAACAGGTTTTCAGGGCAGAAATAGAGAAACAGAGGTAGAGAACAAACGTATGGACACCAAGTGGGGGAAGCCATGGGGTGTTGGTGGTCAGATGAGTTGGGAGATAGGTATTGACCTGTATATATGTATATGAATAAAATAGATAACTAATAATAACCTGCTGTATAGAAAAATAAATATAATTAAACTTCAAAATTTTAGAAATGACATTTAAAAATAAAACAGGAAAAAGTTCTTCCCTTCACACAGATATATTTCTATGAATGTATTATTTCCATGCTTATATCAATAAATACATAAAAGATGAATAAATTCTAACTTGAACCAAAAAAGAAAAATAAAACCTGAACCCAGCAGTTATACAGAGGAAAACCCTATCAGGGCACTTGCTCCAGCGGTAAACAATTCTGAAATTGGTCAGAGGTGGGGAATCATCTCCCATACAGCCAGCAGCCCGGCACCCCCACGCAAGGAGCGTCCTCATTGCAAAGCTGGGGGACAGGGCCGAGGCCTCTGTGAGTAAACGTGAGCTGAGCCCAAGGCGAGCTGCTGCTGAACTGTTCCCACCCTTCCCAGGTAAAACACCTGAATATGTACAAGGGCTTGAAAGCCTAGAGGAAGGGTCGTGGAGACACACCAGCGACAGCACGCATGCCAAATTGGTGCCTGCAGGCCAGCCAGGATAATCCTGGCCCCAGGTGCTCTTCTGGAAGCTTTCCATTTCCCTGCCTGAGATAACCCTCCTGTCCCGGCCCCCACTCCTTTTTTTCCTCCCTCACCTCAGCCCGGAGAGAAATTCCAGCGGAAGTTATGGGTGACACATCCTCTTCTTTACAGGTGGCAGCCTGGCAACTCCTGCAGAAAGTCCAGCAGAGCCCCATTCACACCGGGCCACCAACAAAGCCGTGGACCCTCACACCCTCCTACCAGCACAGCCCCGAGACTGCTGACGGGGCAGAGAATATGGAGTCATGCACAGCTGCAGGGGCTATTGCTGCCTGGAGTGCTGTTTCTATTGACCTCAAACCAGGCACACCTGGGGAGGGCTTGCCGGCAGGATCAGGCTGCCCAGGTCAGCTAATCCTCAGCCCTCATGGAATCACATTGCAGAAAATGGACCTCGCTAATCCAGAATATTAGCCAAGGAAAAAAAGGACACAATGCCATTTGCAGCCCCGTAGATGAGTCTACAGGTAATCACGTGACTTGTAGTAAGTCAGAAAGTGAAAGACACATATCGTAGGATATCACTTATAGGTGTTACCTAAAAACGGATACCAGGGCAGATATTTCCAAGGAGAAGGGCAATCACAGATTCATTAAACAAACTTATGGTTCACCAATGGAAAGGTGTGAGGATTGGATTCATTACGATATTGGGGTTAAGAGACATATACAAACACAGGTGAAATATATAATCACCAAAGACCTACGGAATGCCAAGAGAAGACTACTCAACATTCTGTCATAACGTACATGGGAAAAGGGTCCCAGGAAGAACAGACATATGTATATGTGTAAAAGAACCACATCTTGCACACCTACAACAAGCCAAACGTTGTAATCAAACTTGCTGTAATAAAAAATTAAAAATTAAATTAAAAACATGAACAAGAAGTAGTGAGACAAACTTGAGGGGCTTTCTCCTGGCACATTCAATTCTAAATTCCAATCTAGAACATGACTTCCATTGAGGCTCTGTTGCCCTGGTAACCAGATTTGCTAAGGGAGAACTGCTGCCACCTTGTGGCCGTTTCAAACAACATCAGCTTTAATTCCAGCGCTAATGGTCAGTGGATATTCCAAATCATTGCTGGCCTGTAAATGACACCTGCCCTGAAAACAAATCCTGGGGTCATATATAGACAAAAAAGTTCAAAAGACGTCCATATTTCAAAACGACAGTTTCAAGAGGAATATTTCATGCACATTAGTGTTCTGTTTCTTTTGCTTTCTTTCTTTTTTGGTTAAAAAAAACGGGAATGGAAAAAGGCAACCCTCAGAATGGGCCAAAACATTCGCAAACGAATCAATGGACAATGGTTTAATCTCCAACATATATAAACAGCACACGCAGCTTAATATTAATAAAACAAACAACCCAATACAAAAAATGGGCAGAAGATCTAAATAGACGTTTCTTCAAAGAAGTCACAGAGACGGCCAAGACGCACATGAAAAGCTGCTCAACACCACTAATTATTAGAGAAATGCAAATCACAATGACAATGAGGTATCACCTCACACCTGTTAGAATCGGCATCATCAGAAAATCTACAAACAACAAACTCTGGGGAGGGTGTGGACAAAAGGAGCCCTCTTCCACTATTAGTGGGAAGGTAAAATTGATACAGTCACTATGGAGAATAGTATGGAGTTTCCTTAAAGAAACTAGAAATAGAATTACCATAGGATCCAGCAATCCCACTTCTGGGCATATACCCAGAGACAACCATAAATCAAAAACACACATTCACCACAATGTTCATTGCAGCACTATTTACAATAGCCAGGTAATGGAAGCAACCTAAATGCCCACAGACAGAAGAATGGATAAAGATGTGGTACATATATAAAATGGGATATGACTCAGCCATGAAAAGGAATGAAACTGGGTTATTTGTAGAGAAGTCGGTGGATCTAGAGACTGTCATACAGAATGAAGTAAGTCAGAAAGAGCAAAACAAATATTCTGTATTAATGCATGTATGTGGAACCTAGATATATGGTACAGATGAACAGGTTTGCAGGGCAGAAATAGAGAAACAGAGGTAGAGAACAAACGTATGGACACCAAGTGGGGGAAGCCATGGGGTGTTGGTGGTCAGATGAGTTGGGAGATAGGTATTGACCTGTATATATGTATATGAATAAAATAGATAATTAATAATAACCTGCTGTATAGAAAAATAAATATAATTAAACTTCAAAATTTTTAGAAATGACATTTAAAAATAAAACAGGAAAAAGTTCTTCCCTTCACACAGATATATTTCTATGAATGTATTATTTCCATGCTTATATCAATAAATACATAAAAGATGAATAAATTCTAACTTGAACCAAAAAAGAAAAAAAAAACCTGAACCCAGCAGTTATACAGAGGAAAACCCTATCAGGGCACTTGCTCCAGCGGTAAACAATTCTGAAATTGGTCAGAGGTGGGGAATCATCTCCCATACAGCCAGCAGCCCGGCACCCCCACGCAAGGAGCGTCCTCATTGCAAAGCTGGGGGACAGGGCCGAGGCCTCTGTGAGTAAACGTGAGCTGAGCCCAAGGCGAGCTGCTGCTGAACTGTTCCCACCCTTCCCAGGTAAAACACCTGAATATGTACAAGGGCTTGAAAGCCTAGAGGAAGGGTCGTGGAGACACACCAGTGACAGCACGCATGCCAAATTGGTGCCTGCAGGCCAGCCAGGATAATCCTGGCCCCAGGTGCTCTTCTGGAAGCTTTCCATTTCCCTGCCTGAGATACCCCTCCTGTCCCGGCCCCCACTCCTTTTTTTCCTCCCTCACCTCAGCCCGGAGAGAAATTCCAGCGGAAGTTATGGGTGACACATCCTCTTCTTTACAGGTGGCAGCCTGGCAACTCCTGCAGAAAGTCCAGCAGACCCCCACTCACACCGGGCCACCAACAAAGCCGTGGACCCTCACACCCTCCCACCAGCACAACCCCGAGACTGCTGACGGGGCAGAGAATATGGAGTCATGCACAGCTGCAGGGGCTATTGCTGCCTGGAGTGCTGTTTCTATTGACCTCAACCCAGGCACACCTGGGGAGGGCTTGCCGGCAGGATCAGTCTGCCCAGGTCAGCTAATCCTCAGCCCTCAGGGAATCACATTGCAGAAAATGGACCTCGCTAAGCCAGAATATTAGCCAAGGAAAAAAAGGACACAATGCCATTTGCAGCCCCGTAGATGAGTCTACAGGTAATCACGTGACTTGTAGTAAGTCAGAAAGTGAAAGACACATATCGTAGGATATCACTTATAGGTGTTACCTAAAAACGGATACCAGGGCAGATATTTCCACGGAGAAGGGCAATCACAGATTCATTAAACAAACTTATGGTTCACCAATGGAAAGGTGTGAGGATTGGATTCATTACGATATTGGGGTTAAGAGACATATACAAACACAGGTGAAATATATAATCACCAAAGACCTACGGAATGCCAAGAGAAGACTACTCAACATTCTGTCATAACGTACATGGGAAAAGGGTCCCAGGAAGAACAGACATATGTATATGTGTAAAAGAACCACATCTTGCACACCTACAACAAGCCAAACGTTGTAATCAAACTTGCTGTAATAAAAAATTAAAAATTAAATTAAAAACATGAACAAGAAGTAGTGAGACAAACTTGAGGGGCTTTCTCCTGGCACATTCAATTCTAAATTCCAATCTAGAACACGACTTCCATTGAGGCTCTGTTGCCCTGGTAACCAGATTTGCTAAGGGAGAACTGCTGCCACCTTGTGGCCGTTTCACACAACATCAGCTTTAATTCCAGAGCTAATGGTCAGTGGATATTCCAAATCATTGCTGGCCTGTAAATGACACCTGCCCTGAAAACAAATCCTGGGGTCATATATCGACCAAAAAGTTCAAAAGACGTCCATATTTCAAAACGACAGTTTCAAGAGGCATATTTCACGCACATTAGTGTTCTGTTTCTTTTGCTTTCTTTCTTTTTTGGTTAAAAAAAACGGGAATGGAAAAAGGCAACCCTCAGAATGGGCAAAAACGTTCGCAAACGAATCAATGGACAATGGTTTAATCTCCAACATATATAAACAGCTCACGCAGCTTAATATTAATAAAACAAACAACCCAATACAAAAAATGGGCAGAAGATCTAAATAGACGTTTCTTCAAAGAAGTCACAGAGACGGCCAAGACGCACATGAAAAGCTGCTCAACACCACTAATTATTAGAGAAATGCAAATCACAATGACAATGAGGTATCACCTCACACCTGTTAGAATCGGCATCATCAGAAAATCTACAAACAACAAATTCTGGGGAGGGTGTGGACAAAAGGAACCCTCTTCCACTATTAGTGGGAAGGTAAAATTGATACAGTCACTATGGAGAAGAGTATGGAGTTTCCTTAAAGAAACTAGAAATAGAATTACCATAGGATCCAGCAATCCCACTTCTGGGCATATACCCAGAGACAACCATAAATGAAAAACACACATTCACCACAAAGTTCATTGCAGCACTATTTACAATAGCCAGGTAATGGAAGCAACCTAAATGCCCACAGACAGAAGAATGGATAAAGATGTGGTACATATATAAAATGGGATATGACTCAGCCATGAAAAGGAATGAAACTGGGTTATTTGTAGAGAAGTCGGTGGATCTAGAGACTGTCATACAGAATGAAGTAAGTCAGAAAGAGCAAAACAAATATTCTGTATTAATGCATGTATGTGGAACCTAGATATATGGTACAGATGAACAGGTTTGCAGGGCAGAAATAGAGAAACAGAGGTAGAGAACAAACGTATGGACACCAAGTGGGGGAAGCCATGGGGTGATGGTGGTCAGATGAGTTGGGAGATAGGTATTGACCTGTATATATGTATATGAATAAAATAGATAACTAATAATAACCTGCTGTATAGAAAAATAAATATAATTAAACTTCAAAATTTTTAGAAATGACATTTAAAAATAAAACAGGAATAAGTTCTTCCCTTCACACAGATATATTTCTATGAATGTATTATTTCCATGCTTATATCAATAAATACATAAAAGATGAATAAATTCTAACTTGAACCAAAAAAGAAAAAAAAAAACCTGAACCCAGCAGTTATACAGAGGAAAACCCTATCAGGGCACTTGCTCCAGCGGTAAACAATTCTGAAATTGGTCAGAGGTGGGGAATCATCTCCCATACAGCCAGCAGCCCGGCACCCCCACGCAAGGAGCGTCCTCATTGCAAACCTGGGGGACAGGGCCGAGGCCTCTGTGAGTAAACGTGAGCTGAGCCCAAGGCGAGCTGCTGCTGAACTGTTCCCACCCTTCCCAGGTAAAACACCTGAATATGTACAAGGGCTTGAAAGCCTAGAGGAAGGGTCGTGGAGCCACACCAGCGACAGCACGCAGGCCAACTTGGTGCCTGCAGGCCAGCCAGGATAATCCTGGCCCCAGGTGCTCTTCTGGAAGCTTTCCATTTCCCTGCCTGAGATACCCCTCCTGTCCCGGCCCCCACTCCTTTTTTTCTTCCCTCACCTCAGCCCAGAGAGAAATTCCAGCGGAAGTTATGGGTGACACATCCTCTTCTTTACAGGTGGCAGCCTGGCAACTCCTGCAGAAAGTCCAGCAGAGCCCCACTCACACCGGGCCACCAACAAAGCCGTAGACCCTCACACCCTCCCACCAGCACAGCCCCGAGACGGCTGACGGGGCAGAGAATATGGAGTCAGGCACAGCTGCAGGGGCTATTGCTGCCTGGAGTGCTGTTTCTATCGACCTCAACCCACGCACACCTGGGGAGGGCTTGCCGGCAGGGTCAGGCTGCCCAGGTCAGCTAATCCTCAGCCCTCAGGGAATCACTTTGCAGAAAATGGACCTCACTAAGACAGAATATTAGCCAAGGAAAAAAAGGACACAATGCCATTTGCAGCCCCTTAGATGAGTCTACAGGTAAGCACGTGACTTGTAGTAAGTCAGAAAGTGAAAGACACATATCGTAGGATATCACTTATAGGTGTTACCTAAAAACGGATACCAGGGCAGATATTTCCACGGAGAAGGGCAATCACAGATTCATTAAACAAACTTATGGTTCACCAAAGGAAAGGTGTGAGGATTGGATTCATTACGATATTGGGGTTAAGAGACATATACAAACACAGGTGAAATATATAATCACCAAAGACCTACGGAATGCCAAGAGAAGACTACTCAACATTCTGTCATAACGTACATGGGAAAAGGGTCCCAGGAAGAACAGACATATGTATATGTGTAACAGAACCACATCTTGCACACCTACAACAAGCAAACGTTGTAATCAAACTTGCTGTAATAAAAATTTAAAAATTAAATTAAAAACACGAACAAGAAGTAGTGAGACACACTTGAGGGGCTTTCTCCTGGCACATTCCATTCTAAATTCCAATCTAGAACAGGCTTCCATTGAGGCTCTGTTGCCGTAGTAACCAGATTTGCTAAGGGAGAACTGCTGCCACCTTGTGGCCGTTTCACACAACAGCAGCTTTAATCCCAGCGCTAATGGTCAGTGGATATTCCAAATCATTGCAGGCCTGTAAATGACACCTGCCCTGAAAACAAATCCTGGGGTCATATATCGACCAAAAAGTTCAAAAGACGTCCATATTTCAAAACGACAGTTTCAAGAGGCATATTTCACGCACATTAGTGTTCTGCTTCTTTTGCTTTCTTTCTTTTTTGGTTAAAAAAAACGGGAATGGAAAAAGGCAACCCTCAGAATGGGCGAAAACGTTCGCAAACGAATCAATGGACAAGGGTTTAATCTCCAATATATATAAACAGCTCACGCAGCTTAATATTAATAAAACAAACAACCCAATACAAAAATGGGCAGAAGATCTAAATAGACGTTTCTTCAAAGAAGTCACAGAGACGGCCAAGACGCACATGAAAAGCTGCTCAACACCACTAATTATTAGAGAAATGCAAATCAAAACGACAATGAGGTATCACCTCACACCTGTTAGAATCGGCATCATCAGAAAATCTACAAACAACAAATTCTGGGGAAGGTGTGGACAAAAGGAACCCTCTTCCACTATTAGTGGGAAGGTTAATTGATACAGTCGTATGGAGAACAGTATGGAGTTTCCTTAAAGAAACTAGAAATAGAATTACCATAGGATCCAGCAATCCCACTTCTGGACATATAGCTAGAGAAAACCATAAATCAAAAACACACATTCACCACAATGTTCATTGCAGCACTATTTACAATAGCCAGGTAATGGAAGCAACCTAAATGCCCACAGACAGACGAATGGATAAAGATGTGGTACATACATAAAATGGGATATGACTCAGCCATGAAAAGTAATGAAACTGGGTTATTTGTAGAGAAGTCGGTGGATCTAGAGACTGTCATACAGAATGAAGTAAGTCAGAAAGAGCAAAACAAATATTCTGTATTAATGCATGTATGTGGAACCTAGATATATGGTACAGATGAACAGGTTTGCAGGGCAGAAATAGAGAAACAGAGGTAGAGAACAAACGTATGGACACCAAGTGGGGGAAGCCATGGGGTGTTGGTGGTCAGATGAGTTGGGAGATAGGTATTGACCTGTATATATGTATATGAATAAAATAGATAACTAATAATAACCTGCTGTATAGAAAATTAAATATGATTAAACTTCAAAATTTTTAGAAATGAAATTTAAAAATAAAAGAGAAAAAAAGTTCTTCCCTTCACACAGATGTATTTCTATGAATGATTTATTTCCATGCTTATATCAATAAATACATAAAAGATGAATAACTTCTTACTTGAACCAAAAAAGAAAAAACAAATCCTGTACCCAGCAGTTATACAGAGGAAAACCCTATCAGGGCACTTGTTCCAGCGGTAAACAATTCTGACATTGGTCAGAGGTGGGGAATCATCTCCCATACAGCCAGCAGCCCGGCCCCCCCACGCAAGGAGCGTCCTGATTGCAAAGCTGGGGGACAGTGCCGAGGCCTCTGTGAGTAAACGTGAGCTGAGCCCCAGGCCAGCTGCTGCTGAACTGTTCCCACCCTTCCCAGGTAAAACACCTGAATATGTACAAGGGCTTGAAAGCCTAGAGGAAGGGCCGTGGAGCCACACCAGCGACAGCACGCAGGCCAACTTGGTGCCTGCAGGCCAGCCAGGATGGTCCTGGCCCTGGGAGCTCTTCTGGAAGCTTTCCATTTCCCTGCCTGAGATACCACTCCTGTCCCGGCCCCCACTCCTTTTTTTCCTCCCTCACCTCAGCCCGGAGAGAAATTCCAGTGGAAGTTATGGGTGACACATCCTCTTCTTTACAGGTGGCAACCTGGCAACTCCTGCAGAAATTCCAACAGAGCCCCACTCACACCGGGCCACCAACAAAGCCATGGACCCTCACACCCTCCCACCAGCACAGCCCCGAGACTGCTGACGGGGCAGAGAATATGGAGTCAGGCACAGCTGCAGGGGCTATTGCTGCCTGGAGTGCTGTTTCTATTGAACTCAACCCAGGCACACCTGGCGAGGGCTTGCCGGCAGGGTCACTCTGCCCAGGTCAGCTAATCCTCAGCCCTCAGGGAATCACATTGCAGAAAATGGACCTCGCTAAGACAGAATATTAGCCAAGGAAAAAAAGAGCACAATGCCATTTGCAGCCCCGTAGATGAGTCTACAGGTAATCATGTGACTTGTAGTAAGTCAGAAAGTGAAAGACACATATCGTAGGATATCACTTATAGGTGTTACCTAAAAACGGATACCAGGGCAGATATTTCCACGGAGAAGGGCAATCACAGATTCATTAAACAAACTTATGGTTCACCAATGGAAAGGTGTGAGGATTGGATTCATTACGATATTGGGGTTAAGAGACATATACAAACACAGGTGAAATATATAATCACCAAAGACCTATGGAATGCCAAGAGAAGACTACTCAACATTCTGTCATAACGTACATGGGAAAAGGGTCCCAGGAAGAACAGACATATGTATATGTGTAAAAGAACCACATCTTGCACACCTACAACAAGCAAACGTTGTAATCAAACTTGCTGTAATAAAAAATTAAAAATTAAATTAAAAACACGAACAAGAAGTAGTGAGACAAACTTGAGGGGCTTTCTCCTGGCACATTCCATTCTAAATTCCAATCTAGAACAGGCTTCCATTGAGGCTCTGTTGCCCTGGTAACCAGATTTGCTAAGGGAGAACTGCTGCCACCTTGTGGCCATTTCGCACAACAGCAGCTTTAATCCCAGTGCTACTGGTCAGTGGATATTCCAAATCATTGCAGGCCTGTAAATGACACCTGCCCTGAAAACAAATCCTGGGGTCATATATCGACCAAAAAGTTTAAAAGACGTCCATATTTCAAAACGACAGTTTCAAGAGGCATATTTCACGCACATTAGTGTTCTGCTTATTTTGCTTTCTTTCTTTTTTGGTTAAAAAAAAAACGGGAATGGAAAAAGGCAACCCTCAGAATGGGCGAAAACGTTCGCAAACGAATCAATGGACAAGGGTTTAATCTCCAATATATATAAACAGCTCACGCAGCTTAATATTAATAAAACAAACAACCCAATACAAAAATGGGCAGAAGATCTAAATAGACGTTTCTTCAAAGAAGTCACAGAGACAGCCAAGACGCACATGAAAAGCTGCTCAACACCACTAATTATTAGAGAAATGCAAATCAAAATGACAATGAGGTATCACCTCACACCTGTTAGAATCGGCATCATCAGAAAATCTACAAACAACAAATTCTGGGGAGGGTGTGGACAAAAGGAACCCTCTTCCACTATTGGTGGGAAGGTAAATTGATACAGTCACTATGGAGAACAGTATGGAGTTTCCTTAAAGAAACTAGAAATAGAATTACCATAGGATCCAGCAATCCCACTTCTGGGCATATACACAGAGACAACCATAAATCAAAAACACACATTCACCACAATGTTCATTGCAGCACTATTTACAATAGCCAGGTAATGGAAGCAACCTAAATGCCCACAGACAGACGAATGGATAAAGATGTGGTACATACATAAAATGGGATATGACTCAGCCATAAAAAGGAATGAAACTGGGTTATTTGTAGAGAAGTCGGTGGATCTAGAGACTGTCATACAGAATGAAGTAAGTCAGAAAGAGCAAAACAAATATTCTGTATTAATGCATGTATGTGGAACCTAGATATATGGTACAGATGAACAGGTTTGCAGGGCAGAAATAGAGAAACAGAGGTAGAGAACAAACGTATGGACACCAAGTGGGGGAAGCCATGGGGTGATGGTGGTCAGATGAGTTGGGAGATAGGTATTGACCTGTATATATGTATATGAATAAAATAGATAACTAATAATAACCTGCTGTATAGAAAAATAAATATAATTAAACTGCAAAATTTTTAGAAATGAAATTTAAAAATAAAACAGAAAAAAGTTCTTCCATTCACACAGATGTATTTCTATGAATGAATTATTTCCATGCTTATATCAATAAATACATAAAAGATGAATAAATTCTAACTTGAACCAAAAAAGAAAAAAAAAACCTGAACCCAGCAGTTATACAGAGGAAAACCCTATCAGGGCACTTGCTCCAGCGGTAAACAATTCTGACATTGGTCAGAGGTGGGGAATCATCTCCCATACAGCCAGCAGCCCGGCCCCCCCACGCAAGGAGCATCCTCATTGCAAAGCTGGGGGACCGTGCCGAGGCCTCTGTGAGTAAACGTGAGCTGAGCCCCAGGCCAGCTGCTGCTGAACTGTTCCCACCCTTCCCAGGTAAAACACCTGAATATGTACAAGGGCTTGAAAGCCTAGAGGAAGGGCCGTGGAGCCACACCAGCGACAGCACGCAGGCCAACTTGGTGCCTGCAGGCCAGCCAGGATGGTCCTGAACCCGGCACTCTTCTAGAAGCTTTCCATTTCCATGCCTGATATACCCCTCCTGTCCCGGCCATCATTCCTTTTTTTCCTTCCTCACCTCAGCCCGGAGAGAAATTCCAGTGGACGTTATGGGTGACACATCCTCTTCTTTACAGGTGGCAGCCTGGCAACTCCTGCAGAAAGTCCAGCAGAGCCCCACTCACACCGGGCCACCAACAAAGCCGTGGACCCTCACACCCTCCCACCAGCACAGCCCCGAGACTGCTGACGGGGCAGAGAATATGGAGTCAGGCACAGCTGAAGGGGCTATTGCTGACTGGAGTGCTGTTTCTATCGACCTCAACCCACGCACACCTGGGGAGGGCTTGCCGGCAGGGTCAGGCTGCCCAGGTCAGCTAATCCTCAGCCCTCAGGGAATCACATTGCAGAAAATGGACCTCGCTAAGACAGAATATTAGCCAAGGAAAAAAAGGGCACAATGCCATTTGCAGCCCCGTAGATGAGTCTACAGGTAAGCACGGGACTTGTAGTAAGTCAGAAAGTGAAAGACACATATCGTAGGATATCACTTATAGGTGTTACCTAAAAACGGATACCAGGGCAGATATTTCCACGGAGAAGGGCAATCACAGATTCATTAAACAAACTTATGGTTCACCAATGGAAAGGTGTGAGGATTGGATTCATTACGATATTGGGGTTAAGAGACATATACAAACACAGGTGAAATATATAATCCCCAAAGACCTACGGAATGCCAAGAGAAGACTACTCAACATTCTGTCATAACGTACATGGGAAAAGGGTCCCAGGAAGAACAGACATATGTATATGTGTAAAAGAACCACATCTTGCACACCTACAACAAGCAAACGTTGTAATCAAACTTGCTGTAATAAAAAATTAAAAATTAAATTAAAAACACGAACAAGAAGTAGTGAGACAAACTTGAGGGGCTTTCTCCTGGCACATTCCATTCTAAATTCCAATCTAGAACAGGCTTCCATTGAGGCTCTGTTGCCCTGGTAACCAGATTTGCTAAGGGAGAACTGCTGCCACCTTGTGGCCATTTCGCACAACAGCAGCTTTAATCCCAGCGCTACTGGTCAGTGGATATTCCAAATCATTGCAGGCCTGTAAATGACACCTGCCCTGAAAACAAATCCTGGGGTCATATATCGACCAAATAGTTCAAAAGACGTCCATATTTCAAAACGACAGTTTCAAGAGGCATATTTCACGCACATTAGTGTTCTGCTTCTTTTGCTTTCTTTCTTTTTTGGTTAAAAAAAAACGGGAATGGAAAAAGGCAACCCTCAGAATGGGCGAAAACGTTCGCAAACGAATCAATGGACAAGGGTTTAATCTCCAATATATATAAACAGCTCACGCAGCTTAATATTAATAAAACAAACAGCGCAATACAAAAATGGGCAGAAGATCTAAATAGACGTTTCTTCAAAGAAGTCACAGAGACGGCCAAGACGCATATGAAAAGCTGCTCAACACAACTAATTATTAGAGAAATGCAAATCAAAATGACAATGAGGTATCACCTCACACCTGTTAGAATCGGCAGCATCAGAAAATCTACAAACAACAAATTCTGGGGAGGGTGTGGACAAAAGGAACCCTCTTCCACTATTGGTGGGAAGGTAAATTGATACAGTCACTATGGAGAACAGTATGGAGTTTCCTTAAAGAAACTAGAAATAGAATTACCATAGGATCCAGCAAACCCACTTCTGGGCATATACCCAGAGACAACCATAAATCAAAAACACACATTCACCACAATGTTCATTGCAGCACTATTTACAATAGCCAGGTAATGGAAGCAACCTAAATGCCCACAGACAGACGAATGGATAAAGATGTGGTACATACATAAAATGGGATATGACTCAGCCATGAAAAGGAATGAAACTGGGTTATTTGTAGAGAAGTCGGTGGATCTAGAGACTGTCATACAGAATGAAGTAAGTCAGAAAGAACAAAACAAATATTCTGTATTAATGCATGTATGTGGAACCTAGATATATGGTACAGATGAACAGGTTTGCAGGGCAGAAATAGAGAAACAGAGGTAGAGAACAAACGTATGGACACAAAGTGGGGGAAGTCATGGGGTGTTGGTGGTCAGATGAGTTGGGAGATAGGTATTGACCTGTATATATGTATATGAATAAAATAGATAACTAATAATAACCTGCTGTATAGAAAAATAAATATGATTAAACTGCAAAATTTTTAGAAATGAAATTTAAAAATAAAACAGAAAAAAAGTTCTTCCCTTCACACAGATGTATTTCTATGAATGAATTATTTCCATGCTTATATCAATAAATACATAAAAGATGAATAACTTCTAACTTGAACCAAAAAAGAAAAAAAAATCCTGTACCCAGCAGTTATACAGAGGAAAACCCTATCAGGGCACTTGTTCCAGCGGTAATCAATTCTGAGATTGGTCAGAGGTGGGGAATCATCTCCCATATAGCCAGCAGCCCGGCCCCCCCACGCAAGGAGCGTCCTGATTGCAAAGCTGGGGGACAGTGCCGAGGCCTCTGTGAGTAAACGTGAGCTGAGCCCCAGGCCAGCTGCTGCTGAACTGTTCCCACCCTTCCCAGGTAAAACACCTGAATATGTACAAGGGCTTGAAAGCCTAGAGGAAGGGCCGTGGAGCCACACCAGCGACAGCACGCAGGCCAACTTGGTGCCTGCAGGCCAGCCAGGATGGTCCTGGCCGCGGGCGCTCTTCTGGAAGCTTTCCATTTCCCTGCCTGAGATACCACTCCTGTCCCGGCCCCCACTCTTTTTTTTCCTTCCACACCTCAGCCCGGAGAGAAATTCCAGTGGAAATTATGGGTGACACATCCTCTTCTTTACAGGTGGCAACCTGGCAACTCCTGCAGAAATTCCAGCAGAGCCCCACTCACACCGGGCCACCAACAAAGCCGTGGACCCTCACACCTCCCACCAGCACAGCCCCGAGACTGCTGACGGGGCAGAGAATATGGAGTCAGGCACAGCTGCAGGGGCTATTGCTGCCTGGAGTGCTGTTTCTATCGAACTCAACCCAGGCACACCTGGGAGGGCTTGCCGGCAGGGTCAGGCTGCCCAGGTCAGCTAATCCTCAGCCCTCAGGGAATCACATTGCAGAAAATGGACCTCGCTAAGACAGAATATTAGCCAAGGAAAAAAAGGGCACAATGCCATTTGCAGCCCCGTAGATGAGTCTACAGGTAAGCACGGGACTTGTAGTAAGTCAGAAAGTGAAAGACACATATCGTAGGATATCACTTATAGGTGTTACCTAAAAACGGATACCAGGGCAGATATTTCCACGGAGAAGGGCAATCACAGATTCATTAAACAAACTTATGGTTCACCAATGCAAAGCTGTGAGGATTGGATTCATTACGATATTGGGGTTAAGAGGCATATACAAACACAGGTGAAATATATAATCACCAAAGGCCTACGGAATGCCAAGAGAAGACTACTCAACATTCTGTCATAACATACATGGGAAAAGGGTCCCAGGAAGAACAGACATATGTATATGTGTAAAAGAACCACATCTTGCACACCTACAACAAGCAAACGTTGTAATCAAACTTGCTGTAATAAAAAATAAAAAATTAAATTAAAAACACGAACAAGAAGTAGTGAGACACACTTGAGGGGCTTTCTCCTGGCACATTCCATTCTAAATTCCAATCTAGAACAGGCTTCCAATGAGGCTCTGTTGCCCTGGTAACCAGATTTGCTAAGGGAGAACTGCTGCCACCTTGTGGCCATTTCGCACAACAGCAGCTTTAATCCCAGTGCTACTGGTCAGTGGATATTCCAAATCATTGCAGGCCTGTAAATGACACCTGCCCTGAAAACAAATCCTGGGGTCATATATCGACCAAAAAGTTCAAAAGACGTCCATATTTCAAAACGACAGTTTCAAGAGGCATATTTCACGCACATTAGTGTTCTGCTTCTTTTGCTTTCTTTCTTTTCTGGTTAAAAAAAAACAGGAATGGAAAAAGGCAACCCTCAGAATGGGCGAAAACGTTCGCAAACGAATCAATGGACAAGGGTTTAATCTCCAATATATATAAACAGCTGACGCAGCTTAATATTAATAAAACAAACAACCCAATACAAAAATGGGCAGAAGATCTAAATAGACGTTTCTTCAAAGAAGTCACAGAGACGGCCAAGACGCACATGAAAAGATGCTCAACACCACTAATTATTAGAGATATGCAAATCAAAACGACAATGAGGTATCACCTCACACCTGTTAGAATCGGCAGCATCAGAAAATCTACAAACAACAAATTCTGGGGAGGGTGTGGACAAAAGGAACCCTCTTCCACTATTGGTGGGAAGGTAAATTGATACAGTCACTATGGAGAACAGTATGGAGTTTCCTTAAAGAAACTAGAAATAGAATTACCATAGGATCCAGCAATCCCACTTCTGGGCATATACACAGAGACAACCATAAATCAAAAACACACATTCACCACAATGTTCATTGCAGCACTATTTACAATAGCCAGGTAATGGAAGCAACCTAAATGCCCACAGACAGATGAATGGATAAAGATGTGGTACATACATAAAATGGGATATGACTCAGCCATGAAAAGGAATGAAACTGGGTTATTTGTAGAGAAGTCGGTGGATCTAGAGACTGTCATACAGAATGAAGTAAGTCAGAAAGAGCAAAACAAATATTCTGTATTAATGCATGTATGTGGAACCTAGATATATGGTACAGATGAACAGGTTTGCAGGGCAGAAATAGAGAAACAGAGGTAGAGAACAAACGTATGGACACCAAGTGGGGGAAGCCATGGGGTGATGGTGGTCAGATGAGTTGGGAGATACGTATTGACCTATATATATGTATATGAATAAAATAGATAACTAATAATAACCTGCTGTATAGAAAAATAAATATAATTAAACTGCAAAATTTTTAGAAATGAAATTTAAAAATAAAACAGAAAAAAGTTCTTCCCTTCACACAGATGTATTTCTATGAATGAATTATTTCCATGCTTATATCAATAAATACATAAAAGATGAATAAATTCTAACTTGAACCAAAAAAGAAAAAAAAAACCTGAACCCAGCAGTTATACAGAGGAAAACCCTTTCAGGGCACTTGCTCCAGTGGTAAACAATTCTGACATTGGTCAGTGGTGGGGAATCATCTCCCATACAGCCAGCAGCCCGGCCCCCCCACGCAAGGAGCATCCTCATTGCAAAGCTGGGGGACCGTGCCGAGGCCTCTGTGAGTAAACGTGAGCTGAGCCCCAGGCCAGCTGCTGCTGAACTGTTCCCACCCTTCCCAGGTAAAACACCTGAATATGTACAAGGGCTTGAAAGCCTAGAGGAAGGGCCGTGGAGCCACACCAGCGACAGCACGCAGGCCAACTTGGTGCCTGCAGGCCAGCCAGGATGGTCCTGGCCCTGGGAGCTCTTCTGGAAGCTTTCCATTTCCCTGCCTGAGATACCACTCCTGTCCCGGCCCCCACTCCTTTTTTTCCTCCCTCACCTCAGCCCGGAGAGAAATTCCAGTGGAAGTTATGGGTGACACATCCTCTTCTTTACAGGTGGCAGCCTGGCAACTCCTGCAGAAAGTCCAGCAGAGCCCCACTCACACCGGGCCACCAACAAAGCCGTGGACCCTCACACCCTCCCACCAGCACAGCCTCGAGACTGCTGACGGGGCAGAGAATATGGAATCAGGCACAGCTGCAGGGGCTATTGCTGCCTGGAGTGCTGTTTCTATCGACCTCAACCCACGCACACCTGGGGAGGGCTTGCCGGCAGGGTCAGGCTGCCCAGGTCAGCTAATCCTCAGCCCTCAGGGAATCACATTGCAGAAAATGGACCTCGCTAAGACAGAATATTAGCCAAGGAAAAAAAGGGCACAATGCCATTTGCAGCCCCGTAGATGAGTCTACAGGTAAGCACGGGACTTGTAGTAAGTCAGAAAGTGAAAGACACATATCGTAGGATATCACTTATAGGTGTTACCTAAAAACGGATACCAGGGCAGATATTTCCACGGAGAAGGGCAATCACAGATTCATTAAACAAACTTGTGGTTCACCAATGGAAAGGTGTGAGGATTGGATTCATTACGATATTGGGGTTAAGAGACATATACAAACACAGGTGAAATATATAATCACCAAAGACCTACGGAATGCCAAGAGAAGACTACTCAACATTCTGTCATAACGTACATGGGAAAAGGGTCCCAGGAAGAACAGACATATGTATACGTGTAACAGAACCACATCTTGCACACCTACAACAAGCAAACGTTGTAATCAAACTTGCTGTAATAAAAAATTAAAAATTAAATTAAAAACACGAACAAGAAGTAGTGAGACAAACTTGAGGGGCTTTCTCCTGGCACATTCCATTCTAAATTCCAATCTAGAACAGGCTTCCATTGAGGCTCTGTTGCCCTAGTAACCAGATTTGCTAAGGGAGAACTGCTGCCACCTTGTGGCCATTTCGCACAACAGCAGCTTTAATCCCAGCGCTACTGGTCAGTGGATATTCCAAATCATTGCAGGCCTGTAAATGACACCTGCCCTGAAAACAAATCCTGGGGTCATATATCGACCAAAAAGTTCAAAAGACGTCCATATTTCAAAACGACAGTTTCAAGAGGCATATTTCACGCACATTAGTGTTCTGCTTCTTTTGCTTTCTTTCTTTTTTGGTTAAAAAAAACGGGAATGGAAAAAGGCAACCCTCAGAATGGGCGAAAACGTTCGCAAACGAATCAATGGACAAGGGTTTAATCTCCAATATATATAAACAGCTCACGCAGCTTAATATTAATAAAACAAACAACCCAATTCAAAAATGGGCAGAAGATCTAAATAGACGTTTCTTCAAAGAAGTCACAGAGACGGCCAAGACGCACATGAAAAGATGCTCAACACCACTAATTATTAGAGAAATGCAAATCAAAACGACAATGAGGTATCACCTCACACCTGTTAGAATCGGCAGCATCAGAAAATCTACAAACAACAAATTCTGGGGAGGGTGGGGACAAAAGGAACCCTCTTCCACTATTGGTGGGAAGGTAAATTGATACAGTCACTATGGAGAACAGTATGGAGTTTCCTTAAAGAAACTAGAAATAGAATTACCATAGGATCCAGCAATCCCACTTCTGGGCATATACACAGAGACAACCATAAATCAAAAACACACATTCACCACAATGTTCATTGCAGCACTATTTACAATAGCCAGGTAATGGAAGCAACCTAAATGCCCACAGACAGATGAATGGATAAAGATGTGGTACATACATAAAATGGGATATGACTCAGCCATGAAAAGGAATGAAACTGGGTTATTTGTAGAGAAGTCGGTGGATCTAGAGACTGTCATACAGAATGAAGTAAGTCAGAAAGAGCAAAACAAATATTCTGTATTAATGCATGTATGTGGAACCTAGATATATGGTACAGATGAACAGGTTTGCAGGGCAGAAATAGAGAAACAGAGGTAGAGAACAAACGTATGGACACCAAGTGGGGGAAGCCATGGGGTGATGGTGGTCAGATGAGTTGGGAGATAGGTATTGACCTGTATATATGTATATGAATAAAATAGATAACTAATAATAACCTGCTGTATAGAAAAATAAATATAATTAAACTGCAAAATTTTTAGAAATGAAATTTAAAAATAAAACAGAAAAAAGTTCTTCCCTTCACACAGATGTATTTCTATGAATGAATTATTTCCATGCTTATATCAATAAATACATAAAAGATGAATAAATTCTAACTTGAACCAAAAAAGAAAAAAAAAACCTGAACCCAGCAGTTATACAGAGGAAAACCCTATCAGGGCACTTGCTCCAGTGGTAAACAATTCTGACATTGGTCAGAGGTGGGGAATCATCTCCCATACAGCCAGCAGCCCGGCCCCCCCACGCAAGGAGCATCCTCATTGCAAAGCTGGGGGACCGTGCCGAGGCCTCTGTGAGTAAACGTGAGCTGAGCCCCAGGCCAGCTGCTGCTGAACTGTTCCCACCCTTCTCAGGTAAAACACCTGAATATGTACAAGGGCTTGAAAGCCTAGAGGAAGGGCCGTGGAGCCACACCAGAGACAGCAGGCAGGCCAACTTGGTGCCTGCAGGCCAGCCAGGATGGTCCTGGCCCCGGGCACTCTTCTAGAAGCTTTCCATTTCCCTGCCTGATATACCCCTCCTGTCCCGGCCATCATTCCTTCTTTTCCTTCCTCACCTCAGCCCAGAGAGAAATTCCAGTGGAAGTTATGGGTGACACATCCTCTTCTTTACAGGTGGCAGCCTGGCAACTCCTGCAGAAAGTCCAGCAGAGCCCCACTCACACCGGGCCACCAACAAAGCCGTGGACCCTCACACCCTCCCACCAGCACAGCCTCGAGACTGCTGACGGGGCAGAGAATATGGAATCAGGCACAGCTGCAGGGGCTATTGCTGCCTGGAGTGCTGTTTCTATCGACCTCAACCCACGCACGCCTGGTGAGGGCTTGCCGGCAGGGTCAGGCTGCCCAGGTCAGCTAATCCTCAGCCCTCAGGGAATCACATTGCAGAAAATGGACCTCGCTAAGACAGAATATTAGCCAAGGAAAAAAAGGGCACAATGCCATTTGCAGCCCCTTAGATGAGTCTACAGGTAAGCACGGGACTTGTAGTAAGTCAGAAAGTGAAAGACACATATCGTAGGATATCACTTATAGGTGTTACCTAAAAACGGATACCAGGGCAGATATTTCCACGGAGAAGGGCAATCACAGATTCATTAAACAAACTTGTGGTTCACCAATGGAAAGGTGTGAGGATTGGATTCATTACGATATTGGGGTTAAGAGACATATACAAACACAGGTGAAATATATAATCACCAAAGACCTACGGAATTCCAAGAGAAGACTACTCAACATTCTGTCATAACGTACATGGGAAAAGGGTCCCAGGAAGAACAGACATATGTATATGTGTAACAGAACCACATCTTGCACACCTACAACAAGCAAACGTTGTAATCAAACTTGCTGTAATAAAAAATTAAAAATTAAATTAAAAACACGAACAAGAAGTAGTGAGACAAACTTGAGGGGCTTTCTCCTGGCACATTCCATTCTAAATTCCAATCTAGAACAGGCTTCCATTGAGGCTCTGTTGCCCTAGTAACCAGATTTGCTAAGGGAGAACTGCTGCCACCTTGTGGCCATTTCACACAACAGCAGCTTTAATCCCAGCGCTACTGGTCAGTGGATATTCCAAATCATTGCAGGCCTGTAAATGACACCTGCCCTGAAAACAAATCCTGGGGTCATATATCGACCAAAAAGTTCAAAAGACGTCCATATTTCAAAACGACAGTTTCAAGAGGCATATTTCACGCACATTAGTGTTCTGCTTCTTTTGCTTTCTTTCTTTTTTGGTTAAAAAAAAACGGGAATGGAAAAAGGCAACCCTCAGAATGGGCGAAAACGTTCGCAAACGAATCAATGGACAAGGGTTTAATCTCCAATATATATAAACAGCTCACGCAGCTTAATATTAATAAAACAAACAACCCAATACAAAAATGGGCAGAAGATCTAAATAGACGTTTCTTCAAAGAAGTCACAGAGACGGCCAAGACGCACATGAAAAGATGCTCAACACCACTAATTATTAGAGAAATGCAAATCAAAACGACAATGAGGTATCACCTCACACCTGTTAGAATCGGCAGCATCAGAAAATCTACAAACAACAAATTCTTGGGAGGGTGTGGACAAAAGGAACCCTCTTCCACTATTGGTGGGAAAGTAAATTGATACAGTCACTATGGAGAACAGTATGGAGTTTCCTTAAAGAAACTAGAAATAGAATTACCATAGGATCCAGCAATCCCACTTCTGGGCATATACACAGAGACAACCATAAATCAAAAACACACATTCACCACAATGTTCATTGCAGCACTATTTACAATAGCCAGGTAATGGAAGCAACCTAAATGCCCACAGACAGACGAATGGATAAAGATGTGGTACATACATAAAATGGGATATGACTCAGCCATGAAAAGGAATGAAACTGGGTTATTTGTAGAGAAGTCGGTGGATCTAGAGACTGTCATACAGAATGAAGTAAGTCAGAAAGAGCAAAACAAATATTCTGTATTAATGCATGTATGTGGAACCTAGATATATGGTACAGATGAACAGGTTTGCAGGGCAGAAATAGAGAAACAGAGGTAGAGAACAAACGTATGGACACCAAGTGGGGGAAGCCATGGGGTGATGGTGGTCAGATGAGTTGGGAGATAGGTATTGACCTGTATATATGTATATGAATAAAATAGATAACTAATAATAACCTGCTGTATAGAAAAATAAATATAATTAAACTGCAAAATTTTTAGAAATGAAATTTAAAAATAAAACAGAAAAAAGTTCTTCCCTTCACACAGATGTATTTCTATGAATGAATTATTTCCATGCTTATATCAATAAATACATAAAAGATGAATAAATTCTAACTTGAACCAAAAAAGAAAAAAAAAACCTGAACCCAGCAGTTATACAGAGGAAAACCCTATCAGGGCACTTGCTCCAGCGGTAAACAATTCTGACATTGGTCAGAGGTGGGGAATCATCTCCCATACAGCCAGCAGCCCGGCCCCCCACGCAAGGAGCATCCTCATTGCAAAGCTAGGGGACCGTGCCGAGGCCTCTGTGAGTAAACGTGAGCTGAGCCCCAGGCCAGCTGCTGCTGAACTGTTCCCACCCTTCCCAGGTAAAACACCTGAATATGTACAAGGGCTTGAAAGCCTAGAGGAAGGGCCGTGGAGCCACACCAGCGACAGCACGCAGGCCAACTTGGTGCCTGCAGGCCAGCCAGGATGGTCCTGGCCCCGGGCGCTCTTCTGGAAGCTTTCCATTTCCCTGCCTGATATACCCCTCCTGTCCCGGCCATCATTCCTTCTTTTCCTTCCTCACCTCAGCCCGGAGAGAAATTCCAGTGGAAGTTATGGGTGACACATCCTCTTCTTTACAGGTGGCAGCCTGGCAACTCCTGCAGAAAGACCAGCAGAGCCCCACTCACACTGGGCCACCAACAAAGCCGTGGACCCTCACACCCTCCCACGAGCACAGCCTCGAGACTGCTGACGGGGCAGAGAATATGGAATCAGGCACAGCTGCAGGGGCTATTGCTGCCTGGAGTGCTGTTTCTATCGACCTCAACCCACGCACACCTGGTGAGGGCTTGGGGGCAGGGTCAGGCTGCCCAGGTCAGCTAATCCTCAGCCCTCAGGGAATCACATTGCAGAAAATGGACCTCGCTAAGACAGAATATTAGCCAAGGAAAAAAAGGGCACAATGCCATTTGCAGCCCCTTAGATGAGTCTACAGGTAAGCACGGGACTTGTAGTAAGTCAGAAAGTGAAAGACACATATCGTAGGATATCACTTATAGGTGTTACCTAAAAACGGATACCAGGGCAGATATTTCCACGGAGAAGGGCAATCACAGATTCATTAAACAAACTTATGGTTCACCAATGGAAAGGTGTGAGGATTGGATTCATTACGATATTGGGGTTAAGAGACATATACAAACACAGGTGAAATATATAATCACCAAAGACCTACGGAATGCCAAGAGAAGACTACTCAACATTCTGTCATAACGTACATGGGAAAAGGGTCCCAGGAAGAACAGACATATGTATATGTGTAACAGAACCACATCTTGCACACCTACAACAAGCAAACGTTGTAATCAAACTTGCTGTAATAAAAAATTAAAAATTAAATTAAAAACACGAACAAGAAGTAGTGAGACAAACTTGAGGGGCTTTCTCCTGGCACATTCCATTCTAAATTCCAATCTAGAACAGGCTTCCATTGAGGCTCTGTTGCCCTAGTAACCAGATTTGCTAAGGGAGAACTGCTGCCACCTTGTGGCCATTTCACACAACAGCCGCTTTAATCCCAGCGCTAATGGTCAGTCGATATTCCAAATCATTGCAGGCCTGTAAATGACACCTGCCCTGAAAACAAATCCTGGGGTCATATATCGACCAAAAAGTTCAAAAGACGTCCATATTTCAAAACGACAGTTTCAAGAGGCATATTTCACGCACATTAGTGTTCTGCTTCTTTTGCTTTCTTTCTTTTTTGGTTAAAAAAAACGGGAATGGAAAAAGGCAACCCTCAGAATGGGCGAAAACGTTCGCAAACGAATCAATGGACAAGGGTTTAATCTCCAATATATATAAACAGCTCACGCAGCTTAATATTAATAAAACAAACAACCCAATACAAAAATGGGCAGAAGATCTAAATAGACGTTTCTTCAAAGAAGTCACAGAGACGGCCAAGACGCACATGAAAAGCTGCTCAACACCACTAATTATTAGAGAAATGCAAATCAAAATGACAATGAGGTATCACCTCACACCTGTTAGAATCGGCAGCATCAGAAAATCTACAAACAACAAATTCTGGGGAGGGTGTGGACAAAAGGAACCCTCTTCCACTATTAGTGGGAAGGTAAATTGATACAGTCACTATGGAGAACAGTATGGAGTTTCCTTAAAGAAACTAGAAATAGAATTACCATAGGATCCAGCAATCCCACTTCTGGGCATATACCCAGAGACAACCATAAATCAAAAACACACATTCACCACAATGTTCATTGCAGCACTATTTACAATAGCCAGGTAATGGAAGCAAACTAAATGCCCACAGACAGACGAATGGATAAAGATGTGGTACATACATAAAATGGGATATGACTCAGCCATGAAAAGGAATGAAACTGGGTTATTTGTAGAGAAGTCGGTGGATCTAGAGACTGTCATACAGAATGAAGTAAGTCAGAAAGAGCAAAACAAATATTCTGTATTAATGCATGTATGTGGAACCTAGATATATGGTACAGATGAACAGGTTTGCAGGGCAGAAATAGAGAAACAGAGGTAGAGAACAAACGTATGGACACCAAGTGGGGGAAGCCATGGGGTGTTGGTGGTCAGATGAGTTGGGAGATAGGTATTGACCTGTATATATGTATATGAATAAAATAGATAACTAATAATAACCTGCTGTATAGAAATATAAATATGATTAAACTGCAAAATTTTTAGAAATGAAATTTAAAAATAAAACAGAAAAAATGTTCTTCCCTTCACACAGATGTATTTCTATGTATGAATTATTTCCATGCTTATATCAATAAATACATAAAAGATGAATAACTTCTAACTTGAACCAAAAAAGAAAAAACAAATCCTGTACCCAGCAGTTATACAGAGGAAAACCGTATCAGGGCACTTGTTCCAGCGGTAAACAATTCTGAGATTGGTCAGAGGTGGGGAATCATCTCCCATACAGCCAGCAGCCCGGCCCCCCCACGCAAGGAGCGTCCTGATTGCAAAGCTGGGGGACAGTGCCGAGGCTTCTGTGAGTAAACGTGAGCTGAGCCCCAGGCCAGCTGCTGCTGAACTGTTCCCACCCTTCCCAGGTAAAACACCTGAATATGTACAAGGGCTTGAAAGCCTAGAGGAAGGGCCTTGGAGCCACACCAGCGACAGCACGCAGGCCAACTTGGTGCCTGCAGGCCAGCCAGGATGGTCCTGGCCCCGGGCGCTCTTCGGGAAGTTTTCCATTTCCCTGCCTGAGATACCACTCCTGTCCCGGCCCCCACTCTTTTTTTTCCTCCCTCACCTCAGCCCGGAGAGAAATTCCAGTGGAAATTATGGGTGACACATCCTCTTCTTTACAGGTGGCAAACTGGCAACTCCTGCAGAAATTCCAGCAGAGCCCCACTCACACCGGGCCACCAACAAAGCCGTGGACCCTCACACCCTCCCACCAGCACAGCCCCGAGACTGCTGACGGGGCAGAGAATATGGAGTCAGGCACAGCTGCAGGGGCTATTGCTGCCTGGAGTGCTGTTTCTATTGACCTCAACCCAGGCACACCTGGGGAGGGCTTGCCGGCAGGGTCAGGCTGCCCAGGTCAGCTAATCCTCAGCCCTCAGGGAATCACATTGCAGAAAATGGACCTCGCTAAGACAGAATATTAGCCAAGGAAAAAAAGGGCACAATGCCATTTGCAGCCCCGTAGATGAGTCTACAGGTAAGCACGGGACTTGTAGTAAGTCAGAAAGTGAAAGACACATATCGTAGGATATCACTTATAGGTGTTACCTAAAAACGGATACCAGGGCAGATATTTCCACGGAGAAGGGCAATCACAGATTCATTAAACAAACTTATGGTTCACCAATGGAAAGGTGTGAGGATTGGATTCATTACGATATTGGTGTTAAGAGACATATACAAACACAGGTGAAATATATAATCACCAAAGACCTACGGAATGCCAAGAGAAGACTACTCAACATTCTGTCATAACGTACATGGGAAAAGGGTCCCAGGAAGAACAGACATATGTATATGTGTAAAAGAACCACATCTTGCACACCTACAACAAGCAAATGTTGTAATCAAACTTGCTGTAATAAAAAATTAAAAATTAAATTAAAAACACGAACAAGAAGTAGTGAGACAAACTTGAGGGGCTTTCTCCTGGCACATTCCATTCTAAATTCCAATCTAGAACAGGCTTCCATTGAGGCTCTGGTGCCCTGGTAACCATATTTGCTAAGGGAGAACTGCTGCCACCTTGTGGCCATTTCGCACAACAGCAGCTTTAATCCCAGCGCTACTGGTCAGTGGATATTCCAAATCATTGCAGGCCTGTAAATGACACCTGCCCTGAAAACAAATCCTGGGGTCATATATCGACCAAAAAGTTCAAAAGACGTCCATATTTCAAAACGACAGTTTCAAGAGGCATATTTCACGCACATTAGTGTTCTGCTTCTTTTGCTTTCTTTCTTTTTTGGTTAAAAAAAAACGGGAATGGAAAAAGGCAACCCTCAGAATGGGCGAAAACGTTCGCAAACGAATCAATGGACAAGGGTTTAATCTCCAATATATATAAACAGCTCACGCAGCTTAATATTAATAAAACAAACAACCCAATACAAAAATGGGCAGAAGATCTAAATAGACGTTTCTTCAAAGAAGTCACAGAGACGGCCAAGACGCACATGAAAAGCTGCTCAACACCACTAATTATTAGAGAAATGCAAATCAAAACGACAATGAGGTATCACCTCACACCTGTTAGAATCGGCATCATCAGAAAATCTACAAACAACAAATTCTGGGGAGGGTGTGGACAAAAGGAAACCTCTTCCACTATTGGTGGGAAGGTAAATTGATACAGTCACTATGGAGAACAGTATGGAGTTTCCTTAAAGAAACTAGAAATAGAATTACCATAGGATCCAGCAATCCCACTTCTGGGCATATACACAGAGACAACCATAAATCAAAAACACACATTCACCACAATGTTCATTGCAGCACTATTTACAATAGCCAGGTAATGGAAGCAACCTAAATGCCCACAGACAGATGAATGGATAAAGATGTGGTACATACATAAAATGGGATATGACTCAGCCATGAAAAGGAATGAAACTGGGTTATTTGTAGAGAAGTCGGTGGATCTAGAGACTGTCATACAGAATGAAGTAAGTCAGAAAGAGCAAAACAAATATTCTGTATTAATGCATGTATGTGGAACCTAGATATATGGTACAGATGAACAGGTTTGCAGGGCAGAAATAGAGAAACAGAGGTAGAGAACAAACGTATGGACACCAAGTGGGGGAAGCCATGGGGTGTTGGTGGTCAGATGAGTTGGGAGATAGGTATTGACCTGTATATATGTATATGAATAAAATAGATAACTAATAATAACCTGCTGTATAGAAAAATAAATATGATTAAACTGCAAAATTTTTAGAAATGAAATTTAAAAATAAAACAGAAAAAATGTTCTTCCCTTCACACAGATGTATTTCTATGAATGAATTATTTCCATGCTTATATCAATAAATACATAAAAGATGAATAACTTCTAACTTGAACCAAAAAAGAAAAAAAAACCTGAACCCAGCAGTTATACAGAGGAAAACCCTATCAGGGCACTTGTTCCAGTGGTAAACAATTCTGAGATTGGTCAGAGGTGGGGAATCATCTCCCATACAGCCAGCAGCCCGGCCCCCCCACGCAAGGAGCGTCCTGATTGCAAAGCTGGGGAACAGTGTCGAGGCCTCTGTGAGTAAACGTGAGCTGAGCCCCAGGCCAGCTGCTGCTGAACTGTTCCCACCCTTCCCAGGTAAAACACCTGAATATGTACAAGGGCTTGAAAGCCTAGAGGAAGGGCCGTGGAGCCACACCAGCGACAGCACGCAGGCCAACTTGGTGCCTGCAGGCCAGCCAGGATGGTCCTGGCCCCGGGCGCTCTTCTGGAAGCTTTCCATTTCCCTGCATGAGATACCACTCCTGTCCCGGCCATCATTCCTTTTTTTCCTTCCTCACATCAGCCCGGAGAGGAATTCCAGTGGAAGTTATGGTTGACACATCCACTTCTTTACAGGTGGCAGCGTGGCAACTCCTGCAGAAAGTCCAGCAGACCCCCACTCACACCGGGCCACCAACAAAGCCATGGACCCTCACACCCTCCCACCAGCACAGCCTCGAGACTGCTGACGGGGCAGAGAATATGGAATCAGGCACAGCTGCAGGGGCTATTGCTGCCTGGAGTGCTGTTTCTATCGACCTCAACCCACGCACACCTGGGGAGGGCTTGCCGGCAGGGTCAGGCTGCCCAAGTCAGCTAATCCTCAGCCCTCAGGGAATCACATTGCAGAAAATGGACCTCGCTAAGACAGAATATTAGCCAAGGAAAAAAAGGGCACAATGCCATTTGCAGCCCCGTAGATGAGTCTACAGGTAAGCACATGACTTGTAGTAAGTCAGAAAGTGAAAGACACATATCGTAGGATATCACTTATAGGTGTTACCTAAAAACGGATACCAGGGCAGATATTTCCACGGAGAAGGGCAATCACAGATTCATTAAACAAACTTATGGTTCACCAATGGAAAGGTGTGAGGATTGGATTCATTACGATATTGGGGTTAAGAGACATATACAAACACAGGTGAAATATATAATCACCAAAGACCTACGGAATGCCAAGAGAAGACTACTCAACATTCTGTCATAATGTACATGGGAAAAGGGTCCCAGGAAGAACAGACATATGTATATGTGTAACAGAACCACATCTTGCACACCTACAACAAGCAAACGTTGTAATCAAACTTGTTGTAATAAAAAATTAAAAATTAAATTAAAAACACGAACAAGAAGTAGTGAGACAAACTTGAGGGGCTTTCTCCTGGCACATTCCATTCTAAATTCCAATCTAGAACAGGCTTCCATTGAGGCTCTGTTGCCCTAGTAACAAGATTTGCTAAGGGAGAACTGCTGCCACCTTGTGGCCATTTCACACAACAGCAGCTTTAATCCCAGCGCTAATGGTCAGTGGATATTCCAAATCATTGCAGGCCTGTAAATGACACCTGCCCTGAAAACAAATCCTGGGGTCATATATCGACCAAAAAGTTCAAAAGACGTCCATATTTCAAAACGACAGTTTCAAGAGGCATATTTCACGCACATTAGTGTTCTGCTTCTTTTGCTTTCTTTCTTTTTTGGTTAAAAAAAACGGGAATGGAAAAAGGCAACCCTCAGAATGGGCGAAAACGTTCGCAAACGAATCAATGGACAAGGGTTTAATCTCCAATATATATAAACAGCTCACGCAGCTTAATATTAATAAAACAAACAACCCAATACAAAAATGGGCAGAAGATCTAAATAGACGTTTCTTCAAAGAAGTCACAGAGACGGCCAAGACGCACATGAAAAGCTGCTCAACACCACTAATTATTAGAGAAATGCAAATCAAAATGACAATGAGGTATCACCTCACACCTGTTAGAATCGGCAGCATCAGAAAATCTACAAACAACAAATTCTGGGGAGGGTGTGGACAAAAGGAACCCTCTTCCACTATTAGTGGGAAGGTAAATTGATACAGTCACTATGGAGAACAGTATGGAGTTTCCTTAAAGAAACTAGGAATAGAATTACCATAGGATCCAGCAATCCCACTTCTGGGCACATACCCAGAGACAACCATAAATCAAAAACACACATTCACCACAATGTTCATTGCAGCACTATTTACAATAGCCAGGTAATGGAAGCAACCTAAATGCCCACAGACAGACGAATGGATAAAGATGTGGTACATACATAAAATGGGATATGACTCAGCCATGAAAAGGAATGAAACTGGGTTATTTGTAGAGAAGTCGGTGGATCTAGAGACTGTCATACAGAATGAAGTAAGTCAGAAAGAGCAAAACAAATATTCTGTATTAATGCATGTATGTGGAACCTAGATATATGGTACAGATGAACAGGTTTGCAGGGCAGAAATAGAGAAACAGAGGTAGAGAACAAACGTATGGACACCAAGTGGGGGAAGCCATGGGGTGTTGGTGGTCAGATGAGTTGGGAGATAGGTATTGACCTGTATATATGTATATGAATAAAATAGATAACTAATAATAACCTGCTGTATAGAAAAATAAATATGATTAAACTGCAAAATTTTTAGAAATGAAATTTAAAAATAAAACAGAAAAAAAGTTCTTCCCTTCACACAGATGTATTTCTATGAATGAATTATTTCCATGCTTATATCAATAAATACATAAAAGATGAATAACTTCTAACTTGAACCAAAAAAGAAAAAAAAAATCCTGTACCCAGCAGTTATACAGAGGAAAACCCTATCAGGGCACTTGTTCCAGCGGTAAACAATTCTGACATTGGTCAGAGGTGGGGAATCATCTCCCATACAGCCAGCAGCCTGGCCCCCCCACGCAAGGAGCATCCTGATTGCAAAGCTGGGGGACCGTGCCGAGGCCTCTGTGAGTAAACGTGAGCTGAGCCCCAGGCCAGCTGCTGCTGAACTGTTCCCACCCTTCCCAGGTAAAACACCTGAATATGTACAAGGGCTTGAAAGCCTAGAGGAAGGGCCGTGGAGCCACACCAGCGACAGCACGCAGGCCAACTTGGTGCCTGCAGGCCAGCCAGGATGGTCCTGGCCCCGGGCGCTCTTCTGGAAGCTTTCCATTTCCCTGCCTGAGATACCACTCCTGTCCCGGCCCCCACTCTTTTTTTTCCTCCCTCACCTCAGCCCGGAGAGAAATTCCAGTGGAAATTATGGGTGACACATCCTCTTCTTTACAGGTGGCAACCTGGCAACACCTGCAGAAATTCCAGCAGACCCCCACTCACACCGGGCCACCAACAAAGCCGTGGACCCTCACACCCTCCCACCAGCACAGCCCCGAGACTGCTGACGGGGCAGAGAATATGGAGTCAGGCACAGCTGCAGGGGCTATTGCTGCCTGGAGTGCTGTTTCTATTGAACTCAACCCAGGCACACCTGGGGAGGGCTTGCCGGCAGGGTCAGGCTGCCCAGGTCAGCTAATCCTCAGCCCTCAGGGAATCACATTGCAGAAAATGGACCTCGCTAAGACAGAATATTAGCCAAGGAAAAAAAGGGCACAATGCCATTTGCAGCCCCGTAGATGAGTCTACAGGTAAGCACGGGACTTGTAGTAAGTCAGAAAGTGAAAGACACATATCGTAGGATATCACTTATAGGTGTTACCTAAAAACGGATACCAGGGCAGATATTTCCACGGAGAAGGGCAATCACAGATTCATTAAACAAACTTATGGTTCACCAATGGAAAGCTGTGAGGATTGGATTCATTACGATATTGGGGTTAAGAGGCATATACAAACACAGGTGAAATATATAATCACCAAAGGCCTACGGAATGCCAAGAGAAGACTACTCAACATTCTGTCATAACATACATGGGAAAAGGGTCCCAGGAAGAACAGACATATGTATATGTGTAAAAGAACCACATCTTGCACACCTACAACAAGCAAACGTTGTAATCAAACTTGCTGTAATAAAAAATTAAAAATTAAATTAAAAACACGAACAAGAAGTAGTGAGACAAACTTGAGGGGCTTTCTCCTGGCACATTCCATTCTAAATTCCAATCTAGAACAGGCTTCCATTGAGGCTCTGTTGCCCTGGTAACCAGATTTGCTAAGGGAGAACTGCTGCCACCTTGTGGCCATTTCGCACAACAGCAGCTTTAATCCCAGCGCTACTGGTCAGTGGATATTCCAAATCATTGCAGGCCTGTAAATGACACCTGCCCTGAAAACAAATCCTGGGGTCATATATCGACAAAAAAGTTCAAAAGACGTCCATATTTCAAAACGACAGTTTCAAGAGGCATATTTCACGCACATTAGTGTTCTGCTTCTTTTGCTTCCTTTCTTTTTTGGTTAAAAAAAAACGGGAATGGAAAAAGGCAACCCTCAGAATGGGCGAAAACGTTCGCAAACGAATCAATGGACAAGGGTTTAATCTCCAATATATATAAACAGCTCACGCAGCTTAATATTAATAAAACAAACAACCCAATACAAAAATGGGCAGAAGATCTAAATAGACGTTTCTTCCAAGAAGTCACAGAGACAGCCAAGACGCACATGAAAAGCTGCTCAACACCACTAATTATTAGAGAAATGCAAATCAAAACGACAATGAGGTATCACCTCACACCTGTTAGAATCGGCATCATCAGAAAATCTACAAACAACAAATTCTGGGGAGGGTGTGGACAAAAGGAACCCTCTTCCACTATTGGTGGGAAGGTAAATTGATACAGTCACTATGGAGAACAGTATGGAGTTTCCTTAAAGAAACTAGAAATAGAATTACCATAGGATCCAGCAATCCCACTTCTGGGCATATACCCAGAGACAACCATAAATCAAAAACACACATTCACCACAATGTTCATTGCAGACTATTTACAATAGCCAGGTAATGGAAGCAAGCTAAATGCCTACAGACAGATGAATGGATAAAGATGTGGTACATACATAAAATGGGATATGACTCAGCCATGAAAAGGAATGAAACTGGGTTATTTGTAGAGAAGTCGGTGGATCTAGAGACTGTCATACAGAATGAAGTAAGTCAGAAAGAGCAAAACAAATATTCTGTATTAATGCATGTATGTGGAACCTAGATATATGGTACAGATGAACAGGTTTGCAGGGCAGAAATAGAGAAACAGAGGTAGAGAACAAACGTATGGACACCAAGTGGGGGAAGCCATGGGGTGATGGTGGTCAGATGAGTTGGGAGATAGGTATTGACCTGTATATATGTATATGAATAAAATAGATAACTAATAATAACCTGCTGTATAGAAAAATAAATATAATTAAACTGCAAAATTTTTAGAAATGAAATTTAAAAATAAAACAGAAAAAAGTTCTTCCCTTCACACAGATGTATTTCTATGAATGAATTATTTCCATGCTTATATCAATAAATACATAAAAGATGAATAAATTCTAACTTGAACCAAAAAAGAAAAAAAAAAATCCTGTACCCAGCAGTTATACAGAGGAAAACCCTATCAGGGCACTTGTTCCAGCGGTAAACAATTCTGACATTGGTCAGAGGTGGGGAATCATCTCCCATACATCCAGCAGCCTGGCCCCCCCACGCAAGGAGCATCCTGATTGCAAAGCTGGGGGACCGTGCCGAGGCCTCTGTGAGTAAACGTGAGCTGAGCCCCAGGCCAGCTGCTGCTGAACTGTTCCCACCCTTCCCAGGTAAAACACCTGAATATGTACAAGGGCTTGAAAGCCTAGAGGAAGGGCCGTGGAGCCACACCAGCGACAGCACGCAGGCCAACTTGGTGCCTGCAGGCCAGCCAGGATGGTCCTGGCCCCGGGCGCTCTTCTGGAAGCTTTCCATTTCCCTGCCTGAGATACCACTCCTGTCCCGGCCCCCACTCTTTTTTTTCCTCCCTCACATCAGCCCGGAGAGAAATTCCAGTGGAAATTATGGGTGACACATCCTCTTCTTTACAGGTGGCAACCTGGCAACACCTGCAGAAATTCCAGCAGAGCCCCACTCACACCGGGCCACCAACAAAGCCGTGGACCCTCACACCCTCCCACCAGCACAGCCCCGAGACTGCTGACGGGGCAGAGAATATGGAGTCAGGCACAGCTGCAGGGGCTATTGCTGCCTGGAGTGCTGTTTCTATTGAACTCAACCCAGGCACACCTGGGGAGGGCTTGCCGGCAGGGTCAGGCTGCCCAGGTCAGCTAATCCTCAGCCCTCAGGGAATCACATTGCAGAAAATGGACCTCGCTAAGACAGAATATTAGCCAAGGAAAAAAAGGGCACAATGCCATTTGCAGCCCCGTAGATGAGTCTACAGGTAAGCACGGGACTTGTAGTAAGTCAGAAAGTGAAAGACACATATCGTAGGATATCACTTATAGGTGTTACCTAAAAACGGATACCAGGGCAGATATTTCCACGGAGAAGGGCAATCACAGATTCATTAAACAAACTTATGGTTCACCAATGGAAAGGTGTGAGGATTGGATTCATTACGATATTGGGGTTAAGAGACATATACAAACACAGGTGAAATATATAATCACCAAAGACCTACGGAATGCCAAGAGAAGACTACTCAACATTCTGTCATAATGTACATGGGAAAAGGGTCCCAGGAAGAACAGACATATGTATATGTGTAACAGAACCACATCTTGCACACCTACAGCAAGCAAACGTTGTAATCAAACTTGCTGTAATAAAAAATTAAAAATTAAATTAAAAACACGAACAAGAAGTAGTGAGACAAACTTGAGGGGCTTTCTCCTGGCACATTCCATTCTAAATTCCAATCTAGAACAGGCTTCCATTGAGGCTCTGTTGCCCTAGTAACCAGATTTGCTAAGGGAGAACTGCTGCCACCTTGTGGCCATTTCACACAACAGCAGCTTTAATCCCAGCGCTAATGGTCAGTGGATATTCCAAATCATTGCAGGCCTGTAAATGACACCTGCCCTGAAAACAAATCCTGGGGTCATATATCGACAAAAAAGTTCAAAAGACGTCCATATTTCAAAACGACAGTTTCAAGAGGCATATTTCACGCACATTAGTGTTCTGCTTCTTTTGCTTTCTTTCTTTTTTGGTTAAAAAAAAACGGGAATGGAAAAAGGCAACCCTCAGAATGGGCGAAAACGTTCGCAAACGAATCAATGGACAAGGGTTTAATCTCCAATATATATAAACAGCTCACGCAGCTTAATATTAATAAAACAAACAACCCAATACAAAAATGGGCAGAAGATCTAAATAGACGTTTCTTCAAAGAAGTCACAGAGACGGCCAAGACGCACATGAAAAGCTGCTCAACACCACTAATTATTAGAGAAATGCAAATCAAAATGACAATGAGGTATCACCTCACACCTGTTAGAATCGGCAGCATCAGAAAATCTACAAACAACAAATTCTGGGGAGGGTGTGGACAAAAGGAACCCTCTTCCACTATTAGTGGGAAGGTAAATTGATACAGTCACTATGGAGAACAGTATGGAGTTTCCTTAAAGAAACTAGGAATAGAATTACCATAGGATCCAGCAATCCCACTTCTGGGCATATACCCAGAGACAACCATAAATCAAAAACACACATTCACCACAATGTTCATTGCAGCACTATTTACAATAGCCAGGTAATGGAAGCAACCTAAATGCCCACAGACAGACGAATGGATAAAGATGTGGTACATACATAAAATGGGATATGACTCAGCCATGAAAAGGAATGAACCTGGGTTATTTGTAGAGAAGTCGGTGGATCTAGAGACTGTCATACAGAATGAAGTAAGTCAGAAAGAGCAAAACAAATATTCTGTATTAATGCATGTATGTGGAACCTAGATATATGGTACAGATGAACAGGTTTGCAGGGCAGAAATAGAGAAACAGAGGTAGAGAACAAACGTATGGACACCAAGTGGGGGAAGCCATGGGGTGTTGGTGGTCAGATGAGTTGGGAGATAGGTATTGACCTGTATATATGTATATGAATAAAATAGATAACTAATAATAACCTGCTGTATAGAAAAATAAATATGATTAAACTGCAAAATTTTTAGAAATGAAATTTAAAAATAAAACAGAAAAAAAGTTCTTCCCTTCACACAGATGTATTTCTATGAATGAATTATTTCCATGCTTATATCAATAAATACATAAAAGATGAATAACTTCTAACTTGAACCAAAAAAGAAAAAAAAAACCTGAACCCAGTAGTTATACAGAGGAAAACCCTATCAGGGCACTTTTTCCAGTGGTAAACAATTCTGAGATTGGTCAGAGGTGGGGAATCATCTCCCATACAGCCAGCAGCCCGGCCCCCCCATGCAAGGAGCGTCCTGATTGCAAAGCTGGGGAACAGTGCCGAGGCCTCTGTGAGTAAACGTGAGCTGAGCCCCAGGCCAGCTGCTGCTGAACTGTTCCCACCCTTCCCAGGTAAAACACCTGAATATGTACAAGGGCTTGAAAGCCTAGAGGAAGGGCCGTGGAGCCACACCAGCGACAGCACGCAGGCCAACTTGGTGCCTGCAGGCCAGCCAGGATGGTCCTGGCCCCGGGCGCTCTTCTGGAAGCTTTCCATTTCCCTGCATGAGATACCACTCCTGTCCCGGCCATCATTCCTTTTTTTCCTTCCTCACATCAGCCCGGAGAGAAATTCCAATGGAAGTTATGGTTGACACATCCTCTTCTTTACAAGTGGCAGCCTGGCAACTCCTGCAGAAAGTCCAGCAGAGCCCCACTCACACCGGGCCACCAACAAAGCCGTGGACCCTCACACCCTCCCACCAGCACAGCCCCGAGACTGCTGACGGGGCAGAGAATATGGAATCAGGCACAGCTGCAGGGGCTATTGCTGACTGGAGTGCTGTTTCTATCGACCTCAACCCACGCACACCTGGGGAGGGCTTGCCGGCAGGGTCAGGCTGCCCAAGTCAGCTAATCCTCAGCCCTCAGGGAATCACATTGCAGAAAATGGACCTCGCTAAGACAGAATATTAGCCAAGGAAAAAAAGGGCACAATGCCATTTGCAGCCCCGTAGATGAGTCTACAGGTAAGCACATGACTTGTAGTAAGTCAGAAAGTAAAAGACACATATCGTAGGATATCACTTATAGGTGTTACCTAAAAACGGATACCAGGGCAGATATTTCCACGGAGAAGGGCAATCACAGATTCATTAAACAAACTTATGGTTCACCAATGGAAAGCTGTGAGGATTGGATTCATTACGATATTGGGGTTAAGAGACATATACAAACACAGGTGAAATATATAATCACCAAAGACCTACGGAATGCCAAGAGAAGACTACTCAACATTCTGTCATAATGTACATGGGAAAAGGGTCCCAGGAAGAACAGACATATGTATATGTGTAACAGAACCACATCTTGCACACCTACAACAAGCAAACCTTGTAATCAAACTTGTTGTAATAAAAAATTAAAAATTAAATTAAAAACACGAACAAGAAGTAGTGAGACAAACTTGAGGGGCTTTCTCCTGGCACATTCCATTCTAAATTCCAATCTAGAACAGGCTTCCATTGAGGCTCTGTTGCCCTAGTAACAAGATTTGCTAAGGGAGAACTGCTGCCACCTTGTGGCCATTTCACACAACAGCAGCTTTAATCCCAGCGCTAATGGTCAGTGGATATTCCAAATCATTGCAGGCCTGTAAATGACACCTGCCCTGAAAACAAATCCTGGGGTCGTATATCGACCAAAAAGTTCAAAAGACGTCCATATTTAAAAACGACAGTTTCAAGAGGCATATTTCACGCACATTAGTGTTCTGCTTCTTTTGCTTTCTTTCTTTTTTGGTTAAAAAAAAACGGGAATGGAAAAAGGCAACCCTCAGAATGGGCGAAAACGTTCGCAAACGAATCAATGGACAAGGGTTTAATCTCCAATATATATAAACAGCTCACGCAGCTTAATATTAATAAAACAAACAACCCAATACAAAAATGGGCAGAAGATCTAAATAGACGTTTCTTCAAAGAAGTCACAGAGACGGCCAAGACGCACATGAAAAGCTGCTCAACACCACTAATTATTAGAGAAATGCAAATCAAAATGACAATGAGGTATCACCTCACACCTGTTAGAATCGGCAGCATCAGAAAATCTACAAACAACAAATTCTGGGGAGGGTGTGGACAAAAGGAACCCTCTTCCACTATTAGTGGGAAGGTAAATTGATACAGTCACTATGGAGAACAGTATGGAGTTTCCTTAAAGAAACTAGGAATAGAATTACCATAGGATCCAGCAATCCCACTTCTGGGCATATACCCAGAGACAACCATAAATCAAAAACACACATTCACCACAATGTTCATTGCAGCACTATTTACAATAGCCAGGTAATGGAAGCAACCTAAATGCCCACAGACAGACGAATGGATAAAGATGTGGTACATACATAAAATGGGATATGACTCAGCCATGAAAAGGAATGAAACTGGGTTATTTGTAGAGAAGTCGGTGGATCTAGAGACTGTCATACAGAATGAAGTAAGTCAGAAAGAGCAAAACAAATATTCTGTATTAATGCATGTATGTGGAACCTAGATATATGGTACAGATGAACAGGTTTGCAGGGCAGAAATAGAGAAACAGAGGTAGAGAACAAACGTATGGACACCAAGTGGGGGAAGCCATGGGGTGTTGGTGGTCAGATGAGTTGGGAGATAGGTATTGACCTGTATATATGTATATGAATAAAATAGATAACTAATAATAACCTGCTGTATAGAAAAATAAATATGATTAAACTGCAAAATTTTTAGAAATGAAATTTAAAAATAAAACAGAAAAAAAGTTCTTCCCTTCACACAGATGTATTTCTATGAATGAATTATTTCCATGCTTATATCAATAAATACATAAAAGATGAATAACTTCTAACTTGAACCAAAAAAGAAAAAAAAAAATCCTGTACCCAGCAGTTATACAGAGGAAAACCCTATCAGGGCACTTGTTCCAGCGGTAAACAATTCTGACATTGGTCAGAGGTGGGGAATCATCTCCCATACAGCCAGCAGCCCGGCCCCCCCACGCAAGGAGCGTCCTGATTGCAAAGCTGTGGGACCGTGCCGAGGCCTCTGTGAGTAAACGTGAGCTGAGCCCCAGGCCAGCTGCTGCTGAACTGTTCCCACCCTTCCCAGGTAAAACACCTGAATATGTACAAGGGCTTGAAAGCCTAGAGGAAGGGCCGTGGAGCCACACCAGCGACAGCACGCAGGCCAACTTGGTGCCTGCAGGCCAGCCAGGATGGTCCTGGCCCCGGGCGCTCTTCTGGAAGCTTTCCATTTCCCTGCCTGAGATACCACTCCTGTCCCGGCCCCCACTCTTTTTTTTCCTCCCTCACCTCAGCCCAGAGAGAAATTCCAGTGGAAATTATGGGTGACACATCCTCTTCTTTACAGGTGGCAACCTGGCAACTCCTGCAGAAATTCCAGCAGAGCCCCACTCACCCCGGGCCACCAACAAAGCCGTGGACCCTCACACCCTCCCACCAGCACAGCCCCGAGACTGCTGACGGGGCAGAGAATATGGAGTCAGGCACAGCTGCAGGGGCTATTGCTGCCTGGAGTGCTGTTTCTATTGAACTCAACCCAGGCACACCTGGGGAGGGCTTGCCGGCAGGGTCAGGCTGCCCAGGTCAGCTAATCCTCAGCCCTCAGGGAATCACATTGCAGAAAATGGACCACGCTAAGACAGAATATTAGCCAAGGAAAAAAAGGGCACAATGCCATTTGCAGCCCCGTAGAGGAGTCTACAGGTAAGCACGGGACTTGTAGTAAGTCAGAAAGTGAAAGACACATATCGTAGGATATCACTTATAGGTGTTACCTAAAAACGGATACCAGGGCAGATATTTCCACGGAGAAGGGCAATCACAGATTCATTAAACAAACTTATGGTTCACCAATGGAAAGCTGTGAGGATTGGATTCATTACGATATTGGGGTTAAGAGGCATATACAAACACAGGTGAAATATATAATCACCAAAGACCTACGGAATGCCAAGAGAAGACTACTCAACATTCTGTCATAACGTACATGGGAAAAGGGTCCCAGGAAGAACAGACATATGTATATGTGTAAAAGAACCACATCTTGCACACCTACAACAAGCAAACGTTGTAATCAAACTTGCTGTAATAAAAAATTAAAAATTAAATTAAAAACACGAACAAGAAGTAGTGAGACAAACTTGAGGGGCTTTCTCCTGGCACATTCCATTCTAAATTCCAATCTAGAACAGGCTTCCATTGAGGCTCTGTTGCCCTGGTAACCAGATTTGCTAAGGAAGAACTGCTGCCACCTTGTGGCCATTTCGCACAACAGCAGCTTTAATCCCAGCGCTACTGGTCAGTGGATATTCCAAATCATTGCAGGCCTGTAAATGACACCTGCCCTGAAAACAAATCCTGGGGTCATATATCGACCAAAAATTTCAAAAGACGTCCATATTTCAAAACGACAGTTTCAAGAGGCATATTTCACGCACATTAGTGTTCTGCTTCTTTTGCTTTCTTTCTTTTTTGGTTAAAAAAAAACGGGAATGGAAAAAGGCAACCCTCAGAATGGGCGAAAACGTTCGCAAACGAATCAATGGACAAGGGTTTAATCTCCAATATATATAAACAGCTCACGCAGCTTAATATTAATAAAACAAACAACCCAATACAAAAATGGGCAGAAGATCTAAATAGACGTTTCTTCCAAGAAGTCACAGAGACAGCCAAGACGCACATGAAAAGCTGCTCAACACCACTAATTATTAGAGAAATGCAAATCAAAACGACAATGAGGTATCACCTCACACCTGTTAGAATCGGCATCATCAGAAAATCTACAAACAACAAATTCTGGGGAGGGTGTGGACAAAAGGAACCCTCTTCCACTATTGGTGGGAAGGTAAATTGATACAGTCACTATGGAGAACAGTATGGAGTTTCCTTAAAGAAACTAGAAATAGAATTACCATAGGATCCAGCAATTCCACTTCTGGGCATATACACAGAGACAACCATAAATCAAAAACACACATTCACCACAATGTTCATTGCAGCACTATTTACAATAGCCAGGTAATGGAAGCAAGCTAAATGCCCACAGACAGATGAATGGATAAAGATGTGGTACATACATAAAATGGGATATGACTCAGCCATGAAAAGGAATGAAACTGGGTTATTTGTAGAGAAGTCGGTGGATCTAGAGACTGTCATACAGAATGAAGTAAGTCATAAAGAGCAAAACAAATATTCTGTATTAATGCATGTATGTGGAACCTAGATATATGGTACAGATGATCAGGTTTGCAGGGCAGAAATAGAGAAACAGAGATAGAGAACAAACGTATGGACACCAAGTGGGGGAAGCCATGGGGTGATGGTGGTCAGATGAGTTGGGAGATAGGTATTGACCTGTATATATGTATATGAATAAAATAGATAACTAATAATAACCTGCTGTATAGAAAAATAAATATAATTAAACTTCAAAATTTTTAGAAATGAAATTTAAAAATAAAACAGAAAAAAGTTCTTCCCTTCACACAGATGTATTTCTATGAATGAATTATTTCCATGCTTATATCAATAAATACATAAAAGATGAATAAATTCTAACTTGAACCAAAAAAGAAAAAAAAAACCTGAACCCAGCAGTTATACAGAGGAAAACCCTATCAGGGCACTTACTCCAGCGGTAAACAATTCTGACATTGGTCAGAGGTGGGGAATCATCTCCCATACAGCCAGCAGCCCGGCCCGCCCACGCAAGGAGCATCCTCATTGCAAAGCTAGGGGACCGTGCCGAGGCCTCTGTGAGTAAACGTGAGCTGAGCCCCAGGCCAGCTGCTGCTGAACTGTTCCCACCCTTCCCAGTTAAAACACCTGAATATGTACAAGGGCTTGAAACCCTAGAGGAAGGGTCGTGGAGCCACACCAGCGACAGCACGCAGGCCAACTTGGTGCCTGCAGGCCAGCCAGGATGGTCCTGGCCCCGGGCGCTCTTCTGGAAGCTTTCCATTTCCCTGCCTGAGATACCCCTCCTGTCCCGGCCCCCACTCCTTTTTTTCCTTCCTCACCTCTGCCCGGAGAGAAATTCCAGCGGAAGTTATGGGTGACACATCCTCTTCTTTACAAGTGGCAGCCTGGCAACTCCTGCAGAAAGTCCAGCAGAGCCCCACTCACACCGGGCCACCAAAAAAGCCGTGGACGCTCACACCCTCCCACCAGCACAGCCCCGAGACTGCTGATGGGGCAGAGAATATGGAGTCAGGCACAGCTGCAGGGGCTATTGCTGCCTGGAGTGCTGTTTCTATTGACCTCAACCCAGGCACACCTGGGGAGGGCTTGCCGGCAGGGTCAGGCTGCCCAGGTCAGCTAATCCTCAGCCCTCAGGGAATCACATTGCAGAAAATGGACCTCGCTAAGACAGAATATTAGCCAAGGAAAAAAAGGACACAATGCCATTTGCAGCACCATAGATGAGTCTACAGGTAATCACGTGACTTGTAGTAAGTCAGAAAGTGAAAGACACATATCGTAGGATATCACTTATAGGTGTTACCTAAAAACGGATACCAGGGCAGATATTTCCATGGAGAAGGGCAATAACAGATTCATTAAACAAACTTATGGTTCACCAATGGAAAGGTGTGAGGATTGGATTCATTACGATATTGGTGTTAAGAGACATATACAAACACAGGTGAAATATATAATCACCAAAGACCTACGGAATGCCAAGAGAAGACTACTCAACATTCTGTCATAACGTACATGGGAAAAGGGTCCCAGGAAGAACAGACATATGTATATGTGTAAAAGAACCACATCTTGCACACCTACAACAAGCCAAACGATGTAATCAAACTTGCTGTAATAAAAATTAAAAATTAAATTAAAAACACGAACAAGAAGTAGTGAGACAAACTTGAGGGGCTTTTTCCTGGCACATTCCATTCTAAATTCCAATCTAGAACATGGCTTCCATTGAGGCTCTTTTGCCCTAGTAACCAGATTTGCTAAGGGAGAACTGCTGCCACCTTGTGGCCGTTTCACACAACAGCAGCTTTAATCCCAGCGCTAATGGTCAGTGGATATTCCAAATCATTGCAGGCCTGTAAATGACACCTGCCCATAAAACAAATCCTGGGGTTATATATCCACTAAAAAGTTCAAAAGACGTCCATATTTCAAAACGACAGTTTCAAGAGGCATATTTCACGCACATTACTGTTCTGCTTCTTTTGCTTTCTTTCTTTTTTGGTTAAAAAAAACGGGAATGGAAAAAGGCAACCCTCAGAATGGGCGAAAACGTTCGCAAACGAATCAATGGACAAAGGTTTAATCTCCAATATATATAAACAGCTCAGGCAGCTTAATATTAATAAAACAAACAACCCAATACAAAAATGGGCAGAAGATCTAAATAGACTTTTCTTCAAAGAAGTCACAGAGACGGCCAAGACGCACATGAAAAGCTGCTCAACACCACTAATTATTAGAGAAATGCAAATCAAAATGACAATGAGGTATCACCTCACACCTGTTAGACTCGGCATCATCAGAAAATCTACAAACAACAAATTCTGGGGAGGGTGTGGACAAAAGGAACCCTCTTCCACTATTGGTGGGAAGGTAAATTGATACAGTCACTATGGAGAACAGTATGGAGTTTCCTTAAAGAAACTAGAAATAGAATTACCATAGGATCCAGCAATCCCACTTCTGGGCATATACCCAGAGACAACCATAAATCAAAAACACACATTCACCACAATGTTCATTGCAGCACTATTTACAATAGCCAGGTAATGGAAGCAACCTAAATGCCCACAGACAGACGAATGGATAAAGATGTGGTACATATATAAAATGGGATATGACTCAGCCATGAAAAGGAATGAAACTGGGTTGTTTGTAGAGAAGTCGGTGGATCTAGAGACTGTCATACAGAATGAAGTAAGTCAGAAAGAGCAAAACAAATATTCTGTATTAATGCATGTATGTGGAACCTAGATATATGGTACAGATGAACAGGTTTGCAGGGCAGAAATAGAGAAACAGAGGTAGAGAACAAACGTATGGACAACAAGTCGGGGAAGCCATGGGGTGTTGTGGTCAGATGAGTTGGGAGATAGGTATTGACCTGTATATATGTATATGAATAAAATAAATAATCAATAATAACCTGCTGTATAGAAAAATAAATATAATTAAACTTCAAAATTTTTAGAAATGAAATTTAAAAATAAAACAGAAAAAAGTTCTTCCCTTCACACAGATGTATTTCTATGAATGAATTATTTCCATGCTTATATCAATAAATACATAAAAGATGAATAAATTCTAACTTGAACCAAAAAAGAAAAAAAAATCCTGAACCCAGCAGTTATACAGAGGAAAACCCTATCAGGGCACTTGCTCCAGCAGTAAACAATTCTGAAATTGGTCAGAGGTGGGGAATCATCCCCCATACAGCCAGCAGCCCGGCCCCTCCACGCAAGGAGCGTCCTCATTGCAAAGCTGGGGCACCGTGCCGGGGCCTCTGTGAGTAAACGTGAGCAGAGCCCCAGGCCAGCTGTTGCTGAACTGTTCCCACCCTTCCCAGGTAAAACACCTGAATATGTACAAGGGCTTGAAAGCCTAGAGGAAGGGTCGTGGATCCACACCAGCGACAGCACGCAGGCCAACTTGGTGCCTGCAGGCCAGCCAGGATGGTCCTGGCCCCGGGCGCTCTTCTGGAAGCTTTCCATTTCCCTGCCTGAGATACCCCTCCTGTCCCGGCCCCCACTCCTTTTTTTCCTTCCTCACCTCAGCCCGGAGAGAAATTCCAGCGGAAGTTATGGGTGACACATCCTCTTCTTTACAAGTGGCAGCCTGGCAACTCCTGCAGAAAGTCCAGCAGAGCCCCACTCACACCGGGCCACCAACAAAGCCGTTGACCCTCACACCCACCCAACAGCACAGCCCCGAGACTGCTGACGGGGCAGAGAATATGGAGTCAGGCACAGCTGCAGGGGCTATTGCTGCCTGGAGTGCTGTTTCTATTGACCTCAACCCAGGCACACCTGGGGAGGGCTTGCCGGCAGGGTCAGGCTGCCCAGGTCAGCTAATCCTCAGCCCTCAGGGAATCACATTGCAGAAAATGGACCTCACTAAGACAGAATATTAGCCAAGGAAAAAAAGGACACAATGCCATTTGCAGCCCCGTAGATGAGTCTACAGGTAATCACGTGACTTGTAGTAAGTCAGAAAGTGAAAGACACATATCGTAGGATATCACTTACAGGTGTTACCTAAAAACGGATACCAGGGCAGATATTTCCACGGAGAAGGGCAATCACAGATTCATTAAACAAACTTATGGTTCACCAATGGAAAGGTGTGAGGATTGGATTCATTACGATATTGGTGTTAAGAGACATATACAAACACAGGTGAAATATATAATCACCAAAGACCTACGGAATGCCAAGAGAAGACTACTCAACATTCTGTCATAACGTACATGGGAAAAGGGTCCCAGGAAGAACAGACATATGTATATGTGTAAAAGAACCACATCTTGCACACCTACAACAAGCCAAACGTTGTAATCAAACTTGCTGTAATAAAAAATTAAAAATTAAATTAAAAACACGAACAAGAAGTAGTGAGACAAACTTGAGGGGCTTTCTCCTGGCACATTCCATTCTAAATTCCAATCTAGAACACGGCTTCCATTGAGGCTCTGTTGCCCTAGTAAGCAGATTTGCTAAGGGAGAACTGCTGCCACCTTGTGGCCATTTCACACAACAGCAGCTTTAATCCCAGCGCTACTGGTCAGTGGATATTCCAAATCATTTCAGGCCTGTAAATGACACCGGCCCTGAAAACAAATCCTGGGGTCATATATCAACCAAAAAGTTCAAAAGACGTCCATATTTCAAAACGACAGTTTCAAGAGGCATATTTCACGCACATTAGTGTTCTGCTTCTTTTGCTTTCTTTCTTTTTTGGTTAAAAAAAACGGGAATGGAAAAAAGCAACGCTCAGAATGGGCGAAAACGTTCGCAAACGAATCAATGGACAAAGGTTTAATCTCCAATATATATAAACAGCTCAGGCAGCTTAATATTAATAAAACAAACAACCCAATACAAAAATGGGCAGAAGATCTAAATAGACGTTTCTTCAAATAAGTCACAGAGACGGCCAAGACGCACATGAAAAGCTGCTCAACACCTCTAATTATTAGAGAAATGCAAATCAAAACGACAATGAGGTATCACCTCACACCTGTTAGACTCGGCATCATCAGAAAATCTACAAACAACAAATTCTGGGGAGGGTGTGGACAAAAGGAACCCTCTTCCACTATTGGTGGGAAGGTAAATTGATACAGTCACTATGGAGAACAGTATGGAGTTTCCTTAAAGAAACTAGAAATAGAATTACCATAGGATCCGGCAATCCCACTTCTGGGCATATACCCAGAGACAACCATAAATCAAAATCACACATTCACCACAATGTTCATTGCAGCACTATTTACAATAGCCAGGTAATGGAAGCAACCTAAATGCCCACAGACAGACGAATGGATAAAGATGTGGTACATATATAAAATGGGATATGACTCAGCCATGAAAAGGAATGAAACTGGGCTGTTTGTAGAGAAGTCGGTGGATCTAGAGACTGTCATACAGAATGAAGTAAGTCATAAAGAGCAAAACAAATATTCTGTATTAATGCATGTATGTGGAACCTAGATATATGGTACAGATGAACAGGTTTGCAGGGCAGAAATAGAGAAACAGAGGTAGAGAACAAACGTATGGACACCAAGTCGGGGAAGCCATGGGGTGTTGTGGTCAGATGAGTTGGGAGATAGGTATTGACCTGTATATATGTATATGAATAAAATAAATAATTAATAATAACCTGCTGTATAGAAAAATAAATATAATTAAACTTCAAAATTTTTAGAAATGAAATTTAAAAATAAAACAGAAAAAAGTTCTTCCCTTCACACAGATGTATTTATATGAATGAATTATTTCCATGCTTATATCAATAAATACATAAAAGATGAATAAATTCTAACTTGAACCAAAAAAGAAAAAAAAAATCCTGAACCCAGCAGTTATACAGAGGAAAACCCTATCAGGGCACTTGCTCCAGCGGTAAACAATTCTGAAATTGGTCAGAGGTGGGGAATCGTCTCCCATACATCCAGCAGCCCGGCCCCTCCATGCAAGGAGCGTCCTCATTGCAAAGCTGGGGGACCGTGCCGGGGCCTCTGTGAGTAAACGTGAGCAGAGCCCAAGGCCAGCTGTTGCTGAACTGTTCCCACCCTTCCCAGGTAAAACACCTGAATATGTACAAGGGCTTGAAAGCCTAGAGGAAGGGTCGTGGAGCCACACCAGCGACAGCACACAGGCCAACTTGGTGCCTGCAGGCCAGCCAGGATGGTCCTGGCCCCGGGCGCTCTTCTGGAAGCTTTCCATTTCCCTGCCTGAGATACCCCTCCTGTCCCGGCCCCCACTCCTTTTTTTCCTTCCTCACCTCAGCCCGGAGAGAAATTCCAGCGGAAGTTATGGGTGACACATCCTCTTCTTTACAAGTGGCAGCCTGGCAACTCCTGCAGAAAGTCCAGCAGAGCCCCACTCACACCGGGCCACCAACAAAGCCGTTGACCCTCACACCCACCCAACAGCACAGCCCCGAGACTGCTGACGGGGCAGAGAATATGGAGTCAGGCACAGCTGCAGGGGCTATTGCTGCCTGGAGTGCTGTTTCTATTGACCTCAACCCAGGCACACCTGGGGAGGGCTTGCCGGCAGGGTCAGGCTGCCCAGGTCAGCTAATCCTCAGCCCTCAGGGAATCACATTGCAGAAAATGGACCTCGCTAAGACAGAATATTAGCCAAGGAAAAAAAGGACACAATGCCATTTGCAGCCCCGTAGATGAGTCTACAGGTAATCACGTGACTTGTAGTAAGTCAGAAAGTGAAAGACACATATCGTAGGATATCACTTACAGGTGTTACCTAAAAACGGATACCAGGGCAGATATTTCCACGGAGAAGGGCAATCACAGATTCATTAAACAAACTTATGGTTCACCAATGGAAAGGTGTGAGGATTGGATTCATTACAATATTGGGGTTAAGAGACATATACAAACACAGGTGAAATATATAATCACCAAAGATCTACGGAATGCCAAGAGAAGACTACTCAACATTCTGTCATAACGTACATGGGAAAAGGGTCCCAGGAAGAACAGACATATGTATATGTGTAAAAGAACCACATCTTGCACACCTACAACAAGCCAAACGATGTAATCAAACTTGCTGTAATAAAAAATTAAAAATTAAATTAAAAACACGAACAAGAAGTAGTGAGACAAACTTGAGGGGCTTTCTCCTGGCACATTCCATTCTAAATTCCAATCTAGAACACGGCTTCCATTGAGGCTCTGTTGCCCTAGTAAGCAGATTTGCTAAGGGAGAACTGCTGCCACCTTGTGGCCGTTTCACACAACAGCAGCTTTAATCCCAGCGCTAATCGTCAGGGGATATTCCAAATCATTTCAGGCCTGTAAATGACACCGGCCATGAAAACAAATCCTGGGGTCATATATCAACCAAAAAGTTCAAAAGACGTCCATATTTCTAAACGACAGTTTCAAGAGGCATATTTCACGCACATTAGTGTTCTGCTTCTTTTGCTTTCTTTCTTTTTTGTTAAAAAAAACGGGAATGGAAAAAAGCAACGCTCAGAATGGGCGAAAACGTTCGCAAACGAATCAATGGACAAAGGTTTAATCTCCAATATATATAAACAGCTCAGGCAGCTTAATATTAATAAAACAAACAACCCAATACAAAAATGGGCAGAAGATCTAAATAGACGTTTCTTCAAAGAAGTCACAGAGACGGCCAAGACGCACATGAAAAGCTGCTCAACACCTCTAATTATTAGAGAAATGCAAATCAAAACGACAATGAGGTATCACCTCACACCTGTTAGACTCGGCATCATCAGAAAATCTACAAACAACAAATTCTGGGGAGGGTGTGGACAAAAGGAACCCTCTTCCACTATTGGTGGGAAGGTAAATTGATACAGTCACTATGGAGAACAGTATGGAGTTTCCTTAAAGAAACTAGAAATAGAATTACCATAGGATCCAGCAATCCCACTTCTGGGCATATACCCAGAGAAAACCATAAATCAAAATCACACATTCACCACAATGTTCATTGCAGCACTATTTACAATAGCCAGGTAATGGAAGCAACCTAAATGCCCACAGACAGACGAATGGATAAAGATGTGGTACATATATAAAATGGGATATGACTCAGCCATGAAAAGGAATGAAACTGGGTTGTTTGTAGAGAAGTCGGTGGATCTAGAGACTGTCATACAGAATGAAGTAAGTCAGAAAGAGCAAAACAAATATTCTGTATTAATGCATGTATGTGGAACCTAGATATATGGTACAGATGAACAGGTTTGCAGGGCAGAAATAGAGAAACAGAGGTAGAGAACAAACGTATGGACACCAAGTGGGGGAAGCCATGGGGTGTTGGTGGTCAGATGAGTTGGGAGATAGGTATTGACCTGTATATATGTATATGAATAAAATAGATAACTAATAATAACCTGCTGTATAGAAAAATAAATATGATTAAACTGCAAAATTTTTAGAAATGAAATTTAAAAATAAAACAGAAAAAAACTTCTTCCCTTCACACAGATGTATTTCTATGAATGAATTATTTCCATGCTTATATCAATAAATACATAAAAGATGAATAACTTCTAACTTGAACCAAAAAAGAAAAAAAAAATCCTGTACCCAGCAGTTATACAGAGGAAAACCCTATCAGGGCACTTGTTCCAGCGGTAAACAATTCTGACATTGGTCAGAGGTGGGGAATCATCTCCCATACAGCCAGCAGCCCGGCCCCCCCACGCAAGGAGCGTCCTGATTGCAAAGCTGGGGGACCGTGCCGAGGCCTCTGTGAGTAAACGTGAGCTGAGCCCCAGGCCAGCTGCTGCTGAACTGTTCCCACCCTTCCCAGGAAAAACACCTGAATATGTACAAGGGCTTGAAAGCCTAGAGGAAGGGCCGTGGAGCCACACCAGCGACAGCACGCAGGCCAACTTGGTGCCTGCAGGCCAGCCAGGATGGTCCTGGCCCCGGGCGCTCTTCTGGAAGCTTTCCATTTCCCTGCCTGAGATACCACTCCTGTCCCGGCCCCCACTCTTTTTTTTCCTCCCTCACCTCAGCCCGGAGAGAAATTCCAGTGGAAATTATGGGTGACACATCCTCTTCTTTACAGGTGGCAACCTGGCAACTCCTGCAGAAATTCCAGCAGAGCCCCACTCACACCGGGCCACCAACAAAGCCGTGGACCCTCACACCCTCCCACCAGCACAGCCCCGAGACTGCTGACGGGGCAGAGAATATGGAGTCAGGCACAGCTGCAGGGGCTATTGCTGCCTGGAGTGCTGTTTCTATTGAACTCAACCCAGGCACACCTGGGGAGGGCTTGCCGGCAGGGTCAGGCTGCCCAGGTCAGCTAATCCTCAGCCCTCAGGGAATCACATTGCAGAAAATGGACCTCGCTAAGACAGAATATTAGCCAAGGAAAAAAAGGGCACAATGCCATTTGCAGCCCCGTAGATGAGTCTACAGGTAAGCACGGGACTTGTAGTAAGTCAGAAAGTGAAAGACACATATCGTAGGATATCACTTATAGGTGTTACCTAAAAACGGATACCAGGGCAGATATTTCCACGGAGAAGGGCAATCACAGATTCATTAAACAAACTTATGGTTCACCAATGGAAAGCTGTGAGGATTGGATTCATTACGATATTGGGGTTAAGAGGCATATACAAACACAGGTGAAATATATAATCACCAAAGACCTACGGAATGCCAAGAGAAGACTACTCAACATTCTGTCATAACGTACATGGGAAAAGGGTCCCAGGAAGAACAGACATATGTATATGTGTAAAAGAACCACATCTTGCACACCTACAACAAGCAAACGTTGTAATCAAACTTGCTGTAATAAAAAATTAAAAATTAAATTAAAAACACGAACAAGAAGTAGTGAGACAAACTTGAGGGGCTTTCTCCTGGCACATTCCATTCTAAATTCCAATCTAGAACAGGCTTCCATTGAGGCTCTGTTGCCCTGGTAACCAGATTTGCTAAGGGAGAACTGCTGCCACCTTGTGGCCATTTCGCACAACAGCAGCTTTAATCCCAGCGCTACTGGTCAGTGGATATTCCAAATCATTGCAGGCCTGTAAATGACACCTGCCCTGAAAACAAATCCTGGGGTCATATATCGACCAAAAAGTTCAAAAGACGTCCATATTTCAAAACGACAGTTTCAAGAGGCATATTTCACGCACATTAGTGTTCTGCTTCTTTTGCTTTCTTTCTTTTTTGGTTAAAAAAAAACGGGAATGGAAAAAGGCAACCCTCAGAATGGGCGAAAACGTTCGCAAACGAATCAATGGACAAGGGTTTAATCTCCAATATATATAAACAGCTCACGCAGCTTAATATTAATAAAACAAACAACCCAATACAAAAATGGGCAGAAGATCTAAATAGACGTTTCTTCCAAGAAGTCACAGAGACAGCCAAGACGCACATGAAAAGCTGCTCAACACCACTAATTATTAGAGAAATGCAAATCAAAACGACAATGAGGTATCACCTCACACCTGTTAGAATCGGCATCATCAGAAAATCTACAAACAACAAATTCTGGGGAGGGTGTGGACAAAAGGAACCCTCTTCCACTATTTGTGGGAAGGTAAATTGATACAGTCACTATGGAGAACAGTATGGAGTTTCCTTAAAGAAACTAGAAATAGAATTACCATAGGATCCAGCAATTCCACTTCTGGGCATATACACAGAGACAACCATAAATCAAAAACACACATTCACCACAATGTTCATTGCAGCACTATTTACAATAGCCAGGTAATGGAAGCAAGCTAAATGCCCACAGACAGATGAATGGATAAAGATGTGGTACATACATAAAATGGGATATGACTCAGCCATGAAAAGGAATGAAACTGGGTTATTTGTAGAGAAGTTGGTGGATCTAGAGACTGTCATACAGAATGAAGTAAGTCATAAAGAGCAAAACAAATATTCTGTATTAATGCATGTATGTGGAACCTAGATATATGGTACAGATGATCAGGTTTGCAGGGCAGAAATAGAGAAACAGAGGTAGAGAACAAACGTATGGACACCAAGTGGGGGAAGCCATGGGGTGATGGTGGTCAGATGAGTTGGGAGATAGGTATTGACCTGTATATATGTATATGAATAAAATAGATAACTAATAATAACCTGCTGTATAGAAAAATAAATATAATTAAACTTCAAAATTTTTAGAAATGAAATTTAAAAATAAAACAGAAAAAAGTTCTTCCCTTCACACAGATGTATTTCTATGAATGAATTATTTCCATGCTTATATCAATAAATACATAAAAGATGAATAAATTCTAACTTGAACCAAAAAAGAAAAAAAAAACCTGAACCCAGCAGTTATACAGAGGAAAACCCTATCAGGGCACTTACTCCAGCGGTAAACAATTCTGACATTGGTCAGAGGTGGGGAATCATCTCCCATACAGCCAGCAGCCCGGCCCGCCCACGCAAGGAGCATCCTCATTGCAAAGCTAGGGGACCGTGCCGAGGCCTCTGTGAGTAAACGTGAGCTGAGCCCCAGGCCAGCTGCTGCTGAACTGTTCCCACCCTTCCCAGTTAAAACACCTGAATATGTACAAGGGCTTGAAAGCCTAGAGGAAGGGTCGTGGAGCCACACCAGCGACAGCACGCAGGCCAACTTGGTGCCTGCAGGCCAGCCAGGATGGTCCTGGCCCCGGGCGCTCTTCTGGAAGCTTTCCATTTCCCTGCCTGAGATACCCCTCCTGTCCCGGCCCCCACTCCTTTTTTTCCTTCCTCACCTCTGCCCGGAGAGAAATTCCAGCGGAAGTTATGGGTGACACATCCTCTTCTTTACAAGTGGCAGCCTGGCAACTCCTGCAGAAAGTCCAGCAGAGCCCCACTCACACCGGTCCACCAAAAAAGCCGTGGACCCTCACACCCACCCACCAGCACAGCCCCGAGACTGCTGATGGGGCAGAGAATATGGAGTCAGGCACAGCTGCAGGGGCTATTGCTGCCTGGATTGCTGTTTCTATTGACTTCAACGCAGGCACACCTGGGGAGGGCTTGCCGGCAGGGTCAGGCTGCCCAGGTCAGCTAATCCTCAGCCCTCAGGGAATCACATTGCAGAAAATGGACCTCGCTAAGACAGAATATTAGCCAAGGAAAAAAAGGACACAATGCCATTTGCAGAACCATAGATGAGTCTACAGGTAATCACGTGACTTGTAGTAAGTCAGAAAGTGAAAGACACATATCGTAGGATATCACTTATAGGTGTTACCTAAAAACGGATACCAGGGCAGATATTTCCATGGAGAAGGGCAATAACAGATTCATTAAACAAACTTATGGTTCACCAATGGAAAGGTGTGAGGATTGGATTCATTACGATATTGGTGTTAAGAGACATATACAAACACAGGTGAAATATATAATCACCAAAGACCTACGGAATGCCAAGAGAAGACTACTCAACATTCTGTCATAACGTACATGGGAAAAGGGTCCCAGGAAGAACAGACATATGTATATGTGTAAAAGAACCACATCTTGCACACCTACAACAAGCCAAACGATGTAATCAAACTTGCTGTAATAAAAATTAAAAATTAAATTAAAAACACGAACAAGAAGTAGTGAGACAAACTTGAGGGGCTTTTTCCTGGCACATTCCATTCTAAATTCCAATCTAGAACACGGCTTCCATTGAGGCTCTTTTGCCCTAGTAACCAGATTTGCTAAGGGAGAACTGCTGCCACCTTGTGGCCGTTTCACACAACAGCAGCTTTAATCCCAGCGCTAATGGTCAGTGGATATTCCAAATCATTGCAGGCCTGTAAATGACACCTGCCCATAAAACAAATCCTGGGGTCATATATCCACTAAAAAGTTCAAAAGACGTCCATATTTCAAAACGACAGTTTCAAGAGGCATATTTCACGCACATTAGTGTTCTGCTTCTTTTGCTTTCTTTCTTTTTTGATTAAAAAAAACGGGAATGGAAAAAGGCAACCCTCAGAATGGGCAAAAACGTTCGCAAACGAATCAATGGACAAAGGTTTAATCTCCAATATATATAAACAGCTCAGGCAGCTTAATATTAATAAAACAAACAACCCAATACAAAAATGGGCAGAAGATCTAAATAGACGTTTCTTCAAAGAAGTCACAGAGACGGCCAAGACGCACATGAAAAGCTGCTCAACACCACTAATTATTAGAGAAATGCAAATCAAAATGACAATGAGGTATCACCTCACACCTGTTAGACTCGGCATCATCAGAAAATCTACAAACAACAAATTCTGGGGAGGGTGTGGACAAAAGGAACCCTCTTCCACTATTGGTGGGAAGGTAAATTGATACAGTCACTATGGAGAACAGTATGGAGTTTCCTTAAAGAAACTAGAAATAGAATTACCATAGGATCCAGCAATCCCACTTCTGGGCATATACCCAGAGACAACCATAAATCAAAAACACACATTCACCACAATGTTCATTGCAGCACTATTTACAATAGCCAGGTAATGGAAGCAACCTAAATGCCCACAGACAGACGAATGGATAAAGATGTGGTACATATATAAAATGGGATATGACTCAGCCATGAAAAGGAATGAAACTGGGTTGTTTGTAGAGAAGTCGGTGGATCTAGAGACTGTCATACAGAATGAAGTAAGTCAGAAAGAGCAAAAAAAATATTCTGTATTAATGCATGTATGTGGAACCTAGATATATGGTACAGATGAACAGGTTTGCAGGGCAGAAATAGAGAAACAGAGGTAGAGAACAAACGTATGGACACCAAGTCGGGGAAGCCATGGGGTGTTGTGGTCAGATGAGTTGGGAGATAGGTATTGACCTGTATATATGTATATGAATAAAATAAATAATCAATAATAACCTGCTGTATAGAAAAATAAATATAATTAAACTTCAAAATTTTTAGAAATAAAATTTAAAAATAAAACAGAAAAAAGTTCTTCCCTTCACACAGATGTATTTATATGAATGAATTATTTCCATGCTTATATCAATAAATACATTTAAGATGAATAAATTCTAACTTGAACCAAAAAAGAGAAAAAAACCTGAACCCAGCAGTTATACAGAGGAAAACCCTATCAGGGCACTTGCTCCAGCGGTAAACAATTCTGAAATTGGTCAGAGGTGGGGAATCATCTCCCATACAGCCAGCAGCCCGGACCCCCCCATGCAAGGAGCGTCCTCATTGCAAAGCTGGGGGACCGTGCCGAGGCCTCTGTGAGTAAACGTGAGCTGAGCCCCAGGCCAGCTGTTGCTGAACTGTTCCCACCCTTTCCAGGTAAAACACCTGAATATGTACAAGGGCTTGAAAGCCTAGAGGAAGGGTCGTGGAGCCACACCAGCGACAGCACGCAGGCCAACTTGGTGCCTTCAGGCCAGCCAGAATGGTCCTGGCCCCGGGCGCTCTTCTGGAAGCTTTCCATTTCCCTGCCTGAGATACCCGTCCTGTCCCGGCCCCCACTCCTTTTTTTCCTTCCTCACCTCAGCCCGGAGAGATATTCCAGCGGAAGTTATGGGTGACACATCCTCTTCTTTACAAGTGGCAGCCTGGCAACTCCTGCAGAAAGTCCAGCAGAGCCCCACTCACACCGGGCCACCAACAAAGCCGTGGACCCTCACACACTCCCACCAGCACAGCCCCGAGACTGCTGACGGGGCAGAGAATATGGAGTCAGGCACAGCTGCAGGGGCTATTGCTGCCTGGAGTGCTGTTTCTATCGACCTCAAACCAGGCACACCTGGGGAGGGCTTGCCGGCAGGGTCAGGCTGCCCAGGTCAGCTAATCCTCAGCCCTCAGGGGATCACATTGCAGAAAATGGACCTCGCTAAGACAGAATATTAGCCAAGGAAAAAACGGACACAATGCCATTTGCAGCCCCGTAGATGAGTCTACAGGTAATCACGTGACTTGTAGTAAGTCAGAAAGTGAAAGACACATATCGTAGGATATCACTTACAGGTGTTACCTAAAAACGGATACCAGGGCAGATATTTCCACGGAAAAGGGCAATCACAGATTCATTAAACAAACTTATGTTTCACCAATGGAAAGGTGTGAGGATTGGATTCATTACGATATTGGGGTTAAGAGACATATACAAACACAGGTGAAATATATAATCACCAAAGACCTACGGAATGCCAAGAGAAGACTACTCAACATTCTGTCATAACGTACATGGGAAAAGGGTCCCAGGAAGAACAGACATATGTATATGTGTAACAGAACCACATCTTGCACACCTACAACAAGCAAACGTTGTAATCAAACTTGCTGTAATAAAATATTAAAAATTAAATTAAAAACACGAACAAGAAGTAGTGAGACAAACTTGAGGGGCTTTCTCCTGGCACATTCCATTCTAAATTCCAATCTAGAACACGGCTTCCATTGAGGCTCTGTTGCCCTAGTAACCAGATTTGCTAAGGGAGAACTGCTGCCACCTTGTGGCCGCTTCACACAACAGCAGCTTTAATCCCAGCGCTAATGGTCAGTGGATATTCCAAATCATTGCAGGCCTGTAAATGACACCTGCCCTGAAAACAAATCCTGGGGTCATATATCGACCAAAAAGTTCAAAAGACGTCCATATTTCAAAACGACAGTTTCAAGAGGAATATTTCACGCACATTAGTGTTCTGCTTCTTTTGCTTTCTTTCTTTTTTGGTTAAAAAAAACGGGAATGGAAAAAGGCATCCCTCAGAATGGGCGAAAACGTTCGCAAATGAATCAATGGACAAAGGTTTAATCTCCAATATATATAAACAGCTCACGCAGCTTAATATTAATAAAACAAACAACCCTAATACAAATATGGGCAGAAGATCTAAATAGACGTTTCTTCAAAGCAGTCACAGAGACGGCCAAGACGCACATGAAAAGCTGCTCAACACCACTAATTATTAGAGAAATGCAAATCAAAATGACAATGAGGTATCACCTCACACCTGTTAGAATCGGCATCATCAGAAAATCTACAAACAACAAATTCTGGGGAGGGTGTGGACAAAAGGAACCCTCTTCCACTATTGGTGGGAAGGTAAATTGATACAGTCACTATGGAGAACAGTATGGAGTTTCCTTAAAGAAACTAGAAATAGAATTACCATAGGATCCAGCAATCCCACTTCTGGGCATATACCCAGAGACAACCATAAATCAAAAACACACATTCACCACAATGTTCATTGCAGCACTATTTACAATAGCCAGGTAATGGAAGCAACCTAAATGCCCACAGACAGACGAATGGATAAAGATGTGGTACATATATAAAATGGAATATGACTCAGCCATGAAACGGAATGAAACTGGGTTTTTTGTAGAGAAGTCGGTGGATCTAGAGACTGTCATACAGAATGAAGTAAGTCAGAAAGAGCAAAACAAATATTCTGTATTAATGCATGTATGTGGAACCTAGATATATGGTACAGATGAACAGGTTTGCAGGACAGAAATAGAGAAACAGAGGTAGAGAACAAACGTATGGACACCAAGTCGGGGAAGCCATGGGGTGTTGGTGGTCAGATGAGTTGGGAGATAGGTATTGACCTGTATATATGTATATGAATAAAATAAATAATCAATAATAACCTGCTGTATAGAAAAATAAATATAATTAAACTTCAAAATTTTTAGAAATAAAATTTAAAAATAAAACAGAAAAAAGTTCTTCCCTTCACACAGATGTATTTCTATGAATGAATTATTTCCATGCTTATATCAATAAATACATAAAAGATGAATAAATTCTAACTTGAACCCAAAAAGAAAAAAAAAAACCTGAACCGAGCAGTTATACAGAGGAAAACACTATCAGGGCACTTGCTCCAGCGGTAAACAATTCTGAAATTGGTCAGAGGTGGGGAATCATCTCCCATACAGCCAGCAGCCCGGCCCCCCCACTCAAGGAGCATCCTCATTGCAAAGCTGGGGGACCGTGCCGAGGCCTCTGTGAGTAAACGTGAGCTGAGCCCCAGGCCAGCTGCTGCTGAACTGTTCCCACCCTTCCCAGGTAAAACACCTGAATATGTACAAGGGCTTGAAAGCCTAGAGGAAGGGTCGTGGAGCCACACCAGCGACAACACGCAGGCCAACTTGGTGCCTGCAGGCCAGCCAGGATGGTCCTGGCCCCGGGCGCTCTTCTGGAAGCTTTCCATTTCCCTGCCTGAGATACCACTCCTGTCCCGGCCCCCACTCCTGTTTTTCCTTCCTCACCTCAGCCCGGAGAGAAATTCCAGCGGAACTTATGGGTGACACATCCTCTTCTTTACAAGTGGCAGCCTGGCAACTCCTGCAGAAAGTCCAGCAGAGCCCCACTCACACCGGGCCACCAACAAAGCTGTGGACCCTCACACCCTCCCACCAGCACAGCACCGAGACTGCTGACGGGGCAGAGAATATGGAGTCAGGCACAGCTGCAGGGGCTATTGCTGCCTGGAGTGCTGTTTCTATTGACCTCAACCCAGGCACACCTGGGGAGGGCTTGCCGGCAGGGTCAGGCTGCCCAGGTCATCTAATCCTCAGCCCTCAGGGAATCACATTGCAGAAAATGGACCTCGCTAAGACAGAATATTAGCCAAGGAAAAAAAGGACACAATGCCATTTGCAGCCCCGTAGATGAGTCTACAGGTAATCACGTGACTTGTAGTAAGTCAGAAACTGAAAGACACATATCGTAGGATATCACTTATAGGTGTTACCTAAAAACGGATACCAGGGCAGATATTTCCACGGAGAAGGGCAATAACAGATTCATTAAACAAACTTATGGTTCACCAATGGAAAGGTGTGAGGATGGGATTCATTACGATATTGGGGTTAAGAGACATATACAAACACAGGTGAAATATATAATCACCAAAGACCTACGGAATGCCAAGAGAAGACTACTCAACATTCTGTCATAACGTACATGGGAAAAGGGTCCCAGGAAGAACAGACATATGTATATGTGTAAAAGAACCACATCTTGCACACCTACAACAAGCCAAACGATGTAATTAAACTTGCTGTAATAAAAAATTAAATTAAAAACACGAACAAGAAGTAGTGAGACAAACTTGAGGGGCTTTCTCCTGGCACATTCCATTCTAAATTCCAATCTAGAACAAGGCTTCCATTGAGGTTCTGTTGCCCTAGTAAGCAGATTTGCTAAGGGAGAACTGCTGCCACCTTGTGGCCGTTTCACACAACAGCAGCTTTAATCCCAGCGCTAATGGTCAGTGGATATTCCAAATCATTGCAGGCCTGTAAATGACACCTGCCCTGAAAACAAATCCTGGGGTCATATATCGATCAAAAAGTTCAAAAGACGTCCATATTTCAAAACGAGAGTTTCAAGAGGCATATTTCACGCACATTAGTGTTCTGCTTCTTTTGCTTTCTCTCTTTTCTGGTTAAAAACAATGGGAATGGAAAAAGGCAACCCTCAGAATGGGCGAAAACGTTCGCAAACGAATCAATGGACAAAGGTTTAATCTCCAATATATATAAACATATCAGGCAGCTTAATATTAATAAAACAAACAACCCAATACAAAAATGGGCAGAAGAGCTAAATAGACGTTTCTTCAAAGAAGTCACAGAGACGGCCAAGACGCACATGAAAAGCTGCTCAACACCACTAATTATTAGAGAAATGCAAATCAAAACGACAATGAGGTATCACCTCACACCTGTTAGAATCGGCATCATCAGAAAATCTACAAACAACAAATTCTGGGTAGGGTGTGGACAAAAGGAACCCTCTTCCACTATTAGTGGGAAGGTAAATTGATACAGTCACTATGGAGAAGAGTATGGAGTTTCCTTAAAGAAACTAGAAATAGAATTACCATAGGATCCAGCAATCCCACTTCTGGGCATATACCCAGAGACAACCATAAATCAAAAACACACATTCACCACAATGTTCATTGCAGCACTATTTACAATAGCCAGGTAATGGAAGCAACCTAAATGCCCACAGACAGACGAATGGATAAAGATGTGGTACATATATAAAATGGGATATGACTCAACCATGAAAAGGAATGAAACTGGGTTGTTTGTAGAGAAGTCGGTGGATCTAGAGACTGTCATACAGAATGAAGTAAGTCAGAAAGAGCCAAACAAATATTCTGTATTAATGCATGTATGTGGAACCTAGATATATGGTACAGATGAACAGGTTTGCAGGGCAGAAATAGAGAAACAGAGGTAGAGAACAAACGTATGGACACCAAGTCGGGGAAGCCATGGGGTGTTGTGGTCAGATGAGTTGGGAGATAGGTATTGACCTGTATATATGTATATGAATAAAATAAATAATCAATAATAACCTGCTGTATAGAAAAATAAATATAATTAAACTTCAAAATTTTTAGAAATAAAATTTAAAAATAAAACAGAAAAAAGTTCTTCCCTTCACACAGATGTATTTCTATGAATGAATTATTTCCATGCTTATATCAATAAATACATAAAAGATGAATAAATTCTAACTTGAAGCAAAAAAGAAAAAAAAACCTGAACCCAGCAGTTATACAGAGGAAAACCCTATCAGGGCACTTGCTCCAGCGGTAAACAATTCTGAAATTGGTCAGAGGTGGGGAATCATCTCCCATACAGCCAGCATCCCGGCCCCTCCACGCAAGGAGCGTCCTAATTGCAAAGCTGGGGGACCGTGCCGAGGCCTCTGTGAGTAAACGTGAGCTGAGCCCCAGGCCAGCTGTTGCTGAACTGTTCCAACCCTTCCCAGGTAAAACACCTGAATATGTACAAGGGCTTGAAAGCCTAGAGGAAGGGTCGTGGATCCACACCAGCGACAGCACGCAGGCCAACTTGGTGCCTGAAGGCCAGTGAGGATGGTCCTGGCCCCGGGCGCTCTTCTGGAAGCTTTCCATTTCCCTGCCTGAGATACCCCTCCTGTCCCGGCCCCCACTCCCTTTTTTCCTTCCTCACCTAAGCCCGGAGAGAAATTCCAGCGGAAGTTATGGGTGACCCATCCTCTTGTTTACAAGTGGCAGCCTGGCAACTCCTGCAGAAAGTCCAGCAGAGCCCCACTCACACCGGGCCACCAACAAAGCCGTGGACCCTCACACCCTCCCACCAGCACAGCCCCGAGACTGCTGACGGGGCAGAGAATATGGAGTCAGGCACAGCTGCAGGGGCTATTGCTGCCTGGAGTGCTGTTTCTATTGACCTCAACCCAGGCACACCTGGGGAGGGCTTGCCGGCAGGGTCAGGCTGCCCAGGTCAGCTAATCCTCAGCCCTCAGGGAATCACATTGCAGAAAATGGACCTCCCTAAGACAGAATATTAGCCAAGGAAAAAAAGGACACAATGCCATTTGCAGCCCCGTAGATGAGTCTACAGGTAATCACGTGACTTGTAGTAAGTCAGAAAGTGAAAGACACATATCGTAGGATATCACTTATAGGTGTTACCTAAAAACGGATACCAGGGCAGATATTTCCACGGAGAAGGGCAATCACAGATACATTAAACAAACTTATGGTTCACCAATGGAAAGGTGTGAGGATTGGATTCATTACGATATTGGGGTTAAGAGACATATACAAACACAGGTGAAATATATAATCACCAAAGACCTACGGAATGCCAAGAGAAGACTACTCAACATTCTGTCATAATGTACATGGGAAAAGGGTCCCAGGAAGAACAGACATATGTATATGTGTCAAAGAACCACATCTCGCACACCTACAACAAGCCAAATGATGTAATCAAACTTGCTGTAATAAAAAATTAAAAATTAAATTAAAAACACGAACAAGAAGTAGTGAGACAAACTTGAGGGGCTTTCTCCTGGCACATTCCATTCTAAATTCCAATCTAGAACACGGCTTCCATTGAGGCTCTGTTGCCCTAGTAACCAGATTTGCTAAGGGAGAACTGCTGCCACCTTGTGGCCGTTTCACACAACAGCAGCTTTAATCCCAGCGCTAATGGTCAGTGGATATTCCAAATCATTGCAGGCCTGTAAATGACACCTGCCCTGAAAACAAATCCTGGGGTCATATATCAACCAAAAAGTTCAAAAGACGTCCATATTTCAAAACGACAGTTTCAAGAGGCACATTTCACGCACATTAGTGTTCTGCTTCTTTTGCTTTCTTTCTTTTCTGGTTAAAAACAACGGGAATGGAAAAAGGCAACCCTCAGAATGGGCGAAAACGTTCGCAAACGAATCAATGGACAAAGGTTTAATCTCCAATATATATAAACACCTCACGCAGCTTAATATTAATAAAACAAACAACCCAATACAAATATGGGCAGAAGATCTAAATAGACGTTTCTTCAAAGAAGTCACAGAGACGGCCAAGACGCACATGAAAAGCTGCTCAACACCACTAATTATTAGAGAAATGCAAATCAAAACGACAATGAGGTATCACCTCACACCTGTTAGAATCGGCATCATCAGAAAATCTACAAACAACAAATTCTGGGGAGGGTGTGGACAAAAGGAACCCTCTTCCACTATTGGTGGGAAGGTAAATTGTTACAGTCACTATGGAGAAGAGTAAGGAGTTTCCTTAAAGAAACTAGAAATAGAATTACCATAGGATCCAGCAATCCCACTTCTGGGCATATACCCAGAGACAACCATAAATCAAAAACACACATTCACCACAATGTTCATTGCAGCACTATTTACAATAGCCAGGTAATGGAAGCAACCTAAATGCCCACAGACAGACGAATGGATAAAGATGTGGTACATATATAAAATGGGATATGACTCAGCCATGAAAAGGAATGAAACTGGGTTGTTTGTAGAGAAGTCGGTGGATCTAGAGACTGTCATACAGAATGAAGTAAGTCAGAAAGAGCAAAAAAAATATTCTGTATTAATGCATGTATGTGGAACCTAGATATATGGTACAGATGAACAGGTTTGCAGGGCAGAAATAGAGAAACAGAGGTAGAGAACAAACGTATGGACACCAAGTCGGGGAAGCCATGGGGTGTTGTGGTCAGATGAGTTGGGAGATAGGTATTGACCTGTATATATGTATATGAATAAAATAAATAATCAATAATAACCTGCTGTATAGAAAAATAAATATAATTAAACTTCAAAATTTTTAGAAATAAAATTTAAAAATAAAACAGAAAAAAGTTCTTCCCTTCACACAGATGTATTTATATGAATGAATTATTTCCATGCTTATATCAATAAATACATTTAAGATGAATAAATTCTAACTTGAACCAAAAAAGAGAAAAAAACCTGAACCCAGCAGTTATACAGAGGAAAACCCTATCAGGGCACTTGCTCCAGCGGTAAACAATTCTGAAATTGGTCAGAGGTGGGGAATCATCTCCCATACAGCCAGCAGCCAGGACCCCCCCATGCAAGGAGCGTCCTCATTGCAAAGCTGGGGGACCGTGCCGAGGCCTCTGTGAGTAAACGTGAGCTGAGCCCCAGGCCAGCTGTTGCTGAACTGTTCCCACCCTTTCCAGGTAAAACACCTGAATATGTACAAGGGCTTGAAAGCCTAGAGGAAGGGTCGTGGAGCCACACCAGCGACAGCACGCAGGCCAACTTGGTGCCTTCAGGCCAGCCAGAATGGTCCTGGCCCCGGGCGCTCTTCTGGAAGCTTTCCATTTCCCTGCCTGAGATACCCGTCCTGTCCCGGCCCCCACTCCTTTTTTTCCTTCCTCACCTCAGCCCGGAGAGATATTCCAGCGGAAGTTATGGGTGACACATCCTCTTCTTTACAAGTGGCAGCCTGGCAACTCCTGCAGAAAGTCCAGCAGAGCCCCACTCACACCGGGCCACCAACAAAGCCGTGGACCCTCACACACTCCCACCAGCACAGCCCCGAGACTGCTGACGGGGCAGAGAATATGGAGTCAGGCACAGCTGCAGGGGCTATTGCTGCCTGGAGTGCTGTTTCTATCGACCTCAAACCAGGCACACCTGGGGAGGGCTTGCCGGCAGGGTCAGGCTGCCCAGGTCAGCTAATCCTCAGCCCTCAGGGAATCACATTGCAGAAAATGGACCTCGCTAAGACAGAATATTAGCCAAGGAAAAAAAGGGCACAATGCCATTTGCAGCCCCGTAGATGAGTCTACAGGTAATCACGTGACTTGTAGTAAGTCAGAAAGTGAAAGACACATATCGTAGGATATCACTTATAGGTGTTACCTAAAAACGGATACCAGGGCAGATATTTCCACGGAGAAGGGCAATAACAGATTCATTAAACAAACTTATGGTTCACCAATGGAAAGGTGTGAGGATTGGATTCATTACGATATTGGTGTTAAGAGACATATACAAACACAGGTGAAATATATAATCACCAAAGACCTACGGAATGCCAAGAGAAGACTACTCAACATTCTGTCATAACGTACATGGGAAAAGGGTCCCAGGAAGAACAGACATATGTATATGTGTAAAAGAACCACATCTTGCAAACCTACAACAAGCCAAACGATGTAATCAAACTTGTTGTAATAAAAAATAAAAAATTAAATTAAAAACACGAACAAGAAGTAGTGAGACAAACTTGAGGGGCTTTCTCCTGGCACATTCCATTCTAAATTCCAATCTAGAACACGGCTTCCATTGAGGCTCTGTTGCCCTAGTAAGCAGATTTGCTAAGGGAGAACTGCTGCCACCTTGTGGCCGTTTCACACAACAGCAGCTTTAATCCCAGCGCTAATGGTCAGTGGATATTCCAAATCATTGCAGGCCTGTAAATGACACCTGCCCTGAAAACAAATCCTGGGGTCATATATCGACCAAAAAGTTCAAAAGACGTCCATATTTCAAAACGACAGTTTCAAGAGGCATATTTCACGCACATTAGTGTTCTGCTTCTTTTGCTGTCTTTCTTTTTTGGTTAAAAAAAACGGGAATGGAAAAAGGCAACCCTCAGAATGGGCGAAAACGTTCGCAAACGAATCAATGGACAAAGGTTTAATCTCCAATATATATAAACAGCTCAGGCAGCTTAATATTAATAAAACAAACACCCCAATAAAAAAATGGGCAGCAGATCTAAATACACTTTTCTTCAAAGAAGTCACAGAGACGGCCAAGACGCACATGAAAAGCTGCTCAACACCACTAATTATTAGGGAAATGCAAATCAAAATGACAATGAGGTATCACCTCACACCTGTTAGACTCGGCATCATCAGAAAATCTACAAACAACAAATTCTGGGGAGGGTGTGGACAAAAGGAGCCCTCTTCCACTATTGGTGGGAAGGTAAATTGATACAGTCACTATGGAGAACAGTATGGAGTTTCCTTAAAGAAACTAGAAATAGAATTACCATAGGATCCAGCAATCCCACTTCTGGGCATATACCCAGAGACAACCATAAATCAAAAACACACATTCACCACAATGTTCATTGCAGCACTATTTACAATAGCCAGGTAATGGAAGCAACCTAAATGCCCACAGACAGACGAATGGATAAAGATGTGGTACATATATAAAATGGGATATGACTCAGCCATGAAAAGGAATGAAACTGGGTTGTTTGTAGAGAAGTCGGTGGATCTAGAGACTGTCATACAGAATGAAGTAAGTCAGAAAGAGCAAAACAAATATTCTGTATTAATGCATGTATGTGGAACCTAGATATATGGTACAGATGAACAGGTTTGCAGGGCAGAAATAGAGAAACAGAGGTAGAGAACAAACGTATGGACACCAAGTCGGGGAAGCCATGGGGTGTTGTGGTCAGATGAGTTGGGAGATAGGTATTGACCTGTATATATGTATATGAATAAAATAAATAATTAATAATAACCTGCTGTATAGAAAAATAAATATAATTAAACTTCAAAATTTTTAGAAATGAAATTTAAAAATAAAACAGAAAAAAGTTCTTCCCTTCACACAGATGTATTTCTATGAATGAATTATTTCCATGCTTATATCAATAAATACATAAAAGATGAATAAATTCTAACTTGAACCAAAAAAGAAAAAAAAATCCTGAACCCAGCAGTTATACAGAGGAAAATCCTATCAGGGCACTTGCTCCAGCAGTAAACAATTCTGAAATTGGTCAGAGGTGGGGAATCATCCCCCATACAGCCAGCAGCCCGGCCCCTCCACGCAAGGAGCGTCCTCATTGCAAAGCTGGGGCACCGTGCCGGGGCCTCTGTGAGTAAACGTGAGCAGAGCCCCAGGCCAGCTGTTGCTGAACTTTTCCCACCCTTCCCAGGTAAAACACCTGAATATGTACAAGGGCTTGAAAGCCTAGAGGAAGGGTCGTGGATCCACACCAGCGACAGCACGCAGGCCAACTTGGTGCCTGCAGGCCAGCCAGGATGGTCCTGGCCCCGGGCGCTCTTCTGGAAGCTTTCCATTTCCCTGCCTGAGATACCCCTCCTGTCCCGGCCCCCACTCCTTTTTTTCCTTCCTCACCTCAGCCCGGAGAGAAATTCCAGCGGAAGTTATGGGTGACACATCCTCTTCTTTACAAGTGGCAGCCTGGCAACTCCTGCAGAAAGTCCAGCAGAGCCCCACTCACACCGGGCCACCAACAAAGCCGTGGACCCTCACACCCACCCAACAGCACAGCCCCGAGACTGCTGACGGGGCAGAGAATATGGAGTCAGGCACAGCTGCAGGTGCTATTGCTGCCTGGAGTGCTGTTTCTATTGACCTCAACCCAGGCACACCTGGGGAGGGCTTGCCGGCAGGGTCAGGCTGCCCAGGTCAGCTAATCCTCAGCCCTCAGGGAATCACATTGCAGAAAATGGACCTCACTAAGACAGAATATTAGCCAAGGAAAAAAAGGACACAATGCCATTTGCAGCCCCGTAGATGAGTCTACAGGTAATCACGTGACTTGTAGTAAGTCAGAAAGTGAAAGACACATATCGTAGGATATCACTTACAGGTGTTACCTAAAAACGGATACCAGGGCAGATATTTCCACGGAGAAGGGCAATCACAGATTCATTAAACAAACTTATGGTTCACCAATGGGAAGGTGTGAGGATTGGATTCATTATGATATTGGTGTTAAGAGACATATACAAACACAGGTGAAATATATAATCACCAAAGACCTACGGAATGCCAAGAGAAGACTACTCAACATTCTGTCATAACGTACATGGGAAAAGGGTCCCAGGAAGAACAGACATATGTATATGTGTAAAAGAACCACATCTTGCACACCTACAACAAGCCAAACGATGTAATCAAACTTGCTGTAATAAAAAATTAAAAATTAAATTAAAAACACGAACAAGAAGTAGTGAGACAAACTTGAGGGGCTTTCTCCTGGCACATTCCATTCTAAATTCCAATCTAGAACACGGCTTCCATTGAGGCTCTGTTGCCCTAGTAAGCAGATTTGCTAAGGGAGAACTGCTGCCACCTTGTGGCCATTTCACACAACAGCAGCTTTAATCCCAGCGCTACTGGTCAGTGGATATTCCAAATCATTTCAGGCCTGTAAATGACACCGGCCCTGAAAACAAATCCTGGGGTCATATATCAACCAAAAAGTTCAAAAGACGTCCATATTTCAAAACGACAGTTTCAAGAGGCATATTTCACGCACATTAGTGTTCTGCTTCTTTTGCTTTCTTTCTTTTTTGGTTAAAAAAAACGGGAATGGAAAAAAGCAACTCTCAGAATGGGCGAAAACGTTCGCAAACGAATCAATGGACAAAGGTTTAATCTCCAATATATATAAACAGCTCAGGCAGCTTAATATTAATAAAACAAACAACCCAATACAAAAATGGGCAGAAGATCTAAATAGACGTTTCTTCAAATAAGTCACAGAGACGGCCAAGACGCACATGAAAAGCTGCTCAACACCTCTAATTATTAGAGAAATGCAAATCAAAACGACAATGAGGTATCACCTCACACCTGTTAGACTCGGCATCATCAGAAAATCTACAAACAACAAATTCTGGGGAGGGTGTGGACAAAAGGAACCCTCTTCCACTCTTGGTGGGAAGGTAAATTGATACAGTCACTATGGAGAACAGTATGGAGTTTCCTTAAAGAAACTAGAAATAGAATTACCATAGGATCCGGCAATCCCACTTCTGGGCATATACCCAGAGACAACCATAAATCAAAATCACACATTCACCACAATGTTCATTGCAGCACTATTTACAATAGCCAGGTAATGGAAGCAACCTAAATGCCCACAGACAGACGAATGGATAAAGATGTGGTACATATATAAAATGGGATATGACTCAGCCATGAAAAGGAATGAAACTGGGCTGTTTGTAGAGAAGTCGGTGGATCTAGAGACTGTCATACAGAATGAAGTAAGTCATAAAGAGCAAAACAAATATTCTGTATTAATGCATGTATGTGGAACCTAGATATATGGTACAGATGAACAGGTTTGCAGGGCAGAAATAGAGAAACAGAGGTAGAGAACAAACGTATGGACACCAAGTCGGGGAAGCCATGGGGTGTTGTGGTCAGATGAGTTGGGAGATAGGTATTGACCTGTATATATGTATATGAATAAAATAAATAATTAATAATAACCTGCTGTATAGAAAAATAAATATAATTAAACTTCAAAATTTTTAGAAATGAAATTTAAAAATAAAACAGAAAAAAGTTCTTCCCTTCACACAGATGTATTTATATGAATGAATTATTTCCATGCTTATATCAATAAATACATAAAAGATGAATAAATTCTAACTTGAACCAAAAAAGAAAAAAAAAATCCTGAACCCAGCAGTTATACAGAGGAAAAACCTATCAGGGCACTTGCCCCAGCGGTAAACAATTCTGAAATTGGTCAGAGGTGGGGAATCGTCTCCCATACATCCAGCAGCCCGGCCCCTCCACGCAAGGAGCGTCCTCATTGCAAAGCTGGGGGACCGTGCCGGGGCCTCTGTGAGTAAACGTGAGCAGAGCCCCAGGCCAGCTGTTGCTGAACTGTTCCCACCCTTCCCAGGTAAAACACCTGAATATGTACAAGGGCTTGAAAGCCTAGAGGAAGGGTCGTGGAGCCACACCAGCGACAGCACACAGGCCAACTTGGTGCCTGCAGGCCAGCCAGGATGGTCCTGGCCCCGGGCGCTCTTCTGGAAGCTTTCCATTTCCCTGCCTGAGATACCCCTCCTGTCCCGGCCCCCACTCCTTTTTTTCCTTCCTCACCTCAGCCCGGAGAGAAATTCCAGCGGAAGTTATGGGTGACACATCCTCTTCTTTACAAGTGGCAGCCTGGCAACTCCTGCAGAAAGTCCAGCAGAGCCCCACTCACACCGGGCCACCAACAAAGCCGTGGACCCTCACACCCACCCAACAGCACAGCCCCGAGACTGCTGACGGGGCAGAGAATATGGAGTCAGGCACAGCTGCAGGGGCCATTGCTGCCTGGAGTGCTGTTTCTATTGACCTCAACCCAGGCACACCTGGGGAGGGCTTGCCGGCAGGGTCAGGCTGCCCAGGTCAGCTAATCCTCAGCCCTCAGGGAATCACATTGCAGAAAATGGACCTCGCTAAGACAGAATATTAGCCAAGGAAAAAAAGGACACAATGCCATTTGCAGCCCCGTAGATGAGTCTACAGGTAATCACGTGACTTGTAGTAAGTCAGAAAGTGAAAGACACATATCGTAGGATATCACTTACAGGTGTTACCTAAAAACGGATACCAGGGCAGATATTTCCACGGAGAAGGGCAATCACAGATTCATTAAACAAACTTATGGTTCACCAATGGAAAGGTGTGAGGATTGGATTCATTACGATATTGGGGTTAAGAGACATATACAAACACAGGTGAAATATATAATCACCAAAGACCTACGGAATGCCAAGAGAAGACTACTCAACATTCTGTCATAACGTACATGGGAAAAGGGTCCCAGGAAGAACAGACATATGTATATGTGTGAAAGAACCACATCTTGCACACCTACAACAAGCCAAACGATGTAATCAAACTTGCTGTAATAAAAATTTAAAAATTAAATTAAAAACACGAACAAGAAGTAGTGAGACAAACTTGAGGGGCTTTCTCCTGGCACATTCCATTCTAAATTCCAATCTAGAACACGGCTTCCATTGAGGCTCTGTTGCCCTGGTAAGCAGATTTGCTAAGGGAGAACTGCTGCCACCTTGTGGCCGTTTCACACAACAGCAGTTTTAATCCCAGCGCTAATGGTCAGGGGATATTCCAAATCATTTCAGGCCTGTAAATGACACCGGCCATGAAAACAAATCCTGGGGTCATATATCAACCAAAAAGTTCAAAAGACGTCCATATTTCTAAACGACAGTTTCAAGAGGCATATTTCACGCACATTAGTGTTCTGCTTCTTTTGCTTTCTTTCTTTTTTGGTTAAAAAAAACGGGAATGGAAAAAAGCAACGCTCAGAATGGGCGAAAACGTTCGCAAACGAATCAATGGACAAAGGTTTAATCTCCAATATATATAAACAGCTCAGGCAGCTTAATATTAATAAAACAAACAACCCAATACAAAAATGGGCAGAAGATCTAAATAGACGTTTCTTCAAAGAAGTCACAGAGACGGCCAAGACGCACATGAAAAGCTGCTCAACACCTCTAATTATTAGAGAAATGCAAATCAAAACGACAATGAGGTATCACCTCACACCTGTTAGACTCGGCATCATCAGAAAATCTACAAACAACAAATTCTGGGGAGGGTGTGGACAAAAGGAACCCTCTTCCACTATTGGTGGGAAGGTAAATTGATACAGTCACTATGGAGAACAGTATGGAGTTTCCTTAAAGAAACTAGAAATAGAATTACCATAGGATCCAGCAATCCCACTTCTGGGCATATACCCAGAGAAAACCATAAATCAAAATCACACATTCACCACAATGTTCATTGCAGCACTATTTACAATAGCCAGGTAATGGAAGCAACCTAAATGCCCACAGACAGACGAATGGATAAAGATGTGGTACATATATAAAATGGGATATGACTCAGCCATGAAAAGGAATGAAACTGGGTTGTTTGTAGAGAAGTCAGTGGATCTAGAGACTGTCATACAGAATGAAGTAAGTCAGAAAGAGCAAAACAAATATTCTGTATTAATGCATGTATGTGGAACCTAGATATATGGTACAGATGAACAGGTTTGCAGGGCAGAAATAGAGAAACAGAGGTAGAGAACAAACGTATGGAAACCAAGTCGGGGAAGCCATGGGGTGTTGTGGTCAGATGAGTTGGGAGATAGGTATTGACCTGTATATATGTGTATGAATAAAATAAATAATTAATAATAACCTGCTGTATAGAAAAATAAATATAATTAAACTTCAAAATTTTTAGAAATGAAATTTAAAAATAAAACAGAAAAAAGTTCTTCCCTTCACACAGATGTATTTCTATGAATGAATTATTTCCATGCTTATATCAATAAATACATAAAAGATGAATAAATTCTAACTTGAACCAAAAAAGAAAAAAAAAAACCTGAACCCAGCAGTTATACATAGGAAAACCCTATCAGGGCACTCGCACCAGCGGTAAAAAATTCTGAAATTGGTCAGAGGTGGGGAATCATCTCCCATACAGCCAGCAGCCCGGCCCCTCCACGCAAGGAGCGTCCTCATTGCAAAGCTGGGGGACCGTGCCGGGGCCTCTGTGAGTAAACGTGAGCAGAGCCCCAGGCCAGCTGTTGCTGAACTGTTCCCACCCTTCCCAGGTAAAACACCTGAATATGTACAAGGGCTTAAAAGCCTAGAGGAAGGGTCGAGGAGCCACACCAGCGACAGCACGCAGGCCAACTTGGTGCCTGCAGGCCAGCCAGGATGGTCCTGGCCCCGGGCGCTCTTCTGGAAGCTTTCCATTTCCCTGCCTGAGATACCCCTCCTGTCCCGGCCCCCACTCCTTTTTTTCCTTCCTCACCTCAGCCCGGAGAGAAATTCCAGCGGAAGTTATGGGTGACACATCCTCTTCTTTACAAGTGGCAGCCTGGCAACTACTGCAGAAAGTCCAGCAGAGCCCCACTCACACCGGGCCACCAACAAAGCCATGGACCCTCACACCCACCCACCAGCACAGCCCCGAGACTGCTGACGGGGCAGAGAATATGGAGTCAGGCACAGCTGCAGGGGCTATTGCTGCCTGGAGTGCTGTTTCTATTGACCTCAACCCAGGCACACCTGGGGAGGGCTTGCCGGCAGGGTCAGGCTGCCCAGGTCAGCTAATCCTCAGCCCTCAGGGAATCACATTGCAGAAAATGGACCTCGCTAAGACAGAATATTAGCCAAGGAAAAAACGGACACAATGCCATTTGCAGCCCCGTAGATGAGTCTACAGGTAATCACGTGACTTGTAGTAAGTCAGAAAGTGAAAGACACATATCGTAGGATATCACTTACAGGTGTTACCTAAAAACGGATACCAGGGCAGATATTTCCACGGAGAAGGGCAATCACAGATTCATTAAACAAACTTATGGTTCACCAATGGAAAGGTGTGAGGATTGGATTCATTACGATATTGGTGTTAAGAGACATATACAAACACAGGTGAAATATATAATCACCAAAAACCTACGGAATGCCAACAGAAGACTACTCAACATTCTGTCATAATGTACATGGGAAAAGGGTCCCAGGAAGAACAGACATATGTATATGTGTAAAAGAACCACATCTTGCACACCTACAACAAGCCAAATGATGTAATCAAACTTGCTGTAATAAAAAATTAAAAATTATATTAAAAACACGAACAAGAAGTAGTGAGACAAACTTGAGGGGCTTTCTCCTGGCACATTCCATTCTAAATTCCAATCTAGAACACGGCTTCCATTGAGGCTCTGTTGCCCTAGTAAGCAGATTTGCTAAGGGAGAACTGCTGCCACCTTGTGGCCGTTTCACACAACAGCAGCTTTAATCCCAGCGCTAATGGTCAGTGGATATTCCAAATCATTGCAGGCCTGTAAATGACACCTGCCCTGAAAACAAATCCTGGGGTCATATATCGACCAAAAAGTTCAAAAGACGTCCATATTTCAAAACGACAGTTTCAAGAGGCATATTTCACGCACATTAGTGTTCTGCTTCTTTTGCTGTCTTTCTTTTTTGGTTAAAAAAAACGGGAATGGAAAAAGGCAAACCTCAGAATGGGCCAAAACGTTCGCAAACGAATCAATGGACAATGGTTTAATCTCCAACATATATAAACAGCTCACGCAGCTTAATATTAAAAAAACAAACAACCCAATACAAAAAAAGGCAGAAGATCTAAATAGACGTTTCTTCAAAGAAGTCACAGAGACGGCCAAGACGCACATGAAAAGCTGCTCAACACCACTAATTATTAGAGAAATGCAAATCACAACGACAATGAGGTATCACCTCACACCTGTTAGAATCGGCATCATCAGAAAATCTACAAACAACAAATTCTGGGGAGGGTGTGGACAAAAGGAACCCTCTTCCACTATTAGTGGGAAGGTAAATTGATACAGTCACTATGGAGAACAGTATGGAGTTTCCTTAAAGAAACTAGAAATAGAATTACCATAGGATCCAGCAATCCCACTTCTGGGCATATACCCAGAGAAAACCATAAATCAAAAACACACATTCACCACAATGTTCATTGCAGCACTATTTACAATAGCCAGCTAATGGAAGCAACCTAAATGCCCACAGACAGACGAATGGATAAAGATTTGGTACATATATAAAATGGAATATGACTCAGCCATGAAAAGGAATGAAACTGGGTTATTTGTAGAGAAGTCGGTGGATCTAGAGACTGTCATACAGAATGAAGTAAGTCAGAAAGTGCAAAACAAATATTCTGTATTAATGCATGTATGTGGAACCTAGATATATGGTACAGATGAACAGGTTTGCAGGGCAGAAATAGAGAAAAAGAGGTAGAGAACAAACGTATGGACACCAAGTGTGGGAAGCCATGGATTGTTGGTTGTCAGATGAGTTGGGAGATAGGTATTCACCTGTATATATGTATATGAATAAAATAGATAACTAATAATAACCTGCTGTATAGAAAAATAAATATAATTAAACTTCAAAATTTTTAGAAATGAAATTTAAAAATAAAACAGAAAAAAGTTCTTCCCTTCACACAGATGTATTTCTATGAATGAATTATTTCCATGCTTATATCAATAAATACATAAAAGATGAATAAATTCTAAGTTGAACCAAAAAAGAAAAAAAAAACATGAACCCAGCAGTTATACAGAGGAAAACCCTATCAGGGCACTTGCTCCAGCGGTAAACAATTCTGAAATTGGTCAGAGGTGGGGAATCATCTCCCATACAGCCAGCAGCCCGGCCCCTCCACGCAAGGAGCGTCCTCATTGCGAAGCTGGGGGACCGTGCCGGGGCCTCTGTGAGTAAACGTGAGCAGAGCCCCAGGCCAGCTGTTGCTGAACTGTTCCCACCCTTCCCAGGTAAAACACCTGAATATGTACAAGGGCTTGAAAGCCTAGAGGAAGGGTCGTGGAGCCACACCAGCGACAGCACGCCGGCCAACTTGGTGCCTGCAGGCAAGCCAGGATGGTCCTCGCCCCGGGCGCTCTTCTGGAAGCTTTCCATTTCCCTGCCTGAGATACCCCTCCTGTCCCGGCCCTCACTCCTTTTTTTCCTTCCTCACCTCAGCCCGGAGAGAAATTCCAGCGGAAGTTATGGGTGACACATCCTCTTCTTTACAAGTGGCAGCCTGGCAACTCCTGCAGAAAGTCCAGCAGAGCCCCACTCACACCGGGCCACCAACAAAGCCGTGGACCCTCACACCCACCCACCAGCACAGCCCCGAGACTGCTGACGGGGCAGAGAATATGGAGTCAGGCACAGCTGCAGGGGCTATTGCTGCCTGGAGTGCTGTTTCTATTGACCTCAACCCAGGCACACCTGGGGAGGGCTTGCCAGCAGGGTCAGGCTGCCCAGGTCAGCTAATCCTCAGCCCTCAGGGAATCACATTGCAGAAAATGGACCTCGCTAAGACAGAATATTAGCCAAGGAAAAAAAGGACACAATGCCATTTGCAGCCCCGTAGATGAGTCTACAGGTAATCACGTGACTTGTAGTAAGTCAGAAAGTGAAAGACACATATCGTAGGATATCACTTATAGGTGTTACCTAAAAACGGATACCAGGGCAGATATTTCCACGGAGAAGGGCAATCACAGATTCATTAAACAAACTTATGGTTCACCAATGGAAAGGTGTGAGGATTGGATTCATTACGATATTGGTGTTAAGAGACATATACAAACACAGGTGAAATATATAATCACCAAAGACCTACGGAATGCCAAGAGAAGACTACTCAACATTCTGTCATAACGTACATGGGAAAAGGGTCCCAGGAAGAACAGACATATGTATATGTGTAAAAGAACCACATCTTGCACACCTACAACAAGCCAAACGTTGTAATCAAACTTGCTGTAATAAAAATTAAAAATTAAATTAAAAACACTTACAAGAAGTAGTGAGACAAACTTGAGGGGCTTTCTCCTGGCACATTCCATTCTAAATTCCAATCTAGAACACGGCTTCCATTGAGGCTCTGTTGCCCTAGTAACCAGATTTGCTAAGGGAGAACTGCTGCCACCTTGTGGCCGTTTCACACAACAGCAGCTTTAATCCCAGCGCTACTGGTCAGTGGATATTCCAAATCATTGCAGGCCTGTAAATGACACCTTCCCATAAAACAAATCCTGGGGTCATATATCCATCAAAAAGTTCAAAAGACGTCCATATTTCAAAACGACAGTTTCAAGAGGCATATTTCACGCACATTAGTGTTCTGCTTCTTTTGCTTTCTTTCTTTTTTGGTTAAAAAAAACGGGAATGGAAAAAGGCAACCCTCAGAATGGGCGAAAACATTCGCAAACGAATCAATGGACAAAGGTTTAATCTCCAATATATATAAACAGCTCAGGCAGCTTAATATTAATAAAACAAACAACCCAATACAAAAATGGGCAGAAGATCTAAATAGACTTTTCTTCAAAGAAGTCACAGAGACGGCTAAGAAGCACATGAAAAGCTGCTCAACACCACTAATTATTAGAGAAATGCAAATCAAAACGACAATGAGGTATCACCTCACACCTGTTAGACTCGGCATCATCAGAAAATCTACAAACAACAAATTCTGGGGAGGGTGTGGACAAAAGAAACCCTCTTCCACTATTGGTGGGAAGGTAAATTGATACAGTCACTATGGAGAACAGTATGGAGTTTCCTTAAAGAAACTAGAAATGGAATTACCATAGGATCCAGCAATCCCACTTCTGGGCATATACCCAGAGAAAACCATAAATCAAAAACACACATTCACCACAATGTTCATTGCAGCACTATTTACAATAGCCATGTAATAGAAGCAACCTAAATGCCCACAGACAGACGAATGGATAAAGATGTGGTACATATATAAAATGGGATATGACTCAGCCATGAAAAGGAATGAAACTGGGTTGTTTGTAGAGAAGTCGGTGGATCTAGAGACTGTCATACAGAATGAAGTAAGTCAGAAAGAGCAAAACAAATATTCTGTATTAATGCATGTATGTGGAACCTAGATATATGGTACAGATGAACAGGTTTGCAGGGCAGAAATAGAGAAACAGAGGTAGAGAACAGACGTATGGACACCAAGTCGGGGAAGCCATGGGGTGTTGTGGTCAGATGAGTTGGGAGAAAAGTATTGACCTGTATATATGTATATGAATAAAATAAATAATTAATAATAACCTGCTGTATAGAAAAATAAAAATAATTAAACTTCAAAATTTTTAGAAATGAAATTTAAAAATAAAACAGAAAAAAGTTCTTCCCTTCACACAGATGTATTTCTATGAATGAATTATTTCCATGTTTATATAAATAAATACATAAAAGATGAATAAATTCCAACTTGAACCAAAAAAGAAAAAAAAAAACCTGAACCCAGCAGTTATACAGAGGAAAACCCTATCAGGGCACTTGCTCCAGCGGTAAACAATTTTGAAATTGGTCAGAGGTGGGGAATCGTCTCCCATACAGCCAGCAGTCCGGCCCCTCCACGCAAGGAGCGTCCTCATTGCAAAGCTGGGGGAACGTGCCGGGGCCTCTGTGAGTAAACGTGAGCAGAGCCCCAGGCCAGCTGTTGCTGAACTGTTCCCACCCTATCCAGGTAAAACACCTGAATATGTACAAGGGCTTGAAAGCCTAGAGAAAGGGTCGTGGAGCCACACCAGCGACAGCACACAGGCCAACTTGGTGCCTGCAGGCCAGCCAGGATGGTCCTGGCCCCGGGCGCTCTTCTGGAAGCTTTCCATTTCCCTGCCTGAGATACCCCTCCTGTCCCGGCCCCCACTCCTTTTTTTCCTTCCTCACCTCAGCCCGGAGAGAAATTCCAGCGGAAGTTATGGGTGACACATCCTCTTCTTTACAAGTGGCAGCCTGGCAACTCCTGCAGAAAGTCCAGCAGAGCCCCACTCACACCGGGCCACCAACAAAGCCGTGGACCCTCACACCCACCCAACAGCACAGCCCCGAGACTGCTGACGGGGCAGAGAATATGGAGTCAGGCACAGCTGCAGGGGCTATTGCTGCCTGGAGTGCTGTTTCTATTGACCTCAACCCAGGCACACCTGGGGAGGGCTTGCCGGCAGGGTCAGGCTGCCCAGGTCAGCTAATCCTCAGCCCTCAGGGAATCACATTGCAGAAAATGGACCTCGCTAAGACAGAATATTAGCCAAGGAAAAAAAGGACACAATGCCATTTGCAGCCCCGTAGATGAGTCTACAGGTAATCACGTGACTTGTAGTAAGTCAGAAAGTGAAAGACACATATCGTAGGATATCACTTACAGGTGTTACCTAAAAACGGATACCAGGGCAGATATTTCCACGGAGAAGGGCAATCACAGATTCATTAAACAAACTTATGGTTCACCAATGGAAAGGTGTGAGGATTGGATTCATTACGATATTGGGGTTAAGAGACATATACAAACACAGGTGAAATATATAATCACCAAAGACCTATGGAATGCCAAGAGAAGACTACTCAACATTCTGTCATAACGTACATGGGAAAAGGGTCCCAGGAAGAACAGACATATGTATATGTGTAAAAGAACCACATCTTGCACACCTACAACAAGCCAAACGATGTAATCAAACTTGTTGTAATAAAAAATAAAAAATTAAATTAAAAACACGAACAAGAAGTAGTGAGACAAACTTGAGGGGCTTTCTCCTGGCACATTCCATTCTAAATTCCAATCTAGAACAGGGCTTCCATTGAGGCTCTGTTGCCCTAGTAACCAGATTTGCTAAGGGAGAACTGCTGCCACCTTGTGGCCGTTTCACACAACAGCAGCTTTAATCCCAGCGCTAATGGTCAGGGGATATTCCAAATCATTTCAGGCCTGTAAATGACACCGGCCCTGAAAACAAATCCTGGGGTCATATATCAACAAAAAAGTTCAAAAGACGTCCATATTTCAAAACGACAGTTTCAAGAGGCATATTTCACGCACATTAGTGTTCTGCTTCTTTTGCTTTCTTTCTTTTTTGGTTAAAAAAAACGGGAATGGAAAAAAGCAACGCTCAGAATGGGCGAAAACGTTCGCAAACGAATCAATGGACAAAGGTTTAATCTCCAATATATATAAACAGCTCAGGCAGCTTAATATTAATAAAACAAACAACCCAATACAAAAATGGGCAGAAGATCTAAATAGACGTTTCTTCAAAGAAGTCACAGAGACGGCCAAGACGCACATGAAAAGCTGCTCAACACCTCTAATTATTAGAGAAATGCAAATCAAAACGACAATGAGTTATCACCTCACACCTGTTAGACTCGGCATCATCAGAAAATCTACAAACAACAAATTCTGGGGAGGGTGTGGACAAAAGGAACCCTCTTCCACTATTGGTGGGAAGGTAAATTGATACAGTCACTATGGAGAACAGTATGGAGTTTCCTTAAAGAAACTAGAAATAGAATTACCATAGGATCCAGCAATCCCACTTCTGGGCATATACCCAGAGAAAACCATAAATCAAAATCACACATTCACCACAATGTTCATTGCAGCACTATTTACAATAGCCAGGTAATGGAAGCAACCTAAATGCCCACAGACAGACGAATGGATAAAGAAGTGGTACATATATAAAATGGGATATGACTCAGCCATGAAAAGGAATGAAACTGGGTTGTTTGTAGAGAAGTCGGTGGATCTAGAGACTGTCATACAGAATGAAGTAAGTCAGAAAGAGCAAAACAAATATTCTGTATTAATGCATGTATGTGGAACCTAGATATATGGTACAGATGAACAGGTTTGCAGGGCAGAAATAGAGAAACAGAGGTAGAGAACAAACGTATGGACACCAAGTGGGGGAAGCCATGGGGTGTTGGTGGTCAGATGAGTTGGGAGATAGGTATTGACCTGTATATATGTATATGAATAAAATAGATAACTAATAATAACCTGCTGTATAGAAAAATAAATATGATTAAACTGCAAAATTTTTAGAAATGAAATTTAAAAATAAAACAGAAAAAAAGTTCTTCCCTTCACACAGATGTATTTCTATGAATGAATTATTTCCATGCTTATATCAATAAATACATAAAAGATGAATAACTTCTAACTTGAACCAAAAAAGAAAAAAAAAAATCCTGTACCCAGCAGTTATACAGAGGAAAACCCTATCAGGGCACTTGTTCCAGCGGTAAACAATTCTGACATTGGTCAGAGGTGGGGAATCATCTCCCATACAGCCAGCAGCCCGGCCCCCCCACGCAAGGAGCGTCCTGATTGCAAAGCTGGGGGACCGTGCCGAGGCCTCTGTGAGTAAACGTGAGCTGAGCCCCAGGCCAGCTGCTGCTGAACTGTTCCCACCCTTCCCAGGAAAAACACCTGAATATGTACAAGGGCTTGAAAGCCTAGAGGAAGGGCCGTGGAGCCACACCAGCGACAGCACGCAGGCCAACTTGGTGCCTGCAGGCCAGCCAGGATGGTCCTGGCCCCGGGCGCTCTTCTGGAAGCTTTCCATTTCCCTGCCTGAGATACCACTCCTGTCCCGGCCCCCACTCTTTTTTTTCCTCCCTCACCTCAGCCCGGAGAGAAATTCCAGTGGAAATTATGGGTGACACATCCTCTTCTTTACAGGTGGCAACCTGGCAACTCCTGCAGAAATTCCAGCAGAGCCCCACTCACACCGGGCCACCAACAAAGCCGTGGACCCTCACACCCTCCCACCAGCACAGCCCCGAGACTGCTGACGGGGCAGAGAATATGGAGTCAGGCACAGCTGCAGGGGCTATTGCTGCCTGGAGTGCTGTTTCTATTGAACTCAACCCAGGCACACCTGGGGAGGGCTTGCCGGCAGGGTCAGGCTGCCCAGGTCAGCTAATCCTCAGCCCTCAGGGAATCACATTGCAGAAAATGGACCTCGCTAAGACAGAATATTAGCCAAGGAAAAAAAGGGCACAATGCCATTTGCAGCCCCGTAGATGAGTCTACAGGTAAGCACGGGACTTGTAGTAAGTCAGAAAGTGAAAGACACATATCGTAGGATATCACTTATAGGTGTTACCTAAAAACGGATACCAGGGCAGATATTTCCACGGAGAAGGGCAATCACAGATTCATTAAACAAACTTATGGTTCACCAATGGAAAGCTGTGAGGATTGGATTCATTACGATATTGGGGTTAAGAGGCATATACAAACACAGGTGAAATATATAATCACCAAAGACCTACGGAATGCCAAGAGAAGACTACTCAACATTCTGTCATAACGTACATGGGAAAAGGGTCCCAGGAAGAACAGACATATGTATATGTGTAAAAGAACCACATCTTGCACACCTACAACAAGCAAACGTTGTAATCAAACTTGCTGTAATAAAAAATTAAAAATTAAATTAAAAACACGAACAAGAAGTAGTGAGACAAACTTGAGGGGCTTTCTCCTGGCACATTCCATTCTAAATTCCAATCTAGAACAGGCTTCCATTGAGGCTCTGTTGCCCTGGTAACCAGATTTGCTAAGGGAGAACTGCTGCCACCTTGTGGCCATTTCGCACAACAGCAGCTTTAATCCCAGCGCTACTGGTCAGTGGATATTCCAAATCATTGCAGGCCTGTAAATGACACCTGCCCTGAAAACAAATCCTGGGGTCATATATCGACCAAAAAGTTCAAAAGACGTCCATATTTCAAAACGACAGTTTCAAGAGGCATATTTCACGCACATTAGTGTTCTGCTTCTTTTGCTTTCTTTCTTTTTTGGTTAAAAAAAAACGGGAATGGAAAAAGGCAACCCTCAGAATGGGCGAAAACGTTCGCAAACGAATCAATGGACAAGGGTTTAATCTCCAATATATATAAACAGCTCACGCAGCTTAATATTAATAAAACAAACAACCCAATACAAAAATGGGCAGAAGATCTAAATAGACGTTTCTTCCAAGAAGTCACAGAGACAGCCAAGACGCACATGAAAAGCTGCTCAACACCACTAATTATTAGAGAAATGCAAATCAAAACGACAATGAGGTATCACCTCACACCTGTTAGAATCGGCATCATCAGAAAATCTACAAACAACAAATTCTGGGGAGGGTGTGGACAAAAGGAACCCTCTTCCACTATTTGTGGGAAGGTAAATTGATACAGTCACTATGGAGAACAGTATGGAGTTTCCTTAAAGAAACTAGAAATAGAATTACCATAGGATCCAGCAATTCCACTTCTGGGCATATACACAGAGACAACCATAAATCAAAAACACACATTCACCACAATGTTCATTGCAGCACTATTTACAATAGCCAGGTAATGGAAGCAAGCTAAATGCCCACAGACAGATGAATGGATAAAGATGTGGTACATACATAAAATGGGATATGACTCAGCCATGAAAAGGAATGAAACTGGGTTATTTGTAGAGAAGTCGGTGGTTCTAGAGACTGTCATACAGAATGAAGTAAGTCATAAAGAGCAAAACAAATATTCTGTATTAATGCATGTATGTGGAACCTAGATATATGGTACAGATGATCAGGTTTGCAGAGCAGAAATAGAGAAACAGAGGTAGAGAACAAACGTATGGACACCAAGTGGGGGAAGCCATGGGGTGATGGTGGTCAGATGAGTTGGGAGATAGGTATTGACCTGTATATATGTATATGAATAAAATAGATAACTAATAATAACCTGCTGTATAGAAAAATAAATATAATTAAACTTCAAAATTTTTAGAAATGAAATTTAAAAATAAAACAGAAAAAAGTTCTTCCCTTCACACAGATGTATTTCTATGAATGAATTATTTCCATGCTTATATCAATAAATACATAAAAGATGAATAAATTCTAACTTGAACCAAAAAAGAAAAAAAAAACCTGAACCCAGCAGTTATACAGAGGAAAACCCTATCAGGGCACTTACTCCAGCGGTAAACAATTCTGACATTGGTCAGAGGTGGGGAATCATCTCCCATACAGCCAGCAGCCCGGCCCGCCCACGCAAGGAGCATCCTCATTGCAAAGCTAGGGGACCGTGCCGAGGCCTCTGTGAGTAAACGTGAGCTGAGCCCCAGGCCAGCTGCTGCTGAACTGTTCCCACCCTTCCCAGTTAAAACACCTGAATATGTACAAGGGCTTGAAAGCCTAGAGGAAGGGTCGTGGAGCCACACCAGCGACAGCACGCAGGCCAACTTGGTGCCTGCAGGCCAGCCAGGATGGTCCTGGCCCCGGGCGCTCTTCTGGAAGCTTTCCATTTCCCTGCCTGAGATACCCCTCCTGTCCCGGCCCCCACTCCTTTTTTTCCTTCCTCACCTCTGCCCGGAGAGAAATTCCAGCGGAAGTTATGGGTGACACATCCTCTTCTTTACAAGTGGCAGCCTGGCAACTCCTGCAGAAAGTCCAGCAGAGCCCCACTCACACCGGTCCACCAAAAAAGCCGTGGACCCTCACACCCACCCACCAGCACAGCCCCGAGACTGCTGATGGGGCAGAGAATATGGAGTCAGGCACAGCTGCAGGGGCTATTGCTGCCTGGATTGCTGTTTCTATTGACTTCAACGCAGGCACACCTGGGGAGGGCTTGCCGGCAGGGTCAGGCTGCCCAGGTCAGCTAATCCTCAGCCCTCAGGGAATCACATTGCAGAAAATGGACCTCGCTAAGACAGAATATTAGCCAAGGAAAAAAAGGACACAATGCCATTTGCAGAACCATAGATGAGTCTACAGGTAATCACGTGACTTGTAGTAAGTCAGAAAGTGAAAGACACATATCGTAGGATATCACTTATAGGTGTTACCTAAAAACGGATACCAGGGCAGATATTTCCATGGAGAAGGGCAATAACAGATTCATTAAACAAACTTATGGTTCACCAATGGAAAGGTGTGAGGATTGGATTCATTACGATATTGGTGTTAAGAGACATATACAAACACAGGTGAAATATATAATCACCAAAGACCTACGGAATGCCAAGAGAAGACTACTCAACATTCTGTCATAACGTACATGGGAAAAGGGTCCCAGGAAGAACAGACATATGTATATGTGTAAAAGAACCACATCTTGCACACCTACAACAAGCCAAACGATGTAATCAAACTTGCTGTAATAAAAATTAAAAATTAAATTAAAAACACGAACAAGAAGTAGTGAGACAAACTTGAGGGGCTTTTTCCTGGCACATTCCATTCTAAATTCCAATCTAGAACACGGCTTCCATTGAGGCTCTTTTGCCCTAGTAACCAGATTTGCTAAGGGAGAACTGCTGCCACCTTGTGGCCGTTTCACACAACAGCAGCTTTAATCCCAGCGCTAATGGTCAGTGGATATTCCAAATCATTGCAGGCCTGTAAATGACACCTGCCCATAAAACAAATCCTGGGGTCATATATCCACTAAAAAGTTCAAAAGACGTCCATATTTCAAAACGACAGTTTCAAGAGGCATATTTCACGCACATTAGTGTTCTGCTTCTTTTGCTTTCTTTCTTTTTTGGTTAAAAAAAACGGGAATGGAAAAAGGCAACCCTCAGAATGGGCAAAAACGTTCGCAAACGAATCAATGGACAAAGGTTTAATCTCCAATATATATAAACAGCTCAGGCAGCTTAATATTAATAAAACAAACAACCCAATACAAAAATGGGCAGAAGATCTAAATAGACGTTTCTTCAAAGAAGTCACAGAGACGGCCAAGACGCACATGAAAAGCTGCTCAACACCACTAATTATTAGAGAAATGCAAATCAAAATGACAATGAGGTATCACCACACACCTGTTAGACTCGGCATCATCAGAAAATCTACAAACAACAAATTCTGGGGAGGGTGTGGACAAAAGGAACCCTCTTCCACTATTGGTGGGAAGGTAAATTGATACAGTCACTATGGAGAACAGTATGGAGTTTCCTTAAAGAAACTAGAAATAGAATTACCATAGGATCCAGCAATCCCACTTCTGGGCATATACCCAGAGACAACCATAAATCAAAAACACACATTCACCACAATGTTCATTGCAGCACTATTTACAATAGCCAGGTAATGGAAGCAACCTAAATGCCCACAGACAGACGAATGGATAAAGATGTGGTACATATATAAAATGGGATATGACTCAGCCATGAAAAGGAATGAAACTGGGTTGTTTGTAGAGAAGTCGGTGGATCTAGAGACTGTCATACAGAATGAAGTAAGTCAGAAAGAGCAAAAAAAATATTCTGTATTAATGCATGTATGTGGAACCTAGATATATGGTACAGATGAACAGGTTTGCAGGGCAGAAATAGAGAAACAGAGGTAGAGAACAAACGTATGGACACCAAGTCGGGGAAGCCATGGGGTGTTGTGGTCAGATGAGTTGGGAGATAGGTATTGACCTGTATATATGTATATGAATAAAATAAATAATCAATAATAACCTGCTGTATAGAAAAATAAATATAATTAAACTTCAAAATTTTTAGAAATAAAATTTAAAAATAAAACAGAAAAAAGTTCTTCCCTTCACACAGATGTATTTATATGAATGAATTATTTCCATGCTTATATCAATAAATACATTTAAGATGAATAAATTCTAACTTGAACCAAAAAAGAGAAAAAAACCTGAACCCAGCAGTTATACAGAGGAAAACCCTATCAGGGCACTTGCTCCAGCGGTAAACAATTCTGAAATTGGTCAGAGGTGGGGAATCATCTCCCATACAGCCAGCAGCCCGGACCCCCCCATGCAAGGAGCGTCCTCATTGCAAAGCTGGGGGACCGTGCCGAGGCCTCTGTGAGTAAACGTGAGCTGAGCCCCAGGCCAGCTGTTGCTGAACTGTTCCCACCCTTTCCAGGTAAAACACCTGAATATGTACGAGGGCTTGAAAGCCTAGAGGAAGGGTCGTGGAGCCACACCAGCGACAGCACGCAGGCCAACTTGGTGCCTTCAGGCCAGCCAGAATGGTCCTGGCCCCGGGCGCTCTTCTGGAAGCTTTCCATTTCCCTGCCTGAGATACCCGTCCTGTCCCGGCCCCCACTCCTTTTTTTCCTTCCTCACCTCAGCCCGGAGAGATATTCCAGCGGAAGTTATGGGTGACACATCCTCTTCTTTACAAGTGGCAGCCTGGCAACTCCTGCAGAAAGTCCAGCAGAGCCCCACTCACACCGGGCCACCAACAAAGCCGTGGACCCTCACACACTCCCACCAGCACAGCCCCGAGACTGCTGACGGGGCAGAGAATATGGAGTCAGGCACAGCTGCAGGGGCTATTGCTGCCTGGAGTGCTGTTTCTATCGACCTCAAACCAGGCACACCTGGGGAGGGCTTGCCGGCAGGGTCAGGCTGCCCAGGTCAGCTAATCCTCAGCCCTCAGGGAATCACATTGCAGAAAATGGACCTCGCTAAGACAGAATATTAGCCAAGGAAAAAAAGGGCACAATGCCATTTGCAGCCCCGTAGATGAGTCTACAGGTAATCACGTGACTTGTAGTAAGTCAGAAAGTGAAAGACACATATCGTAGGATATCACTTATAGGTGTTACCTAAAAACGGATACCAGGGCAGATATTTCCACGGAGAAGGGCAATAACAGATTCATTAAACAAACTTATGGTTCACCAATGGAAAGGTGTGAGGATTGGATTCATTACGATATTGGTGTTAAGAGACATATACAAACACAGGTGAAATATATAATCACCAAAGACCTACGGAATGCCAAGAGAAGACTACTCAACATTCTGTCATAACGTACATGGGAAAAGGGTCCCAGGAAGAACAGACATATGTATATGTGTAAAAGAACCACATCTTGCAAACCTACAACAAGCCAAACGATGTAATCAAACTTGTTGTAATAAAAAATAAAAAATTAAATTAAAAACACGAACAAGAAGTAGTGAGACAAACTTGAGGGGCTTTCTCCTGGCACATTCCATTCTAAATTCCAATCTAGAACACGGCTTCCATTGAGGCTCTGTTGCCCTAGTAAGCAGATTTGCTAAGGGAGAACTGCTGCCACCTTGTGGCCGTTTCACACAACAGCAGCTTTAATCCCAGCGCTAATGGTCAGTGGATATTCCAAATCATTGCAGGCCTGTAAATGACACCTGCCCTGAAAACAAATCCTGGGGTCATATATCGACCAAAAAGTTCAAAAGACGTCCATATTTCAAAACGACAGTTTCAAGAGGCATATTTCACGCACATTAGTGTTCTGCTTCTTTTGCTGTCTTTCTTTTTTGGTTAAAAAAAACGGGAATGGAAAAAGGCAACCCTCAGAATGGGCGAAAACGTTCGCAAACGAATCAATGGACAAAGGTTTAATCTCCAATATATATAAACAGCTCAGGCAGCTTAATATTAATAAAACAAACACCCCAATAAAAAAATGGGCAGCAGATCTAAATACACTTTTCTTCAAAGAAGTCACAGAGACGGCCAAGACGCACATGAAAAGCTGCTCAACACCACTAATTATTAGGGAAATGCAAATCAAAATGACAATGAGGTATCACCTCACACCTGTTAGACTCGGCATCATCAGAAAATCTACAAACAACAAATTCTGGGGAGGGTGTGGACAAAAGGAGCCCTCTTCCACTATTGGTGGGAAGGTAAATTGATACAGTCACTATGGAGAACAGTATGGAGTTTCCTTAAAGAAACTAGAAATAGAATTACCATAGGATCCAGCAATCCCACTTCTGGGCATATACCCAGAGACAACCATAAATCAAAAACACACATTCACCACAATGTTCATTGCAGCACTATTTACAATAGCCAGGTAATGGAAGCAACCTAAATGCCCACAGACAGACGAATGGATAAAGATGTGGTACATATATAAAATGGGATATGACTCAGCCATGAAAAGGAATGAAACTGGGTTGTTTGTAGAGAAGTCGGTGGATCTAGAGACTGTCATACAGAATGAAGTAAGTCAGAAAGAGCAAAACAAATATTCTGTATTAATGCATGTATGTGGAACCTAGATATATGGTACAGATGAACAGGTTTGCAGGGCAGAAATAGAGAAACAGAGGTAGAGAACAAACGTATGGACACCAAGTCGGGGAAGCCATGGGGTGTTGTGGTCAGATGAGTTGGGAGATAGGTATTGACCTGTATATATGTATATGAATAAAATAAATAATTAATAATAACCTGCTGTATAGAAAAATAAATATAATTAAACTTCAAAATTTTTAGAAATGAAATTTAAAAATAAAACAGAAAAAAGTTCTTCCCTTCACACAGATGTATTTCTATGAATGAATTATTTCCATGCTTATATCAATAAATACATAAAAGATGAATAAATTCTAACTTGAACCAAAAAAGAAAAAAAAATCCTGAACCCAGCAGTTATACAGAGGAAAATCCTATCAGGGCACTTGCTCCAGCAGTAAACAATTCTGAAATTGGTCAGAGGTGGGGAATCATCCCCCATACAGCCAGCAGCCCGGCCCCTCCACGCAAGGAGCGTCCTCATTGCAAAGCTGGGGCACCGTGCCGGGGCCTCTGTGAGTAAACGTGAGCAGAGCCCCAGGCCAGCTGTTGCTGAACTTTTCCCACCCTTCCCAGGTAAAACACCTGAATATGTACAAGGGCTTGAAAGCCTAGAGGAAGGGTCGTGGATCCACACCAGCGACAGCACGCAGGCCAACTTGGTGCCTGCAGGCCAGCCAGGATGGTCCTGGCCCCGGGCGCTCTTCTGGAAGCTTTCCATTTCCCTGCCTGAGATACCCCTCCTGTCCCGGCCCCCACTCCTTTTTTTCCTTCCTCACCTCAGCCCGGAGAGAAATTCCAGCGGAAGTTATGGGTGACACATCCTCTTCTTTACAAGTGGCAGCCTGGCAACTCCTGCAGAAAGTCCAGCAGAGCCCCACTCACACCGGGCCACCAACAAAGCCGTGGACCCTCACACCCACCCAACAGCACAGCCCCGAGACTGCTGACGGGGCAGAGAATATGGAGTCAGGCACAGCTGCAGGTGCTATTGCTGCCTGGAGTGCTGTTTCTATTGACCTCAACCCAGGCACACCTGGGGAGGGCTTGCCGGCAGGGTCAGGCTGCCCAGGTCAGCTAATCCTCAGCCCTCAGGGAATCACATTGCAGAAAATGGACCTCACTAAGACAGAATATTAGCCAAGGAAAAAAAGGACACAATGCCATTTGCAGCCCCGTAGATGAGTCTACAGGTAATCACGTGACTTGTAGTAAGTCAGAAAGTGAAAGACACATATCGTAGGATATCACTTACAGGTGTTACCTAAAAACGGATACCAGGGCAGATATTTCCACGGAGAAGGGCAATCACAGATTCATTAAACAAACTTATGGTTCACCAATGGGAAGGTGTGAGGATTGGATTCATTATGATATTGGTGTTAAGAGACATATACAAACACAGGTGAAATATATAATCACCAAAGACCTACGGAATGCCAAGAGAAGACTACTCAACATTCTGTCATAACGTACATGGGAAAAGGGTCCCAGGAAGAACAGACATATGTATATGTGTAAAAGAACCACATCTTGCACACCTACAACAAGCCAAACGATGTAATCAAACTTGCTGTAATAAAAAATTAAAAATTAAATTAAAAACACGAACAAGAAGTAGTGAGACAAACTTGAGGGGCTTTCTCCTGGCACATTCCATTCTAAATTCCAATCTAGAACACGGCTTCCATTGAGGCTCTGTTGCCCTAGTAAGCAGATTTGCTAAGGGAGAACTGCTGCCACCTTGTGGCCATTTCACACAACAGCAGCTTTAATCCCAGCGCTACTGGTCAGTGGATATTCCAAATCATTTCAGGCCTGTAAATGACACCGGCCCTGAAAACAAATCCTGGGGTCATATATCAACCAAAAAGTTCAAAAGACGTCCATATTTCAAAACGACAGTTTCAAGAGGCATATTTCACGCACATTAGTGTTCTGCTTCTTTTGCTTTCTTTCTTTTTTGGTTAAAAAAAACGGGAATGGAAAAAAGCAACTCTCAGAATGGGCGAAAACGTTCGCAAACGAATCAATGGACAAAGGTTTAATCTCCAATATATATAAACAGCTCAGGCAGCTTAATATTAATAAAACAAACAACCCAATACAAAAATGGGCAGAAGATCTAAATAGACGTTTCTTCAAATAAGTCACAGAGACGGCCAAGACGCACATGAAAAGCTGCTCAACACCTCTAATTATTAGAGAAATGCAAATCAAAACGACAATGAGGTATCACCTCACACCTGTTAGACTCGGCATCATCAGAAAATCTACAAACAACAAATTCTGGGGAGGGTGTGGACAAAAGGAACCCTCTTCCACTCTTGGTGGGAAGGTAAATTGATACAGTCACTATGGAGAACAGTATGGAGTTTCCTTAAAGAAACTAGAAATAGAATTACCATAGGATCCGGCAATCCCACTTCTGGGCATATACCCAGAGACAACCATAAATCAAAATCACACATTCACCACAATGTTCATTGCAGCACTATTTACAATAGCCAGGTAATGGAAGCAACCTAAATGCCCACAGACAGACGAATGGATAAAGATGTGGTACATATATAAAATGGGATATGACTCAGCCATGAAAAGGAATGAAACTGGGCTGTTTGTAGAGAAGTCGGTGGATCTAGAGACTGTCATACAGAATGAAGTAAGTCATAAAGAGCAAAACAAATATTCTGTATTAATGCATGTATGTGGAACCTAGATATATGGTACAGATGAACAGGTTTGCAGGGCAGAAATAGAGAAACAGAGGTAGAGAACAAACGTATGGACACCAAGTCGGGGAAGCCATGGGGTGTTGTGGTCAGATGAGTTGGGAGATAGGTATTGACCTGTATATATGTATATGAATAAAATAAATAATTAATAATAACCTGCTGTATAGAAAAATAAATATAATTAAACTTCAAAATTTTTAGAAATGAAATTTAAAAATAAAACAGAAAAAAGTTCTTCCCTTCACACAGATGTATTTATATGAATGAATTATTTCCATGCTTATATCAATAAATACATAAAAGATGAATAAATTCTAACTTGAACCAAAAAAGAAAAAAAAAATCCTGAACCCAGCAGTTATACAGAGGAAAAACCTATCAGGGCACTTGCCCCAGCGTAAACAATTCTGAAATTGGTCAGAGGTGGGGAATCGTCTCCCATACATCCAGCAGCCCGGCCCCTCCACGCAAGGAGCGTCCTCATTGCAAAGCTGGGGGACCGTGCCGGGGCCTCTGTGAGTAAACGTGAGCAGAGCCCCAGGCCAGCTGTTGCTGAACTGTTCCCACCCTTCCCAGGTAAAACACCTGAATATGTACAAGGGCTTGAAAGCCTAGAGGAAGGGTCGTGGAGCCACACCAGCGACAGCACGCAGGCCAACTTGGTGCCTGCAGGCCAGCCAGGATGGTCCTGGCCCCGGGCGCTCTTCTGGAAGCTTTCCATTTCCCTGCCTGAGATACCCCTCCTGTCCCGGCCCCCACTCCTTTTTTTCCTTCCTCACCTCTGCCCGGAGAGAAATTCCAGCGGAAGTTATGGGTGACACATCCTCTTCTTTACAAGTGGCAGCCTGGCAACTCCTGCAGAAAGTCCAGCAGAGCCCCACTCACACCGGTCCACCAAAAAAGCCGTGGACCCTCACACCCACCCACCAGCACAGCCCCGAGACTGCTGATGGGGCAGAGAATATGGAGTCAGGCACAGCTGCAGGGGCTATTGCTGCCTGGATTGCTGTTTCTATTGACTTCAACGCAGGCACACCTGGGGAGGGCTTGCCGGCAGGGTCAGGCTGCCCAGGTCAGCTAATCCTCAGCCCTCAGGGAATCACATTGCAGAAAATGGACCTCGCTAAGACAGAATATTAGCCAAGGAAAAAAAGGACACAATGCCATTTGCAGAACCATAGATGAGTCTACAGGTAATCACGTGACTTGTAGTAAGTCAGAAAGTGAAAGACACATATCGTAGGATATCACTTATAGGTGTTACCTAAAAACGGATACCAGGGCAGATATTTCCATGGAGAAGGGCAATAACAGATTCATTAAACAAACTTATGGTTCACCAATGGAAAGGTGTGAGGATTGGATTCATTACGATATTGGTGTTAAGAGACATATACAAACACAGGTGAAATATATAATCACCAAAGACCTACGGAATGCCAAGAGAAGACTACTCAACATTCTGTCATAACGTACATGGGAAAAGGGTCCCAGGAAGAACAGACATATGTATATGTGTAAAAGAACCACATCTTGCACACCTACAACAAGCCAAACGATGTAATCAAACTTGCTGTAATAAAAATTAAAAATTAAATTAAAAACACGAACAAGAAGTAGTGAGACAAACTTGAGGGGCTTTTTCCTGGCACATTCCATTCTAAATTCCAATCTAGAACACGGCTTCCATTGAGGCTCTTTTGCCCTAGTAACCAGATTTGCTAAGGGAGAACTGCTGCCACCTTGTGGCCGTTTCACACAACAGCAGCTTTAATCCCAGCGCTAATGGTCAGTGGATATTCCAAATCATTGCAGGCCTGTAAATGACACCTGCCCATAAAACAAATCCTGGGGTCATATATCCACTAAAAAGTTCAAAAGACGTCCATATTTCAAAACGACAGTTTCAAGAGGCATATTTCACGCACATTAGTGTTCTGCTTCTTTTGCTTTCTTTCTTTTTTGGTTAAAAAAAACGGGAATGGAAAAAGGCAACCCTCAGAATGGGCAAAAACGTTCGCAAACGAATCAATGGACAAAGGTTTAATCTCCAATATATATAAACAGCTCAGGCAGCTTAATATTAATAAAACAAACAACCCAATACAAAAATGGGCAGAAGATCTAAATAGACGTTTCTTCAAAGAAGTCACAGAGACGGCCAAGACGCACATGAAAAGCTGCTCAACACCACTAATTATTAGAGAAATGCAAATCAAAATGACAATGAGGTATCACCTCACACCTGTTAGACTCGGCATCATCAGAAAATCTACAAACAACAAATTCTGGGGAGGGTGTGGACAAAAGGAACCCTCTTCCACTATTGGTGGGAAGGTAAATTGATACAGTCACTATGGAGAACAGTATGGAGTTTCCTTAAAGAAACTAGAAATAGAATTACCATAGGATCCAGCAATCCCACTTCTGGGCATATACCCAGAGACAACCATAAATCAAAAACACACATTCACCACAATGTTCATTGCAGCACTATTTACAATAGCCAGGTAATGGAAGCAACCTAAATGCCCACAGACAGACGAATGGATAAAGATGTGGTACATATATAAAATGGGATATGACTCAGCCATGAAAAGGAATGAAACTGGGTTGTTTGTAGAGAAGTCGGTGGATCTAGAGACTGTCATACAGAATGAAGTAAGTCAGAAAGAGCAAAACAAATATTCTGTATTAATGCATGTATGTGGAACCTAGATATATGGTACAGATGAACAGGTTTGCAGGGCAGAAATAGAGAAACAGAGGTAGAGAACAAACGTATGGACACCAAGTCGGGGAAGCCATGGGGTGTTGTGGTCAGATGAGTTGGGAGATAGGTATTGACCTGTATATATGTATATGAATAAAATAAATAATCAATAATAACCTGCTGTATAGAAAAATAAATATAATTAAACTTCAAAATTTTTAGAAATAAAATTTAAAAATAAAACAGAAAAAAGTTCTTCCCTTCACACAGATGTATTTCTATGAATGAATTATTTCCATGCTTATATCAATAAATACATTTAAGATGAATAAATTCTAACTTGAACCAAAAAAGAGAAAAAAACCTGAACCCAGCAGTTATACAGAGGAAAACCCTATCAGGGCACTTGCTCCAGCGGTAAACAATTCTGAAATTGGTCAGAGGTGGGGAATCATCTCCCATACAGCCAGCAGCCCGGACCCCCCCATGCAAGGAGCGTCCTCATTGCAAAGCTGGGGGACCGTGCCGAGGCCTCTGTGAGTAAACGTGAGCTGAGCCCCAGGCCAGCTGTTGCTGAACTGTTCCCACCCTTTCCAGGTAAAACACCTGAATATGTACAAGGGCTTGAAAGCCTAGAGGAAGGGTCGTGGAGCCACACCAGCGACAGCACGCAGGCCAACTTGGTGCCTTCAGGCCAGCCAGAATGGTCCTGGCCCCGGGCGCTCTTCTGGAAGCTTTCCATTTCCCTGCCTGAGATACCCGTCCTGTCCCGGCCCCCACTCCTTTTTTTCCTTCCTCACCTCAGCCCGGAGAGATATTCCAGCGGAAGTTATGGGTGACACATCCTCTTCTTTACAAGTGGCAGCCTGGCAACTCCTGCAGAAAGTCCAGCAGAGCCCCACTCACACCGGGCCACCAACAAAGCCGTGGACCCTCACACACTCCCACCAGCACAGCCCCGAGACTGCTGACGGGGCAGAGAATATGGAGTCAGGCACAGCTGCAGGGGCTATTGCTGCCTGGAGTGCTGTTTCTATCGACCTCAAACCAGGCACACCTGGGGAGGGCTTGCCGGCAGGGTCAGGCTGCCCAGGTCAGCTAATCCTCAGCCCTCAGGGAATCACATTGCAGAAAATGGACCTCGCTAAGACAGAATATTAGCCAAGGAAAAAAAGGGCACAATGCCATTTGCAGCCCCGTAGATGAGTCTACAGGTAATCACGTGACTTGTAGTAAGTCAGAAAGTGAAAGACACATATCGTAGGATATCACTTATAGGTGTTACCTAAAAACGGATACCAGGGCAGATATTTCCACGGAGAAGGGCAATAACAGATTCATTAAACAAACTTATGGTTCACCAATGGAAAGGTGTGAGGATTGGATTCATTACGATATTGGTGTTAAGAGACATATACAAACACAGGTGAAATATATAATCACCAAAGACCTACGGAATGCCAAGAGAAGACTACTCAACATTCTGTCATAACGTACATGGGAAAAGGGTCCCAGGAAGAACAGACATATGTATATGTGTAAAAGAACCACATCTTGCAAACCTACAACAAGCCAAACGATGTAATCAAACTTGTTGTAATAAAAAATAAAAAATTAAATTAAAAACACGAACAAGAAGTAGTGAGACAAACTTGAGGGGCTTTCTCCTGGCACATTCCATTCTAAATTCCAATCTAGAACACGGCTTCCATTGAGGCTCTGTTGCCCTAGTAAGCAGATTTGCTAAGGGAGAACTGCTGCCACCTTGTGGCCGTTTCACACAACAGCAGCTTTAATCCCAGCGCTAATGGTCAGTGGATATTCCAAATCATTGCAGGCCTGTAAATGACACCTGCCCTGAAAACAAATCCTGGGGTCATATATCGACCAAAAAGTTCAAAAGACGTCCATATTTCAAAACGACAGTTTCAAGAGGCATATTTCACGCACATTAGTGTTCTGCTTCTTTTGCTGTCTTTCTTTTTTGGTTAAAAAAAACGGGAATGGAAAAAGGCAACCCTCAGAATGGGCGAAAACGTTCGCAAACGAATCAATGGACAAAGGTTTAATCTCCAATATATATAAACAGCTCAGGCAGCTTAATATTAATAAAACAAACACCCCAATAAAAAAATGGGCAGAAGATCTAAATAGACGTTTCTTCAAAGAAGTCACAGAGACGGCCAAGACGCACATGAAAAGCTGCTCAACACCACTAATTATTAGGGAAATGCAAATCAAAATGACAATGAGGTATCACCTCACACCTGTTAGACTCGGCATCATCAGAAAATCTACAAACAACAAATTCTGGGGAGGGTGTGGACAAAAGGAGCCCTCTTCCACTATTGGTGGGAAGGTAAATTGATACAGTCACTATGGAGAACAGTATGGAGTTTCCTTAAAGAAACTAGAAATAGAATTACCATAGGATCCAGCAATCCCACTTCTGGGCATATACCCAGAGACAACCATAAATCAAAAACACACATTCACCACAATGTTCATTGCAGCACTATTTACAATAGCCAGGTAATGGAAGCAACCTAAATGCCCACAGACAGACGAATGGATAAAGATGTGGTACATATATAAAATGGGATATGACTCAGCCATGAAAAGGAATGAAACTGGGTTGTTTGTAGAGAAGTCGGTGGATCTAGAGACTGTCATACAGAATGAAGTAAGTCAGAAAGAGCAAAACAAATATTCTGTATTAATGCATGTATGTGGAACCTAGATATATGGTACAGATGAACAGGTTTGCAGGGCAGAAATAGAGAAACAGAGGTAGAGAACAAACGTATGGACACCAAGTCGGGGAAGCCATGGGGTGTTGTGGTCAGATGAGTTGGGAGATAGGTATTGACCTGTATATATGTATATGAATAAAATAAATAATTAATAATAACCTGCTGTATAGAAAAATAAATATAATTAAACTTCAAAATTTTTAGAAATGAAATTTAAAAATAAAACAGAAAAAAGTTCTTCCCTTCACACAGATGTATTTCTATGAATGAATTATTTCCATGCTTATATCAATAAATACATAAAAGATGAATAAATTCTAACTTGAACCAAAAAAGAAAAAAAAATCCTGAACCCAGCAGTTATACAGAGGAAAATCCTATCAGGGCACTTGCTCCAGCAGTAAACAATTCTGAAATTGGTCAGAGGTGGGGAATCATCCCCCATACAGCCAGCAGCCCGGCCCCTCCACGCAAGGAGCGTCCTCATTGCAAAGCTGGGGCACCGTGCCGGGGCCTCTGTGAGTAAACGTGAGCAGAGCCCCAGGCCAGCTGTTGCTGAACTTTTCCCACCCTTCCCAGGTAAAACACCTGAATATGTACAAGGGCTTGAAAGCCTAGAGGAAGGGTCGTGGATCCACACCAGCGACAGCACGCAGGCCAACTTGGTGCCTGCAGGCCAGCCAGGATGGTCCTGGCCCCGGGCGCTCTTCTGGAAGCTTTCCATTTCCCTGCCTGAGATACCCCTCCTGTCCCGGCCCCCACTCCTTTTTTTCCTTCCTCACCTCAGCCCGGAGAGAAATTCCAGCGGAAGTTATGGGTGACACATCCTCTTCTTTACAAGTGGCAGCCTGGCAACTCCTGCAGAAAGTCCAGCAGAGCCCCACTCACACCGGGCCACCAACAAAGCCGTGGACCCTCACACCCACCCAACAGCACAGCCCCGAGACTGCTGACGGGGCAGAGAATATGGAGTCAGGCACAGCTGCAGGTGCTATTGCTGCCTGGAGTGCTGTTTCTATTGACCTCAACCCAGGCACACCTGGGGAGGGCTTGCCGGCAGGGTCAGGCTGCCCAGGTCAGCTAATCCTCAGCCCTCAGGGAATCACATTGCAGAAAATGGACCTCACTAAGACAGAATATTAGCCAAGGAAAAAAAGGACACAATGCCATTTGCAGCCCCGTAGATGAGTCTACAGGTAATCACGTGACTTGTAGTAAGTCAGAAAGTGAAAGACACATATCGTAGGATATCACTTACAGGTGTTACCTAAAAACGGATACCAGGGCAGATATTTCCACGGAGAAGGGCAATCACAGATTCATTAAACAAACTTATGGTTCACCAATGGAAAGGTGTGAGGATTGGATTCATTATGATATTGGTGTTAAGAGACATATACAAACACAGGTGAAATATATAATCACCAAAGACCTACGGAATGCCAAGAGAAGACTACTCAACATTCTGTCATAACGTACATGGGAAAAGGGTCCCAGGAAGAACAGACATATGTATATGTGTAAAAGAACCACATCTTGCACACCTACAACAAGCCAAACGATGTAATCAAACTTGCTGTAATAAAAATTAAAAATTAAATTAAAAACACGAACAAGAAGTAGTGAGACAAACTTGAGGGGCTTTTTCCTGGCACATTCCATTCTAAATTCCAATCTAGAACACGGCTTCCATTGAGGCTCTTTTGCCCTAGTAACCAGATTTGCTAAGGGAGAACTGCTGCCACCTTGTGGCCGTTTCACACAACAGCAGCTTTAATCCCAGCGCTAATGGTCAGTGGATATTCCAAATCATTGCAGGCCTGTAAATGACACCTGCCCATAAAACAAATCCTGGGGTCATATATCCACTAAAAAGTTCAAAAGACGTCCATATTTCAAAACGACAGTTTCAAGAGGCATATTTCACGCACATTAGTGTTCTGCTTCTTTTGCTGTCTTTCTTTTTTGGTTAAAAAAAACGGGAATGGAAAAAGGCAACCCTCAGAATGGGCGAAAACGTTCGCAAACGAATCAATGGACAAAGGTTTAATCTCCAATATATATAAACAGCTCAGGCAGCTTAATATTAATAAAACAAACACCCCAATAAAAAAATGGGCAGAAGATCTAAATAGACGTTTCTTCAAAGAAGTCACAGAGACGGCCAAGACGCACATGAAAAGCTGCTCAACACCACTAATTATTAGGGAAATGCAAATCAAAATGACAATGAGGTATCACCTCACACCTGTTAGACTCGGCATCATCAGAAAATCTACAAACAACAAATTCTGGGGAGGGTGTGGACAAAAGGAGCCCTCTTCCACTATTGGTGGGAAGGTAAATTGATACAGTCACTATGGAGAACAGTATGGAGTTTCCTTAAAGAAACTAGAAATAGAATTACCATAGGATCCAGCAATCCCACTTCTGGGCATATACCCAGAGACAACCATAAATCAAAAACACACATTCACCACAATGTTCATTGCAGCACTATTTACAATAGCCAGGTAATGGAAGCAACCTAAATGCCCACAGACAGACGAATGGATAAAGATGTGGTACATATATAAAATGGGATATGACTCAGCCATGAAAAGGAATGAAACTGGGTTGTTTGTAGAGAAGTCGGTGGATCTAGAGACTGTCATACAGAATGAAGTAAGTCAGAAAGAGCAAAACAAATATTCTGTATTAATGCATGTATGTGGAACCTAGATATATGGTACAGATGAACAGGTTTGCAGGGCAGAAATAGAGAAACAGAGGTAGAGAACAAACGTATGGACACCAAGTCGGGGAAGCCATGGGGTGTTGTGGTCAGATGAGTTGGGAGATAGGTATTGACCTGTATATATGTATATGAATAAAATAAATAATTAATAATAACCTGCTGTATAGAAAAATAAATATAATTAAACTTCAAAATTTTTAGAAATGAAATTTAAAAATAAAACAGAAAAAAGTTCTTCCCTTCACACAGATGTATTTCTATGAATGAATTATTTCCATGCTTATATCAATAAATACATAAAAGATGAATAAATTCTAACTTGAACCAAAAAAGAAAAAAAAATCCTGAACCCAGCAGTTATACAGAGGAAAATCCTATCAGGGCACTTGCTCCAGCAGTAAACAATTCTGAAATTGGTCAGAGGTGGGGAATCATCCCCCATACAGCCAGCAGCCCGGCCCCTCCACGCAAGGAGCGTCCTCATTGCAAAGCTGGGGCACCGTGCCGGGGCCTCTGTGAGTAAACGTGAGCAGAGCCCCAGGCCAGCTGTTGCTGAACTTTTCCCACCCTTCCCAGGTAAAACACCTGAATATGTACAAGGGCTTGAAAGCCTAGAGGAAGGGTCGTGGATCCACACCAGCGACAGCACGCAGGCCAACTTGGTGCCTGCAGGCCAGCCAGGATGGTCCTGGCCCCGGGCGCTCTTCTGGAAGCTTTCCATTTCCCTGCCTGAGATACCCCTCCTGTCCCGGCCCCCACTCCTTTTTTTCCTTCCTCACCTCAGCCCGGAGAGAAATTCCAGCGGAAGTTATGGGTGACACATCCTCTTCTTTACAAGTGGCAGCCTGGCAACTCCTGCAGAAAGTCCAGCAGAGCCCCACTCACACCGGGCCACCAACAAAGCCGTGGACCCTCACACCCACCCAACAGCACAGCCCCGAGACTGCTGACGGGGCAGAGAATATGGAGTCAGGCACAGCTGCAGGTGCTATTGCTGCCTGGAGTGCTGTTTCTATTGACCTCAACCCAGGCACACCTGGGGAGGGCTTGCCGGCAGGGTCAGGCTGCCCAGGTCAGCTAATCCTCAGCCCTCAGGGAATCACATTGCAGAAAATGGACCTCACTAAGACAGAATATTAGCCAAGGAAAAAAAGGACACAATGCCATTTGCAGCCCCGTAGATGAGTCTACAGGTAATCACGTGACTTGTAGTAAGTCAGAAAGTGAAAGACACATATCGTAGGATATCACTTACAGGTGTTACCTAAAAACGGATACCAGGGCAGATATTTCCACGGAGAAGGGCAATCACAGATTCATTAAACAAACTTATGGTTCACCAATGGAAAGGTGTGAGGATTGGATTCATTATGATATTGGTGTTAAGAGACATATACAAACACAGGTGAAATATATAATCACCAAAGACCTACGGAATGCCAAGAGAAGACTACTCAACATTCTGTCATAACGTACATGGGAAAAGGGTCCCAGGAAGAACAGACATATGTATATGTGTAAAAGAACCACATCTTGCACACCTACAACAAGCCAAACGATGTAATCAAACTTGCTGTAATAAAAATTAAAAATTAAATTAAAAACACGAACAAGAAGTAGTGAGACAAACTTGAGGGGCTTTTTCCTGGCACATTCCATTCTAAATTCCAATCTAGAACACGGCTTCCATTGAGGCTCTTTTGCCCTAGTAACCAGATTTGCTAAGGGAGAACTGCTGCCACCTTGTGGCCGTTTCACACAACAGCAGCTTTAATCCCAGCGCTAATGGTCAGTGGATATTCCAAATCATTGCAGGCCTGTAAATGACACCTGCCCATAAAACAAATCCTGGGGTCATATATCCACTAAAAAGTTCAAAAGACGTCCATATTTCAAAACGACAGTTTCAAGAGGCATATTTCACGCACATTAGTGTTCTGCTTCTTTTGCTTTCTTTCTTTTTTGGTTAAAAAAAACGGGAATGGAAAAAAGCAACTCTCAGAATGGGCGAAAACGTTCGCAAACGAATCAATGGACAAAGGTTTAATCTCCAATATATATAAACAGCTCAGGCAGCTTAATATTAATAAAACAAACAACCCAATACAAAAATGGGCAGAAGATCTAAATAGACGTTTCTTCAAATAAGTCACAGAGACGGCCAAGACGCACATGAAAAGCTGCTCAACACCTCTAATTATTAGAGAAATGCAAATCAAAACGACAATGAGGTATCACCTCACACCTGTTAGACTCGGCATCATCAGAAAATCTACAAACAACAAATTCTGGGGAGGGTGTGGACAAAAGGAACCCTCTTCCACTCTTGGTGGGAAGGTAAATTGATACAGTCACTATGGAGAACAGTATGGAGTTTCCTTAAAGAAACTAGAAATAGAATTACCATAGGATCCGGCAATCCCACTTCTGGGCATATACCCAGAGACAACCATAAATCAAAATCACACATTCACCACAATGTTCATTGCAGCACTATTTACAATAGCCAGGTAATGGAAGCAACCTAAATGCCCACAGACAGACGAATGGATAAAGATGTGGTACATATATAAAATGGGATATGACTCAGCCATGAAAAGGAATGAAACTGGGCTGTTTGTAGAGAAGTCGGTGGATCTAGAGACTGTCATACAGAATGAAGTAAGTCATAAAGAGCAAAACAAATATTCTGTATTAATGCATGTATGTGGAACCTAGATATATGGTACAGATGAACAGGTTTGCAGGGCAGAAATAGAGAAACAGAGGTAGAGAACAAACGTATGGACACCAAGTCGGGGAAGCCATGGGGTGTTGTGGTCAGATGAGTTGGGAGATAGGTATTGACCTGTATATATGTATATGAATAAAATAAATAATTAATAATAACCTGCTGTATAGAAAAATAAATATAATTAAACTTCAAAATTTTTAGAAATGAAATTTAAAAATAAAACAGAAAAAAGTTCTTCCCTTCACACAGATGTATTTATATGAATGAATTATTTCCATGCTTATATCAATAAATACATAAAAGATGAATAAATTCTAACTTGAACCAAAAAAGAAAAAAAAAATCCTGAACCCAGCAGTTATACAGAGGAAAAACCTATCAGGGCACTTGCCCCAGCGGTAAACAATTCTGAAATTGGTCAGAGGTGGGGAATCGTCTCCCATACATCCAGCAGCCCGGCCCCTCCACGCAAGGAGCGTCCTCATTGCAAAGCTGGGGGACCGTGCCGGGGCCTCTGTGAGTAAACGTGAGCAGAGCCCCAGGCCAGCTGTTGCTGAACTGTTCCCACCCTTCCCAGGTAAAACACCTGAATATGTACAAGGGCTTGAAAGCCTAGAGGAAGGGTCGTGGAGCCACACCAGCGACAGCACACAGGCCAACTTGGTGCCTGCAGGCCAGCCAGGATGGTCCTGGCCCCGGGCGCTCTTCTGGAAGCTTTCCATTTCCCTGCCTGAGATACCCCTCCTGTCCCGGCCCCCACTCCTTTTTTTCCTTCCTCACCTCAGCCCGGAGAGAAATTCCAGCGGAAGTTATGGGTGACACATCCTCTTCTTTACAAGTGGCAGCCTGGCAACTCCTGCAGAAAGTCCAGCAGAGCCCCACTCACACCGGGCCACCAACAAAGCCGTGGACCCTCACACCCACCCAACAGCACAGCCCCGAGACTGCTGACGGGGCAGAGAATATGGAGTCAGGCACAGCTGCAGGGGCCATTGCTGCCTGGAGTGCTGTTTCTATTGACCTCAACCCAGGCACACCTGGGGAGGGCTTGCCGGCAGGGTCAGGCTGCCCAGGTCAGCTAATCCTCAGCCCTCAGGGAATCACATTGCAGAAAATGGACCTCGCTAAGACAGAATATTAGCCAAGGAAAAAAAGGACACAATGCCATTTGCAGCCCCGTAGATGAGTCTACAGGTAATCACGTGACTTGTAGTAAGTCAGAAAGTGAAAGACACATATCGTAGGATATCACTTACAGGTGTTACCTAAAAACGGATACCAGGGCAGATATTTCCACGGAGAAGGGCAATCACAGATTCATTAAACAAACTTATGGTTCACCAATGGAAAGGTGTGAGGATTGGATTCATTACGATATTGGGGTTAAGAGACATATACAAACACAGGTGAAATATATAATCACCAAAGACCTACGGAATGCCAAGAGAAGACTACTCAACATTCTGTCATAACGTACATGGGAAAAGGGTCCCAGGAAGAACAGACATATGTATATGTGTAAAAGAACCACATCTTGCACACCTACAACAAGCCAAACGATGTAATCAAACTTGCTGTAATAAAAATTTAAAAATTAAATTAAAAACACGAACAAGAAGTAGTGAGACAAACTTGAGGGGCTTTCTCCTGGCACATTCCATTCTAAATTCCAATCTAGAACACGGCTTCCATTGAGGCTCTGTTGCCCTGGTAAGCAGATTTGCTAAGGTAGAACTGCTGCCACCTTGTGGCCGTTTCACACAACAGCAGCTTTAATCCCAGCGCTAATGGTCAGGGGATATTCCAAATCATTTCAGGCCTGTAAATGACACCGGCCATGAAAACAAATCCTGGGGTCATATATCAACCAAAAAGTTCAAAAGACGTCCATATTTCTAAACGACAGTTTCAAGAGGCATATTTCACGCACATTAGTGTTCTGCTTCTTTTGCTTTCTTTCTTTTTTGGTTAAAAAAAACGGGAATGGAAAAAAGCAACGCTCAGAATGGGCGAAAACGTTCGCAAACGAATCAATGGACAAAGGTTTAATCTCCAATATATATAAACAGCTCAGGCAGCTTAATATTAATAAAACAAACAACCCAATACAAAAATGGGCAGAAGATCTAAATAGACGTTTCTTCAAAGAAGTCACAGAGACGGCCAAGACGCACATGAAAAGCTGCTCAACACCTCTAATTATTAGAGAAATGCAAATCAAAACGACAATGAGGTATCACCTCACACCTGTTAGACTCGGCATCATCAGAAAATCTACAAACAACAAATTCTGGGGAGGGTGTGGACAAAAGGAACCCTCTTCCACTATTGGTGGGAAGGTAAATTGATACAGTCACTATGGAGAACAGTATGGAGTTTCCTTAAAGAAACTAGAAATAGAATTACCATAGGATCCAGCAATCCCACTTCTGGGCATATACCCAGAGAAAACCATAAATCAAAATCACACATTCACCACAATGTTCATTGCAGCACTATTTACAATAGCCAGGTAATGGAAGCAACCTAAATGCCCACAGACAGACGAATGGATAAAGATGTGGTACATATATAAAATGGGATATGACTCAGCCATGAAAAGGAATGAAACTGGGTTGTTTGTAGAGAAGTCAGTGGATCTAGAGACTGTCATACAGAATGAAGTAAGTCAGAAAGAGCAAAACAAATATTCTGTATTAATGCATGTATGTGGAACCTAGATATATGGTACAGATGAACAGGTTTGCAGGGCAGAAATAGAGAAACAGAGGTAGAGAACAAACGTATGGACACCAAGTCGGGGAAGCCATGGGGTGTTGTGGTCAGATGAGTTGGGAGATAGGTATTGACCTGTATATATGTGTATGAATAAAATAAATAATTAATAATAACCTGCTGTATAGAAAAATAAATATAATTAAACTTCAAAATTTTTAGAAATGAAATTTAAAAATAAAACAGAAAAAAGTTCTTCCCTTCACACAGATGTATTTCTATGAATGAATTATTTCCATGCTTATATCAATAAATACATAAAAGATGAATAAATTCTAACTTGAACCAAAAAAGAAAAAAAAAAACCTGAACCCAGCAGTTATACATAGGAAAACCCTATCAGGGCACTCGCACCAGCGGTAAAAAATTCTGAAATTGGTCAGAGGTGGGGAATCATCTCCCATACAGCCAGCAGCCCGGCCCCTCCACGCAAGGAGCGTCCTCATTGCAAAGCTGGGGGACCGTGCCGGGGCCTCTGTGAGTAAACGTGAGCAGAGCCCCAGGCCAGCTGTTGCTGAACTGTTCCCACCCTTCCCAGGTAAAACACCTGAATATGTACAAGGGCTTAAAAGCCTAGAGGAAGGGTCGAGGAGCCACACCAGCGACAGCACGCAGGCCAACTTGGTGCCTGCAGGCCAGCCAGGATGGTCCTGGCCCCGGGCGCTCTTCTGGAAGCTTTCCATTTCCCTGCCTGAGATACCCCTCCTGTCCCGGCCCCCACTCCTTTTTTTCCTTCCTCACCTCAGCCCGGAGAGAAATTCCAGCGGAAGTTATGGGTGACACATCCTCTTCTTTACAAGTGGCAGCCTGGCAACTACTGCAGAAAGTCCAGCAGAGCCCCACTCACACCGGGCCACCAACAAAGCCATGGACCCTCACACCCACCCACCAGCACAGCCCCGAGACTGCTGACGGGGCAGAGAATATGGAGTCAGGCACAGCTGCAGGGGCTATTGCTGCCTGGAGTGCTGTTTCTATTGACCTCAACCCAGGCACACCTGGGGAGGGCTTGCCGGCAGGGTCAGGCTGCCCAGGTCAGCTAATCCTCAGCCCTCAGGGAATCACATTGCAGAAAATGGACCTCGCTAAGACAGAATATTAGCCAAGGAAAAAACGGACACAATGCCATTTGCAGCCCCGTAGATGAGTCTACAGGTAATCACGTGACTTGTAGTAAGTCAGAAAGTGAAAGACACATATCGTAGGATATCACTTACAGGTGTTACCTAAAAACGGATACCAGGGCAGATATTTCCACGGAGAAGGGCAATCACAGATTCATTAAACAAACTTATGGTTCACCAATGGAAAGGTGTGAGGATTGGATTCATTACGATATTGGTGTTAAGAGACATATACAAACACAGGTGAAATATATAATCACCAAAAACCTACGGAATGCCAACAGAAGACTACTCAACATTCTGTCATAATGTACATGGGAAAAGGGTCCCAGGAAGAACAGACATATGTATATGTGTAAAAGAACCACATCTTGCACACCTACAACAAGCCAAATGATGTAATCAAACTTGCTGTAATAAAAAATTAAAAATTATATTAAAAACACGAACAAGAAGTAGTGAGACAAACTTGAGGGGCTTTCTCCTGGCACATTCCATTCTAAATTCCAATCTAGAACACGGCTTCCATTGAGGCTCTGTTGCCCTAGTAAGCAGATTTGCTAAGGGAGAACTGCTGCCACCTTGTGGCCGTTTCACACAACAGCAGCTTTAATCCCAGCGCTAATGGTCAGTGGATATTCCAAATCATTGCAGGCCTGTAAATGACACCTGCCCTGAAAACAAATCCTGGGGTCATATATCGACCAAAAAGTTCAAAAGACGTCCATATTTCAAAACGACAGTTTCAAGAGGCATATTTCACGCACATTAGTGTTCTGCTTCTTTTGCTGTCTTTCTTTTTTGGTTAAAAAAAACGGGAATGGAAAAAGGCAAACCTCAGAATGGGCCAAAACGTTCGCAAACGAATCAATGGACAATGGTTTAATCTCCAACATATATAAACAGCTCACGCAGCTTAATATTAAAAAAACAAACAACCCAATACAAATAAAGGCAGAAGATCTAAATAGACGTTTCTTCAAAGAAGTCACAGAGACGGCCAAGACGCACATGAAAAGCTGCTCAACACCACTAATTATTAGAGAAATGCAAATCACAACGACAATGAGGTATCACCTCACACCTGTTAGAATCGGCATCATCAGAAAATCTACAAACAACAAATTCTGGGGAGGGTGTGGACAAAAGGAACCCTCTTCCACTATTAGTGGGAAGGTAAATTGATACAGTCACTATGGAGAACAGTATGGAGTTTCCTTAAAGAAACTAGAAATAGAATTACCATAGGATCCAGCAATCCCACTTCTGGGCATATACCCAGAGAAAACCATAAATCAAAAACACACATTCACCACAATGTTCATTGCAGCACTATTTACAATAGCCAGCTAATGGAAGCAACCTAAATGCCCACAGACAGACGAATGGATAAAGATTTGGTACATATATAAAATGGAATATGACTCAGCCATGAAAAGGAATGAAACTGGGTTATTTGTAGAGAAGTCGGTGGATCTAGAGACTGTCATACAGAATGAAGTAAGTCAGAAAGTGCAAAACAAATATTCTGTATTAATGCATGTATGTGGAACCTAGATATATGGTACAGATGAACAGGTTTGCAGGGCAGAAATAGAGAAAAAGAGGTAGAGAACAAACGTATGGACACCAAGTGTGGGAAGCCATGGATTGTTGGTTGTCAGATGAGTTGGGAGATAGGTATTCACCTGTATATATGTATATGAATAAAATAGATAACTAATAATAACCTGCTGTATAGAAAAATAAATATAATTAAACTTCAAAATTTTTAGAAATGAAATTTAAAAATAAAACAGAAAAAAGTTCTTCCCTTCACACAGATGTATTTCTATGAATGAATTATTTCCATGCTTATATCAATAAATACATAAAAGATGAATAAATTCTAAGTTGAACCAAAAAAGAAAAAAAAAACCTGAACCCAGCAGTTATACAGAGGAAAACCCTATCAGGGCACTTGCTCCAGCGGTAAACAATTCTGAAATTGGTCAGAGGTGGGGAATCATCTCCCATACAGCCAGCAGCCCGGCCCCTCCACGCAAGGAGCGTCCTCATTGCGAAGCTGGGGGACCGTGCCGGGGCCTCTGTGAGTAAACGTGAGCAGAGCCCCAGGCCAGCTGTTGCTGAACTGTTCCCACCCTTCCCAGGTAAAACACCTGAATATGTACAAGGGCTTGAAAGCCTAGAGGAAGGGTCGTGGAGCCACACCAGCGACAGCACGCCGGCCAACTTGGTGCCTGCAGGCAAGCCAGGATGGTCCTCGCCCCGGGCGCTCTTCTGGAAGCTTTCCATTTCCCTGCCTGAGATACCCCTCCTGTCCCGGCCCTCACTCCTTTTTTTCCTTCCTCACCTCAGCCCGGAGAGAAATTCCAGCGGAAGTTATGGGTGACACATCCTCTTCTTTACAAGTGGCAGCCTGGCAACTCCTGCAGAAAGTCCAGCAGAGCCCCACTCACACCGGGCCACCAACAAAGCCGTGGACCCTCACACCCACCCACCAGCACAGCCCCGAGACTGCTGACGGGGCAGAGAATATGGAGTCAGGCACAGCTGCAGGGGCTATTGCTGCCTGGAGTGCTGTTTCTATTGACCTCAACCCAGGCACACCTGGGGAGGGCTTGCCAGCAGGGTCAGGCTGCCCAGGTCAGCTAATCCTCAGCCCTCAGGGAATCACATTGCAGAAAATGGACCTCGCTAAGACAGAATATTAGCCAAGGAAAAAAAGGACACAATGCCATTTGCAGCCCCGTAGATGAGTCTACAGGTAATCACGTGACTTGTAGTAAGTCAGAAAGTGAAAGACACATATCGTAGGATATCACTTATAGGTGTTACCTAAAAACGGATACCAGGGCAGATATTTCCACGGAGAAGGGCAATCACAGATTCATTAAACAAACTTATGGTTCACCAATGGAAAGGTGTGAGGATTGGATTCATTACGATATTGGTGTTAAGAGACATATACAAACACAGGTGAAATATATAATCACCAAAGACCTACGGAATGCCAAGAGAAGACTACTCAACATTCTGTCATAACGTACATGGGAAAAGGGTCCCAGGAAGAACAGACATATGTATATGTGTAAAAGAACCACATCTTGCACACCTACAACAAGCCAAACGTTGTAATCAAACTTGCTGTAATAAAAATTAAAAATTAAATTAAAAACACTTACAAGAAGTAGTGAGACAAACTTGAGGGGCTTTCTCCTGGCACATTCCATTCTAAATTCCAATCTAGAACACGGCTTCCATTGAGGCTCTGTTGCCCTAGTAACCAGATTTGCTAAGGGAGAACTGCTGCCACCTTGTGGCCGTTTCACACAACAGCAGCTTTAATCCCAGCGCTACTGGTCAGTGGATATTCCAAATCATTGCAGGCCTGTAAATGACACCTTCCCATAAAACAAATCCTGGGGTCATATATCCATCAAAAAGTTCAAAAGACGTCCATATTTCAAAACGACAGTTTCAAGAGGCATATTTCACGCACATTAGTGTTCTGCTTCTTTTGCTTTCTTTCTTTTTTGGTTAAAAAAAACGGGAATGGAAAAAGGCAACCCTCAGAATGGGCGAAAACATTCGCAAACGAATCAATGGACAAAGGTTTAATCTCCAATATATATAAACAGCTCAGGCAGCTTAATATTAATAAAACAAACAACCCAATACAAAAATGGGCAGAAGATCTAAATAGACTTTTCTTCAAAGAAGTCACAGAGACGGCTAAGACGCACATGAAAAGCTGCTCAACACCACTAATTATTAGAGAAATGCAAATCAAAACGACAATGAGGTATCACCTCACACCTGTTAGACTCGGCATCATCAGAAAATCTACAAACAACAAATTCTGGGGAGGGTGTGGACAAAAGAAACCCTCTTCCACTATTGGTGGGAAGGTAAATTGATACAGTCACTATGGAGAACAGTATGGAGTTTCCTTAAAGAAACTAGAAATGGAATTACCATAGGATCCAGCAATCCCACTTCTGGGCATATACCCAGAGAAAACCATAAATCAAAAACACACATTCACCACAATGTTCATTGCAGCACTATTTACAATAGCCATGTAATAGAAGCAACCTAAATGCCCACAGACAGACGAATGGATAAAGATGTGGTACATATATAAAATGGGATATGACTCAGCCATGAAAAGGAATGAAACTGGGTTGTTTGTAGAGAAGTCGGTGGATCTAGAGACTGTCATACAGAATGAAGTAAGTCAGAAAGAGCAAAACAAATATTCTGTATTAATGCATGTATGTGGAACCTAGATATATGGTACAGATGAACAGGTTTGCAGGGCAGAAATAGAGAAACAGAGGTAGAGAACAGACGTATGGACACCAAGTCGGGGAAGCCATGGGGTGTTGTGGTCAGATGAGTTGGGAGAAAAGTATTGACCTGTATATATGTATATGAATAAAATAAATAATTAATAATAACCTGCTGTATAGAAAAATAAAAATAATTAAACTTCAAAATTTTTAGAAATGAAATTTAAAAATAAAACAGAAAAAAGTTCTTCCCTTCACACAGATGTATTTCTATGAATGAATTATTTCCATGTTTATATAAATAAATACATAAAAGATGAATAAATTCCAACTTGAACCAAAAAAGAAAAAAAAAAACCTGAACCCAGCAGTTATACAGAGGAAAACCCTATCAGGGCACTTGCTCCAGCGGTAAACAATTTTGAAATTGGTCAGAGGTGGGGAATCGTCTCCCATACAGCCAGCAGTCCGGCCCCTCCACGCAAGGAGCGTCCTCATTGCAAAGCTGGGGGAACGTGCCGGGGCCTCTGTGAGTAAACGTGAGCAGAGCCCCAGGCCAGCTGTTGCTGAACTGTTCCCACCCTATCCAGGTAAAACACCTGAATATGTACAAGGGCTTGAAATCCTAGAGGAAGGGTCGTGGAGCCACACCAGCGACAGCACACAGGCCAACTTGGTGCCTGCAGGCCAGCCAGGATGGTCCTGGCCCCGGGCGCTCTTCTGGAAGCTTTCCATTTCCCTGCCTGAGATACCCCTCCTGTCCCGGCCCCCACTCCTTTTTTTCCTTCCTCACCTCAGCCCGGAGAGAAATTCCAGCGGAAGTTATGGGTGACACATCCTCTTCTTTACAAGTGGCAGCCTGGCAACTCCTGCAGAAAGTCCAGCAGAGCCCCACTCACACCGGGCCACCAACAAAGCCGTGGACCCTCACACCCACCCACCAGCACAGCCCCGAGACTGCTGACGGGGCAGAGAATATGGAGTCAGGCACAGCTGCAGGTGCTATTGCTGCCTGGAGTGCTGTTTCTATTGACCTCAACCCAGGCACACCTGGGGAGGGCTTGCCAGCAGGGTCAGGCTGCCCAGGTCAGCTAATCCTCAGCCCTCAGGGAATCACATTGCAGAAAATGGACCTCGCTAAGACAGAATATTAGCCAAGGAAAAAAAGGACACAATGCCATTTGCAGCCCCGTAGATGAGTCTACAGGTAATCACGTGACTTGTAGTAAGTCAGAAAGTGAAAGACACATATCGTAGGATATCACTTATAGGTGTTACCTAAAAACGGATACCAGGGCAGATATTTCCACGGAGAAGGGCAATCACAGATTCATTAAACAAACTTATGGTTCACCAATGGAAAGGTGTGAGGATTGGATTCATTACGATATTGGTGTTAAGAGACATATACAAACACAGGTGAAATATATAATCACCAAAGACCTACGGAATGCCAAGAGAAGACTACTCAACATTCTGTCATAACGTACATGGGAAAAGGGTCCCAGGAAGAACAGACATATGTATATGTGTAAAAGAACCACATCTTGCACACCTACAACAAGCCAAACGTTGTAATCAAACTTGCTGTAATAAAAATTAAAAATTAAATTAAAAACACTTACAAGAAGTAGTGAGACAAACTTGAGGGGCTTTCTCCTGGCACATTCCATTCTAAATTCCAATCTAGAACACGGCTTCCATTGAGGCTCTGTTGCCCTAGTAACCAGATTTGCTAAGGGAGAACTGCTGCCACCTTGTGGCCGTTTCACACAACAGCAGCTTTAATCCCAGCGCTACTGGTCAGTGGATATTCCAAATCATTGCAGGCCTGTAAATGACACCTTCCCATAAAACAAATCCTGGGGTCATATATCCATCAAAAAGTTCAAAAGACGTCCATATTTCAAAACGACAGTTTCAAGAGGCATATTTCACGCACATTAGTGTTCTGCTTCTTTTGCTTTCTTTCTTTTTTGGTTAAAAAAAACGGGAATGGAAAAAGGCAACCCTCAGAATGGGCGAAAACATTCGCAAACGAATCAATGGACAAAGGTTTAATCTCCAATATATATAAACAGCTCAGGCAGCTTAATATTAATAAAACAAACAACCCAATACAAAAATGGGCAGAAGATCTAAATAGACTTTTCTTCAAAGAAGTCACAGAGACGGCCAAGACGCACATGAAAAGCTGCTCAACACCACTAATTATTAGAGAAATGCAAATCAAAACGACAATGAGGTATCACCTCACACCTGTTAGAATCGGCATCATCAGAAAATCTACAAACAACAAATTCTGGGGAGGGTGTGGACAAAAGAAACCCTCTTCCACTATTGGTGGGAAGGTAAATTGATACAGTCACTATGGAGAACAGTATGGAGTTTCCTTAAAGAAACTAGAAATGGAATTACCATAGGATCCAGCAATCCCACTTCTGGGCATATACCCAGAGACAACCATAAATCAAAAACACACATTCACCACAATGTTCATTGCAGCACTATTTACAATAGCCAGGTAATGGAAGCAACCTAAATGCCCACAGACAGACGAATGGATAAAGATGTGGTACATATATAAAATGGGATATGACTCAGCCATGAAAAGGAATGAAACTGTGTTGTTTGTAGAGAAGTCGGTGGATCTAGAGACTGTCATACAGAATGAAGTAAGTCAGAAAGAGCAAAACAAATATTCTGTATTAATGCATGTATGTGGAACCTAGATATATGGTACAGATGAACAGGTTTGCAGGGCAGAAATAGAGAAACAGAGGTAGAGAACAAACGTATGGACACAAAGTCGGGGAAGCCATGGGGTGTTGTGGTCAGATGAGTTGGGAGATAGGTATTGACCTGTATATATGTATATGAATAAAATAAATAATCAATAATAACCTGCTGTATAGAAAAATAAATATAATTAAACTTCAAAATTTTTAGAAATAAAATTTAAAAATAAAACAGAAAAAAGTTCTTCCCTTCACACAGATGTATTTATATGAATGAATTATTTCCATGTTTATATCAATAAATACATAAAAGATGAATAAATTCTAACTTGAACCAAAAAAGAGAAAAAAAACCTGAACCCAGCAGTTATACAGAGGAAAACCCTATCAGGGCACTTGCTCCAGCAGTAAACAATTCTCAAATTGGTCAGAGGTGGGGAATCATCTCCCATACAGCCAGCAGCCCGGCCACCCCCATGCAAGGAGCGTCCTCATTGCAAAGCTGGGGGACCGTGCCGAGGCCTCTGTGAGTAAACGTGAGCTGAGCCCCAGGCCAGCTGTTGCTGAACTGTTCCCACCCTTCCCAGGTAAAACACCTGAATATGTACAAGGGCTTGAAAGCCTAGAGGAAGGGTCGTGGAGCCACACCAGCGACAGCACGCAGGACAACTTGGTGCCTGCAGGCCAGCCAGAATGGTCCTGACCCCGGGTGCTCTTCTGGAAGCTTTCCATTTCCCTGCCTGAGATACCCGTCCTGTCCCGGCCCCCACTCCTTTTTTTCCTTCCTCACCTCAGCCCGGAGAGAAATTCCAGCGGAAGTTATGGGTGACACATCCTCTTCTTTACAAGTGGCAGCCTGGCAACTCCTGCAGAAAGTCCAGCAGAGCCCCACTCACACCGGGCCACCAACAAAGCCGTGGACCCTCACACCCTCCCACCAGCACAGCCCCGAGACTGCTGACGGGGCAGAGAATATGGAGTCAGGCACAGCTGCAGGGGCTATTGCTGCCTGGAGTGCTGTTTCTATCGACCTCAAACCAGGCACACCTGTGGAGGGCTTGCCGGCAGGGTCAGGCTGCCCAGGTCAGCTAATCCTCAGCCCTCAGGGAATCACATTGCAGAAAATGGACCTCGCTAAGACAGAATATTAGCCAAGGAAAAAAAGGGCACAATGCCATTTGCAGCCCCGTAGATGAGTCTACAGGTAATCACGTGACTTGTAGTAAGTCAGAAAGTGAAAGACACATATCGTAGGATATCACTTATAGGTGTTACCTAAAAACGGATACCAGGGCAGATATTTCCACGGAGAAGGGCAATCACAGATTCATTAAACAAACTTATGGTTCACCAATGGAAAGGTGTGAGGATTGGATTCATTACTATATTGGTGTTAAGAGACATATACAAACACAGGTGAAATATATAATCACCAAAGACCTACGGAATGCCAAGAGAAGACTACTCAACATTCTGTCATAACGTACATGGGAAAAGGGTCCCAGGAAGAACAGACATATGTATATGTGTAAAAGAACCACATCTTGCACACCTACAACAAGCCAAACGATGTAATCAAACTTGTTGTAATAAAAAATAAAAAATTAAATTAAAAACACGAACAAGAAGTAGTGAGACAAACTTGAGGGGCTTTCTCCTGGCACATTCTATTCTAAATTCCAATTTAGAACACGGCTTCCATTGAGGCTCTGTTGCCCTAGTAAGCAGATTTGCTAAGGGAGAACTGCTGCCACCTTGTGGCCGTTTCACACAACAGCAGCTTTAATCCCAGCGCTAATGGTCAGTGGATATTCCAAATCATTGCAGGCCTGTAAATGACACCTGCCCTGAAAACAAATCCTGGGGTCATATATCGACCAAAAAGTTCAAAAGACGTCCATATTTCAAAACGACAGTTTCAAGAGGCATATTTCACGCACATTAGTGTTCTGCTTCTTTTGCTGTCTTTCTTTTTTGGTTAAAAAAAACGGGAATGGAAAAAGGCACCCTCAGAATGGGCGAAAACGTTCGCAAACGAATCAATGGACAAAGGTTTAATCTCCAATATATATAAACAGCTCAGGCAGCTTAATATTAATAAAACAAACAACCCAATAAAAAAATGGGCAGAAGATCTAAATAGACTTTTCTTCAAAGAAGTCACAGAGACGGCCAAGACGCACATGAAAAGCTGCTCAACACCACTAATTATTAGAGAAATGCAAATCAAAACGACAATGAGGTATCACCTCACACCTGTTAGACTCGGCATCATCAGAAAATCTACAAACAACAAATTCTGGGGAGGGTGTGGACAAAAGGAGCCCTCTTCCACTATTGGTGGGAAGGTAAATTGATACAGTCACTATGGAGAACAGTATGGAGTTTCCTTAAAGAAACTAGAAATAGAATTACCATAGGATCCAGCAATCCCACTTCTGGGCATATACCCAGAGACAACCATAAATCAAAAACACACATTCACCACAATGTTCATTGCAGCACGATTTACAATAAATAGCCAGGTAATGGAAGCAACCTAAATGCCCACAGACAGACGAATGGATAAAGATGTGGTACATATATAAAATGGGATATGACTCAGCCATGAAAAGGAATGAAACTGGGTTGTTTGTAGAGAAGTCGGTGGATCTAGAGACTGTCATACAGAATGAAGTAAGTCAGAAAGAGCAAAACAAATATTCTGTATTAATGCATGTATGTGGAACCTAGATATATGGTACAGATGAACAGGTTTGCAGGGCAGAAATGAGAAACAGAGGTAGAGAACAAACGTATGGACACCAAGTCGGGGAAGCCATGGGGTGTTGTGGTCAGATGAGTTGGGAGATAGGTATTGACCTGTATATATGTATATGAATAAAATAAATAATTAATAATAACCTGCTGTATAGAAAAATAAATATAATTAAACTTCAAAATTTTTAGAAATGAAATTTAAAAATAAAACAGAAAAAAGTTCTTCCCTTCACACAGATGTATTTCTATGAATGAATTATTTCCATGCTTATATCAATAAATACATAAAAGATGAATAAATTCTAACTTGAACCAAAAAAGAAAAAAAAAATTCTGAACCCAGCAGTTATACAGAGGAAAACCCTATCAGGGCACTTGCTCCAGCAGTAAACAATTCTGAAATTGGTCAGAGGTGGGGAATCATCTCCCATACAGCCAGCAGCCCGGCCCCTCCACGCAAGGAGCGTCCTCATTGCAAAGCTGGGGGACCGTGCCGGGGCCTCTGTGAGTAAACGTGAGCAGAGCCCCAGGCCAGCTGTTGCTGAACTGTTCCCACCCTTCCCAGGTAAAACACCTGAATATGTACAAGGGCTTGAAAGCCTAGAGGAAGGGTCGTGGAGCCACACCAGCGACAGCACGCAGGCCAACTTGGTGCCTGCAGGCCAGCCAGGATGGTCCTGGCCCCGGGCGCTCTTCTGGAAGCTTTCCATTTCCCTGCCTGATATACCCCTCCTGTCCCGGCCCCCACTCCTTTTTTTCCTTCCTCACCTCAGCCCGGAGAGAAATTCCAGCGGAAGTTATGGGTGACACATCCTCTTCTTTACAAGTGGCAGCCTGGCAACTCCTGCAGAAAGTCCAGCAGAGCCCCACTCACACCGGGCCACCAACAAAGCCGTGGACCCTCACACCCACCCACCAGCACAGCCCCGAGACTGCTGACGGGGCAGAGAATATGGAGTCAGGCACAGCTGCAGGGGCTATTGCTGCCTGGAGTGCTGTTTCTATTGACCTCAACCCAGGCACACCTGGGGAGGGCTTGCCGGCAGGGTCAGGCTGCCCAGGTCAGCTAATCCTCAGCCCTCAGGGAATCACATTGCAGAAAATGGACCTCACTAAGACAGAATATTAGCCAAGGAAAAAAAGGACACAATGCCATTTGCAGCACCATAGATGAGTCTACAGGTAATCACGTGACTTGTAGTAAGTCAGAAAGTGAAAGACACATATCGTAGGATATCACTTATAGGTGTTACCTAAAAACGGATACCAGGGCAGATATTTCCATGGAGAAGGGCAATAACAGATTCATTAAACAAACTTATGGTTCACCAATGGAAAGTTGTGAGGATTGGATTCATTACGATATTGGTGTTAAGAGACATATACAAACAAAGGTGAAATATATAATCACCAAAGACCTACGGAATGCCAAGAGAAGACTACTCAACATTCTGTCATAACGTACATGGGAAAAGGGTCCCAGGAAGAACAGACATATGTATATGTGTAAAAGAACCACATCTTGCACACCTACAACAAGCCAAACGTTGTAATCAAACTTGCTGTAATAAAAATTAAAAATTAAATTAAAAACACGAACAAGAAGTAGTGAGACAAACTTGAGGGGCTTTTTCCTGGCACATTCCATTCTAAATTCCAATCTAGAACACGGCTTCCATTGAGGCTCTGTTGCCCTAGTAACCAGATTTGCTAAGGGAGAACTGCTGCCACCTTGTGGCCGTTTCACACAACAGCAGCTTTAATCCCAGCGCTAATGGTCAGTGGATATTCCAAATCATTGCAGGCCTGTAAATGACACCTGCCCATAAAACAAATCCTGGGGTCATATATCCACCAAAAAGTTCAAAAGACGTCCATATTTCAAAACGACAGTTTCAAGAGGCATATTTCACGCACATTAGTGTTCTGCTTCTTTTGCTTTCTTTCTTTTTTGGTTAAAAAAACGGGAATGGAAAAAGGCAACCCTCAGAATGGGCGAAAACGTTCGCAAACGAATCAATGGACAAAGGTTTAATCTCCAATATATATAAACAGCTCAGGCAGCTTAATATTAATAAAACAAACAACCCAATACAAAAATGGGCAGAAGATCTAAATAGACTTTTCTTCAAAGAAGTCACAGAGACGGCCAAGACGCACATGAAAAGCTGCTCAACACCACTAATTATTAGAGAAATGCAAATCAAAACGACAATGAGGTATCACCTCACACCTGTTAGACTCGGCATCATCAGAAAATCTACAAACAACAAATTCTGGGGAGGGTGTGGACAAAAGGAACCCTCTTCCACTATTGGTGGGAAGGTAAATTGATACAGTCACTATGGAGAACAGTATGGAGTTTCCTTAAAGAAACTAGAAATAGAATTACCATAGGATCCAGCAATCCCACTTCTGGGCATATACCCAGAGACAACCATAAATCAAAAACACACATTCACCACAATGTTCATTGCAGCACGATTTACAATAGCCAGGTAATGGAAGCAACCTAAATGCCCACAGACAGAAGACTGGATAAAGATGTGGTACATATATAAAATGGGATATGACTCAGCCATGAAAAGGAATGAAACTGGGTTGTTTGTAGAGAAGTCGGTGGATCTAGAGACTGTCATACAGAATGAAGTAAGTCAGAAAGAGCCAAACAAATATTCTGTATTAATGCATGTATGTGGAACCTAGATATATGGTACAGATGAACAGGTTTGCAGGGCAGAAATAGAGAAACAGAGGTAGAGAACAAACGTATGGACACCAAGTCGGGGAAGCCATGGGGTGTTGTGGTCAGATGAGTTGGGAGATAGGTATTGACCTGTATATATGTATATGAATAAAATAAATAATCAATAATAACCTGCTGTATAGAAAAATAAATATAATTAAACTTCAAAATTTTTAGAAATGAAATTTAAAAATAAAACAGAAAAAAGTTCTTCCCTTCACACAGATGTATTTCTATGAATGAATTATTTCCATGCTTATATCAATAAATACATAAAAGATGAATAAATTCTAACTTGAACCAAAAAAGAAAAAAAAAATCCTGAACCCAGCAGTTATACAGAGGAAAACCCTATCAGGGCACTTGCTCCAGCAGTAAACAATTCTGAAATTGGTCAGAGGTGGGGAATCATCTCCCATACAGCCAGCAGCCCGGCCCCTCCACGCAAGGAGCGTCCTCATTGCAAAGCTGGGGGACCGTGCCGGGGCCTCTGTGAGTAAACGTGAGCAGAGCCCCAGGCCAGCTGTTGCTGAACTGTTCCCACCCTTCCCAGGTAAAACACCTGAATATGTACAAGGGCTTGAAAGCCTAGAGGAAGGGTCGTGGAGCCACACCAGCGACAGCACGCAGGCCAACTTGGTGCCTGCAGGCCAGCCAGGATGGTCCTGGCCCCGGGCGCTCTTCTGGAAGCTTTCCATTTCCCTGCCTGAGATACCCCTCCTGTCCCGGCCCTCACTCCTTTTTTTCCTTCCTCACCTCAGCCCGGAGAGAAATTCCAGCGGAAGTTATGGGTGACACATCCTCTTCTTTACAAGTGGCAGCCTGGCAACTCCTGCAGAAAGTCCAGCAGAGCCCCACTCACACCGGGCCACCAACAAAGCCGTGGACCCTCACACCCACCCACCAGCACAGCCCCGAGACTGCTGACGGGGCAGAGAATATGGAGTCAGGCACAGCTGCAGGGGCTATTGCTGCCTGGAGTGCTGTTTCTATTGACCTCAACCCAGGCACACCTGGGGAGGGCTTGCCGGCAGGGTCAGGCTGCCCAGGTCAGCTAATCCTCAGCCCTCAGGGAATCACATTGCAGAAAATGGACCTCACTAAGACAGAATATTAGCCAAGGAAAAAAAGGGCACAATGCCATTTGCAGCCCCGTAGATGAGTCTACAGGTAATCACGTGACTTGTAGTAAGTCAGAAAGTGAAAGACACATATCGTAGGATATCACTTATAGGTGTTACCTAAAAACGGATACCAGGGCAGATATTTCCACGGAGAAGGGCAATCACAGATTCATTAAACAAACTTATGGTTCACCAATGGAAAGGTGTGAGGATTGGATTCATTACTATATTGGTGTTAAGAGACATATACAAACACAGGTGAAATATATAATCACCAAAGACCTACGGAATGCCAAGAGAAGACTACTCAACATTCTGTCATAACGTACATGGGAAAAGGGTCCCAGGAAGAACAGACATATGTATATGTGTAAAAGAACCACATCTTGAACACCTACAACAAGCCAAACGATGTAATCAAACTTGTTGTAATAAAAAATAAAAAATTAAATTAAAAACACGAACAAGAAGTAGTGAGACAAACTTGAGGGGCTTTCTCCTGGCACATTCCATTCTAAATTCCAATTTAGAACACGGCTTCCATTGAGGCTCTGTTGCCCTAGTAAGCAGATTTGCTAAGGGAGAACTGCTGCCACCTTGTGGCCGTTTCACACAACAGCAGCTTTAATCGCAGCGCTAATGGTCAGTGGATATTCCAAATCATTGCAGGCCTGTAAATGACACCGGCCCTGAAAACAAATCCTGGGGTCATATATCAACCAAAAAGTTCAAAAGACGTCCATATTTCAAAACGACAGTTTCAAGAGGCATATTTCACGCACATTAGTGTTCTGCTTCTTTTGCTGTCTTTCTTTTTTGGTTAAAAAAAACGGGAATGGAAAAAGGCAACCCTCAGAATGGGCGAAAACGTTCGCAAACGAATCAATGGACAAAGGTTTAATCTCCAATATATATAAACAGCTCAGGCAGCTTAATATTAATAAAACAAACAACCCAATAAAAAAATGGGCAGAAGATCTAAATAGACTTTTCTTCAAAGAAGTCACAGAGACGGCCAAGACGCACATGAAAAGCTGCTCAACACCACTAATTATTAGAGAAATGCAAATCAAAACGACAATGAGGTATCACCTCACACCTGTTAGACTCGGCATCATCAGAAAATCTACAAACAACAAATTCTGGGGAGGGTGTGGACAAAAGGAGCCCTCTTCCACTATTGGTGGGAAGGTAAATTGATACAGTCACTATGGAGAACAGTATGGAGTTTCCTTAAAGAAACTAGAAATAGAATTACCATAGGATCCAGCAATCCCACTTCTGGGCATATACCCAGAGACAACCATAAATCAAAAACACACATTCACCACAATGTTCATTGCAGCACTATTTACAATAGCCAGGTAATGGAAGCAACCTAAATGCCCACAGACAGACGAATGGATAAAGATGTGGTACATATATAAAATGGGATATGACTCAGCCATGAAAAGGAATGAAACTGGGTTGTTTGTAGAGAAGTCGGTGGATCTAGAGACTGTCATACAGAATGAAGTAAGTCAGAAAGAGCAAAACAAATATTCTGTATTAATGCATGTATGTGGAACCTAGATATATGGTACAGATGAACAGGTTTGCAGGGCAGAAATAGAGAAACAGAGGTAGAGAACAAACGTATGGACACCAAGTCGGGGAAGCCATGGGGTGTTGTGGTCAGATGAGTTGGGAGATAGGTATTGACCTGTATATATGTATATGAATAAAATAAATAATTAATAATAACCTGCTGTATAGAAAAATAAATATAATTAAACTTCAAAATTTTTAGAAATGAAATTTAAAAATAAAACAGAAAAAAGTTCTTCCCTTCACACAGATGTATTTCTATGAATGAATTATTTCCATGCTTATATCAATAAATACATAAAAGATGAATAAATTCTAACTTGAACCAAAAAAGAAAAAAAAAATTCTGAACCCAGCAGTTATACAGAGGAAAACCCTATCAGGGCACTTGCTCCAGCAGTAAACAATTCTGAAATTGGTCAGAGGTGGGGAATCATCTCCCATACAGCCAGCAGCCCGGCCCCTCCACGCAAGGAGCGTCCTCATTGCAAAGCTGGGGGACCGTGCCGGGGCCTCTGTGAGTAAACGTGAGCAGAGCCCCAGGCCAGCTGTTGCTGAACTGTTCCCACCCTTCCCAGTTAAAACACCTGAATATGTACAAGGGCTTGAAAGCCTAGAGGAAGGGTCGTGGAGCCACACCAGCGACAGCACGCAGGCCAACTTGGTGCCTGCAGGCCAGCCAGGATGGTCCTGGCCCCGGGCGCTCTTCTGGAAGCTTTCCATTTCCCTGCCTGAGATACCCCTCCTGTCCCGGCCCCCACTCCTTTTTTTCCTTCCTCACCTCTGCCCGGAGAGAAATTCCAGCGGAAGTTATGGGTGACACATCCTCTTCTTTACAAGTGGCAGCCTGGCAACTCCTGCAGAAAGTCCAGCAGAGCCCCACTCACACCGGGCCACCAACAAAGCCGTGGACCCTCACACCCTCCCACCAGCACAGCCCCGAGACTGCTGACGGGGCAGAGAATATGGAGTCAGGCACAGCTGCAGGGGCTATTGCTGCCTGGAGTGCTGTTTCTATTGACCTCAACCCAGGCACACCTGGGGAGGGCTTGCCGGCAGGGTCAGGCTGCCCAGGTCAGCTAATCCTCAGCCCTCAGGGAATCACATTGCAGAAAATGGACCTCACTAAGACAGAATATTAGCCAAGGAAAAAAAGGGCACAATGCCATTTGCAGCCCCGTAGATGAGTCTACAGGTAATCACGTGACTTGTAGTAAGTCAGAAAGTGAAAGACACATATCGTAGGATATCACTTATAGGTGTTACCTAAAAACGGATACCAGGGCAGATATTTCCACGGAGAAGGGCAATCACAGATTCATTAAACAAACTTATGGTTCACCAATGGAAAGGTGTGAGGATTGGATTCATTACTATATTGGTGTTAAGAGACATATACAAACACAGGTGAAATATATAATCACCAAAGACCTACGGAATGCCAAGAGAAGACTACTCAACATTCTGTCATAACGTACATGGGAAAAGGGTCCCAGGAAGAACAGACATATGTATATGTGTAAAAGAACCACATCTTGAACACCTACAACAAGCCAAACGATGTAATCAAACTTGTTGTAATAAAAAATAAAAAATTAAATTAAAAACACGAACAAGAAGTAGTGAGACAAACTTGAGGGGCTTTCTCCTGGCACATTCCATTCTAAATTCCAATCTAGAACACGGCTTCCATTGAGGCTCTGTTGCCCTAGTAAGCAGATTTGCTAAGGGAGAACTGCTGCCACCTTGTGGCCGTTTCACACAACAGCAGCTTTAATCCCAGCGCTAATGGTCAGTGGATATTCCAAATCATTGCAGGCCTGTAAATGACACCTGCCCTGAAAACAAATCCTGGGGTCATATATCGACCAAAAAGTTCAAAAGACGTCCATATTTCAAAACGACAGTTTCAAGAGGCATATTTCACGCACATTAGTGTTCTGCTTCTTTTGCTGTCTTTCTTTTTTGGTTAAAAAAAACGGGAATGGAAAAAGGCACCCTCAGAATGGGCGAAAACGTTCGCAAACGAATCAATGGACAAAGGTTTAATCTCCAATATATATAAACAGCTCAGGCAGCTTAATATTAATAAAACAAACAACCCAATAAAAAAATGGGCAGAAGATCTAAATAGACTTTTCTTCAAAGAAGTCACAGAGACGGCCAAGACGCACATGAAAAGCTGCTCAACACCACTAATTATTAGAGAAATGCAAATCAAAACGACAATGAGGTATCACCTCACACCTGTTAGACTCGGCATCATCAGAAAATCTACAAACAACAAATTCTGGGGAGGGTGTGGACAAAAGGAGCCCTCTTCCACTATTGGTGGGAAGGTAAATTGATACAGTCACTATGGAGAACAGTATGGAGTTTCCTTAAAGAAACTAGAAATAGAATTACCATAGGATCCAGCAATCCCACTTCTGGGCATATACCCAGAGACAACCATAAATCAAAAACACACATTCACCACAATGTTCATTGCAGCACTATTTACAATAGCCAGGTAATGGAAGCAACCTAAATGCCCACAGACAGACGAATGGATAAAGATGTGGTACATATATAAAATGGGATATGACTCAGCCATGAAAAGGAATGAAACTGGGTTGTTTGTAGAGAAGTCGGTGGATCTAGAGACTGTCATACAGAATGAAGTAAGTCAGAAAGAGCAAAACAAATATTCTGTATTAATGCATGTATGTGGAACCTAGATATATGGTACAGATGAACAGGTTTGCAGGGCAGAAATAGAGAAACAGAGGTAGAGAACAAACGTATGGACACCAAGTCGGGGAAGCCATGGGGTGTTGTGGTCAGATGAGTTGGGAGATAGGTATTGACCTGTATATATGTATATGAATAAAATAAATAATTAATAATAACCTGCTGTATAGAAAAATAAATATAATTAAACTTCAAAATTTTTAGAAATGAAATTTAAAAATAAAACAGAAAAAAGTTCTTCCCTTCACACAGATGTATTTCTATGAATGAATTATTTCCATGCTTATATCAATAAATACATAAAAGATGAATAAATTCTAACTTGAACCAAAAAAGAAAAAAAAAATTCTGAACCCAGCAGTTATACAGAGGAAAACCCTATCAGGGCACTTGCTCCAGCAGTAAACAATTCTGAAATTGGTCAGAGGTGGGGAATCATCTCCCATACAGCCAGCAGCCCGGCCCCTCCACGCAAGGAGCGTCCTCATTGCAAAGCTGGGGGACCGTGCCGGGGCCTCTGTGAGTAAACGTGAGCAGAGCCCCAGGCCAGCTGTTGCTGAACTGTTCCCACCCTTCCCAGTTAAAACACCTGAATATGTACAAGGGCTTGAAAGCCTAGAGGAAGGGTCGTGGAGCCACACCAGCGACAGCACGCAGGCCAACTTGGTGCCTGCAGGCCAGCCAGGATGGTCCTGGCCCCGGGCGCTCTTCTGGAAGCTTTCCATTTCCCTGCCTGAGATACCCCTCCTGTCCCGGCCCCCACTCCTTTTTTTCCTTCCTCACCTCTGCCCGGAGAGAAATTCCAGCGGAAGTTATGGGTGACACATCCTCTTCTTTACAAGTGGCAGCCTGGCAACTCCTGCAGAAAGTCCAGCAGAGCCCCACTCACACCGGGCCACCAACAAAGCCGTGGACCCTCACACCCTCCCACCAGCACAGCCCCGAGACTGCTGACGGGGCAGAGAATATGGAGTCAGGCACAGCTGCAGGGGCTATTGCTGCCTGGAGTGCTGTTTCTATTGACCTCAACCCAGGCACACCTGGGGAGGGCTTGCCGGCAGGGTCAGGCTGCCCAGGTCAGCTAATCCTCAGCCCTCAGGGAATCACATTGCAGAAAATGGACCTCACTAAGACAGAATATTAGCCAAGGAAAAAAAGGGCACAATGCCATTTGCAGCCCCGTAGATGAGTCTACAGGTAATCACGTGACTTGTAGTAAGTCAGAAAGTGAAAGACACATATCGTAGGATATCACTTATAGGTGTTACCTAAAAACGGATACCAGGGCAGATATTTCCACGGAGAAGGGCAATCACAGATTCATTAAACAAACTTATGGTTCACCAATGGAAAGGTGTGAGGATTGGATTCATTACTATATTGGTGTTAAGAGACATATACAAACACAGGTGAAATATATAATCACCAAAGACCTACGGAATGCCAAGAGAAGACTACTCAACATTCTGTCATAACGTACATGGGAAAAGGGTCCCAGGAAGAACAGACATATGTATATGTGTAAAAGAACCACATCTTGAACACCTACAACAAGCCAAACGATGTAATCAAACTTGTTGTAATAAAAAATAAAAAATTAAATTAAAAACACGAACAAGAAGTAGTGAGACAAACTTGAGGGGCTTTCTCCTGGCACATTCCATTCTAAATTCCAATCTAGAACACGGCTTCCATTGAGGCTCTGTTGCCCTAGTAAGCAGATTTGCTAAGGGAGAACTGCTGCCACCTTGTGGCCGTTTCACACAACAGCAGCTTTAATCCCAGCGCTAATGGTCAGTGGATATTCCAAATCATTGCAGGCCTGTAAATGACACCTGCCCTGAAAACAAATCCTGGGGTCATATATCGACCAAAAAGTTCAAAAGACGTCCATATTTCAAAACGACAGTTTCAAGAGGCATATTTCACGCACATTAGTGTTCTGCTTCTTTTGCTGTCTTTCTTTTTTGGTTAAAAAAAACGGGAATGGAAAAAGGCACCCTCAGAATGGGCGAAAACGTTCGCAAACGAATCAATGGACAAAGGTTTAATCTCCAATATATATAAACAGCTCAGGCAGCTTAATATTAATAAAACAAACAACCCAATAAAAAAATGGGCAGAAGATCTAAATAGACTTTTCTTCAAAGAAGTCACAGAGACGGCCAAGACGCACATGAAAAGCTGCTCAACACCACTAATTATTAGAGAAATGCAAATCAAAACGACAATGAGGTATCACCTCACACCTGTTAGACTCGGCATCATCAGAAAATCTACAAACAACAAATTCTGGGGAGGGTGTGGACAAAAGTAGCCCTCTTCCACTATTGGTGGGAAGGTAAATTGATACAGTCACTATGGAGAACAGTATGGAGTTTCCTTAAAGAAACTAGAAATAGAATTACCATAGGATCCAGCAATCCCACTTCTGGGCATATACCCAGAGACAACCATAAATCAAAAACACACATTCACCACAATGTTCATTGCAGCACTATTTACAATAGCCAGGTAATGGAAGCAACCTAAATGCCCACAGACAGACGAATGGATAAAGATGTGGTACATATATAAAATGGGATATGACTCAGCCATGAAAAGGAATGAAACTGGGTTGTTTGTAGAGAAGTCGGTGGATCTAGAGACTGTCATACAGAATGAAGTAAGTCAGAAAGAGCAAAACAAATATTCTGTATTAATGCATGTATGTGGAACCTAGATATATGGTACAGATGAACAGGTTTGCAGGGCAGAAATAGAGAAACAGAGGTAGAGAACAAACGTATGGACACCAAGTCGGGGAAGCCATGGGGTGTTGTGGTCAGATGAGTTGGGAGATAGGTATTGACCTGTATATATGTATATGAATAAAATAAATAATTAATAATAACCTGCTGTATAGAAAAATAAATATAATTAAACTTCAAAATTTTTAGAAATGAAATTTAAAAATAAAACAGAAAAAAGTTCTTCCCTTCACACAGATGTATTTCTATGAATGAATTATTTCCATGCTTATATCAATAAATACATAAAAGATGAATAAATTCTAACTTGAACCAAAAAAGAAAAAAAAAATTCTGAACCCAGCAGTTATACAGAGGAAAACCCTATCAGGGCACTTGCTCCAGCAGTAAACAATTCTGAAATTGGTCAGAGGTGGGGAATCATCTCCCATACAGCCAGCAGCCCGGCCCCTCCACGCAAGGAGCGTCCTCATTGCAAAGCTGGGGGACCGTGCCGGGGCCTCTGTGAGTAAACGTGAGCAGAGCCCCAGGCCAGCTGTTGCTGAACTGTTCCCACCCTTCCCAGTTAAAACACCTGAATATGTACAAGGGCTTGAAAGCCTAGAGGAAGGGTCGTGGAGCCACACCAGCGACAGCACGCAGGCCAACTTGGTGCCTGCAGGCAAGCCAGGATGGTCCTGGCCCCGGGCGCTCTTCTGGAAGCTTTCCATTTCCCTGCCTGAGATACCCCTCCTGTCCCGGCCCCCACTCCTTTTTTTCCTTCCTCACCTCTGCCCGGAGAGAAATTCCAGCGGAAGTTATGGGTGACACATCCTCTTCTTTACAAGTGGCAGCCTGGCAACTCCTGCAGAAAGTCCAGCAGAGCCCCACTCACACCGGGCCACCAACAAAGCCGTGGACCCTCACACCCACCCACCAGCACAGCCCCGAGACTGCTGATGGGGCAGAGAATATGGAGTCAGGCACAGCTGCAGGGGCTATTGCTGCCTGGAGTGCTGTTTCTATTGACCTCAACCCAGGCACACCTGGGGAGGGCTTGCCAGCAGGGTCAGGCTGCCCAGGTCAGCTAATCCTCAGCCCTCAGGGAATCACATTGCAGAAAATGGACCTCACTAAGACAGAATATTAGCCAAGGAAAAAAAGGACACAATGCCATTTGCAGCACCATAGATGAGTCTACAGGTAATCACGTGACTTGTAGTAAGTCAGAAAGTGAAAGACACATATCGTAGGATATCACTTATAGGTGTTACCTAAAAACGGATACCAGGGCAGATATTTCCATGGAGAAAGGCAATAACAGATTCATTAAACAAACTTATGGTTCACCAATGGAAAGTTGTGAGGATTGGATTCATTACGATATTGGTGTTAAGAGACATATACAAACAAAGGTGAAATATATAATCACCAAAGACCTACGGAATGCCAAGAGAAGACTACTCAACATTCTGTCATAACGTACATGGGAAAAGGGTCCCAGGAAGAACAGACATATGTATATGTGTAAAAGAACCACATCTTGCACACCTACAACAAGCCAAACGTTGTAATCAAACTTGCTGTAATAAAAATTAAAAATTAAATTAAAAACACGAACAAGAAGTAGTGAGACAAACTTGAGGGGCTTTTTCCTGGCACATTCCATTCTAAATTCCAATCTAGAACACGGCTTCCATTGAGGCTCTGTTGCCCTAGTAAGCAGATTTGCTAAGGGAGAACTGCTGCCACCTTGTGGCCGTTTCACACAACAGCAGCTTTAATCCCAGCGCTAATGGTCAGTGGATATTCCAAATCATTGCAGGCCTGTAAATGACACCTGCCCATAAAACAAATCCTGGGGTCATATATCCACCAAAAAGTTCAAAAGACGTCCATATTTCAAAACGACAGTTTCAAGAGGCATATTTCACGCACATTAGTGTTCTGCTTCTTTTGCTTTCTTTCTTTTTTGGTTAAAAAAACGGGAATGGAAAAAGGCAACCCTCAGAATGGGCGAAAACGTTCGCAAACGAATCAATGGACAAAGGTTTAATCTCCAATATATATAAACAGCTCAGGCAGCTTAATATTAATAAAACAAACAACCCAATACAAAAATGGGCAGAAGATCTAAATAGACTTTTCTTCAAAGAAGTCACAGAGACGGCCAAGACGCACATGAAAAGCTGCTCAACACCACTAATTATTAGAGAAATGCAAATCAAAACGACAATGAGGTATCACCTCACACCTGTTAGACTCGGCATCATCAGAAAATCTACAAACAACAAATTCTGGGGAGGGTGTGGACAAAAGGAACCCTCTTCCACTATTGGTGGGAAGGTAAATTGATACAGTCACTATGGAGAACAGTATGGAGTTTCCTTAAAGAAACTAGAAATAGAATTACCATAGGATCCAGCAATCCCACTTCTGGGCATATACCCAGAGACAACCATAAATCAAAAACACACATTCACCACAATGTTCATTGCAGCACTATTTACAATAGCCAGGTAATGGAAGCAACCTAAATGCCCACAGACAGAAGACTGGATAAAGATGTGGTACATATATAAAATGGGATATGACTCAGCCATGAAAAGGAATGAAACTGGGTTGTTTGTAGAGAAGTCGGTGGATCTAGAGACTGTCATACAGAATGAAGTAAGTCAGAAAGAGCCAAACAAATATTCTGTATTAATGCATGTATGTGGAACCTAGATATATGGTACAGATGAACAGGTTTGCAGGGCAGAAATAGAGAAACAGAGGTAGAGAACAAACGTATGGACACCAAGTCGGGGAAGCCATGGGGTGTTGTGGTCAGATGAGTTGGGAGATAGGTATTGACCTGTATATATGTATATGAATAAAATAAATAATCAATAATAACCTGCTGTATAGAAAAATAAATATAATTAAACTTCAAAATTTTTAGAAATGAAATTTAAAAATAAAACAGAAAAAAGTTCTTCCCTTCACACAGATGTATTTCTATGAATGAATTATTTCCATGCTTATATCAATAAATACATAAAAGATGAATAAATTCTAACTTGAACCAAAAAAGAAAAAAAAAATCCTGAACCCAGCAGTTATACAGAGGAAAACCCTATCAGGGCACTTGCTCCAGCAGTAAACAATTCTGAAATTGGTCAGAGGTGGGGAATCATCTCCCATACAGCCAGCAGCCCGGCCCCTCCACGCAAGGAGCGTCCTCATTGCAAAGCTGGGGGACCGTGCCGGGGCCTCTGTGAGTAAACGTGAGCAGAGCCCCAGGCCAGCTGTTGCTGAACTGTTCCCACCCTTCCCAGGTAAAACACCTGAATATGTACAAGGGCTTGAAAGCCTAGAGGAAGGGTCGTGGAGCCACACCAGCGACAGCACGCAGGCCAACTTGGTGCCTGCAGGCCAGCCAGGATGGTCCTGGCCCCGGGCGCTCTTCTGGAAGCTTTCCATTTCCCTGCCTGAGATACCCCTCCTGTCCCGGCCCCCACTCCTTTTTTTCCTTCCTCACCTCAGCCCGGAGAGAAATTCCAGCGGAACTTATGGGTGACACATCCTCTTCTTTACAAGTGGCAGCCTGGCAACTCCTGCAGAAAGTCCAGCAGAGCCCCACTCACACCGGGCCACCAACAAAGCCGTGGACCCTCACACCCACCCACCAGCACAGCCCCGAGACTGCTGACGGGGCAGAGAATATGGAGTCAGGCACAGCTGCAGGGGCTATTGCTGCCTGGAGTGCTGTTTCTATTGACCTCAACCCAGGCACACCTGGGGAGGGCTTGCCGGCAGGGTCAGGCTGCCCAGGTCAGCTAATCCTCAGCCCTCAGGGAATCACATTGCAGAAAATGGACCTCACTAAGACAGAATATTAGCCAAGGAAAAAAAGGGCACAATGCCATTTGCAGCCCCGTAGATGAGTCTACAGGTAATCACGTGACTTGTAGTAAGTCAGAAAGTGAAAGACACATATCGTAGGATATCACTTATAGGTGTTACCTAAAAACGGATACCAGGGCAGATATTTCCACGGAGAAGGGCAATCACAGATTCATTAAACAAACTTATGGTTCACCAATGGAAAGGTGTGAGGATTGGATTCATTACTATATTGGTGTTAAGAGACATATACAAACACAGGTGAAATATATAATCACCAAAGACCTACGGAATGCCAAGAGAAGACTACTCAACATTCTGTCATAACGTACATGGGAAAAGGGTCCCAGGAAGAACAGACATATGTATATGTGTAAAAGAACCACATCTTGAACACCTACAACAAGCCAAACGATGTAATCAAACTTGTTGTAATAAAAAATAAAAAATTAAATTAAAAACACGAACAAGAAGTAGTGAGACAAACTTGAGGGGCTTTCTCCTGGCACATTCCATTCTAAATTCCAATCTAGAACACGGCTTCCATTGAGGCTCTGTTGCCCTAGTAAGCAGATTTGCTAAGGGAGAACTGCTGCCACCTTGTGGCCGTTTCACACAACAGCAGCTTTAATCGCAGCGCTAATGGTCAGTGGATATTCCAAATCATTGCAGGCCTGTAAATGACACCGGCCCTGAAAACAAATCCTGGGGTCATATATCAACCAAAAAGTTCAAAAGACGTCCATATTTCAAAACGACAGTTTCAAGAGGCATATTTCACGCACATTAGTGTTCTGCTTCTTTTGCTGTCTTTCTTTTTTGGTTAAAAAAAACGGGAATGGAAAAAGGCAACCCTCAGAATGGGCGAAAACGTTCGCAAACGAATCAATGGACAAAGGTTTAATCTCCAATATATATAAACAGCTCAGGCAGCTTAATATTAATAAAACAAACAACCCAATAAAAAAATGGGCAGAAGATCTAAATAGACTTTTCTTCAAAGAAGTCACAGAGACGGCCAAGACGCACATGAAAAGCTGCTCAACACCACTAATTATTAGAGAAATGCAAATCAAAACGACAATGAGGTATCACCTCACACCTGTTAGACTCGGCATCATCAGAAAATCTACAAACAACAAATTCTGGGGAGGGTGTGGACAAAAGGAGCCCTATTCCACTATTGGTGGGAAGGTAAATTGATACAGTCACTATGGAGAACAGTATGGAGTTTCCTTAAAGAAACTAGAAATAGAATTACCATAGGATCCAGCAATCCCACTTCTGGGCATATACCCAGAGACAACCATAAATCAAAAACACACATTCACCACAATGTTCATTGCAGCACTATTTACAATAGCCAGGTAATGGAAGCAACCTAAATGCCCACAGACAGACGAATGGATAAAGATGTGGTACATATATAAAATGGGATATGACTCAGCCATGAAAAGGAATGAAACTGGGTTGTTTGTAGAGAAGTCGGTGGATCTAGAGACTGTCATACAGAATGAAGTAAGTCAGAAAGAGCAAAACAAATATTCTGTATTAATGCATGTATGTGGAACCTAGATATATGGTACAGATGAACAGGTTTGCAGGGCAGAAATAGAGAAACAGAGGTAGAGAACAAACGTATGGACACCAAGTCGGGGAAGCCATGGGGTGTTGTGGTCAGATGAGTTGGGAGATAGGTATTGACCTGTATATATGTATATGAATAAAATAAATAATTAATAATAACCTGCTGTATAGAAAAATAAATATAATTAAACTTCAAAATTTTTAGAAATGAAATTTAAAAATAAAACAGAAAAAAGTTCTTCCCTTCACACAGATGTATTTCTATGAATGAATTATTTCCATGCTTATATCAATAAATACATAAAAGATGAATAAATTCTAACTTGAACCAAAAAAGAAAAAAAAAATTCTGAACCCAGCAGTTATACAGAGGAAAACCCTATCAGGGCACTTGCTCCAGCAGTAAACAATTCTGAAATTGGTCAGAGGTGGGGAATCATCTCCCATACAGCCAGCAGCCCGGCCCCTCCACGCAAGGAGCGTCCTCATTGCAAAGCTGGGGGACCGTGCCGGGGCCTCTGTGAGTAAACGTGAGCAGAGCCCCAGGCCAGCTGTTGCTGAACTGTTCCCACCCTTCCCAGTTAAAACACCTGAATATGTACAAGGGCTTGAAAGCCTAGAGGAAGGGTCGTGGAGCCACACCAGCGACAGCACGCAGGCCAACTTGGTGCCTGCAGGCCAGCCAGGATGGTCCTGGCCCCGGGCGCTCTTCTGGAAGCTTTCCATTTCCCTGCCTGAGATACCCCTCCTGTCCCGGCCCCCACTCCTTTTTTTCCTTCCTCACCTCTGCCCGGAGAGAAATTCCAGCGGAAGTTATGGGTGACACATCCTCTTCTTTACAAGTGGCAGCCTGGCAACTCCTGCAGAAAGTCCAGCAGAGCCCCACTTACACCGGGCCACCAACAAAGCCGTGGACCCTCACACCCACCCACCAGCACAGCCCCGAGACTGCTGATGGGGCAGAGAATATGGAGTCAGGCACAGCTGCAGGGGCTATTGCTGCCTGGAGTGCTGTTTCTATTGACCTCAAACCAGGCACACCTGGGGAGGGCTTGCCAGCAGGGTCAGGCTGCCCAGGTCAGCTAATCCTCAGCCCTCAGGGAATCACATTGCAGAAAATGGACCTCACTAAGACAGAATATTAGCCAAGGAAAAAAAGGACACAATGCCATTTGCAGCACCATAGATGAGTCTACAGGTAATCACGTGACTTGTAGTAAGTCAGAAAGTGAAAGACACATATCGTAGGATATCACTTATAGGTGTTACCTAAAAACGGATACCAGGGCAGATATTTCCATGGAGAAGGGCAATAACAGATTCATTAAACAAACTTATGGTTCACCAATGGAAAGTTGTGAGGATTGGATTCATTACGATATTGGTGTTAAGAGACATATACAAACAAAGGTGAAATATATAATCACCAAAGACCTACGGAATGCCAAGAGAAGACTACTCAACATTCTGTCATAACGTACATGGGAAAAGGGTCCCAGGAAGAACAGACATATGTATATGTGTAAAAGAACCACATCTTGCACACCTACAACAAGCCAAACGTTGTAATCAAACTTGCTGTAATAAAAATTAAAAATTAAATTAAAAACACGAACAAGAAGTAGTGAGACAAACTTGAGGGGCTTTTTCCTGGCACATTCCATTCTAAATTCCAATCTAGAACACGGCTTCCATTGAGGCTCTGTTGCCCTAGTAACCAGATTTGCTAAGGGAGAACTGCTGCCACCTTGTGGCCGTTTCACACAACAGCAGCTTTAATCCCAGCGCTAATGGTCAGTGGATATTCCAAATCATTGCAGGCCTGTAAATGACACCTGCCCATAAAACAAATCCTGGGGTCATATATCCACCAAAAAGTTCAAAAGACGTCCATATTTCAAAACGACAGTTTCAAGAGGCATATTTCACGCACATTAGTGTTCTGCTTCTTTTGCTTTCTTTCTTTTTTGGTTAAAAAAACGGGAATGGAAAAAGGCAACCCTCAGAATGGGCGAAAACGTTCGCAAACGAATCAATGGACAAAGGTTTAATCTCCAATATATATAAACAGCTCAGGCAGCTTAATATTAATAAAACAAACAACCCAATACAAAAATGGGCAGAAGATCTAAATAGACTTTTCTTCAAAGAAGTCACAGAGACGGCCAAGACGCACATGAAAAGCTGCTCAACACCACTAATTATTAGAGAAATGCAAATCAAAACGACAATGAGGTATCACCTCACACCTGTTAGACTCGGCATCATCAGAAAATCTACAAACAACAAATTCTGGGGAGGGTGTGGACAAAAGGAACCCTCTTCCACTATTGGTGGGAAGGTAAATTGATACAGTCACTATGGAGAACAGTATGGAGTTTCCTTAAAGAAACTAGAAATAGAATTACCATAGGATCCAGCAATCCCACTTCTGGGCATATACCCAGAGACAACCATAAATCAAAAACACACATTCACCACAATGTTCATTGCAGCACTATTTACAATAGCCAGGTAATGGAAGCAACCTAAATGCCCACAGACAGAAGACTGGATAAAGATGTGGTACATATATAAAATGGGATATGACTCAGCCATGAAAAGGAATGAAACTGGGTTGTTTGTAGAGAAGTCGGTGGATCTAGAGACTGTCATACAGAATGAAGTAAGTCAGAAAGAGCCAAACAAATATTCTGTATTAATGCATGTATGTGGAACCTAGATATATGGTACAGATGAACAGGTTTGCAGGGCAGAAATAGAGAAACAGAGGTAGAGAACAAACGTATGGACACCAAGTCGGGGAAGCCATGGGGTGTTGTGGTCAGATGAGTTGGGAGATAGGTATTGACCTGTATATATGTATATGAATAAAATAAATAATCAATAATAAGCTGCTGTATAGAAAAATAAATATAATTAAACTTCAAAATTTTTAGAAATAAAATTTAAAAATAAAACAGAAAAAAGTTCTTCCCTTCACACAGATGTATTTATATGAATGAATTCTTTCCATGCTTATATCAATAAATACATAAAAGATGAATAAATTCTAACTTGAACCAAAAAAGAGAAAAAAAACCAGAACCCAGCAGTTATACAGAGGAAAACCCTATCAGGGCACTTGCTCCAGCGGTAAACAATTCTGAAATTGGTCAGAGGTGGGGAATCATCTCCCATACAGCCAGCAGCCCGGCCACCCCCATGCAAGGAGCGTCCTCATTGCAAAGCTGGGGGACCGTGCCGAGGCCTCTGTGAGTAAACGTGAGCTGAGCCCCAGGCCAGCTGTTGCTGAACTGTTCCCACCCTTCCCAGGTAAAACACCTGAATATGTACAAGGGCTTGAAAGCCTAGAGGAAGGGTCGTGGAGCCACACCAGCGACAGCACGCAGGCCAACTTGGTGCCTGCAGGCCAGCCAGAATGGTCCTGACCCCGGGCGCTCTTCAGGAAGCTTTCCATTTCCCTGCCTGAGATACCCGTCCTGTCCCGGCCCCCACTCCTTTTTTTCCTTCTTCACCTCAGCCCGGAGAGAAATTCCAGCGGAAGTTATGGGTGACACATCCTCTTCTTTACAAGTGGCAGCCTGGCAACTCCTGCAGAAAGTCCAGCAGAGCCCCACTCACACCGGGCCACCAACAAAGCCGTGGACCCTCACACCCTCCCACCAGCACAGCCCCGAGACTGCTGACGGGGCAGAGAATATGGAGTCAGGCACAGCTGCAGGGGCTATTGCTGCCTGGAGTGCTGTTTCTATCGACCTCAAACCAGGCACACCTGGGGAGGGCTTGCCGGCAGGGTCAGGCTGCCCAGGTCAGCTAATCCTCAGCCCTCAGGGAATCACATTGCAGAAAATGGACCTCGCTAAGACAGAATATTAGCCAATGAAAAAAAGGGCACAATGCCATTTGCAGCCCCGTCGATGAGTTTACAGGTAATCACGTGACTTGTAGTAAGTCAGAAAGTGAAAGACACATATCGTAGGATATCACTTATAGGTGTTACCTAAAAACGGATACCAGGGCAGATATTTCCATGGAGAAGGGCAATAACAGATTCATTAAACAAACTTATGGTTCACCAATGGAAAGGTGTGAGGATTGGATTCATTACGATATTGGTGTTAAGAGACATATACAAACACAGGTGAAATATATAATCACCAAAGACCTACGGAATGCCAAGAGAAGACTACTCAACATTCTGTCATAACGTACATGGGAAAAGGGTCCCAGGAAGAACAGACATATGTATATGTGTAAAAGAACCACATCTTGCACACCTACAACAAGCCAAACGATGTAATCTAACTTGTTGTAATAAAAAATAAAAAATTAAATTAAAAACACGAACAAGAAGTAGTGAGACAAACTTGAGGGGCTTTCTCCTGGCACATTCCATTCTAAATTCCAATCTAGAACACGGCTTCCATTGAGGCTCTGTTGCCCTAGTAAGCAGATTTGCTAAGGGAGAACTGCTGCCACCTTGTGGCCGTTTCACACAACAGCAGCTTTAATCCCAGCGCTAATGGTCAGTGGATATTCCAAATCATTGCAGGCCTGTAAATGACACCTGCCCTGAAAACAAATCCTGGGGTCATATATCGACCAAAAAGTTCAAAAGATGTCCATATTTCAAAACGACAGTTTCAAGAGGCATATTTCACGCACATTAGTGTTCTGCTTCTTTTGCTGTCTTTCTTTTTTGGTTAAAAAAAACGGGAATGGAAAAAGGCAACCCTCAGAATGGGCGAAAACGTTCGCAAACGAATCAATGGACAAAGGTTTAATCTCCAATATATATAAACAGCTCAGGCAGCTTAATATTAATAAAACAAACAACCCAATAAAAAAATGGGCAGAAGATCTAAATAGACTTTTCTTCAAAGAAGTCACAGAGACGGCCAAGACGCACATGAAAAGCTGCTCAACACCTCTAATTATTAGAGAAATGCAAATCAAAACGACAATGAGGTATCACCTCACACCTGTTACACTCGGCATCATCAGAAAATCTACAAACAACAAATTCTGGGGAGGGTGTGGACAAAAGGAGCCCTCTTCCACTATTGCTGGGAAGGTAAATTGATACAGTCACTATGGAGAACAGTATGGAGTTTCCTTAAAGAAACTAGAAATAGAATTACCATAGGATCCAGCAATCCCACTTCTGGGCATATACCCAGAGACAACCATAAATCAAAAACACACATTCACCACAATGTTCATTGCAGCACTATTTACAATAGCCAGGTAATGGAAGCAACCTAAATGCCCACAGACAGACGAATGGATAAAGATGTGGTACATATATAAAATGGGATATGACTCAGCCATGAAAAGGAATGAAACTGGGTTGTTTGTAGAGATGTCGGTGGATCTAGAGACTGTCATACAGAATGAAGTAAGTCAGAAAGAGCCAAATAAAAATTCTGTATTAATGCATGTATGTGGAACCTAGATATATGGTACAGATGAACAGGTTTGCAGGGCAGAAATAGAGAAACAGAGGTAGAGAACAAACGTATGGACACCAAGTCGGGGAAGCCATGGGGTGTTGTGGTCAGATGAGTTGGGAGATAGGTATTGACCTGTATATATGTATATGAATAAAATAAATAATCAATAATAACCTGCTGTATAGAAAAATAAATATAATTAAACTTCAAAATTTTTAGAAATGAAATTTAAAAATAAAACAGAAAAAAGTTCTTCCCTTCACACAGATGTATTTCTATGAATGAATTATTTCCATGCTTATATCAATAAATACATAAAAGATGAATAAATTCTAACTTGAACCAAAAAAGAAAAAAAAAATCCTGAACCCAGCAGTTATACAGAGGAAAACCCTATCAGGGCACTTGCTCCAGCAGTAAACAATTCTGAAATTGGTCAGAGGTGGGGAATCATCTCCCATACAGCCAGCAGCCCGGCCCCTCCACGCAAGGAGCGTCCTCATTGCAAAGCTGGGGGACCGTGCCGGGGCCTCTGTGAGTAAACGTGAGCAGAGCCCCAGGCCAGCTGTTGCTGAACTGTTCCCACCCTTCCCAGGTAAAACACCTGAATATGTACAAGGGCTTGAAAGCCTAGAGGAAGGGTCGTGGAGCCACACCAGCGACAGCACGCAGGCCAACTTGGTGCCTGCAGGCCAGCCAGGATGGTCCTGGCCCCGGGCGCTCTTCTGGAAGCTTTCCATTTCCCTGCCTGAGATACCCCTCCTGTCCCGGCCCCCACTCCTTTTTTTCCTTCCTCACCTCAGCCCGGAGAGAAATTCCAGCGGAAGTTATGGGTGACACATCCTCTTCTTTACAAGTGGCAGCCTGGCAACTCCTGCAGAAAGTCCAGCAGAGCCCCACTCACACCGGGCCACCAACAAAGCCGTGGACCCTCACACCCTCCCACCAGCACAGCCCCGAGACTGCTGACGAGGCAGAGAATATGGAGTCAGGCACAGCTGCAGGGGATATTGCTGCCTGGAGTGCTGTTTCTATCGACCTCAAACCAGGCACACCTGGGGAGGGCTTGCCGGCAGGGTCAGGCTGCCCAGGTCAGCTAATCCTCAGCCCTCAGGGAATCACATTGCAGAAAATGGACCTCGCTAAGACAGAATATTAGCCAAGGAAAAAAAGGGCACAATGCCATTTGCAGCCCCGTAGATGAGTCTACAGGTAATCACGTGACTTGTAGTAAGTCAGAAAGTGAAAGACACATATCGTAGGATATCACTTATAGGTGTTACCTAAAAACGGATACCAGGGCAGATATTTCCACGGAGAAGGGCAATAAGAGATTCATTAAACAAACTTATGGTTCACCAATGGAAAGGTGTGAGGATTGGATTCATTACGATATTGGTGTTAAGAGACATATACAAACACAGGTGAAATATATAATCACCGAAGACCTACGGAATGCCAAGAGAAGACTACTCAACATTCTGTCATAACGTACATGGGAAAAGGGTCCCAGGAAGAACAGACATATGTATATGTGTAAAAGAACCACATCTTGCACACCTACAACAAGCCAAACGATGTAATCAAACTTGCTGTAATAAAAAATAAAAAATTAAATTAAAAACACGAACAAGAAGTAGTGAGACAAACTTGAGGGGCTTTCTCCTGGCACATTCCATTCTAAATTCCAATCTAGAACACGGCTTCCATTGAGGCTCTGTTGCCCTAGTAAGAAGATTTGCTAAGGGAGAACTGCTGCCACCTTGTGGCCGTTTCACACAACAGCAGCTTTAATCCCAGCGCTAATGGTCAGTGGATATTCCAAATCATTTCAGGCCTGTAAATGACACCGGCCCTGAAAACAAATCCTGGGGTCATATATCAACAAAAAGTTCAAAAGACGTCCATATTTCAAAACGACAGTTTCAAGAGGCATATTTCACGCACATTAGTGTTCTGCTTCTTTTGCTTTCTTTCTTTTTTGGTTAAAAAAAACGGGAATGGAAAAAAGCAACGCTCAGAATGGGCAAAAACGTTCGCAAACGAATCAATGGACAAAGGTTTAATCTCCAATATATATAAACAGCTCAGGTAGCTTAATATTAATAAAACATACAACCCAGTACAAAAATGGGCAGAAGATCTAAATAGACGTTTCTTCAAAGAAGTCACAGAGACGGCCAAGACGCACATGAAAAGCTGCTCAACACCTCTAATTATTAGAGAAATGCAAATCAAAACGACAATGAGGTATCACCTCACACCTGTTACACTCGGCATCATCAGAAAATCTACAAACAACAAATTCTGGGGAGGGTGTGGACAAAAGGAGCCCTCTTCCACTATTGGTGGGAAGGTAAATTGATACAGTCACTATGGAGAACAGTATGGAGTTTCCTTAAAGAAACTAGAAATAGAATTACCATAGGATCCAGCAATCCCACTTCTGGGCATATACCCAGAGACAACCATAAATCAAAAACACACATTCACCACAATGTTCATTGCAGCACTATTTACAATAGCCAGGTAATGGAAGCAACCTAAATGCCCACAGACAGACGAATGGATAAAGATGTGGTACATATATAAAATGGGATATGACTCAGCCATGAAAAGGAATGAAACTGGGTTGTTTGTAGAGAAGTCGGTGGATCTAGAGACTGTCATACAGAATGAAGTAAGTCAGAAAGAGCAAAACAAATATTCTGTATTAATGCATGTATGTGGAACCTAGATATATGGTACAGATGAACAGGTTTGCAGGGCAGAAATAGAGAAACAGAGGTAGAGAACAAACGTATGGACACCAAGTCGGGGAAGCCATGGGGTGTTGTGGTCAGATGAGTTGGGAGATAGGTATTGACCTGTATATATGTATATGAATAAAATAGATAACTAATAATAAGCTGCTGTATAGAAAAATAAATATAATTAAACTTCAAAATTTTTAGAAATGAAATTTAAAAATAAAACAGAAAAAAGTTCTTCCCTTCACACAGATGTATTTCTATGAATGAATTATTTCCATGCTTATATCAATAAATACATAAAAGATGAATAAATTCTAAGTTGAACCAAAAAAGAAAAAAAAAACCTGAACCCAGCAGTTATACATAGGAAAACCGTATCAGGGCACTTGCTCCAGCGGTAAACAATTCTGAAATTGGTCAGAGGTGGGGAATCATCTCCCATACAGCCAGCAGCCCGGCCCCTCCACGCAAGGAGCGTCCTCATTGCAAAGCTGGGGGACCGTGCCGGGGCCTCTGTGAGTAAACGTGAGCAGAGCCCCAGGCCAGCTGTTGCTGAACTGTTCCCACCCTTCCCAGGTAAAACACCTGAATATGTACAAGGGCTTGAAAGCCTAGAGGAAGGGTCGTGGAGCCACACCAGGGACAGCACGCAGGCCAACTTGGTGCCTGCAGGCAAGCCAGGATGGTCCTCGCCCCGGGCGCTCTTCTGGAAGCTTTCCATTTCCCTGCCTGAGATACCCCTCCTGTCCCGGCCCTCACTCCTTTTTTTCCTTCCTCACCTCAGCCCGGAGAGAAATTCCAGCGGAAGTTATGGGTGACACATCCTCTTCTTTACAAGTGGCAGCCTGGCAACTCCTGCAGAAAGTCCAGCAGAGCCCCACTCACACCGGGCCACCAACAAAGCCGTGGACCCTCACACCCACCCACCAGCACAGCCCCGAGACTGCTGATGGGGCAGAGAATATGGAGTCAGGCACAGCTGCAGGGGCTATTGCTGCCTGGAGTGCTGTTTCTATTGACCTCAACCCAGGCACACCTGGGGAGGGCTTGCCGGCAGGGTCAGGCTGCCCAGGTCAGCTAATCCTCAGCCCTCAGGGAATCACATTGCAGAAAATGGACCTCGCTAAGACAGAATATTAGCCAAGGAAAAAAAGGACACAATGCCATTTGCAGCCCCGTAGATGAGTCTACAGGTAATCACGTGACTTGTAGTAAGTCAGAAAGTGAAAGACACATATCGTAGGATATCACTTACAGGTGTTACCTAAAAACGGATACCAGGGCAGATATTTCCACGGAGAAGGGCAATCACAGATTCATTAAACAAACTTATGGTTCACCAATGGAAAGGTGTGAGGATTGGATTCATTACGATATTGGTGTTAAGAGACATATACAAACACAGGTGAAATATATAATCACCAAAGACCTACGGAATGCCAAGAGAAGACTACTCAACATTCTGTCATAACGTACATGGGAAAAGGGTCCCAGGAAGAACAGACATATGTATATGTGTAAAAGAACCACATCTTGCACACCTACAACAAGCCAAACGATGTAATCAAACTTGCTGTAATAAAAAATAAAAAATTAAATTAAAAACACGAACAAGAAGTAGTGAGACAAACTTGAGGAGCTTTCTCCTGGCACATTCCATTCTAAATTCCAATCTAGAACACGGCTTCCATTGAGGCTCTGTTGCCCTAGTAAGCAGATTTGCTAAGGGAGAACTGCTGCCACCTTGTGGCCGTTTCACGCAACAGCAGCTTTAATCCCAGCGCTAATGGTCAGTGGATATTCCAAATCATTGCAGGCCTGTAAATGACACCTGCCCTGAAAACAAATCCTGGGGTCATATATCGACCAAAAAGTTCAAAAGACGTCCATATTTCAAAACGACAGTTTCAAGAGGCATATTTCACGCACATTAGTGTTCTGCTTCTTTTGCTTTCTTTCTTTTTTGGTTAAAAAAAACGGGAATGGAAAAAGGCAACCCTCAGAATGGGCGAAAACGTTCGCAAACGAATCAATGGACAAAGGTTTAATCTCCAATATATATAAACAGCTCAGGCAGCTTAATATTAATAAAACAAACAACCCAATACAAAAATGGGCAGAAGATCTAAACAGACTTTTCTTCAAAGAAGTCACAGAGACGGCCAAGACGCACATGAAAAGCTGCTCAACACCACTAATTATTAGAGAAATGCAAATCAAAACGACAATGAGGTATCACCTCACACCTGTTAGACTCGGCATCATCAGAAAATCTACAAACAACAAATTCTGGGGAGGGTGTGGACAAAAGGAACCCTCTTCCACTATTGGTGGGAAGGTAAATTGATACAGTCACTATGGAGAACAGTATGGAGTTTCCTTAAAGAAACTAGAAATAGAATTACCATAGGATCCAGCAATCCCACTTCTGGGCATATACCCAGAGACAACCATAAATCAAAAACACACATTCACCACAATGTTCATTGCAGCACGATTTACAATAGCCAGGTAATGGAAGCAACCTAAATGCCCACAGACAGATGAATGGATAAAGATGTGGTACATATATAAAATGGGATATGACTCAGCCATGAAAAGGAATGAAACTGGGTTGTTTGTAGAGAAGTCGGTGGATCTAGAGACTGTCATACAGAATGAAGTAAGTCAGAAAGAGCAAAACAAATATTCTGTATTAATGCATGTATATGGAACCTAGATATATGGTACAGATGAACAGGTTTGCAGGGCAGAAATAGAGAAACAGAGGTAGAGAACAAACGTATGGACACCAAGTCGGGGAAGCCATGGGGTGTTGTGGTCAGATGAGTTGGGAGATAGGTATTGACCTGTATATATGTATATGAATAAAATAGATAACTAATAATAACCTGCTGTATAGAAAAATAAATATAATTAAACTTCAAAATTTTTAGAAATGAAATTTAAAAATAAAACAGAATAAAGTTCTTCCCTTCACACAGATGTATTTCTATGAATGAATTATTTCCATGCTTATATCAATAAATACATAAAAGATGAATAAATTCTAAGTTGAACCAAAAAAGAAAAAAAAAAACCTGAACCCAGCAGTTATACAGAGGAAAACCCTATCAGGGCACTTGCTCCAGCGGTAAACAATTCTGAAATTGGTCAGAGGTGGGGAATCATCTCCCATACAGCCAGCAGCCCGGCCCCTCCACGCAAGGAGCGTCCTCATTGCAAAGCTGGGGGACCGTGCCGGGGCCTCTGTGAGTAAACGTGAGCAGAGCCCCAGGCCAGCTGTTGCTGAACTGTTCCCACCCTTCCCAGGTAAAACACCTGAATATGTACAAGGGCTTGAAAGCCTAGAGGAAGGGTCGTGGAGCCACACCAGCGACAGCACGCAGGCCAACTTGGTGCCTGCAGGCAAGCCAGGATGGTCCTCGCCCCGGGCGCTCTTCTGGAAGCTTTCCATTTCCCTGCCTGAGATACCCCTCCTGTCCCGGCCCTCACTCCTTTTTTTCCTTCCTCACCTCAGCCCGGAGAGAAATTCCAGCGGAAGTTATGGGTGACACATCCTCTTCTTTACAAGTGGCAGCCTGGCAACTCCTGCAGAAAGTCCAGCAGAGCCCCACTCACACCGGGCCACCAACAAAGCCGTGGACCCTCACACCCACCCACCAGCACAGCCCCGAGACTGCTGACGGGGCAGAGAATATGGAGTCAGGCACAGCTGCAGGGGCTATTGCTGCCTGGAGTGCTGTTTCTATTGACCTCAACCCAGGCACACCTGGGGAGGGCTTGCCGGCAGGGTCAGGCTGCCCAGGTCAGCTAATCCTCAGCCCTCAGGGAATCACATTGCAGAAAATGGACCTCGCTAAGACAGAATATTAGACAAGGAAAAAAAGGACACAATGCCATTTGCAGCCCCGTAGATGAGTCTACAGGTAATCACGTGACTTGTAGTAAGTCAGAAAGTGAAAGACACATATCGTAGGATATCACTTATAGGTGTTACCTAAAAACGGATACCAGGGCAGATATTTCCACGGAGAAGGGCAATCACAGATTCATTAAACAAACTTATGGTTCACCAATGGAAAGGTGTGAGGATTGGATTCATTACGATATTGGTGTTAAGAGACATATACAAACACAGGTGAAATATATAATCACCAAAGACCTACGGAATGCCAAGAGAAGACTACTCAACATTCTGTCATAACGTACATGGGAAAAGGGTCCCAGGAAGAACAGACATATGTATATGTGTAAAAGAACCACATCTTGCACACCTACAACAAGCCAAACGTTGTAATCAAACTTGCTGTAATAAAAATTAAAAATTAAATTAAAAACACGAACAAGAAGTAGTGAGACAAACTTGAGGGGCTTTCTCCTGGCACATTCCATTCTAAATTCCAATCTAGAACACGGCTTCCATTGAGGCTCTGTTGCCCTAGTAACCAGATTTGCTAAGGGAGAACTGCTGCCACCTTGTGGCCGTTTCACACAACAGCAGCTTTAATCCCAGCGCTACTGGTCAGTGGATATTCCAAATCATTGCAGGCCTGTAAATGACACCTTCCCATAAAACAAATCCTGCGTCATATATCCACCAAAAAGTTCAAAAGACGTCCATATTTCAAAACGACAGTTTCAAGAGGCATATTTCACGCACATTAGTGTTCTGCTTCTTTTGCTTTCTTTATTTTTTGGTTAAAAAAAACGGGAATGGAAAAAGGCAACCCTCAGAATGGGCGAAAACGTTCGCAAACGAATCAATGGACAAAGGTTTAATCTCCAATATATATAAACAGCTCAGGCAGCTTAATATTAATAAAACAAACAACCCAATACAAAAATGGGCAGAAGATCTAAATAGACTTTTCTTCAAAGAAGTCACAGAGACGGCCAAGACGCACATGAAAAGCTGCTCAACACCACTAATTATTAGAGAAATGCAAATCAAAATGACAATGAGGTATCACCTCACACCTGTTAGAATCGGCATCATCAGAAAATCTACAAACAACAAATTCTGGGGAGGGTGTGGACAAAAGGAACTCTCTTCCACTATTGGTGGGAAGGTAAATTGATACAGTCACTATGGAGAACAGTATGGAGTTTCCTTAAAGAAACTAGAAATAGAATTACCATAGGATCCAGCAATCCCACTTCTGGGCATATACCCAGAGACAACCATAAATCAAAAACACACATTCACCACAATGTTCATTGCAGCACTATTTACAATAGCCAGGTAATAGAAGCAACCTAAATGCCCACAGACAGACGAATGGATAAAGATGTGGTACATATATAAAATGGGATATGACTCAGCCATGAAAAGGAATGAAACTGGGTTGTTTGTAGAGAAGTCGGTGGATCTAGAGACTGTCATACAGAATGAAGTAAGTCAGAAAGAGCAAAACAAATATTCTGTATTAATGCATGTATGTGGAACCTAGATATATGGTACAGATGAACAGGTTTGCAGGGCAGAAATAGAGAAACAGAGGTAGAGAACAGACGTATGGACACCAAGTCGGGGAAGCCATGGGGTGTTGTGGTCAGATGAGTTGGGAGACAGGTATTGACCTGTATATATGTATATGAATAAAATAAATAATTAATAATAACCTGCTGTATAGAAAAATAAAAATAATTAAACTTCAAAATTTTTAGAAATGAAATTTAAAAATAAAACAGAATAAATTTCTTCCCTTCACACAGATGTATTTCTATGAATGAATTATTTCCATGCTTATATCAATAAATACATAAAAGATGAATAAATTCTAACTTGAACCCAAAAAGAAAAAAAAAACCTGAACCCAGCAGTTATACAGAGTAAAACCCTATCAGGGCACTTGCTCCAGCGATAAACAATTCTGAAATTGGTCAGAGGTGGGGAATCATCTCCCATACAGCCAGCAGCCCGGCCCCTCCACGCAAGGAGCGTCCTCATTGCAAAGCTGGGGGACCGTGCCGGGGCCTCTGTGAGTAAACGTGAGCAGAGCCCCAGGCCAGCTGTTGCTGAACTGTTCCCACCCTTCCCAGGTAAAACACCTGAATATGTACAAGGGCTTGAAAGCCTAGAGGAAGGGTCGTGGAGCCACACCAGCGACAGCACGCAGGCCAACTTGGTGCCTGCAGGCCAGCCAGGATGGTCCTGGCGCCGGGTGCTCTTCTGGAAGCTTTCCATTTCCCTGCCTGAGATACCCCTCCTGTCCCGTTCCCCACTCCTTTTTTTCCTTCCTCACCTCAACCCGGAGAGAAATTCCAGCGGAAGTCATGGGTGACACATCCTCTTCTTTACAAGTGGCAGCCTGGCAACTCCTGCAGAAAGTCCAGCAGAGCCCCACTCACACCGGGCCACCAACAAAGCCATGGACCCTCACACCCTCCCACCAGCACAGCCCCGAGACTGCTGACGGGGCAGAGAATATGGAGTCAGGCACAGCTGCAGGGGCTATTGCTGCCTGGAGTGCTGTTTCTATTGACCTCAACCCAGGCACACCTGGGGAGGGCTTGCCGGCAGGGTCAGGCTGCCCAGGTCAGCTAATCCTCAGCCCTCAGGGAATCACATTGCAGAAAATGGACCTCGCTAAGACAGAATATTAGCCAAGGAAAAAAAGGACACAATGCCATTTGCAGCCCCGTAGATGAGTCTACAGGTAATCACGTGACTTGTAGTAAGTCAGAAAGTGAAAGACACATATCGTAGGATATCACTTACAGGTGTTACCTAAAAACGGATACCAGGGCAGATATTTCCACGGAGAAGGGCAATCACAGATTCATTAAACAAACTTATGGTTCACCAATGGAAAGGTGTGAGGATTGGATTCATTACGATATTGGTGTTAAGAGACATATACAAACACAGGTGAAATATATAATCACCAAAGACCTACGGAATGCCAAGAGAAGACTACTCAACATTCTGTCATAACGTACATGGGAAAAGGGTCCCAGGAAGAATAGACATATGTATATGTGTAAAAGAACCACATCTTGCACACCTACAACAAGCCAAACGATGTAATCAAACTTGCTGTAATAAAAAATTAAAAATTAAATTAAAAACACGAACAAGAAGTAGTGAGACAAACTTGAGGGGCTTTCTCCTGGCACATTCCATTCTAAATTCCAATCTAGAACACGGCTTCCATTGAGGCTCTGTTGCCCTAGTAACCAGATTTGCTAAGGGAGAACTGCTGCCACCTTGTGGCCGTTTCACACAACAGCAGCTTTAATCCCAGCGCTAATGGTCAGTGGATATTCCAAATCTTTTCAGGCCTGTAAATGACACCGGCCCTGAAAACAAATCCTGGGGTCATATATCAACCAAAAAGTTCAAAAGACGTCCATATTTCAAAACGACAGTTTCAAGAGGCATATTTCACGCACATTAGTGTTCTGCTTCTTTTGCTTTCTTTCTTTTTTGGTTAAAAAAAACGGGAATGGAAAAAAGCAACGCTCAGAATGGGCGAAAACGTTCGCAAACGAATCAATGGAAAAGGTTTAATCTCCAATATATATAAACATATCAGGCAGCTTAATATTAATAAAACAAACAACCCAATACAAAAATGGGCAGAAGATCTAAATAGACGTTTCTTCAAAGAAGTCACAGAGACGGCCAAGACGCACATGAAAAGCTGCTCAACACCTCTAATTATTAGAGAAATGCAAATCAAAACGACAATGAGGTATCACCTCACACCTGTTAGACTCGGCATCATCAGAAAATCTACAAACAACAAATTCTGGGGAGGGTGTGGACAAAAGGAACCCTCTTCCACTATTGGTGGGAAGGTCAATTGATACAGTCACTATGGAGAACAGTATGGAGTTTCCTTAAAGAAACTAGAAATAGAATTACCATAGGATCCAGCAATCCCACTTCTGGGCATATACCCAGAGAAAACCATAAATCAAAATCACACATTCACCACAATGTTCATTGCAGCACTATTTACAATAGCCAGGTAATGGAAGCAACCTAAATGCCCACAGACAGACGAATGGATAAAGATGTGGTACATACATAAAATGGGATATGACTCAGCCATGAAAAGGAATGAAACTGGGTTGTTTGTAGAGAAGTCGGTGGATCTAGAGACTGTCATACAGAATGAAGTAAGTCAGAAAGAGCAAAACAAATATTCTGTATTAATGCATGTATGTGGAACCTAGATATATGGTACAGATGAACAGGTTTGCAGGGCAGAAATAGAGAAACAGAGGTAGAGAACAAACGTATGGACACCAAGTCGGGGAAGCCATGGGGTGTTGTGGTCAGATGAGTTGGGAGTTAGGTATTGACCTGTATATATGTATATGAATAAAATAAATAATTAATAATAACCTGCTGTATAGAAAAATAAAAATAATTAAACTTCAAAATTTTTAGAAATGAAATTTAAAAATAAAACAGAAAAAAGTTCTTCCCTTCACACAGATGTATTTCTATGAATGAATTATTTCCATGCTTATATCAATAAATACATAAAAGATGAATAAATTGTAACTTGAACCAAAAAAGAAAAAAAAAACCTGAACCCAGCAGTTATACAGAGGAAAACCCTATCAGGGCACTTGCTCCAGCGGTAAACAATTCTGAAATTGGTCAGAGGTGGGGAATCGTCTCCCATACAGCCAGCAGCCCGGCCCCTCCACGCAAGGAGCGTCCTCATTGCAAAGCTGGGGGACCGTGCCGGGTCCTCTGTGAGTAAACGTGAGCAGAGCCCCAGGCCAGCTGTTGCTGAACTGTTCCCACCCTTCCCAGGTAAAACACCTGAATATGTACAAGGGCTTGAAAGCCTAGAGGAAGGGTCGTGGAGCCACACCAGCGACAGCACAGAGGCCAACTTGGTGCCTGCAGGCCAGCCAGGATGGTCCTGTCCCCGGGCGCTCTTCTGGAAGCTTTCCATTTCCCTGCCTGAGATACCCCTCCTGTCCCGGCCCCCACTCCTTTTTTTCCTTCCTCACCTCAGCCCGGAGAGAAATTCCAGCGGAAGTTATGGGTGACACATCCTCTTCTTTACAAGTGGCAGCCTGGCAACTCCTGCAGAAAGTCCAGCAGAGCCCCACTCACACCGGGCCACCAACAAAGCCGTGGAACCTCACACCCACCCAACAGCACAGCCCCGAGACTGCTGACGGGGCAGAGAATATGGAGTCAGGCACAGCTGCAGGGGCTATTGCTGCCTGGAGTGCTGTTTCTATTGACCTCAACCCAGGCACACCTGGGGAGGGCTTGCCGGCAGGGTCAGGCTGCCCAGGTCAGCTAATCCTCAGCCCTCAGGGAATCACATTGCAGAAAATGGACCTCGCTAAGACAGAATATTAGCCAAGGAAAAAAAGGACACAATGCCATTTGCAGCCCCGTAGATGAGTCTACAGGTAATCACGTGACTTGTAGTAAGTCAGAAAGTGAAAGACACATATCGTAGGATATCACTTATAGGTGTTACCTAAAAACGGATACCAGGGCAGATATTTCCACGGAGAAGGGCAATCACAGATTCATTAAACAAACTTATGGTTCACCAATGGAAAGTTGTGAGAATTGGATTCATTACGATATTGGGGTTAAGAGACATATACAAACACAGGTGAAATATATAATCACCAAAGACCTATGGAATGCCAAGAGAAGACTACTCAACATTCTGTCATAACGTACATGGGAAAAGGGTCCCAGGAAGAACAGACATATGTATATGTGTAAAAGAACCACATCTTGCACACCTACAACAAGCCAAACGATGTAATCAAACTTGTTGTAATAAAAAATTAAAAATTAAATTAAAAACACGAACAAGAAGTAGTGAGACAAACTTGAGGGGCTTTCTCCTGGCACATTCCATTCTAAATTCCAATCTAGAACACGGCTTCCATTGAGGCTCTGTTGCCCTAGTAAGCAGATTTGCTAAGGGAGAACTGCTGCCACCTTGTGGCCGTTTCACACAACAGCAGCTTTAATCCCAGCGCTAATGGTCAGTGGATATTCCAAATCATTTCAGGCCTGTAAATGACACCGGCCCTGAAAACAAATCCTGGGGTCATATATCAACCAAAAAGTTCAAAAGACGTCCATATTTCAAAACGACAGTTTCAAGAGGCATATTTCACGCACATTAGTGTTCTGCTTCTTTTGCTTTCTTTCTTTTTTGGATAAAAAAAACGGGAATGGAAAAAAGCAACGCTCAGAATGGGCGAAAACGTTCGCAAACGAATCAATGGACAAAGGTTTAATCTCCAATATATATAAACAGCTCAGGTAGCTTAATATTAATAAAACAAACAACCCAATACAAAAATGGGCAGAAGATCTAAATAGACGTTTCTTCAAAGAAGTCACAGAGACGGCCAAGACGCACATGAAAAGCTGCTCAACACCTCTAATTATTAGAGAAATGCAAATCAAAACGACAATGAGATATCACCTCACACCTGTTAGACTCGGCATCATCAGAAAATCTACAAACAACAAATTCTGGGGAGGGTGTGGACAAAAGGAACCCTCTTCCACTATTGGTGGGAAGGTAAATTGATACAGTCACTATGGAGAACAGTATGGAGTTTCCTTAAAGAAACTAGAAATAGAATTACCATAGGATCCAGCAATCCCACTTCTGGGCATATACCCAGAGACAACCATAAATCAAAAACACACATTCACCACAATGTTCATTGCAGCACGATTTACAATAGCCAGGTAATGGAAGCAACCTAAATGCCCACAGACAAATGAATGGATAAAGATGTGGTACATATATAAAATGGGATATGACTCAGCCATGAAAAGGAATGAAACTGGGTTGTTTGTAGAGAAGTCGGTGGATCTAGAGACTGTCATACAGAATGAAGTAAGTCAGAAAGAGCAAAACAAATATTCTGTATTAATGAATGTATATGGAACCTAGATATATGGTACAGATGAACAGGTTTGCAGGGCAGAAATAGAGAAACAGAGGTAGAGAACAAACGTATGGACACCAAGTCGGGGAAGCCATGGGGTGTTGTGGTCAGATGAGTTGGGAGATAGGTATTGACCTGTATATATGTATATGAATAAAATAGATAACTAATAATAACCTGCTGTATAGAAAAATAAATATAATTAAACTTCAAAATTTTTAGAAATGAAATTTAAAAATAAAACAGAAAAAAGTTCTTCCCTTCACACAGATGTATTTCTATGAATGAATTATTTCCATGCTTATATCAATAAATACATAAAAGATGAATAAATTCTAAGTTGAACCAAAAAAGAAAAAAAAAAACCTGAACCCAGCAGTTATACAGAGGAAAACCCTATCAGGGCACTTGCTCCAGCGGTAAACAATTCTGAAATTGGTCAGAGGTGGGGAATCATCTCCCATACAGCCAGCAGCCCGGCCCCTCCACGCAAGGAGCGTCCTCATTGCAAAGCTGGGGGACCGTGCCGGGGCCTCTGTGAGTAAACGTGAGCAGAGCCCCTGGCCAGCTGTTGCTGAACTGTTCCCACCCTTCCCAGGTAAAACACCTGAATATGTACAAGGGCTTGAAAGCCTAGAGGAAGGGTCGTGGAGCCACACCAGCGACAGCACGCAGGCCAACTTGGTGCCTGCAGGCCAGCCAGGATGGTCCTGGCCCCGGGCGCTCTTCTGGAAGCTTTCCATTTCCCTGCCTGAGATACCCCTCCTGTCCCGGCCCTCACTCCTTTTTTTCCTTCCTCACCTCAGCCCGGAGAGAAATTCCAGCGGAAGTTATGGGTGACACATCCTCTTCTTTACAAGTGGCAGCCTGGCAACTCCTGCAGAAAGTGCAGCAGAGCCCCACTCACACCGGGCCACCAACAAAGCCGTGGGCCCTCACACCCACCCACCAGCACAGCCCCGAGACTGCTGACGGGGCAGAGAATATGGAGTCAGGCACAGCTGCAGGGGCTATTGCTGCCTGGAGTGCTGTTTCTATTGACGTCAACCCAGGCACACCTGGGGAGGACTTGCCAGCAGGGTCAGGCTGCCCAGGTCAGCTAATCCTCAGCCCTCAGGGAATCACATTGCAGAAAATGGACCTCGCTAAGACAGAATATTAGCCAAGGAAAAAAAGGACACAATGCCATTTGCAGCCCCGTAGATGAGTCTACAGGTAATCACGTGACTTGTAGTAAGTCAGAAAGTGAAAGACACATATCGTAGGATATCACTTATAGGTGTTACCTAAAAACGGATACCAGGGCAGATATTTCCACGGAGAAGGGCAATCACAGATTCATTAAACAAACTTACGGTTCACCAATGGAAAGGTGTTAGGATTGGATTCATTACGATATTGGTGTTAAGAGACATATACAAACACAGGTGAAATATATAATCACCAAAGACCTACGGAATGCCAAGAGAAGACTACTCAACATTCTGTCATAACGTACATGGGAAAAGGGTCCCAGGAAGAACAGACATATGTATATGTGTAAAAGAACCACATCTTGCACACCTACAACAAGCCAAACGTTGTAATCAAACTTGCTGTAATAAAAATTAAAAATTAAATTAAAAACACGAACAAGAAGTAGTGAGACAAACTTGAGGGGCTTTCTCCTGGCACATTCCATTCTAAATTCCAATCTAGAACACGGCTTCCATTGAGGCTCTGTTGCCCTAGTAACCAGATTTGCTAAGGGAGAACTGCTGCCACCTTGTGGCCGTTTCACACAACAGCAGCTTTAATCCCAGCGCTACTGGTCAGTGGATATTCCAAATCATTGCAGGCCTGTAAATGACACCTTCCCATAAAACAAATCCTGGGGTCATATATCCACCAAAAAGTTCAAAAGACGTCCATATTTCAAAACGACAGTTTCAAGAGGCATATTTCACGCACATTAGTGTTCTGCTTCTTTTGCTTTCTTTCTTTTTTGGTTAGAAAAAACGGGAATGGAAAAAGGCAACCCTCAGAATGGGCGAAAACGTTCACAAACGAATCAATGGACAAAGGTTTAATCTTCAATATATATAAACAGCTCAGGCAGCTTAATATTAATAAAACAAACAACCCAATACAAAACTGGGCAGAAGATCTAAATAGACTTTTCTTCAAAGAAGTCACAGAGACGGCCAAGACGCACATGAAAAGCTGCTCAACACCACTAATTATTAGAGAAATGCAAATCAAAACGACAATGAGGTATCACCTCACACCTGTTAGAATCGGCATCATCAGAAAATCTACAAACAACAAATTCTGGGGAGGGTGTGGACAAAAGGAACCCTCTTCCACTATTAGTGGGAAGGTAAATTGATACAGTCACTATGGAGAACAGTATGGAGTTTCCTTAAAGAAACTAGAAATAGAATTACCATAGGATCCAGCAAACCCACTTCTGGGCATATACCCAGAGACAACCATAAATCAAAAACACACATTCACCACAATGTTCATTGCAGCACTATTTACAATAGCCAGGTAATAGAAGCAACCTAAATGCCCACAGACAGACGAATGGATAAAGATGTGGTACATATATAAAATGGGATATGACTCAGCCATGAAAAGGAATGAAACTGGGTTGTTTGTAGAGAAGTCGGTGGATCTAGAGACTGTCATACAGAATGAAGTAAGTCAGAAAGAGCAAAACAAATATTCTGTATTAATGCATGTATGTGGAACCTAGATATATGGTACAGATGAACAGGTTTGCAGGGCAGAAATAGAGAAACAGAGGTAGAGAACAGACGTATGGACACCAAGTCGGGGAAGCCATGGTGTGTTGTGGTCAGATGAGTTGGGAGACAGGTATTGACCTGTATATATGTATATGAATAAAATAAATAATTAATAATAACCTGCTGTATAGAAAAATAAAAATAATTAAACTTCAAAATTTTTAGAAATGAAATTTAAAAATAAAACAGAATAAAGTTCTTCCCTTCACATAGATGTATTTCTATGAATGAATTATTTCCATGCTTATATCAATAAATACATAAAAGATGAATAAATTCCAACTTGAACCAAAAAAGAAAAAAAAAAACCTGAACCCAGCAGTTATACAGAGTAAAACCCTATCAGGGCACTTGCTCCAGCGATAAACAATTCTGAAATTGGTCAGAGGTGGGGAATCATCTCCCATACAGCCAGCAGTCCAGCCCCTCCACGCAAGGAGCGTCCTCATTGCAAAGCTGGGGGGACCGTGCCGGGGCCTCTGTGAGTAAACGTGAGCAGAGCCCCAGGCCAGCTGTTGCTGAACTGTTCCCACCCTTCCCAGGTAAAACACCTGAATATGTACAAGGGCTTGAAAGCCTAGAGGAAGGGTCGTGGAGCCACACCAGCGACAGCACGCAGGCCAACTTGGTGCCTGCAGGCCAGCCAGGATGGTCCTGGCCCCGGGTGCTCTTCTGGAAGCTTTCCATTTCCCTGCCTGAGATACCCCTCCTGTCCCGTTCCCCACTCCTTTTTTTCCTTCCTCACCTCAACCCGGAGAGAAATTCCAGCGGAAGTCATGGGTGACACATCCTCTTCTTTACAAGTGGCAGCCTGGCAACTCCTGCAGAAAGTCCAGCAGAGCCCCACTCACACCGGGCCACCAACAAAGCCATGGACCCTCACACCCTCCCACCAGCACAGCCCCGAGACTGCTGACGGGGCAGAGAATATGGAGTCAGGCACAGCTGCAGGGGCTATTGCTGCCTGGAGTGCTGTTTCTATTGACCTCAACCCAGGCACACCTGGGGAGGGCTTGCCGGCAGGGTCAGGCTGCCCAGGTCAGCTAATCCTCAGCCCTCAGGGAATCACATTGCAGAAAATGGACCTCGCTAAGACAGAATATTAGCCAAGGAAAAAAAGGACACAATGCCATTTGCAGCCCCGTAGATGAGTCTACAGGTAATCACGTGACTTGTAATAAGTCAGAAAGTGAAAGACACATATCGTAGGATATCACTTACAGGTGTTACCTAAAAACGGATACCAGGGCAGATATTTCCACGGAGAAGGGCAATCACAGATTCATTAAACAAACTTATGGTTCACCAATGGAAAGGTGTGAGGATTGGATTCATTACGATATTGGGGTTAAGAGACATATACAAACACAGGTGAAATATATAATCACCAAAGACCTATGGAATGCCAAGAGAAGACTACTCAACATTCTGTCATAACGTACATGGGAAAAGGGTCCCAGGAAGAACAGACATATGTATATGTGTAAAAGAACCACATCTTGCACACCTACAACAAGCCAAACGATGTAATCAAACTTGTTGTAATAAAAAATTAAAAATTAAATTAAAAACACGAACAAGAAGTAGTGAGACAAACTTGAGGGGCTTTCTCCTGGCACATTCCATTCTAAATTCCAATCTAGAACACGGCTTCCATTGAGGCTCTGTTGCCCTAGTAAGCAGATTTGCTAAGGGAGAACTGCTGCCACCTTGTGGCCGTTTCACACAACAGCAGCTTTAATCCCAGCGCTAATGGTCAGTGGATATTCCAAATCATTTCAGGCCTGTAAATGACACCGGCCCTGAAAACAAATCCTGGGGTCATATATCAACCAAAAAGTTCAAAAGACGTCCATATTTCAAAACGACAGTTTCAAGAGGCATATTTCACGCACATTAGTGTTCTGCTTCTTTTGCTTTCTTTCTTATTTGGTTAAAAAAAAACGGGAATGGAAAAAAGCAACGCCCAGAATGGGCGAAAACGTTCGCAAACGAATCAATGGACAAAGGTTTAATCTCCAATATATATAAACAGCTCAGGCAGCTTAATATTAATAAAACAAACAACCCAATACAAAAATGGGCAGAAGATCTAAATAGACGTTTCTTCAAAGAAGTCACAGAGACGGCCAAGACGCACATGAAAAGCTGCTCAACACCTCTAATTATTAGAGAAATGCAAATCAAAACGACAATGAGGTATCACCTCACACCTGTTAGACTCGGCATCATCAGAAAATCTACAAACAACAAATTCTGGGGAGGGTGTGGACAAAAGGAACCCTCTTCCACTATTGGTGGGAAGGTCAATTGATACAGTCACTATGGAGAACAGTATGGAGTTTCCTTAAAGAAACTAGAAATAGAATTACCATAGGATCCAGCAATCCCACTTCTGGGCATATACCCAGAGAAAACCATAAATCAAAATCACACATTCACCACAATGTTCATTGCAGCACTATTTACAATAGCCAGGTAATGGAAGCAACCTAAATGCCCACAGACAGACGAATGGATAAAGATGTGGTACATACATAAAATGGGATATGACTCAGCCATGAAAAGGAATGAAACTGGGTTGTTTGTAGAGAAGTCGGTGGATCTAGAGACTGTCATACAGAATGAAGTAAGTCAGAAAGAGCAAAACAAATATTCTGTATTAATGCATGTATGTGGAACCTAGATATATGGTACAGATGAACAGGTTTGCAGGGCAGAAATAGAGAAACAGAGGTAGAGAACAAACGTATGGACACCAAGTCGGGGAAGCCATGGGGTGTTGTGGTCAGATGAGTTGGGAGATAGGTATTGACCTGTATATATGTATATGAATAAAATAAATAATTAATAATAACCTGCTGTATAGAAAAATAAAAATAATTAAACTTCAAAATTTTTAGAAATGAAATTTAAAAATAAAACAGAAAAAAGTTCTTCCCTTCACACAGATGTATTTCTATGAATGAATTATTTCCATGCTTATATCAATAAATACATAAAAGATGAATAAATTGTAACTTGAACCAAAAAGGAAAAAAAAAAAACCTGAACCCAGCAGTTATACAGAGGAAAACCCTATCAGGGCACTTGCTCCAGCGGTAAACAATTCTGAAATTGGTCAGAGGTGGGGAATCGTCTCCCATACAGCCAGCAGCCCGGCCCCTCCACGCAAGGAGCGACCTCATTGCAAAGCTGGGGGACCGTGCCGGGTCCTCTGTGAGTAAACGTGAGCAGAGCCCCAGGCCAGCTGTTGCTGAACTGTTCCCACCCTTCCCAGGTAAAACACCTGAATATGTACAAGGGCTTGAAAGCCTAGAGGAAGGGTCGTGGAGCCACACCAGCGACAGCACACAGGCCAACTTGGTGCCTGCAGGCCAGCCAGGATGGTCCTGGCCCGGGGCGCTCTTCTGGAAGCTTTCCATTTCCCTGCCTGAGATACCCCTCCTGTCCCGGCCCCCACTCCTTTTTTTCCTTCCTCACCTCAGCCCGGAGAGAAATTCCAGCGGAAGTTATGGGTGACACATCCTCTTCTTTACAAGTGGCAGCCTGGCAACTCCTGCAGAAAGTCCATCAGAGCCCCACTCACACCGGGCCACCAACAAAGCCGTGGACCCTCACACCCACCCAACAGCACAGCCCCGAGACTGCTGACGGGGCAGAGAATATGGAGTCAGGCACAGCTGCAGGGGCTATTGCTGCCTGGAGTGCTGTTTCTATTGACCTCAACCCAGGCACACCTTGGGAGGGCTTGCCGGCAGGGTCAGGCTGCCCAGGTCAGCTAATCCTCAGCCCTCAGGGAATCACATTGCAGAAAATGGACCTCGCTAAGACAGAATATTAGCCAAGGAAAAAAAGGACACAATGCCATTTGCAGCCCCGTAGATGTGTCTACAGGTAATCACGTGACTTGTAGTAAGTCAGAAAGTGAAAGACACATATCGTAGGATATCACTTACAGGTGTTACCTAAAAACGGATACCAGGGCAGATATTTCCACGGAGAAGGGCAATCACAGATTCATTAAACAAACTTATGGTTCACCAATGGAAAGGTGTGAGGATTGGATTCATTACGATATTGGGGTTAAGAGACATATACAAACACAGGTGAAATATATAATCACCAAAGACCTATCGAATGCCAAGAGAAGACTACTCAACATTCTGTCATAACGTACATGGGAAAAGGGTCCCAGGAAGAACAGACATATGTATATGTGTAAAAGAACCACATCTTGCACACCTACAACAAGCCAAACGATGTAATCAAACTTGTTGTAATAAAAAATTAAAAATTAAATTAAAAACACGAACAAGAAGTAGTGAGACAAACTTGAGGGGCTTTCTCCTGGCACATTCCATTCTAAATTCCAATCTAGAACACGGCTTCCATTGAGGCTCTGTTGCCCTAGTAACCAGATTTGCTAAGGGAGAACTGCTGCCACCTTGTGGCCGTTTCACACAACAGCAGCTTTAATCCCAGCGCTAATGGTCAGTGGATATTCCAAATCATTTCAGGCCTGTAAATGACACCGGCCCTGAAAACAAATCCTGGGGTCATATATCAACCAAAAAGTTCAAAAGACGTCCATATTTCAAAACGACAGTTTCAAGAGGCATATTTCACGCACATTAGTGTTCTGCTTCTTTTGCTTTCTTTCTTTTTTGGTTAAAAAAAACGGGAATGGAAAAAAGCAACGCTCAGAATGGGCGAAAACGTTCGCAAACGAATCAATGGACAAAGGTTTAATCTCCAATATATATAAACAGCTCAGGCAGCTTTATATTAATAAAACAAACAACCCAATACAAAAATGGGCAGAAGATCTAAATAGACGTTTCTTCAAAGAAGTCACAGAGACGGCCAAGACGCACATGAAAAGCTGCTCAACACCTCTAATTATTAGAGAAATGCAAATCAAAACGACAATGAGGTATCACCTCACACCTGTTAGACTCGGCATCATCAGAAAATCTACAAACAACAAATTCTGGGGAGGGTGTGGACAAAAGGAACCCTCTTCCACTATTGGTGGGAAGGTAAATTGATACAGTCACTATGGAGAACAGTATGGAGTTTCCTTAAAGAAACTAGAAATAGAATTACCATAGGATCCAGCAATCCCACTTCTGGGCATATACCCAGAGAAAACCATAAATCAAAATCACACATTCACCACAATGTTCATTGCAGCACTATTTACAATAGCCAGGTAATGGAAGCAACCTAAATGCCCACAGACAGACGAATGGATAAAGATGTGGTACATATATAAAATGGGATATGACTCAGCCATGAAAAGGAATGAAACTGGGTTGTTTGTAGAGAAGTCAGTGGATCTAGAGACTGTCATACAGAATGAAGTAAGTCAGAAAGAGCAAAACAAATATTCTGTATTAATGCATGTATGTGGAACCTAGATATATGGTACAGATGAACAGGTTTGCAGGGCAGAAATAGAGAAAAAGAGGTAGAGAACAAACGTATGGACACCAAGTCGGGGAAGCCATGGGGTGTTGTGGTCAGATGAGTTGGGAGATAGGTATTGACCTGTATATATGTATATGAATAAAATAAATAATTAATAATAACCTGCTGTATAGAAAAATAAATATAATTAAACTTCAAAATTTTTAGAAATGAAATTTAAAAATAAAACAGAAAAAAGTTCTTCCCTTCACACAGATGTATATCTATGAATGAATTATTTCCATGCTTATATCAATAAATACATAAAAGATGAATAAATTCTAACTTGAACCAAAAAAGAAAAAAAAAACCTGAACCCAGCAGTTATACATAGGAAAACCCTATCAGGGCACTTGCTCCAGCGGTAAACAATTCTGAAATTGGTCAGAGGTGGGGAATCATCTCCCATACAGCCAGCAGCCCGGCCCCTCCACGCAAGGAGCGTCCTCATTGCAAAGCTGGGGGACCGTGCCGGGGCCTCTGTGAGTAAACGTGAGCAGAGCCCCAGGCCAGCTGTTGCTGAACTGTTCCCACCCTTCCCAGGTAAAACACCTGAATATGTACAAGGGCTTAAAAGCCTAGAGGAAGGGTCGAGGAGCCACACCAGCGACAGCACGCAGGCCAACTTGGTGCCTGCAGGCCAGCCAGGATGGTCCTGGCCCCGGGCGCTCTTCTGGAAGCTTTCCATTTCCCTGCCTGAGATACCCCTCCTGTCCCGGCCCCCACTCCTTTTTTTCCTTCCTCACCTCAGCCCGGAGAGAAATTCCAGCGGAAGTTATGGGTGACACATCCTCTTCTTTACAAGTGGCAGCCTGGCAACTCCTGCAGAAAGTCCAGCAGAGCCCCACTCACACCGGGCCACCAACAAAGCCGTGGACCCTCACACCCACCCAACAGCACAGCCCCGAGACTGCTGACGGGGCAGAGAATATGGAGTCAGGCACAGCTGCAGGGGCTATTGCTGCCTGGTGTGCTGTTTCTATTGACCTCAACCCAGGCACACCTGGGGAGGGCTTGCCGGCAGGGTCAGGCTGCCCAGGTCAGCTAATCCTCAGCCCTCAGGGAATCACATTGCAGAAAATGGACCTCGCTAAGACAGAATATTAGCCAAGGAAAAAACGGACACAATGCCATTTGCAGCCCCGTAGATGAGTCTACAGGTAATCACGTGACTTGTAGTAAGTCAGAAAGTGAAAGACACATATCGTAGGATATCACTTACAGGTGTTACCTAAAAACGGATACCAGGGCAGATATTTCCACGGAGAAGGGCAATCACAGATTCATTAAACAAACTTATGGTTCACCAATGGAAAGGTGTGAGGATTGGATTCATTACGATATTGCGGTTAAGAGACATATACAAACACAGGTGAAATATATAATCACCAAAGACCTACGGAATGCCAAGAGAAGACTACTCAACATTCTGTCATAACGTACATGGGAAAAGGGTCCCAGGAAGAACAGACATATGTATATGTGTAAAAGAACCACATCTTGCACACCTACAACAAGCCAAATGATGTAATCAAACTTGCTGTAATAAAAAATTAAAAATTAAATTAAAAACACGAACAAGAAGTAGTGAGACAAACTTGAGGGGCTTTCTCCTGGCACATTCCATTCTAAATTCCAATCTAGAACACGGCTTCCATTGAGGCTCTGTTGCCCTAGTAAGCAGATTTGCTAAGGGAGAACTGCTGCCACCTTGTGGCCGTTTCACACAACAGCAGCTTTAATCCCAGCGCTAATGGTCAGTGGATATTCCAAATCATTTCAGGCCTGTAAATGACACCTGCCCTGAAAACAAATCCTGGGGTCATATATCGACCAAAAAGTTCAAAAGACGTCCATATTTCAAAACGACAGTTTCAAGAGGCATATTTCACGCACATTAGTGTTCTGCTTCTTTTGCTGTCTTTCTTTTTCGGTTAAAAAAAGCGGGAATGGAAAAAGGCAAACCTCAGAATGGGCCAAAACGTTCGCAAACGAATCAATGGACAATGGTTTAATCTCCAACATATATAAACAGCTCACGCAGCTTAATATTAATAAAACAAACAACCCAATACAAATAAAGGCAGAAGATCTAAATAGACGTTTCTTCAAAGAAGTCACAGAGACGGCCAAGACGCACATGAAAAGCTGCTCAACACCACTAATTATTAGAGAAATGCAAATCACAACGACAATGAGGTATCACCTCACACCTGTTAGAATCGGCATCATCAGAAAATCTACAAACAACAAATTCTGGGGAGGGTGTGGACAAAAGGAACCCTCTTCCACTATTAGTGGGAAGGTAAATTGATACAGTCACTATGGAGAACAGTATGGAGTTTCCTTAAAGAAACTAGAAATAGAATTACCATAGGATCCAGCAATCCCACTACTGGGCATATACCCAGAGAAAACCATAAATCAAAAACACACATTCACCACAATGTTCATTGCAGCACTATTTACAATAGCCAGCTAATGGAAGCAACCTAAATGCCCACAGACAGACGAATGGATAAAGATTTGGTACATATATAAAATGGAATATGACTCAGCCATGAAAAGGAATGAAACTGGGTTATTTGTAGAGAAGTCGGTGGATCTAGAGACTGTCATACAGAATGAAGTAAGTCAGAAAGTGCAAAACAAATATTCTGTATTAATGCATGTATGTGGAACCTAGATATATGGTACAGATGAACAGGTTTGCAGGGCAGAAATAGAGAAAAAGAGGTAGAGAACAAACATATGGACACCAACTGCTGGAAGCCATGGATTGTTGGTGGTCAGATGAGTTGGGAGATAGGTATTCACCTGTATATATGTATATGAATAAAATAGATAACTACTAATAATCTGCTGTATAGAAAAATAAATATAATTAAACTTCAAAATTTTTAGAAATGAAATTTAAAAATAAAACAGAAAAAAGTTCTTCCCTTCACACAGATGTATTTCTATGAATGAATTATTTCCATGCTTATATCAGTAAATACATAAAAGATGAATGAATTCTAACTTGAACCAAAAAAGAAAAAAAAATCCTGAACCCAGCAGTTATACAGAGGAAAACCCTATCTGGGCACTTGCTCCAGCGGTAAACAATTCTGAAATTGGTCAGAGGTGGGGAATCATCTCCCATACAGCCAGCAGCCTGGCACCCCCACGCAAGGAGCGTCCTCATTGCAAAGCTGGGGGACCGTGCCGAGGCTTCTGTGAGTAAACGTGAGCTGAGCCCAAGGCCAGCTGCTGCTGAACTGTTCCCACCCTTCCCAGGTAAAACACCTGAATATGTACAAGGGCTTGAAAGCCTAGAGGAAGGGTCGTGGAGCCACACCAGAGACAGCACACAGGCCAACTTGGTGCCTGCAGGCCAGCCAGGATGATCCTGGCCCCAGGTGCTCTTCTGGAAGCTTTCCATTTCCCTGCCTGAGATACCCCTCCTGTCCCGGCCACCACTCCTTTTTTTCCTCCCTCACCTCAGCTCGGAGAGAAATTCCAGCGGAAGTTATGGGTGACACATCCTCTTCTTTACAGGTGGCAGCCTGGCAACTCCTGCAGAAAGTCCAGCAGATCCCCACTCACACCGGGCCACCAACAAAGCCGTGGACTCTCACACCCTCCCACCAGCACAGCCCCGAGAGTGCTGACGGGGCAGAGAATATGGAGTCAGGCACAGCTGCAGGGGCTATTGCTGCCTGGAGTGCTGTTTCTATTGACCTAAACCCAGGCACACCGGGGGAGGGCTTGCCGGCAGGATCAGGCTGCCCAGGTCAGCTAATCCTCAGCCCTCAGGGAATCACATTGCAGAAAATGGACCTCGCTAAGACAGAATATTAGCCAAGGAAAAAAAGGACACAATGCCATTTGCAGCCCCGTAGATGAGTCTACAGGTAATCTTGTGACTTGTAGTAAGTCAGAAAGTGAAAGACACATATCGTAGGATATCACTTATAGGTGTTACCTAAAATCGGATACCAGGGAAGATATTTCCATGGAGAAGGGCAATCACAGATTCATTAAACAAACTTATGGTTCACCAATGGAAAGCTGTGAGGATTGGATTCATTATGATATTGGGGTTAAGAGACATATACAAACACAGGTGAAATATATAATCACCAAAGATCTACGGAATGCCAAGAGAAGACTACTCAACATTCTGTCATAACGTACATGGGAAAAGGGTCCCAGGAAGAACAGACATATGTATATGTGTAAAAGAACCACATCTTGCACACCTACAACAAGCCAAACGTTGTAATCAAACTTGCTGTAATAAAAAATTAAAAATTAAATTAAAAACATGAACAAGAAGTAGTGAGACAAACTTGAGGGGCTTTTTCCTGGCACATTCCATTCTAAATTCCAATCTAGAACACGACTTCCATTGAGGCTCTGTTGCCCTGGTAACCAGATTTGCTAAGGGAGAACTGCTGCCACCTTGTGGCCGTTTCACACAACATCAGCTTTAATTCCAGTGCTAATGGTCAGTGGATATTCCAAATCATTGCAGGCCTGTAAATGACATCTGCACTGAAAACAAATCCTGGGGCCATATATCGACCAAAAAGTTCAAAAGACGTCCATATTTCAAAACGACAGTTTCAAGAGGCATATTTCACGCACATTAGTGTTCTGCTTCTTTTGCTTTCTTTCTTTTTGGTTAAAAAAAACGGGAATGGAAAAAGGCAACCCTCAGAATGGGCGAAAACGTTCGCAAACGAATCAATGGAGAAAGGTTTAATCTCCAATATATATCAACAGCTCACGCAGCTAAATATTAATAAAACAAAGAACCCAATACAAAAATGGGCAGAAGATCTAAATAGACGTTTCTTCAAAGAAGTCACAGAGACGGCCAAGACGCACATGAAAAGCTGCTCAACACCACTAATTATTAGAGAAATGCAAATCAAAACGACAATGAGGTATCACCTCACACCTGTTAGAATCGGCATCATTAGAAAATCTACAAACAAAAAATTCTGGGGAGGGTGTGGACAAAAGGAACCCTCTTCCACTATTGGTGGGAAGGTAAATTGATACAGTCACTATGGAGAACAGTATGGAGTTTCCTTAAAGAAACTAGAAATAGAATTACCATAGGATCCAGCAATCCCACTTCTGGGCATATACCCAGAGAAAACCATAAATCAAAAACACACATTCACCACAATGTTCATTGCAGCACTATTTACAATAGCCAGCTAACGGAAGCAACCTAAATGCCCAGAGACAGACGAATGGATAAGGATGTGGTACATATATAAAATGGGATATGACTCAGCCATGAAAAGGAATGAAACTGGGTTATTTGTAGAGAAGTCGGTGGATCTAGAGACTGTCATACAGAATGAAGGAAGTCAGAAAGAGCAAAACAAATATTCTGTATTAATGCATGTATGTGGAACCTAGATATATGGTACAGATGAACAGGTTTGCAGGGCAGAAATAGAGAAACAGAGGTAGAGAACAAACGTATGGACACCAAGTGGGGGAAGCCATGGGGTGTTGGTGGTCAGATGAGTTGGGAGATAGGTATTGACCTGTATATATGTATATGAATAAAATAGATAACTAATAATAACCTGCTGTATAGAAAAATAAATATAATTAAACTTCAAAATTTTTAGAAATAAAATTTAAAAATAAAACAGAAAAAAGTTCTTCCCTTCACACAGATGTATTTATATGAATGAATTATTTCCATGCTAATATCAATAAATACATAAAAGATGAATAATTTCTAACTTGAACCAAAAAAGAAAAAAAAACAACCTGAACCCAGCAGTTATACAGAGGAAAACCCTATCAGGGCACTTGCTCCAGCGGTAAACAATTCTGAAATTGGTCAGAGGTGGGGAATCATCTCCCATACAGCCAGCAGCCTGGCACCCCCACGCAAGGAGCGTCCTCATTGCAAAGCTGGGGGACTGTGCCGAGGCCTCAGTGAGTAAACGTGAGCTGAGCCCAAGGCCAGCTGCTGCTGAACTGTTCCCACCCTTCCCAGGTAAAACACCTGAATATGTACAAGGGCTTGAAAGCCTAGAGGAAGGGTCGTGGAGCCACACCAGCGACAGCACGCAGACCAACTTGGTGCCTGCAGGCCAGCCAGGATGGTCCTGGCCCCAGGCGCTCTTCTGGAAGCTTTCCATTTCCCTGCCTGAGATACCTCCCCTGTCCCGGCCCCCACTCCTTTTTTTCCTTCCTCACCTCAGCCCGGAGACAAATTCCAGCGGAAATTATGGGTGACACATCCTCTTCTTTACAGGTGGCAGCCTGGCAACTCCTGCAGAAAGTCCAGCAGATCCCCACTCACACCGGGCCACCAAAAAAGCCGTGGACCCTCACACCCACCCACCAGCACAGCCCCGAGACTGCTGACGGGGCAGAGAATATGGAGTCAGGCACAGCTGCAGGGGCTATTGCTGCCTGGAGTGCTGTTTCTATTGACCTCAACCCAGGCACACCTGGGGAGGGCTTGCCGGCAGGGTCAGGCTGCCCAGGTCAGCTAATTCTCAGCCCTCAGGGAATCACATTGCAGAAAATGGACCTCGCTAAGACAGAATATTAGCCAAGGAAAAAAAAGACACAATGCCATTTGCAGCCCCGTAGATGAGTCTACAGGTAATCATGTGACTTGTAGTAAGTCAGAAAGTGAAAGACACATATCGTAGGATATCACTTATAGGTGTTACCTAAAAACGGATACCAGGGAAGATATTTCCACGGAGAAGGGCAATCACAGATTCATTAAACAAACTTATGGTTCACCAATGGAAAGGAGTGAGGATTCGATTCATTATGATATTGGGGTTAAGAGACATATACAAACACAGGTGAAATATATAATCACCAAAGACCTACGGAATGCCAAGAGAAGACTACTCAACATTCTGTCATAACGTACATGGGAAAAGGGTCCCAGGAAGAACAGACATATGTATATGTGTAAGAGAACCACATCTTGCACACCTACCACAAGCCAAACGTTGTAATCAAACTTGCTGTAATAAAAAATAAAAAATTAAATTAAAAACACGAACAAGAAGTAGTGAGACAAACTTGAGGGGCTTTCTCCTGGCACATTCCATTCTAAATTCCAATCTAGAACATGGCTTCCATTGAGGCTCTGTTTCCCTGGTAACCAGATTTGCTAAGGGAGAACTGCTGCCACCTTGTGGCCGTTTCACACAACATCAGCTTTAATCCCAGCGCTAATTGTCAGTGGATATTCCAAATCATTGCAGGCCTGTAAATGACACCTGCCCTGAAAACAAATCCTGGGGTCACATATCGACCAAAAAGTTCAAAAGACGTCCATATTTCAAAACGACAGTTTCAAGAGGCATATTTCACGCACATTAGTGTTCTGCTTCTTTTGCTTTCTTTCTTTTTTGGTTAAAAAAAACGGAAATGGAAAAAGGCAACCCTCAGAATGGGCCAAAACGTTCGCAAACGAATCAATGGACAATGGTTTAATCTCCAACATATATAAACAGCTCACGCAGCTTAATATTAATAAAACAAAGAACCCAATACAAAAATGGGCAGAAGATCTAAATAGACGTTTCTTCAAAGAAGTCACAGAGACGGCCAAGACGCACATGAAAAGCTGCTCAACACCACTAATTATTAGAGAAATGCAAATCAAAACGACAATGAGGTATCACCTCACACCTGTTAGACTCGGCATCATCAGAAAATCTACAAACAACAAATTCTGGGGAGGGTGTGGACAAAAGGAACCCTCTTCCACTATTGGTGGGAAGGTAAATTGATACAGTCACTATGGAGAACAGTATGGAGTTTCCTTAAAGAAACTAGAAATAGAATTACCATAGGATCCAGCAATCCCATTTCTGGGCATATACCCAGAGAAAACCATAAATCAAAAACACACATTCACCACAATGTTCATTGCAGCACTATTTACAATAGCCAGGTAATGGAAGCAACCTAAATGCCCACAGACACACGAATGGATAAAGATGTTGTACATATATAAAATGGGATATGACTCAGCCATGAAAAGCAATGAAACTGGGTTATTTGTAGAGAAGTCGGTGGATCTAGAGACTGTCATACAGAATGAAGTAAGTCAGAAAGAGCAAAACAAATATTCTGTATTAATGCATGTATGTGGAACCTAGATATATGGTACAGATGAACAGGTTTGCAGGGCAGAAATAGAGAAACAGAGGTAGAGAACAAACGTATGGACACCAAGTGGGGGAAGCCATGGGGTGTTGGTGGTCAGATGAGTTGGGAGATAGGTATTGACCTGTATATATGTATATGAATAAAATAGATAACTAATAATAACCTGCTGTATAGAAAAATAAATATAATTAAACTGCAAAATTTTTAGAAATGACATTTAAAAATAAAACAGAAAAAAGTTCTTCCCTTCACACAGATGTATTTCTATGAATGAATTATTTCCATGCTTATATCAGTATATAAATAAAAGATTAATGAATTCTAACTTGAACCAAAAAAGAAAAAAAAAATCCTGAACCCAGCAGTTATACAGAGGAAAACCCTATCAGGGCACTTGCTCCAGCGGTAAACAATTCTGAAATTGGTCAGAAGTGGGGAATCATCTCCCATACAGCCAGCAGCCTAGCACCCCCACGCAAGGAGCGTCCTCATTGCAAAGCTGGGGGACCGTGCCGAGGCTTCTGTGAGTAAACGTGAGCTGAGCCCCAGGCCAGCTGCTGCTGAACTGTTCCCACCCTTCCCAGGTAAAACACCTGAATATGTACAAGGGCTTGAACGCCTAGAGGAAGGGTCGTGGAGCCACACCAGCGACAGCACGCAGGCCAACTTGGTGCCTGCAGGCCAGCCAGGATGGTCCTGGCCCCAGGCGCTCTTCTGGAAGCTTTCCATTTCCCTGCCTGAGATACCCCTCCTATCCCAGCCCCCAGTCCTTTTTTTTCCTTCCTCACCACAGCCCGGAGAGAAATTCCAGCGGAAGTTATGGGTGACACATCCTCTTCTTTACAGGTGGCAGCCTGGCAACTCCTGCAGAAAGTCCAGCAGAGCCCCACTCACACCGGGTCAACAACAAAGCCGTGGACCCTCACACCCTCCCACCAGCACCGCCCCGAGACTGCTGACGGGGCAGAGAATATGGAGTCAGGCACAGCTGCAGGGGCTATTGCTGCCTGGAGTGCTGTTTCTATTGACCTCAACGCAGGCACACCTGGGGAGGGCTTGCCGGCAGGGTCAGGCTGCCCAGGTCAGCTAATCCTCAGCCCTCAGGGAATCACATTGCAGAAAATGGACCTCGCTAAGACAAAATATTAGCCAAGGATAAAAAGGGCACAATGCCATTTGCAGCCCCGTAGATGTGTCTACAGGTAATCATGTGACTTGTAGTAAGTCAGAAAGTGAAAGACACATATCGTAGGATATCACTTATAGGTGTTACCTAAATACGGATACCAGGGCAGATATTTCCATGGAGAAGGGCAATCACAGATTCATTAAACAAACTTATGGTTCACCAATGGAAAGGTGTGAGGATAGGATTCATTATGATATAGGGGTTAAGAGACATATACAAACACATGTGAAATATAAAATCACCAAAGACCTACGGAATGCCAAGAGAAGACTACTCAACATTCTGTCATAACGTACATGGGAAAAGGGTCCCAGGAAGAACAGACATATGTATATGTGTAAAAGAACCACATCTTGCACACCTACAACAAGCCAAACGTTGTAATCAAACTTGCGGTAATAAAAAATTAAAAATTAAATTAAAAACACGAACAAGAAGTAGTGAGACAAACTTGAGGGGCTTTCTCCTGGCACATTCCATTCTAAATTCCAATCTAGAACACGGCTTCCATTGAGGCTCTGTTGCCCTAGTAACCAGATTTGCTAAGGGAGAACTGCTGCCACCTTGTGGCCGTTTCACACAACAGCACGTTTAATCCCAGCGCTACTGGTCACTGGATATTCCAAATCATTGCAGGCCTGTAAATGACACCTGCCCTGAAAACAAATCCTGGGGTCATATATCGATCAAAAAGTTCAAAAGACGTCCTTATTTCAAAACGACAGTTTCAAGAGGCATATTTCACGCACATTAGTGTTCTGCTTCTTTTGCTTTCTTTCTATTTTGGTTACAAAAAACGGGAATGGAAAAAGGCAACCCTCAGAATGGGCGAAAACGTTCGCAAACGAATCAATGGAGAAATGTTTAATCTCCAATATATATCAACAGCTCACGCAGCTAAATATTAATAAAACAAACAACCCAATACAAAAATGGGCAGAAGATCTAAATAGACGTTTCTTCAAAGAAGTCACAGAGACGGCCAAGACGCACATGAAAAGCTGCTCAACACCACTAATTATTAGAGAAATGCAAATCAAAACGACAATGAGGTATCACCTCACACCTGTTAGAATCGGCATCATCAGAAAATCTACAAACAACAAATTCTGGGGAGGGTTTGGACAAAAGGAACCCTCTTCCACTATTGGTGGGAAGGTAAATTGATACAGTCACTATGGAGAACAGTATGGAGTTTCCTTAAAGAAACTAGAAATAGAATTACCATAGGATCCAGCAATCCCACTTCTGGGCATATACCCAGAGAAAACCATAAATCAAAAACACACATTCACCACAATATTCATTGCAGCACTATTTACAATAGCCAAGTAAAGGAAGCAACCTAAATGCCCACAGACAGACGAATGGATAAAGATGTGGTACATATATAAAATGGGATATGACTCAGCCATGAAAAGGAATGAAACTGGGTTATTTGTAGAGAAGTCAGTGGATCTAGAGACTGTCTTACAGAATGAAGTCAGAAAGAGCAAAACAAATATTCTGTATTAATGCATGTATGTGGAACCTAGATATATGGTACAGATGAACAGGTTTGCAGGGCAGAAATAGAGAAACAGAGGTAGAGAACAAACGTATGGACACCAAGGGGGGAAGCCATGGGGTGTTGGTGGTCAGATGAGTTGGGAGATAGGTATTGACCTGTATATATGTATATGAATAAAATAGATAACTAATAATAACCTGCTGTATAGAAAAATAAATATAATTAAACTTCAAAATTTTTAGAAATGACATTTAAAAATAAAACAGGAAAAATTTCTTCCCTTCACACAGATATATTTCTATGAATGTATTATTTCCATGCTTATATCAATAAATACATAAAAGATGAATAAATTCTAACTTGAACCAAAAAAGAAAAAAAAAACCTGAACTCAGCAGTTATACAGAGGAAAACCCTATCAGGGCACTTGCTCCAGCGGTAAACAATTCTGAAATTGGTCAGAGGTGGGGAATCATCTCCCATACAGCCAGCAGCCCGGCACCACCACGCAAGGAGCGTCCTCATTGCAAAGCTGGGGGACTGTGCCGAGGCCTCGGTGAGTAAACGTGAGCTGAGCCCAAGGCCAGCTGCTGCTGAACTGTTCCCACCCTTCCCAGGTAAAACACCTGAATATGTACAAGGGCTTGAAAGCCTAGAGGAAGGGTCGTGGATCCACACCAGCGTCAGCACGCAGGCCAACTTGGTGCCTGCAGGCCAGCCAGTATGGTCCTGGCCCCGGGCGCTCTTCTGGAAGCTTTCCATTTCCCTGCCTGAGATACCCCTCCTGTCCCGGCCCCCACTCTTTTTTTTCCTTCCTCACCTCAGCCCGGAGAGAAATTCCAGCGGAAGTTATGGGTGACACATCCTCTTCTTTACAGGTGGCAGCCTGGCAACTCCTGCAGAAAGTCCAGCAGATCCCCACTCACACCGGGCCACCAAAAAAGCCGTGGACCCTCACACCCTCCCACCAGCACAGCACCGAGACTGCTGACGGGGCAGAGAATATGGAGTCAGGCACAGCTGCAGGGGCTATTGTTACCTGGAGTGCTGTTTCTATTGACCTCAACCCAGGCACACCTGGGGAGGGCTTGCCGGCAGGGTCAGGCTGCCCAGGTCAGCTAATCCTCAGCCCTCAGGGAATCACATTGCAGAAAATGGACCTCGCTAAGACAGAATATTAGCCAAGGAAAAAAAGGACACAATGCCATTTGCAGCCCCGTAGATGAGTCTACAGGTAATCACGTGACTTGTAGTAAGTCAGAAAGTGAAAGACACATATCGTAGGATATCACTTACAGGTGTTACCTAAAAACGGATACCAGGGCAGATATTTCCACGGAGAAGGGCAATAACAGATTCATTAAACAAACTTATGGTTCACCAATGGAAAGGTGTGAGGATTGGATTCATTACGATATTGGGGTTAAGAGACATATACAAACACAGGTGAAATATATAATCACCAAAGACCTACGGAATGCCAAGAGAAGACTACTCAACATTCTGTCATAACGTACATGGGAAAAGGGTCCCAGGAAGAACAGACATATGTATATGTGTAAAAGAACCACATCTTGCACACCTACAACAAGCCAAATGATGTAATCAAACTTGCTGTAATAAAAAATTAAAAATTAAATTAAAAACACGAACAAGAAGTAGTGAGACAAACTTGAGGGGTTTTCTCCTGGCACATTCCATTCTAAATTCCAATCTAGAACACGGCTTCCATTGAGGCTCTGTTGCCCTAGTAAGCAGATTTGCTAAGGGAGAACTGCTGCCACCTTGTGGCCGTTTCACACAACAGCAGCTTTAATTCCAGCGCTAATGGTCAGTGGATATTCCAAATCATTGCAGGCCTGTAAATGACACCTGCCCTGAAAACAAATCCTGGGGTCATATATCGACCAAAAAGTTCAAAAGACGTCCATATTTCAAAACGACAGTTTCAAGAGGCATATTTCACGCACATTAGTGTTCTGCTTCTTTTGCTGTCTTTCTTTTTTGGTTAAAAAAAACGGGAATGGAAAAAGGCAAACCTCAGAATGGGCCAAAACGTTCGCAAACGAATCAATGGAGAAATGTTTAATCTCCAATATATATCAACAGCTCACGCAGCTAAATATTAATAAAACAAACAACCCAATACAAAAATGGGCAGAAGATCTAAATAGACGTTTCTTCAAAGAAGTCACAGAGACGGCCAAGACGCACATGAAAAGCTGCTCAACACCACTAATTATTAGAGAAATGCAAATCAAAACGACAATGAGGTATCACCTCACACCTGTTAGAATCGGCATCATCAGAAAATCTACAAACAACAAATTCTGGGGAGGGTTTGGACAAAAGGAACCCTCTTCCACTATTGGTGGGAAGGTAAATTGATACAGTCACTATGGAGAACAGTATGGAGTTTCCTTAAAGAAACTAGAAATAGAATTACCATAGGATCCAGCAATCCCACTTCTGGGCATATACCCAGAGAAAACCATAAATCAAAAACACACATTCACCACAATATTCATTGCAGCACTATTTACAATAGCCAAGTAAAGGAAGCAACCTAAATGCCCACAGACAGACGAATGGATAAAGATGTGGTACATATATAAAATGGGATATGACTCAGCCATGAAAAGGAATGAAACTGGGTTATTTGTAGAGAAGTCAGTGGATCTAGAGACTGTCTTACAGAATGAAGTCAGAAAGAGCAAAACAAATATTCTGTATTAATGCATGTATGTGGAACCTAGATATATGGTACAGATGAACAGGTTTGCAGGGCAGAAATAGAGAAACAGAGGTAGAGAACAAACGTATGGACACCAAGGGGGGAAGCCATGGGGTGTTGGTGGTCAGATGAGTTGGGAGATAGGTATTGACCTGTATATATGTATATGAATAAAATAGATAACTAATAATAACCTGCTGTATAGAAAAATAAATATAATTAAACTTCAAAATTTTTAGAAATGACATTTAAAAATAAAACAGGAAAAATTTCTTCCCTTCACACAGATATATTTCTATGAATGTATTATTTCCATGCTTATATCAATAAATACATAAAAGATGAATAAATTCTAACTTGAACCAAAAAAGAAAAAAAAAACCTGAACTCAGCAGTTATACAGAGGAAAACCCTATCAGGGCACTTGCTCCAGCGGTAAACAATTCTGAAATTGGTCAGAGGTGGGGAATCATCTCCCATACAGCCAGCAGCCCGGCACCACCACGCAAGGAGCGTCCTCATTGCAAAGCTGGGGGACTGTGCCGAGGCCTCGGTGAGTAAACGTGAGCTGAGCCCAAGGCCAGCTGCTGCTGAACTGTTCCCACCCTTCCCAGGTAAAACACCTGAATATGTACAAGGGCTTGAAAGCCTAGAGGAAGGGTCGTGGATCCACACCAGCGTCAGCACGCAGGCCAACTTGGTGCCTGCAGGCCAGCCAGTATGGTCCTGGCCCCGGGCGCTCTTCTGGAAGCTTTCCATTTCCCTGCCTGAGATACCCCTCCTGTCCCGGCCCCCACTCTTTTTTTTCCTTCCTCACCTCAGCCCGGAGAGAAATTCCAGCGGAAGTTATGGGTGACACATCCTCTTCTTTACAGGTGGCAGCCTGGCAACTCCTGCAGAAAGTCCAGCAGATCCCCACTCACACCGGGCCACCAAAAAAGCCGTGGACCCTCACACCCTCCCACCAGCACAGCACCGAGACTGCTGACGGGGCAGAGAATATGGAGTCAGGCACAGCTGCAGGGGCTATTGTTACCTGGAGTGCTGTTTCTATTGACCTCAACCCAGGCACACCTGGGGAGGGCTTGCCGGCAGGGTCAGGCTGCCCAGGTCAGCTAATCCTCAGCCCTCAGGGAATCACATTGCAGAAAATGGACCTCGCTAAGACAGAATATTAGCCAAGGAAAAAAAGGACACAATGCCATTTGCAGCCCCGTAGATGAGTCTACAGGTAATCACGTGACTTGTAGTAAGTCAGAAAGTGAAAGACACATATCGTAGGATATCACTTACAGGTGTTACCTAAAAACGGATACCAGGGCAGATATTTCCACGGAGAAGGGCAATAACAGATTCATTAAACAAACTTATGGTTCACCAATGGAAAGGTGTGAGGATTGGATTCATTACGATATTGGGGTTAAGAGACATATACAAACACAGGTGAAATATATAATCACCAAAGACCTACGGAATGCCAAGAGAAGACTACTCAACATTCTGTCATAACGTACATGGGAAAAGGGTCCCAGGAAGAACAGACATATGTATATGTGTAAAAGAACCACATCTTGCACACCTACAACAAGCCAAATGATGTAATCAAACTTGCTGTAATAAAAAATTAAAAATTAAATTAAAAACACGAACAAGAAGTAGTGAGACAAACTTGAGGGGTTTTCTCCTGGCACATTCCATTCTAAATTCCAATCTAGAACACGGCTTCCATTGAGGCTCTGTTGCCCTAGTAAGCAGATTTGCTAAGGGAGAACTGCTGCCACCTTGTGGCCGTTTCACACAACAGCAGCTTTAATTCCAGCGCTAATGGTCAGTGGATATTCCAAATCATTGCAGGCCTGTAAATGACACCTGCCCTGAAAACAAATCCTGGGGTCATATATCGACCAAAAAGTTCAAAAGACGTCCATATTTCAAAACGACAGTTTCAAGAGGCATATTTCACGCACATTAGTGTTCTGCTTCTTTTGCTGTCTTTCTTTTTTGGTTAAAAAAAACGGGAATGGAAAAAGGCAAACCTCAGAATGGGCCAAAACGTTCGCAAACGAATCAATGGAGAAATGTTTAATCTCCAATATATATCAACAGCTCACGCAGCTAAATATTAATAAAACAAACAACCCAATACAAAAATGGGCAGAAGATCTAAATAGACGTTTCTTCAAAGAAGTCACAGAGACGGCCAAGACGCACATGAAAAGCTGCTCAACACCACTAATTATTAGAGAAATGCAAATCAAAACGACAATGAGGTATCACCTCACACCTGTTAGAATCGGCATCATCAGAAAATCTACAAACAACAAATTCTGGGGAGGGTTTGGACAAAAGGAACCCTCTTCCACTATTGGTGGGAAGGTAAATTGATACAGTCACTATGGAGAACAGTATGGAGTTTCCTTAAAGAAACTAGAAATAGAATTACCATAGGATCCAGCAATCCCACTTCTGGGCATATACCCAGAGAAAACCATAAATCAAAAACACACATTCACCACAATATTCATTGCAGCACTATTTACAATAGCCAAGTAAAGGAAGCAACCTAAATGCCCACAGACAGACGAATGGATAAAGATGTGGTACATATATAAAATGGGATATGACTCAGCCATGAAAAGGAATGAAACTGGGTTATTTGTAGAGAAGTCAGTGGATCTAGAGACTGTCTTACAGAATGAAGTCAGAAAGAGCAAAACAAATATTCTGTATTAATGCATGTATGTGGAACCTAGATATATGGTACAGATGAACAGGTTTGCAGGGCAGAAATAGAGAAACAGAGGTAGAGAACAAACGTATGGACACCAAGGGGGGAAGCCATGGGGTGTTGGTGGTCAGATGAGTTGGGAGATAGGTATTGACCTGTATATATGTATATGAATAAAATAGATAACTAATAATAACCTGCTGTATAGAAAAATAAATATAATTAAACTTCAAAATTTTTAGAAATGACATTTAAAAATAAAACAGGAAAAATTTCTTCCCTTCACACAGATATATTTCTATGAATGTATTATTTCCATGCTTATATCAATAAATACATAAAAGATGAATAAATTCTAACTTGAACCAAAAAAGAAAAAAAAAACCTGAACTCAGCAGTTATACAGAGGAAAACCCTATCAGGGCACTTGCTCCAGCGGTAAACAATTCTGAAATTGGTCAGAGGTGGGGAATCATCTCCCATACAGCCAGCAGCCCGGCACCACCACGCAAGGAGCGTCCTCATTGCAAAGCTGGGGGACTGTGCCGAGGCCTCGGTGAGTAAACGTGAGCTGAGCCCAAGGCCAGCTGCTGCTGAACTGTTCCCACCCTTCCCAGGTAAAACACCTGAATATGTACAAGGGCTTGAAAGCCTAGAGGAAGGGTCGTGGATCCACACCAGCGTCAGCACGCAGGCCAACTTGGTGCCTGCAGGCCAGCCAGTATGGTCCTGGCCCCGGGCGCTCTTCTGGAAGCTTTCCATTTCCCTGCCTGAGATACCCCTCCTGTCCCGGCCCCCACTCTTTTTTTTCCTTCCTCACCTCAGCCCGGAGAGAAATTCCAGCGGAAGTTATGGGTGACACATCCTCTTCTTTACAGGTGGCAGCCTGGCAACTCCTGCAGAAAGTCCAGCAGATCCCCACTCACACCGGGCCACCAAAAAAGCCGTGGACCCTCACACCCTCCCACCAGCACAGCACCGAGACTGCTGACGGGGCAGAGAATATGGAGTCAGGCACAGCTGCAGGGGCTATTGTTACCTGGAGTGCTGTTTCTATTGACCTCAACCCAGGCACACCTGGGGAGGGCTTGCCGGCAGGGTCAGGCTGCCCAGGTCAGCTAATCCTCAGCCCTCAGGGAATCACATTGCAGAAAATGGACCTCGCTAAGACAGAATATTAGCCAAGGAAAAAAAGGACACAATGCCATTTGCAGCCCCGTAGATGAGTCTACAGGTAATCACGTGACTTGTAGTAAGTCAGAAAGTGAAAGACACATATCGTAGGATATCACTTACAGGTGTTACCTAAAAACGGATACCAGGGCAGATATTTCCACGGAGAAGGGCAATAACAGATTCATTAAACAAACTTATGGTTCACCAATGGAAAGGTGTGAGGATTGGATTCATTACGATATTGGGGTTAAGAGACATATACAAACACAGGTGAAATATATAATCACCAAAGACCTACGGAATGCCAAGAGAAGACTACTCAACATTCTGTCATAACGTACATGGGAAAAGGGTCCCAGGAAGAACAGACATATGTATATGTGTAAAAGAACCACATCTTGCACACCTACAACAAGCCAAATGATGTAATCAAACTTGCTGTAATAAAAAATTAAAAATTAAATTAAAAACACGAACAAGAAGTAGTGAGACAAACTTGAGGGGTTTTCTCCTGGCACATTCCATTCTAAATTCCAATCTAGAACACGGCTTCCATTGAGGCTCTGTTGCCCTAGTAAGCAGATTTGCTAAGGGAGAACTGCTGCCACCTTGTGGCCGTTTCACACAACAGCAGCTTTAATTCCAGCGCTAATGGTCAGTGGATATTCCAAATCATTGCAGGCCTGTAAATGACACCTGCCCTGAAAACAAATCCTGGGGTCATATATCGACCAAAAAGTTCAAAAGACGTCCATATTTCAAAACGACAGTTTCAAGAGGCATATTTCACGCACATTAGTGTTCTGCTTCTTTTGCTGTCTTTCTTTTTTGGTTAAAAAAAACGGGAATGGAAAAAGGCAAACCTCAGAATGGGCCAAAACGTTCGCAAACGAATCAATGGACAATGGTTTAATCTCCAACATATATAAACAGCTCACGCAGCTTAATATTAATAAAACAAACAACCCAATACAAATAAAGGCAGAAGATCTAAGTAGATGTTTCTTCAAAGAAGTCACAGAGACGCCCAAGACGCACATGAAAAGCTGCTCAACACCACTAATTATTAGAGAAATGCAAATCACAACGACAATGAGGTATCACCTCACACCTGTTAGAATCGGCATCATCAGAAAATCTACAAACAACAAATTCTGGGGAGGGTGTGGACAAAAGGAACACTCTTCCACTATTAGTGGGAAGGTAAATTGATACAGTCACTATGGAGAACAGTATGGAGTTTCCTTAAAGAAACTAGAAATAGAATTACCATAGGATCCAGCAATCCCACTTCTGGGCATATACCCAGAGACAACCATAAATCAAAAACACACATTTACCACAATGTTCATTGCAGCACTATTTACAATAGCCAGCTAATGGAAGCAACCTAAATGCCCACAGACAGACGAATGGATAAAGATTTGATACATATATAAAATGGAATATGACTCAGCCATGAAAAGGAATGAAACTGGGTTGTTTGTAGAGAAGTCGGTGGATCTAGAGACTGTCATACAGAATGAAGTAAGTCAGAAAGAGCCAAACAAATATTCTGTATTAATGCATGTATGTGGAACCTAGATATATGGTACAGATGAACAGGTTTGCAGGGCAGAAATAGAGAAACAGAGGTAGAGAACAAACGTATGGACACCAAGTCGGGGAAGCCATGGGGTGTTGTGGTCAGATGAGTTGGGAGATAGGTATTGACCTGTATATATGTATATGAATAAAATAAATAATTAATAATAACCTGCTGTATAGAAAAATAAAAATAATTAAACTTCAAAATTTTTAGAAATGAAATTTAAAAATAAAACAGAAAAAAGTTCTTCCCTTCACACAGATGTATTTCTATGAATGAATTATTTCCATGCTTATATCAATAAATACATAAAAGATGAATAAATTGTAACTTGAACCAAAAAAGAAAAAAAAAAAAACCTGAACCCAGCAGTTATACAGAGGAAAACCCTATCAGGGCACTTGCTCCAGCGGTAAACAATTCTGAAATTGGTCAGAGGTGGGGAATCGTCTCCCATACAGCCAGCAGCCCGGCCCCTCCACGCAAGGAGCGTCCTCATTGCAAAGCTGGGGGACCGTGCCGGGTCCTCTGTGAGTAAACGTGAGCAGAGCCCCAGGCCAGCTGTTGCTGAACTGTTCCCACCCTTCCCAGGTAAAACACCTGAATATGTACAAGGGCTTGAAAGCCTAGAGGAAGGGTCGTGGAGCCACACCAGCGACAGCACACAGGCCAACTTGGTGCCTGCAGGCCAGCCAGGATGGTCCTGGCCCCGGGCGCTCTTCTGGAAGCTTTCCATTTCCCTGCCTGAGATACCCCTCCTGTCCCGGCCCCCACTCCTTTTTTTCCTTCCTCACCTCAGCCCGGAGAGAAATTCCAGCGGAAGTTATGGGTGACACATCCTCTTCTTTACAAGTGGCAGCCTGGCAACTCCTGCAGAAAGTCCAGCAGAGCCCCACTCACACCGGGCCACCAACAAAGCCGTGGACCCTCACACCCACCCAACAGCACAGCCCCGAGACTGCTGACGGGGCAGAGAATATGGAGTCAGGCACAGCTGCAGGGGCTATTGCTGCCTGGAGTACTGTTTCTATTGACCTCAACCCAGGCACACCTGGGGAGGGCTTGCCGGCAGGGTCAGGCTGCCCAGGTCAGCTAATCCTCAGCCCTCAGGGAATCACATTGCAGAAAATGGACCTCGCTAAGACAGAATATTAGCCAAGGAAAAAAAGGACACAATGCCATTTGCAGCCCCGTAGATGAGTCTACAGGTAATCACGTGACTTGTAGAAAGTCAGAAAGTGAAAGACACATATCGTAGGATATCACTTACAGGTGTTACCTAAAAACGGATACCAGGGCAGATATTTCCACGGAGAAGGGCAATCACAGATTCATTAAACAAACTTATGGTTCACCAATGGAAAGGTGTGAGGATTGGATTCATTACGATATTGGGGTTAAGAGACATATACAAACACAGGTGAAATATATAATCACCAAAGACCTATGGAATGCCAAGAGAAGACTACTCAACATTCTGTCATAACGTACATGGGAAAAGGGTCCCAGGAAGAACAGACATATGTATATGTGTAAAAGAACCACATCTTGCACACCTACAACAAGCCAAACGATGTAATCAAACTTGTTGTAATAAAAAATTAAAAATTAAATTAAAAACACGAACAAGAAGTAGTGAGACAAACTTGAGGGGCTTTCTCCTGACACATTCCATTCTAAATTCCAATCTAGAACACGGCTTCCATTGAGGCTCTGTTGCCCTAGTAAGCAGATTTGCTAAGGGAGAACTGCTGCCACCTTGTGGCCGTTTCACACAACAGCAGCTTTAATCCCAGCGCTAATGGTCAGTGGATATTCCAAATCATTTCAGGCCTGTAAATGACACCGGCCCTGAAAACAAATCCTGGGGTCATATATCAACCAAAAAGTTCAAAAGACGTCCATATTTCAAAACGACAGTTTCAAGAGGCATATTTCACGCACATTAGTGTTCTGCTTCTTTTGCTGTCTTTCTTTTTCGGTTAAAAAAAACGGGAATGGAAAAAGGCAAACCTCAGAATGGGCCAAAACGTTCGCAAACGAATCAATGGACAATGGTTTAATCTCCAACATATATAAACAGCTCACACAGCTTAATATTAATAAAACAAACAACCCAATACAAATAAAGGCAGAAGATCTAAGTAGACGTTTCTTCAAAGAAGTCACAGAGACGCCCAAGACGCACATGAAAAGCTGCTCAACACCACTAATTATTAGAGAAATGCAAATCACAACGACAATGAGGTATCACCTCACACCTGTTAGAATCGGCATCATCAGAAAATCTACAAACAACAAATTCTGGGGAGGGTGTGGACAAAAGGAACCCTCTTCCACTATTAGTGGGAAGGTAAATTGATACAGTCACTATGGAGAACAGTATGGAGTTTCCTTAAAGAAACTAGAAATAGAATTACCATAGGATCCAGCAATCCCACTTCTGGGCATATACCCAGAGAAAACCATAAATCAAAAACACACATTTACCACAATGCTCATTGCAGCACTATTTACAATAGCCAGCTAATGGAAGCAACCTAAATGCCCACAGACAGACGAATGGATAAAGATTTGATACATATATAAAATGGAATATGACTCAGCCATGAAAAGGAATGAAACTGGGTTAATTGTAGAGAAGTCGGTGGATCTAGAGACTGTCATACAGAATGAAGTAAGTCAGAAAGTGCAAAACAAATATTCTGTATTAATGCATGTATGTGGAACCTAGATATATGGTACAGATGAACAGGTTTGCAGGGCAGAAATAGAGAAAAAGAGGTAGAGAACAAACGTATGGACACCAAGTGGGGGAAGCCATGGATTGTTGGTGGTCAGATGAGTTGGGAGATAGGTATTCACCTGTATATATGTATATGAATAAAATAGATAACTAATAATAACCTGCTGTATAGAAAAATAAATATAATTAAACTTCAAAATTTTTAGAAATGAAATTTAAAAATAAAACAGAAAAATTTCTTCCCTTCACACAGATGTATTTCTATGAATGAATTATTTCCATGCTTATATCAGTAAATACATAAAAGATGAATGAATTCTAACTTGAACCAAAAAAGAAAAAAAATCCTGAACCCAGCAGTTATACAGAGGAAAACCCTATCAGGGCACTTGCTCCAGCGGTAAACAATTCTGAAATTGGTCAGAGGTGGGGAATCATCTCATATACAGCCAGCAGCCCGGCCCCCCCATGAAAGGAGCGTCCTCATTGCACAGCTGGGGGACCGTGCCAAAGCCTCTGTGAGTAAACGTGAGCTGAGCCCCAGGCCAGCTGCTGCTGAACTGTTCCCACCCTTCCCAGGTAAAACACCTGAATATGTACAAGGGCTTGAACGCCTAGAGGAAGGGTCGTGGAGCCACACCAGCGACAGCACGCAGGCCAACTTGGTGCCTGCAGGCCAGCCAGGATGGTCCTGGCCCCGGGTGCTCTTCTGGAAGCTTTCCATTTCCCTGCCTGAGATACCCCTCCTCTCCCGTTCCCCACTCCTTTTTTTCCTTCCTCACCTCAACCCGGAGTGAAATTCCAGCGGAAGTTATGGGTGACACATCCTCTTCTTTACAAGTGGCAGCCTGGCAACTCCTGCAGAAAGTCCAGCAGAGCCCCACTCACACCGGGCCACCAACAAAGCCATGGACCCTCACACCCTCCCACCAGCACAGCCCCGAGACTGCTGACGGGGCAGAGAATATGGAGTCAGGCACAGCTGCAGGGGCTATTGCTGCCTGGAGTGCTGTTTCTATTGACCTCAACCCAGGCACACCTGGGGAGGGCTTGCCGGCAGGGTCAGGCTGCCCAGGTCAGCTAATCCTCAGCCCTCAGGGAATCACATTGCAGAAAATGGACCTCGCTAAGACAGAATATTAGCCAAGGAAAAAAAGGACACAATGCCATTTGCAGCCCCGTAGATGAGTCTACAGGTAATCACGTGACTTGTAGTAAGTCAGAAAGTGAAAGACACATATCGTAGGATATCACTTACAGGTGTTACCTAAAAACGGATACCAGGGCAGATATTTCCACGGAGAAGGGCAATCACAGATTCATTAAACAAACTTATGGTTCACCAATGGAAAGGTGTGAGGATTGGATTCATTACGATATTGGTGTTAAGAGACATATACAAACACAGGTGAAATATATAATCACCAAAGACCTACGGAATGCCAAGAGAAGACTACTCAACATTCTGTCATAACGTACATGGGAAAAGGGTCCCAGGAAGAATAGACATATGTATATATGTAAAAGAACCACATCTTGCACACCTACAACAAGCCAAACGATGTAATCAAACTTTCTGTAATAAAAAATTAAAAATTAAATTAAAAACACGAACAAGAAGTAGTGAGACAAACTTGAGGGGCTTTCTCCTGGCACATTCCATTCTAAATTCCAATCTAGAACACGGCTTCCATTGAGGCTCTGTTGCCCTAGTAACCAGATTTGCTAAGGGAGAACTGCTGCCACCTTGTGGCCGTTTCACACAACAGCAGCTTTAATCCCAGCGCTAATGGTCAGTGGATATTCCAAATCATTTCAGGCCTGTAAATGACACCTGCCCTGAAAACAAATCCTGGGGTCATATATCAACCAAAAAGTTCAAAAGACGTCCATATTTCAAAACGACAGTTTCAAGAGGCATATTTCACGCACATTAGTGTTCTGCTTCTTTTGCTTTCTTTCTTTTTTGGTTAAAAAAACCGGGAATGGAAAAAAGCAACGCCCAGAATGGGCGAAAACGTTCGCAAACGAATCAATGGACAAAGGTTTAATCTCCAATATATATAAACATATCAGGCAGCTTAATATTAATAAAACAAACAACCCAATACAAAAATGGGCAGAAGATCTAAATAGACGTTTCTTCAAAGAAGTCACAGAGACGGCCAAGACGCACATGAAAAGCTGCTCAACACCACTAATTATTAGAGAAATGCAAATCAAAACGACAATGAGGTATCACCTCACACCTGTTAGACTCGGCATCATCAGAAAATCTACAAACAACAAATTCTGGGGAGGGTGTGGACAAAAGGAACCCTCTTCCACTATTGGTGGGAAGGTCAATTGATACAGTCACTATGGAGAACAGTATGGAGTTTCCTTAAAGAAACTAGAAATAGAATTACCATAGGATCCAGCAATCCCACTTCTGGGCATATACCCAGAGAAAACCATAAATCAAAATCACACATTCACCACAATGTTCATTGCAGCAGTATTTACAATAGCAAGGTAATGGAAGCAACCTAAATGCCCACAGACAGACGAATGGATAAAGATGTGGTTCATACATAAAATGGGATATGACTCAGCCATGAAAAGGAATGAAACTGGGTTGTTTGTAGAGAAGTCGGTGGATCTAGAGACTGTCATACAGAATGAATTAAGTCAGAAAGAGCAAAACAAATATTCTGTATTAATGCATGTATGTGGAACCTAGATATATGGTACAGATGAACAGGTTTGCAGGGCAGAAATAGAGAAACAGAGGTAGAGAACAAACGTATGGACACCAAGTCGGGGAAGCCATGGGGTGTTGTGGTCAGATGAGTTGGGAGATAGGTATTGACCTGTATATATGTATATGAATAAAATAAATAATTAATAATAACCTGCTGTATAGAAAAATAAAAATAATTAAACTTCAAAATTTTTAGAAATGAAATTTAAAAATAAAACAGAAAAAAGTTCTTCCCTTCACACAGATGTATTTCTATGAATGAATTATTTCCATGCTTATATCAATAAATACATAAAAGATGAATAAATTGTAACTTGAACCAAAAAAGAAAAAAAAAAAACCTGAACCCAGCAGTTATACAGAGGAAAACCCTATCAGGGCACTTGCTCCAGCGGTAAACAATTCTGAAATTGGTCAGAGGTGGGGAATCGTCTCCCATACAGCCAGCAGCCCGGCCGCTCCACGCAAGGAGCGTCCCCATTGCAAAGCTGGGGGACCGTGCCGGGTCCTCTGTGAGTAAACGTGAGCAGAGCCCCAGGCCAGCTGTTGCTGAACTGTTCCCACCCTTCCCAGGTAAAACACCTGAATATGTACAAGGGCTTGAAAGCCTAGAGGAAGGGTCGTGGAGCCACACCAGTGACAGCACACAGGCCATCTTGGTGCCTGCAGGCCAGCCAGGATGGTCCTGGCCCCGGGCGCTCTTCTGGAAGCTTTCCATTTCCCTGCCTGAGATACCCCTCCTGTCCCGGCCCCCACTCCTTTTTTTCCTTCCTCACCTCAGCCCGGAGAGAAATTCCAGCGGAAGTTATGGGTGACACATCCTCTTCTTTACAGGTGGCAGCCTGGCAACTCCTGCAGAAAGTCCAGCATATCCCCACTCACACCGGGCCACCAACAAAGCCATGGACTCTCACACCCTCCCACCAGCACAGCCCCGAGACTGCTGACGGGGCAGAGAATATGGAGTCAGGCACAGCTGCAGGGGCTATTGCTGCCTGGAGTGCTGTTTCTATTGACCTAAACCCAGGCACACCGGGGGAGGGCTTGCCGGCAGGATCAGGCTGCCCAGGTCAGCTAATCCTCAGCCCTCAGGGAATCACATTGCAGAAAATGGACCTCGCTAAGACAGAATATTAGCCAAGGAAAAAAAGGACACAATGCCATTTGCAGCCCCGTAGATGAGTCTACAGGTAATCATGTGACTTGTAGTAAGTCAGAAAGTGAAAGACACATATCGTAGGATATCACTTATAGGTGTTACCTAAAATCGGATACCAGGGAAGATATTTCCATGGAGAAGGGCAATCACAGATTCATTAAACAAACTTATGGTTCACCAATGGAAAGGTGTGAGGATTGGATTCATTATGATATTGGGGTTAAGAGACATATACAAACACAGGTGAAATATATAATCACCAAAGATCTACGGAATGCCAAGAGAAGACTACTCAACATTCTGTCATAACGTACATGGGAAAAGGGTCCCAGGAAGAACAGACATATGTATATGTGTAAAAGAACCACATCTTGCACACCTACAACAAGCCAAACGTTGTAATCAAACTTGCTGTAATAAAAAATTAAAAATTAAATTAAAAACATGAACAAGAAGTAGTGAGACAAACTTGAGGGGCTTTTTCCTGGCACATTCCATTCTAAATTCCAATCTAGTACACGACTTCCATTGAGGCTCTGTTGCCCTGGTAACCAGATTTGCTAAGGGAGAACTGCTGCCACCTTGTGGCCGTTTCACACAACATCAGCTTTAATTCCAGCGCTAATGGTCAGTGGATATTCCAAATCATTGCAGGCCTGTAAATGACACCTGCACTGAAAACAAATCCTGGGGCCATATATCGACCAAAAAGTTCAAAAGATGTCCATATTTCAAAACGACAGTTTCAAGAGGCATATTTCACGCACATTAGTGTTCTGCTTCTTTTGCTTTCTTTCTTTTTGGTTAAAAAAAACGGGAATGGAAAAAGGCAACCCTCAGAATGGGCGAAAACGTTCGCAAACGAATCAATGGAGAAAGGTTTAATCTCCAATATATATCAACAGCTCACGCAGCTAAATATTAATAAAACAAAGAACCCAATACAAAAATGGGCAGAAGATCTAAATAGACGTTTCTTCAAAGAAGTCACAGAGACGGCCAAGACGCACATGAAAACCTGCTCAACACCACTAATTATTAGAGAAATGCAAATCAAAACGACAATGAGGTATCACCTCACACCTGTTAGAATCGGCATCATTAGAAAATCTACAAACAAAAAATTCTGGGGAGGGTGTGGACAAAAGGAACCCTCTTCCACTATTAGTGGGAAGGTAAATTGATACAGTCACTATGGAGAACAGTATGGAGTTTCCTTAAAGAAACTAGAAATAGAATTACCATAGGATCCAGCAATCCCACTTCTGGGCATATACCCAGAGAAAAGCATAAATCAAAAACACACATTCACCACAATGTTCATTGCAGCACTATTTACAATAGCCAGCTAATGGAAGCAACCTAAATGCCCAGAGACAGACGAATGGATAAGGATGTGGTACATATATAAAATGGGATATGACTCAGCCATGAAAAGGAATGAAACTGGGTTATTTGTAGAGAAGTCGGTGGATCTAGAGACTGTCATACAGAATGAAGGAAGTCAGAAAGAGCAAAACAAATATTCTGTATTAATGCATGTATGTGGAACCTAGATATATGGTACAGATGAACAGGTTTGCAGGGCAGAAATAGAGAAACAGAGGTAGAGAACAAACGTATGGACACCAAGTGGGGGAAGCCATGGGGTGTTGGTGGTCAGATGAGTTGGGAGATAGGTATTGACCTGTATATATGTATATGAATAAAATAGATAACTAATAATAACCTGCTGTATAGAAAAATAAATATAATTAAACTTCAAAATTTTTAGAAATAAAATTTAAAAATAAAACAGAAAAAAGTTCTTCCCTTCACACAGATGTATTTATATGAATGAATTATTTCCATGCTAATATCAATAAATACATAAAAGATGAATAATTTCTAACTTGAACCAAAAAAGAAAAAAAAACAACCTGAACCCAGCAGTTATACAGAGGAAAACCCTATCAGGGCACTTGCTCCAGCGGTAAACAATTCTGAAATTGGTCAGAGGTGGGGAATCATCTCCCATACAGCCAGCAGCCTGGCACCCCCACGCAAGGAGCGTCCTCATTGCAAAGCTGGGGGACTGTGCCGAGGCCTCGGTGAGTAAACGTGAGCTGAGCCCAAGGCCAGCTGCTGCTGAACTGTTCCCACCCTTCCCAGGTAAAACACCTGAATATGTACAAGGGCTTGAAAGCCTAGAGGAAGGGTCGTGGAGCCACACCAGCGACAGCACGCAGACCAACTTGGTGCCTGCAGGCCAGCCAGGATGGTCCTGGCCCCAGGCGCTCTTCTGGAAGCTTTCCATTTCCCTGCCTGAGATACCCCTCCTGTCCCGGCCCCCACTCCTTTTTTTCCTTCCTCACCTCAGCCCGGAGACAAATTCCAGCGGAAATTATGGGTGACACATCCTCTTCTTTACAGGTGGCAGCCTGGCAACTCCTGCAGAAAGTCCAGCAGATCCCCACTCACACCGGGCCACCAAAAAAGCCGTGGACCCTCACACCCTCCCACCAGCACAGCACCGAGACTGCTGACGGGGCAGAGAATATGGAGTCAGGCACAGCTGCAGGGGCTATTGTTACCTGGAGTGCTGTTTCTATTGACCTCAACCCAGGCACACCTGGGGAGGGCTTGCCGGCAGGGTCAGGCTGCCCAGGTCAGCTAATCCTCAGCCCTCAGGGAATCACATTGCAGAAAATGGACCTCGCTAAGACAGAATATTAGCCAAGGAAAAAACGGACACAATGCCATTTGCAGCCCCGTAGATGAGTCTACAGGTAATCACGTGACTTGTAGTAAGTCAGAAAGTGAAAGACACATATCGTAGAATATCACTTACAGGTGTTACCTAAAAACGGATACCAGGGCAGATATTTCCACGGAGAAGGGCAATCACAGATTCATTAAACAAACTTATGGTTCACCAATGGAAAGGAGTGAGGATTCGATTCATTACGATATTGGGGTTAAGAGACATATACAAACACAGGTGAAATATATAATCACCAAAGACCTACGGAATGCCAAGAGAAGACTACTCAACATTCTGTCATAACGTACATGGGAAAAGGGTCCCAGGAAGAACAGACATATGTATATGTGTAAGAGAACCACATCTTGCACACCTACCACAAGCCAAACGTTGTAATCAAACTTGCTGTAATAAAAAATTAAAAATTAAATTAAAAACACGAACAAGAAGTAGTGAGACAAACTTGAGGGGCTTTCTCCTGGCACATTCCATTCTAAATTCCAATCTAGAACATGGCTTCCATTGAGGCTCTGTTGCCCTGGTAACCAGATTTGCTAAGGGAGAACTGCTGCCACCTTGTGGCCGTTTCACACAACAGCACCTTTAATCCCAGCGCTAATGGTCAGTGGATATTCCAAATCATTGCAGGCCTGTAAATGACACCTGCCCTGAAAACAAATCCTGGGGTCATATATCGACCAAAAAGTTCAAAAGACGTCCATATTTCAAAACGACAGTTTCAAGAGGCATATTTCACGCACATTAGTGTTCTGCTTCTTTTGCTTTCTTTCTTTTTTGGTTAAAAACAACGGGAATGGAAAAAGGCAACCCTCAGAATGGGCCAAAACGTTCGCAAACGAATCAATGGACAATGGTTTAATCTCCAACATATATAAACTGCTCACGCAGCTTAATATTAATAAAACAAACAACCCAATACAAAAATGGGCAGAAGATCTAAATAGACGTTTCTTCAAAGAAGTCACAGAGATGGCCAAGACGCACATGAAAATCTGCTCAACACCACTAATTATTAGAGAAATGCAAATCACAACGACAATGAGGTATCACCTCACACCTGTTAGAATCGGCATCATCAGAAAATCTACAAACAACAAATTCTGGGGAGGGTGTGGACAAAAGGAACCCTCTTCCACTATTAGTGGGAAGGTAAATTGATACAGTCACTATGGAGAACAGTATGGAGTTTCCTTAAAGAAACTAGAAATAGAATTACCATAGGATCCAGCAATCCCACTTCTGGGCATATACCCAGAGAAAAGCATAAATCAAAAACACACATTCACCACAATGTTCATTGCAGCACTATTTACAATAGCCAGCTAATGGAAGCAACCTAAATGCCCACAGACAGACGAATGGATAAAGATGTGGTACATATATAAAATGGAATATGACTCAGCCATGAAAAGGAATGAAACTGGGTTGTTTGTAGAGAAGTCGGTGGATCTAGAGACTGTCATACAGAATGAAGTAAGTCAGAAAGAGCAAAAGAAATATTCTGTATTAATGCATGTATGTGGAACCTAGATATATGGTACAGATGAACAGGTTTGCAGGGCAGAAATAGAGAAACAGAGGTAGAGAACAAACGTATGGACACCAAGTGGGGGAAGCCATGGGGTGTTGGTGGTCAGATGAGTTGGGAGATAGGTATTGACCTGTATATATGTATATGAATAAAATAGATAACTAATAATAACCTGCTGTATAGAAAAATAAATATAATTAAACTTCAAAATTTTAGAAATGAAATTTAAAAATAAAACAGAAAAAAGTTCTTCCCTTCACACAGATGTATTTCTATGAATGAATTATTTCCATGCTTATATCAGTAAATACATAAAAGATGAATGAATTCTAACTTGAACCAAAAAAGAAAACAAAAAACCTGAACCCAGCAGTTATACAGAGGAAAACCCTATCAGGGCACTTGCTCCAGCGGTAAACAATTCTGAAATTGGTCAGAGGTGGGGAATCATCTCCCATACAGCCAGCAGCCCGGCCCCTCCACGCAAGGAGCGTCCTCATTGCAAAGCTGGGGGACCGTGCCGGGGCCTCTGTGAGTAAACGTGAGCAGAGCCCAAGGCCAGCTGTTGCTGAACTGTTCCCACCCTTCCCAGGTAAAACACCTGAATATGTACAAGGGCTTGAAAGCCTAGAGGAAGGGTCGTGGAGCCACACCAGCGACAGCACGCAGGCCAACTTGGTGCCTGCAGGCAAGCCAGGATGGTCCTGGCCCCGGGCGCTCTTCTGGAAGCTTTCCATTTCCCTGCCTGAGATACCCCTCCTGTCCCGGCACCCACTCCTTTTTTTCCTTCCTCACCTCAGCCCGGAGAGAAATTCCAGCGGAAGTTATGGGTGACACATCCTCTTCTTTACAAGTGGCAGCCTGGCAACTCCTGCAGAAAGTCCAGCAGAGCCCCACTCACACCGGGCCACCAACAAAGCGGTGGACCATCACACCCTCCCACCAGCACAGCCCCGAGACTGCTGACGGGGCAGAGAATATGGAGTCAGGCACAGCTGCAGGGGCTATTGCTGCCTGGAGTGCTGTTTCTATTGACCTCAACCCAGGCACACCTGGGGAGGGCTTGCCGGCAGGGTCAGGCTGCCCAGGTCAGCTAATCCTCAGCCCTCAGGGAATCACATTGCAGAAAATGGACCTCGCTAAGACAGAATATTAGCCAAGGAAAAAACGGACACAATGCCATTTGCAGCCCCGTAGATGAGTCTACAGGTAATCACGTGACTTGTAGTAAGTCAGAAAGTGAAAGACACATATCGTAGGATATCACTTACAGGTGTTACCTAAAAACGGATACCAGGGCAGATATTTCCACGGAAAAGGGCAATCACAGATTCATTAAACAAACTTATGGTTCACCAATGGAAAGGTGTGAGGATTGGATTCATTACGATATTGGGGTTAAGAGACATATACAAACACAGGTGAAATATATAATCACCAAAGACCTACGGAATGCCAAGAGAAGACTACTCAACATTCTGTCATAACGTACATGGGAAAAGGGTCCCAGGAAGAACAGACATATGTATATGTGTAAAAGAACCACATCTTGCACACCTACAAAAAGCCAAACGATGTAATCAAACTTGCTGTAATAAAATATTAAAAATTAAATTAAAAACACGAACAAGAAGTAGTGAGACAAACTTGAGGGGCTTTCTCCTGGCACATTCCATTCTAAATTCCAATCTAGAACACGGCTTCCATTGAGGCTCTGTTGCCCTAGTAACCAGATTTGCTAAGGGAGAACTGCTGCCACCTTGTGGCCGCTTCACACAACAGCAGCTTTAATCCCAGCGCTAATGGTCAGTGGATATTCCAAATCATTGCAGGCCTGTAAATGACACCTGCCCTGAAAACAAATCCTGGGGTCATATATCGACCAAAAAGTTCAAAAGACGTCCATATTTCAAAACGACAGTTTCAAGAGGAATATTTCACGCACATTAGTGTTCTGCTTCTTTTGCTTTCTTTCTTTTTTGGTTAAAAAAAACGGGAATGGAAAAAGGCATCCCTCAGAATGGGCGAAAACGTTCGCAAATGAATCAATGGACAAAGGTTTAATCTCCAATATATATAAACAGCTCACGCAGCTTAATATTAATAAAACAAACAACCCTAATACAAATATGGGCAGAAGATCTAAATAGACGTTTCTTCAAAGCAGTCACAGAGACGGCCAAGACGCACATGAAAAGCTGCTCAACACCACTAATTATTAGAGAAATGCAAATCAAAATGACAATGAGGTATCACCTCACACCTGTTAGAATCGGCATCATCAGAAAATCTACAAACAACAAATTCTGGGGAGGGTGTGGACAAAAGGAACCCTCTTCCACTATTGGTGGGAAGGTAAATTGATACAGTCACTATGGAGAACAGTATGGAGTTTCCTTAAAGAAACTAGAAATAGAATTACCATAGGATCCAGCAATCCCACTTCTGGGCATATACCCAGAGACAACCATAAATCAAAAACACACATTCACCACAATGTTCATTGCAGCACTATTTACAATAGCCAGGTAATGGAAGCAACCTAAATGCCCACAGACAGACGAATGGATAAAGATGTGGTACATATATAAAATGGAATATGACTCAGCCATGAAACGGAATGAAACTGGGTTTTTTGTAGAGAAGTCGGTGGATCTAGAGACTGTCATACAGAATGAAGTAAGTCAGAAAGAGCAAAACAAATATTCTGTATTAATGCATGTATGTGGAACCTAGATATATGGTACAGATGAACAGGTTTGCAGGACAGAAATAGAGAAACAGAGGTAGAGAACAAACGTATGGACACCAAGTCGGGGAAGCCATGGGGTGTTGGTGGTCAGATGAGTTGGGAGATAGGTATTGACCTGTATATATGTATATGAATAAAATAAATAATCAATAATAACCTGCTGTATAGAAAAATAAATATAATTAAACTTCAAAATTTTTAGAAATAAAATTTAAAAATAAAACAGAAAAAAGTTCTTCCCTTCACACAGATGTATTTCTATGAATGAATTATTTCCATGCTTATATCAATAAATACATAAAAGATGAATAAATTCTAACTTGAACCCAAAAAGAAAAAAAAAAAACCTGAACGGAGCAGTTATACAGAGGAAAACACTATCAGGGCACTTGCTCCAGCGGTAAACAATTCTGAAATTGGTCAGAGGTGGGGAATCATCTCCCATACAGCCAGCAGCCCGGCCCCCCCACTCAAGGAGCATCCTCATTGCAAAGCTGGGGGACCGTGCCGAGGCCTCTGTGAGTAAACGTGAGCTGAGCCCCAGGCCAGCTGCTGCTGAACTGTTCCCACCCTTCCCAGGTAAAACACCTGAATATGTACAAGGGCTTGAAAGCCTAGAGGAAGGGTCGTGGAGCCACACCAGCGACAACACGCAGGCCAACTTGGTGCCTGAAGGCCAGCCAGGATGGTCCTGGCCCCGGGCGCTCTTCTGGAAGCTTTCCATTTCCCTGCCTGAGATACCCCTCCTGTCCCGGCCCCCACTCCTGTTTTTCCTTCCTCACCTCAGCCCGGAGAGAAATTCCAGCGGAACTTATGGGTGACACATCCCCTTCTTTACAAGTGGCAGCCTGGCAACTCCTGCAGAAAGTCCAGCAGAGCCCCACTCACACCGGGCCACCAACAAAGCCGTGGACCCTCACACCCTCCCACCAGCACAGCACCGAGACTGCTGACGGGGCAGAGAATATGGAGTCAGGCACAGCTGCAGGGGCTATTGCTGCCTGGAGTGCTGTTTCTATTGACCTCAACCCAGGCACACCTGGGGAGGGCTTGCCGGCAGGGTCAGGCTGCCCAGGTCATCTAATCCTCAGCCCTCAGGGAATCACATTGCAGAAAATGGACCTCGCTAAGACAGAATATTAGCCAAGGAAAAAAAGGACACAATGCCATTTGCAGCCCCGTAGATGAGTCTACAGGTAATCACGTGACTTGTGGTAAGTCAGAAACTGAAAGACACATATCGTAGGATATCACTTATAGGTGTTACCTAAAAACGGATACCAGGGCAGATATTTCCACGGAGAAGGGCAATAACAGATTCATTAAACAAACTTATGGTTCACCAATGGAAAGGTGTGAGGATGGGATTCATTACGATATTGGGGTTAAGAGACATATACAAACACAGGTGAAATATATAATCACCAAAGACCTACGGAATGCCAAGAGAAGACTACTCAACATTCTGTCATAACGTACATGGGAAAAGGGTCCCAGGAAGAACAGACATATGTATATGTGTAAAAGAACCACATCTTGCACACCTACAACAAGCCAAACGATGTAATTAAACTTGCTGTAATAAAAAATTAAATTAAAAACACGAACAAGAAGTAGTGAGACAAACTTGAGGGGCTTTCTCCTGGCACATTCCATTCTAAATTCCAATCTAGAACAAGGCTTCCATTGAGGTTCTGTTGCCCTAGTAAGCAGATTTGCTAAGGGAGAACTGCTGCCACCTTGTGGCCGTTTCACACAACAGCAGCTTTAATCCCAGCGCTAATGGTCAGTGGATATTCCAAATCATTGCAGGCCTGTAAATGACACCTGCCCTGAAAACAAATCCTGGGGTCATATATCGATCAAAAAGTTCAAAAGACGTCCATATTTCAAAACGACAGTTTCAAGAGGCATATTTAACGCACATTAGTGTTCTGCTTCTTTTGCTTTCTCTCTTTTCTGGTTAAAAACAACGGGAATGGAAAAAGGCAACCCTCAGAATGGGCGAAAACGTTCGCAAACGAATCAATGGACAAAGGTTTAATCTCCAATATATATAAACAGCTCACGCAGCTTAATATTAATAAAACAAACAACCCAATACAAATATGGGCAGAAGAGCTAAATAGACGTTTCTTCAAAGAAGTCACAGAGACGGCCAAGACGCACATGAAAAGCTGCTCAACACCACTAATTATTAGAGAAATGCAAATCAAAACGACAATGAGGTATCACCTCACACCTGTTAGAATCGGCATCATCAGAAAATCTACAAACAACAAATTCTGGGGAGGGTGTGGACAAAAGGAACCCTCTTCCACTATTGGTGGGAAGGTAAATTGTTACAGTCACTATGGAAAAGAGTATGGAGTTTCCTTAAAGAAACTAGAAATAGAATTACCATAGGATCCAGCAATCCCACTTCTGGGCATATACCCAGAGACAACCATAAATCAAAAACACACATTCACCACAATGTTCATTGCAGCACTATTTACAATAGCCAGGTAATGGAAGCAACCTAAATGCCCACAGACAGACGAATGGATAAAGATGTGGTACATATATAAAATGGGATATGACTCAACCATGAAAAGGAATGAAACTGGGTTGTTTGTAGAGAAGTCGGTGGATCTAGAGACTGTCATACAGAATGAAGTAAGTCAGAAAGAAACAAACAAATATTCTGTATTAATGCATGTATGTGGAACCTAGATATATGGTACAGATGAACAGGTTTGCAGGGCAGAAATAGAGAAACAGAGGTAGAGAACAAACGTATGGACACCAAGTCGGGGAAGCCATGGGGTGTTGTGGTCAGATGAGTTGGGAGATAGGTATTGACCTGTATATATGTATATGAATAAAATAAATAATCAATAATAACCTGCTGTATAGAAAAATAAATATAATTAAACTTCAAAATTTTTAGAAATAAAATTTAAAAATAAAACAGAAAAAAGTTCTTCCCTTCACACAGATGTATTTCTATGAATGAATTATTTCCATGCTTATATCAATAAATACATAAAAGATGAATAAATTCTAACTTGAACGAAAAAAGAAAAAAAAAAAAACCTGAACCCAGCAGTTATACAGAGGAAAACCCTATCAGTGCACTTGCTCCAGCGGTAAACAATTCTGAAATTGGTCAGAGGTGGGGAATCATCTCCCATACAGCCAGCATCCCGGCCCCTCCACGCAAGGAGCGTCCTCATTGCAAAGCTGGGGGACCGTGCCGAGGCCTCTGTGAGTAAACGTGAGCTGAGCCCCAGGCCAGCTGTTGCTGAACTGTTCCAACCCTTCCCAGGTAAAACACCTGAATATGTACAAGGGCTTGAAAGCCTAGAGGAAGGGTCGTGGATCCACACCAGCGACAGCACGCAGGCCAACTTGGTGCCTGAAGGCCAGTGAGGATGGTCCTGGCCCCGGGCGCTCTTCTGGAAGCTTTCCATTTCCCTGCCTGAGATACCCCTCCTATCCCGGCCCCCACTCCCTTTTTTCCTTCCTCACCTAAGCCCGGAGAGAAATTCCAGCGGAAGTTATGGGTGACACATCCTCTTCTTTACAAGTGGCAGCCTGGCAACTCCTGCAGAAAGTCCAGCAGAGCCCCACTCACACCGGGCCACCAACAAAGCCGTGGACCCTCACACCCTCCCACCAGCACAGCCCCGAGACTGCTGACGGGGCAGAGAATATGGAGTCAGGCACAGCTGCAGGGGCTATTGCTGCCTGGAGTGCTGTTTCTATTGACCTCAACCCAGGCACACCTGGGGAGGGCTTGCCGGCAGTGTCAGGCTGCCCAGGTCAGCTAATCCTCAGCCCTCAGGGAATCACATTGCAGAAAATGGACCTCGCTAAGACAGAATATTAGCCAAGGAAAAAAAGGACACAATGCCATTTGCAGCCCCGTAGATGAGTCTACAGGTAATCACGTGACTTGTAGTAAGTCAGAAAGTGAAAGACACATATCGTAGGATATCACTTATAGGTGTTACCTAAAAACGGATACCAGGGCAGATATTTCCACGGAGAAGGGCAATCACAGATTCATTAAACAAACTTATGGTTCACCAATGGAAAGGAGTGAGGATTCGATTCATTACGATATTGGGGTTAAGAGACATATACAAACACAGGTGAAATATATAATCACCAAAGACCTACGGAATGCCAAGAGAAGACTACTCAACATTCTGTCATAACGTACATGGGAAAAGGGTCCCAGGAAGAACAGACATATGTATATGTGTAAGAGAACCACATCTTGCACACCTACCACAAGCCAAACGTTGTAATCAAACTTGCTGTAATAAAAAATTAAAAATTAAATTAAAAACACGAACAAGAAGTAGTGAGACAAACTTGAGGGTCTTTCTCCTGGCACATTCCATTCTAAATTCCAATCTAGAACATGGCTTCCATTGAGGCTCTGTTGCCCTGGTAACCAGATTTGCTAAGGGAGAACTGCTGCCACCTTGTGGCCGTTTCACACAACAGCACCTTTAATCCCAGCGCTAATGGTCAGTGGATATTCCAAATCATTGCAGGCCTGTAAATGACACCTGCCCTGAAAACAAATCCTGGGGTCATATATCGACCAAAAAGTTCAAAAGACGTCCATATTTCAAAACGACAGTTTCAAGAGGCATATTTCACGCACATTAGTGTTCTGCTTCTTTTGCTTTCTTTCTTTTTTGGTTAAAAACAACGGGAATGGAAAAAGGCAACCCTCAGAATGGGCCAAAACGTTCGCAAACGAATCAATGGACAATGGTTTAATCTCCAACATATATAAACTGCTCACGCAGCTTAATATTAATAAAACAAACAACCCAATACAAAAATGGGCAGAAGATCTAAATAGACGTTTCTTCAAAGAAGTCACAGAGATGGCCAAGACGCACATGAAAATCTGCTCAACACCACTAATTATTAGAGAAATGCAAATCACAACGACAATGAGGTATCACCTCACACCTGTTAGAATCGGCATCATCAGAAAATCTACAAACAACAAATTCTGGGGAGGGTGTGGACAAAAGGAACCCTCTTCCACTATTAGTGGGAAGGTAAATTGATACAGTCACTATGGAGAACAGTATGGAGTTTCCTTAAAGAAACTAGAAATAGAATTACCATAGGATCCAGCAATCCCACTTCTGGGCATATACCCAGAGAAAAGCATAAATCAAAAACACACATTCACCACAATGTTCATTGCAGCACTATTTACAATAGCCAGCTAATGGAAGCAACCTAAATGCCCACAGACAGACGAATGGATAAAGATGTGGTACATATATAAAATGGAATATGACTCAGCCATGAAAAGGAATGAAACTGGGTTGTTTGTAGAGAAGTCGGTGGATCTAGAGACTGTCATACAGAATGAAGTAAGTCAGAAAGAGCAAAAGAAATATTCTGTATTAATGCATGTATGTGGAACCTAGATATATGGTACAGATGAACAGGTTTGCAGGGCAGAAATAGAGAAACAGAGGTAGAGAACAAACGTATGGACACCAAGTGGGGGAAGCCATGGGGTGTTGGTGGTCAGATGAGTTGGGAGATAGGTATTGACCTGTATATATGTATATGAATAAAATAGATAACTAATAATAACCTGCTGTATAGAAAAATAAATATAATTAAACTTCAAAATTTTAGAAATGAAATTTAAAAATAAAACAGAAAAAAGTTCTTCCCTTCACACAGATGTATTTCTATGAATGAATTATTTCCATGCTTATATCAGTAAATACATAAAAGATGAATGAATTCTAACTTGAACCAAAAAAGAAAACAAAAAACCTGAACCCAGCAGTTATACAGAGGAAAACCCTATCAGGGCACTTGCTCCAGCGGTAAACAATTCTGAAATTGGTCAGAGGTGGGGAATCATCTCCCATACAGCCAGCAGCCCGGCCCCTCCATGCAAGGAGCATCCTCATTGCAAAGCTGGGGGACCGTGCCGGGGCCTCTGTGAGTAAACGTGAGCAGAGCCCAAGGCCAGCTGTTGCTGAACTGTTCCCACCCTTCCCAGGTAAAACACCTGAATATGTACAAGGGCTTGAAAGCCTAGAGGAAGGGTCGTGGAGCCACACCAGCGACAGCACGCAGGCCAACTTGGTGCCTGCAGGCAAGCCAGGATGGTCCTGGCCCCGGGCGCTCTTCTGGAAGCTTTCCATTTCCCTGCCTGAGATACCCCTCCTGTCCCGGCACCCACTCCTTTTTTTCCTTCCTCACCTCAGCCCGGAGAGAAATTCCAGCGGAAGTTATGGGTGACACATCCTCTTCTTTACAAGTGGCAGCCTGGCAACTCCTGCAGAAAGTCCAGCAGAGCCCCACTCACACCGGGCCACCAACAAAGCGGTGGACCATCACACCCTCCCACCAGCACAGCCCCGAGACTGCTGACGGGGCAGAGAATATGGAGTCAGGCACAGCTGCAGGGGCTATTGCTGCCTGGAGTGCTGTTTCTATTGACCTCAACCCAGGCACACCTGGGGAGGGCTTGCCGGCAGGGTCAGGCTGCCCAGGTCAGCTAATCCTCAGCCCTCAGGGAATCACATTGCAGAAAATGGACCTCGCTAAGACAGAATATTAGCCAAGGAAAAAACGGACACAATGCCATTTGCAGCCCCGTAGATGAGTCTACAGGTAATCACGTGACTTGTAGTAAGTCAGAAAGTGAAAGACACATATCGTAGGATATCACTTACAGGTGTTACCTAAAAACGGATACCAGGGCAGATATTTCCACGGAAAAGGGAAATCACAGATTCATTAAACAAACTTATGGTTCACCAATGGAAAGGTGTGAGGATTGGATTCATTACGATATTGGGGTTAAGAGACATATACAAACACAGGTGAAATATATAATCACCAAAGACCTACGGAATGCCAAAAGAAGACTACTCAACATTCTGTCATAACGTACATGGGAAAAGGGTCCCAGGAAGAACAGACATATGTATATGTGTAAAAGAAGCACATCTTGCACACCTACAAAAAGCCAAACGATGTAATCAAACTTGCTGTAATAAAATATTAAAAATTAAATTAAAAACACGAACAAGAAGTAGTGAGACAAACTTGAGGGGCTTTCTCCTGGCACATTCCATTCTAAATTCCAATCTAGAACACGGCTTCCATTGAGGCTCTGTTGCCCTAGTAACCAGATTTGCTAAGGGAGAACTGCTGCCACCTTGTGGCCGCTTCACACAACAGCAGCTTTAATCCCAGCGCTAATGGTCAGTGGATATTCCAAATCATTGCAGGCCTGTAAATGACACCTGCCCTGAAAACAAATCCTGGGGTCATATATCGACCAAAATGTTCAAAAGACGTCCATATTTCAAAACGACAGTTTCAAGAGGAATATTTCACGCACATTAGTGTTCTGCTTCTTTTGCTTTCTTTCTTTTTTGGTTAAAAAAAACGGGAATGGAAAAAGGCATCCCTCAGAATGGGCGAAAACGTTCGCAAATGAATCAATGGACAAAGGTTTAATCTCCAATATATATAAACAGCTCACGCAGCTTAATATTAATAAAACAAACAACCCTAATACAAATATGGGCAGAAGATCTAAATAGACGTTTCTTCAAAGCAGTCACAGAGACGGCCAAGACGCACATGAAAAGCTGCTCAACACCACTAATTATTAGAGAAATGCAAATCAAAATGACAATGAGGTATCACCTCACACCTGTTAGAATCGGCATCATCAGAAAATCTACAAACAACAAATTCTGGGGAGGGTGTGGACAAAAGGAACCCTCTTCCACTATTGGTGGGAAGGTAAATTGATACAGTCACTATGGAGAACAGTATGGAGTTTCCTTAAAGAAACTAGAAATAGAATTACCATAGGATCCAGCAATCCCACTTCTGGGCATATACCCAGAGACAACCATAAATCAAAAACACACATTCACCACAATGTTCATTGCAGCACTATTTACAATAGCCAGGTAATGGAAGCAACCTAAATGCCCACAGACAGACGAATGGATAAAGATGTGGTACATATATAAAATGGAATATGACTCAGCCATGAAACGGAATGAAACTGGGTTTTTTGTAGAGAAGTCGGTGGATCTAGAGACTGTCATACAGAATGAAGTAAGTCAGAAAGAGCAAAACAAATATTCTGTATTAATGCATGTATGTGGAACCTAGATATATGGTACAGATGAACAGGTTTGCAGGACAGAAATAGAGAAACAGAGGTAGAGAACAAACGTATGGACACCAAGTCGGGGAAGCCATGGGGTGTTGGTGGTCAGATGAGTTGGGAGATAGGTATTGACCTGTATATATGTATATGAATAAAATAAATAATCAATAATAACCTGCTGTATAGAAAAATAAATATAATTAAACTTCAAAATTTTTAGAAATAAAATTTAAAAATAAAACAGAAAAAAGTTCTTCCCTTCACACAGATGTATTTCTATGAATGAATTATTTCCATGCTTATATCAATAAATACATAAAAGATGAATAAATTCTAACTTGAACCCAAAAAGAAAAAAAAAAAACCTGAACCGAGCAGTTATACAGAGGAAAACACTATCAGGGCACTTGCTCCAGCGGTAAACAATTCTGAAATTGGTCAGAGGTGGGGAATCATCTCCCATACAGCCAGCAGCCCGGCCCCCCCACTCAAGGAGCATCCTCATTGCAAAGCTGGGGGACCGTGCCGAGGCCTCTGTGAGTAAACGTGAGCTGAGCCCCAGGCCAGCTGCTGCTGAACTGTTCCCACCCTTCCCAGGTAAAACACCTGAATATGTACAAGGGCTTGAAAGCCTAGAGGAAGGGTCGTGGAGCCACACCAGCGACAACACGCAGGCCAACTTGGTGCCTGCAGGCCAGCCAGGATGGTCCTGGCCCCGGGCGCTCTTCTGGAAGCTTTCCATTTCCCTGCCTGAGATACCACTCCTGTCCCGGCCCCCACTCCTGTTTTTCCTTCCTCACCTCAGCCCGGAGAGAAATTCCAGCGGAACTTATGGGTGACACATCCTCTTCTTTACAAGTGGCAGCCTGGCAACTCCTGCAGAAAGTCCAGCAGAGCCCCACTCACACCGGGCCACCAACAAAGCCGTGGACCCTCACACCCTCCCACCAGCACAGCACCGAGACTGCTGACGGGGCAGAGAATATGGAGTCAGGCACAGCTGCAGGGGCTATTGCTGCCTGGAGTGCTGTTTCTATTGACCTCAACCCAGGCACACCTGGGGAGGGCTTGCCGGCAGGGTCAGGCTGCCCAGGTCATCTAATCCTCAGCCCTCAGGGAATCACATTGCAGAAAATGGACCTCGCTAAGACAGAATATTAGCCAAGGAAAAAAAGGACACAATGCCATTTGCAGCCCCGTAGATGAGTCTACAGGTAATCACGTGACTTGTAGTAAGTCAGAAACTGAAAGACACATATCGTAGGATATCACTTATAGGTGTTACCTAAAAACGGATACCAGGGCAGATATTTCCACGGAGAAGGGCAATAACAGATTCATTAAACAAACTTATGGTTCACCAATGGAAAGGTGTGAGGATGGGATTCATTACGATATTGGGGTTAAGAGACATATACAAACACAGGTGAAATATATAATCACCAAAGACCTACGGAATGCCAAGAGAAGACTACTCAACATTCTGTCATAACGTACATGGGAAAAGGGTCCCAGGAAGAACAGACATATGTATATGTGTAAAAGAACCACATCTTGCACACCTACAACAAGCCAAACGATGTAATTAAACTTGCTGTAATAAAAAATTAAATTAAAAACACGAACAAGAAGTAGTGAGACAAACTTGAGGGGCTTTCTCCTGGCACATTCCATTCTAAATTCCAATCTAGAACAAGGCTTCCATTGAGGTTCTGTTGCCCTAGTAAGCAGATTTGCTAAGGGAGAACTGCTGCCACCTTGTGGCCGTTTCACACAACAGCAGCTTTAATCCCAGCGCTAATGGTCAGTGGATATTCCAAATCATTGCAGGCCTGTAAATGACACCTGCCCTGAAAACAAATCCTGGGGTCATATATCGATCAAAAAGTTCAAAAGACGTCCATATTTCAAAACGACAGTTTCAAGAGGCATATTTCACGCACATTAGTGTTCTGCTTCTTTTGCTTTCTCTCTTTTCTGGTTAAAAACAATGGGAATGGAAAAAGGCAACCCTCAGAATGGGCGAAAACGTTCGCAAACGAATCAATGGACAAAGGTTTAATCTCCAATATATATAAACAGCTCACGCAGCTTAATATTAATAAAACAAACAACCCAATACAAATATGGGCAGAAGAGCTAAATAGACGTTTCTTCAAAGAAGTCACAGAGACGGCCAAGACGCACATGAAAAGCTGCTCAACACCACTAATTATTAGAGAAATGCAAATCAAAACGACAATGAGGTATCACCTCACACCTGTTAGAATCGGCATCATCAGAAAATCTACAAACAACAAATTCTGGGGAGGGTGTGGACAAAAGGAACCCTCTTCCACTATTGGTGGGAAGGTAAATTGTTACAGTCACTATGGAGAAGAGTATGGAGTTTCCTTAAAGAAACTAGAAATAGAATTACCATAGGATCCAGCAATCCCACTTCTGGGCATATACCCAGAGACAACCATAAATCAAAAACACACATTCACCACAATGTTCATTGCAGCACTATTTACAATAGCCAGGTAATGGAAGCAACCTAAATGCCCACAGACAGACGAATGGATAAAGATGTGGTACATATATAAAATGGGATATGACTCAACCATGAAAAGGAATGAAACTGGGTTGTTTGTAGAGAAGTCGGTGGATCTAGAGACTGTCATACAGAATGAAGTAAGTCAGAAAGAGCCAAACAAATATTCTGTATTAATGCATGTATGTGGAACCTAGATATATGGTACAGATGAACAGGTTTGCAGGGCAGAAATAGAGAAACAGAGGTAGAGAACAAACGTATGGACACCAAGTCGGGGAAGCCATGGGGTGTTGTGGTCAGATGAGTTGGGAGATAGGTATTGACCTGTATATATGTATATGAATAAAATAAATAATCAATAATAACCTGCTGTATAGAAAAATAAATATAATTAAACTTCAAAATTTTTAGAAATAAAATTTAAAAATAAAACAGAAAAAAGTTCTTCCCTTCACACAGATGTATTTCTATGAATGAATTATTTCCATGCTTATATCAATAAATACATAAAAAGATGAATAAATTCTAACTTGAACGAAAAAAGAAAAAAAAAAAACCTGAACCCAGCAGTTATACAGAGGAAAACCCTATCAGGGCACTTGCTCCAGCGGTAAACAATTCTGAAATTGGTCAGAGGTGGGGAATCATCTCCCATACAGCCAGCATCCCGGCCCCTCCACGCAAGGAGCGTCCTCATTGCAAAGCTGGGGGACCGTGCCGAGGCCTCTGTGAGTAAACGTGAGCTGAGCCCCAGGCCAGCTGTTGCTGAACTGTTCCAACCCTTCCCAGGTAAAACACCTGAATATGTACAAGGGCTTGAAAGCCTAGAGGAAGGGTCGTGGATCCACACCAGCGACAGCACGCAGGCCAACTTGGTGCCTGAAGGCCAGTGAGGATGGTCCTGGCCCCGGGCGCTCTTCTGGAAGCTTTCCATTTCCCTGCCTGAGATACCCCTCCTGTCCCGGCCCCCACTCCCTTTTTTCCTTCCTCACCTAAGCCCGGAGAGAAATTCCAGCGGAAGTTATGGGTGACACATCCTCTTCTTTACAAGTGGCAGCCTGGCAACTCCTGCAGAAAGTCCAGCAGAGCCCCACTCACACCGGGCCACCAACAAAGCCGTGGACCCTCACACCCTCCCACCAGCACAGCCCCGAGACTGCTGACGGGGCAGAGAATATGGAGTCAGGCACAGCTGCAGGGGCTATTGCTGCCTGGAGTGCTGTTTCTATTGACCTCAACCCAGGCACACCTGGGGAGGGCTTGCCGGCAGGGTCAGGCTGCCCAGGTCAGCTAATCCTCAGCCCTCAGGGAATCACATTGCAGAAAATGGACCTCCCTAAGACAGAATATTAGCCAAGGAAAAAAAGGACACAATGCCATTTGCAGCCCCGTAGATGAGTCTACAGGTAATCACGTGACTTGTAGTAAGTCAGAAACTGAAAGACACATATCGTAGGATATCACTTATAGGTGTTACCTAAAAACGGATACCAGGGCAGATATTTCCACGGAGAAGGGCAATCACAGATTCATTAAACAAACTTATGGTTCACCAATGGAAAGGTGTGAGGATTGGATTCATTACGATATTGGGGTTAAGAGACATATACAAACACAGGTGAAATATATAATCACCAAAGACCTACGGAATGCCAAGAGAAGACTACTCAACATTCTGTCATAATGTACATGGGAAAAGGGTCCCAGGAAGAACAGACATATGTATATGTGTCAAAGAACCACATCTCGCACACCTACAACAAGCCAAATGATGTAATCAAACTTGCTGTAATAAAAAATTAAAAATTAAATTAAAAACACAAACAAGAAGTAGTGAGACAAACTTGAGGGGCTTTCTCCTGGCACATTCCATTCTAAATTCCAATCTAGAACACGGCTTCCATTGAGGCTCTGTTGCCCTAGTAACCAGATTTGCTAAGGGAGAACTGCTGCCACCTTGTGGCCGTTTCACACAACAGCAGCTTTAATCCCAGCGCTAATGGTCAGTGGATATTCCAAATCATTGCAGGCCTGTAAATGACACCTGCCCTGAAAACAAATCCTGGGGTCATATATCAACCAAAAAGTTCAAAAGACGTCCATATTTCAAAACGACAGTTTCAAGAGGCACATTTCACGCACATTAGTGTTCTGCTTCTTTTGCTTTCTTTCTTTTCTGGTTAAAAACAACGGGAATGGAAAAAGGCAACCCTCAGAATGGGCGAAAACGTTCGCAAACGAATCAATGGACAAAGGTTTAATCTCCAATATATATAAACACCTCACGCAGCTTAATATTAATAAAACAAACAACCCAATACAAATATGGGCAGAAGATCTAAATAGACGTTTCTTCAAAGAAGTCACAGAGACGGCCAAGACGCACATGAAAAGCTGCTCAACACCACTAATTATTAGAGAAATGCAAATCAAAACGACAATGAGGTATCACCTCACACCTGTTAGAATCGGCATCATCAGAAAATCTACAAACAACAAATTCTGGGGAGGGTGTGGACAAAAGGAACCCTCTTCCACTATTGGTGGGAAGGTAAATTGTTACAGTCACTATGGAGAAGAGTAAGGAGTTTCCTTAAAGAAACTAGAAATAGAATTACCATAGGATCCAGCAATCCCACTTCTGGGCATATACCCAGAGACAACCATAAATCAAAAACACACATTCACCACAATGTTCATTGCAGCACTATTTACAATAGCCAGGTAATGGAAGCAACCTAAATGCCCACAGACAGACGAATGGATAAAGATGTGGTACATATATAAAATGGGATATGACTCAGCAATGAAAAGGAATGAAACTGGGTTGTTTGTAGAGAAGTCGGTGAATCTAGAGACTGTCATACAGAATGAAGTAAGTCAGAAAGAGCCAAACAAATATTATGTATTAATGCATGTATGTGGAACCTAGATATATGGTACAGATGAACAGGTTTGCAGGGCAGAAATAGAGAAACAGAGGTAGAGAACAAACGTATGGACACCAAGTCGGGGAAGCCATGGGGTGTTGTGGTAAGATGAGTTGGGAGATAGGTATTGACCTGTATATATGTATATGAATAAAATAAATAATCAATAATAACCTGCTGTATAGAAAAATAAATATAATTAAACTTCAAAATTTTTAGAAATAAAATTTAAAAATAAAACAGAAAAAAGTTCTTCCCTTCACACAGATGTATTTCTATGAATGAATTATTTCCATGCTTATATCAATAAATACATAAAAGATGAATAAATTCTAACTTGAACCCAAAAAGAAAAAAAAAACCTGAACCCAGCAGTTATACAGAGGAAAACCCTATCAGGGCACTTGCTCCAGCGGTAAACAATTCTGAAATTGGTCAGAGGTGGGGAATCATCTCCCATACAGCCAGCAGCCCGGCCCCCCCACTCAAGGAGCATCCTCATTGCAAAGCTCGGGGACCGTGCCGAGGCCTCTGTGAGTAAACGTGAGCTGAGCCCCAGGCCAGCTGCTGCTGAACTGTTCCCACCCTTCCCAGGTAAAACACCTGAATATGTACAAGGGCTTGAAAGCCTAGAGGAAGGGTCGTGGAGCCACACCAGCGACAACACGCAGGCCAACTTGGTGCCTGCAGGCCAGCCAGGATGGTCCTGGCCCCGGGCGCTCTTCTGGAAGCTTTCCATTTCCCTGCCTGAGATACCCCTCCTGTCCCGGCCCCCACTCCTGTTTTTCCTTCCTCACCTCAGCCCGGAGAGAAATTCCAGCGGAACTTATGGGTGACACATCCTCTTCTTTACAAGTGGCAGCCTGGCAACTCCTGTAGAAAGTCCAGCAGAGCCCCACTCACACCGGGCCACCAACAAAGCCGTGGACCCTCACACCCTCCCACCAGCACAGCCCCGAGACTGCTGACGGGGCAGAGAATATGGAGTCAGGCACAGCTGCAGGGGCTATTGCTGCCTGGAGTGCTGTTTCTATTGACCTCAACCCAGGAACACCTGGGGAGGGCTTGCCGGCAGGGTCAGGCTGCCCAGGTCAGCTAATCCTCAGCCCTCAGGGAATCACATTGCAGAAAATGGACCTCGCTAAGACAGAATATTAGCCAAGGAAAAAAAGGACACAATGCCATTTGCAGCCCCGTAGATGAGTCTACAGGTAATCACGTGACTTGTAGTAAGTCAGAAGCTGAAAGACACATATCGTAGGATATCACTTATAGGTGTTACCTAAAAACGGATACCAGGGCAGATATTTCCACGGAGAAGGGCAATAACAGATTCATTAAACAAACTTATGGTTCACCAATGGAAAGGTGTGAGAATTGGATTCATTACGATATTGGGGTTAAGAGACATATACAAACACAGGTGAAATATATAATCACCAAAGACCTACGGAATGCCAAGAGAAGACTACTCAACATTCTGTCATAACGTACATGGGAAAAGGGTCCCAGGAAGAACAGACATATGTATATGTGTAAAAGAACCACATCTTGCACACCTACAACAAACCAAACGATGTAATTAAACTTGCTGTAATAAAAAATTAAATTAAAAACACGAACAAGAAGTAGTGAGACAAACTTGAGGGGCTTTCTCCTGGCACATTCAATTCTAAATTCCAATCTAGAACAGGGTTTCCATTGAGGCTCTGTTGCCCTGGTAACCAGATTTGCTAAGGGAGAACTGCTGCCACCTTGTGGCCGTTTCACACAACATCAGCTTTAATTCCAGCGCTAATGGTCAGTGGATATTCCAAATCATTGCTGGCCTGTAAATGACACCTGCCCTGAAAACAAATCCTGGGGTCATATATCGACCAAAAAGTTCAAAAGACGTCCATATTTCAAAACGACAGTTTCAAGAGGCATATTTAACGCACATTAGTGTTCTGCTTCTTTTGCTTTCTCTCTTTTCTGGTTAAAAACAACGGGAATGGAAAAAGGCAACCCTCAGAATGTGCGAAAACGTTCGCAAACGAATCAATGGACAAAGGTTTAATCTCCAATATATATAAACAGCTCACGCAGCTTAATATTAATAAAACAAATAACCCAATACAAATATGGGCAGAAGAGCTAAATAGACGTTTCTTCAAAGAAGTCACAGAGACGGCCAAGACGCACATGAAAAGCTGCTCAACACCACTAATTATTAGAGAAATGCAAATCAAAATGACAATGAGGTATCACCTCACACCTGTTAGAATCGGCATCATCAGAAAATCTACAAACAACAAATTCTGGGGAGGGTGTGGACAAAAGGAACCCTCTTCCACTATTGGTGGGAAGGTAAATTGTTACAGTCACTATGGAGAAGAGTATGGAGTTTCCTTAAAGAAACTAGAAATAGAATTACCATAGGATCCAGCAATCCCACTTCTGGGCATATACCCAGAGACAACCATAAATCAAAAACACACATTCACCACAATGTTCATTGCAGCACTATTTACAATAGCCAGGTAATGGAAGCAACCTAAATGCCCACAGACAGACGAATGGATAAAGATGTGGTACATATATAAAATGGGATATGACTCAGCCATGAAAAGGAATGAAACTGGGTTGTTTGTAGAGAAGTCGGTGGATCTAGAGACTGTCATACAGAATGAAGTAAGTCAGAAAGAGCCAAACAAATATTCTGTATTAATGCATGTATGTGGAACCTAGATATATGGTACAGATGAACAGGTTTGCAGGGCAGAAATAGAGAAACAGAGGTAGAGAACAAACGTATGGACACCAAGTCGGGGAAGCCATGGGGTGTTGTGGTCAGATGAGTTGGGAGATAGGTATTGACCTGTATATATGTATATGAATAAAATAAATAATCAATAATAACCTGCTGTATAGAAAAATAAATATAATTAAACTTCAAAATTTTTAGAAATAAAATTTAAAAATAAAACAGAAAAAAGTTCTTCCCTTCACACAGATGTATTTCTATGAATGAATTATTTCCATGCTTATATCAATAAATACATAAAAGATGAATAAATTCTAACTTGAACGAAAAAAGAAAAAAAAAAAACCTGAACCCAGCAGTTATACAGAGGAAAACCCTATCAGGGCACTTGCTCCAGCGGTAAACAATTCTGAAATTGGTCAGAGGTGGGGAATCATCTCCCATACAGCCAGCATCCCGGCCCCTCCACGCAAGGAGCGTCCTCATTGCAAAGCTGGGGGACCGTGCCGAGGCCTCTGTGAGTAAACGTGAGCAGAGCCCCAGGCCAGCTGTTGCTGAACTGTTCCAACCCTTCCCAGGTAAAACACCTGAATATGTACAAGGGCTTGAAAGCCTAGAGGAAGGGTCGTGGATCCACACCAGCGACAGCACGCAGGCCAACTTGGTGCCTGAAGGCCAGTGAGGATGGTCCTGGCCCCGGGCACTCTTCTGGAAGCTTTCCATTTCCCTGCCTGAGATACCCCTCCTGTCCCGGCCCCCACTCCTTTTTTTCCTTCCTCACCTAAGCCCGGAGAGAAATTCCAGCAGAAGTTATGGGTGACACATCCTCTTCTTTACAAGTGGCAGCCTGGCAACTCCTGCAGAAAGTCCAGCAGAGCCCCACTCACACCGGGCCACCAACAAAGCCGTGGACCCTCACACCCTCCCACCAGCACAGCCCCGAGACTGCTGACGGGGCAGAGAATATGGAGTCAGGCACAGCTGCAGGGGCTATTGCTGCCTGGAGTGCTGTTTCTATTGACCTCAACCCAGGCACACTTGGGGAGGGCTTGCCGGCAGGGTCAGGCTGCCCAGGTCAGCTAATCCTCAGCCCTCAGGGAATCACATTGCAGAAAATGGACCTCGCTAAGACAGAATATTAGCCAAGGAAAAAAAGGACACAATGCCATTTGCAGCCCCGTAGATGAGTCTACAGGTAATCACGTGACTTGTAGTAAGTCAGAAAGTGAAAGACACATATCGTAGGATATCACTTATAGGTGTTACCTAAAAACAGATACCAGGGCAGATATTTCCACGGAGAAGGGCAATCACAGATTCATTAAACAAACTTATGGTTCACCAATGGAAAGGTGTGAGGATTGGATTCATTACGATATTGGGGTTAAGAGACATATACAAACACAGGTGAAATATATAATCACCAAAGACCTACGGAATGTCAAGAGAAGACTACTCAACATTCTGTCATAACGTATATGGGAAAAGGGTCCCAGGAAGAACAGACATATGTATATGTGTAAAAGAACCACATCTTGCACACCTACAACAAGCCAAATGATGTAATCAAACTTGCTGTAATAAAAAATTAAAAATTAAATTAAAAACACGAACAAGAAGTAGTGAGACAAACTTGAGGGGCTTTCTCCTGGCACATTCCATTCTAAATTCCAATCTAGAACACGGCTTCCATTGAGGCTCTGTTGCCCTAGTAAGCAGATTTGCTAAGGGAGAACTGCTGCCACCTTGTGGCCGTTTCACACAACAGCAGCTTTAATCCCAGCGCTAATGGTCAGTGGATATTCCAAATCATTGCAGGCCTGTAAATGACACCTGCCCTGAAAACAAATCCTGGGGTCATATATCGACCAAAAAGTTCAAAAGACGTCCATATTTCAAAACGACAGTTTCAAGAGGCATATTTAACGCACATTAGTGTTCTGCTTCTTTTGCTTTCTCTCTTTTCTGGTTAAAAACAACGGGAATGGAAAAAGGCAACCCTCAGAATGGGCGAAAACGTTCGCAAACGAATCAATGGACAAAGGTTTAATCTCCAATATATATAAACAGCTCACGCAGCTTAATATTAATAAAACAAACAACCCAATACAAATATGGGCAGAAGATCTAAATAGACGTTTCTTCAAAGAAGTCACAGAGACGGCCAAGACGCACATGAAAAGCTGCTCAACACCACTAATTATTAGAGAAATGCAAATCAAAACGATAATGAGGTATCACCTCACACCTGTTAGAATCGGCATCATCAGAAAATCTACAAACAACAAATTCTGGGGAGGGTGTGGACAAAAGGAACCCTCTTCCACTATTGGTGGGAAGGTAAATTGTTACAGTCACTATGGAGAAGAGTATGGAGTTTCCTTAAAGAAACTAGAAATAGAATTACCATAGGATCCAGCAATCCCACTTCTGGGCATATACCCAGAGACAACCATAAATCAAAAACACATATTCACCACAATGTTCATTGCAGCACTATTTACAATAGCCAGGTAATGGAAGCAACCTAAATGCCCACAGACAGACGAATGGATAAAGATGTGGTACATATATAAAATGGGATATGACTCAGCCATGAAAAGGAATGAAACTGGGTTGTCTGTAGAGAAGTCGGTGGATCTAGAGACTGTCATACAGAATGAAGTAAGTCAGAAAGAGCCAAACAAATATTCTGTATTAATGCATGTATGTGGAACCTAGATATATGGTACAGATGAACAGGTTTGCAGGGCAGAAATAGAGAAAAAGAGGTAGAGAACAAACGTATGGACACCAAGTGGGGGAAGCCATGGGGTGTTGGTGGTCAGATGAGTTGGGAGATAGGTATTGACCTGTATATATGTATATGAATAAAATAAATAATCAATAATAACCTGCTGTATAGAAAAATAAATATAATTAAACTTCAAAATTTTTAGAAATAAAATTTAAAAATAAAACAGAAAAAAGTTCTTCCCTTCACACAGATGTATTTATATGAATGAATTATTTCCATGCTTATATCAGTAAATACATAAAAGATGAATGAATTCTAACTTGAACCAAAAAAGAAAAAAAAAATCCTGAACCCAGCAGTTATACAGAGGAAAACCCTATGAGGGCACTTGCTCCAGCGGTAAACAATTCTGAAATTGGTCAGAGGTGTGGAATCATCTCCCATACAGCCAGCAGCCCGGCCCCTCCACGCAAGGAGCGTCCTCATTGCAAAGCTGGGGGACCGTGCCGAGGCTTCTGTGAGTAAACGTGAGCTGAGCCCAAGGCCAGCTGCTGCTGAACTGTTCCCACCCTTCCCAGGTAAAACACCTGAATATGTACAAGGGCTTGAAAACCTAGAGGAAGGGTCGTGGAGCCACACCAGTGACAGCACGCAGGCCAACTTGGTGCCTGCAGGCCAGCCAGGATGGTCCTGGACCCAGGCGCTCTTCTGGAAGCTTTCCATTTCCCTACCTGAGATACCCCTCCTGTCCCGGCCCCCACTCCTTTTTTTCCTTCCTCACCTCAGCCCGGAGAGAAATTCCAGCGGAAGTTATGGGTGACACATCCTCTTCTTTACAGGTGGCAGCCTGGCAACTCCTGCAGAAAGTCCAGCAGATCCCCACTCACACCGGGCCACCAAAAAAGCCGTGGACCCTCACACCCTCCCACCAGCACAGCACCGAGACTGCTGACGGGGCAGAGAATATGGAGTCAGGCACAGCTGCAGGGGCTATTGTTACCTGGAGTGCTGTTTCTATTGACCTCGACCCAGGCACACCTGGGGAGGGCTTGCCGGCAGGGTCAGGCTGCCCAGGTCAGCTAATCCTCAGCCCTCAGGGAATCACATTGCAGAAAATGGACCTCGCTAAGACAGAATATTAGCCAAGGAAAAAAAGGACACAATGCCATTTGCAGCCCCGTAGATGAGTCTACAGGTAATCATGTGACTTGTAGTAAGTCAGAAAGTGAAAGACACATATCGTAGGATATCACTTATAGGTGTTACCTAAAAACGGATACCAGGGAAGATATTTCCACGGAGAAGGGCAATCACAGATTCATTAAACAAACTTATGGTTCACCAATGGAAAGGAGTGAGGATTCGATTCATTACGATATTGGGGTTAAGAGACATATACAAACACAGGTGAAATATATAATCACCAAAGACCTACGGAATGCCAAGAGAAGACTACTCAACATTCTGTCATAACGTACATGGGAAAAGGGTCCCAGGAAGAACAGACATATGTATATGTGTAAGAGAACCACATCTTGCACACCTACCACAAGCCAAACGTTGTAATCAAACTTGCTGTAATAAAAAATTAAAAATTAAATTAAAAACACGAACAAGAAGTAGTGAGACAAACTTGAGGGGCTTTCTCCTGGCACATTCCATTCTAAATTCCAATCTAGAACATGGCTTCCATTGAGGCTCTGTTGCCCTGGTAACCAGATTTGCTAAGGGAGAACTGCTGCCACCTTGTGGCCGTTTCACACAACATCAGCTTTAATCCCAGCGCTAATGGTCAGTGGATATTCCAAATCATTGCTGGCCTGTAAATGACACCTGCCCTGAAAACAAATCCTGGGGTCATATATCGACCAAAAAGTTCAAAAGACGTCCATATTTCAAAACGACAGTTTCAAGAGGCATATTTCACGCACATTAGTGTTCTGCTTCTTTTGCTTTCTTTCTTTTTTGGTTAAAAAAAAAAACGGGAATGGAAAAAGGCAACCCTCAGAATGGGCCAAAACGTACGCAAACGAATCAATGGACAATGGTTTAATCTCCAACATATATAAACTGCTCACGCAGCTTAATATTAATAAAACAAACAACCCAATACAAAAATGGGCAGAAGATCTAAATAGACGTTTCTTCAAAGAAGTCACAGAGACGGCCAAGACGCACATGAAAATCTGCTCAACACCACTAATTATTAGAGAAATGCAAATCACAACGACAATGAGGTATCACCTCACACCTGTTAGAATCGGCATCATCAGAAAATCTACAAACAACAAATTCTGGGGAGGGTGTGGACAAAAGGAACCCTCTTCCACTATTAGTGGGAAGGTAAATTGATACAGTCACTATGGAGAACAGTATGGAGTTTCCTTAAAGAAACTAGAAATAGAATTACCATAGGATCCAGCAATCCCACTTCTGGGCATATACCCAGAGAAAAGCATAAATCAAAAACACACATTCACCACAATGTTCATTGCAGCACTATTTACAATAGCCAGGTAATGGAAGCAACCTAAATGCCCACAGACAGACGAATGGATAAAGATGTGGTACATATATAAAATGGAATATGACTCAGCCATGAAAAGGAATGAAACTGGGTTGTTTGTAGAGAAGTCGGTGGATCTAGAGACTGTCATACAGAATGAAGTAAGTCAGAAAGAGCCAAACAAATATTCTGTATTAATGCATGTATGTGGAACCTAGATATATGGTACAGATGAACAGGTTTGCAGGGCAGAAATAGAGAAACAGAGGTCGAGAACAAACGTATGGACACCAAGTGGGGGAAGCCATGGGGTGTTGGTGGTCAGATGAGTTGGGAGATAGGTATTGACCTGTATATATGTATATGAATCAAATAGATAACTAATAATAACCTGCTGTATAGAAAAATAAATATAATTAAACTTCAAAATTTTAGAAATGAAATTTAAAAATAAAACAGAAAAAAGTTCTTCCCTTCACACAGATGTATTTCTATGAATGAATTATTTCCATGCTTATATCAGTAAATACATAAAAGATGAATGAATTCTAACTTGAACCAAAAAAGAAAAAAAAAATCCTGAACCCAGCAGTTATACAGAGGAAAACCCTATCAGGGCACTTGCTCCAGCGGTAAACAATTCTGAAATTGGTCAGAGGTGTGGAATCATCTCCCATACAGCCAGCAGCCCGGCCCCTCCACGCAAGGAGCGTCCTCATTGCAAAGCTGGGGACCGTGCCGAGGCTTCTGTGAGTAAACGTGAGCTGAGCCCAAGGCCAGCTGCTGCTGAACTGTTCCCACCCTTCCCAGGTAAAACACCTGAATATGTACAAGGGCTTGAAAGCCTAGAGGAAGGGTCGTGGAGCCACACCAGTGACAGCACGCAGGCCAACTTGGTGCCTGCAGGCCAGCCAGGATGGTCCTGGACCCAGGCGCTCTTCTGGAAGCTTTCCATTTCCCTACCTGAGATACCCCTCCTGTCCCGGCCCCCACTCCTTTTTTTCCTTCCTCACCTCAGCCCGGAGAGAAATTCCAGCGGAAGTTATGGGTGACACATCCTCTTCTTTACAGGTGGCAGCCTGGCAACTCCTGCAGAAAGTCCAGCAGATCCCCACTCACACCGGGCCACCAAAAAAGCCGTGGACCCTCACACCCTCCCACCAGCACAGCACCGAGACTGCTGACGGGGCAGAGAATATGGAGTCAGGCACAGCTGCAGGGGCTATTGTTACCTGGAGTGCTGTTTCTATTGACCTCGACCCAGGCACACCTGGGGAGGGCTTGCCGGCAGGGTCAGGCTGCCCAGGTCAGCTAATCCTCAGCCCTCAGGGAATCACATTGCAGAAAATGGACCTCGCTAAGACAGAATATTAGCCAAGGAAAAAAAGGACACAATGCCATTTGCAGCCCCGTAGATGAGTCTACAGGTAATCATGTGACTTGTAGTAAGTCAGAAAGTGAAAGACACATATCGTAGGATATCACTTATAGGTGTTACCTAAAAACGGATACCAGGGAAGATATTTCCACGGAGAAGGGCAATCACAGATTCATTAAACAAACTTATGGTTCACCAATGGAAAGGAGTGAGGATTCGATTCATTACGATATTGGGGTTAAGAGACATATACAAACACAGGTGAAATATATAATCACCAAAGACCTACGGAATGCCAAGAGAAGACTACTCAACATTCTGTCATAACGTACATGGGAAAAGGGTCCCAGGAAGAACAGACATATGTATATGTGTAAGAGAACCACATCTTGCACACCTACCACAAGCCAAACGTTGTAATCAAACTTGCTGTAATAAAAAATTAAAAATTAAATTAAAAACACGAACAAGAAGTAGTGAGACAAACTTGAGGGGCTTTCTCCTGGCACATTCCATTCTAAATTCCAATCTAGAACATGGCTTCCATTGAGGCTCTGTTGCCCTGGTAACCAGATTTGCTAAGGGAGAACTGCTGCCACCTTGTGGCCGTTTCACACAACATCAGCTTTAATCCCAGCGCTAATGGTCAGTGGATATTCCAAATCATTGCTGGCCTGTAAATGACACCTGCCCTGAAAACAAATCCTGGGGTCATATATCGACCAAAAAGTTCAAAAGACGTCCATATTTCAAAACGACAGTTTCAAGAGGCATATTTCACGCACATTAGTGTTCTGCTTCTTTTGCTTTCTTTCTTTTTTGGTTAAAAAAAAAACGGGAATGGAAAAAGGCAACCCTCAGAATGGGCCAAAACGTTCGCAAACGAATCAATGGACAATGGTTTAATCTCCAACATATATAAACTGCTCACGCAGCTTAATATTAATAAAACAAACAACCCAATACAAAAATGGGCAGAAGATCTAAATAGACGTTTCTTCAAAGAAGTCACAGAGACGGCCAAGACGCACATGAAAATCTGCTCAACACCACTAATTATTAGAGAAATGCAAATCACAACGACAATGAGGTATCACCTCACACCTGTTAGAATCGGCATCATCAGAAAATCTACAAACAACAAATTCTGGGGAGGGTGTGGACAAAAGGAACCCTCTTCCACTATTAGTGGGAAGGTAAATTGATACAGTCACTATGGAGAACAGTATGGAGTTTCCTTAAAGAAACTAGAAATAGAATTACCATAGGATCCAGCAATCCCACTTCTGGGCATATACCCAGAGAAAAGCATAAATCAAAAACACACATTCACCACAATGTTCATTGCAGCACTATTTACAATAGCCAGGTAATGGAAGCAACCTAAATGCCCACAGACAGACGAATGGATAAAGATGTGGTACATATATAAAATGGAATATGACTCAGCCATGAAAAGGAATGAAACTGGGTTGTTTGTAGAGAAGTCGGTGGATCTAGAGACTGTCATACAGAATGAAGTAAGTCAGAAAGAGCCAAACAAATATTCTGTATTAATGCATGTATGTGGAACCTAGATATATGGTACAGATGAACAGGTTTGCAGGGCAGAAATAGAGAAACAGAGGTCGAGAACAAACGTATGGACACCAAGTGGGGGAAGCCATGGGGTGTTGGTGGTCAGATGAGTTGGGAGACAGGTATTGACCTGTATATATGTATATGAATCAAATAGATAACTAATAATAACCTGCTGTATAGAAAAATAAATATAATTAAACTTCAAAATTTTAGAAATGAAATTTAAAAATAAAACAGAAAAAATTTCTTCCCTTCACACAGATGTATTTCTATGAATGAATTATTTCCATGCTTATATCAGTAAATACATAAAAGATGAATGAATTCTAACTTCAACCAAAAAAGAAAACAAAAAACCTGAACCCAGCAGTTATACAGAGGAAAACCCTATCAGGGCACTTGCTCCAGCGGTAAACAATTCTGAAATTGGTCAGAGGTGGGGAATCATCTCCCATACAGCCAGCAGCCCGGCCCCTCCACGCAAGGAGCGTCCTCATTGCAAAGCTGGGGGACCGTGCCGGGGCCTCTGTGAGTAAACGTGAGCAGAGCCCCAGGCCAGCTGTTGCTGAACTGTTCCCACCCTTCCCAGGTAAAACACCTGAATATGTACAAGGGCTTGAAAGCCTAGAGGAAGGGTCGTGGAGCCACACCAGCGACAGCACGCAGGCCAACTTGGTGCCTGCAGGCCAGCCAGGATGGTCCTGGCCCCGGGCGCTCTTCTGGAAGCTTTCCATTTCCCTGCCTGAGATACCCCTCCTGTCCCGGCCCCCACTCCTTTTTTTCCTTCCTCACCTCAGCCCGGAGAGAAATTCCAGCGGAAGTTATGGGTGACACATCCTCTTCTTTACAAGTGGCAGCCTGGCAACCCCTGCAGAAAGTCCAGCAGAGCCCCACTCACACCGGGCCACCAACAAAGCCGTGGACCCTCACACCCTCCCACCAGCACAGCACCGAGACTGCTGACGGGGCAGAGAATATGGAGTCAGGCACAGCTGCAGGGGCTATTGCTGCCTGGAGTGCTGTTTCTATTGACCTCAACCCAGGCACACCTGGCGAGGGCTTGCCGGCAGGGTCAGGCTGCCCAGGTCAGCTAATCCTCAGCCCTCAGGGAATCACATTGCAGAAAATGGACCTCGCTAAGACAGAATATTAGCCAAGGAAAAAAAGGACACAATGCCATTTGCAGCCCCGTAGATGAGTCTACAGGTAATCACGTGACTTGTAGTAAGTCAGAAAGTGAAAGACACATATCGTAGGATATCACTTATAGGTGTTACCTAAAAACGGATACCAGGGCAGATATTTCCACGGAAAAGGGCAATCACAGATTCATTAAACAAACTTATGGTTCACCAATGGAAAGGTGTGAGGATTGGATTCATTACGATATTGGTGTTAAGAGACATATACAAACACAGGTGAAATATATAATCACCAAAGACCTACGGAATGCCAAGAGAAGACTACTCAACATTCTGTCATAACGTACATGGGAAAAGGGTCCCAGGAAGAACAGACATATGTATATGTGTAAAAGAACCACATCTTGCACACCTACAACAAGCCAAACGATGTAATCAAACTTGCTGTAATCAAATATTAAAAATTAAATTAAAAACACGAACAAGAAGTAGTGAGACAAACTTGAGGTGCTTTCTCCTGGCACATTCCATTCTAAATTCCAATCTAGAACACGGCTTCCATTGAGGCTCTGTTGCCCTAGTAAGCAGATTTGCTAAGGGAGAACTGCTGCCACCTTGTGGCCGCTTCACACAACAGCAGCTTTAATCCCAGCGCTAATGGTCAGTGGATATTCCAAATCATTGCAGGCCTGTAAATGACACCTGCCCTGAAAACAAATCCTGGGGTCATATATCGACCAAAAAGTTCAAAAGACGTCCATATTTCAAAACGACAGTTTCAAGAGGAATATTTCACGCACATTAGTGTTCTGCTTCTTTTGCTTTCTTTCTTTTTTGGTTAAAAAAAACGGGAATGGAAAAAGGCATCCCTCAGAATGGGCGAAAACGTTCGCAAATGAATCAATGGACAAAGGTTTAATCTCCAATATATATAAACAGCTCACGCAGCTTAATATTAATAAAACAAACAACCCTAATACAAATATGGGCAGAAGATCTAAATAGACGTTTCTTCAAAGAAGTCACAGAGACGGCCAAGACGCACATGAAAAGCTGCTCAACACCACTAATTATTAGAGAAATGCAAATCAAAACGACAATGAGGTATCACCTCACACCTGTTAGAATCGGCATCATCAGAAAATCTACAAACAACAAATTCTGGGGAGGGTGTGGACAAAAGGAACCCTCTTCCACTATTGGTGGGAAGGTAAATTGATACAGTCACTATGGAGAACAGTATGGAGTTTCCTTAAAGAAACTAGAAATAGAATTACCATAGGATCCAGCAATCCCACTTCTGGGCATATACCCAGAGACAACCATAAATCAAAAACACACATTCACCACAATGTTCATTGCAGCACTATTTACAATAGCCAGGTAATGGAAGCAACCTAAATGCCCACAGACAGACGAATGGATAAAGATATGGTACATATATAAAATGGAATATGACTCAGCCATGATAAGGAATGAAACTGGGTTGTTTGTAGAGAAGTCGGTGGATCTAGAGACTGTCATACAGAATGAACTACGTCAGAAAGAGCAAAACAAATATTCTGTATTAATGCATGTATGTGGAACCTACATATATGGTACAGATGAACAGGTTTGCAGGACAGAAATAGAGAAACAGAGGTAGAGAAAAAACGTATGGACACCAAGTCGGGGAAGCCATGGGGTGTTGTGGTCAGATGAGTTGGGAGATAGGTATTGACCTGTATATATGTATATGAATAAAATAAATAATCAATAATAACCTGCTGTATAGAAAAATAAATATAATTAAACTTCAAAATTTTTAGAAATAAAATTTAAAAATAAAACAGAAAAAAGTTCTTCCCTTCACACAGATGTATTTATATGAATGAATTATTTCCATGCTTATATCAATAAATACATAAAAGATGAATAAATTCTAACTTGAACCCAAAAAGAAAAAAAAAACCTGAACCGAGCAGTTCTACAGAGGAAAACCCTATGAGGGCACGTGCTCCAGCGGTAAACAATTCTGAAATTGGTCAGAGGTGGGGAATCATCTCCCATACAGCCAGCAGCCCGGCCCCCACACGCAACGAGCGTCCACATTGCAAAGCTGGGGGACCTTGCAGAGGCCTCTGTCAGTAAACGTGAGCTGAGCCCCAGGCCAGCTGTTGCTGAACTGTTCCCACCCTTCCCAGGTAAAACACCTGAATATGTACAAGGGCTTGAAAGCCTACAGGAAGGGTCGTGGATCCACACCAGCGACAGCACGCAGGCCAACTTGGTGCCTGAAGGCCAGCCAGGATGGTCCTGGCCCCGGGCGCTCTTCTGGAAGCTTTCCATTTCCCTGCCTGAGATACCCCTCCTGTCCCGGCCCCCACTCCTTTTTTTCCTTCCTCACCTAAGCCCGGAGAGAAATTCCAGCGGAAGTTATGGGTGACACATCCTCTTCTTTACAAGTGGCAGCCTGGCAACTCCTGCAGAAAGTCCAGCAGAGCCCCACTCACACCGGGCCACCAACAAAGCCGTGGACCCTCACACCCTCCCACCAGCACAGCCCCGAGACTGCTGACGGGGCAGAGAATATGGAGTCAGGCACAGCTGCAGGGGCTATTGCTGCCTGGAGTGCTGTTTCTATTGACCTCAACCCAGGCACACCTGGGGAGGGCTTGCCGGCAGGGTCAGGCTGCCCAGGTCAGCTAATCCTCAGCCCTCAGGGAATCACATTGCAGAAAATGGACCTCGCTAAGACAGAATATTAGCCAAGGAAAAAAAGGACACAATGCCATTTGCAGCCCCGTAGATGAGTCTACAGGTAATCACGGGACTTGTAGTAAGTCAGAAAGTGAAAGACAGATATCGTAGGATATCACTTATAGGTGTTACCTAAAAACGGATACCAGGGCAGATATTTCCACGGAGAAGGGCAATCACAGATTCATTAAACAAACTTATGGTTCACCAATGGAAAGGTGTGAGGATTGGATTCATTACGATATTGGTGTTAAGAGACATATACAAACACAGGTGAAATATATAATCACCAAAGACCTACGGAATGCCAAGAGAAGACTACTCAACATTCTGTCATAACGTACATGGGAAAAGGGTCCCAGGAAGAACAGACATATGTATATGTGTAAAAGAACCACATCTTGCACACCTACAACAAGCCAAACGATGTAATCAAACTTGCTGTAATAAAAAATTAAAAATTAACTTAAAAACACGAACAAGAAGTAGTGAGACAAACTTGAGGGGCTTTCTCCTGGCACATTCCATTCTAAATTCCAATCTAGAACACGGTTTCCATTGAGGCTCTGTTGCCCTAGTAAGCAGATTTGCTAAGGGAGAACTGCTGCCACCTTGTGGCCGCTTCACACAACAGCAGCTTTAATCCCAGCGCTAATGGTCAGTGGATATTCCAAATCATTGCAGGCCTGTAAATGACACCTGCCCTGAAAACAAATCCTGGGGTCATATATCGACCAAAAAGTTCAAAAGACGTCCATATTTCAAAACGACAGTTTCAAGAGGAATATTTCACGCACATTAGTGTTCTGCTTCTTTTGCTTTCTTTCTTTTTTGGTTAAAAACAACGGGAATGGAAAAAGGCAACCCTCAGAATGGGCGAAAACGTTCGCAAATGAATCAATGGACAAAGGTTTAATCTCCAATATATATAAACAGCTCACGCAGCTTAATATTAATAAAACAAACAACCCTAATACAAATATGGGCAGAAGATCTAAATAGACGTTTCTTCAAAGAAGTCACAGAGACGGCCAAGACGCACATGAAAAGCTGCTCAACACCACTAATTATTAGAGAAATGCAAATCAAAACGACAATGAGGTATCACCTCACACCTGTTAGAATCGGCATCATCAGAAAATCTACAAACAACAAATTCTGGGGAGGGTGTGGACAAAAGGAACCCTCTTCCACTATTGGTGGGAAGGTAAATTGTTACAGTCACTATGGAGAAGAGTATGGAGTTTCCTTAAAGAAACTAGAAATAGAATTACCATAGGATCCAGCAATCCCACTTCTGGGCATATACCCAGAGACAACCATAAATCAAAAACACACATTCACCACAATGTTCATTGCAGCACTATTTACAATAGCCAGGTAATGGAAGCAACCTAAATGCCCACAGACAGACGAATGGATAAAGATGTGGTACATATATAAAATGGGATATGACTCAGCCATGAAAAGGAATGAAATTGGGTTGTTTGTAGAGAAGTCGGTGGATCTAGAGACTGTCATACAGAATGAAGTAAGTCAGAAAGAGCAAAACAAATATTCTGTATTAATGCATGTATGTGGAACCTAGATATATGGTACAGATGAACAGGTTTGCAGGGCAGAAATAGAGAAACAGAGGTAGAGAACAAACGTATGGACAACAAGTCGGGGAAGCCATGGGGTGTTGTGGTCAGATGAGTTGGGAGATAGGTATTGACCTGTATATATGTATATGAATAAAATAAATAATCAATAATAACCTGCTGTATAGAAAAATAAATATAATTAAACTTCAAAATTTTTAGAAATAAAATTTAAAAATAAAACAGAAAAAAGTTCTTCCCTTCACACAGATGTATTTATATGAATGAATTATTTCCATGCTTATATCAATAAATACATAAAAGATGAATAAATTCTAACTTGAACCCAAAAAGAAAAAAAAAAACCTGAACCCAGCAGTTATACAGAGGAAAACCCTATGAGGGCACTTGCTCCAGCGGTAAACAATTCTGAAATTGGTCAGAGGTGGGGAATCATCTCCCATACAGCCAGCAGCCCGGCCCCCCCACTCAAGGAGCATCCTCATTGCAAAGCTGGGGGACCGTGCCGAGGCCTCTGTGAGTAAACGTGAGCAGAGCCACAGGCCAGCTGTTGCTGAACTGTTCCCACCCTTCCCAGGTAAAACACCTGAATATGTACAAGGGCTTGAAAGCCTAGAGGAAGGGTCGTGGATCCACACCAGCGACAGCACGCAGGCCAACTTGGTGCCTGAAGGCCAGCCAGTATGGTCCTGGCCCCGGGCGCTCTTCTGGAAGCTTTCCATTTCCCTGCCTGAGATACCCCTCCTGTCCCGGCCCCCACTCCTTTTTTTCCTTCCTCACCTAAGCCCGGAGAGAAATTCCAGCGGAAGTTATGGGTGACACATCCTCTTCTTTACAAGTGGCAGCCTGGCAACTCCTGCAGAAAGTCCAGCAGAGCCCCACTCACACCGGGCCACCAACAAAGCCGTGGACCCTCACACTCTCCCACCAGCACAGCCCCGAGACTGCTGACGGGGCAGAGAATATGGAGTCAGGCACAGCTGCAGGGGCTATTGCTGCCTGGAGTGCTGTTTCTATTGACCTCAACCCAGGCACACCTGGGGAGGGCTTGCCGGCAGGGTCAGGCTGCCCCGGTCAGCTAATCCTCAGCCCTCAGGGAATCACATTGCAGAAAATGGACCTCGCTAAGACAGAATATTAGCCAAGGAAAAAAAGGACACAATGCCATTTGCAGCCCCGTAGATGAGTCTACAGGTAATCACGTGACTTGTAGTAAGTCAGAAAGTGAAAGACACATATCGTAGGATATCACTTATAGGTGTTACCTAAAAACGGATACCAGGGCAGATATTTCCACGGAGAAGGGCAATCACAGATTCATTAAACAAACTTATGGTTCACCAATGGAAAGGTGTGAGGATTGGATTCATTACGATATTGGTGTTAAGAGACATATACAAACACAGGTGAAATATATAATCACCAAAGACCTACGGAATGCCAAGAGAAGACTACTCAACATTCTGTCATAACGTACATGGGAAAAGGGTCCCAGGAAGAACAGACATATGTATATGTGTAAAAGAACCACATCTTGCACACCTACAACAAGCCAAACGATGTAATCAAACTTGCTGTACTAAAAAATTAAAAATTAAATTAAAAACACGAACAAGAAGTACTGAGACAAACTTGAGGGGCTTTCTCCTGGCACATTCCATTCTAAATTCCAATCTAGAACACGGCTTCCATTGAGGCTCTGTTGCCCTAGTAAGCAGATTTGCTAAGGGAGAACTGCTGCCACCTAGTGGCCGCTTCACACAACAGCAGCTTTAATCCCAGCGCTAATGGTCAGTGGATATTCCAAATCATTGCAGGCCTGTAAATGACACCTGCCCTGAAAACAAATCCTGGGGTCATATATCGACCAAAAATTTCAAAAGACGTCCATATTTCAAAACGACAGTTTCAAGAGGCATATTTCACGCACATTAGTGTTCTGCTTCTTTTGCTTTCTTTCTTTTTTGGTTAAAAACAACGGGAATGGAAAAAGGCAACCCTCAGAATGGGCGAAAACGTTCACAAATGAATCAATGGACATAGGTTTAATCTCCAATATATATAAACAGCTCACGCAGCTTAATATTAATAAAACAAACAACCCTAATACAAATATGGGCAGAAGATCTAAATAGACGTTTCTTCAAAGAAGTCACAGAGACGGCCAAGACGCACATGAAAAGCTGCTCAACACCACTAATTATTAGAGAAATGCAAATCAAAACGACAATGAGGTATCACCTCACACCTGTTAGAATCGGCATCATCAGAAAATCTACAAACAACAAATTCTGGGGAGGGTGTGGACAAAAGGAACCCTCTTCCACTATTGGTGGGAAGGTAAATTGTTACAGTCACTATGGAGAAGGGTATGGAGTTTCCTTAAAGAAACTAGAAATAGAATTACCATAGGATCCAGCAATCCCACTTCTGGGCATATACCCAGAGACAACCATAAATCAAAAACACACATTCACCACAATGTTCATTGCAGCACTATTTACAATAGCCAGGTAATGGAAGCAACCTAAATGCCCACAGACAGACGAATGGATAAAGATGTGGTACATATATAAAATGGGATATGACTCAGCCATGAAAAGGAATGAAACTGGGTTGTTTGTAGAGAAGTCGGTGGATCTAGAGACTGTCATACAGAATGAAGTAAGTCAGAAAGAGCCAAACAAATATTCTGTATTAATGCATGTATGTGGAACCTAGATATATGGTACAGATGAACAGGTTTGCAGGGCAGAAATAGAGAAACAGAGGTAGAGAACAAACGTATGGACACCAAGTCGGGGAAGCCATGGGGTGTTGTGGTCAGATGAGTTGGGAGATAGGTATTGACCTGTATATATGTATATGAATAAAATAAATAATCAATAATAACATGCTGTATAGAAAAATAAATATAATTAAACTTCAAAATTTTTAGAAATAAAATTTAAAAATAAAACAGAAAAAAGTTCTTCCCTTCACACAGATGTATTTATATGAATGAATTATTTCCATGCTTATATCAATAAATACATAAAAGATGAATAAATTCTAACTTGAACCCAAAAAGAAAAAAAAACCTGAACCCAGCAGTTATACAGAGGAAAACCCTATGAGGGCACTTGCTCCAGCGGTAAACAATTCTGAAATTGGTCAGAGGTGGGGAATCATCTCCCATACAGCCAGCAGCCCGGCCCCCCCACTCAAGGAGCATCCTCATTGCAAAGCTGGGGGACCGTGCCGAGGCCTCTGTGAGTAAACGTGAGCAGAGCCCCAGGCCAGCTGTTGCTGAACTGTTCCCACCCTTCCCAGGTAAAACACCTGAATATGTACAAGGGCTTGAAAGACTAGAGGAAGGGTCGTGGAGCCACACCAGCGACAGCACGCAGGCCAACTTGGTGCCTGAAGGCCAGCCAGGATGGTCCTGGCCCTGGGCGCTCTTCTGGAAGCTTTCCATTTCCCTGCCTGAGATACCCCTCCTGTCCCGGCCCCCTCTCCATTTTTTCCTTCCTCACCTAAGCCCGGAGAGAAATTCCAGGGAAGTTATGGGTGACACATCCTCTTCTTTACAAGTGGCAGCCTGGCAACTCCTGCAGAAAGTCCAGCAGAGCCCCACTCACACCGGGCCACCAACAAAGCCATGGACCCTCACACCCTCCCACCAGCACAGCCCCGAGACTGCTGACGGGGCAGAGAATATGGAGTCAGGCACAGCTGCAGGGGCTATTGCTGCCTGGAGTGCTGTTTCTATTGACCTCAACCCAGGCACACCTGGGGAGGGCTTGCCGGCAGGGTCAGGCTGCCCCGGTCAGCTAATCCTCAGCCCTCAGGGAATCACATTGCAGAAAATGGACCTCGCTAAGACAGAATATTAGCCAAGGAAAAAAAGGACACAATGCCATTTGCAGCCCCGTAGATGAGTCTACAGGTAATCACGTGACTTGTAGTAAGTCAGAAAGTGAAAGACACATATCGTAGGATATCACTTATAGGTGTTACCTAAAAACGGATACCAGGGCAGATATTTCCACGGAGAAGGGCAATCACAGATTCATTAAACAAACTTATGGTTCACCAATGGAAAGGTGTGAGGATTGGATTCATTACGATATTGGTGTTAAGAGACATATACAAACACAGGTGAAATATATAATCACCAAAGACCTACGGAATGCCAAGAGAAGACTACTCAACATTCTGTCATAACGTACATGGGAAAAGGGTCCCAGGAAGAACAGACATATGTATATGTGTAAAAGAACCACATCTTGCACACCTACAACAAGCCAAACGATGTAATCAAACTTGCTGTAATAAAAAATTAAAAATTAACTTAAAAAGACGAACAAGAAGTAGTGAGACAAACTTGAGGGGCTTTCTCCTGGCACATTCCATCCTAAATTCCAATCTAGAACACGGTTTCCATTGAGGCTCTGTTGCCCTAGTAAGCAGATTTGCTAAGGGAGAACTGCTGCCACCTTGTGGCCGCTTCACACAACAGCAGCTTTAATCCCAGCGCTAATGGTCAGTGGATATTCCAAATCATTGCAGGCCTGTAAATGACACCTGCCCTGAAAACAAATCCTGGGGTCATATATCGACCAAAAAGTTCAAAAGACGTCCATATTTCAAAATGACAGTTTCAAGAGGAATATTTCACGCACATTAGTGTTCTGCTTCTTTTGCTTTCTTTCTTTTTTGGTTAAAAACAACGGGAATGGAAAAAGGCAACCCTCAGAATGGGCGAAAACGTTCGCAAATGAATCAATGGACAAAGGTTTAATCTCCAATATATATAAACAGCTCACGCAGCTTAATATTAATAAAACAAACAACCCTAATACAAATATGGGCAGAAGACCTAAATAGACGTTTCTTCAAAGAAGTCACAGAGACGGCCAAGACGCACATGAAAAGCTGCTTAACACCACTAATTATTAGAGAAATGCAAATCAAAACGACAATGAGGTATCACCTCACACCTGTTAGAATCGGCATCATCAGAAAATCTACAAACAACAAATTCTGGGGAGGGTGTGGACAAAAGGAAACCTCTTCCACTATTGGTGGAAGGTAAATTGTTACAGTCACTATGGAGAAGAGTATGGAGTTTCCTTAAAGAATCTAGAAATAGAATTACCATAGGATCCAACTATCCCACTTCTGGGCATATACCCAGAGACAACCATAAATCAAAAACACACATTCACCACAATGTTCATTGCAGCACTATTTACAATAGCCAGGTAATGGAAGCAACCTAAATGCCCACAGACAGACGAATGGATAAAGATGTGGTACATATATAAAATGGGATATGACTCAGCCATGAAAAGGAATGAAACTGGGTTGTTTGTAGAGAAGTCGGTGGATCTAGAGACTGTCATACAGAATGAAGTAAGTCAGAAAGAGCAAAACAAATATTCTGTATTAATGCATGTATGCGGAACCTAGATATATGGTACAGATGAACAGGTTTGCAGGGCAGAAATAGAGAAACAGAGGTAGAGAACAAACGTATGGACACCAAGTCGGGGAAGCCCTGGGGTGTTGTGGTCAGATGAGTTGGGAGATAGGTATTGACCTGTATATATGTATATGAATAAAATAAATAATCAATAATAACCTGCTGTATAGAAAAATAAATATAATTAAACTTCAAAATTTTTAGAAATAAAATTTAAAAATAAAACAGAAAAAAGTTCTTCCCTTCACACAGATGTATTTATATGAATGAATTATTTCCATGCTTATATCAATAAATACATAAAAGATGAATAAATTCTAACTTGAACCCAAAAAGAAAAAAAAACCTGAACCCAGCAGTTATACAGAGGAAAACCCTATGAGGGCACTTGCTCCAGCGGTAAACAATTCTGAAATTGGTCAGAGGTGGGGAATCATCTCCCATACAGCCAGCAGCCCGGCCCCCCCAATCAAGGAGCATCCTCATTGCAAAGCTGGGGGACCGTGCCGAGGCCTCTGGGAGTAAACGTGAGCTGAGCCCCAGGCCAGCTGTTGCTGAACTGTTCCCACCCTTCCCAGGTAAAACACCTGAATATGTACAAGGGCTTGAAAGCCTAGAGGAAGGGTCGTGGAGCCACACCAGCGACAGCACGCAGGCCAACTTGGTGCCTGCAGGCCAGCCAGGATGGTCCTGGCCCCGGGCGCTCTTCTGGAAGCTTTCCATTTCCCTGCCTGAGATACCCCTCCTGTCCCGGCCCCCACTCCTTTTTTTCCTTCCTCACCTCAGCCCGGAGAGAAATTCCAGCGGAAGTTATGGGTGACACATCCTCTTCTTTACAAGTGGCAGCCTGGCAACTCCTGCAGAAAGTCCAGCAGAGCCCCACTCACACCGGGCCACCAACAAAGCCATGGACCCTCACACCCTCCCACCAGCACAGCCCCGAGACTGCTGACGGGGCAGAGAATATGGAGTCAGGCACAGCTGCAGGGGCTATTGCTGCCTGGAGTGCTGTTTCTATTGACCTCAACCCAGGCACACCTGGGGAGGGCTTGCCGGCAGGGTCAGGCTGCCCAGGTCAGCTAATCCTCAGCCCTCAGGGAATCACATTGCAGAAAATGGACCTCGCTAAAACAGAATATTAGCCAAGGAAAAAAAGGACACAATGCCATTTGCAGCCCCGTAGATGAGTCTACAGGTAATCACGTGACTTGTAGTAAGTCAGAAAGTGAAAGACACATATCGTAGGATATCACTTATAGGTGTTACCTAAAAACGGATACCAGGGCAGATATTTCCACGGAGAAGGGCAATCACAGATTCATTAAACAAACTTATGGTTCACCAATGGAAAGGTGTGAGGATTGGATTCATTACGATATTGGGGTTAAGAGACATATACAAACACAGGTGAAATATATAATCACCAAAGATCTACGGAATGCCAAGAGAAGACTACTCAACATTCTGTCATAACGTACATGGGAAAAGGGTCCCAGGAAGAACAGACATATGTATATGTGTAAAAGAACCACATCTTGCACACCTACAACAAGCCAAATGATGTAATCAAACTTGCTGTAATAAAAAAATAAAAATTAAATTAAAAACACGAACAAGAAGTAGTGAGACAAACTTGAGGGGCTTTCTCCTGGCACATTCCATTCTAAATTCCAATCTAGAACACGGCTTCCATTGAGGCTCTGTTGCCCTAGTAAGCAGATTTGCTAAGGGAGAACTGCTGCCACCTTGTGGCCGTTTCACACAACAGCAGCTTTAATCCCAGCGCTAATGGTCAGAGGATATTCCAAATCATTGCAGGCCTGTAAATGACACCTGCCCTGAAAACAAATCCTGGGGTCATATATCGACCAAAAAGTTCAAAAGACGTCCATATTTCCAAACGACAGTTTCAAGAGGCATATTTCACGCACATTAGTGTTCTGCTTCTTTTGCTTTCTTTCTTTTTTGGTTAAAAAAAACGGGAATGGAAAAAGGCAACCCTCAGAATGGGCGAAAACGTTCGCAAACGAATCAATGGACAAAGGTTTAATCTCCAATATATATAAACAGCTCACGCAGCTTAATATTAATAAAACAAACAAACCAATACAAATATGGGCAGAAGATCTAAATAGACGTTTCTTCAAAGAAGTCACAGAGACGGCCAAGACGCACATGAAAAGCTGCTCAACACCACTAATTATTAGAGAAATGCAAATCAAAACGACAATGAGGTATCACCTCACACCTGTTAGAATCGGCATCATCAGAAAATCTACAAACAACAAATTCTGGGGAGGGTGTGGACAAAAGGAACCCTCTTCCACTCTTGGTGGGAAGGTAAATTGATACAGTCACTATGGAGAAGAGTATGGAGTTTCCTTAAAGAAACTAGAAATAGAATTACCATAGGATCCAGCAATCCCACTTCTGGGCATATACCCAGAGACAACCATAAATCAAAAACACACATTCACCACAATGTTCATTGCAGCACTATTTACAATAGCCAGGTAATGGAAGCAACCTAAATGCCCACAGACAGACGAATGGATAAAGATGTGGTACATATATAAAATGGGATATGACTCAGCCATGAAAAGGAATGAAACTGGGTTGTTTGTAGAGAAGTCGGTGGATCTAGAGACTGTCATACAGAATGAAGTAAGTCAGAAAGAGCAAAACAAATATTCTGTATTAATGCATGTATGTGGAACCTAGATATATGGTACAGATGAACAGGTTTGCAGGGCAGAAATAGAGAAACAGAGGTAGAGAACAAACGTATGGACACCAAGTCGGGGAAGCCATGGGGTGTTGTGGTCAGATGAGTTGGGAGATAGGTATTGACCTGTATATATGTATATGAATAAAATAAATAATCAATAATAACCTGCTGTATAGAAAAATAAATATAATTAAACTTCAAAATTTTTAGAAATAAAATTTAAAAATAAAACAGAAAAAAGTTCTTCCCTTCACACAGATGTATTTATATGAATGAATTATTTCCATGCTTATATCAATAAATACATAAAAGATGAATAAATTCTAACTTGAACCCAAAAAGAAAAAAAAAACCTGAACCCAGCAGTTATACAGAGGAAAACCCTATGAGGGCACTTGCTCCAGCGGTAAACAATTCTGAAATTGGTCAGAGGTGGGGAATCATCTCCCATACAGCCAGCAGCCCGGCCCCCCCACTCAAGGAGCATCCTCATTGCAAAGCTGGGGGACCGTGCCGAGGCCTCTGTGAGTAAACGTGAGCAGAGCCCCAGGCCAGCTGTTGCTGAACTGTTCCCACCCTTCCCAGGTAAAACACCTGAATATGTACAAGGGCTTGAAAGCCTAGAGGAAGGGTCGTGGATCCACACCAGCGACAGCACGCAGGCCAACTTGGTGCCTGAAGGCCAGCCAGGATGGTCCTGGCCCCGGGCGCTCTTCTGGAAGCTTTCCATTACCCTGCCTGAGATACCCCTCCTGTCCCGGCCCCCACTCCTTTTTTTCCTTCCTCACCTAAGCCCGGAGAGAAATTCCAGCGGAAGTTATGGGTGACACATCCTCTTCTTTACAAGTGGCAGCCTGGCAACTCCTGCAGAAAGTCCAGCAGAGCCCCACTCACACCGGGCCACCAACAAAGCCGTGGACCCTCACACCCTCCCACCAGCACAGCCCCGAGACTGCTGATGGGGCAGAGAATATGGAGTCAGGCACAGCTGCAGGGGCTATTGCTGCCTGGAGTGCTGTTTCTATTGACCTCAACCCAGGCACACCTGGGGAGGGCTTGCCGGCAGGGTCAGGCTGCCCAGGTCAGCTAATCCTCAGCCCTCAGGGAATCACATTGCAGAAAATGGACCTCGCTAAGACAGAATATTAGCCAAGGAAAAAAAGGACACAATGCCATTTGCAGCCCCGTAGATGAGTCTACAGGTAATCACGGGACTTGTAGTAAGTCAGAAAGTGAAAGACACATATCGTAGGATATCACTTATAGGTGTTACCTAAAAACGGATACCAGGGCAGATATTTCCACGGAGAAGGGCAATCACAGATTCATTAAACAAACTTATGGTTCACCAATGGAAAGGTGTGAGGATTGGATTCATTACGATATTGGTGTTAAGAGACATATACAAACACAGGTGAAATATATAATCACCAAAGACCTACGGAATGCCAAGAGAAGACTACTCAACATTCTGTCATAACGTACATGGGAAAAGGGTCCCAGGAAGAACAGACATATGTATATGTGTAAAAGAACCACATCTTGCACACCTACAACAAGCCAAACGATGTAATCAAACTTGCTGTAATAAAAAATTAAAAATTAACTTAAAAACACGAACAAGAAGTAGTGAGACAAACTTGAGGGGCTTTCTCCTGGCACATTCCATTCTAAATTCCAATCTAGAACACGGTTTCCATTGAGGCTCTGTTGCCCAATAAGCAGATTTGCTAAGGGAGAACTGCTGCCACCTTGTGGCCGCTTCACACAACAGCAGCTTTAATCCCAGCGCTAATGGTCAGTGGATATTCCAAATCATTGCAGGCCTGTAAATGACACCTGCCCTGAAAACAAATCCTGGGGTCATATATCGACCAAAAAGTTCAAAAGACGTCCATATTTCAAAACGACAGTTTCAAGAGGAATATTTCACGCACATTAGTGTTCTGCTTCTTTTGCTTTCTTTCTTTTTTGGTTAAAAACAACGGGAATGGAAAAAGGCAACCCTCAGAATGGGCGAAAACGTTCGCAAATGAATCAATGGACAAAGGTTTAATCTCCAATATATATAAACAGCTCACGCAGCTTAATATTAATAAAACAAACAACCCTAATACAAATATGGGCAGAAGATCTAAATAGACGTTTCTTCAAAGAAGTCACAGAGACGGCCAAGACGCACATGAAAAGCTGCTCAACACCACTAATTATTAGAGAAATGCAAATCAAAACGACAATGAGGTATCACCTCACACCTGTTAGAATCGGCATCATCAGAAAATCTACAAACAACAAATTCTGGGGAGGGTGTGGACAAAAGGAACCCTCTTCCACTATTGGTGGGAAGGTAAATTGATACAGTCACTATGGAGAAGAGTATGGAGTTTCCTTAAAGAAACTAGAAATAGAATTACCATAGGATCCAGCAATCCCACTTCTGGGCATATACCCAGAGACAACCGTAAATCAAAAACACACATTCACCACAATGTTCATTGCAGCACTATTTACAATAGCCAGGTAATGGAAGCAACCTAAATGCCCACAGACAGACGAATGGATAAAGATGTGGTACATATATAAAATGGGATATGACTCAGCCATTAAAAGGAATGAAATTGGGTTGTTTGTAGAGAAGTCGGTGGATCTAGAGACTGTCATACAGAATGAAGTAAGTCAGAAAGAGCAAAACAAATATTCTGTATTAATGCATGTATGTGGAACCTAGATATATGGTACAGATGAACAGGTTTGCAGGGCAGAAATAGAGAAACAGAGGTAGAGAACAAACGTATGGACAACAAGTCGGGGAAGCCATGGGGTGTTGTGGTCAGATGAGTTGGGAGATAGGTATTGACCTGTATATATGTATATGAATAAAATAAATAATCAATAATAACCTGCTGTATAGAAAAATAAATATAATTAAACTTCAAAATTTTTAGAAATAAAATTTAAAAATAAAACAGAAAAAAGTTCTTCCCTTCACACAGATGTATTTATATGAATGAATTATTTCCATGCTTATATCAATAAATACATAAAAGATGAATAAATTCTAACTTGAACCCAAAAAGAAAAAAAAAAACCTGAACCCAGCAGTTATACAGAGGAAAACCCTATGAGGGCACTTGCTCCAGCGGTAAACAATTCTGAAATTGGTCAGAGGTGGGGAATCATCTCCCATACAGCCAGCAGCCCGGCCCCCCCACTCAAGGAGCATCCTCATTGCAAAGCTGGGGGACCGTGCCGAGGCCTCTGTGAGTAAACGTGAGCAGAGCCACAGGCCAGCTGTTGCTGAACTGTTCCCACCCTTCCCAGGTAAAACACCTGAATATGTACAAGGGCTTGAAAGCCTAGAGGAAGGGTCGTGGATCCACACCAGCGACAGCACGCAGGCCAACTTGGTGCCTGAAGGCCAGCCAGTATGGTCCTGGCCCCGGGCGCTCTTCTGGAAGCTTTCCATTTCCCTGCCTGAGATACCCCTCCTGTCCCGGCCCCCACTCCTTTTTTTCCTTCCTCACCTAAGCCCGGAGAGAAATTCCAGCGGAAGTTATGGGTGACACATCCTCTTCTTTACAAGTGGCAGCCTGGCAACTCCTGCAGAAAGTCCAGCAGAGCCCCACTCACACCGGGCCACCAACAAAGCCGTGGACCCTCACACTCTCCCACCAGCACAGCCCCGAGACTGCTGACGGGGCAGAGAATATGGAGTCAGGCACAGCTGCAGGGGCTATTGCTGCCTGGAGTGCTGTTTCTATTGACCTCAACCCAGGCACACCTGGGGAGGGCTTGCCGGCAGGGTCAGGCTGCCCAGGTCAGCTAATCCTCAGCCCTCAGGGAATCACATTGCAGAAAATGGACCTCGCTAAGACAGAATATTAGCCAAGGAAAAAAAGGACACAATGCCATTTGCAGCCCCGTAGATGAGTCTACAGGTAATCACGTGACTTGTAGTAAGTCAGAAAGTGAAAGACACATATCGTAGGATATCACTTATAGGTGTTACCTAAAAACGGATACCAGGGCAGATATTTCCACGGAGAAGGGCAATCACAGATTCATTAAACAAACTTATGGTTCACCAATGGAAAGGTGTGAGGATTGGATTCATTACGATATTGGTGTTAAGAGACATATACAAACACAGGTGAAATATATAATCACCAAAGACCTATGGAATGCCAAGAGAAGACTACTCAACATTCTGTCATAACGTACATGGGAAAAGGGTCCCAGGAAGAACAGACATATGTATATGTGTAAAAGAACCACATCTTGCACACCTACAACAAGCCAAACGATGTAATCAAACTTGCTGTATTAAAAAATTAAAAATTAAATTAAAAACACGAACAAGAAGTACTGAGACAAACTTGAGGGGCTTTCTCCTGGCACATTCCATTCTAAATTCCAATCTAGAACACGGCTTCCATTGAGGCTCTGTTGCCCTAGTAAGCAGATTTGCTAAGGGAGAACTGCTGCCACATAGTGGCCGCTTCACACAACAGCAGCTTTAATCCCAGCGCTAATGGTCAGTGGATATTCCAAATCATTGCAGGCCTGTAAATGACACCTGCCCTGAAAACAAATCCTGGGGTCATATATCGACCAAAAAGTTCAAAAGACGTCCATATTTCAAAACGACAGTTTCAAGAGGCATATTTCACGCACATTAGTGTTCTGCTTCTTTTGCTTTCTTTCTTTTTTGGTTAAAAACAACGGGAATGGAAAAAGGCAACCCTCAGAATGGGCGAAAACGTTCACAAATGAATCAATGGACAAAGGTTTAATCTCCAATATATATAAACAGCTCACGCAGCTTAATATTAATAAAACAAACAACCCTAATACAAATATGGGCAGAAGATCTAAATAGACGTTTCTTCAAAGAAGTCACAGAGACGGCCAAGACGCACATGAAAAGCTGCTCAACACCACTAATTATTAGAGAAATGCAAATCAAAACGACAATGAGGTATCACCTCACACCTGTTAGAATCGGCATCATCAGAAAATCTACAAACAACAAATTCTGGGGAGGGTGTGGACAAAAGGAACCCTCTTCCACTATTGGTGGGAAGGTAAATTGTTACAGTCACTATGGAGAAGGGTATGGAGTTTCCTTAAAGAAACTAGAAATAGAATTACCATAGGATCCAGCAATCCCACTTCTGGGCATATACCCAGAGACAACCATAAATCAAAAACACACATTCACCACAATGTTCATTGCAGCACTATTTACAATAGCCAGGTAATGGAAGCAACCTAAATGCCCACAGACAGACGAATGGATAAAGATGTGGTACATATATAAAATGGGATATGACTCAGCCATGAAAAGGAATGAAACTGGGTTGTTTGTAGAGAAGTCGGTGGATCTAGAGACTGTCATACAGAATGAAGTAAGTCAGAAAGAGCCAAACAAATATTCTGTATTAATGCATGTATGTGGAACCTAGATATATGGTACAGATGAACAGGTTTGCAGGGCAGAAATAGAGAAACAGAGGTAGAGAACAAACGTATGGACACCAAGTCGGGGAAGCCATGGGGTGTTGTGGTCAGATGAGTTGGGAGATAGGTATTGACCTGTATATATGTATATGAATAAAATAAATAATCAATAATAACCTGCTGTATAGAAAAATAAATATAATTAAACTTCAAAATTTTTAGAAATAAAATTTAAAAATAAAACAGAAAAAAGTTCTTCCCTTCACACAGATGTATTTATATGAATGAATTATTTCCATGCTTATATCAATAAATACATAAAAGATGAATAAATTCTAACTTGAACCCAAAAAGAAAAAAAAACCTGAACCCAGCAGTTATACAGAGGAAAACCCTATGAGGGCACTTGCTCCAGCGGTAAACAATTCTGAAATTGGTCAGAGGTGGGGAATCATCTCCCATACAGCCAGCAGCCCGGCCCCCCCACTCAAGGAGCATCCTCATTGCAAAGCTGGGGGACCGTGCCGAGGCCTCTGTGAGTAAACGTGAGCAGAGCCCCAGGCCAGCTGTTGCTGAACTGTTCCCACCCTTCCCAGGTAAAACACCTGAATATGTACAAGGGCTTGAAAGACTAGAGGAAGGGTCGTGGAGCCACACCAGCGACAGCACGCAGGCCAACTTGGTGCCTGAAGGCCAGCCAGGATGGTCCTTGCCCTGGGCGCTCTTCTGGAAGCTTTCCATTTCCCTGCCTGAGATACCCCTCCTGTCCCGGCCCCCACTCCATTTTTTCCTTCCTCACCTAAGCCCGGAGAGAAATTCCAGGGAAGTTATGGGTGACACATCCTCTTCTTTAAAAGTGGCAGCCTGGCAACTCCTGCAGAAAGTCCAGCAGAGCCCCACTCACACCGGGCCACCAACAAAGCCATGGACCCTCACACCCTCCCACCAGCACAGCCCCGAGACTGCTGACGGGGCAGAGAATATGGAGTCAGGCACAGCTGCAGGGGCTAATGCTGCCTGGAGTGCTGTTTCTATTGACCTCAACCCAGGCACACCTGGGGAGGGCTTGCCGGCAGGGTCAGGCTGCCCAGGTCAGCTAATCCTCAGCCCTCAGGGAATCACATTGCAGAAAATGGACCTCGCTAAGACAGAATATTAGCCAAGGAAAAAAAGGACACAATGCCATTTGCAGCCCCGTAGATGAGTCTACAGGTAAGCACGGGACTTGTAGTAAGTCAGAAAGTGAAAGACACATATCGTAGTATATCACTTACAGGTGTTACCTAAAAACGGATACCAGGGCAGATATTTCCACGGAGAAGGGCAATCACAGATTCATTAAACAAACTTATGGTTCACCAATGGAAAGGTGTGAGGATTGGATTCATTACGATATTGGTGTTAAGAGACATATACAAACACAGGTGAAATATATAATCACCAAAGACCTACGGAATGCCAAGAGAAGACTACTCAACATTCTGTCATAACGTACATGGGAAAAGGGTCCCAGGAAGAACAGACATATGTATATGTGTAAAAGAACCACATCTTGCACACCTACAACAAGCCAAACGATGTAATCAAACTTGCTGTAATAAAAAATTAAAAATTAACTTAAAAAGACGAACAAGAAGTAGTGAGACAAACTTGAGGGGCTTTCTCCTGGCACATTCCATCCTAAATTCCAATCTAGAACACGGTTTCCATTGAGGCTCTGTTGCCCTAGTAAGCAGATTTGCTAAGGGAGAACTGCTGCCACCTTGTGGCCGCTTCACACAACAGCAGCTTTAATCCCAGCGCTAATGGTCAGTGGATATTCCAAATCATTGCAGGCCTGTAAATGACACCTGCCCTGAAAACAAATCCTGGGGTCATATATCGACCAAAAAGTTCAAAAGACGTCCATATTTCAAAATGACAGTTTCAAGAGGAATATTTCACGCACATTAGTGTTCTGCTTCTTTTGCTTTCTTTCTTTTTTGGTTAAAAACAACGGGAATGGAAAAAGGCAACCCTCAGAATGGGCGAAAACGTTCGCAAATGAATCAATGGACAAAGGTTTAATCTCCAATATATATAAACAGCTCACGCAGCTTAATATTAATAAAACAAACAACCCTAATACAAATATGGGCAGAAGACCTAAATAGACGTTTCTTCAAAGAAGTCACAGAGACGGCCAAGACGCACATGAAAAGCTGCTCAACACCACTAATTATTAGAGAAATGCAAATCAAAACGACAATGAGGTATCACCTCACACCTGTTAGAATCGGCATCATCAGAAAATCTACAAACAACAAATTCTGGGGAGGGTGTGGACAAAAGGAAACCTCTTCCACTATTGGTGGAAGGTAAATTGTTACAGTCACTATGGAGAAGAGTATGGAGTTTCCTTAAAGAATCTAGAAATAGAATTACCATAGGATCCAACTATCCCACTTCTGGGCATATACCCAGAGACAACCATAAATCAAAAACACACATTCACCACAATGTTCATTGCAGCACTATTTACAATAGCCAGGTAATGGAAGCAACCTAAATGCCCACAGACAGACGAATGGATAAAGATGTGGTACATATATAAAATGGGATATGACTCAGCCATGAAAAGGAATGAAACTGGGTTGTTTGTAGAGAAGTCGGTGGATCTAGAGACTGTCATACAGAATGAAGTAAGTCAGAAAGAGCAAAACAAATATTCTGTATTAATGCATGTATGCGGAACCTAGATATATGGTACAGATGAACAGGTTTGCAGGGCAGAAATAGAGAAACAGAGGTAGAGAACAAACGTATGGACACCAAGTCGGGGAAGCCCTGGGGTGTTGTGGTCAGATGAGTTGGGAGATAGGTATTGACCTGTATATATGTATATGAATAAAATAAATAATCAATAATAACCTGCTGTATAGAAAAATAAATATAATTAAACTTCAAAATTTTTAGAAATAAAATTTAAAAATAAAACAGAAAAAAGTTCTTCCCTTCACACAGATGTATTTATATGAATGAATTATTTCCATGCTTATATCAATAAATACATAAAAGATGAATAAATTCTAACTGGAACCCAAAAAGAAAAAAAAACCTGAACCCAGCAGTTATACAGAGGAAAACCCTATGAGGGCACTTGCTCCAGCGGTAAACAATTCTGAAATTGGTCAGAGGTGGGGAATCATCTCCCATACAGCCAGCAGCCCGGCCCCCCCAATCAAGGAGCATCCTCATTGCAAAGCTGGGGGACCGTGCCGAGGCCTCTGGGAGTAAACGTGAGCTGAGCCCCAGGCCAGCTGTTGCTGAACTGTTCCCACCCTTCCCAGGTAAAACACCTGAATATGTACAAGGGCTTGAAAGCCTAGAGGAAGGGTCGTGGAGCCACACCAGCGACAGCACGCAGGCCAACTTGGTGCCTGCAGGCCAGCCAGGATGGTCCTGGCCCCGGGCGCTCTTCTGGAAGCTTTCCATTTCCCTGCCTGAGATACCCCTCCTGTCCCGGCCCCCACTCCTTTTTTTCCTTCCTCACCTCAGCCCGGAGAGAAATTCCAGCGGAAGTTATGGGTGACACATCCTCTTCTTTACAAGTGGCAGCCTGGCAACTCCTGCAGAAAGTCCAGCAGAGCCCCACTCACACCGGGCCACCAACAAAGCCATGGACCCTCACACCCTCCCACCAGCACAGCCCCGAGACTGCTGACGGGGCAGAGAATATGGAGTCAGGCACAGCTGCAGGGGCTATTGCTGCCTGGAGTGCTGTTTCTATTGACCTCAACCCAGGCACACCTGGGGAGGGCTTGCCGGCAGGGTCAGGCTGCCCAGGTCAGCTAATCCTCAGCCCTCAGGGAATCACATTGCAGAAAATGGACCTCGCTAAAACAGAATATTAGCCAAGGAAAAAAAGGACACAATGCCATTTGCAGCCCCGTAGATGAGTCTACAGGTAATCACGTGACTTGTAGTAAGTCAGAAAGTGAAAGACACATATCGTAGGATATCACTTATAGGTGTTACCTAAAAACAGATACCAGGGCAGATATTTCCACGGAGAAGGGCAATCACAGATTCATTAAACAAACTTATGGTTCACCAATGGAAAGGTGTGAGGATTGGATTCATTACGATATTGGGGTTAAGAGACATATACAAACACAGGTGAAATATATAATCACCAAAGATCTACGGAATGCCAAGAGAAGACTACTCAACATTCTGTCATAACGTACATGGGAAAAGGGTCCCAGGAAGAACAGACATATGTATATGTGTAAAAGAACCACATCTTGCACACCTACAACAAGCCAAATGATGTAATCAAACTTGCTGTAATAAAAAAATAAAAATTAAATTAAAAACACGAACAAGAAGTAGTGAGACAAACTTGAGGGGCTTTCTCCTGGCACATTCCATTCTAAATTCCAATCTAGAACACGGCTTCCATTGAGGCTCTGTTGCCCTAGTAAGCAGATTTGCTAAGGGAGAACTGCTGCCACCTTGTGGCCGTTTCACACAACAGCAGCTTTAATCCCAGCGCTAATGGTCAGAGGATATTCCAAATCATTGCAGGCCTGTAAATGACACCTGCCCTGAAAACAAATCCTGGGGTCATATATCGACCAAAAAGTTCAAAAGACGTCCATATTTCCAAACGACAGTTTCAAGAGGCATATTTCACGCACATTAGTGTTCTGCTTCTTTTGCTTTCTTTCTTTTTTGGTTAAAAAAAACGGGAATGGAAAAAGGCAACCCTCAGAATGGGCGAAAACGTTCGCAAACGAATCAATGGACAAAGGTTTAATCTCCAATATATATAAACAGCTCACGCAGCTTAATATTAATAAAACAAACAAACCAATACAAATATGGGCAGAAGATCTAAATAGACGTTTCTTCAAAGAAGTCACAGAGACGGCCAAGACGCACATGAAAAGCTGCTCAACACCACTAATTATTAGAGAAATGCAAATCAAAACGACAATGAGGTATCACCTCACACCTGTTAGAATCGGCATCATCAGAAAATCTACAAACAACAAATTCTGGGGAGGGTGTGGACAAAAGGAACCCTCTTCCACTCTTGGTGGGAAGGTAAATTGATACAGTCACTATGGAGAAGAGTATGGAGTTTCCTTAAAGAAACTAGAAATAGAATTACCATAGGATCCAGCAATCCCACTTCTGGGCATATACCCAGAGACAACCATAAATCAAAAACACACATTCACCACAATGTTCATTGCAGCACTATTTACAATAGCCAGGTAATGGAAGCAACCTAAATGCCCACAGACAGACGAATGGATAAAGATGTGGTACATATATAAAATGGGATATGACTCAGCCATGAAAAGGAATGAAACTGGGTTGTTTGTAGAGAAGTCGGTGGATCTAGAGACTGTCATACAGAATGAAGTAAGTCAGAAAGAGCAAAACAAATATTCTGTATTAATGCATGTATGTGGAACCTAGATATATGGTACAGATGAACAGGTTTGCAGGGCAGAAATAGAGAAACAGAGGTAGAGAACAAACGTATGGACACCAAGTCGGGGAAGCCATGGGGTGTTGTGGTCAGATGAGTTGGGAGATAGGTATTGACCTGTATATATGTATATGAATAAAATAAATAATCAATAATAACCTGCTGTATAGAAAAATAAATATAATTAAACTTCAAAATTTTTAGAAATAAAATTTAAAAATAAAACAGAAAAAAGTTCTTCCCTTCACACAGATGTATTTATATGAATGAATTATTTCCATGCTTATATCAATAAATACATAAAAGATGAATAAATTCTAACTTGAACCCAAAAAGAAAAAAAAAACCTGAACCCAGCAGTTATACAGAGGAAAACCCTATGAGGGCACTTGCTCCAGCGGTAAACAATTCTGAAATTGGTCAGAGGTGGGGAATCATCTCCCATACAGCCAGCAGCCCGGCCCCCCCACTCAAGGAGCATCCTCATTGCAAAGCTGGGGGACCGTGCCGAGGCCTCTGGGAGTAAACGTGAGCTGAGCCCCAGGCCAGCTGTTGCTGAACTGTTCCCACCCTTCCCAGGTAAAACACCTGAATATGTGCAAGGGCTTGAAAGCCTAGAGGAAGGGTCGTGGATCCACACCAGCGACAGCACGCAGGCCAACTTGGTGCCTGAAGGCCAGCCAGGATGGTCCTGGCCCCGGGCGCTCTTCTGGAAGTTTTCCATTTCCCTGCCTGAGATACCCCTCCTGTCCCGGCCTCCACTCCTTTTTTTCCTTCCTCACCTAAGCCCGGAGAGAAATTCCAGCGGAAGTTATGGGTGACACATCCTCTTCTTTACAAGTGGCAGCCTGGCAACTCCTGCAGAAAGTCCAGCAGAGCCCCAGTCACACCGGGCCACCAACAAAGCCATGGACCCTCACACCCTCCCACCAGCACAGCCCCGAGACTGCTGACGGGGCAGAGAATATGGAGTCAGGCACAGCTGCAGGGGCTATTGCTGCCTGGAGTGCTGTTTCTATTGACCTCAACCCAGGCACACCTGGGGAGGGCTTGCCGGCAGGGTCAGGCTGCCCAGGTCAGCTAATCCTCAGCCCTCAGGGAATCACATTGCAGAAAATGGACCTCGCTAAGACAGAATATTAGCCAAGGAAAAAAGGACACAATGCCATTTGCAGCCCCGTAGATGAGTCTACAGGTAATCACGTGACTTGTAGTAAGTCAGAAAGTGAAAGACACATATCGTAGGATATCACTTATAGGTGTTACCTAAAAACGGATACCAGGGCAGATATTTCCACGGAGAAGGGCAATAACAGATTCATTAAACAAACTTATGGTTCACCAATGGAAAGGTGTGAGGATTGGATTCATTACGATATTGGGGTTAAGAGACATATACAAACACAGGTGAAATATATAATCACCAAAGATCTACGGAATGCCAAGAGAAGACTACTCAACATTCTATCATAACGTACATGGGAAAAGGGTCCCAGGAAGAACAGACATATGTATATGTGTAAAAGAACCACATCTTGCACACCTACAACAATCCAAATGATGTAATCAATCTTGCTGTAATAAAAAATTAAAAATTAAATTAAAAACACGAACAAGAAGTAGTGAGACAAACTTGAGAGGCTTTCTCCTGGCACATTCCATTCTAAATTCCAATCTAGAACACGGCTTCCATTGAGGCTCTGTTGCCCTAGTAAGCAGATTTGCTAAGGGAGAACTGCTGCCACCTTGTGGCCGTTTCACACAACAGCAGCTTTAATCCCAGCGCTAATGGTCAGTGGATATTCCAAATCATTGCAGGCCTGTAAATGACACCTGCCCTGAAAACAAATCCTGGGGTCATATATCGACCAAAAAGTTCAAAAGACGTCCATATTTCCAAACGACAGTTTCAAGAGGCATATTTCACGCACATTAGTGTTCTGCTTCTTTTGCTTTCTTTCTTTTTTGGTTAAAAAAAACGGGAATGGAAAAAGGCAACCCTCAGAATGGGCGAAAACGTTCACAAATGAATCAATGGACAAAGGTTTAATCTCCAATATATATAAACAGCTCACGCAGCTTAATATTAATAAAACAAACAACCCAATACAAATATGGGCAGAAGATCTAAATAGACGTTTCTTCAAAGAAGTCACAGAGACGGCCAAGACGCACATGAAAAGCTGCTCAACACCACTAATTATTAGAGAAATGCAAATCAAAACGACAATGAGGTATCACCTCACACCTGTTAGAATCGGCATCATCAGAAAATCTACAAACAACAAATTCTGGGGAGGGTGTGGACAAAAGGAACCCTCTTCCACTCTTGGTGGGAAGGTAAATTGATACAGTCACTATGGAGAAGAGTATGGAGTTTCCTTAAAGAAACTAGAAATAGAATTACCATAGGATCCAGCAATCCCACTTCTGGGCATATACCCAGAGACAACCATAAATCAAAAACACACATTCACCACAATGTTCATTGCAGCACTATTTACAATAGCCAGGTAATGGAAGCAACCTAAATGCCCACAGACAGACGAATGGATAAAGATGTGGTACATATATAAAATGGGATATGACTCAGCCATGAAAAGGAATGAAACTGGGTTGTTTGTAGAGAAGTCGGTGGATCTAGAGACTGTCATACAGAATGAAGTAAGTCAGAAAGAGCAAAACAAATATTCTGTATTAATGCATGTATGTGGAACCTAGATATATGGTACAGATGAACAGGTTTGCAGGGCAGAAATAGAGAAACAGAGGTAGAGAACAAACGTATGGACACCAAGTCGGGGAAGCCATGGGGTGTTGTGGTCAGATGAGTTGGGAGATAGGTATTGACCTGTATATATGTATATGAATAAAATAAATAATCAATAATAACCTGCTGTATAGAAAAATAAATATAATTAAACTTCAAAATTTTTAGAAATAAAATTTAAAAATAAAACAGAAAAAAGTTCTTCCCTTCACACAGATGTATTTATATGAATGAATTATTTCCATGCTTATATCAATAAATACATAAAAGATGAATAAATTCTAACTTGAACCCAAAAAGAAAAAAAAAACCTGAACCCAGCAGTTATACAGAGGAAAACCCTATGAGGGCACTTGCTCCAGCGGTAAACAATTCTGAAATTGGTCAGAGGTGGGGAATCATCTCCCATACAGCCAGCAGCCCGGCCCCCCCACTCAAGGAGCATCCTCATTGCAAAGCTGGGGGACCGTGCCGAGGCCTCTGTGAGTAAACGTGAGCAGAGCCCCAGGCCAGCTGTTGCTGAACTGTTCCCACCCTTCCCAGGTAAAACACCTGAATATGTACAAGGGCTTGAAAGCCTAGAGGAAGGGTCGTGGATCCACACCAGCGACAGCACGCAGGCCAACTTGGTGCCTGAAGGCCAGCCAGGATGGTCCTGGCCCCGGGCGCTCTTCTGGAAGCTTTCCATTTCCCTGCCTGAGATACCCCTCCTGTCCCGGCCCCCACTCCTTTTTTTCCTTCCTCACCTAAGCCCGGAGAGAAATTCCAGCGGAAGTTATGGGTGACACATCCTCTTCTTTACAAGTGGCAGCCTGGCAACTCCTGCAGAAAGTCCAGCAGAGCCCCACTCACACCGGGCCACCAACAAAGCCGTGGACCCTCACACCCTCCCACCAGCACAGCCCCGAGACTGCTGACGGGGCAGAGAATATGGAGTCAGGCACAGCTGCAGGGGCTATTGCTGCCTGGAGTGCTGTTTCTATTGACCTCAACCCAGGCACACCTGGGGAGGGCTTGCCGGCAGGGTCAGGCTGCCCAGGTCAGCTAATCCTCAGCCCTCAGGGAATCACATTGCAGAAAATGGACCTCGCTAAGACAGAATATTAGCCAAGGAAAAAAAGGACACAATGCCATTTGCAGCCCCGTAGATGAGTCTACAGGTAATCACGGGACTTGTAGTAAGTCAGAAAGTGAAAGACACATATCGTAGGATATCACTTATAGGTGTTACCTAAAAACGGATACCAGGGCAGATATTTCCACGGAGAAGGGCAATCACAGATTCATTAAACAAACTTATGGTTCACCAATGGAAAGGTGTGAGGATTGGATTCATTACGATATTGGTGTTAAGAGACATATACAAACACAGGTGAAATATATAATCACCAAAGACCTACGGAATGCCAAGAGAAGACTACTCAACATTCTGTCATAACGTACATGGGAAAAGGGTCCCAGGAAGAACAGACATATGTATATGTGTAAAAGAACCACATCTTGCACACCTACAACAAGCCAAACGATGTAATCAAACTTGCTGTAATAAAAAATTAAAAATTAACTTAAAAACACGAACAAGAAGTAGTGAGACAAACTTGAGGGGCTTTCTCCTGGCACATTCCATTCTAAATTCCAATCTAGAACACGGTTTCCATTGAGGCTCTGTTGCCCAATAAGCAGATTTGCTAAGGGAGAACTGCTGCCACCTTGTGGCCGCTTCACACAACAGCAGCTTTAATCCCAGCGCTAATGGTCAGTGGATATTCCAAATCATTGCAGGCCTGTAAATGACACCTGCCCTGAAAACAAATCCTGGGGTCATATATCGACCAAAAATTTCAAAAGACGTCCATATTTCAAAACGACAGTTTCAAGAGGAATATTTCACGCACATTAGTGTTCTGCTTCTTTTGCTTTCTTTCTTTTTTGGTTAAAAACAACGGGAATGGAAAAAGGCAACCCTCAGAATGGGCGAAAACGTTCGCAAATGAATCAATGGACAAAGGTTTAATCTCCAATATATATAAACAGCTCACGCAGCTTAATATTAATAAAACAAACAACCCTAATACAAATATGGGCAGAAGATCTAAATAGACGTTTCTTCAAAGAAGTCACAGAGACGGCCAAGACGCACATGAAAAGCTGCTCAACACCACTAATTATTAGAGAAATGCAAATCAAAACGACAATGAGGTATCACCTCACACCTGTTAGAATCGGCATCATCAGAAAATCTACAAACAACAAATTCTGGGGAGGGTGTGGACAAAAGGAACCCTCTTCCACTATTGGTGGGAAGGTAAATTGTTACAGTCACTATGGAGAAGAGTATGGAGTTTCCTTAAAGAAACTAGAAATAGAATTACCATAGGATCCAGCAATCCCACTTCTGGGCATATACCCAGAGACAACCGTAAATCAAAAACACACATTCACCACAATGTTCATTGCAGCACTATTTACAATAGCCAGGTAATGGAAGCAACCTAAATGCCCACAGACAGACGAATGGATAAAGATGTGGTACATATATAAAATGGGATATGACTCAGCCATGAAAAGGAATGAAATTGGGTTGTTTGTAGAGAAGTCGGTGGATCTAGAGACTGTCATACAGAATGAAGTAAGTCAGAAAGAGCAAAACAAATATTCTGTATTAATGCATGTATGTGGAACCTAGATATATGGTACAGATGAACAGGTTTGCAGGGCAGAAATAGAGAAACAGAGGTAGAGAACAAACGTATGGACAACAAGTCGGGGAAGCCATGGGGTGTTGTGGTCAGATGAGTTGGGAGATAGGTATTGACCTGTATATATGTATATGAATAAAATAAATAATCAATAATAACCTGCTGTATAGAAAAATAAATATAATTAAACTTCAAAATTTTTAGAAATAAAATTTAAAAATAAAACAGAAAAAAGTTCTTCCCTTCACACAGATGTATTTCTATGAATGAATTATTTCCATGCTTATATCAATAAATACATAAAAGATGAATAAATTCTAACTTGAACCCAAAAAGAAAAAAAAAAAACCTGAACCCAGCAGTTATACAGAGGAAAACCCTATGAGGGCACTTGCTCCAGCGGTAAACAATTCTGAAATTGGTCAGAGGTGGGGAATCATCTCCCATACAGCCAGCAGCCCGGCCCCCCCACTCAAGGAGCATCCTCATTGCAAAGCTGGGGGACCGTGCCGAGGCCTCTGTGAGTAAACGTGAGCAGAGCCACAGGCCAGCTGTTGCTGAACTGTTCCCACCCTTCCCAGGTAAAACACCTGAATATGTACAAGGGCTTGAAAGCCTAGAGGAAGGGTCGTGGATCCACACCAGCGACAGCACGCAGGCCAACTTGGTGCCTGAAGGCCAGCCAGTATGGTCCTGGCCCCGGGCGCTCTTCTGGAAGCTTTCCATTTCCCTGCCTGAGATACCCCTCCTGTCCCGGCCCCCACTCCTTTTTTTCCTTCCTCACCTAAGCCCGGAGAGAAATTCCAGCGGAAGTTATGGGTGACACATCCTCTTCTTTACAAGTGGCAGCCTGGCAACTCCTGCAGAAAGTCCAGCAGAGCCCCACTCACACCGGGCCACCAACAAAGCCGTGGACCCTCACACTCTCCCACCAGCACAGCCCCGAGACTGCTGACGGGGCAGAGAATATGGAGTCAGGCACAGCTGCAGGGGCTATTGCTGCCTGGAGTGCTGTTTCTATTGACCTCAACCCAGGCACACCTGGGGAGGGCTTGCCGGCAGGGTCAGGCTGCCCAGGTCAGCTAATCCTCAGCCCTCAGGGAATCACATTGCAGAAAATGGACCTCGCTAAGACAGAATATTAGCCAAGGAAAAAAAGGACACAATGCCATTTGCAGCCCCGTAGATGAGTCTACAGGTAATCACGTGACTTGTAGTAAGTCAGAAAGTGAAAGACACATATCGTAGGATATCACTTATAGGTGTTACCTAAAAACGGATACCAGGGCAGATATTTCCACGGAGAAGGGCAATCACAGATTCATTAAACAAACTTATGGTTCACCAATGGAAAGGTGTGAGGATTGGATTCATTACGATATTGGTGTTAAGAGACATATACAAACACAGGTGAAATATATAATCACCAAAGACCTACGGAATGCCAAGAGAAGACTACTCAACATTCTGTCATAACGTACATGGGAAAAGGGTCCCAGGAAGAACAGACATATGTATATGTGTAAAAGAACCACATCTTGCACACCTACAACAAGCCAATCGATGTAATCAAACTTGCTGTATTAAAAAATTAAAAATTAAATTAAAAACACGAACAAGAAGTACTGAGACAAACTTGAGGGGCTTTCTCCTGGCACATTCCATTCTAAATTCCAATCTAGAACACGGCTTCCATTGAGGCTCTGTTGCCCTAGTAAGCAGATTTGCTAAGGGAGAACTGCTGCCACCTAGTGGCCGCTTCACACAACAGCAGCTTTAATCCCAGCGCTAATGGTCAGTGGATATTCCAAATCATTGCAGGCCTGTAAATGACACCTGCCCTGAAAACAAATCCTGGGGTCATATATCGACCAAAAATTTCAAAAGACGTCCATATTTCAAAACGACAGTTTCAAGAGGCATATTTCACGAACATTAGTGTTCTGCTTCTTTTGCTTTCTTTCTTTTTTGGTTAAAAACAACGGGAATGGAAAAAGGCAACCCTCAGAATGGGCGAAAACGTTCACAAATGAATCAATGGACAAAGGTTTAATCTCCAATATATATAAACAGCTCACGCAGCTTAATATTAATAAAACAAACAACCCTAATACAAATATGGGCAGAAGATCTAAATAGACGTTTCTTCAAAGAAGTCACAGAGACGGCCAAGACGCACATGAAAAGCTGCTCAACACCACTAATTATTAGAGAAATGCAAATCAAAACGACAATGAGGTATCACCTCACACCTGTTAGAATCGGCATCATCAGAAAATCTACAAACAACAAATTCTGGGGAGGGTGTGGACAAAAGGAACCCTCTTCCACTATTGGTGGGAAGGTAAATTGTTACAGTCACTATGGAGAAGGGTATGGAGTTTCCTTAAAGAAACTAGAAATAGAATTACCATAGGATCCAGCAATCCCACTTCTGGGCATATACCCAGAGACAACCATAAATCAAAAACACACATTCACCACAATGTTCATTGCAGCACTATTTACAATAGCCAGGTAATGGAAGCAACCTAAATGCCCACAGACAGACGAATGGATAAAGATGTGGTACATATATAAAATGGGATATGACTCAGCCATGAAAAGGAATGAAACTGGGTTGTTTGTAGAGAAGTCGGTGGATCTAGAGACTGTCATACAGAATGAAGTAAGTCAGAAAGAGCCAAACAAATATTCTGTATTAATGCATGTATGTGGAACCTAGATATATGGTACAGATGAACAGGTTTGCAGGGCAGAAATAGAGAAACAGAGGTAGAGAACAAACGTATGGACACCAAGTCGGGGAAGCCATGGGGTGTTGTGGTCAGATGAGTTGGGAGATAGGTATTGACCTGTATATATGTATATGAATAAAATAAATAATCAATAATAACATGCTGTATAGAAAAATAAATATAATTAAACTTCAAAATTTTTAGAAATAAAATTTAAAAATAAAACAGAAAAAAGTTCTTCCCTTCACACAGATGTATTTATATGAATGAATTATTTCCATGCTTATATCAATAAATACATAAAAGATGAATAAATTCTAACTTGAACCCAAAAAGAAAAAAAAACCTGAACCCAGCAGTTATACAGAGGAAAACCCTATGAGGGCACTTGCTCCAGCGGTAAACAATTCTGAAATTGGTCAGAGGTGGGGAATCATCTCCCATACAGCCAGCAGCCCGGCCCCCCCACTCAAGGAGCATCCTCATTGCAAAGCTGGGGGACCGTGCCGAGGCCTCTGTGAGTAAACGTGAGCAGAGCCCCAGGCCAGCTGTTGCTGAACTGTTCCCACCCTTCCCAGGTAAAACACCTGAATATGTACAAGGGCTTGAAAGACTAGAGGAAGGGTCGTGGAGCCACACCAGCGACAGCACGCAGGCCAACTTGGTGCCTGAAGGCCAGCCAGGATGGTCCTGGCCCTGGGCGCTCTTCTGGAAGCTTTCCATTTCCCTGCCTGAGATACCCCTCCTGTCCCGGCCCCCACTCCATTTTTTCCTTCCTCACCTAAGCCCGGAGTGAAATTCCAGGGAAGTTATGGGTGACACATCCTCTTCTTTACAAGTGGCAGCCTGGCAACTCCTGCAGAAAGTCCAGCAGAGCCCCACTCACACCGGGCCACCAACAAAGCCATGGACCCTCACACCCTCCCACCAGCACAGCCCCGAGACTGCTGACGGGGCAGAGAATATGGAGTCAGGCACAGCTGCAGGGGCTAATGCTGCCTGGAGTGCTGTTTCTATTGACCTCAACCCAGGCACACCTGGGGAGGGCTTGCCGGCAGGGTCAGGCTGCCCAGGTCAGCTAATCCTCAGCCCTCAGGGAATCACATTGCAGAAAATGGACCTCGCTAAGACAGAATATTAGCCAAGGAAAAAAAGGACACAATGCCATTTGCAGCCCCGTAGATGAGTCTACAGGTAAGCACGGGACTTGTAGTAAGTCAGAAAGTGAAAGACACATATCGTAGGATATCACTTACAGGTGTTACCTAAAAACGGATACCAGGGCAGATATTTCCACGGAGAAGGGCAATCACAGATTCATTAAACAAACTTATGGTTCACCAATGGAAAGGTGTGAGGATTGGATTCATTACGATATTGGTGTTAAGAGACATATACAAACACAGGTGAAATATATAATCACCAAAGACCTACGGAATGCCAAGAGAAGACTACTCAACATTCTGTCATAACGTACATGGGAAAAGGGTCCCAGGAAGAACAGACATATGTATATGTGTAAAAGAACCACATCTTGCACACCTACAACAAGCCAAACGATGTAATCAAACTTGCTGTAATAAAAAATTAAAAATTAACTTAAAAACACGAACAAGAAGTAGTGAGACAAACTTGAGGGGCTTTCTCCTGGCACATTCCATTCTAAATTCCAATCTAGAACACGGTTTCCATTGAGGCTCTGTTGCCCTAGTAAGCAGATTTGCTAAGGGAGAACTGCTGCCACCTTGTGGCCGCTTCACACAACAGCAGCTTTAATCCCAGCGCTAATGGTCAGTGGATATTCCAAATCATTGCAGGCCTGTAAATGACACCTGCCCTGAAAACAAATCCTGGGGTCATATATCGACCAAAAAGTTCAAAAGACGTCCATATTTCAAAATGACAGTTTCAAGAGGAATATTTCACGCACATTAGTGTTCTGCTTCTTTTGCTTTCTTTCTTTTTTGGTTAAAAACAACGGGAATGGAAAAAGGCAACCCTCAGAATGGGCGAAAACGTTCGCAAATGAATCAATGGACAAAGGTTTAATCTCCAATATATATAAACAGCTCACGCAGCTTAATATTAATAAAACAAACAACCCTAATACAAATATGGGCAGAAGACCTAAATAGACGTTTCTTCAAAGAAGTCACAGAGACGGCCAAGACGCACATGAAAAGCTGCTCAACACCACTAATTATTAGAGAAATGCAAATCAAAACGACAATGAGGTATCACCTCACACCTGTTAGAATCGGCATCATCAGAAAATCTACAAACAACAAATTCTGGGGAGGGTGTGGACAAAAGGAAACCTCTTCCACTATTGGTGGAAGGTAAATTGTTACAGTCACTATGGAGAAGAGTATGGAGTTTCCTTAAAGAATCTAGAAATAGAATTACCATAGGATCCAACTATCCCACTTCTGGGCATATACCCAGAGACAACCATAAATCAAAAACACACATTCACCACAATGTTCATTGCAGCACTATTTACAATAGCCAGGTAATGGAAGCAACCTAAATGCCCACAGACAGACGAATGGATAAAGATGTGGTACATATATAAAATGGGATATGACTCAGCCATGAAAAGGAATGAAACTGGGTTGTTTGTAGAGAAGTCGGTGGATCTAGAGACTGTCATACAGAATGAAGTAAGTCAGAAAGAGCAAAACAAATATTCTGTATTAATGCATGTATGCGGAACCTAGATATATGGTACAGATGAACAGGTTTGCAGGGCAGAAATAGAGAAACAGAGGTAGAGAACAAACGTATGGACACCAAGTCGGGGAAGCCCTGGGGTGTTGTGGTCAGATGAGTTGGGAGATAGGTATTGACCTGTATATATGTATATGAATAAAATAAATAATCAATAATAACCTGCTGTATAGAAAAATAAATATAATTAAACTTCAAAATTTTTAGAAATAAAATTTAAAAATAAAACAGAAAAAAGTTCTTCCCTTCACACAGATGTATTTATATGAATGAATTATTTCCATGCTTATATCAATAAATACATAAAAGATGAATAAATTCTAACTGGAACCCAAAAAGAAAAAAAAACCTGAACCCAGCAGTTATACAGAGGAAAACCCTATGAGGGCACTTGCTCCAGCGGTAAACAATTCTGAAATTGGTCAGAGGTGGGGAATCATCTCCCATACAGCCAGCAGCCCGGCCCCCCCACTCAAGGAGCATCCTCATTGCAAAGCTGGGGGACCGTGCCGAGGCCTCTGTGAGTAAACGTGAGCAGAGCCCCAGGCCAGCTGTTGCTGAACTGTTCCCACCCTTCCCAGGTAAAACACCTGAATATGTACAAGGGCTTGAAAGACTAGAGGAAGGGTCGTGGAGCCACACCAGCGACAGCACGCAGGCCAACTTGGTGCCTGAAGGCCAGCCAGGATGGTCCTGGCCCTGGGCGCTCTTCTGGAAGCTTTCCATTTCCCTGCCTGAGATACCCCTCCTGTCCCGGCCCCCACTCCATTTTTTCCTTCCTCACCTAAGCCCGGAGTGAAATTCCAGGGAAGTTATGGGTGACACATCCTCTTCTTTACAAGTGGCAGCCTGGCAACTCCTGCAGAAAGTCCAGCAGAGCCCCACTCACACCGGGCCACCAACAAAGCCATGGACCCTCACACCCTCCACCAGCACAGCCCCGAGACTGCTGACGGGGCAGAGAATATGGAGTCAGGCACAGCTGCAGGGGCTATTGCTGCCTGGAGTGCTGTTTCTATTGACCTCAACCCAGGCACACCTGGGGAGGGCTTGCCGGCAGGGTCAGGCTGCCCAGGTCAGCTAATCCTCAGCCCTCAGGGAATCACATTGCAGAAAATGGACCTCGCTAAAACAGAATATTAGCCAAGGAAAAAAAGTACACAATGCCATTTGCAGCCCCGTAGATGAGTCTACAGGTAATCACGTGACTTGTAGTAAGTCAGAAAGTGAAAGACACATATCGTAGGATATCACTTATAGGTGTTACCTAAAAACGGATACCAGGGCAGATATTTCCACGGAGAAGGGCAATCACAGATTCATTAAACAAACTTATGGTTCACCAATGGAAAGGTGTGAGGATTGGATTCATTACGATATTGGGGTTAAGAGACATATACAAACACAGGTGAAATATATAATCACCAAAGATCTACGGAATGCCAAGAGAAGACTACTCAACATTCTGTCATAACGTACATGGGAAAAGGGTCCCAGGAAGAACAGACATATGTATATGTGTAAAAGAACCACATCTTGCACACCTACAACAAGCCAAATGATGTAATCAAACTTGCTGTAATAAAAAAATAAAAATTAAATTAAAAACACGAACAAGAAGTAGTGAGACAAACTTGAGGGGCTTTCTCCTGGCACATTCCATTCTAAATTCCAATCTAGAACACGGCTTCCATTGAGGCTCTGTTGCCCTAGTAAGCAGATTTGCTAAGGGAGAACTGCTGCCACCTTGTGGCCGTTTCACACAACAGCAGCTTTAATCCCAGCGCTAATGGTCAGAGGATATTCCAAATCATTGCAGGCCTGTAAATGACACCTGCCCTGAAAACAAATCCTGGGGTCATATATCGACCAAAAAGTTCAAAAGACGTCCATATTTCAAAACGACAGTTTCAAGAGGAATATTTCACGCACATTAGTGTTCTGCTTCTTTTGCTTTCTTTCTTTTTTGGTTAAAAACAACGGGAATGGAAAAAGGCAACCCTCAGAATGGGCGAAAACGTTCGCAAACGAATCAATGGACAAAGGTTTAATCTCCAATATATATAAACAGCTCACGCAGCTTAATATGAATAAAACAAACAAACCAATACAAATATGGGCAGAAGATCTAAATAGACGTTTCTTCAAAGAAGTCACAGAGACGGCCAAGACGCACATGAAAAGCTGCTCAACACCACTAATTATTAGAGAAATGCAAATCAAAACGACAATGAGGTATCACCTCACACCTGTTAGAATCGGCATCATCAGAAAATCTACAAACAACAAATTCTGGGGAGGGTGTGGACAAAAGGAACCCTCTTCCACTCTTGGTGGGAAGGTAAATTGATACAGTCACTATGGAGAAGAGTATGGAGTTTCCTTAAAGAAACTAGAAATAGAATTACCATAGGATCCAGCAATCCCACTTCTGGGCATATACCCAGAGACAACCATAAATCAAAAACACACATTCACCACAATGTTCATTGCAGCACTATTTACAATAGCCAGGTAATGGAAGCAACCTAAATGCCCACAGACAGACGAATGGATAAAGATGTGGTACATATATAAAATGGGATATGACTCAGCCATGAAAAGGAATGAAACTGGGTTGTTTGTAGAGAAGTCGGTGGATCTAGAGACTGTCATACAGAATGAAGTAAGTCAGAAAGAGCAAAACAAATATTCTGTATTAATGCATGTATGTGGAACCTAGATATATGGTACAGATGAACAGGTTTGCAGGGCAGAAATAGAGAAACAGAGGTAGAGAACAAACGTATGGACACCAAGTCGGGGAAGCCATGGGGTGTTGTGGTCAGATGAGTTGGGAGATAGGTATTGACCTGTATATATGTATATGAATAAAATAAATAATCAATAATAACCTGCTGTATAGAAAAATAAATATAATTAAACTTCAAAATTTTTAGAAATAAAATTTAAAAATAAAACAGAAAAAAGTTCTTCCCTTCACACAGATGTATTTATATGAATGAATTATTTCCATGCTTATATCAATAAATACATAAAAGATGAATAAATTCTAACTTGAACCCAAAAAGAAAAAAAAAACCTGAACCCAGCAGTTATACAGAGGAAAACCCTATGAGGGCACTTGCTCCAGCGGTAAACAATTCTGAAATTGGTCAGAGGTGGGGAATCATCTCCCATACAGCCAGCAGCCCGGCCCCCCCACTCAAGGAGCATCCTCATTGCAAAGCTGGGGGACCGTGCCGAGGCCTCTGTGAGTAAACGTGAGCAGAGCCCCAGGCCAGCTGTTGCTGAACTGTTCCCACCCTTCCCAGGTAAAACACCTGAATATGTACAAGGGCTTGAAAGCCTAGAGGAAGGGTCGTGGATCCACACCAGCGACAGCACGCAGGCCAACTTGGTGCCTGAAGGCCAGCCAGGATGGTCCTGGCCCCGGGCGCTCTTCTGGAAGCTTTCCATTTCCCTGCCTGAGATACCCCTCCTGTCCCGGCCCCCACTCCTTTTTTTCCTTCCTCACCTAAGCCCGGAGAGAAATTCCAGCGGAAGTTATGGGTGACACATCCTCTTCTTTACAAGTGGCAGCCTGGCAACTCCTGCAGAAAGTCCAGCAGAGCCCCACTCACACCGGGCCACCAACAAAGCCGTGGACCCTCACACCCTCCCACCAGCACAGCCCCGAGACTGCTGACGGGGCAGAGAATATGGAGTCAGGCACAGCTGCAGGGGCTATTGCTGCCTGGAGTGCTGTTTCTATTGACCTCAACCCAGGCACACCTGGGGAGGGCTTGCCGGCAGGGTCAGGCTGCCCAGGTCAGCTAATCCTCAGCCCTCAGGGAATCACATTGCAGAAAATGGACCTCGCTAAGACAGAATATTAGCCAAGGAAAAAAAGGACACAATGCCATTTGCAGCCCCGTAGATGAGTCTACAGGTAATCACGGGACTTGTAGTAAGTCAGAAAGTGAAAGACACATATCGTAGGATATCACTTATAGGTGTTACCTAAAAACGGATACCAGGGCAGATATTTCCACGGAGAAGGGCAATCACAGATTCATTAAACAAACTTATGGTTCACCAATGGAAAGGTGTGAGGATTGGATTCATTACGATATTGGTGTTAAGAGACATATACAAACACAGGTGAAATATATAATCACCAAAGACCTACGGAATGCCAAGAGAAGACTACTCAACATTCTGTCATAACGTACATGGGAAAAGGGTCCCAGGAAGAACAGACATATGTATATGTGTAAAAGAACCACATCTTGCACACCTACAACAAGCCAAACGATGTAATCAAACTTGCTGTAATAAAAAATTAAAAATTAACTTAAAAACACGAACAAGAAGTAGTGAGACAAACTTGAGGGGCTTTCTCCTGGCACATTCCATTCTAAATTCCAATCTAGAACACGGTTTCCATTGAGGCTCTGTTGCCCTAGTAAGCAGATTTGCTAAGGGAGAACTGCTGCCACCTTGTGGCCGCTTCACACAACAGCAGCTTTAATCCCAGCGCTAATGGTCAGTGGATATTCCAAATCATTGCAGGCCTGTAAATGACACCTGCCCTGAAAACAAATCCTGGGGTCATATATCGACCAAAAAGTTCAAAAGACGTCCATATTTCAAAACGACAGTTTCAAGAGGAATATTTCACGCACATTAGTGTTCTGCTTCTTTTGCTTTCTTTCTTTTTTGGTTAAAAACAACGGGAATGGAAAAAGGCAACCCTCAGAATGGGCGAAAACGTTCGCAAATGAATCAATGGACAAAGGTTTAATCTCCAATATATATAAACAGCTCACGCAGCTTAATATTAATAAAACAAACAACCCTAATACAAATATGGGCAGAAGATCTAAATAGACGTTTCTTCAAAGAAGTCACAGAGACGGCCAAGACGCACATGAAAAGCTGCTCAACACCACTAATTATTAGAGAAATGCAAATCAAAACGACAATGAGGTATCACCTCACACCTGTTAGAATCGGCATCATCAGAAAATCTACAAACAACAAATTCTGGGGAGGGTGTGGACAAAAGGAACCCTCTTCCACTATTGGTGGGAAGGTAAATTGTTACAGTCACTATGGAGAAGAGTATGGAGTTTCCTTAAAGAAACTAGAAATAGAATTACCATAGGATCCAGCAATCCCACTTCTGGGCATATACCCAGAGACAACCGTAAATCAAAAACACACATTCACCACAATGTTCATTGCAGCACTATTTACAATAGCCAGGTAATGGAAGCAACCTAAATGCCCACAGACAGACGAATGGATAAAGATGTGGTACATATATAAAATGGGATATGACTCAGCCATGAAAAGGAATGAAATTGGGTTGTTTGTAGAGAAGTCGGTGGATCTAGAGACTGTCATACAGAATGAAGTAAGTCAGAAAGAGCAAAACAAATATTCTGTATTAATGCATGTATGTGGAACCTAGATATATGGTACAGATGAACAGGTTTGCAGGGCAGAAATAGAGAAACAGAGGTAGAGAACAAACGTATGGACAACAAGTCGGGGAAGCCATGGGGTGTTGTGGTCAGATGAGTTGGGAGATAGGTATTGACCTGTATATATGTATATGAATAAAATAAATAATCAATAATAACCTGCTGTATAGAAAAATAAATATAATTAAACTTCAAAATTTTTAGAAATAAAATTTAAAAATAAAACAGAAAAAAGTTCTTCCCTTCACACAGATGTATTTATATGAATGAATTATTTCCATGCTTATATCAATAAATACATAAAAGATGAATAAATTCTAACTTGAACCCAAAAAGAAAAAAAAAAACCTGAACCCAGCAGTTATACAGAGGAAAACCCTATGAGGGCACTTGCTCCAGCGGTAAACAATTCTGAAATTGGTCAGAGGTGGGGAATCATCTCCCATACAGCCAGCAGCCCGGCCCCCCCACTCAAGGAGCATCCTCATTGCAAAGCTGGGGGACCGTGCCGAGGCCTCTGTGAGTAAACGTGAGCAGAGCCACAGGCCAGCTGTTGCTGAACTGTTCCCACCCTTCCCAGGTAAAACACCTGAATATGTACAAGGGCTTGAAAGCCTAGAGGAAGGGTCGTGGATCCACACCAGCGACAGCACGCAGGCCAACTTGGTGCCTGAAGGCCAGCCAGTATGGTCCTGGCCCCGGGCGCTCTTCTGGAAGCTTTCCATTTCCCTGCCTGAGATACCCCTCCTGTCCCGGCCCCCACTCCTTTTTTTCCTTCCTCACCTAAGCCCGGAGAGAAATTCCAGCGGAAGTTATGGGTGACACATCCTCTTCTTTACAAGTGGCAGCCTGGCAACTCCTGCAGAAAGTCCAGCAGAGCCCCACTCACACCGGGCCACCAACAAAGCCGTGGACCCTCACACTCTCCCACCAGCACAGCCCCGAGACTGCTGACGGGGCAGAGAATATGGAGTCAGGCACAGCTGCAGGGGCTATTGCTGCCTGGAGTGCTGTTTCTATTGACCTCAACCCAGGCACACCTGGGGAGGGCTTGCCGGCAGGGTCAGGCTGCCCCGGTCAGCTAATCCTCAGCCCTCAGGGAATCACATTGCAGAAAATGGACCTCGCTAAGACAGAATATTAGCCAAGGAAAAAAAGGACACAATGCCATTTGCAGCCCCGTAGATGAGTCTACAGGTAATCACGTGACTTGTAGTAAGTCAGAAAGTGAAAGACACATATCGTAGGATATCACTTATAGGTGTTACCTAAAAACGGATACCAGGGCAGATATTTCCACGGAGAAGGGCAATCACAGATTCTTTAAACAAACTTATGGTTCACCAATGGAAAGGTGTGAGGATTGGATTCATTACGATATTGGTGTTAAGAGACATATACAAAAACAGGTGAAATATATAATCACCAAAGACCTACGGAATGCCAAGAGAAGACTACTCAACATTCTGTCATAACGTACATGGGAAAAGGGTCCCAGGAAGAACAGACATATGTATATGTGTAAAAGAACCACATCTTGCACACCTACAACAAGCCAAACGATGTAATCAAACTTGCTGTAATAAAAAATTAAAAATTAAATTAAAAACACGAACAAGAAGTACTGAGACAAACTTGAGGGGCTTTCTCCTGGCACATTCCATTCTAAATTCCAATCTAGAACACGGCTTCCATTGAGGTTCTGTTGCCCTAGTAAGCAGATTTGCTAAGGGAGAACTGCTGCCACCTTGTGGCCGCTTCACACAACAGCAGCTTTAATCCCAGCGCTAATGGTCAGTGGATATTCCAAATCATTGCAGGCCTGTAAATGACACCTGCCCTGAAAACAAATCCTGGGGTCATATATCGACCAAAAAGTTCAAAAGACGTCCATATTTCAAAACGACAGTTTCAAGAGGAATATTTCACGCACATTAGTGTTCTGCTTCTTTTGCTTTCTTTCTTTTTTGGTTAAAAACAACGGGAATGGAAAAAGGCAACCCTCAGAATGGGCAAAAACGTTCACAAATGAATCAATGGACAAAGGTTTAATCTCCAATATATATAAACAGCTCACGCAGCTTAATATTAATAAAACAAACAACCCTAATACAAATATGGGCAGAAGATCTAAATAGACGTTTCTTCAAAGAAGTCACAGAGACGGCCAAGACGCACATGAAAAGCTGCTCAACACCACTAATTATTAGAGAAATGCAAATCAAAACGACAATGAGGTATCACCTGACACCTGTTAGAATCGGCATCATCAGAAAATCTACAAACAACAAATTCTGGGGAGGGTGTGGACAAAAGGAACCCTCTTCCACTATTGGTGGGAAGGTAAATTGTTACAGTCACTATGGAGAAGAGTATGGAGTTTCCTTAAAGAAACTAGAAATAGAATTACCATACGATCCAGCAATCCCACTTCTGGGCATATACCCAGAGACAACCATAAATCAAAAACACACATTCACCACAATGTTCATTGCAGCACTATTTACAATAGCCAGGTAATGGAAGAACCTAAATGCCCACAGACAGACGAATGGATAAAGATGTGGTACATATATAAAATGGGATATGACTCAGCCATGAAAAGGAATGAAACTGGGTTGTTTGTAGAGAAGTCGGTGGATCTAGAGACTGTCATACAGAATGAAGTAAGTCAGAAAGAGCAAAACAAATATTCTGTATTAATGCATGTATGTGGAACCTAGATATATGGTACAGATGAACAGGTTTGCAGGGCAGAAATAGAGAAACAGAGGTAGAGAACAAACGTATGGACACCAAGTCGGGGAAGCCATGGGGTGTTGTGGTCAGATGAGTTGGGAGATAGGTATTGACCTGTATATATGTATATGAATAAAATAAATAATCAATAATAACCTGCTGTATAGAAAAATAAATATAATTAAACTTCAAAATTTTTAGAAATAAAATTTAAAAATAAAACAGAAAAAAGTTCTTCCCTTCACACAGATGTATTTATATGAATGAATTATTTCCATGCTTATATCAATAAATACATAAAAGATGAATAAATTCTAACTTGAACCCAAAAAGAAAAAAAAAACCTGAACCCAGCAGTTATACAGAGGAAAACCCTATGAGGGCACTTGCTCCAGCGGTAAACAATTCTGAAATTGGTCAGAGGTGGGGAATCATCTCCCATACAGCCAGCAGCCCGGCCCCCCCACTCAAGGAGCATCCTCATTGCAAAGCTGGGGGACCGTGCCGAGGCCTCTGGGAGTAAACGTGAGCTGAGCCCCAGGCCAGCTGTTGCTGAACTGTTCCCACCCTTCCCAGGTAAAACACCTGAATATGTGCAAGGGCTTGAAAGCCTAGAGGAAGGGTCGTGGAGCCACACCAGCGACAGCACGCAGGCCAACTTGGTGCCTGAAGGCCAGCCAGGATGGTCCTGGCCCCGGGCGCTCTTCTGGAAGCTTTCCATTTCCCTGCCTGAGATACCCCTCCTGTCCCGGCCCCCACTCCTTTTTTTCCTTCCTCACCTAAGCCCGGAGAGAAATTCCAGCGGAAGTTATGGGTGACACATCCTCTTCTTTACAAGTGGCAGCCTGGCAACTCCTGCAGAAAGTCCAGCAGAGCCCCAGTCACACCGGGCCACCAACAAAGCCATGGACCCTCACACCCTCCCACCAGCACAGCCCCGAGACTGCTGACGGGGCAGAGAATATGGAGTCAGGCACAGCTGCAGGGGCTATTGCTGCCTGGAGTGCTGTTTCTATTGACCTCAACCCAGGCACACCTGGGGAGGGCTTGCCGGCAGGGTCAGGCTGCCCAGGTCAGCTAATCCTCAGCCCTCAGGGAATCACATTGCAGAAAATGGACCTCGCTAAGACAGAATATTAGCCAAGGAAAAAAGGACACAATGCCATTTGCAGCCCCGTAGATGAGTCTACAGGTAATCACGTGACTTGTAGTAAGTCAGAAAGTGAAAGACACATATCGTAGGATATCACTTATAGGTGTTACCTAAAAACGGATACCAGGGCAGATATTTCCACGGAGAAGGGCAATAACAGATTCATTAAACAAACTTATGGTTCACCAATGGAAAGGTGTGAGGATTGGATTCATTACGATATTGCGGTTAAGAGACATATACAAACACAGGTGAAATATATAATCACCAAAGATCTACGGAATGCCAAGAGAAGACTACTCAACATTCTATCATAACGTACATGGGAAAAGGGTCCCAGGAAGAACAGACATATGTATATGTGTAAAAGAACCACATCTTGCACACCTACAACAAGCCAAATGATGTAATCAATCTTGCTGTAATAAAAAATTAAAAATTAAATTAAAAACACGAACAAGAAGTAGTGAGACAAACTTGAGAGGCTTTCTCCTGGCACATTCCATTCTAAATTCCAATCTAGAACACAGCTTCCATTGAGGCTCTGTTGCCCTAGTAAGCAGATTTGCTAAGGGAGAACTGCTGCCACCTTGTGGCCGTTTCACACAACAGCAGCTTTAATCCCAGCGCTAATGGTCAGTGGATATTCCAAATCATTGCAGGCCTGTAAATGACACCTGCCCTGAAAACAAATCCTGGGGTCATATATCGACCAAAAAGTTCAAAAGACGTCCATATTTCCAAACGACAGTTTCAAGAGGCATATTTCACGCACATTAGTGTTCTGCTTCTTTTGCTTTCTTTCTTTTTTGGTTAAAAAAAACGGGAATGGAAAAAGGCAACCCTCAGAATGGGCGAAAACGTTCGCAAACGAATCAATGGACAAAGGTTTAATCTCCAATATATATAAACAGCTCACGCAGCTTAATATTAATAAAACAAACAAACCAATACAAATATGGGCAGAAGATCTAAATAGACGTTTCTTCAAAGAAGTCACAGAGACGGCCAAGACGCACATGAAAAGCTGCTCAACACCACTAATTATTAGAGAAATGCAAATCAAAACGACAATGAGGTATCACCTCACACCTGTTAGAATCGGCATCATCAGAAAATCTACAAACAACAAATTCTGGGGAGGGTGTGGACAAAAGGAACCCTCTTCCACTATTGGTGGGAAGGTAAATTGATACAGTCACTATGGAGAAGAGTATGGAGTTTCCTTAAAGAAACTAGAAATAGAATTACCATAGGATCCAGCAATCCCACTTCTGGGCATATACCCAGAGACAACCATAAATCAAAAACACACATTCACCACAATGTTCATTGCAGCACTATTTACAATAGCCAGGTAATGGAAGAACCTAAATGCCCACAGACAGACGAATGGATAAAGATGTGGTACATATATAAAATGGGATATGACTCAGCCATGAAAAGGAATGAAACTGGGTTGTTTGTAGAGAAGTCGGTGGATCTAGAGACTGTCATACAGAATGAAGTAAGTCAGAAAGAGCAAAACAAATATTCTGTATTAATGCATGTATGTGGAACCTAGATATATGGTACAGATGAACAGGTTTGCAGGGCAGAAATAGAGAAACAGAGGTAGAGAACAAACGTATGGACACCAAGTCGGGGAAGCCATGGGGTGTTGTGGTCAGATGAGTTGGGAGATAGGTATTGACCTGTATATATGTATATGAATAAAATAAATAATCAATAATAACCTGCTGTATAGAAAAATAAATATAATTAAACTTCAAAATTTTTAGAAATAAAATTTAAAAATAAAACAGAAAAAAGTTCTTCCCTTCACACAGATGTATTTATATGAATGAATTATTTCCATGCTTATATCAATAAATACATAAAAGATGAATAAATTCTAACTTGAACCCAAAAAGAAAAAAAAAACCTGAACCCAGCAGTTATACAGAGGAAAACCCTATGAGGGCACTTGCTCCAGCGGTAAACAATTCTGAAATTGGTCAGAGGTGGGGAATCATCTCCCATACAGCCAGCAGCCCGGCCCCCCCACTCAAGGAGCATCCTCATTGCAAAGCTGGGGGACCGTGCCGAGGCCTCTGTGAGTAAACGTGAGCAGAGCCCCAGGCCAGCTGTTGCTGAACTGTTCCCACCCTTCCCAGGTAAAACACCTGAATATGTACAAGGGCTTGAAAGCCTAGAGGAAGGGTCGTGGATCCACACCAGCGACAGCACGCAGGCCAACTTGGTGCCTGAAGGCCAGCCAGGATGGTCCTGGCCCCGGGCGCTCTTCTGGAAGCTTTCCATTACCCTGCCTGAGATACCCCTCCTGTCCCGGCCCCCACTCCTTTTTTTCCTTCCTCACCTAAGCCCGGAGAGAAATTCCAGCGGAAGTTATGGGTGACACATCCTCTTCTTTACAAGTGGCAGCCTGGCAACTCCTGCAGAAAGTCCAGCAGAGCCCCACTCACACCGGGCCACCAACAAAGCCGTGGACCCTCACACCATCCCACCAGCACAGCCCCGAGACTGCTGACGGGGCAGAGAATATGGAGTCAGGCACAGCTGCAGGGGCTAATGCTGCCTGGAGTGCTGTTTCTATTGACCTCAACCCAGGCACACCTGGGGAGGGCTTGCCGGCAGGGTCAGGCTGCCCAGGTCAGCTAATCCTCAGCCCTCAGGGAATCACATTGCAGAAAATGGACCTCGCTAAGACAGAATATTAGCCAAGGAAAAAAAGGACACAATGCCATTTGCAGCCCCGTAGATGAGTCTACAGGTAAGCACGGGACTTGTAGTAAGTCAGAAAGTGAAAGACACATATCGTAGGATATCACTTATAGGTGTTACCTAAAAACGGATACCAGGGCAGATATTTCCACGGAGAAGGGCAATCACAGATTCATTAAACAAACTTATGGTTCACCAATGGAAAGGTGTGAGGATTGGATTCATTACGATATTGGTGTTAAGAGACATATACAAACACAGGTGAAATATATAATCACCAAAGACCTACGGAATGCCAAGAGAAGACTACTCAACATTCTGTCATAACGTACATGGGAAAAGGGTCCCAGGAAGAACAGACATATGTATATGTGTAAAAGAACCACATCTTGCACACCTACAACAAGCCAAACGATGTAATCAAACTTGCTGTAATAAAAAATTAAAAATTAACTTAAAAACACGAACAAGAAGTAGTGAGACAAACTTGAGGGGCTTTCTCCTGGCACATTCCATTCTAAATTCCAATCTAGAACACGGTTTCCATTGAGGCTCTGTTGCCCTAGTAAGCAGATTTGCTAAGGGAGAACTGCTGCCACCTTGTGGCCGCTTCACACAACAGCAGCTTTAATCCCAGCGCTAATGGTCAGTGGATATTCCAAATCATTGCAGGCCTGTAAATGACACCTGCCCTGAAAACAAATCCTGGGGTCATATATCGACCAAAAAGTTCAAAAGACGTCCATATTTCAAAATGACAGTTTCAAGAGGAATATTTCACGCACATTAGTGTTCTGCTTCTTTTGCTTTCTTTCTTTTTTGGTTAAAAACAACGGGAATGGAAAAAGGCAACCCTCAGAATGGGCGAAAACGTTCGCAAATGAATCAATGGACAAAGGTTTAATCTCCAATATATATAAACAGCTCACGCAGCTTAATATTAATAAAACAAACAACCCTAATACAAATATGGGCAGAAGACCTAAATAGACGTTTCTTCAAAGAAGTCACAGAGACGGCCAAGACGCACATGAAAAGCTGCTCAACACCACTAATTATTAGAGAAATGCAAATCAAAACGACAATGAGGTATCACCTCACACCTGTTAGAATCGGCATCATCAGAAAATCTACAAACAACAAATTCTGGGGAGGGTGTGGACAAAAGGAACCCTCTTCCACTATTGGTGGGAAGGTAAATTGATACAGTCACTATGGAGAAGAGTATGGAGTTTCCTTAAAGAAACTAGAAATAGAATTACCATAGGATCCAGCAATCCCACTTCTGGGCATATACCCAGAGACAACCATAAATCAAAAACACACATTCACCACAATGTTCATTGCAGCACTATTTACAATAGCCAGGTAATGGAAGAACCTAAATGCCCACAGACAGACGAATGGATAAAGATGTGGTACATATATAAAATGGGATATGACTCAGCCATGAAAAGGAATGAAACTGGGTTGTTTGTAGAGAAGTCGGTGGATCTAGAGACTGTCATACAGAATGAAGTAAGTCAGAAAGAGCAAAACAAATATTCTGTATTAATGCATGTATGTGGAACCTAGATATATGGTACAGATGAACAGGTTTGCAGGGCAGAAATAGAGAAACAGAGGTAGAGAACAAACGTATGGACACCAAGTCGGGGAAGCCATGGGGTGTTGTGGTCAGATGAGTTGGGAGATAGGTATTGACCTGTATATATGTATATGAATAAAATAAATAATCAATAATAACCTGCTGTATAGAAAAATAAATATAATTAAACTTCAAAATTTTTAGAAATAAAATTTAAAAATAAAACAGAAAAAAGTTCTTCCCTTCACACAGATGTATTTATATGAATGAATTATTTCCATGCTTATATCAATAAATACATAAAAGATGAATAAATTCTAACTTGAACCCAAAAAGAAAAAAAAAACCTGAACCCAGCAGTTATACAGAGGAAAACCCTATGAGGGCACTTGCTCCAGCGGTAAACAATTCTGAAATTGGTCAGAGGTGGGGAATCATCTCCCATACAGCCAGCAGCCCGGCCCCCCCACTCAAGGAGCATCCTCATTGCAAAGCTGGGGGACCGTGCCGAGGCCTCTGTGAGTAAACGTGAGCAGAGCCCCAGGCCAGCTGTTGCTGAACTGTTCCCACCCTTCCCAGGTAAAACACCTGAATATGTACAAGGGCTTGAAAGCCTAGAGGAAGGGTCGTGGATCCACACCAGCGACAGCACGCAGGCCAACTTGGTGCCTGAAGGCCAGCCAGGATGGTCCTGGCCCCGGGCGCTCTTCTGGAAGCTTTCCATTACCCTGCCTGAGATACCCCTCCTGTCCCGGCCCCCACTCCTTTTTTTCCTTCCTCACCTAAGCCCGGAGAGAAATTCCAGCGGAAGTTATGGGTGACACATCCTCTTCTTTACAAGTGGCAGCCTGGCAACTCCTGCAGAAAGTCCAGCAGAGCCCCACTCACACCGGGCCACCAACAAAGCCGTGGACCCTCACACCATCCCACCAGCACAGCCCCGAGACTGCTGACGGGGCAGAGAATATGGAGTCAGGCACAGCTGCAGGGGCTAATGCTGCCTGGAGTGCTGTTTCTATTGACCTCAACCCAGGCACACCTGGGGAGGGCTTGCCGGCAGGGTCAGGCTGCCCAGGTCAGCTAATCCTCAGCCCTCAGGGAATCACATTGCAGAAAATGGACCTCGCTAAGACAGAATATTAGCCAAGGAAAAAAAGGACACAATGCCATTTGCAGCCCCGTAGATGAGTCTACAGGTAAGCACGGGACTTGTAGTAAGTCAGAAAGTGAAAGACACATATCGTAGGATATCACTTATAGGTGTTACCTAAAAACGGATACCAGGGCAGATATTTCCACGGAGAAGGGCAATCACAGATTCATTAAACAAACTTATGGTTCACCAATGGAAAGGTGTGAGGATTGGATTCATTACGATATTGGTGTTAAGAGACATATACAAACACAGGTGAAATATATAATCACCAAAGACCTACGGAATGCCAAGAGAAGACTACTCAACATTCTGTCATAACGTACATGGGAAAAGGGTCCCAGGAAGAACAGACATATGTATATGTGTAAAAGAACCACATCTTGCACACCTACAACAAGCCAAACGATGTAATCAAACTTGCTGTAATAAAAAATTAAAAATTAACTTAAAAACACGAACAAGAAGTAGTGAGACAAACTTGAGGGGCTTTCTCCTGGCACATTCCATTCTAAATTCCAATCTAGAACACGGTTTCCATTGAGGCTCTGTTGCCCTAGTAAGCAGATTTGCTAAGGGAGAACTGCTGCCACCTTGTGGCCGCTTCACACAACAGCAGCTTTAATCCCAGCGCTAATGGTCAGTGGATATTCCAAATCATTGCAGGCCTGTAAATGACACCTGCCCTGAAAACAAATCCTGGGGTCATATATCGACCAAAAAGTTCAAAAGACGTCCATATTTCAAAATGACAGTTTCAAGAGGAATATTTCACGCACATTAGTGTTCTGCTTCTTTTGCTTTCTTTCTTTTTTGGTTAAAAACAACGGGAATGGAAAAAGGCAACCCTCAGAATGGGCGAAAACGTTCGCAAATGAATCAATGGACAAAGGTTTAATCTCCAATATATATAAACAGCTCACGCAGCTTAATATTAATAAAACAAACAACCCTAATACAAATATGGGCAGAAGACCTAAATAGACGTTTCTTCAAAGAAGTCACAGAGACGGCCAAGACGCACATGAAAAGCTGCTCAACACCACTAATTATTAGAGAAATGCAAATCAAAACGACAATGAGGTATCACCTCACACCTGTTAGAATCGGCATCATCAGAAAATCTACAAACAACAAATTCTGGGGAGGGTGTGGACAAAAGGAACCCTCTTCCACTATTGGTGGGAAGGTAAATTGATACAGTCACTATGGAGAAGAGTATGGAGTTTCCTTAAAGAAACTAGAAATAGAATTACCATAGGATCCAGCAATCCCACTTCTGGGCATATACCCAGAGACAACCATAAATCAAAAACACACATTCACCACAATGTTCATTGCAGCACTATTTACAATAGCCAGGTAATGGAAGCAACCTAAATGCCCACAGACAGACGAATGGATAAAGATGTGGTACATATATAAAATGGGATATGACTCAGCCATGAAAAGGAATGAAACTGGGTTGTTTGTAGAGAAGTCGGTGGATCTAGAGACTGTCATACAGAATGAAGTAAGTCAGAAAGAGCAAAACAAATATTCTGTATTAATGCATGTATGTGGAACCTAGATATATGGTACAGATGAACAGGTTTGCAGGGCAGAAATAGAGAAACAGAGGTAGAGAACAAACGTATGGACACCAAGTCGGGGAAGCCATGGGGTGTTGTGGTCAGATGAGTTGGGAGATAGGTATTGACCTGTATATATGTATATGAATAAAATAAATAATCAATAATAACCTGCTGTATAGAAAAATAAATATAATTAAACTTCAAAATTTTTAGAAATAAAATTTAAAAATAAAACAGAAAAAAGTTCTTCCCTTCACACAGATGTATTTATATGAATGAATTATTTCCATGCTTATATCAATAAATACATAAAAGATGAATAAATTCTAACTTGAACCCAAAAAGAAAAAAAAAACCTGAACCCAGCAGTTATACAGAGGAAAACCCTATGAGGGCACTTGCTCCAGCGGTAAACAATTCTGAAATTGGTCAGAGGTGGGGAATCATCTCCCATACAGCCAGCAGCCCGGCCCCCCCACTCAAGGAGCATCCTCATTGCAAAGCTGGGGGACCGTGCCGAGGCCTCTGTGAGTAAACGTGAGCAGAGCCCCAGGCCAGCTGTTGCTGAACTGTTCCCACCCTTCCCAGGTAAAACACCTGAATATGTACAAGGGCTTGAAAGCCTAGAGGAAGGGTCGTGGATCCACACCAGCGACAGCACGCAGGCCAACTTGGTGCCTGAAGGCCAGCCAGGATGGTCCTGGCCCCGGGCGCTCTTCTGGAAGCTTTCCATTACCCTGCCTGAGATACCCCTCCTGTCCCGGCCCCCACTCCTTTTTTTCCTTCCTCACCTCAGCCCGGAGACAAATTCCAGCGGAAGTTATGGGTGACACATCCTCTTCTTTACAAGTGGCAGCCTGGCAACTCCTGCAGAAAGTCCAGCAGAGCCCCACTCACACCGGGCCACAAACAAAGCCGTGGACCCTCACACCATCCCACCAGCACAGCCCCGAGACTGCTGACGGGGCAGAGAATATGGAGTCAGGCACAGCTGCAGGGGCTAATGCTGCCTGGAGTGCTGTTTCTATTGACCTCAACCCAGGCACACCTGGGGAGGGCTTGCCGGCAGGGTCAGGCTGCCCAGGTCAGCTAATCCTCAGCCCTCAGGGAATCACATTGCAGAAAATGGACCTCGCTAAGACAGAATATTAGCCAAGGAAAAAAAGGACACAATGCCATTTGCAGCCCCGTAGATGAGTCTACAGGTAAGCACGGGACTTGTAGTAAGTCAGAAAGTGAAAGACACATATCGTAGGATATCACTTATAGGTGTTACCTAAAAACGGATACCAGGGCAGATATTTCCACGGAGAAGGGCAATCACAGATTCATTAAACAAACTTATGGTTCACCAATGGAAAGGTGTGAGGATTGGATTCATTACGATATTGGTGTTAAGAGACATATACAAACACAGGTGAAATATATAATCACCAAAGACCTACGGAATGCCAAGAGAAGACTACTCAACATTCTGTCATAACGTACATGGGAAAAGGGTCCCAGGAAGAACAGACATATGTATATGTGTAAAAGAACCACATCTTGCACACCTACAACAAGCCAAACGATGTAATCAAACTTGCTGTAATAAAAAATTAAAAATTAACTTAAAAACACGAACAAGAAGTAGTGAGACAAACTTGAGGGGCTTTCTCCTGGCACATTCCATTCTAAATTCCAATCTAGAACACGGTTTCCATTGAGGCTCTGTTGCCCTAGTAAGCAGATTTGCTAAGGGAGAACTGCTGCCACCTTGTGGCCGCTTCACACAACAGCAGCTTTAATCCCAGCGCTAATGGTCAGTGGATATTCCAAATCATTGCAGGCCTGTAAATGACACCTGCCCTGAAAACAAATCCTGGGGTCATATATCGACCAAAAAGTTCAAAAGACGTCCATATTTCAAAATGACAGTTTCAAGAGGAATATTTCACGCACATTAGTGTTCTGCTTCTTTTGCTTTCTTTCTTTTTTGGTTAAAAACAACGGGAATGGAAAAAGGCAACCCTCAGAATGGGCGAAAACGTTCGCAAATGAATCAATGGACAAAGGTTTAATCTCCAATATATATAAACAGCTCACGCAGCTTAATATTAATAAAACAAACAACCCTAATACAAATATGGGCAGAAGACCTAAATAGACGTTTCTTCAAAGAAGTCACAGAGACGGCCAAGACGCACATGAAAAGCTGCTCAACACCACTAATTATTAGAGAAATGCAAATCAAAACGACAATGAGGTATCACCTCACACCTGTTAGAATCGGCATCATCAGAAAATCTACAAACAACAAATTCTGGGGAGGGTGTGGACAAAAGGAAACCTCTTCCACTATTGCTGGAAGGTAAATTGTTACAGTCACTATGGAGAAGAGTATGGAGTTTCCTTAAAGAATCTAGAAATAGAATTAACATAGGATCCAACTATCCCACTTCTGGGCATATACCCAGAGACAACCATAAATCAAAAACACACATTCACCACAATGTTCATTGCAGCACTATTTACAATAGCCAGGTAATGGAAGCAACCTAAATGCCCACAGACAGACGAATGGATAAAGATGTGGTACATATATAAAATGGGATATGACTCAGCCATGAAAAGGAATGAAACTGGGTTGTTTGTAGAGAAGTCGGTGGATCTAGAGACTGTCATACAGAATGAAGTAAGTCAGAAAGAGCAAAACAAATATTCTGTATTAATGCATGTATGCGGAACCTAGATATATGGTACAGATGAACAGGTTTGCAGGGCAGAAATAGAGAAACAGAGGTAGAGAACAAACGTATGGACACCAAGTCGGGGAAGCCCTGGGGTGTTGTGGTCAGATGAGTTGGGAGATAGGTATTGACCTGTATATATGTATATGAATAAAATAAATAATCAATAATAACCTGCTGTATAGAAAAATAAATATAATTAAACTTCAAAATTTTTAGAAATAAAATTTAAAAATAAAACAGAAAAAAGTTCTTCCCTTCACACAGATGTATTTATATGAATGAATTATTTCCATGCTTATATCAATAAATACATAAAAGATGAATAAATTCTAACTTGAACCCAAAAAGAAAAAAAAACCTGAACCCAGCAGTTATACAGAGGAAAACCCTATGAGGGCACTTGCTCCAGCGGTAAACAATTCTGAAATTGGTCAGAGGTGGGGAATCATCTCCCATACAGTCAGCAGCCCGGCCCCCCCAATCAAGGAGCATCCTCATTGCAAAGCTGGGGGACCGTGCCGAGGCCTCTGGGAGTAAACGTGAGCTGAGCCCCAGGCCAGCTGTTGCTGAACTGTTCCCACCCTTCCCAGGTAAAACACCTGAATATGTACAAGGGCTTGAAAGCCTAGAGGAAGGGTCGTGGAGCCACACCAGCGACAGCACGCAGGCCAACTTGGTGCCTGCAGGCCAGCCAGGATGGTCCTGGCCCCGGGCGCTCTTCTGGAAGCTTTCCATTTCCCTGCCTGAGATACCCCTCCTGTCCCGGCCCCCACTCCTTTTTTTCCTTCCTCACCTCAGCCCGGAGAGAAATTCCAGCGGAAGTTATGGGTGACACATCCTCTTCTTTACAAGTGGCAGCCTGGCAACTCCTGCAGAAAGTCCAGCAGAGCCCCACTCACACCGGGCCACCAACAAAGCCATGGACCCTCACACCCTCCCACCAGCACAGCCCCGAGACTGCTGACGGGGCAGAGAATATGGAGTCAGGCACAGCTGCAGGGGCTATTGCTGCCTGGAGTGCTGTTTCTATTGACCTCAACCCAGGCACACCTGGGGAGGGCTTGCCGGCAGGGTCAGGCTGCCCAGGTCAGCTAATCCTCAGCCCTCAGGGAATCACATTGCAGAAAATGGACCTCGCTAAGACAGAATATTAGCCAAGGAAAAAAAGGACACAATGCCATTTGCAGCCCCGTAGATGAGTCTACAGGTAAGCACGGGACTTGTAGTAAGTCAGAAAGTGAAAGACACATATCGTAGGATATCACTTATAGGTGTTACCTAAAAACGGATACCAGGGCAGATATTTCCACGGAGAAGGGCAATCACAGATTCATTAAACAAACTTATGGTTCACCAATGGAAAGGTGTGAGGATTGGATTCATTACGATATTGGTGTTAAGAGACATATACAAACACAGGTGAAATATATAATCACCAAAGACCTACGGAATGCCAAGAGAAGACTACTCAACATTCTGTCATAACGTACATGGGAAAAGGGTCCCAGGAAGAACAGACATATGTATATGTGTAAAAGAACCACATCTTGCACACCTACAACAAGCCAAACGATGTAATCAAACTTGCTGTAATAAAAAATTAAAAATTAACTTAAAAACACGAACAAGAAGTAGTGAGACAAACTTGAGGGGCTTTCTCCTGGCACATTCCAGTCTAAATTCCAATCTAGAACACGGTTTCCATTGAGGCTCTGTTGCCCTAGTAAGCAGATTTGCTAAGGGAGAACTGCTGCCACCTTGTGGCCGCTTCACACAACAGCAGCTTTAATCCCAGCGCTAATGGTCAGTGGATATTCCAAATCATTGCAGGCCTGTAAATGACACCTGCCCTGAAAACAAATCCTGGGGTCATATATCGACCAAAAAGTTCAAAAGACGTCCATATTTCAAAATGACAGTTTCAAGAGGAATATTTCACGCACATTAGTGTTCTGCTTCTTTTGCTTTCTTTCTTTTTTGGTTAAAAACAACGGGAATGGAAAAAGGCAACCCTCAGAATGGGCGAAAACGTTCGCAAATGAATCAATGGACAAAGGTTTAATCTCCAATATATATAAACAGCTCACGCAGCTTAATATTAATAAAACAAACAACCCTAATACAAATATGGGCAGAAGACCTAAATAGACGTTTCTTCAAAGAAGTCACAGAGACGGCCAAGACGCACATGAAAAGCTGCTCAACACCACTAATTATTAGAGAAATGCAAATCAAAACGACAATGAGGTATCACCTCACACCTGTTAGAATCGGCATCATCAGAAAATCTACAAACAACAAATTCTGGGGAGGGTGTGGACAAAAGGAAACCTCTTCCACTATTGCTGGAAGGTAAATTGTTACAGTCACTATGGAGAAGAGTATGGAGTTTCCTTAAAGAATCTACAAATAGAATTAACATAGGATCCAACTATCCCACTTCTGGGCATATACCCAGAGACAACCATAAATCAAAAACACACATTCACCACAATGTTCATTGCAGCACTATTTACAATAGCCAGGTAATGGAAGCAACCTAAATGCCCACAGACAGACGAATGGATAAAGATGTGGTACATATATAAAATGGGATATGACTCAGCCATGAAAAGGAATGAAACTGGGTTGTTTGTAGAGAAGTCGGTGGATCTAGAGACTGTCATACAGAATGAAGTAAGTCAGAAAGAGCAAAACAAATATTCTGTATTAATGCATGTATGCGGAACCTAGATATATGGTACAGATGAACAGGTTTGCAGGGCAGAAATAGAGAAACAGAGGTAGAGAACAAACGTATGGACACCAAGTCGGGGAAGCCCTGGGGTGTTGTGGTCAGATGAGTTGGGAGATAGGTATTGACCTGTATATATGTATATGAATAAAATAAATAATCAATAATAACCTGCTGTATAGAAAAATAAATATAATTAAACTTCAAAATTTTTAGAAATAAAATTTAAAAATAAAACAGAAAAAAGTTCTTCCCTTCACACAGATGTATTTATATGAATGAATTATTTCCATGCTTATATCAATAAATACATAAAAGATGAATAAATTCTAACTTGAACCCAAAAAGAAAAAAAAACCTGAACCCAGCAGTTATACAGAGGAAAACCCTATGAGGGCACTTGCTCCAGCGGTAAACAATTCTGAAATTGGTCAGAGGTGGGGAATCATCTCCCATACAGCCAGCAGCCCGGCCCCCCCACTCAAGGAGCATCCTCATTGCAAAGCTGGGGGACCGTGCCGAGGCCTCTGTGAGTAAACGTGAGCAGAGCCCCAGGCCAGCTGTTGCTGAACTGTTCCCACCCTTCCCAGGTAAAACACCTGAATATGTACAAGGGCTTGAAAGCCTAGAGGAAGGGTCGTGGATCCACACCAGCGACAGCACGCAGGCCAACTTGGTGCCTGAAGGCCAGCCAGGATGGTCCTGGCCCCGGGCGCTCTTCTGGAAGCTTTCCATTACCCTGCCTGAGATACCCCTCCTGTCCCGGCCCCCACTCCTTTTTTTCCTTCCTCACCTAAGCCCGGAGAGAAATTCCAGCGGAAGTTATGGGTGACACATCCTCTTCTTTACAAGTGGCAGCCTGGCAACTCCTGCAGAAAGTCCAGCAGAGCCCCACTCACACCGGGCCACCAACAAAGCCGTGGACCCTCACACCATCCCACCAGCACAGCCCCGAGACTGCTGACGGGGCAGAGAATATGGAGTCAGGCACAGCTGCAGGGGCTAATGCTGCCTGGAGTGCTGTTTCTATTGACCTCAACCCAGGCACACCTGGGGAGGGCTTGCCGGCAGGGTCAGGCTGCCCAGGTCAGCTAATCCTCAGCCCTCAGGGAATCACATTGCAGAAAATGGACCTCGCTAAGACAGAATATTAGCCAAGGAAAAAAAGGACACAATGCCATTTGCAGCCCCGTAGATGAGTCTACAGGTAAGCACGGGACTTGTAGTAAGTCAGAAAGTGAAAGACACATATCGTAGGATATCACTTATAGGTGTTACCTAAAAACGGATACCAGGGCAGATATTTCCACGGAGAAGGGCAATCACAGATTCATTAAACAAACTTATGGTTCACCAATGGAAAGGTGTGAGGATTGGATTCATTACGATATTGGTGTTAAGAGACATATACAAACACAGGTGAAATATATAATCACCAAAGACCTACGGAATGCCAAGAGAAGACTACTCAACATTCTGTCATAACGTACATGGGAAAAGGGTCCCAGGAAGAACAGACATATGTATATGTGTAAAAGAACCACATCTTGCACACCTACAACAAGCCAAACGATGTAATCAAACTTGCTGTAATAAAAAATTAAAAATTAACTTAAAAACACGAACAAGAAGTAGTGAGACAAACTTGAGGGGCTTTCTCCTGGCACATTCCATTCTAAATTCCAATCTAGAACACGGTTTCCATTGAGGCTCTGTTGCCCTAGTAAGCAGATTTGCTAAGGGAGAACTGCTGCCACCTTGTGGCCGCTTCACACAACAGCAGCTTTAATCCCAGCGCTAATGGTCAGTGGATATTCCAAATCATTGCAGGCCTGTAAATGACACCTGCCCTGAAAACAAATCCTGGGGTCATATATCGACCAAAAAGTTCAAAAGACGTCCATATTTCAAAATGACAGTTTCAAGAGGAATATTTCACGCACATTAGTGTTCTGCTTCTTTTGCTTTCTTTCTTTTTTGGTTAAAAACAACGGGAATGGAAAAAGGCAACCCTCAGAATGGGCGAAAACGTTCGCAAATGAATCAATGGACAAAGGTTTAATCTCCAATATATATAAACAGCTCACGCAGCTTAATATTAATAAAACAAACAACCCTAATACAAATATGGGCAGAAGACCTAAATAGACGTTTCTTCAAAGAAGTCACAGAGACGGCCAAGACGCACATGAAAAGCTGCTCAACACCACTAATTATTAGAGAAATGCAAATCAAAACGACAATGAGGTATCACCTCACACCTGTTAGAATCGGCATCATCAGAAAATCTACAAACAACAAATTCTGGGGAGGGTGTGGACAAAAGGAACCCTCTTCCACTATTGGTGGGAAGGTAAATTGATACAGTCACTATGGAGAAGAGTATGGAGTTTCCTTAAAGAAACTAGAAATAGAATTACCATAGGATCCAGCAATCCCACTTCTGGGCATATACCCAGAGACAACCATAAATCAAAAACACACATTCACCACAATGTTCATTGCAGCACTATTTACAATAGCCAGGTAATGGAAGCAACCTAAATGCCCACAGACAGACGAATGGATAAAGATGTGGTACATATATAAAATGGGATATGACTCAGCCATGAAAAGGAATGAAACTGGGTTGTTTGTAGAGAAGTCGGTGGATCTAGAGACTGTCATACAGAATGAAGTAAGTCAGAAAGAGCAAAACAAATATTCTGTATTAATGCATGTATGTGGAACCTAGATATATGGTACAGATGAACAGGTTTGCAGGGCAGAAATAGAGAAACAGAGGTAGAGAACAAACGTATGGACACCAAGTCGGGGAAGCCATGGGGTGTTGTGGTCAGATGAGTTGGGAGATAGGTATTGACCTGTATATATGTATATGAATAAAATAAATAATCAATAATAACCTGCTGTATAGAAAAATAAATATAATTAAACTTCAAAATTTTTAGAAATAAAATTTAAAAATAAAACAGAAAAAAGTTCTTCCCTTCACACAGATGTATTTATATGAATGAATTATTTCCATGCTTATATCAATAAATACATAAAAGATGAATAAATTCTAACTTGAACCCAAAAAGAAAAAAAAAACCTGAACCCAGCAGTTATACAGAGGAAAACCCTATGAGGGCACTTGCTCCAGCGGTAAACAATTCTGAAATTGGTCAGAGGTGGGGAATCATCTCCCATACAGCCAGCAGCCCGGCCCCCCCACTCAAGGAGCATCCTCATTGCAAAGCTGGGGGACCGTGCCGAGGCCTCTGTGAGTAAACGTGAGCAGAGCCCCAGGCCAGCTGTTGCTGAACTGTTCCCACCCTTCCCAGGTAAAACACCTGAATATGTACAAGGGCTTGAAAGCCTAGAGGAAGGGTCGTGGATCCACACCAGCGACAGCACGCAGGCCAACTTGGTGCCTGAAGGCCAGCCAGGATGGTCCTGGCCCCGGGCGCTCTTCTGGAAGCTTTCCATTACCCTGCCTGAGATACCCCTCCTGTCCCGGCCCCCACTCCTTTTTTTCCTTCCTCACCTCAGCCCGGAGACAAATTCCAGCGGAAGTTATGGGTGACACATCCTCTTCTTTACAAGTGGCAGCCTGGCAACTCCTGCAGAAAGTCCAGCAGAGCCCCACTCACACCGGGCCACAAACAAAGCCGTGGACCCTCACACCATCCCACCAGCACAGCCCCGAGACTGCTGACGGGGCAGAGAATATGGAGTCAGGCACAGCTGCAGGGGCTAATGCTGCCTGGAGTGCTGTTTCTATTGACCTCAACCCAGGCACACCTGGGGAGGGCTTGCCGGCAGGGTCAGGCTGCCCAGGTCAGCTAATCCTCAGCCCTCAGGGAATCACATTGCAGAAAATGGACCTCGCTAAGACAGAATATTAGCCAAGGAAAAAAAGGACACAATGCCATTTGCAGCCCCGTAGATGAGTCTACAGGTAAGCACGGGACTTGTAGTAAGTCAGAAAGTGAAAGACACATATCGTAGGATATCACTTATAGGTGTTACCTAAAAACGGATACCAGGGCAGATATTTCCACGGAGAAGGGCAATCACAGATTCATTAAACAAACTTATGGTTCACCAATGGAAAGGTGTGAGGATTGGATTCATTACGATATTGGTGTTAAGAGACATATACAAACACAGGTGAAATATATAATCACCAAAGACCTACGGAATGCCAAGAGAAGACTACTCAACATTCTGTCATAACGTACATGGGAAAAGGGTCCCAGGAAGAACAGACATATGTATATGTGTAAAAGAACCACATCTTGCACACCTACAACAAGCCAAACGATGTAATCAAACTTGCTGTAATAAAAAATTAAAAATTAACTTAAAAACACGAACAAGAAGTAGTGAGACAAACTTGAGGGGCTTTCTCCTGGCACATTCCATTCTAAATTCCAATCTAGAACACGGTTTCCATTGAGGCTCTGTTGCCCTAGTAAGCAGATTTGCTAAGGGAGAACTGCTGCCACCTTGTGGCCGCTTCACACAACAGCAGCTTTAATCCCAGCGCTAATGGTCAGTGGATATTCCAAATCATTGCAGGCCTGTAAATGACACCTGCCCTGAAAACAAATCCTGGGGTCATATATCGACCAAAAAGTTCAAAAGACGTCCATATTTCAAAATGACAGTTTCAAGAGGAATATTTCACGCACATTAGTGTTCTGCTTCTTTTGCTTTCTTTCTTTTTTGGTTAAAAACAACGGGAATGGAAAAAGGCAACCCTCAGAATGGGCGAAAACGTTCGCAAATGAATCAATGGACAAAGGTTTAATCTCCAATATATATAAACAGCTCACGCAGCTTAATATTAATAAAACAAACAACCCTAATACAAATATGGGCAGAAGACCTAAATAGACGTTTCTTCAAAGAAGTCACAGAGACGGCCAAGACGCACATGAAAAGCTGCTCAACACCACTAATTATTAGAGAAATGCAAATCAAAACGACAATGAGGTATCACCTCACACCTGTTAGAATCGGCATCATCAGAAAATCTACAAACAACAAATTCTGGGGAGGGTGTGGACAAAAGGAAACCTCTTCCACTATTGCTGGAAGGTAAATTGTTACAGTCACTATGGAGAAGAGTATGGAGTTTCCTTAAAGAATCTAGAAATAGAATTAACATAGGATCCAACTATCCCACTTCTGGGCATATACCCAGAGACAACCATAAATCAAAAACACACATTCACCACAATGTTCATTGCAGCACTATTTACAATAGCCAGGTAATGGAAGCAACCTAAATGCCCACAGACAGACGAATGGATAAAGATGTGGTACATATATAAAATGGGATATGACTCAGCCATGAAAAGGAATGAAACTGGGTTGTTTGTAGAGAAGTCGGTGGATCTAGAGACTGTCATACAGAATGAAGTAAGTCAGAAAGAGCAAAACAAATATTCTGTATTAATGCATGTATGCGGAACCTAGATATATGGTACAGATGAACAGGTTTGCAGGGCAGAAATAGAGAAACAGAGGTAGAGAACAAACGTATGGACACCAAGTCGGGGAAGCCCTGGGGTGTTGTGGTCAGATGAGTTGGGAGATAGGTATTGACCTGTATATATGTATATGAATAAAATAAATAATCAATAATAACCTGCTGTATAGAAAAATAAATATAATTAAACTTCAAAATTTTTAGAAATAAAATTTAAAAATAAAACAGAAAAAAGTTCTTCCCTTCACACAGATGTATTTATATGAATGAATTATTTCCATGCTTATATCAATAAATACATAAAAGATGAATAAATTCTAACTTGAACCCAAAAAGAAAAAAAAACCTGAACCCAGCAGTTATACAGAGGAAAACCCTATGAGGGCACTTGCTCCAGCGGTAAACAATTCTGAAATTGGTCAGAGGTGGGGAATCATCTCCCATACAGTCAGCAGCCCGGCCCCCCCAATCAAGGAGCATCCTCATTGCAAAGCTGGGGGACCGTGCCGAGGCCTCTGGGAGTAAACGTGAGCTGAGCCCCAGGCCAGCTGTTGCTGAACTGTTCCCACCCTTCCCAGGTAAAACACCTGAATATGTACAAGGGCTTGAAAGCCTAGAGGAAGGGTCGTGGAGCCACACCAGCGACAGCACGCAGGCCAACTTGGTGCCTGCAGGCCAGCCAGGATGGTCCTGGCCCCGGGCGCTCTTCTGGAAGCTTTCCATTTCCCTGCCTGAGATACCCCTCCTGTCCCGGCCCCCACTCCTTTTTTTCCTTCCTCACCTCAGCCCGGAGAGAAATTCCAGCGGAAGTTATGGGTGACACATCCTCTTCTTTACAAGTGGCAGCCTGGCAACTCCTGCAGAAAGTCCAGCAGAGCCCCACTCACACCGGGCCACCAACAAAGCCATGGACCCTCACACCCTCCCACCAGCACAGCCCCGAGACTGCTGACGGGGCAGAGAATATGGAGTCAGGCACAGCTGCAGGGGCTATTGCTGCCTGGAGTGCTGTTTCTATTGACCTCAACCCAGGCACACCTGGGGAGGGCTTGCCGGCAGGGTCAGGCTGCCCAGGTCAGCTAATCCTCAGCCCTCAGGGAATCACATTGCAGAAAATGGACCTCGCTAAGACAGAATATTAGCCAAGGAAAAAAAGGACACAATGCCATTTGCAGCCCCGTAGATGAGTCTACAGGTAAGCACGGGACTTGTAGTAAGTCAGAAAGTGAAAGACACATATCGTAGGATATCACTTATAGGTGTTACCTAAAAACGGATACCAGGGCAGATATTTCCACGGAGAAGGGCAATCACAGATTCATTAAACAAACTTATGGTTCACCAATGGAAAGGTGTGAGGATTGGATTCATTACGATATTGGTGTTAAGAGACATATACAAACACAGGTGAAATATATAATCACCAAAGACCTACGGAATGCCAAGAGAAGACTACTCAACATTCTGTCATAACGTACATGGGAAAAGGGTCCCAGGAAGAACAGACATATGTATATGTGTAAAAGAACCACATCTTGCACACCTACAACAAGCCAAACGATGTAATCAAACTTGCTGTAATAAAAAATTAAAAATTAACTTAAAAACACGAACAAGAAGTAGTGAGACAAACTTGAGGGGCTTTCTCCTGGCACATTCCAGTCTAAATTCCAATCTAGAACACGGTTTCCATTGAGGCTCTGTTGCCCTAGTAAGCAGATTTGCTAAGGGAGAACTGCTGCCACCTTGTGGCCGCTTCACACAACAGCAGCTTTAATCCCAGCGCTAATGGTCAGTGGATATTCCAAATCATTGCAGGCCTGTAAATGACACCTGCCCTGAAAACAAATCCTGGGGTCATATATCGACCAAAAAGTTCAAAAGACGTCCATATTTCAAAATGACAGTTTCAAGAGGAATATTTCACGCACATTAGTGTTCTGCTTCTTTTGCTTTCTTTCTTTTTTGGTTAAAAACAACGGGAATGGAAAAAGGCAACCCTCAGAATGGGCGAAAACGTTCGCAAATGAATCAATGGACAAAGGTTTAATCTCCAATATATATAAACAGCTCACGCAGCTTAATATTAATAAAACAAACAACCCTAATACAAATATGGGCAGAAGACCTAAATAGACGTTTCTTCAAAGAAGTCACAGAGACGGCCAAGACGCACATGAAAAGCTGCTCAACACCACTAATTATTAGAGAAATGCAAATCAAAACGACAATGAGGTATCACCTCACACCTGTTAGAATCGGCATCATCAGAAAATCTACAAACAACAAATTCTGGGGAGGGTGTGGACAAAAGGAAACCTCTTCCACTATTGCTGGAAGGTAAATTGTTACAGTCACTATGGAGAAGAGTATGGAGTTTCCTTAAAGAATCTACAAATAGAATTAACATAGGATCCAACTATCCCACTTCTGGGCATATACCCAGAGACAACCATAAATCAAAAACACACATTCACCACAATGTTCATTGCAGCACTATTTACAATAGCCAGGTAATGGAAGCAACCTAAATGCCCACAGACAGACGAATGGATAAAGATGTGGTACATATATAAAATGGGATATGACTCAGCCATGAAAAGGAATGAAACTGGGTTGTTTGTAGAGAAGTCGGTGGATCTAGAGACTGTCATACAGAATGAAGTAAGTCAGAAAGAGCAAAACAAATATTCTGTATTAATGCATGTATGCGGAACCTAGATATATGGTACAGATGAACAGGTTTGCAGGGCAGAAATAGAGAAACAGAGGTAGAGAACAAACGTATGGACACCAAGTCGGGGAAGCCCTGGGGTGTTGTGGTCAGATGAGTTGGGAGATAGGTATTGACCTGTATATATGTATATGAATAAAATAAATAATCAATAATAACCTGCTGTATAGAAAAATAAATATAATTAAACTTCAAAATTTTTAGAAATAAAATTTAAAAATAAAACAGAAAAAAGTTCTTCCCTTCACACAGATGTATTTATATGAATGAATTATTTCCATGCTTATATCAATAAATACATAAAAGATGAATAAATTCTAACTTGAACCCAAAAAGAAAAAAAAACCTGAACCCAGCAGTTATACAGAGGAAAACCCTATGAGGGCACTTGCTCCAGCGGTAAACAATTCTGAAATTGGTCAGAGGTGGGGAATCATCTCCCATACAGTCAGCAGCCCGGCCCCCCCAATCAAGGAGCATCCTCATTGCAAAGCTGGGGGACCGTGCCGAGGCCTCTGGGAGTAAACGTGAGCTGAGCCCCAGGCCAGCTGTTGCTGAACTGTTCCCACCCTTCCCAGGTAAAACACCTGAATATGTACAAGGGCTTGAAAGCCTAGAGGAAGGGTCGTGGAGCCACACCAGCGACAGCACGCAGGCCAACTTGGTGCCTGCAGGCCAGCCAGGATGGTCCTGGCCCCGGGCGCTCTTCTGGAAGCTTTCCATTTCCCTGCCTGAGATACCCCTCCTGTCCCGGCCCCCACTCCTTTTTTTCCTTCCTCACCTCAGCCCGGAGAGAAATTCCAGCGGAAGTTATGGGTGACACATCCTCTTCTTTACAAGTGGCAGCCTGGCAACTCCTGCAGAAAGTCCAGCAGAGCCCCACTCACACCGGGCCACCAACAAAGCCATGGACCCTCACACCCTCCCACCAGCACAGCCCCGAGACTGCTGACGGGGCAGAGAATATGGAGTCAGGCACAGCTGCAGGGGCTATTGCTGCCTGGAGTGCTGTTTCTATTGACCTCAACCCAGGCACACCTGGGGAGGGCTTGCCGGCAGGGTCAGGCTGCCCAGGTCAGCTAATCCTCAGCCCTCAGGGAATCACATTGCAGAAAATGGACCTCGCTAAAACAGAATATTAGCCAAGGAAAAAAAGGACACAATGCCATTTGCAGCCCCGTAGATGAGTCTACAGGTAATCACGTGACTTGTAGTAAGTCAGAAAGTGAAAGACACATATCGTAGGATATCACTTATAGGTGTTACCTAAAAACGGATACCAGGGCAGATATTTCCACGGAGAAGGGCAATCACAGATTCATTAAACAAACTTATGGTTCACCAATGGAAAGGTGTGAGGATTGGATTCATTACGATATTGGGGTTAAGAGACATATACAAACACAGGTGAAATATATAATCACCAAAGATCTACGGAATGCCAAGAGAAGACTACTCAACATTCTGTCATAACGTACATGGGAAAAGGGTCCCAGGAAGAACAGACATATGTATATGTGTAAAAGAACCACATCTTGCACACCTACAACAAGCCAAATGATGTAATCAAACTTGCTGTAATAAAAAAATAAAAATTAAATTAAAAACACGAACAAGAAGTAGTGAGACAAACTTGAGGGGCTTTCTCCTGGCACATTCCATTCTAAATTCCAATCTAGAACACGGCTTCCATTGAGGCTCTGTTGCCCTAGTAAGCAGATTTGCTAAGGGAGAACTGCTGCCACCTTGTGGCCGTTTCCCACAACAGCAGCTTTAATCCCAGCGCTAATGGTCAGAGGATATTCCAAATCATTGCAGGCCTGTAAATGACACCTGCCCTGAAAACAAATCCTGGGGTCATATATCGACCAAAAAGTTCAAAAGACGTCCATATTTCCAAACGACAGTTTCAAGAGGCATATTTCACGCACATTAGTGTTCTGCTTCTTTTGCTTTCTTTCTTTTTTGGTTAAAAAAAACGGGAATGGAAAAAGGCAACCCTCAGAATGGGCGAAAACGTTCGCAAACGAATCAATGGACAAAGGTTTAATCTCCAATATATATAAACAGCTCACGCAGCTTAATATTAATAAAACAAACAAACCAATACAAATATGGGCAGAAGATCTAAATAGACGTTTCTTCAAAGAAGTCACAGAGACGGCCAAGACGCACATGAAAAGCTGCTCAACACCACTAATTATTAGAGAAATGCAAATCAAAACGACAATGAGGTATCACCTCACACCTGTTAGAATCGGCATCATCAGAAAATCTACAAACAACAAATTCTGGGGAGGGTGTGGACAAAAGGAACCCTCTTCCACTCTTGGTGGGAAGGTAAATTGATACAGTCACTATGGAGAAGAGTATGGAGTTTCCTTAAAGAAACTAGAAATAGAATTACCATAGGATCCAGCAATCCCACTTCTGGGCATATACCCAGAGACAACCATAAATCAAAAACACACATTCACCACAATGTTCATTGCAGCACTATTTACAATAGCCAGGTAATGGAAGCAACCTAAATGCCCACAGACAGACGAATGGATAAAGATGTGGTACATATATAAAATGGGATATGACTCAGCCATGAAAAGGAATGAAACTGGGTTGTTTGTAGAGAAGTCGGTGGATCTAGAGACTGTCATACAGAATGAAGTAAGTCAGAAAGAGCAAAACAAATATTCTGTATTAATGCATGTATGTGGAACCTAGATATATGGTACAGATGAACAGGTTTGCAGGGCAGAAATAGAGAAACAGAGGTAGAGAACAAACGTATGGACACCAAGTCGGGGAAGCCATGGGGTGTTGTGGTCAGATGAGTTGGGAGATAGGTATTGACCTGTATATATGTATATGAATAAAATAAATAATCAATAATAACCTGCTGTATAGAAAAATAAATATAATTAAACTTCAAAATTTTTAGAAATAAAATTTAAAAATAAAACAGAAAAAAGTTCTTCCCTTCACACAGATGTATTTATATGAATGAATTATTTCCATGCTTATATCAATAAATACATAAAAGATGAATAAATTCTAACTTGAACCCAAAAAGAAAAAAAAAACCTGAACCCAGCAGTTATACAGAGGAAAACCCTATGAGGGCACTTGCTCCAGCGGTAAACAATTCTGAAATTGGTCAGAGGTGGGGAATCATCTCCCATACAGCCAGCAGCCCGGCCCCCCCACTCAAGGAGCATCCTCATTGCAAAGCTGTGGGACCGTGCTGAGGCTTCTGTGAGTAAACGTGAGCAGAGCCCCAGGCCAGCTGTTGCTGAACTGTTCCCACCCTTCCCAGGTAAAACACCTGAATATGTACAAGGGCTTGAAAGCCTAGAGGAAGGGTCGAGGATCCACACCAGCGACAGCACGCAGGCCAACTTGGTGCCTGAAGGCCAGCCAGGATGGTCCTGGCCCCGGGCGCTCTTCTGGAAGCTTTCCATTTCCCTGCCTGAGATACCCCTCCTGTCCCGGCCCCAACTCCTTTTTTTCCTTCCTCACCTAAGCCCGGAGAGAAATTCCAGTGGAAGTTATGGGTGACACATCCTCTTCTTTACAAGTGGCAGCCTGGCAACTCCTGCAGAAAGTCCAGCAGAGCCCCACTCACACCGGGCCACCAACAAAGCCGTGGACCCTCACACCCTCCCACCAGCACAGCCCCGAGACTGCTGACGGGGCAGAGAATATGGAGTCAGGCACAGCTGCAGGGGCTATTGCTGCCGGGAGTGCTGTTTCTATTGACCTCAACCCAGGCACACCTGGGGAGGGCTTGCCGGCAGGGTCAGGCTGCCCAGGTCAGCTAATCCTCAGCCCTCAGGGAATCACATTGCAGAAAATGGACCTCGCTAAGACAGAATATTAGCCAAGGAAAAAAAGGACACAATGCCATTTGCAGCCCCGTAGATGAGTCTACAGGTAAGCACGGGACTTGTAGTAAGTCAGAAAGTGAAAGACACATATCGTAGGATATCACTTATAGGTGTTACCTAAAAACGGATACCAGGGCAGATATTTCCACGGAGAAGGGCAATCACAGATTCATTAAACAAACTTATGGTTCACCAATGGAAAGGTGTGAGGATTGGATTCATTACGATATTGGTGTTAAGAGACATATACAAACACAGGTGAAATATATAATCACCAAAGACCTACGGAATGCCAAGAGAAGACTACTCAACATTCTGTCATAACGTACATGGGAAAAGGGTCCCAGGAAGAACAGACATATGTATATGTGTAAAAGAACCACATCTTGAACACCTACAACAAGCCAAACGATGTAATCAAACTTGCTGTAATAAAAAATTAAAAATTAACTTAAAAACACGAACAAGAAGTAGAGAGACAAACTTGAGGGGCTTTCTCCTGGCACATTCCATTCTAAATTCCAATCTAGAACACGGCTTCCATTGAGGCTCTGTTGCCCTAGTAAGCAGATTTGCTAAGGGAGAACTGCTGCCACCTTGTGTCCGCTTCACACAAGAGCAGCTTTAATCCCAGCTCTAATGGTCAGTGGATATTCCAAATCATTGCAGGCCTGTAAATGACACCTGCCCTGAAAACAAATCCTGGGGTCATATATCGACCAAAAATTTCAAAAGACGTCCATATTTCAAAATGACAGTTTCAAGAGGAATATTTCACGCACATTAGTGTTCTGCTTCTTTTGCTTTCTTTCTTTTTTGGTTAAAAACAACGGGAATGGAAAAAGGCAACCCTCAGAATGGGCGAAAACGTTCACAAATGAATCAATGGACAAAGGTTTAATCTCCAATATATATAAACAGCTCACGCAGCTTAATATTAATAAAACAAACAACCCTAATACAAATATGGGCAGAAGATCTAAATAGACGTTTCTTCAAAGAAGTCACAGAGACGGCCAAGACGCACATGAAAAGCTGCTCAACACCACTAATTATTAGAGAAATGCAAATCAAAACGACAATGAGGTATCACCTCACACCTGTTAGAATCGGCATCATCAGAAAATCTACAAACAACAAATTCTGGGGAGGGTGTGGACAAAAGGAACCCTCTTCCACTATTGGTGGGAAGGTAAATTGTTACAGTCACTATGGAGAAGAGTATGGAGTTTCCTTAAAGAAACTAGAAATAGAATTACCATAGGATCCAGCAATCCCACTTCTGGGCATATACCCAGAGACAACCATAAATCAAAAACACATATTCACCACAATGTTCATTGCAGCACTATTTACAATAGCCAGGTAATGGAAGCAACCTAAATGCCCACAGACAGACGAATGGATAAAGATGTGGTACATATATAAAATGGGATATGACTCAGCCATGAAAAGGAATGAAACTGGGTTGTTTGTAGAGAAGTCGGTGGATCTAGAGACTGTCATACAGAATGAAGTAAGTCAGAAAGAGCAAAACAAATATTCTGTATTAATGCATGTATGTGGAACCTAGATATATGGTACAGATGAACAGGTTTGCAGGGCAGAAATAGAGAAACAGAGGTAGAGAACAAACGTATGGACAACAAGTCGGGGAAGCCATGGGGTGTTGTGGTCAGATGAGTTGGGAGATAGGTATTGACCTGTATATATGTATATGAATAAAATAAATAATCAATAATAACCTGCTGTATAGAAAAATAAATATAATTAAACTTCAAAATTTTTAGAAATAAAATTTAAAAATAAAACAGAAAAAAGTTCTTCCCTTCACACAGATGTATTTATATGAATGAATTATTTCCATGCTTATATCAATAAATACATAAAAGATGAATAAATTCTAACTTGAACCCAAAAAGAAAAAAAAACCTGAACCCAGCAGTTATACAGAGGAAAACCCTATGAGGGCACTTGCTCCAGCGGTAAACAATTCTGAAATTGGTCAGAGGTGGGGAATCATCTCCCATACAGTCAGCAGCCCGGCCCCCCCAATCAAGGAGCATCCTCATTGCAAAGCTGGGGGACCGTGCCGAGGCCTCTGGGAGTAAACGTGAGCTGAGCCCCAGGCCAGCTGTTGCTGAACTGTTCCCACCCTTCCCAGGTAAAACACCTGAATATGTACAAGGGCTTGAAAGCCTAGAGGAAGGGTCGTGGAGCCACACCAGCGACAGCACGCAGGCCAACTTGGTGCCTGCAGGCCAGCCAGGATGGTCCTGGCCCCGGGCGCTCTTCTGGAAGCTTTCCATTTCCCTGCCTGAGATACCCCTCCTGTCCCGGCCCCCACTCCTTTTTTTCCTTCCTCACCTCAGCCCGGAGAGAAATTCCAGCGGAAGTTATGGGTGACACATCCTCTTCTTTACAAGTGGCAGCCTGGCAACTCCTGCAGAAAGTCCAGCAGAGCCCCACTCACACCGGGCCACCAACAAAGCCATGGACCCTCACACCCTCCCACCAGCACAGCCCCGAGACTGCTGACGGGGCAGAGAATATGGAGTCAGGCACAGCTGCAGGGGCTATTGCTGCCTGGAGTGCTGTTTCTATTGACCTCAACCCAGGCACACCTGGGGAGGGCTTGCCGGCAGGGTCAGGCTGCCCAGGTCAGCTAATCCTCAGCCCTCAGGGAATCACATTGCAGAAAATGGACCTCGCTAAAACAGAATATTAGCCAAGGAAAAAAAGGACACAATGCCATTTGCAGCCCCGTAGATGAGTCTACAGGTAATCACGTGACTTGTAGTAAGTCAGAAAGTGAAAGACACATATCGTAGGATATCACTTATAGGTGTTACCTAAAAACGGATACCAGGGCAGATATTTCCACGGAGAAGGGCAATCACAGATTCATTAAACAAACTTATGGTTCACCAATGGAAAGGTGTGAGGATTGGATTCATTACGATATTGGGGTTAAGAGACATATACAAACACAGGTGAAATATATAATCACCAAAGATCTACGGAATGCCAAGAGAAGACTACTCAACATTCTGTCATAACGTACATGGGAAAAGGGTCCCAGGAAGAACAGACATATGTATATGTGTAAAAGAACCACATCTTGCACACCTACAACAAGCCAAATGATGTAATCAAACTTGCTGTAATAAAAAAATAAAAATTAAATTAAAAACACGAACAAGAAGTAGTGAGACAAACTTGAGGGGCTTTCTCCTGGCACATTCCATTCTAAATTCCAATCTAGAACACGGCTTCCATTGAGGCTCTGTTGCCCTAGTAAGCAGATTTGCTAAGGGAGAACTGCTGCCACCTTGTGGCCGTTTCCCACAACAGCAGCTTTAATCCCAGCGCTAATGGTCAGAGGATATTCCAAATCATTGCAGGCCTGTAAATGACACCTGCCCTGAAAACAAATCCTGGGGTCATATATCGACCAAAAAGTTCAAAAGACGTCCATATTTCCAAACGACAGTTTCAAGAGGCATATTTCACGCACATTAGTGTTCTGCTTCTTTTGCTTTCTTTCTTTTTTGGTTAAAAAAAACGGGAATGGAAAAAGGCAACCCTCAGAATGGGCGAAAACGTTCGCAAACGAATCAATGGACAAAGGTTTAATCTCCAATATATATAAACAGCTCACGCAGCTTAATATTAATAAAACAAACAAACCAATACAAATATGGGCAGAAGATCTAAATAGACGTTTCTTCAAAGAAGTCACAGAGACGGCCAAGACGCACATGAAAAGCTGCTCAACACCACTAATTATTAGAGAAATGCAAATCAAAACGACAATGAGGTATCACCTCACACCTGTTAGAATCGGCATCATCAGAAAATCTACAAACAACAAATTCTGGGGAGGGTGTGGACAAAAGGAACCCTCTTCCACTCTTGGTGGGAAGGTAAATTGATACAGTCACTATGGAGAAGAGTATGGAGTTTCCTTAAAGAAACTAGAAATAGAATTACCATAGGATCCAGCAATCCCACTTCTGGGCATATACCCAGAGACAACCATAAATCAAAAACACACATTCACCACAATGTTCATTGCAGCACTATTTACAATAGCCAGGTAATGGAAGCAACCTAAATGCCCACAGACAGACGAATGGATAAAGATGTGGTACATATATAAAATGGGATATGACTCAGCCATGAAAAGGAATGAAACTGGGTTGTTTGTAGAGAAGTCGGTGGATCTAGAGACTGTCATACAGAATGAAGTAAGTCAGAAAGAGCAAAACAAATATTCTGTATTAATGCATGTATGTGGAACCTAGATATATGGTACAGATGAACAGGTTTGCAGGGCAGAAATAGAGAAACAGAGGTAGAGAACAAACGTATGGACACCAAGTCGGGGAAGCCATGGGGTGTTGTGGTCAGATGAGTTGGGAGATAGGTATTGACCTGTATATATGTATATGAATAAAATAAATAATCAATAATAACCTGCTGTATAGAAAAATAAATATAATTAAACTTCAAAATTTTTAGAAATAAAATTTAAAAATAAAACAGAAAAAAGTTCTTCCCTTCACACAGATGTATTTATATGAATGAATTATTTCCATGCTTATATCAATAAATACATAAAAGATGAATAAATTCTAACTTGAACCCAAAAAGAAAAAAAAAACCTGAACCCAGCAGTTATACAGAGGAAAACCCTATGAGGGCACTTGCTCCAGCGGTAAACAATTCTGAAATTGGTCAGAGGTGGGGAATCATCTCCCATACAGCCAGCAGCCCGGCCCCCCCACTCAAGGAGCATCCTCATTGCAAAGCTGTGGGACCGTGCTGAGGCTTCTGTGAGTAAACGTGAGCAGAGCCCCAGGCCAGCTGTTGCTGAACTGTTCCCACCCTTCCCAGGTAAAACACCTGAATATGTACAAGGGCTTGAAAGCCTAGAGGAAGGGTCGAGGATCCACACCAGCGACAGCACGCAGGCCAACTTGGTGCCTGAAGGCCAGCCAGGATGGTCCTGGCCCCGGGCGCTCTTCTGGAAGCTTTCCATTTCCCTGCCTGAGATACCCCTCCTGTCCCGGCCCCAACTCCTTTTTTTCCTTCCTCACCTAAGCCCGGAGAGAAATTCCAGTGGAAGTTATGGGTGACACATCCTCTTCTTTACAAGTGGCAGCCTGGCAACTCCTGCAGAAAGTCCAGCAGAGCCCCACTCACACCGGGCCACCAACAAAGCCGTGGACCCTCACACCCTCCCACCAGCACAGCCCCGAGACTGCTGACGGGGCAGAGAATATGGAGTCAGGCACAGCTGCAGGGGCTATTGCTGCCGGGAGTGCTGTTTCTATTGACCTCAACCCAGGCACACCTGGGGAGGGCTTGCCGGCAGGGTCAGGCTGCCCAGGTCAGCTAATCCTCAGCCCTCAGGGAATCACATTGCAGAAAATGGACCTCGCTAAGACAGAATATTAGCCAAGGAAAAAAAGGACACAATGCCATTTGCAGCCCCGTAGATGAGTCTACAGGTAAGCACGGGACTTGTAGTAAGTCAGAAAGTGAAAGACACATATCGTAGGATATCACTTATAGGTGTTACCTAAAAACGGATACCAGGGCAGATATTTCCACGGAGAAGGGCAATCACAGATTCATTAAACAAACTTATGGTTCACCAATGGAAAGGTGTGAGGATTGGATTCATTACGATATTGGTGTTAAGAGACATATACAAACACAGGTGAAATATATAATCACCAAAGACCTACGGAATGCCAAGAGAAGACTACTCAACATTCTGTCATAACGTACATGGGAAAAGGGTCCCAGGAAGAACAGACATATGTATATGTGTAAAAGAACCACATCTTGAACACCTACAACAAGCCAAACGATGTAATCAAACTTGCTGTAATAAAAAATTAAAAATTAACTTAAAAACACGAACAAGAAGTAGAGAGACAAACTTGAGGGGCTTTCTCCTGGCACATTCCATTCTAAATTCCAATCTAGAACACGGCTTCCATTGAGGCTCTGTTGCCCTAGTAAGCAGATTTGCTAAGGGAGAACTGCTGCCACCTTGTGTCCGCTTCACACAAGAGCAGCTTTAATCCCAGCTCTAATGGTCAGTGGATATTCCAAATCATTGCAGGCCTGTAAATGACACCTGCCCTGAAAACAAATCCTGGGGTCATATATCGACCAAAAATTTCAAAAGACGTCCATATTTCAAAATGACAGTTTCAAGAGGAATATTTCACGCACATTAGTGTTCTGCTTCTTTTGCTTTCTTTCTTTTTTGGTTAAAAACAACGGGAATGGAAAAAGGCAACCCTCAGAATGGGCGAAAACGTTCACAAATGAATCAATGGACAAAGGTTTAATCTCCAATATATATAAACAGCTCACGCAGCTTAATATTAATAAAACAAACAACCCTAATACAAATATGGGCAGAAGATCTAAATAGACGTTTCTTCAAAGAAGTCACAGAGACGGCCAAGACGCACATGAAAAGCTGCTCAACACCACTAATTATTAGAGAAATGCAAATCAAAACGACAATGAGGTATCACCTCACACCTGTTAGAATCGGCATCATCAGAAAATCTACAAACAACAAATTCTGGGGAGGGTGTGGACAAAAGGAACCCTCTTCCACTATTGGTGGGAAGGTAAATTGTTACAGTCACTATGGAGAAGAGTATGGAGTTTCCTTAAAGAAACTAGAAATAGAATTACCATAGGATCCAGCAATCCCACTTCTGGGCATATACCCAGAGACAACCATAAATCAAAAACACATATTCACCACAATGTTCATTGCAGCACTATTTACAATAGCCAGGTAATGGAAGCAACCTAAATGCCCACAGACAGACGAATGGATAAAGATGTGGTACATATATAAAATGGGATATGACTCAGCCATGAAAAGGAATGAAACTGGGTTGTTTGTAGAGAAGTCGGTGGATCTAGAGACTGTCATACAGAATGAAGTAAGTCAGAAAGAGCAAAACAAATATTCTGTATTAATGCATGTATGTGGAACCTAGATATATGGTACAGATGAACAGGTTTGCAGGGCAGAAATAGAGAAACAGAGGTAGAGAACAAACGTATGGACAACAAGTCGGGGAAGCCATGGGGTGTTGTGGTCAGATGAGTTGGGAGATAGGTATTGACCTGTATATATGTATATGAATAAAATAAATAATCAATAATAACCTGCTGTATAGAAAAATAAATATAATTAAACTTCAAAATTTTTAGAAATAAAATTTAAAAATAAAACAGAAAAAAGTTCTTCCCTTCACACAGATGTATTTATATGAATGAATTATTTCCATGCTTATATCAATAAATACATAAAAGATGAATAAATTCTAACTGGAACCCAAAAAGAAAAAAAAACCTGAACCCAGCAGTTATACAGAGGAAAACCCTATGAGGGCACTTGCTCCAGCGGTAAACAATTCTGAAATTGGTCAGAGGTGGGGAATCATCTCCCATACAGCCAGCAGCCCGGCCCCCCCACTCAAGGAGCATCCTCATTGCAAAGCTGGGGGACCGTGCCGAGGCCTCTGGGAGTAAACGTGAGCTGAGCCCCAGGCCAGCTGTTGCTGAACTGTTCCCACCCTTCCCAGGTAAAACACCTGAATATGTACAAGGGCTTGAAAGCCTAGAGGAAGGGTCGTGGATCCACACCAGCGACAGCACGCAGGCCAACTTGGTGCCTGAAGGCCAGCCAGGATGGTCCTGGCCCCGGGCGCTCTTCTGGAAGCTTTCCATTTCCCTGCCTGAGATACCCCTCCTGTCCCGGCCCCCACTCCTTTTTTTCCTTCCTCACCTAAGCCCGGAGAGAAATTCCAGCAGAAGTTATGGGTGACACATCCTCTTCTTTACAAGTGGCAGCCTGGCAACTCCTGCAGAAAGTCCAGCAGAGCCCCAGTCACACCGGGCCACCAACAAAGCCATGGACCCTCACACCCTCCCACCAGCACAGCCCCGAGACTGCTGACGGGGCAGAGAATATGGAGTCAGGCACAGCTGCAGGGGCTATTGCTGCCTGGAGTGCTGTTTCTATTGACCTCAACCCAGGCACACCTGGGGAGGGCTTGCCGGCAGGGTCAGGCTGCCCAGGTCAGCTAATCCTCAGCCCTCAGGGAATCACATTGCAGAAAATGGACCTCGCTAAGACAGAATATTAGCCAAGGAAAAAAGGACACAATGCCATTTGCAGCCCCGTAGATGAGTCTACAGGTAATCACGTGACTTGTAGTAAGTCAGAAAGTGAAAGACACATATCGTAGGATATCACTTATAGGTGTTACCTAAAAACGGATACCAGGGCAGATATTTCCACGGAGAAGGGCAATAACAGATTCATTAAACAAACTTATGGTTCACCAATGGAAAGGTGTGAGGATTGGATTCATTACGATATTGGGGTTAAGAGACATATACAAACACAGGTGAAATATATAATCACCAAAGATCTACGGAATGCCAAGAGAAGACTACTCAACATTCTGTCATAACGTACATGGGAAAAGGGTCCCAGGAAGAACAGACATATGTATATGTGTAAAAGAACCACATCTTGCACACCTACAACAAGCCAAATGATGTAATCAATCTTGCTGTAATAAAAAATTAAAAATTAAATTAAAAACACGAACAAGAAGTAGTGAGACAAACTTGAGGGGCTTTCTCCTGGCACATTCCATTCTAAATTCCAATCTAGAACACGGCTTCCATTGAGGCTCTGTTGCCCTAGTAAGCAGATTTGCTAAGGGAGAACTGCTGCCACCTTGTGGCCGTTTCACACAACAGTAGCTTTAATCCCAGCGCTAATGGTCAGTGGATATTCCAAATCATTGCAGGCCTGTAAATGACACCTGCCCTGAAAACAAATCCTGGGGTCATATATCGACCAAAAAGTTCAAAAGACGTCCATATTTCCAAACGACAGTTTCAAGAGGCATATTTCACGCACATTAGTGTTCTGCTTCTTTTGCTTTCTTTCTTTTTTGGTTAAAAAAAACGGGAATGGAAAAAGGCAACCCTCAGAATGGGCGAAAACTTTCGCAAACGAATCAATGGACAAAGGTTTAATCTCCAATATATATAAACAGCTCACGCAGCTTAATATTAATAAAACAAACAAACCAATACAAATATGGGCAGAAGATCTAAATAGACGTTTCTTCAAAGAAGTCACAGAGACGGCCAAGACGCACATGAAAAGCTGCTCAACACCACTAATTATTAGAGAAATGCAAATCAAAACGACAATGAGGTATCACCTCACACCTGTTAGAATCGGCATCATCAGAAAATCTACAAACCACAAATTCTGGGGAGGGTGTGGACAAAAGGAACCCTCTTCCACAATTGGTGGAAGGTAAATTGTTAGAGTCACTATGGAGAACAGTATGGAGTTTCCTTAAAGAATCTAGTAATAGAATTAACATAGGATCCAGCAATCCCACTTCTGGGCATATACCCAGAGACAACCATAAATCAAAAACACACATTCACCACAATGTTCATTGCAGCACTATTTACAATAGCCAGGTAATGGAAGCAACCTAAATGCCCACATACAGACGAATGGATAAAGATGTGGTACATATATAAAATGGGATATGACTCAGCCATGAAAAGGAATGAAACTGCTTTGTTTGTAGAGAAGTCCGTGGATCTAGAGACTGTCATACAGAATGAAGTAAGTCAGAAAGAGCAAAACAAATATTCTGTATTAATGCATGTATGTGGAACCTAGATATATGGTACAGATGAACAGGTTTGCAGGGCAGAAATAGAGAAACAGAGGTAGAGAACAAACGTATGGACACCAAGTCGGGGAAGCCATGGGGTGTTGTGGTCAGATGAGTTGGGAGATAGGTATTGACCTGTATATATGTATATGAATAAAATAAATAATCAATAATAACCTGCTGTATAGAAAAATAAATATAATTAAACTTCAAAATTTTTAGAAATAAAATTTAAAAATAAAACAGAAAAAAGTTCTTCCCTTCACACAGATGTATTTCTATGAATGAATTATTTCCATGCTTATATCAATAAATATATAAAAGATGAATAAATTCTAACTTCAACCCAAAAAGAAAAAAAAAACCTGAACCCAGCAGTTATACAGAGGAAAACCCTATGAGGGCACTTGCTCCAGCGGTAAACAATTCTGAAATTGGTCAGAGGTGGGGATTCATCTCCCATACAGCCAGCAGCCCGGCCCCCCCACTCAAGGAGCATCCTCATTGCAAAGCTGGGGGACCGTGCCGAGGCCTCTGTGAGTAAACGTGAGCAGAGCCCCAGGCCAGCTGTTGCTGAACTGTTCCCACCCTTCCCAGGTAAAACACCTGAATATGTACAAGGGCTTGAAAGCCTAGAGGAAGGGTCGTGGATCCCCACCAGCGACAGCACGCAGGCCAACTTGGTGCCTGAAGGCCAGCCAGGATGGTCCTGGCCCCGGGCGCTCTTCTGGAAGCTTTCCATTTCCCTGCCTGAGATACCCCTCCTGTCCCGGCCCCCACTCCTTTTTTTCCTTCCTCACCTAAGCCCGGAGAGAAATTCCAGCAGAAGTTATGGGTGACACATCCTCTTCTTTACAAGTGGCAGCCTGGCAACTCCTGCAGAAAGTCCAGCAGAGCCCCAGTCACACCGGGCCACCAACAAAGCCATGGACCCTCACACCCTCCCACCAGCACAGCCCCGAGACTGCTGACGGGGCAGAGAATATGGAGTCAGGCACAGCTGCAGGGGCTATTGCTGCCTGGAGTGCTGTTTCTATTGACCTCAACCCAGGCACACCTGGGGAGGGCTTGCCGGCAGGGTCAGGCTGCCCAGGTCAGCTAATCCTCAGCCCTCAGGGAATCACATTGCAGAAAATGGACCTCGCTAAGACAGAATATTAGCCAAGGAAAAAAGGACACAATGCCATTTGCAGCCCCGTAGATGAGTCTACAGGTAATCACGTGACTTGTAGTAAGTCAGAAAGTGAAAGACACATATCGTAGGATATCACTTATAGGTGTTACCTAAAAACGGATACCAGGGCAGATATTTCCACGGAGAAGGGCAATAACAGATTCATTAAACAAACTTATGGTTCACCAATGGAAAGGTGTGAGGATTGGATTCATTACGATATTGGGGTTAAGAGACATATACAAACACAGGTGAAATATATAATCACCAAAGATCTACGGAATGCCAAGAGAAGACTACTCAACATTCTGTCATAACGTACATGGGAAAAGGGTCCCAGGAAGAACAGACATATGTATATGTGTAAAAGAACCACATCTTGCACACCTACAACAAGCCAAATGATGTAATCAATCTTGCTGTAATAAAAAATTAAAAATTAAATTAAAAACACGAACAAGAAGTAGTGAGACAAACTTGAGGGGCTTTCTCCTGGCACATTCCATTCTAAATTCCAATCTAGAACACGGCTTCCATTGAGGCTCTGTTGCCCTAGTAAGCAGATTTGCTAAGGGAGAACTGCTGCCACCTTGTGGCCGTTTCACACAACAGTAGCTTTAATCCCAGCGCTAATGGTCAGTGGATATTCCAAATCATTGCAGGCCTGTAAATGACACCTGCCCTGAAAACAAATCCTGGGGTCATATATCGACCAAAAAGTTCAAAAGACGTCCATATTTCCAAACGACAGTTTCAAGAGGCATATTTCACGCACATTAGTGTTCTGCTTCTTTTGCTTTCTTTCTTTTTTGGTTAAAAAAAACGGGAATGGAAAAAGGCAACCCTCAGAATGGGCGAAAACTTTCGCAAACGAATCAATGGACAAAGGTTTAATCTCCAATATATATAAACAGCTCACGCAGCTTAATATTAATAAAACAAACAAACCAATACAAATATGGGCAGAAGATCTAAATAGACGTTTCTTCAAAGAAGTCACAGAGACGGCCAAGACGCACATGAAAAGCTGCTCAACACCACTAATTATTAGAGAAATGCAAATCAAAACGACAATGAGGTATCACCTCACACCTGTTAGAATCGGCATCATCAGAAAATCTACAAACAACAAATTCTGGGGAGGGTGTGGACAAAAGGAACCCTCTTCCACTATTAGTGGGAAGGTAAATTGATACAGTCACTATGGAGAACAGTATGGAGTTTCCTTAAAGAAACTAGAAATAGAATTACCATAGGATCCAGCAAACCCACTTCTGGGCATATACCCAGAGACAACCATAAATCAAAAACACACATTCACCACAATGTTCATTGCAGCACTATTTACAATAGCCAGGTAATAGAAGCAACCTAAATGCCCACAGACAGACGAATGGATAAAGATGTGGTACATATATAAAATGGGATATGACTCAGCCATGAAAAGGAATGAAACTGGGTTGTTTGTAGAGAAGTCGGTGGATCTAGAGACTGTCATACAGAATGAAGTAAGTCAGAAAGAGCAAAACAAATATTCTGTATTAATGCATGTATGTGGAACCTAGATATATGGTACAGATGAACAGGTTTGCAGGGCAGAAATAGAGAAACAGAGGTAGAGAACAGACGTATGGACACCAAGTCGGGGAAGCCATGGGGTGTTGTGGTCAGATGAGTTGGGAGACAGGTATTGACCTGTATATATGTATATGAATAAAATAAATAATTAATAATAACCTGCTGTATAGAAAAATAAAAATAATTAAACTTCAAAATTTTTAGAAATGAAATTTAAAAATAAAACAGAATAAAGTTCTTCCCTTCACACAGATGTATTTCTATGAATGAATTATTTCCATGCTTATATCAATAAATACATAAAAGATGAATAAATTCCAACTTGAACCAAAAAAAAAAAAAAAAAACCTGAACCCAGCAGTTATACAGAGTAAAACCCTATCAGGGCACTTGCTCCAGCGATAAACAATTCTGAAATTGGTCAGAGGTGGGGAATCATCTCCCATACAGCCAGCAGTCCAGCCCCTCCACGCAAGGAGCGTCCTCATTGCAAAGCTGGGGGGACCGTGCCGGGGCCTCTGTGAGTAAACGTGAGCAGAGCCCCAGGTCAGCTGTTGCTGAACTGTTCCCACCCTTCCCAGGTAAAACACCTGAATATGTACAAGGGCTTGAAAGCCTAGAGGAAGGGTCGTGGAGCCACACCAGCGACAGCACGCAGGCCAACTTGGTGCCTGCAGGCCAGCCAGGATGGTCCTGGCCCCGGGTGCTCTTCTGGAAGCTTTCCATTTCCCTGCCTGAGATACCCCTCCTGTCCCGTTCCCCACTCCTTTTTTTCCTTCCTCACCTCAACCCGGAGAGAAATTCCAGCGGAAGTTATGGGTGACACATCCTCTTCTTTACAAGTGGCAGCCTGGCAACTCCTGCAGAAAGTCCAGCAGAGCCCCACTCACACCGGGCCACCAACAAAGCCATGGACCCTCACACCCTCCCACCAGCACAGCCCCGAGACTGCTGACGGGGCAGAGAATATGGAGTCAGGCACAGCTGCAGGGGCTATTGCTGCCTGGAGTGCTGTTTCTATTGACCTCAACCCAGGCACACCTGGGGAGGGCTTGCCGGCAGGGTCAGGCTGCCCAGGTCAGCTAATCCTCAGCCCTCAGGGAATCACATTGCAGAAAATGGACCTCGCTAAGACAGAATATTAGCCAAGGAAAAAAAGGACACAATGCCATTTGCAGCCCCGTAGATGAGTCTACAGGTAATCACGTGACTTGTAATAAGTCAGAAAGTGAAAGACACATATCGTAGGATATCACTTACAGGTGTTACCTAAAAATGGATACCAGGGCAGATATTTCCACGGAGAAGGGCAATCACAGATTCATTAAACAAACTTATGGTTCACCAATGGAAAGGTGTGAGGATTGGATTCATTACGATATTGGGGTTAAGAGACATATACAAACACAGGTGAAATATATAATCACCAAAGACCTATGGAATGCCAAGAGAAGACTACTCAACATTCTGTCATAACGTACATGGGAAAAGGGTCCCAGGAAGAACAGACATATGTATATGTGTAAAAGAACCACATCTTGCACACCTACAACAAGCCAAACGATGTAATCAAACTTGTTGTAATAAAAAATTAAAAATTAAATTAAAAACACGAACAAGAAGTAGTGAGACAAACTTGAGGGGCTTTCTCCTGGCACATTCCATTCTAAATTCCAATCTAGAACACGGCTTCCATTGAGGCTCTGTTGCCCTAGTAACCAGATTTGCTAAGGGAGAACTGCTGCCACCTTGTGGCCGTTTCACACAACAGCAGCTTTAATCCCAGCGCTAATGGTCAGTGGATATTCCAAATCATTTCAGGCCTGTAAATGACACCGGCCCTGAAAACAAATCCTGGGGTCATATATCAACCAAAAAGTTCAAAAGACGTCCATATTTCAAAACGACAGTTTCAAGAGGCATATTTCACGCACATTAGTGTTCTGCTTCTTTTGCTTTCTTTCTTTTTTGGTTAAAAAAAACGGGAATGGAAAAAAGCAACGCCCAGAATGGGCGAAAACGTTCGCAAACGAATCAATGGACAAAGGTTTAATCTCCAATATATATAAACAGCTCAGGCAGCTTAATATTAATAAAACAAACAACCCAATACAAAAATGGGCAGAAGATCTAAATAGACGTTTCTTCAAAGAAGTCACAGAGACGGCCAAGACGCACATGAAAAGCTGCTCAACACCTCTAATTATTAGAGAAATGCAAATCAAAACGACAATGAGGTATCACCTCACACCTGTTAGACTCGGCATCATCAGAAAATCTACAAACAACAAATTCTGGGGAGGGTGTGGACAAAAGGAACCCTCTTCCACTATTGGTGGGAAGGTCAATTGATACAGTCACTATGGAGAACAGTATGGAGTTTCCTTAAAGAAACTAGAAATAGAATTACCATAGGATCCAGCAATCCCACTTCTGGGCATATACCCAGAGAAAACCATAAATCAAAATCACACATTCACCACAATGTTCATTGCAGCACTATTTACAATAGCCAGGTAATGGAAGCAACCTAAATGCCCACAGACAGACGAATGGATAAAGATGTGGTACATACATAAAATGGGATATGACTCAGCCATGAAAAGGAATGAAACTGGGTTGTTTGTAGAGAAGTCGGTGGATCTAGAGACTGTCATACAGAATGAAGTAAGTCAGAAAGAGCAAAACAAATATTCTGTATTAATGCATGTATGTGGAACCTAGATATATGGTACAGATGAACAGGTTTGCAGGGCAGAAATAGAGAAACAGAGGTAGAGAACAAACGTATGGACACCAAGTCGGGGAAGCCATGGGGTGTTGTGGTCAGATGAGTTGGGAGATAGGTATTGACCTGTATATATGTATATGAATAAAATAAATAATTAATAATAACCTGCTGTATAGAAAAATAAAAATAATTAAACTTCAAAATTTTTAGAAATGAAATTTAAAAATAAAACAGAAAAAAGTTCTTCCCTTCACACAGATGTATTTCTATGAATGAATTATTTCCATGCTTATATCAATAAATACATAAAAGATGAATAAATTGTAACTTGAACCAAAAAAGAAAAAAAAAAAACCTGAACCCAGCAGTTATACAGAGGAAAACCCTATCAGGGCACTTGCTCCAGCGGTAAACAATTCTGAAATTGGTCAGAGGTGGGGAATCGTCTCCCATACAGCCAGCAGCCCGGCCCCTCCACGCAAGGAGCGTCCTCATTGCAAAGCTGGGGGACCGTGCCGGGTCCTCTGTGAGTAAACGTGAGCAGAGCCCCAGGCCAGCTGTTGCTGAACTGTTCCCACCCTTCCCAGGTAAAACACCTGAATATGTACAAGGGCTTGAAAGCCTAGAGGAAGGGTCGTGGAGCCACACCAGCGACAGCACACAGGCCAACTTGGTGCCTGCAGGCCAGCCAGGATGGTCCTGGCCCGGGGCGCTCTTCTGGAAGCTTTCCATTTCCCTGCCTGAGATACCCCTCCTGTCCCGGCCCCCACTCCTTTTTTTCCTGCCTCACCTCAGCCCGGAGAGAAATTCCAGCGGAAGTTATGGGTGACACATCCTCTTCTTTACAAGTGGCAGCCTGGCAACTCCTGCAGAAAGTCCAGCAGAGCCCCACTCACACCGGGCCACCAACAAAGCCGTGGACCCTCACACCCACCCAACAGCACAGCCCCGAGACTGCTGACGGGGCAGAGAATATGGAGTCAGGCACAGCTGCAGGGGCTATTGCTGCCTGGAGTGCTGTTTCTATTGACCTCAACCCAGGCACACCTGGGGAGGGCTTGCCGGCAGGGTCAGGCTGCCCAGGTCAGCTAATCCTCAGCCCTCAGGGAATCACATTGCAGAAAATGGACCTCGCTAAGACAGAATATTAGCCAAGGAAAAAAAGGACACAATGCCATTTGCAGCCCCGTAGATGAGTCTACAGGTAATCACGTGACTTGTAGTAAGTCAGAAAGTGAAAGACACATATCGTAGGATATCACTTACAGGTGTTACCTAAAAACGGATACCAGGGCAGATATTTCCACGGAGAAGGGCAATCACAGATTCATTAAACAAACTTATGGTTCACCAATGGAAAGGTGTGAGGATTGGATTCATTACGATATTGGGGTTAAGAGACATATACAAACACAGGTGAAATATATAATCACCAAAGACCTATGGAATGCCAAGAGAAGACTACTCAACATTCTGTCATAACGTACATGGGAAAAGGGTCCCAGGAAGAACAGACATATGTATATGTGTAAAAGAACCACATCTTGCACACCTACAACAAGCCAAATGATGTAATCAATCTTGCTGTAATAAAAAATTAAAAATTAAATTAAAAACACGAACAAGAAGTAGTGAGACAAACTTGAGGGGCTTTCTCCTGGCACATTCCATTCTAAATTCCAATCTAGAACACGGCTTCCATTGAGGCTCTGTTGCCCTAGTAAGCAGATTTGCTAAGGAAGAACTGCTGCCACCTTGTGGCCGTTTCACACAACAGTAGCTTTAATCCCAGCGCTAATGGTCAGTGGATATTCCAAATCATTGCAGGCCTGTAAATGACACCTGCCCTGAAAACAAATCCTGGGGTCATATATCGACCAAAAAGTTCAAAAGACGTCCATATTTCCAAACGACAGTTTCAAGAGGCATATTTCACGCACATTAGTGTTCTGCTTCTTATGCTTTCTTTCTTTTTTGGTTAAAAAAAACGGGAATGGAAAAAGGCAACCCTCAGAATGGGCGAAAACTTTCGCAAACGAATCAATGGACAAAGGTTTAATCTCCAATATATATAAACAGCTCACGCAGCTTAATATTAATAAAACAAACAAACCAATACAAATATGGGCAGAAGATCTAAATAGACGTTTCTTCAAAGAAGTCACAGAGACGGCCAAGACGCACATGAAAAGCTGCTCAACACCACTAATTATTAGAGAAATGCAAATCAAAACGACAATGAGGTATCACCTCACACCTGTTAGAATCGGCATCATCAGAAAATCTACAAACCACAAATTCTGGGGAGGGTGTGGACAAAAGGAACCCTCTTCCACAATTGGTGGAAGGTAAATTGTTAGAGTCACTATGGAGAACAGTATGGAGTTTCCTTAAAGAAACTAGAAATAGAATTACCATAGGATCCAGCAATCCCACTTCTGGGCATATACCCAGAGAAAACCATAAATCAAAATCACACATTCACCACAATGTTCATTGCAGCACTATTTACAATAGCCAGGTAATGGAAGCAACCTAAATGCCCACAGACAGACGAATGGATAAAGATGTGGTACATACATAAAATGGGATATGACTCAGCCATGAAAAGGAATGAAACTGGGTTGTTTGTAGAGAAGTCGGTGGATCTAGAGACTGTCATACAGAATGAAGTAAGTCAGAAAGAGCAAAACAAATATTCTGTATTAATGCATGTATGTGGAACCTAGATATATGGTACAGATGAACAGGTTTGCAGGGCAGAAATAGAGAAACAGAGGTAGAGAACAAACGTATGGACACCAAGTCGGGGAAGCCATGGGGTGTTGTGGTCAGATGAGTTGGGAGATAGGTATTGACCTGTATATATGTATATGAATAAAATAAATAATTAATAATAACCTGCTGTATAGAAAAATAAAAATAATTAAACTTCAAAATTTTTAGAAATGAAATTTAAAAATAAAACAGAAAAAAGTTCTTCCCTTCACACAGATGTATTTCTATGAATGAATTATTTGCATGCTTATATCAATAAATACATAAAAGATGAATAAATTGTAACTTGAACCAAAAAAGAAAAAAAAAAAAACCTGAACCCAGCAGTTATACAGAGGAAAACCCTATCAGGGCACTTGCTCCAGCGGTAAACAATTCTGAAATTGGTCAGAGGTGGGGAATCGTCTCCCATACAGCCAGCAGCCCGGCCCCTCCACGCAAGGAGCGTCCTCATTGCAAAGCTGGGGGACCGTGCCGGGTCCTCTGTGAGTAAACGTGAGCAGAGCCCCAGGCCAGCTGTTGCTGAACTGTTCCCACCCTTCCCAGGTAAAACACCTGAATATGTACAAGGGCTTGAAAGCCTAGAGGAAGGGTCGTGGAGCCACACCAGCGACAGCACACAGGCCAACTTGGTGCCTGCAGGCCAGCCAGGATGGTCCTGGCCCCGGGCGCTCTTCTGGAAGCTTTCCATTTCCCTGCCTGAGATACCCCTCCTGTCCCGGCCCCCACTCCTTTTTTTCCTTCCTCACCTCAGCCCGGAGAGAAATTCCAGCGGAAGTTATGGGTGACACATCCTCTTCTTTACAAGTGGCAGCCTGGCAACTCCTGCAGAAAGTCCAGCAGAGCCCCACTCACACCGGGCCACCAACAAAGCCGTGGACCCTCACACCCACCCAACAGCACAGCCCCGAGACTGCTGACGGGGCAGAGAATATGGAGTCAGGCACAGCTGCAGGGGCTATTGCTGCCTGGAGTGCTGTTTCTATTGACCTCAACCCAGGCACACCTGGGGAGGGCTTGCCGGCAGGGTCAGGCTGCCCAGGTCAGCTAATCCTCAGCCCTCAGGGAATCACATTGCAGAAAATGGACCTCGCTAAGACAGAATATTAGCCAAGGAAAAAAAGGACACAATGCCATTTGCAGCCCCGTAGATGAGTCTACAGGTAATCACGTGACTTGTAGAAAGTCAGAAAGTGAAAGACACATATCGTAGGATATCACTTACAGGTGTTACCTAAAAACGGATACCAGGGCAGATATTTCCACGGAGAAGGGCAATCACAGATTCATTAAACAAACTTATGGTTCACCAATGGAAAGGTGTGAGGATTGGATTCATTACGATATTGGGGTTAAGAGACATATACAAACACAGGTGAAATATATAATCACCAAAGACCTATGGAATGCCAAGAGAAGACTACTCAACATTCTGTCATAACGTACATGGGAAAAGGGTCCCAGGAAGAACAGACATATGTATATGTGTAAAAGAACCACATCTTGCACACCTACAACAAGCCAAACGATGTAATCAAACTTGTTGTAATAAAAAATTAAAAATTAAATTAAAAACACGAACAAGAAGTAGTGAGACAAACTTGAGGGGCTTTCTCCTGACACATTCCATTCTAAATTCCAATCTAGAACACGGCTTCCATTGAGGCTCTGTTGCCCTAGTAAGCAGATTTGCTAAGGGAGAACTGCTGCCACCTTGTGGCCGTTTCACACAACAGCAGCTTTAATCCCAGCGCTAATGGTCAGTGGATATTCCAAATCATTTCAGGCCTGTAAATGACACCGGCCCTGAAAACAAATCCTGGGGTCATATATCAACCAAAAAGTTCAAAAGACGTCCATATTTCAAAACGACAGTTTCAAGAGGCATATTTCACGCACATTAGTGTTCTGCTTCTTTTGCTGTCTTTCTTTTTCGGTTAAAAAAAACGGGAATGGAAAAAGGCAAACCTCAGAATGGGCCAAAACGTTCGCAAACGAATCAATGGACAATGGTTTAATCTCCAACATATATAAACAGCTCACGCAGCTTAATATTAATAAAACAAACAACCCAATACAAATAAAGGCAGAAGATCTAAGTAGACGTTTCTTCAAAGAAGTCACAGAGACGCCCAAGACGCACATGAAAAGCTGCTCAACACCACTAATTATTAGAGAAATGCAAATCACAACGACAATGAGGTATCACCTCACACCTGTTAGAATCGGCATCATCAGAAAATCTACAAACAACAAATTCTGGGGAGGGTGTGGACAAAAGGAACCCTCTTCCACTATTAGTGGGAAGGTAAATTGATACAGTCACTATGGAGAACAGTATGGAGTTTCCTTAAAGAAACTAGAAATAGAATTACCATAGGATCCAGCAATCCCACTTCTGGGCATATACCCAGAGAAAACCATAAATCAAAAACACACATTTACCACAATGTTCATTGCAGCACTATTTACAATAGCCAGCTAATGGAAGCAACCTAAATGCCCACAGACAGACGAATGGATAAAGATTTGATACATATATAAAATGGAATATGACTCAGCCATGAAAAGGAATGAAACTGGGTTAATTGTAGAGAAGTCGGTGGATCTAGAGACTGTCATACAGAATGAAGTAAGTCAGAAAGTGCAAAACAAATATTCTGTATTAATGCATGTATGTGGAACCTAGATATATGGTACAGATGAACAGGTTTGCAGGGCAGAAATAGAGAAAAAGAGGTAGAGAACAAACGTATGGACACCAAGTGGGGGAAGCCATGGATTGTTGGTGGTCAGATGAGTTGGGAGATAGGTATTCACCTGTATATATGTATATGAATAAAATAGATAACTAATAATAACCTGCTGTATAGAAAAATAAATATAATTAAACTTCAAAATTTTTAGAAATGAAATTTAAAAATAAAACAGAAAAATTTCTTCCCTTCACACAGATGTATTTCTATGAATGAATTATTTCCATGCTTATATCAGTAAATACATAAAAGATGAATGAATTCTAACTTGAACCAAAAAAGAAAAAAAATCCTGAACCCAGCAGTTATACAGAGGAAAACCCTATCAGGGCACTTGCTCCAGCGGTAAACAATTCTGAAATTGGTCAGAGGTGGGGAATCATCTCATATACAGCCAGCAGCCCGGCCCCCCCATGAAAGGAGCGTCCTCATTGCACAGCTGGGGGACCGTGCCGAAGCCTCTGTGAGTAAACGTGAGCTGAGCCCCAGGCCAGCTGCTGCTGAACTGTTCCCACCCTTCCCAGGTAAAACACCTGAATATGTACAAGGGCTTGAACGCCTAGAGGAAGGGTCGTGGAGCCACACCAGCGACAGCACGCAGGCCAACTTGGTGCCTGCAGGCCAGCCAGGATGGTCCTGGCCCCGGGTGCTCTTCTGGAAGCTTTCCATTTCCCTGCCTGAGATACCCCTCCTCTCCCGTTCCCCACTCCTTTTTTTCCTTCCTCACCTCAACCCGGAGTGAAATTCCAGCGGAAGTTATGGGTGACACATCCTCTTCTTTACAAGTGGCAGCCTGGCAACTCCTGCAGAAAGTCCAGCAGAGCCCCACTCACACCGGGCCACCAACAAAGCCATGGACCCTCACACCCTCCCACCAGCACAGCCCCGAGACTGCTGACGGGGCAGAGAATATGGAGTCAGGCACAGCTGCAGGGGCTATTGCTGCCTGGAGTGCTGTTTCTATTGACCTCAACCCAGGCACACCTGGGGAGGGCTTGCCGGCAGGGTCAGGCTGCCCAGGTCAGCTAATCCTCAGCCCTCAGGGAATCACATTGCAGAAAATGGACCTCGCTAAGACAGAATATTAGCCAAGGAAAAAAAGGACACAATGCCATTTGCAGCCCCGTAGATGAGTCTACAGGTAATCACGTGACTTGTAGTAAGTCAGAAAGTGAAAGACACATATCGTAGGATATCACTTACAGGTGTTACCTAAAAACGGATACCAGGGCAGATATTTCCACGGAGAAGGGCAATCACAGATTCATTAAACAAACTTATGGTTCACCAATGGAAAGGTGTGAGGATTGGATTCATTACGATATTGGTGTTAAGAGACATATACAAACACAGGTGAAATATATAATCACCAAAGACCTACGGAATGCCAAGAGAAGACTACTCAACATTCTGTCATAACGTACATGGGAAAAGGGTCCCAGGAAGAATAGACATATGTATATGTGTAAAAGAACCACATCTTGCACACCTACAACAAGCCAAACGATGTAATCAAACTTTCTGTAATAAAAAATTAAAAATTAAATTAAAAACACGAACAAGAAGTAGTGAGACAAACTTGAGGGGCTTTCTCCTGGCACATTCCATTCTAAATTCCAATCTAGAACACGGCTTCCATTGAGGCTCTGTTGCCCTAGTAAGCAGATTTGCTAAGGGAGAACTGCTGCCACCTTGTGGCCGTTTCACACAACAGCAGCTTTAATCCCAGCGCTAATGGTCAGTGGATATTCCAAATCATTTCAGGCCTGTAAATGACACCTGCCCTGAAAACAAATCCTGGGGTCATATATCGACCAAAAAGTTCAAAAGACGTCCATATTTCAAAACGACAGTTTCAAGAGGCATATTTCACGCACATTAGTGTTCTGCTTCTTTTGCTGTCTTTCTTTTTCGGTTAAAAAAAGCGGGAATGGAAAAAGGCAAACCTCAGAATGGGCCAAAACGTTCGCAAACGAATCAATGGACAATGGTTTAATCTCCAACATATATAAACAGCTCACGCAGCTTAATATTAATAAAACAAACAACCCAATACAAATAAAGGCAGAAGATCTAAATAGACGTTTCTTTAAAGAAGTCACAGAGACGGCCAAGACGCACATGAAAAGCTGCTCAACACCACTAATTATTAGAGAAATGCAAATCACAACGACAATGAGGTATCACCTCACACCTGTTAGAATCGGCATCATCAGAAAATCTACAAACAACAAATTCTGGGGAGGGTGTGGACAAAAGGAACCCTCTTCCACTATTAGTGGGAAGGTAAATTGATACAGTCACTATGGAGAACAGTATGGAGTTTCCTTAAAGAAACTAGAAATAGAATTACCATAGGATCCAGCAATCCCACTTCTGGGCATATACCCAGAGAAAACCATAAATCAAAAACACACATTCACCACAATGTTCATTGCAGCACTATTTACAATAGCCAGCTAATGGAAGCAACCTAAATGCCCACAGACAGACGAATGGATAAAGATTTGGTACATATATAAAATGGAATATGACTCAGCCATGAAAAGGAATGAAACTGGGTTATTTGTAGAGAAGTCGGTGGATCTAGAGACTGTCATACAGAATGAAGTAAGTCAGAAAGTGCAAAACAAATATTCTGTATTAATGCATGTATGTGGAACCTAGATATATGGTACAGATGAACAGGTTTGCAGGGCAGAAATAGAGAAAAAGAGGTAGAGAACAAACATATGGACACCAAGTGGGGGAAGCCATGGATTGTTGGTGGTCAGATGAGTTGGGAGATAGGTATTCACCTGTATATATGTATATGAATAAAATAGATAACTAATAATAACCTGCTGTATAGAAAAATAAATATAATTAAACTTCAAAATTTTTAGAAATGAAATTTAAAAATAAAACAGAAAAAAGTTCTTCCCTTCACACAGATGTATTTCTATGAATGAATTATTTCCATGCTTATATCAGTAAATACATAAAAGATGAATGAATTCTAACTTGAACCAAAAAAGAAAAAAAAAATCCTGAACCCAGCAGTTATACAGAGGAAAACCCTATCTGGGCACTTGCTCCAGCGGTAAACAATTCTGAAATTGGTCAGAGGTGGGGAATCATCTCCCATACAGCCAGCAGCCTGGCACCCCCACGCAAGGAGCGTCCTCATTGCAAAGCTGGGGGACCGTGCCGAGGCTTCTGTGAGTAAACGTGAGCTGAGCCCAAGGCCAGCTGCTGCTGAACTGTTCCCACCCTTCCCAGGTAAAACACCTGAATATGTACAAGGGCTTGAAAGCCTAGAGGAAGGGTCGTGGAGCCACACCAGAGACAGCACGCAGGCCAACTTGGTGCCTGCAGGCCAGCCAGGATGATCCTGGCCCCAGGTGCTCTTCTGGAAGCTTTCCATTTCCCTGCCTGAGATACCCCTCCTGTCCCGGCCACCACTCCTTTTTTTCCTCCCTCACCTCAGCTCGGAGAGAAATTCCAGTGGAAGTTATGGGTGACACATCCTCTTCTTTACAGGTGGCAGCCTGGCAACTCCTGCAGAAAGTCCAGCAGATCCCCACTCACACCGGGCCACCAACAAAGCCGTGGACTCTCACACCCTCCTACCAGCACAGCCCCGAGACTGCTGACGGGGCAGAGAATATGGAGTCAGGCACAGCTGCAGGGGCTATTGCTGCCTGGAGTGCTGTTTCTATTGACCTAAACCCAGGCACACCGGGGGAGGGCTTGCCGGCAGGATCAGGCTGCCCAGGTCAGCTAATCCTCAGCCCTCAGGGAATCACATTGCAGAAAATGGACCTCGCTAAGACAGAATATTAGCCAAGGAAAAAAAGGGCACAATGCCATTTGCAGCCCCGTAGATGAGTCTACAGGTAATCTTGTGACTTGTAGTAAGTCAGAAAGTGAAAGACACATATCGTAGGATATCACTTATAGGTGTTACCTAAAATCGGATACCAGGGAAGATATTTCCATGGAGAAGGGCAATCACAGATTCATTAAACAAACTTATGGTTCACCAATGGAAAGCTGTGAGGATTGGATTCATTATGATATTGGGGTTAAGAGACATATACAAACACAGGTGAAATATATAATCACCAAAGATCTACGGAATGCCAAGAGAAGACTACTCAACATTCTGTCATAACGTACATGGGAAAAGGGTCCCAGGAAGAACAGACATATGTATATGTGTAAAACAACCACATCTTGCACACCTACAACAAGCCAAACGTTGTAATCAAACTTGCTGTAATAAAAAATTAAAAATTAAATTAAAAACATGAACAAGAAGTAGTGAGACAAACTTGAGGGGCTTTTTCCTGGCACATTCCATTCTAAATTCCAATCTAGAACACGACTTCCATTGAGGCTCTGTTGCCCTGGTAACCAGATTTGCTAAGGGAGAACTGCTGCCACCTTGTGGCCGTTTCACACAACATCAGCTTTAATTCCAGCGCTAATGGTCAGTGGATATTCCAAATCATTGCAGGCCTGTAAATGACATCTGCACTGAAAACAAATCCTGGGGCCATATATCGACCAAAAAGTTCAAAAGACGTCCATATTTCAAAACGACAGTTTCAAGAGGCATATTTCACGCACATTAGTGTTCTGCTTCTTTTGCTTTCTTTCTTTTTGGTTAAAAAAAACGGGAATGGAAAAAGGCAACCCTCAGAATGGGCGAAAACGTTCGCAAACGAATCAATGGAGAAAGGTTTAATCTCCAATATATATCAACAGCTCACGCAGCTAAATATTAATAAAACAAAGAACCCAATACAAAAATGGGCAGAAGATCTAAATAGACGTTTCTTCAAAGAAGTCACAGAGACGGCCAAGACGCACATGAAAAGCTGCTCAACACCACTAATTATTAGAGAAATGCAAATCAAAACGACAATGAGGTATCACCTCACACCTGTTAGAATCGTCATCATTAGAAAATCTACAAACAAAAAATTCTGGGGAGGGTGTGGACAAAAGGAACCCTCTTCCACTATTGGTGGGAAGGTAAATTGATACAGTCACTATGGAGAACAGTATGGAGTTTCCTTAAAGAAACTAGAAATAGAATTACCATAGGATCCAGCAATCCCACTTCTGGGCATATACCCAGAGAAAACCATAAATCAAAAACACACATTCACCACAATGTTCATTGCAGCACTATTTACAATAGCCAGCTAATGGAAGCAACCTAAATGCCCAGAGACAGACGAATGGATAAGGATGTGGTACATATATAAAATGGGATATGACTCAGCCATGAAAAGGAATGAAACTGGGTTATTTGTAGAGAAGTCGGTGGATCTAGAGACTGTCATACAGAATGAAGGAAGTCAGAAAGAGCAAAACAAATATTCTGTATTAATGCATGTATGTGGAACCTAGATATATGGTACAGATGAACAGGTTTGCAGGGCAGAAATAGAGAAACAGAGGTAGAGAACAAACGTATGGACACCAAGTGGGGGAAGCCATGGGGTGTTGGTGGTCAGATGAGTTGGGAGATAGGTATTGACCTGTATATATGTATATGAATAAAATAGATAACTAATAATAACCTGCTGTATAGAAAAATAAATATAATTAAACTTCAAAATTTTTAGAAATAAAATTTAAAAATAAAACAGAAAAAAGTTCTTCCCTTCACACAGATGTACTTATATGAATGAATTATTTCCATGCTAATATCAATAAATACATAAAAGATGAATAATTTCTAACTTGAACCAAAAAAGAAAAAAAAACAACCTAAACCCAGCAGTTATACAGAGGAAAACCCTATGAGGGCACTTGCTCCAGCGGTAAACAATTCTGAAATTGGTCAGAGGTGGGGAATCATCTCCCATACAGCCAGCAGCCTGGCACCCCCACGCAAGGAGCGTCCTCATTGCAAAGCTGGGGGACTGTGCCGAGGCCTCGGTGAGTAAACGTGAGCTGAGCCCAAGGCCAGCTGCTGCTGAACTGTTCCCACCCTTCCCAGGTAAAACACCTGAATATGTACAAGGGCTTGAAAGCCTAGAGGAAGGGTCGTGGAGCCACACCAGCGACAGCACGCAGACCAACTTGGTGCCTGCAGGCCAGCCAGGATGGTCCTGGCCCCAGGCGCTCTTCTGGAAGCTTTCCATTTCCCTGCCTGAGATACCTCTCCTGTCCCGGCCCCCACTCCTTTTTTTCCTTCCTCACCTCAGCCCGGAGACAAATTCCAGCGGAAATTATGGGTGACACATCCTCTTCTTTACAGGTGGCAGCCTGGCAACTCCTGCAGAAAGTCCAGCAGATCCCCACTCACACCGGGCCACCAAAAAAGCCGTGGACCCTCACACCCTCCCACCAGCACAGCACCGAGACTGCTGACGGGGCAGAGAATATGGAGTCAGGCACAGCTGCAGGGGCTATTGTTACCTGGAGTGCTGTTTCTATTGACCTCAACCCAGGCACACCTGGGGAGGGCTTGCCGGCAGTGTCAGGCTGCCCAGGTCAGCTAATTCTCAGCCCTAAGGTAATCACATTGCAGAAAATGGACCTCGCTAAGACAGAATATTAGCCAAGGAAAAAAAAGACACAATGCCATTTGCAGCCCCGTAGATGAGTCTACAGGTAATCATGTGACTTGTAGTAAGTCAGAAAGTGAAAGACACATATCGTAGGATATCACTTACACGTGTTACCTAAAAACGGATACCAGGGAAGATATTTCCACGGAGAAGGGCAATCACAGATTCATTAAACAAACTTATGGTTCACCAATGGAAAGGAGTGAGGATTCGATTCATTATGATATTGGGGTTAAGAGACATATACAAACACAGGTGAAATATATAATCACCAAAGACCTACGGAATGCCAAGAGAAGACTACTCAACATTCTGTCATAACGTACATGGGAAAAGGGTCCCAGGAAGAACAGACATATGTATATGTGTAAGAGAACCACATCTTGCACACCTACCACAAGCCAAACGTTGTAATCAAACTTGCTGTAATAAAAAATTAAAAATTAAATTAAAAACACGAACAAGAAGTAGTGAGACAAACTTGAGGGGCTTTCTCCTGGCACATTCCATTCTAAATTCCAATCTAGAACATGGCTTCCATTGAGGCTCTGTTTCCCTGGTAACCAGATTTGCTAAGGGAGAACTGCTGCCACCTTGTGGCCGTTTCACACAACATCAGCTTTAATCCCAGCGCTAATTGTCAGTGGATATTCCAAATCATTGCAGGCCTGTAAATGACACCTGCCCTGAAAACAAATCCTGGGGTCACATATCGACCAAAAAGTTCAAAAGACGTCCATATTTCAAAACGACAGTTTCAAGAGGCATATTTCACGCACATTAGTGTTCTGCTTCTTTTGCTTTCTTTCTTTTTTGGTTAAAAAAAACGGAAATGGAAAAAGGCAACCCTCAGAATGGGCCAAAACGTTCGCAAACGAATCAATGGACAATGGTTTAATCTCCAACATATATAAACAGCTCACGCAGCTTAATATTAATAAAACAAAGAACCCAATACAAAAATGGGCAGAAGATCTAAATAGACGTTTCTTCAAAGAAGTCACAGAGACGGCCAAGACGCACATGAAAAGCTGCTCAACACCACTAATTATTAGAGAAATGCAAATCAAAACGACAATGAGGTATCACCTCACACCTGTTAGACTCGGCATCATCAGAAAATTTACAAACAACAAATTCTGGGGAGGGTGTGGACAAAAGGAACCCTCTTCCACTATTGGTGGGAAGGTAAATTGATACAGTCACTATGGAGAACAGTATGGAGTTTCCTTAAAGAAACTAGAAATAGAATTACCATAGGATCCAGCAATCCCATTTCTGGGCATATACCCAGAGAAAACCATAAATCAAAAACACACATTCACCACAATGTTCATTGCAGCACTATTTACAATAGCCAGGTAATGGAAGCAACCTAAATGCCCACAGACACACGAATGGATAAAGATGTTGTACATATATAAAATGGGATATGACTCAGCCATGAAAAGCAATGAAACTGGGTTATTTGTAGAGAAGTCGGTGGATCTAGAGACTGTCATACAGAATGAAGTAAGTCAGAAAGAGCAAAACAAATATTCTGTATTAATGCATGTATGTGGAACCTAGATATATGGTACAGATGAACAGGTTTGCAGGGCAGAAATAGAGAAACAGAGGTAGAGAACAAACGTATGGACACCAAGTGGGGGAAGCCATGGGGTGTTGGTGGTCAGATGAGTTGGGAGATAGGTATTGACCTGTATATATGTATATGAATAAAATAGATAACTAATAATAACCTGCTGTATAGAAAAATAAATATGATTAAACTGCAAAATTTTTAGAAATGACATTTAAAAATAAAACAGAAAAAAGTTCTTCCCTTCACACAGATGTATTTCTATGAATGAATTATTTCCATGCTTATATCAGTATATAAATAAAAGATGAATGAATTCTAACTTGAACCAAAAAAGAAAAAAAAAATCCTGAACCCAGCAGTTATACAGAGGAAAACCCTATCAGGGCACTTGCTCCAGCGGTAAACAATTCTGAAATTGGTCAGAGGTGGGGAATCATCTCCCATACAGCCAGCAGCCTAGCACCCCCACGCAAGGAGCGTCCTCATTGCAAAGCTGGGGGACCGTGCCGAGGCTTCTGTGAGTAAACGTGAGCTGAGCCCCAGGCCAGCTGCTGCTGAACTGTTCCCACCCTTCCCAGGTAAAACACCTGAATATGTACAAGGGCTTGAACGCCTAGAGGAAGGGTCGTGGAGCCACACCAGCGACAGCACGCAGGCCAACTTGGTGCCTGCAGGCCAGCCAGGATGGTCCTGGCCCCAGGCGCTCTTCTGGAAGCTTTCCATTTCCCTGCCTGAGATACCCCTCCTATCCCGGCCCCCAGTCCTTTTTTTTCCTTCCTCACCACAGCCCGGAGAGAAATTCCAGCGGAAGTTATGGGTGACACATCCTCTTCTTTACAGGTGGCAGCCTGGCAACTCCTGCAGAAAGTCCAGCAGAGCCCCACTCACACCGGGTCAACAACAAAGCCGTGGACCCTCACACCCTCCCACCAGCACCGCCCCGAGACTGCTGACGGGGCAGAGAATATGGAGTCAGGCACAGCTGCAGGGGCTATTGCTGCCTGGAGTGCTGTTTCTATTGACCTCAACGCAGGCACACCTGGGGAGGGCTTGCCGGCAGGGTCAGGCTGCCCAGGTCAGCTAATCCTCAGCCCTCAGGGAATCACATTGCAGAAAATGGACCTCGCTAAGACAAAATATTAGCCAAGGATAAAAAGGGCACAATGCCATTTGCAGCCCCGTAGATGTGTCTACAGGTAATCATGTGACTTGTAGTAAGTCAGAAAGTGAAAGACACATATCGTAGGATATCACTTATAGGTGTTACCTAAATACGGATACCAGGGCAGATATTTCCATGGAGAAGGGCAATCACAGATTCATTAAACAAACTTATGGTTCACCAATGGAAAGGTGTGAGGATAGGATTCATTATGATATAGGGGTTAAGAGACATATACAAACACATGTGAAATATAAAATCACCAAAGACCTACGGAATGCCAAGAGAAGACTACTCAACATTCTGTCATAACGTACATGGGAAAAGGGTCCCAGGAAGAACAGACATATGTATATGTGTAAAAGAACCACATCTTGCACACCTACAACAAGCCAAACGTTGTAATCAAACTTGCGGTAATAAAAAATTAAAAATTAAATTAAAAACACGAACAAGAAGTAGTGAGACAAACTTGAGGGGCTTTCTCCTGGCACATTCCATTCTAAATTCCAATCTAGAACACGGCTTCCATTGAGGCTCTGTTGCCCTAGTAACCAGATTTGCTAAGGGAGAACTGCTGCCACCTTGTGGCCGTTTCACACAACAGCACGTTTAATCCCAGCGCTACTGGTCACTGGATATTCCAAATCATTGCAGGCCTGTAAATGACACCTGCCCTGAAAACAAATCCTGGGGTCATATATCGATCAAAAAGTTCAAAAGACGTCCTTATTTCAAAACGACAGTTTCAAGAGGCATATTTCACGCACATTAGTGTTCTGCTTCTTTTGCTTTCTTTCTATTTTGGTTACAAAAAACGGGAATGGAAAAAGGCAACCCTCAGAATGGGCGAAAACGTTCGCAAACGAATCAATGGAGAAATGTTTAATCTCCAATATATATCAACAGCTCACGCAGCTAAATATTAATAAAACAAACAACCCAATACAAAAATGGGCAGAAGATCTAAATAGACGTTTCTTCAAAGAAGTCACAGAGACGGCCAAGACGCACATGAAAAGCTGCTCAACACCACTAATTATTAGAGAAATGCAAATCAAAACGACAATGAGGTATCACCTCACACCTGTTAGAATCGGCATCATCAGAAAATCTACAAACAACAAATTCTGGGGAGGGTTTGGACAAAAGGAACCCTCTTCCACTATTGGTGGGAAGGTAAATTGATACAGTCACTATGGAGAACAGTATGGAGTTTCCTTAAAGAAACTAGAAATAGAATTACCATAGGATCCAGCAATCCCACTTCTGGGCATATACCCAGAGAAAACCATAAATCAAAAACACACATTCACCACAATATTCATTGCAGCACTATTTACAATAGCCAAGTAAAGGAAGCAACCTAAATGCCCACAGACAGACGAATGGATAAAGATGTGGTACATATATAAAATGGGATATGACTCAGCCATGAAAAGGAATGAAACTGGGTTATTTGTAGAGAAGTCAGTGGATCTAGAGACTGTCTTACAGAATGAAGTCAGAAAGAGCAAAACAAATATTCTGTATTAATGCATGTATGTGGAACCTAGATATATGGTACAGATGAACAGGTTTGCAGGGCAGAAATAGAGAAACAGAGGTAGAGAACAAACGTATGGACACCAAGTGGGGGAAGCCATGGGGTGTTGGTGGTCAGATGAGTTGGGAGATAGGTATTGACCTGTATATATGTATATGAATAAAATAGATAACTAATAATAACCTGCTGTATAGAAAAATAAATATAATTAAACTTCAAAATTTTTAGAAATGACATTTAAAAATAAAACAGGAAAAATTTCTTCCCTTCACACAGATATATTTCTATGAATGTATTATTTCCATGCTTATATCAATAAATACATAAAAGATGAATAAATTCTAACTTGAACCAAAAAAGAAAAAAAAAACCTGAACCCAGCAGTTATACAGAGGAAAACCCTATCAGGGCACTTGCTCCAGCGGTAAACAATTCTGAAATTGGTCAGAGGTGGGGAATCATCTCCCATACAGCCAGCAGCCCGGCACCCCCACGCAAGGAGCGTCCTCATTGCAAAGCTGGGGGACTGTGCCGAGGCCTCGGTGAGTAAACGTGAGCTGAGCCCAAGGCCAGCTGCTGCTGAACTGTTCCCACCCTTCCCAGGTAAAACACCTGAATATGTACAAGGGCTTGAAAGCCTAGAGGAAGGGTCGTGGATCCACACCAGCGTCAGCACGCAGGCCAACTTGGTGCCTGCAGGCCAGCCAGGATGGTCCTGGCCCCGGGCGCTCTTCTGGAAGCTTTCCATTTCCCTGCCTGAGATACCCCTCCTGTTCCGGCCCCCACTCTTTTTTTTCCTTCCTCACCTCAGCCCGGAGACAAATTCCAGCGGAAGTTATGGGTGACACATCCTCTTCTTTACAGGTGGCAGCCTGGCAACTCCTGCAGAAAGTCCAGCAGATCCCCACTCACACCGGGCCACCAAAAAAGCCGTGGACCCTCACACCCTCCCACCAGCACAGCCCCGAGACTGCTGACGGGGCAGAGAATATGGAGTCAGGCACAGCTGCAGGGGCTATTGTTACCTGGAGTGCTGTTTCTATTGACCTCAACCCAGGCACACCTGGGGAGGGCTTGCCGGCAGGGTCAGGCTGCCCAGGTCAGCTAATCCTCAGCCCTCAGGGAATCACATTGCAGAAAATGGACCTCGCTAAGACAGAATATTAGCCAAGGAAAAAAAGGACACAATGCCATTTGCAGCCCCGTAGATGAGTCTACAGGTAATCACGTGACTTGTAGTAAGTCAGAAAGTGAAAGACACATATCGTAGGATATCACTTACAGGTGTTACCTAAAAACGGATACCAGGGCAGATATTTCCACGGAGAAGGGCAATAACAGATTCATTAAACAAACTTATGGTTCACCAATGGAAAGGTGTGAGGATTGGATTCATTACGATATTGGGGTTAAGAGACATATACAAACACAGGTGAAATATATAATCACCAAAGACCTACGGAATGCCAAGAGAAGACTACTCAACATTCTGTCATAACGTACATGGGAAAAGGGTCCCAGGAAGAACAGACATATGTATATGTGTAAAAGAACCACATCTTGCACACCTACAACAAGCCAAACGATGTAATCAAACTTGCTGTAATAAAAAATTAAAAATTAAATTAAAAACACGAACAAGAAGTAGTGAGACAAACTTGAGGGGCTTTCTCCTGGCACATTCCATTCTAAATTCCAATCTAGAACACGGCTTCCATTGAGGCTCTGTTGCCCTAGTAAGCAGATTTGCTAAGGGAGAACTGCTGCCACCTTGTGGCCGTTTCACACAACAGCAGCTTTAATCCCAGCGCTAATGGTCAGTGGATATTCCAAATCATTGCAGGCCTGTAAATGACACCTGCCCTGAAAACAAATCCTGGGGTCATATATCGACCAAAAAGTTCAAAAGACGTCCATATTTCAAAACGACAGTTTCAAGAGGCATATTTCACGCACATTAGTGTTCTGCTTCTTTTGCTGTCTTTCTTTTTTGGTTAAAAAAAACGGGAATGGAAAAAGGCAAACCTCAGAATGGGCCAAAACGTTCGCAAACGAATCAATGGACAATGGTTTAATCTCCAACATATATAAACAGCTCACGCAGCTTAATATTAATAAAACAAACAACCCAATACAAATAAAGGCAGAAGATCTAAGTAGATGTTTCTTCAAAGAAGTCACAGAGACGCCCAAGACGCACATGAAAAGCTGCTCAACACCACTAATTATTAGAGAAATGCAAATCACAACGACAATGAGGTATCACCTCACACCTGTTAGAATCGGCATCATCAGAAAATCTACAAACAACAAATTCTGGGGAGGGTGTGGACAAAAGGAACCCTCTTCCACTATTAGTGGGAAGGTAAATTGATACAGTCACTATGGAGAACAGTATGGAGTTTCCTTAAAGAAACTAGAAATAGAATTAACATAGGATCCAGCAATCCCACTTCTGGGCATATACCCAGAGAAAACCATAAATCAAAAACACACATTTACCACAATGTTCATTGCAGCACTATTTACAATAGCCAGCTAATGGAAGCAACCTAAATGCCCACAGACAGACGAATGGATAAAGATTTGATACATATATAAAATGGAATATGACTCAGCCATGAAAAGGAATGAAACTGGGTTAATTGTAGAGAAGTCGGTGGATCTAGAGACTGTCATACAGAATGAAGTAAGTCAGAAAGTGCAAAACAAATATTCTGTATTAATGCATGTATGTGGAACCTAGATATATGGTACAGATGAACAGGTTTGCAGGGCAGAAATAGAGAAAAAGAGGTAGAGAACAAACGTATGGACACCAAGTGGGGGAAGCCATGGATTGTTGGTGGTCAGATGAGTTGGGAGATAGGTATTCACCTGTATATATGTATATGAATAAAATAAATAATTAATAATAACCTGCTGTATAGAAAAATAAAAATAATTAAACTTCAAAATTTTTAGAAATGAAATTTAAAAATAAAACAGAAAAATTTCTTCCCTTCACACAGATGTATTTCTATGAATGAATTATTTCCATGCTTATATCAGTAAATACATAAAAGATGAATAAATTGTAACTTGAACCAAAAAAGAAAAAAAAAAAAAACCTGAACCCAGCAGTTATACAGAGGAAAACCCTATCAGGGCACTTGCTCCAGCGGTAAACAATTCTGAAATTGGTCAGAGGTGGGGAATCGTCTCCCATACAGCCAGCAGCCCGGCCCCTCCACGCAAGGAGCGTCCTCATTGCAAAGCTGGGGGACCGTGCCGGGTCCTCTGTGAGTAAACGTGAGCAGAGCCCCAGGCCAGCTGTTGCTGAACTGTTCCCACCCTTCCCAGGTAAAACACCTGAATATGTACAAGGGCTTGAAAGCCTAGAGGAAGGGTCGTGGAGCCACACCAGCGACAGCACACAGGCCAACTTGGTGCCTGCAGGCCAGCCAGGATGGTCCTGGCCCCGGGCGCTCTTCTGGAAGCTTTCCATTTCCCTGCCTGAGATACCCCTCCTGTCCCGGCCCCCACTCCTTTTTTTCCTTCCTCACCTCAGCCCGGAGAGAAATTCCAGCGGAAGTTATGGGTGACACATCCTCTTCTTTACAAGTGGCAGCCTGGCAACTCCTGCAGAAAGTCCAGCAGAGCCCCACTCACACCGGGCCACCAACAAAGCCGTGGACCCTCACACCCACCCAACAGCACAGCCCCGAGACTGCTGACGGGGCAGAGAATATGGAGTCAGGCACAGCTGCAGGGGCTATTGCTGCCTGGAGTGCTGTTTCTATTGACCTCAACCCAGGCACACCTGGGGAGGGCTTGCCGGCAGGGTCAGGCTGCCCAGGTCAGCTAATCCTCAGCCCTCAGGGAATCACATTGCAGAAAATGGACCTCGCTAAGACAGAATATTAGCCAAGGAAAAAAAGGACACAATGCCATTTGCAGCCCCGTAGATGAGTCTACAGGTAATCACGTGACTTGTAGAAAGTCAGAAAGTGAAAGACACATATCGTAGGATATCACTTACAGGTGTTACCTAAAAACGGATACCAGGGCAGATATTTCCACGGAGAAGGGCAATCACAGATTCATTAAACAAACTTATGGTTCACCAATGGAAAGGTGTGAGGATTGGATTCATTACGATATTGGGGTTAAGAGACATATACAAACACAGGTGAAATATATAATCACCAAAGACCTATGGAATGCCAAGAGAAGACTACTCAACATTCTGTCATAACGTACATGGGAAAAGGGTCCCAGGAAGAACAGACATATGTATATGTGTAAAAGAACCACATCTTGCACACCTACAACAAGCCAAACGATGTAATCAAACTTGTTGTAATAAAAAATTAAAAATTAAATTAAAAACACGAACAAGAAGTAGTGAGACAAACTTGAGGGGCTTTCTCCTGACACATTCCATTCTAAATTCCAATCTAGAACACGGCTTCCATTGAGGCTCTGTTGCCCTAGTAAGCAGATTTGCTAAGGGAGAACTGCTGCCACCTTGTGGCCGTTTCACACAACAGCAGCTTTAATCCCAGCGCTAATGGTCAGTGGATATTCCAAATCATTTCAGGCCTGTAAATGACACCGGCCCTGAAAACAAATCCTGGGGTCATATATCAACCAAAAAGTTCAAAAGACGTCCATATTTCAAAACGACAGTTTCAAGAGGCATATTTCACGCACATTAGTGTTCTGCTTCTTTTGCTGTCTTTCTTTTTCGGTTAAAAAAAACGGGAATGGAAAAAGGCAAACCTCAGAATGGGCCAAAACGTTCGCAAACGAATCAATGGACAATGGTTTAATCTCCAACATATATAAACAGCTCACGCAGCTTAATATTAATAAAACAAACAACCCAATACAAATAAAGGCAGAAGATCTAAGTAGACGTTTCTTCAAAGAAGTCACAGAGACGCCCAAGACGCACATGAAAAGCTGCTCAACACCACTAATTATTAGAGAAATGCAAATCACAACGACAATGAGGTATCACCTCACACCTGTTAGAATCGGCATCATCAGAAAATCTACAAACAACAAATTCTGGGGAGGGTGTGGACAAAAGGAACCCTCTTCCACTATTAGTGGGAAGGTAAATTGATACAGTCACTATGGAGAACAGTATGGAGTTTCCTTAAAGAAACTAGAAATAGAATTACCATAGGATCCAGCAATCCCACTTCTGGGCATATACCCAGAGAAAACCATAAATCAAAAACACACATTTACCACAATGTTCATTGCAGCACTATTTACAATAGCCAGCTAATGGAAGCAACCTAAATGCCCACAGACAGACGAATGGATAAAGATTTGATACATATATAAAATGGAATATGACTCAGCCATGAAAAGGAATGAAACTGGGTTAATTGTAGAGAAGTCGGTGGATCTAGAGACTGTCATACAGAATGAAGTAAGTCAGAAAGTGCAAAACAAATATTCTGTATTAATGCATGTATGTGGAACCTAGATATATGGTACAGATGAACAGGTTTGCAGGGCAGAAATAGAGAAAAAGAGGTAGAGAACAAACGTATGGACACCAAGTGGGGGAAGCCATGGATTGTTGGTGGTCAGATGAGTTGGGAGATAGGTATTCACCTGTATATATGTATATGAATAAAATAGATAACTAATAATAACCTGCTGTATAGAAAAATAAATATAATTAAACTTCAAAATTTTTAGAAATGAAATTTAAAAATAAAACAGAAAAATTTCTTCCCTTCACACAGATGTATTTCTATGAATGAATTATTTCCATGCTTATATCAGTAAATACATAAAAGATGAATGAATTCTAACTTGAACCAAAAAAGAAAAAAAATCCTGAACCCAGCAGTTATACAGAGGAAAACCCTATCAGGGCACTTGCTCCAGCGGTAAACAATTCTGAAATTGGTCAGAGGTGGGGAATCATCTCATATACAGCCGGCAGCCCGGCCCCCCCATGAAAGGAGCGTCCTCATTGCACAGCTGGGGGACCGTGCCGAAGCCTCTGTGAGTAAACGTGAGCTGAGCCCCAGGCCAGCTGCTGCTGAACTGTTCCCACCCTTCCCAGGTAAAACACCTGAATATGTACAAGGGCTTGAACGCCTAGAGGAAGGGTCGTGGAGCCACACCAGCGACAGCACGCAGGCCAACTTGGTGCCTGCAGGCCAGCCAGGATGGTCCTGGCCCCGGGTGCTCTTCTGGAAGCTTTCCATTTCCCTGCCTGAGATACCCCTCCTCTCCCGTTCCCCACTCCTTTTTTTCCTTCCTCACCTCAACCCGGAGTGAAATTCCAGCGGAAGTTATGGGTGACACATCCTCTTCTTTACAAGTGGCAGCCTGGCAACTCCTGCAGAAAGTCCAGCAGAGCCCCACTCACACCGGGCCACCAACAAAGCCATGGACCCTCACACCCTCCCACCAGCACAGCCCCGAGACTGCTGACGGGGCAGAGAATATGGAGTCAGGCACAGCTGCAGGGGCTATTGCTGCCTGGAGTGCTGTTTCTATTGACCTCAACCCAGGCACACCTGGGGAGGGCTTGCCGGCAGGGTCAGGCTGCCCAGGTCAGCTAATCCTCAGCCCTCAGGGAATCACATTGCAGAAAATGGACCTCGCTAAGACAGAATATTAGCCAAGGAAAAAAAGGACACAATGCCATTTGCAGCCCCGTAGATGAGTCTACAGGTAATCACGTGACTTGTAGTAAGTCAGAAAGTGAAAGACACATATCGTAGGATATCACTTACAGGTGTTACCTAAAAACGGATACCAGGGCAGATATTTCCACGGAGAAGGGCAATCACAGATTCATTAAACAAACTTATGGTTCACCAATGGAAAGGTGTGAGGATTGGATTCATTACGATATTGGTGTTAAGAGACATATACAAACACAGGTGAAATATATAATCACCAAAGACCTACGGAATGCCAAGAGAAGACTACTCAACATTCTGTCATAACGTACATGGGAAAAGGGTCCCAGGAAGAATAGACATATGTATATGTGTAAAAGAACCACATCTTGCACACCTACAACAAGCCAAACGATGTAATCAAACTTTCTGTAATAAAAAATTAAAAATTAAATTAAAAACACGAACAAGAAGTAGTGAGACAAACTTGAGGGGCTTTCTCCTGGCACATTCCATTCTAAATTCCAATCTAGAACACGGCTTCCATTGAGGCTCTGTTGCCCTAGTAACCAGATTTGCTAAGGGAGAACTGCTGCCACCTTGTGGCCGTTTCACACAACAGCAGCTTTAATCCCAGCGCTAATGGTCAGTGGATATTCCAAATCATTTCAGGCCTGTAAATGACACCTGCCCTGAAAACAAATCCTGGGGTCATATATCAACCAAAAAGTTCAAAAGACGTCCATATTTCAAAACGACAGTTTCAAGAGGCATATTTCACGCACATTAGTGTTCTGCTTCTTTTGCTTTCTTTCTTTTTTGGTTAAAAAAACCGGGAATGGAAAAAAGCAACGCCCAGAATGGGCGAAAACGTTCGCAAACGAATCAATGGACAAAGGTTTAATCTCCAATATATATAAACATATCAGGCAGCTTAATATTAATAAAACAAACAAACCAATACAAAAATGGGCAGAAGATCTAAATAGACGTTTCTTCAAAGAAGTCACAGAGACGGCCAAGACGCACATGAAAAGCTGCTCAACACCTCTAATTATTAGAGAAATGCAAATCAAAACGACAATGAGGTATCACCTCACACCTGTTAGACTCGGCATCATCAGAAAATCTACAAACAACAAATTCTGGGGAGGGTGTGGACAAAAGGAACCCTCTTCCACTATTGGTGGGAAGGTCAATTGATACAGTCACTATGGAGAACAGTATGGAGTTTCCTTAAAGAAACTAGAAATAGAATTACCATAGGATCCAGCAATCCCACTTCTGGGCATATACCCAGAGAAAACCATAAATCAAAATCACACATTCACCACAATGTTCATTGCAGCACTATTTACAATAGCCAGGTAATGGAAGCAACCTAAATGCCCACAGACAGACGAATGGATAAAGATGTGGTTCATACATAAAATGGGATATGACTCAGCCATGAAAAGGAATGAAACTGGGTTGTTTGTAGAGAAGTCGGTGGATCTAGAGACTGTCATACAGAATGAAGTAAGTCAGAAAGAGCAAAACAAATATTCTGTATTAATGCATGTATGTGGAACCTAGATATATGGTACAGATGAACAGGTTTGCAGGGCAGAAATAGAGAAACAGAGGTAGAGAACAAACGTATGGACACCAAGTCGGGGAAGCCATGGGGTGTTGTGGTCAGATGAGTTGGGAGATAGGTATTGACCTGTATATATGTATATGAATAAAATAAATAATTAATAATAACCTGCTGTATAGAAAAATAAAAATAATTAAACTTCAAAATTTTTAGAAATGAAATTTAAAAATAAAACAGAAAAAAGTTCTTCCCTTCACACAGATGTATTTCTATGAATGAATTATTTCCATGCTTATATCAATAAATACATAAAAGATGAATAAATTGTAACTTGAACCAAAAAAGAAAAAAAAAAAACCTGAACCCAGCAGTTATACAGAGGAAAACACTATCAGGGCACTTGCTCCAGCGGTAAACAATTCTGAAATTGGTCAGAGGTGGGGAATCGTCTCCCATACAGCCAGCAGCCCGGCCCCTCCACGCAAGGAGCGTCCCCATTGCAAAGCTGGGGGACCGTGCCGGGTCCTCTGTGAGTAAACGTGAGCAGAGCCCCAGGCCAGCTGTTGCTGAACTGTTCCCACCCTTCCCAGGTAAAACACCTGAATATGTACAAGGGCTTGAAAGCCTAGAGGAAGGGTCGTGGAGCCACACCAGTGACAGCACACAGGCCAACTTGGTGCCTGCAGGCCAGCCAGGATGGTCCTGGCCCCGGGCGCTCTTCTGGAAGCTTTCCATTTCCCTGCCTGAGATACCCCTCCTGTCCCGGCCCCCACTCCTTTTTTTCCTTCCTCACCTCAGCCCGGAGAGAAATTCCAGCGGAAGTTATGGGTGACACATCCTCTTCTTTACAAGTGGCAGCCTGGCAACTCCTGCAGAAAGTCCAGCAGAGCCCCACTCACACCGGGCCACCAACAAAGCCGTGGACCCTCACACCCACCCAACAGCACAGCCCCGAGACTGCTGACGGGGCAGAGAATATGGAGTCAGGCACAGCTGCAGGGGCTATTGCTGCCTGGAGTGCTGTTTCTATTGACCTAAACCCAGGCACACCGGGGGAGGGCTTGCCGGCAGGATCAGGCTGCCCAGGTCAGCTAATCCTCAGCCCTCAGGGAATCACATTGCAGAAAATGGACCTCGCTAAGACAGAATATTAGCCAAGGAAAAAAAGGACACAATGCCATTTGCAGCCCCGTAGATGAGTCTACAGGTAATCATGTGACTTGTAGTAAGTCAGAAAGTGAAAGACACATATCGTAGGATATCACTTATAGGTGTTACCTAAAATCGGATACCAGGGAAGATATTTCCATGGAGAAGGGCAATCACAGATTCATTAAACAAACTTATGGTTCACCAATGGAAAGGTGTGAGGATTGGATTCATTATGATATTGGGGTTAAGAGACATATACAAACACAGGTGAAATATATAATCACCAAAGATCTACGGAATGCCAAGAGAAGACTACTCAACATTCTGTCATAACGTACATGGGAAAAGGGTCCCAGGAAGAACAGACATATGTATATGTGTAAAAGAACCACATCTTGCACACCTACAACAAGCCAAACGTTGTAATCAAACTTGCTGTAATAAAAAATTAAAAATTAAATTAAAAACATGAACAAGAAGTAGTGAGACAAACTTGAGGGGCTTTTTCCTGGCACATTCCATTCTAAATTCCAATCTAGTACACGACTTCCATTGAGGCTCTGTTGCCCTGGTAACCAGATTTGCTAAGGGAGAACTGCTGCCACCTTGTGGCCGTTTCACACAACATCAGCTTTAATTCCAGCGCTAATGGTCAGTGGATATTCCAAATCATTGCAGGCCTGTAAATGACACCTGCACTGAAAACAAATCCTGGGGCCATATATCGACCAAAAAGTTCAAAAGATGTCCATATTTCAAAACGACAGTTTCAAGAGGCATATTTCACGCACATTAGTGTTCTGCTTCTTTTGCTTTCTTTCTTTTTGGTTAAAAAAAACGGGAATGGAAAAAGGCAACCCTCAGAATGGGCGAAAACGTTCGCAAACGAATCAATGGAGAAAGGTTTAATCTCCAATATATATCAACAGCTCACGCAGCTAAATATTAATAAAACAAAGAACCCAATACAAAAATGGGCAGAAGATCTAAATAGACGTTTCTTCAAAGAAGTCACAGAGACGGCCAAGACGCACATGAAAAGCTGCTCAACACCACTAATTATTAGAGAAATGCAAATCAAAACGACAATGAGGTATCACCTCACACCTGTTAGAATCGGCATCATTAGAAAATCTACAAACAAAAAATTCTGGGGAGGGTGTGGACAAAAGGAACCCTCTTCCACTATTAGTGGGAAGGTAAATTGATACAGTCACTATGGAGAACAGTATGGAGTTTCCTTAAAGAAACTAGAAATAGAATTACCATAGGATCCAGCAATCCCACTTCTGGGCATATACCCAGAGAAAACCATAAATCAAAAACACACATTCACCACAATGTTCATTGCAGCACTATTTACAATAGCCAGCTAATGGAAGCAACCTAAATGCCCAGAGACAGACGAATGGATAAGGATGTGGTACATATATAAAATGGGATATGACTCAGCCATGAAAAGGAATGAAACTGGGTTATTTGTAGAGAAGTCGGTGGATCTAGAGACTGTCATACAGAATGAAGGAAGTCAGAAAGAGCAAAACAAATATTCTGTATTAATGCATGTATGTGGAACCTAGATATATGGTACAGATGAACAGGTTTGCAGGGCAGAAATAGAGAAACAGAGGTAGAGAACAAACGTATGGACACCAAGTGGGGGAAGCCATGGGGTGTTGGTGGTCAGATGAGTTGGGAGATAGGTATTGACCTGTATATATGTATATGAATAAAATAGATAACTAATAATAACCTGCTGTATAGAAAAATAAATATAATTAAACTTCAAAATTTTTAGAAATAAAATTTAAAAATAAAACAGAAAAAAGTTCTTCCCTTCACACAGATGTATTTATATGAATGAATTATTTCCATGCTAATATCAATAAATACATAAAAGATGAATAATTTCTAACTTGAACCAAAAAAGAAAAAAAAACAACCTGAACCCAGCAGTTATACAGAGGAAAACCCTATCAGGGCACTTGCTCCAGCGGTAAACAATTCTGAAATTGGTCAGAGGTGGGGAATCATCTCCCATACAGCCAGCAGCCTGGCACCCCCACGCAAGGAGCGTCCTCATTGCAAAGCTGGGGGACTGTGCCGAGGCCTCGGTGAGTAAACGTGAGCTGAGCCCAAGGCCAGCTGCTGCTGAACTGTTCCCACCCTTCCCAGGTAAAACACCTGAATATGTACAAGGGCTTGAAAGCCTAGAGGAAGGGTCGTGGAGCCACACCAGCGACAGCACGCAGACCAACTTGGTGCCTGCAGGCCAGCCAGGATGGTCCTGGCCCCAGGCGCTCTTCTGGAAGCTTTCCATTTCCCTGCCTGAGATACCCCTCCTGTCCCGGCCCCCACTCCTTTTTTTCCTTCCTCACCTCAGCCCGGAGACAAATTCCAGCGGAAATTATGGGTGACACATCCTCTTCTTTACAGGTGGCAGCCTGGCAACTCCTGCAGAAAGTCCAGCAGATCCCCACTCACACCGGGCCACCAAAAAAGCCGTGGACCCTCACACCCTCCCACCAGCACAGCACCGAGACTGCTGACGGGGCAGAGAATATGGAGTCAGGCACAGCTGCAGGGGCTATTGTTACCTGGAGTGCTGTTTCTATTGACCTCAACCCAGGCACACCTGGGGAGGGCTTGCCGGCAGGGTCAGGCTGCCCAGGTCAGCTAATCCTCAGCCCTCAGGGAATCACATTGCAGAAAATGGACCTCGCTAAGACAGAATATTAGCCAAGGAAAAAAAGGACACAATGCCATTTGCAGCCCCGTAGATGAGTCTACAGGTAATCATGTGACTTGTAGTAAGTCAGAAAGTGAAAGACACATATCGTAGGATATCACTTATAGGTGTTACCTAAAAACGGATACCAGGGAAGATATTTCCACGGAGAAGGGCAATCACAGATTCATTAAACAAACTTATGGTTCACCAATGGAAAGGAGTGAGGATTCGATTCATTACGATATTGGGGTTAAGAGACATATACAAACACAGGTGAAATATATAATCACCAAAGACCTACGGAATGCCAAGAGAAGACTACTCAACATTCTGTCATAACGTACATGGGAAAAGGGTCCCAGGAAGAACAGACATATGTATATGTGTAAGAGAACCACATCTTGCACACCTACCACAAGCCAAACGTTGTAATCAAACTTGCTGTAATAAAAAATTAAAAATTAAATTAAAAACACGAACAAGAAGTAGTGAGACAAACATGAGGGGCTTTCTCCTGGCACATTCCATTCTAAATTCCAATCTAGAACATGGCTTCCATTGAGGCTCTGTTTCCCTGGTAACCAGATTTGCTAAGGGAGAACTGCTGCCACCTTGTGGCCGTTTCACACAACATCAGCTTTAATCCCAGCGCTAATTGTCAGTGGATATTCCAAATCATTGCAGGCCTGTAAATGACACCTGCCCTGAAAACAAATCCTGGGGTCATATATCGACCAAAAAGTTCAAAAGACGTCCATATTTCAAAACGACAGTTTCAAGAGGCATATTTCACGCACATTAGTGTTCTGCTTCTTTTGCTTTCTTTCTTTTTTGGTTAAAAAAAACGGGAATGGAAAAAGGCAACCCTCAGAATGGGCCAAAACGTTCGCAAACGAATCAATGGACAATGGTTTAATCTCCAACATATATAAACAGCTCACGCAGCTTAATATAAATAAAACAAAGAACCCAATACAAAAATGGGCAGAAGATCTAAATAGACGTTTCTTCAAAGAAGTCACAGAGACGGCCAAGACGCACATGAAAAGCTGCTCAACACCACTAATTATTAGAGAAATGCAAATCAAAACGACAATGAGGTATCACCTCACACCTGTTAGAATCGGCATCATCAGAAAATCTACAAACAACAAATTCTGGGGAGGGTGTGGACAAAAGGAACCCTCTTCCACTATTGGTGGGAAGGTAAATTGATACAGTCACTATGGAGAACAGTATGGAGTTTCCTTAAAGAAACTAGAAATAGAATTACCATAGGATCCAGCAATCCCATTTCTGGGCATATACCCAGAGAAAACCATAAATCAAAAACACACATTCACCACAATGTTCATTGCAGCACTATTTACAATAGCCAGGTAATGGAAGCAACCTAAATGCCCACAGACACACGAATGGATAAAGATGTGGTACATATATAAAATGGGATATGACTCAGCCATGAAAAGCAATGAAACTGGGTTATTTGTAGAGAAGTCGGTGGATCTAGAGACTGTCATACAGAATGAAGTAAGTCAGAAAGAGCAAAACAAATATTCTGTATTAATGCATGTATGTGGAACCTAGATATATGGTACAGATGAACAGGTTTGCAGGGCAGAAATAGAGAAACAGAGGTAGAGAACAAACGTATGGACACCAAGTGGGGGAAGCCATGGGGTGTTGGTGGTCAGATGAGTTGGGAGATAGGTATTGACCTGTATATATGTATATGAATAAAATAGATAACTAATAATAACCTGCTGTATAGAAAAATAAATATAATTAAACTTCAAAATTTTAGAAATGACATTTAAAAATAAAACAGAAAAAAGTTCTTCCCTTCACACAGATGTATTTCTATGAATGAATTATTTCCATGCTTATATCAGTAAATACATAAAAGATGAATGAATTCTAACTTGAACCAAAAAAGAAAAAAAAAATCCTGAACCCAGCAGTTATACAGAGGAAAACCCTATCAGGGCACTTGCTCCAGCGGTAAACAATTCTGAAATTGGTCAGAGGTGGGGAATCATCTCCCATACAGCCAGCAGCCTGGCACCCCCACGCAAGGAGCGTCCTCATTGCAAAGCTGGGGGACCGTGCCGAGGCTTCTGTGAGTAAACGTGAGCTGAGCCCCAGGCCAGCTGCTGCTGAACTGTTCCCACCCTTCCCAGGTAAAACACCTGAATATGTACAAGGGCTTGAACGCCTAGAGGAAGGGTCGTGGAGCCACACCAGCGACAGCACGCAGGCCAACTTGGTGCCTGCAGGCCAGCCAGGATGGTCCTGGCCCCAGGCGCTCTTCTGGAAGCTTTCCATTTCCCTGCCTGAGATACCCCTCCTATCCCGGCCCCCACTCCTTTTTTTTCCTTCCTCACCACAGCCCAGAGAGAAATTCCAGCGGAAGTTATGGGTGACACATCCTCTTCTTTACAGGTGGCAGCCTGGCAACTCCTGCAGAAAGTCCAGCAGAGCTCCACTCACACCGGGTCAACAACAAAGCCGTGGACCCTCACACCCTCCCACCAGCACAGCCCCGAGACTGCTGACGGGGCAGAGAATATGGAGTCAGGCACAGCTGCAGGGGGTATTGCTGCCTGGAGTGCTGTTTCTATTGACCTCAACGCAGGCACACCTGGGGAGGGCTTGCCGGCAGGGTCAGGCTGCCCAGGTCAGCTAATCCTCAGCCCTCAGGGAATCACATTGCAGAAAATGGACCTCGCTAAGAAAGAATATTAGCCAAGGAAAAAAAGGGCACAGTGCCATTTGCAGCCCCGTAGATGTGTCTACAGGTAATCATGTGACTTGTAGTAAGTCAGAAAGTGAAAGACACATATCGTAGGATATCACTTATAGGTGTTACCTAAATACGGATACCAGGGCAGATATTTCCACGGAGAAGGGCAATCACAGATTCATTAAACAAACTTATGGTTCACCAATGGAAAGGTGTGAGGATAGGATTCATTATGATATTGGGGTTAAGAGACATATACAAACACAGGTGAAATATAAAATCACCAAAGACCTACGGAATGCCAAGAGAAGACTACTCAACATTCTGTCATAACGTACATGGGAAAAGGGTCCCAGGAAGAACAGACATATGTATATGTGTAAAAGAACCACATCTTGCACACCTACCACAAGCCAAACGTTGTAATCAAACTTGCGGTAATAAAAAATTAAATATTAAATTAAAAACACGAACAAGAAGTAGTGAGACAAACTTGAGGGGCTTTCTCCTGGCACATTCCATTCTAAATTCCAATATAGAACACGGCTTCCATTGAGGCTCTGTTGCCCTAGTAACCAGATTTGCTAAGGGAGAACTGCTGCCACCTTGTGGCCGTTTCACACAACAGCACCTTTAATCCCAGCGCTACTGGTCACTGGATATTCCAAATCATTGCAGGCCTGTAAATGACACCTGCCCTGAAAACAAATCCTGGGGTCATATATCGATCAAAAAGTTCAAAAGACGTCCTTATTTCAAAACGACAGTTTCAAGAGGCATATTTCACGCACATTAGTGTTCTGCTTCTTTTGCTTTCTTTCTATTTTGGTTACAAAAAACGGGAATGGAAAAAGGCAACCCTCAGAATGGGCGAAAACGTTCGCAAACGAATCAATGGAGAAATGTTTAATCTCCAATATATATCAACAGTTCACGCAGCTAAATATTAATAAAACAAACAACCCAATACAAAAATGGGCAGAAGATCTAAATAGACGTTTCTTCAAAGAAGTCACAGAGACGGCCAAGACGCACATGAAAAGCTGCTCAACACCACTAATTATTAGAGAAATGCAAATCAAAACGACAATGAGGTATCACCTCACACCTGTTAGAATCGGCATCATCAGAAAATCTACAAACAACAAATTCTGGGGAGGGTTTGGACAAAAGGAACCCTCTTCCACTATTGGTGGGAAGGTAAATTGATACAGTCACTATGGAGAAGAGTATGGAGTTTCCTTAAAGAAACTAGAAATAGAATTACCATAGGATCCAGCAATCCCACTTCTGGGCATATACCCAGAGAAAACCATAAATCAAAAACACACATTCACCACAATGTTCATTGCAGCACTATTTACAATAGCCAGGTAAAGGAAGCAACCTAAATGCCCACAGACAGACGAATGGATAAAGATGTGGTACATATATAAAATGGGATATGACTCAGCCATGAAAAGGAATGAAACTGGGTTATTTGTAGAGAAGTCAGTGGATCTAGAGACTGTCATACAGAATGAAGTCAGAAAGAGCAAAACAAATATTCTGTATTAATGCATGTATGTGGAACCTAGATATATGGTACAGATGAACAGGTTTGCAGGGCAGAAATAGAGAAACAGAGGTAGAGAACAAACGTATGGACACCAAGGGGGGAAGCCATGGGGTGTTGGTGGTCAGATGAGTTGGGAGATAGGTATTGACCTGTATATATGTATATGAATAAGATAACTAATAATAACCTGCTGTATAGAAAAATAAATATAATTAAACTTCAAAATTTTTAGAAATGACATTTCAAAATAAAACAGGAAAAAGTTCTTCCCTTCACACAGATATATTTCTATGAATGTATTATTTCCATGCTTATACCAATAAATACATAAAAGATGAATAAATTCTAACTTGAACCAAAAAAGAAAAAAAAAACCTGAACCCAGCAGTTATACAGAGGAAAACCCTATCAGGGCACTTGCTCCAGCGGTAAACAATTCTGAAATTGGTCAGCTGTGGGGAATCATCTCCCATACAGCCAGCAGCCCGGCACCCCCACGCAAGGAGCGTCCTCATTGCAAAGCTGGGGGACTGTGCCGAGGCCTCGGTGAGTAAACGTGAGCTGAGCCCAAGGCCAGCTGCTGCTGAACTGTTCCCACCCTTCCCAGGTAAAACACCTGAATATGTACAAGGGCTTGAAAGCCTAGAGGAAGGGTCGTGGAGCCACACCAGCGACAGCACGCAGGCCAACTTGGTGCCTGCAGGCCAGCCAGGATGGTCCTGGCCCCGGGCGCTCTTCTGGAAGCTTTCCATTTCCCTGCCTGAGATACCCCTCCTGTCCCGGCACCCACTCCTTTTTTTCCTTCCTCACCTCAGCCCGGAGAGAAATTCCAGCGGAAGTTATGGGTGACACATCCTCTTCTTTACAAGTGGCAGCCTGGCAACTCCTGCAGAAAGTCCAGCAGAGCCCCACTCACACCGGGCCACCAACAAAGCGGTGGACCATCACACCCTCCCACCAGCACAGCCCCGAGACTGCTGACGGGGCAGAGAATATGGAGTCAGGCACAGCTGCAGGGGCTATTGCTGCCTGGAGTGCTGTTTCTATTGACCTCAACCCAGGCACACCTGGGGAGGGCTTGCCGGCAGGGTCAGGCTGCCCAGGTCAGCTAATCCTCAGCCCTCAGGGAATCACATTGCAGAAAATGGACCTCGCTAAGACAGAATATTAGCCAAGGAAAAAACGGACACAATGCCATTTGCAGCCCCGTAGATGAGTCTACAGGTAATCACGTGACTTGTAGTAAGTCAGAAAGTGAAAGACACATATCGTAGGATATCACTTACAGGTGTTACCTAAAAACGGATACCAGGGCAGATATTTCCACGGAAAAGGGCAATCACAGATTCATTAAACAAACTTATGGTTCACCAATGGAAAGGTGTGAGGATTGGATTCATTACGATATTGGGGTTAAGAGACATATACAAACACAGGTGAAATATATAATCACCAAAGACCTACGGAATGCCAAGAGAAGACTACTCAACATTCTGTCATAACGTACATGGGAAAAGGGTCCCAGGAAGAACAGACATATGTATATGTGTAAAAGAACCACATCTTGCACACCTACAAAAAGCCAAACGATGTAATCAAACTTGCTGTAATAAAATATTAAAAATTAAATTAAAAACACGAACAAGAAGTAGTGAGACAAACTTGAGGGGCTTTCTCCTGGCACATTCCATTCTAAATTCCAATCTAGAACACGGCTTCCATTGAGGCTCTGTTGCCCTAGTAACCAGATTTGCTAAGGGAGAACTGCTGCCACCTTGTGGCCGCTTCACACAACAGCAGCTTTAATCCCAGCGCTAATGGTCAGTGGATATTCCAAATCATTGCAGGCCTGTAAATGACACCTGCCCTGAAAACAAATCCTGGGGTCATATATCGACCAAAAAGTTCAAAAGACGTCCATATTTCAAAACGACAGTTTCAAGAGGAATATTTCACGCACATTAGTGTTCTGCTTCTTTTGCTTTCTTTCTTTTTTGGTTAAAAAAAACGGGAATGGAAAAAGGCATCCCTCAGAATGGGCGAAAACGTTCGCAAATGAATCAATGGACAAAGGTTTAATCTCCAATATATATAAACAGCTCACGCAGCTTAATATTAATAAAACAAACAACCCTAATACAAATATGGGCAGAAGATCTAAATAGACGTTTCTTCAAAGCAGTCACAGAGACGGCCAAGACGCACATGAAAAGCTGCTCAACACCACTAATTATTAGAGAAATGCAAATCAAAATGACAATGAGGTATCACCTCACACCTGTTAGAATCGGCATCATCAGAAAATCTACAAACAACAAATTCTGGGGAGGGTGTGGACAAAAGGAACCCTCTTCCACTATTGGTGGGAAGGTAAATTGATACAGTCACTATGGAGAACAGTATGGAGTTTCCTTAAAGAAACTAGAAATAGAATTACCATAGGATCCAGCAATCCCACTTCTGGGCATATACCCAGAGACAACCATAAATCAAAAACACACATTCACCACAATGTTCATTGCAGCACTATTTACAATAGCCAGGTAATGGAAGCAACCTAAATGCCCACAGACAGACGAATGGATAAAGATGTGGTACATATATAAAATGGAATATGACTCAGCCATGAAACGGAATGAAACTGGGTTTTTTGTAGAGAAGTCGGTGGATCTAGAGACTGTCATACAGAATGAAGTAAGTCAGAAAGAGCAAAACAAATATTCTGTATTAATGCATGTATGTGGAACCTAGATATATGGTACAGATGAACAGGTTTGCAGGACAGAAATAGAGAAACAGAGGTAGAGAACAAACGTATGGACACCAAGTCGGGGAAGCCATGGGGTGTTGGTGGTCAGATGAGTTGGGAGATAGGTATTGACCTGTATATATGTATATGAATAAAATAAATAATCAATAATAACCTGCTGTATAGAAAAATAAATATAATTAAACTTCAAAATTTTTAGAAATAAAATTTAAAAATAAAACAGAAAAAAGTTCTTCCCTTCACACAGATGTATTTCTATGAATGAATTATTTCCATGCTTATATCAATAAATACATAAAAGATGAATAAATTCTAACTTGAACCCAAAAAGAAAAAAAAAAAACCTGAACCGAGCAGTTATACAGAGGAAAACACTATCAGGGCACTTGCTCCAGCGGTAAACAATTCTGAAATTGGTCAGAGGTGGGGAATCATCTCCCATACAGCCAGCAGCCCGGCCCCCCCACTCAAGGAGCATCCTCATTGCAAAGCTGGGGGACCGTGCCGAGGCCTCTGTGAGTAAACGTGAGCTGAGCCCCAGGCCAGCTGCTGCTGAACTGTTCCCACCCTTCCCAGGTAAAACACCTGAATATGTACAAGGGCTTGAAAGCCTAGAGGAAGGGTCGTGGATCCACACCAGCGACAACACGCAGGCCAACTTGGTGCCTGCAGGCCAGCCAGGATGGTCCTGGCCCCGGGCGCTCTTCTGGAAGCTTTCCATTTCCCTGCCTGAGATACCCCTCCTGTCCCGGCCCCCACTCCTGTTTTTCCTTCCTCACCTCAGCCCGGAGAGAAATTCCAGCGGAACTTATGGGTGACACATCCTCTTCTTTACAAGTGGCAGCCTGGCAACTCCTGCAGAAAGTCCAGCAGAGCCCCACTCACACCGGGCCACCAACAAAGCCTTGGACCCTCACACCCTCCCACCAGCACAGCACCGAGACTGCTGACGGGGCAGAGAATATGGAGTCAGGCACAGCTGCAGGGGCTATTGCTGCCTGGAGTGCTGTTTCTATTGACCTCAACCCAGGCACACCTGGGGAGGGCTTGCCGGCAGGGTCAGGCTGCCCAGGTCATCTAATCCTCAGCCCTCAGGGAATCACATTGCAGAAAATGGACCTCGCTAAGACAGAATATTAGCCAAGGAAAAAAAGGACACAATGCCATTTGCAGCCCCGTAGATGAGTCTACAGGTAATCACGTGACTTGTAGTAAGTCAGAAACTGAAAGACACATATCGTAGGATATCACTTATAGGTGTTACCTAAAAACGGATACCAGGGCAGATATTTCCACGGAGAAGGGCAATAACAGATTCATTAAACAAACTTATGGTTCACCAATGGAAAGGTGTGAGGATGGGATTCATTACGATATTGGGGTTAAGAGACATATACAAACACAGGTGAAATATATAATCACCAAAGACCTACGGAATGCCAAGAGAAGACTACTCAACATTCTGTCATAACGTACATGGGAAAAGGGTCCCAGGAAGAACAGACATATGTATATGTGTAAAAGAACCACATCTTGCACACCTACAACAAGCCAAATGATGTAATTAAACTTGCTGTAATAAAAAATTAAATTAAAAACACGAACAAGAAGTAGTGAGACAAACTTGAGGGGCTTTCTCCTGGCACATTCCATTCTAAATTCCAATCTAGAACAAGGCTTCCATTGAGGTTCTGTTGCCCTAGTAAGCAGATTTGCTAAGGGAGAACTGCTGCCACCTTGTGGCCGTTTCACACAACAGCAGCTTTAATCCCAGCGCTAATGGTCAGTGGATATTCCAAATCATTGCAGGCCTGTAAATGACACCTGCCCTGAAAACAAATCCTGGGGTCATATATCGATCAAAAAGTTCAAAAGACGTCCATATTTCAAAACGACAGTTTCAAGAGGCATATTTCACGCACATTAGTGTTCTGCTTCTTTTGCTTTCTCTCTTTTCTGGTTAAAAACAATGGGAATGGAAAAAGACAACCCTCAGAATGGGCGAAAACGTTCGCAAACGAATCAATGGACAAAGGTTTAATCTCCAATATATATAAACAGCTCACGCAGCTTAATATTAATAAAACAAACAACCCAATACAAATATGGGCAGAAGAGCTAAATAGACGTTTCTTCAAAGAAGTCACAGAGACGGCCAAGACGCACATGAAAAGCTGCTCAACACCACTAATTATTAGAGAAATGCAAATCAAAACGACAATGAGGTATCACCTCACACCTGTTAGAATCGGCATCATCAGAAAATCTACAAACAACAAATTCTGGGGAGGGTGTGGACAAAAGGAACCCTCTTCCACTATTGGTGGGAAGGTAAATTGTTACAGTCACTATGGAAAAGAGTATGGAGTTTCCTTAAAGAAACTAGAAATAGAATTACCATAGGATCCAGCAATCCCACTTCTGGGCATATACCCAGAGACAACCATAAATCAAAAACACACATTCACCACAATGTTCATTGCAGCACTATTTACAATAGCCAGGTAATGGAAGCAACCTAAATGCCCACAGACAGACGAATGGATAAAGATGTGGTACATATATAAAATGGGATATGACTCAACCATGAAAAGGAATGAAACTGGGTTGTTTGTAGAGAAGTCGGTGGATCTAGAGACTGTCATACAGAATGAAGTAAGTCAGAAAGAAACAAACAAATATTCTGTATTAATGCATGTATGTGGAACCTAGATATATGGTACAGATGAACAGGTTTGCAGGGCAGAAATAGAGAAACAGAGGTAGAGAACAAACGTATGGACACCAAGTCGGGGAAGCCATGGGGTGTTGTGGTCAGATGAGTTGGGAGATAGGTATTGACCTGTATATATGTATATGAATAAAATAAATAATCAATAATAACCTGCTGTATAGAAAAATAAATATAATTAAACTTCAAAATTTTTAGAAATAAAATTTAAAAATAAAACAGAAAAAAGTTCTTCCCTTCACACAGATGTATTTCTATGAATGAATTATTTCCATGCTTATATCAATAAATACATAAAAGATGAATAAATTCTAACTTGAACGAAAAAAGAAAAAAAAAAAACCTGAACCCAGCAGTTATACAGAGGAAAACCCTATCAGGGCACTTGCTCCAGCGGTAAACAATTCTGAAATTGGTCAGAGGTGGGGAATCATCTCCCATACAGCCAGCATCCCGGCCCCTCCATGCAAGGAGCGTCCTCATTGCAAAGCTGGGGGACCGTGCCGAGGCCTCTGTGAGTAAACGTGAGCTGAGCCCCAGGCCAGCTGTTGCTGAACTGTTCCAACCCTTCCCAGGTAAAACACCTGAATATGTACAAGGGCTTGAAAGCCTAGAGGAAGGGTCGTGGATCCACACCAGCGACAGCACGCAGGCCAACTTGGTGCCTGAAGGCCAGTGAGGATGGTCCTGGCCCCGGGCGCTCTTCTGGAAGCTTTCCATTTCCCTGCCTGAGATACCCCTCCTATCCCGGCCCCCACTCCCTTTTTTCCTTCCTCACCTAAGCCCGGAGAGAAATTCCAGCGGAAGTTATGGGTGACACATCCTCTTCTTTACAAGTGGCAGCCTGGCAACTCCTGCAGAAAGTCCAGCAGAGCCCCACTCACACCGGGCCACCAACAAAGCCGTGGACCCTCACACCCTCCCACCAGCACAGCCCCGAGACTGCTGACGGGGCAGAGAATATGGAGTCAGGCACAGCTGCAGGGGCTATTGCTGCCTGGAGTGCTGTTTCTATTGACCTCAACCCAGGCACACCTGGGGAGGGCTTGCCGGCAGGGTCAGGCTGCCCAGGTCAGCTAATCCTCAGCCCTCAGGGAATCACATTGCAGAAAATGGACCTCGCTAAGACAGAATATTAGCCAAGGAAAAAAAGGACACAATGCCATTTGCAGCCCCGTAGATGAGTCTACAGGTAATCACGTGACTTGTAGTAAGTCAGAAAGTGAAAGACACATATCGTAGGATATCACTTATAGGTGTTACCTAAAAACGGATACCAGGGCAGATATTTCCACGGAGAAGGGCAATCACAGATTCATTAAACAAACTTATGGTTCACCAATGGAAAGGAGTGAGGATTCGATTCATTACGATATTGGGGTTAAGAGACATATACAAACACAGGTGAAATATATAATCACCAAAGACCTACGGAATGCCAAGAGAAGACTACTCAACATTCTGTCATAACGTACATGGGAAAAGGGTCCCAGGAAGAACAGACATATGTATATGTGTAAGAGAACCACATCTTGCACACCTACCACAAGCCAAACGTTGTAATCAAACTTGCTGTAATAAAAAATTAAAAATTAAATTAAAAACACGAACAAGAAGTAGTGAGACAAACTTGAGGGGCTTTCTCCTGGCACATTCCATTCTAAATTCCAATCTAGAACATGGCTTCCATTGAGGCTCTGTTGCCCTGGTAACCAGATTTGCTAAGGGAGAACTGCTGCCACCTTGTGGCCGTTTCACACAACAGCACCTTTAATCCCAGCGCTAATGGTCAGTGGATATTCCAAATCATTGCAGGCCTGTAAATGACACCTGCCCTGAAAACAAATCCTGGGGTCATATATCGACCAAAAAGTTCAAAAGACGTCCATATTTCAAAACGACAGTTTCAAGAGGCATATTTCACGCACATTAGTGTTCTGCTTCTTTTGCTTTCTTTCTTTTTTGGTTAAAAACAACGGGAATGGAAAAAGGCAACCCTCAGAATGGGCCAAAACGTTCGCAAACGAATCAATGGACAATGGTTTAATCTCCAACATATATAAACTGCTCACGCAGCTTAATATTAATAAAACAAACAACCCAATACAAAAATGGGCAGAAGATCTAAATAGACGTTTCTTCAAAGAAGTCACAGAGATGGCCAAGACGCACATGAAAATCTGCTCAACACCACTAATTATTAGAGAAATGCAAATCACAACGACAATGAGGTATCACCTCACACCTGTTAGAATCGGCATCATCAGAAAATCTACAAACAACAAATTCTGGGGAGGGTGTGGACAAAAGGAACCCTCTTCCACTATTAGTGGGAAGGTAAATTGATACAGTCACTATGGAGAACAGTATGGAGTTTCCTTAAAGAAACTAGAAATAGAATTACCATAGGATCCAGCAATCCCACTTCTGGGCATATACCCAGAGAAAAGCATAAATCAAAAACACACATTCACCACAATGTTCATTGCAGCACTATTTACAATAGCCAGCTAATGGAAGCAACCTAAATGCCCACAGACAGACGAATGGATAAAGATGTGGTACATATATAAAATGGAATATGACTCAGCCATGAAAAGGAATGAAACTGGGTTGTTTGTAGAGAAGTCGGTGGATCTAGAGACTGTCATACAGAATGAAGTAAGTCAGAAAGAGCAAAAGAAATATTCTGTATTAATGCATGTATGTGGAACCTAGATATATGGTACAGATGAACAGGTTTGCAGGGCAGAAATAGAGAAACAGAGGTAGAGAACAAACGTATGGACACCAAGTGGGGGAAGCCATGGGGTGTTGGTGGTCAGATGAGTTGGGAGATAGGTATTGACCTGTATATATGTATATGAATAAAATAGATAACTAATAATAACCTGCTGTATAGAAAAATAAATATAATTAAACTTCAAAATTTTAGAAATGAAATTTAAAAATAAAACAGAAAAAAGTTCTTCCCTTCACACAGATGTATTTCTATGAATGAATTATTTCCATGCTTATATCAGTAAATACATAAAAGATGAATGAATTCTAACTTGAACCAAAAAAGAAAACAAAAAACCTGAACCCAGCAGTTATACAGAGGAAAACCCTATCAGGGCACTTGCTCCAGCGGTAAACAATTCTGAAATTGGTCAGAGGTGGGGAATCATCTCCCATACAGCCAGCAGCCCGGCCCCTCCACGCAAGGAGCGTCCTCATTGCAAAGCTGGGGGACCGTGCCGGGGCCTCTGTGAGTAAACGTGAGCAGAGCCCAAGGCCAGCTGTTGCTGAACTGTTCCCACCCTTCCCAGGTAAAACACCTGAATATGTACAAGGGCTTGAAAGCCTAGAGGAAGGGTCGTGGAGCCACACCAGCGACAGCACGCAGGCCAACTTGGTGCCTGCAGGCCAGCCAGGATGGTCCTGGCCCCGGGCGCTCTTCTGGAAGCTTTCCATTTCCCTGCCTGAGATACCCCTCCTGTCCCGGCACCCACTCCTTTTTTTCCTTCCTCACCTAAGCCCGGAGAGAAATTCCAGCGGAAGTTATGGGTGACACATCCTCTTCTTTACAAGTGGCAGCCTGGCAACTCCTGCAGAAAGTCCAGCAGAGCCCCACTCACACCGGGCCACCAACAAAGCGGTGGACCATCACACCCTCCCACCAGCACAGCCCCGAGACTGCTGACGGGGCAGAGAATATGGAGTCAGGCACAGCTGCAGGGGCTATTGCTGCCTGGAGTGCTGTTTCTATTGACCTCAACCCAGGCACACCTGGGGAGGGCTTGCCGGCAGGGTCAGGCTGCCCAGGTCAGCTAATCCTCAGCCCTCAGGGAATCACATTGCAGAAAATGGACCTCGCTAAGACAGAATATTAGCCAAGGAAAAAACGGACACAATGCCATTTGCAGCCCCGTAGATGAGTCTACAGGTAATCACGTGACTTGTAGTAAGTCAGAAAGTGAAAGACACATATCGTAGGATATCACTTACAGGTGTTACCTAAAAACGGATACCAGGGCAGATATTTCAACGGAAAAGGGCAATCACAGATTCATTAAACAAACTTATGGTTCACCAATGGAAAGGTGTGAGGATTGGATTCATTACGATATTGGGGTTAAGAGACATATACAAACACAGGTGAAATATATAATCACCAAAGACCTACGGAATGCCAAGAGAAGACTACTCAACATTCTGTCATAACGTACATGGGAAAAGGGTCCCAGGAAGAACAGACATATGTATATGTGTAAAAGAACCACATCTTGCACACCTACAAAAAGCCAAACGATGTAATCAAACTTGCTGTAATAAAATATTAAAAATTAAATTAAAAACACGAACAAGAAGTAGTGAGACAAACTTGAGGGGCTTTCTCCTGGCACATTCCATTCTAAATTCCAATCTAGAACACGGCTTCCATTGAGGCTCTGTTGCCCTAGTAACCAGATTTGCTAAGGGAGAACTGCTGCCACCTTGTGGCCGCTTCACACAACAGCAGCTTTAATCCCAGCGCTAATGGTCAGTGGATATTCCAAATCATTGCAGGCCTGTAAATGACACCTGCCCTGAAAACAAATCCTGGGGTCATATATCGACCAAAAAGTTCAAAAGACGTCCATATTTCAAAACGACAGTTTCAAGAGGAATATTTCACGCACATTAGTGTTCTGCTTCTTTTGCTTTCTTTCTTTTTTGGTTAAAAAAAACGGGAATGGAAAAAGGCATCCCTCAGAATGGGCGAAAACGTTCGCAAATGAATCAATGGACAAAGGTTTAATCTCCAATATATATAAACAGCTCACGCAGCTTAATATTAATAAAACAAACAACCCTAATACAAATATGGGCAGAAGATCTAAATAGACGTTTCTTCAAAGCAGTCACAGAGACGGCCAAGACGCACATGAAAAGCTGCTCAACACCACTAATTATTAGAGAAATGCAAATCAAAATGACAATGAGGTATCACCTCACACCTGTTAGAATCGGCATCATCAGAAAATCTACAAACAACAAATTCTGGGGAGGGTGTGGACAAAAGGAACCCTCTTCCACTATCGGTGGGAAGGTAAATTGATACAGTCACTATGGAGAACAGTATGGAGTTTCCTTAAAGAAACTAGAAATAGAATTACCATAGGATCCAGCAATCCCACTTCTGGGCATATACCCAGAGACAACCATAAATCAAAAACACACATTCACCACAATGTTCATTGCAGCACTATTTACAATAGCCAGGTAATGGAAGCAACCTAAATGCCCACAGACAGACGAATGGATAAAGATGTGGTACATATATAAAATGGAATATGACTCAGCCATGAAACGGAATGAAACTGGGTTTTTTGTAGAGAAGTCGGTGGATCTAGAGACTGTCATACAGAATGAAGTAAGTCAGAAAGAGCAAAACAAATATTCTGTATTAATGCATGTATGTGGAACCTAGATATATGGTACAGATGAACAGGTTTGCAGGACAGAAATAGAGAAACAGAGGTAGAGAACAAACGTATGGACACCAAGTCGGGGAAGCCATGGGGTGTTGGTGGTCAGATGAGTTGGGAGATAGGTATTGACCTGTATATATGTATATGAATAAAATAAATAATCAATAATAACCTGCTGTATAGAAAAATAAATATAATTAAACTTCAAAATTTTTAGAAATAAAATTTAAAAATAAAACAGAAAAAAGTTCTTCCCTTCACACAGATGTATTTCTATGAATGAATTATTTCCATGCTTATATCAATAAATACATAAAAGATGAATAAATTCTAACTTGAACCCAAAAAGAAAAAAAAAAAACCTGAACCGAGCAGTTATACAGAGGAAAACACTATCAGGGCACTTGCTCCAGCGGTAAACAATTCTGAAATTGGTCAGAGGTGGGGAATCATCTCCCATACAGCCAGCAGCCCGGCCCCCCCACTCAAGGAGCATCCTCATTGCAAAGCTGGGGGACCGTGCCGAGGCCTCTGTGAGTAAACGTGAGCTGAGCCCCAGGCCAGCTGTTGCTGAACTGTTCCCACGCTTCCCAGGTAAAACACCTGAATATGTACAAGGGCTTGAAAGCCTAGAGGAAGGGTCGTGGAGCCACACCAGCGACAGCACGCAGGCCAACTTGGTGCCTGCAGGCCAGCCAGGATGGTCCTGGCCCCGGGCGCTCTTCTGGAAGCTTTCCATTTCCCTGCCTGAGATACCCCTCCTGTCCCGGCACCCACTCCTTTTTTTCCTTCCTCACCTCAGCCCGGAGAGAAATTCCAGCGGAAGTTATGGGTGACACATCCTCTTCTTTACAAGTGGCAGCCTGGCAACTCCTGCAGAAAGTCCAGCAGAGCCCCACTCACACCGGGCCACCAACAAAGCGGTGGACCATCACACCCTCCCACCAGCACAGCCCCGAGACTGCTGACGGGGCAGAGAATATGGAGTCAGGCACAGCTGCAGGGGCTATTGCTGCCTGGAGTGCTGTTTCTATTGACCTCAACCCAGGCACACCTGGGGAGGGCTTGCCGGCAGGGTCAGGCTGCCCAGGTCAGCTAATCCTCAGCCCTCAGGGAATCACATTGCAGAAAATGGACCTCGCTAAGACAGAATATTAGCCAAGGAAAAAACGGACACAATGCCATTTGCAGCCCCGTAGATGAGTCTACAGGTAATCACGTGACTTGTAGTAAGTCAGAAAGTGAAAGACACATATCGTAGGATATCACTTACAGGTGTTACCTAAAAACGGATACCAGGGCAGATATTTCCACGGAAAAGGGCAATCACAGATTCATTAAACAAACTTATGGTTCACCAATGGAAAGGTGTGAGGATTGGATTCATTACGATATTGGGGTTAAGAGACATATACAAACACAGGTGAAATATATAATCACCAAAGACCTACGGAATGCCAAGAGAAGACTACTCAACATTCTGTCATAACGTACATGGGAAAAGGGTCCCAGGAAGAACAGACATATGTATATGTGTAAAAGAACCACATCTTGCACACCTACAAAAAGCCAAACGATGTAATCAAACTTGCTGTAATAAAATATTAAAAATTAAATTAAAAACACGAACAAGAAGTAGTGAGACAAACTTGAGGGGCTTTCTCCTGGCACATTCCATTCTAAATTCCAATCTAGAACACGGCTTCCATTGAGGCTCTGTTGCCCTAGTAACCAGATTTGCTAAGGGAGAACTGCTGCCACCTTGTGGCCGCTTCACACAACAGCAGCTTTAATCCCAGCGCTAATGGTCAGTGGATATTCCAAATCATTGCAGGCCTGTAAATGACACCTGCCCTGAAAACAAATCCTGGGGTCATATATCGACCAAAAAGTTCAAAAGACGTCCATATTTCAAAACGACAGTTTCAAGAGGAATATTTCACGCACATTAGTGTTCTGCTTCTTTTGCTTTCTTTCTTTTTTGGTTAAAAAAAACGGGAATGGAAAAAGGCATCCCTCAGAATGGGCGAAAACGTTCGCAAATGAATCAATGGACAAAGGTTTAATCTCCAATATATATAAACAGCTCACGCAGCTTAATATTAATAAAACAAACAACCCTAATACAAATATGGGCAGAAGATCTAAATAGACGTTTCTTCAAAGCAGTCACAGAGACGGCCAAGACGCACATGAAAAGCTGCTCAACACCACTAATTATTAGAGAAATGCAAATCAAAATGACAATGAGGTATCACCTCACACCTGTTAGAATCGGCATCATCAGAAAATCTACAAACAACAAATTCTGGGGAGGGTGTGGACAAAAGGAACCCTCTTCCACTATTGGTGGGAAGGTAAATTGATACAGTCACTATGGAGAACAGTATGGAGTTTCCTTAAAGAAACTAGAAATAGAATTACCATAGGATCCAGCAATCCCACTTCTGGGCATATACCCAGAGACAACCATAAATCAAAAACACACATTCACCACAATGTTCATTGCAGCACTATTTACAATAGCCAGGTAATGGAAGCAACCTAAATGCCCACAGACAGACGAATGGATAAAGATGTGGTACATATATAAAATGGAATATGACTCAGCCATGAAACGGAATGAAACTGGGTTTTTTGTAGAGAAGTCGGTGGATCTAGAGACTGTCATACAGAATGAAGTAAGTCAGAAAGAGCAAAACAAATATTCTGTATTAATGCATGTATGTGGAACCTAGATATATGGTACAGATGAACAGGTTTGCAGGACAGAAATAGAGAAACAGAGGTAGAGAACAAACGTATGGACACCAAGTCGGGGAAGCCATGGGGTGTTGGTGGTCAGATGAGTTGGGAGATAGGTATTGACCTGTATATATGTATATGAATAAAATAAATAATCAATAATAACCTGCTGTATAGAAAAATAAATATAATTAAACTTCAAAATTTTTAGAAATAAAATTTAAAAATAAAACAGAAAAAAGTTCTTCCCTTCACACAGATGTATTTCTATGAATGAATTATTTCCATGCTTATATCAATAAATACATAAAAGATGAATAAATTCTAACTTGAACCCAAAAAGAAAAAAAAAAAACCTGAACCGAGCAGTTATACAGAGGAAAACACTATCAGGGCACTTGCTCCAGCGGTAAACAATTCTGAAATTGGTCAGAGGTGGGGAATCATCTCCCATACAGCCAGCAGCCCGGCCCCCCCACTCAAGGAGCATCCTCATTGCAAAGCTGGGGGACCGTGCCGAGGCCTCTGTGAGTAAACGTGAGCTGAGCCCCAGGCCAGCTGCTGCTGAACTGTTCCCACCCTTCCCAGGTAAAACACCTGAATATGTACAAGGGCTTGAAAGCCTAGAGGAAGGGTCGTGGATCCACACCAGCGACAACACGCAGGCCAACTTGGTGCCTGCAGGCCAGCCAGGATGGTCCTGGCCCCGGGCGCTCTTCTGGAAGCTTTCCATTTCCCTGCCTGAGATACCCCTCCTGTCCCGGCCCCCACTCCTGTTTTTCCTTCCTCACCTCAGCCCGGAGAGAAATTCCAGCGGAACTTATGGGTGACACATCCTCTTCTTTACAAGTGGCAGCCTGGCAACTCCTGCAGAAAGTCCAGCAGAGCCCCACTCACACCGGGCCACCAACAAAGCCTTGGACCCTCACACCCTCCCACCAGCACAGCACCGAGACTGCTGACGGGGCAGAGAATATGGAGTCAGGCACAGCTGCAGGGGCTATTGCTGCCTGGAGTGCTGTTTCTATTGACCTCAACCCAGGCACACCTGGGGAGGGCTTGCCGGCAGGGTCAGGCTGCCCAGGTCATCTAATCCTCAGCCCTCAGGGAATCACATTGCAGAAAATGGACCTCGCTAAGACAGAATATTAGCCAAGGAAAAAAAGGACACAATGCCATTTGCAGCCCCGTAGATGAGTCTACAGGTAATCACGTGACTTGTAGTAAGTCAGAAACTGAAAGACACATATCGTAGGATATCACTTATAGGTGTTACCTAAAAACGGATACCAGGGCAGATATTTCCACGGAGAAGGGCAATAACAGATTCATTAAACAAACTTATGGTTCACCAATGGAAAGGTGTGAGGATGGGATTCATTACGATATTGGGGTTAAGAGACATATACAAACACAGGTGAAATATATAATCACCAAAGACCTACGGAATGCCAAGAGAAGACTACTCAACATTCTGTCATAACGTACATGGGAAAAGGGTCCCAGGAAGAACAGACATATGTATATGTGTAAAAGAACCACATCTTGCACACCTACAACAAGCCAAATGATGTAATTAAACTTGCTGTAATAAAAAATTAAATTAAAAACACGAACAAGAAGTAGTGAGACAAACTTGAGGGGCTTTCTCCTGGCACATTCCATTCTAAATTCCAATCTAGAACAAGGCTTCCATTGAGGTTCTGTTGCCCTAGTAAGCAGATTTGCTAAGGGAGAACTGCTGCCACCTTGTGGCCGTTTCACACAACAGCAGCTTTAATCCCAGCGCTAATGGTCAGTGGATATTCCAAATCATTGCAGGCCTGTAAATGACACCTGCCCTGAAAACAAATCCTGGGGTCATATATCGATCAAAAAGTTCAAAAGACGTCCATATTTCAAAACGACAGTTTCAAGAGGCATATTTCACGCACATTAGTGTTCTGCTTCTTTTGCTTTCTCTCTTTTCTGGTTAAAAACAATGGGAATGGAAAAAGACAACCCTCAGAATGGGCGAAAACGTTCGCAAACGAATCAATGGACAAAGGTTTAATCTCCAATATATATAAACAGCTCACGCAGCTTAATATTAATAAAACAAACAACCCAATACAAATATGGGCAGAAGAGCTAAATAGACGTTTCTTCAAAGAAGTCACAGAGACGGCCAAGACGCACATGAAAAGCTGCTCAACACCACTAATTATTAGAGAAATGCAAATCAAAACGACAATGAGGTATCACCTCACACCTGTTAGAATCGGCATCATCAGAAAATCTACAAACAACAAATTCTGGGGAGGGTGTGGACAAAAGGAACCCTCTTCCACTATTGGTGGGAAGGTAAATTGTTACAGTCACTATGGAAAAGAGTATGGAGTTTCCTTAAAGAAACTAGAAATAGAATTACCATAGGATCCAGCAATCCCACTTCTGGGCATATACCCAGAGACAACCATAAATCAAAAACACACATTCACCACAATGTTCATTGCAGCACTATTTACAATAGCCAGGTAATGGAAGCAACCTAAATGCCCACAGACAGACGAATGGATAAAGATGTGGTACATATATAAAATGGGATATGACTCAACCATGAAAAGGAATGAAACTGGGTTGTTTGTAGAGAAGTCGGTGGATCTAGAGACTGTCATACAGAATGAAGTAAGTCAGAAAGAAACAAACAAATATTCTGTATTAATGCATGTATGTGGAACCTAGATATATGGTACAGATGAACAGGTTTGCAGGGCAGAAATAGAGAAACAGAGGTAGAGAACAAACGTATGGACACCAAGTCGGGGAAGCCATGGGGTGTTGTGGTCAGATGAGTTGGGAGATAGGTATTGACCTGTATATATGTATATGAATAAAATAAATAATCAATAATAACCTGCTGTATAGAAAAATAAATATAATTAAACTTCAAAATTTTTAGAAATAAAATTTAAAAATAAAACAGAAAAAAGTTCTTCCCTTCACACAGATGTATTTCTATGAATGAATTATTTCCATGCTTATATCAATAAATACATAAAAGATGAATAAATTCTAACTTGAACGAAAAAAGAAAAAAAAAAAACCTGAACCCAGCAGTTATACAGAGGAAAACCCTATCAGGGCACTTGCTCCAGCGGTAAACAATTCTGAAATTGGTCAGAGGTGGGGAATCATCTCCCATACAGCCAGCATCCCGGCCCCTCCATGCAAGGAGCGTCCTCATTGCAAAGCTGGGGGACCGTGCCGAGGCCTCTGTGAGTAAACGTGAGCTGAGCCCCAGGCCAGCTGTTGCTGAACTGTTCCAACCCTTCCCAGGTAAAACACCTGAATATGTACAAGGGCTTGAAAGCCTAGAGGAAGGGTCGTGGATCCACACCAGCGACAGCACGCAGGCCAACTTGGTGCCTGAAGGCCAGTGAGGATGGTCCTGGCCCCGGGCGCTCTTCTGGAAGCTTTCCATTTCCCTGCCTGAGATACCCCTCCTATCCCGGCCCCCACTCCCTTTTTTCCTTCCTCACCTAAGCCCGGAGAGAAATTCCAGCGGAAGTTATGGGTGACACATCCTCTTCTTTACAAGTGGCAGCCTGGCAACTCCTGCAGAAAGTCCAGCAGAGCCCCACTCACACCGGGCCACCAACAAAGCCGTGGACCCTCACACCCTCCCACCAGCACAGCCCCGAGACTGCTGACGGGGCAGAGAATATGGAGTCAGGCACAGCTGCAGGGGCTATTGCTGCCTGGAGTGCTGTTTCTATTGACCTCAACCCAGGCACACCTGGGGAGGGCTTGCCGGCAGGGTCAGGCTGCCCAGGTCAGCTAATCCTCAGCCCTCAGGGAATCACATTGCAGAAAATGGACCTCGCTAAGACAGAATATTAGCCAAGGAAAAAAAGGACACAATGCCATTTGCAGCCCCGTAGATGAGTCTACAGGTAATCACGTGACTTGTAGTAAGTCAGAAAGTGAAAGACACATATCGTAGGATATCACTTATAGGTGTTACCTAAAAACGGATACCAGGGCAGATATTTCCACGGAGAAGGGCAATCACAGATTCATTAAACAAACTTATGGTTCACCAATGGAAAGGAGTGAGGATTCGATTCATTACGATATTGGGGTTAAGAGACATATACAAACACAGGTGAAATATATAATCACCAAAGACCTACGGAATGCCAAGAGAAGACTACTCAACATTCTGTCATAACGTACATGGGAAAAGGGTCCCAGGAAGAACAGACATATGTATATGTGTAAGAGAACCACATCTTGCACACCTACCACAAGCCAAACGTTGTAATCAAACTTGCTGTAATAAAAAATTAAAAATTAAATTAAAAACACGAACAAGAAGTAGTGAGACAAACTTGAGGGGCTTTCTCCTGGCACATTCCATTCTAAATTCCAATCTAGAACATGGCTTCCATTGAGGCTCTGTTGCCCTGGTAACCAGATTTGCTAAGGGAGAACTGCTGCCACCTTGTGGCCGTTTCACACAACAGCACCTTTAATCCCAGCGCTAATGGTCAGTGGATATTCCAAATCATTGCAGGCCTGTAAATGACACCTGCCCTGAAAACAAATCCTGGGGTCATATATCGACCAAAAAGTTCAAAAGACGTCCATATTTCAAAACGACAGTTTCAAGAGGCATATTTCACGCACATTAGTGTTCTGCTTCTTTTGCTTTCTTTCTTTTTTGGTTAAAAACAACGGGAATGGAAAAAGGCAACCCTCAGAATGGGCCAAAACGTTCGCAAACGAATCAATGGACAATGGTTTAATCTCCAACATATATAAACTGCTCACGCAGCTTAATATTAATAAAACAAACAACCCAATACAAAAATGGGCAGAAGATCTAAATAGACGTTTCTTCAAAGAAGTCACAGAGATGGCCAAGACGCACATGAAAATCTGCTCAACACCACTAATTATTAGAGAAATGCAAATCACAACGACAATGAGGTATCACCTCACACCTGTTAGAATCGGCATCATCAGAAAATCTACAAACAACAAATTCTGGGGAGGGTGTGGACAAAAGGAACCCTCTTCCACTATTAGTGGGAAGGTAAATTGATACAGTCACTATGGAGAACAGTATGGAGTTTCCTTAAAGAAACTAGAAATAGAATTACCATAGGATCCAGCAATCCCACTTCTGGGCATATACCCAGAGAAAAGCATAAATCAAAAACACACATTCACCACAATGTTCATTGCAGCACTATTTACAATAGCCAGCTAATGGAAGCAACCTAAATGCCCACAGACAGACGAATGGATAAAGATGTGGTACATATATAAAATGGAATATGACTCAGCCATGAAAAGGAATGAAACTGGGTTGTTTGTAGAGAAGTCGGTGGATCTAGAGACTGTCATACAGAATGAAGTAAGTCAGAAAGAGCAAAAGAAATATTCTGTATTAATGCATGTATGTGGAACCTAGATATATGGTACAGATGAACAGGTTTGCAGGGCAGAAATAGAGAAACAGAGGTAGAGAACAAACGTATGGACACCAAGTGGGGGAAGCCATGGGGTGTTGGTGGTCAGATGAGTTGGGAGATAGGTATTGACCTGTATATATGTATATGAATAAAATAGATAACTAATAATAACCTGCTGTATAGAAAAATAAATATAATTAAACTTCAAAATTTTAGAAATGAAATTTAAAAATAAAACAGAAAAAAGTTCTTCCCTTCACACAGATGTATTTCTATGAATGAATTATTTCCATGCTTATATCAGTAAATACATAAAAGATGAATGAATTCTAACTTGAACCAAAAAAGAAAACAAAAAACCTGAACCCAGCAGTTATACAGAGGAAAACCCTATCAGGGCACTTGCTCCAGCGGTAAACAATTCTGAAATTGGTCAGAGGTGGGGAATCATCTCCCATACAGCCAGCAGCCCGGCCCCTCCACGCAAGGAGCGTCCTCATTGCAAAGCTGGGGGACCGTGCCGGGGCCTCTGTGAGTAAACGTGAGCAGAGCCCAAGGCCAGCTGTTGCTGAACTGTTCCCACCCTTCCCAGGTAAAACACCTGAATATGTACAAGGGCTTGAAAGCCTAGAGGAAGGGTCGTGGAGCCACACCAGCGACAGCACGCAGGCCAACTTGGTGCCTGCAGGCAAGCCAGGATGGTCCTGGCCCCGGGCGCTCTTCTGGAAGCTTTCCATTTCCCTGCCTGAGATACCCCTCCTGTCCCGGCACCCACTCCTTTTTTTCCTTCCTCACCTAAGCCCGGAGAGAAATTCCAGCGGAAGTTATGGGTGACACATCCTCTTCTTTACAAGTGGCAGCCTGGCAACTCCTGCAGAAAGTCCAGCAGAGCCCCACTCACACCGGGCCACCAACAAAGCGGTGGACCATCACACCCTCCCACCAGCACAGCCCCGAGACTGCTAACGGGGCAGAGAATATGGAGTCAGGCACAGCTGCAGGGGCTATTGCTGCCTGGAGTGCTGTTTCTATTGACCTCAACCCAGGCACACCTGGGGAGGGCTTGCCGGCAGGGTCAGGCTGCCCAGGTCAGCTAATCCTCAGCCCTCAGGGAATCACATTGCAGAAAATGGACCTCGCTAAGACAGAATATTAGCCAAGGAAAAAACGGACACAATGCCATTTGCAGCCCCGTAGATGAGTCTACAGGTAATCACGTGACTTGTAGTAAGTCAGAAAGTGAAAGACACATATCGTAGGATATCACTTACAGGTGTTACCTAAAAACGGATACCAGGGCAGATATTTCAACGGAAAAGGGCAATCACAGATTCATTAAACAAACTTATGGTTCACCAATGGAAAGGTGTGAGGATTGGATTCATTACGATATTGGGGTTAAGAGACATATACAAACACAGGTGAAATATATAATCACCAAAGACCTACGGAATGCCAAGAGAAGACTACTCAACATTCTGTCATAACGTACATGGGAAAAGGGTCCCAGGAAGAACAGACATATGTATATGTGTAAAAGAACCACATCTTGCACACCTACAAAAAGCCAAACGATGTAATCAAACTTGCTGTAATAAAATATTAAAAATTAAATTAAAAACACGAACAAGAAGTAGTGAGACAAACTTGAGGGGCTTTCTCCTGGCACATTCCATTCTAAATTCCAATCTAGAACACGGCTTCCATTGAGGCTCTGTTGCCCTAGTAACCAGATTTGCTAAGGGAGAACTGCTGCCACCTTGTGGCCGCTTCACACAACAGCAGCTTTAATCCCAGCGCTAATGGTCAGTGGATATTCCAAATCATTGCAGGCCTGTAAATGACACCTGCCCTGAAAACAAATCCTGGGGTCATATATCGACCAAAAAGTTCAAAAGACGTCCATATTTCAAAACGACAGTTTCAAGAGGAATATTTCACGCACATTAGTGTTCTGCTTCTTTTGCTTTCTTTCTTTTTTGGTTAAAAAAAACGGGAATGGAAAAAGGCATCCCTCAGAATGGGCGAAAACGTTCGCAAATGAATCAATGGACAAAGGTTTAATCTCCAATATATATAAACAGCTCACGCAGCTTAATATTAATAAAACAAACAACCCTAATACAAATATGGGCAGAAGATCTAAATAGACGTTTCTTCAAAGCAGTCACAGAGACGGCCAAGACGCACATGAAAAGCTGCTCAACACCACTAATTATTAGAGAAATGCAAATCAAAATGACAATGAGGTATCACCTCACACCTGTTAGAATCGGCATCATCAGAAAATCTACAAACAACAAATTCTGGGGAGGGTGTGGACAAAAGGAACCCTCTTCCACTATCGGTGGGAAGGTAAATTGATACAGTCACTATGGAGAACAGTATGGAGTTTCCTTAAAGAAACTAGAAATAGAATTACCATAGGATCCAGCAATCCCACTTCTGGGCATATACCCAGAGACAACCATAAATCAAAAACACACATTCACCACAATGTTCATTGCAGCACTATTTACAATAGCCAGGTAATGGAAGCAACCTAAATGCCCACAGACAGACGAATGGATAAAGATGTGGTACATATATAAAATGGAATATGACTCAGCCATGAAACGGAATGAAACTGGGTTTTTTGTAGAGAAGTCGGTGGATCTAGAGACTGTCATACAGAATGAAGTAAGTCAGAAAGAGCAAAACAAATATTCTGTATTAATGCATGTATGTGGAACCTAGATATATGGTACAGATGAACAGGTTTGCAGGACAGAAATAGAGAAACAGAGGTAGAGAACAAACGTATGGACACCAAGTCGGGGAAGCCATGGGGTGTTGGTGGTCAGATGAGTTGGGAGATAGGTATTGACCTGTATATATGTATATGAATAAAATAAATAATCAATAATAACCTGCTGTATAGAAAAATAAATATAATTAAACTTCAAAATTTTTAGAAATAAAATTTAAAAATAAAACAGAAAAAAGTTCTTCCCTTCACACAGATGTATTTCTATGAATGAATTATTTCCATGCTTATATCAATAAATACATAAAAGATGAATAAATTCTAACTTGAACCCAAAAAGAAAAAAAAAAAACCTGAACCGAGCAGTTATACAGAGGAAAACACTATCAGGGCACTTGCTCCAGCGGTAAACAATTCTGAAATTGGTCAGAGGTGGGGAATCATCTCCCATACAGCCAGCAGCCCGGCCCCCCCACTCAAGGAGCATCCTCATTGCAAAGCTGGGGGACCGTGCCGAGGCCTCTGTGAGTAAACGTGAGCTGAGCCCCAGGCCAGCTGCTGCTGAACTGTTCCCACCCTTCCCAGGTAAAACACCTGAATATGTACAAGGGCTTGAAAGCCTAGAGGAAGGGTCGTGGAGCCACACCAGCGACAACACGCAGGCCAACTTGGTGCCTGCAGGCCAGCCAGGATGGTCCTGGCCCCGGGCGCTCTTCTGGAAGCTTTCCATTTCCCTGCCTGAGATACCACTCCTGTCCCGGCCCCCACTCCTGTTTTTCCTTCCTCACCTCAGCCCGGAGAGAAATTCCAGCGGAACTTATGGGTGACACATCCTCTTCTTTACAAGTGGCAGCCTGGCAACTCCTGCAGAAAGTCCAGCAGAGCCCCACTCACACCGGGCCACCAACAAAGCTGTGGACCCTCACACCCTCCCACCAGCACAGCACCGAGACTGCTGACGGGGCAGAGAATATGGAGTCAGGCACAGCTGCAGGGGCTATTGCTGCCTGGAGTGCTGTTTCTATTGACCTCAACCCAGGCACACCTGGGGAGGGCTTGCCGGCAGGGTCAGGCTGCCCAGGTCATCTAATCCTCAGCCCTCAGGGAATCACATTGCAGAAAATGGACCTCGCTAAGACAGAATATTAGCCAAGGAAAAAAAGGACACAATGCCATTTGCAGCCCCGTAGATGAGTCTACAGGTAATCACGTGACTTGTAGTAAGTCAGAAACTGAAAGACACATATCGTAGGATATCACTTATAGGTGTTACCTAAAAACGGATACCAGGGCAGATATTTCCACGGAGAAGGGCAATAACAGATTCATTAAACAAACTTATGGTTCACCAATGGAAAGGTGTGAGGATGGGATTCATTACGATATTGGGGTTAAGAGACATATACAAACACAGGTGAAATATATAATCACCAAAGACCTACGGAATGCCAAGAGAAGACTACTCAACATTCTGTCATAACGTACATGGGAAAAGGGTCCCAGGAAGAACAGACATATGTATATGTGTAAAAGAACCACATCTTGCACACCTACAACAAGCCAAACGATGTAATTAAACTTGCTGTAATAAAAAATTAAATTAAAAACACGAACAAGAAGTAGTGAGACAAACTTGAGGGGCTTTCTCCTGGCACATTCCATTCTAAATTCCAATCTAGAACAAGGCTTCCATTGAGGTTCTGTTGCCCTAGTAAGCAGATTTGCTAAGGGAGAACTGCTGCCACCTTGTGGCCGTTTCACACAACAGCAGCTTTAATCCCAGCGCTAATGGTCAGTGGATATTCCAAATCATTGCAGGCCTGTAAATGACACCTGCCCTGAAAACAAATCCTGGGGTCATATATCGATCAAAAAGTTCAAAAGACGTCCATATTTCAAAACGACAGTTTGAAGAGGCATATTTCACGCACATTAGTGTTCTGCTTCTTTTGCTTTCTCTCTTTTCTGGTTAAAAACAATGGGAATGGAAAAAGGCAACCCTCAGAATGGGCGAAAACGTTCGCAAACGAATCAATGGACAAAGGTTTAATCTCCAATATATATAAACAGCTCACGCAGCTTAATATTAATAAAACAAACAACCCAATACAAATATGGGCAGAAGAGCTAAATAGACGTTTCTTCAAAGAAGTCACAGAGACGGCCAAGACGCACATGAAAAGCTGCTCAACACCACTAATTATTAGAGAAATGCAAATCAAAACGACAATGAGGTATCACCTCACACCTGTTAGAATCGGCATCATCAGAAAATCTACAAACAACAAATTCTGGGGAGGGTGTGGACAAAAGGAACCCTCTTCCACTATTGGTGGGAAGGTAAATTGTTACAGTCACTATGGAGAAGAGTATGGAGTTTCCTTAAAGAAACTAGAAATAGAATTACCATAGGATCCAGCAATCCCACTTCTGGGCATATACCCAGAGACAACCATAAATCAAAAACACACATTCACCACAATGTTCATTGCAGCACTATTTACAATAGCCAGGTAATGGAAGCAACCTAAATGCCCACAGACAGACGAATGGATAAAGATGTGGTACATATATAAAATGGGATATGACTCAACCATGAAAAGGAATGAAACTGGGTTGTTTGTAGAGAAGTCGGTGGATCTAGAGACTGTCATACAGAATGAAGTAAGTCAGAAAGAGCCAAACAAATATTCTGTATTAATGCATGTATGTGGAACCTAGATATATGGTACAGATGAACAGGTTTGCAGGGCAGAAATAGAGAAACAGAGGTAGAGAACAAACGTATGGACACCAAGTCGGGGAAGCCATGGGGTGTTGTGGTCAGATGAGTTGGGAGATAGGTATTGACCTGTATATATGTATATGAATAAAATAAATAATCAATAATAACCTGCTGTATAGAAAAATAAATATAATTAAACTTCAAAATTTTTAGAAATAAAATTTAAAAATAAAACAGAAAAAAGTTCTTCCCTTCACACAGATGTATTTCTATGAATGAATTATTTCCATGCTTATATCAATAAATACATAAAAAGATGAATAAATTCTAACTTGAACGAAAAAAGAAAAAAAAAAAAAACCTGAACCCAGCAGTTATACAGAGGAAAACCCTATCAGGGCACTTGCTCCAGCGGTAAACAATTCTGAAATTGGTCAGAGGTGGGGAATCATCTCCCATACAGCCAGCATCCCGGCCCCTCCACGCAAGGAGCGTCCTCATTGCAAAGCTGGGGGACCGTGCCGAGGCCTCTGTGAGTAAACGTGAGCTGAGCCCCAGGCCAGCTGTTGCTGAACTGTTCCAACCCTTCCCAGGTAAAACACCTGAATATGTACAAGGGCTTGAAAGCCTAGAGGAAGGGTCGTGGATCCACACCAGCGACAGCACGCAGGCCAACTTGGTGCCTGAAGGCCAGTGAGGATGGTCCTGGCCCCGGGTGCTCTTCTGGAAGCTTTCCATTTCCCTGCCTGAGATACCCCTCCTGTCCCGGCCCCCACTCCCTTTTTTCCTTCCTCACCTAAGCCCGGAGAGAAATTCCAGCGGAAGTTATGGGTGACACATCCTCTTCTTTACAAGTGGCAGCCTGGCAACTCCTGCAGAAAGTCCAGCAGAGCCCCACTCACACCGGGCCACCAACAAAGCCGTGGACCCTCACACCCTCCCACCAGCACAGCCCCGAGACTGCTGACGGGGCAGAGAATATGGAGTCAGGCACAGCTGCAGGGGCTATTGCTGCCTGGAGTGCTGTTTCTATTGACCTCAACCCAGGCACACCTGGGGAGGGCTTGCCGGCAGGGTCAGGCTGCCCAGGTCAGCTAATCCTCAGCCCTCAGGGAATCACATTGCAGAAAATGGACCTCCCTAAGACAGAATATTAGCCAAGGAAAAAAAGGACACAATGCCATTTGCAGCCCCGTAGATGAGTCTACAGGTAATCACGTGACTTGTAGTAAGTCAGAAAGTGAAAGACACATATCGTAGGATATCACTTATAGGTGTTACCTAAAAACGGATACCAGGGCAGATATTTCCACGGAGAAGGGCAATCACAGATTCATTAAACAAACTTATGGTTCACCAATGGAAAGGTGTGAGGATTGGATTCATTACGATATTGGGGTTAAGAGACATATACAAACACAGGTGAAATATATAATCACCAAAGACCTACGGAATGCCAAGAGAAGACTACTCAACATTCTGTCATAATGTACATGGGAAAAGGGTCCCAGGAAGAACAGACATATGTATATGTGTCAAAGAACCACATCTCGCACACCTACAACAAGCCAAATGATGTAATCAAACTTGCTGTAATAAAAAATTAAAAATTAAATTAAAAACACGAACAAGAAGTAGTGAGACAAACTTGAGGGGCTTTCTCCTGGCACATTCCATTCTAAATTCCAATCTAGAACACGGCTTCCATTGAGGCTCTGTTGCCCTAGTAACCAGATTTGCTAAGGGAGAACTGCTGCCACCTTGTGGCCGTTTCACACAACAGCAGCTTTAATCCCAGCGCTAATGGTCAGTGGATATTCCAAATCATTGCAGGCCTGTAAATGACACCTGCCCTGAAAACAAATCCTGGGGTCATATATCAACCAAAAAGTTCAAAAGACGTCCATATTTCAAAACGACAGTTTCAAGAGGCACATTTCACGCACATTAGTGTTCTGCTTCTTTTGCTTTCTTTCTTTTCTGGTTAAAAACAACGGGAATGGAAAAAGGCAACCCTCAGAATGGGCGAAAACGTTCGCAAACGAATCAATGGACAAAGGTTTAATCTCCAATATATATAAACACCTCACGCAGCTTAATATTAATAAAACAAACAACCCAATACAAATATGGGCAGAAGATCTAAATAGACGTTTCTTCAAAGAAGTCACAGAGACGGCCAAGACGCACATGAAAAGCTGCTCAACACCACTAATTATTAGAGAAATGCAAATCAAAACGACAATGAGGTATCACCTCACACCTGTTAGAATCGGCATCATCAGAAAATCTACAAACAACAAATTCTGGGGAGGGTGTGGACAAAAGGAACCCTCTTCCACTATTGGTGGGAAGGTAAATTGTTACAGTCACTATGGAGAAGAGTAAGGAGTTTCCTTAAAGAAACTAGAAATAGAATTACCATAGGATCCAGCAATCCCACTTCTGGGCATATACCCAGAGACAACCATAAATCAAAAACACACATTCACCACAATGTTCATTGCAGCACTATTTACAATAGCCAGGTAATGGAAGCAACCTAAATGCCCACAGACAGACGAATGGATAAAGATGTGGTACATATATAAAATGGGATATGACTCAGCCATGAAAAGGAATGAAACTGGGTTGTTTGTAGAGAAGTCGGTGGATCTAGAGACTGTCATACAGAATGAAGTAAGTCAGAAAGAGCCAAACAAATATTATGTATTAATGCATGTATGTGGAACCTAGATATATGGTACAGATGAACAGGTTTGCAGGGCAGAAATAGAGAAACAGAGGTAGAGAACAAACGTATGGACACCAAGTCGGGGAAGCCATGGGGTGTTGTGGTAAGATGAGTTGGGAGATAGGTATTGACCTGTATATATGTATATGAATAAAATAAATAATCAATAATAACCTGCTGTATAGAAAAATAAATATAATTAAACTTCAAAATTTTTAGAAATAAAATTTAAAAATAAAACAGAAAAAAGTTCTTCCCTTCACACAGATGTATTTCTATGAATGAATTATTTCCATGCTTATATCAATAAATACATAAAAGATGAATAAATTCTAACTTGAACCCAAAAAGAAAAAAAAAACCTGAACCCAGCAGTTATACAGAGGAAAACCCTATCAGGGCACTTGCTCCAGCGGTAAACAATTCTGAAATTGGTCAGAGGTGGGGAATCATCTCCCATACAGCCAGCAGCCCGGCCCCCCCACTCAAGGAGCATCCTCATTGCAAAGCTGGGGGACCGTGCCGAGGCCTCTGTGAGTAAACGTGAGCTGAGCCCCAGGCCAGCTGCTGCTGAACTGTTCCCACCCTTCCCAGGTAAAACACCTGAATATGTACAAGGGCTTGAAAGCCTAGAGGAAGGGTCGTGGATCCACACCAGCGACAACACGCAGGCCAACTTGGTGCCTGCAGGCCAGCCAGGATGGTCCTGGCCCCGGGCGCTCTTCTGGAAGCTTTCCATTTCCCTGCCTGAGATACCCCTCCTGTCCCGGCCCCCACTCCTGTTTTTCCTTCCTCACCTCAGCCCGGAGAGAAATTCCAGCGGAACTTATGGGTGACACATCCTCTTCTTTACAAGTGGCAGCCTGGCAACTCCTGTAGAAAGTCCAGCAGAGCCCCACTCACACCGGGCCACCAACAAAGCCGTGGACCCTCACACCCTCCCACCAGCACAGCCCCGAGACTGCTGACGGGGCAGAGAATATGGAGTCAGGCACAGCTGCAGGGGCTATTGCTGCCTGGAGTGCTGTTTCTATTGACCTCAACCCAGGCACACCTGGGGAGGGCTTGCCGGCAGGGTCAGGCTGCCCAGGTCAGCTAATCCTCAGCCCTCAGGGAATCACATTGCAGAAAATGGACCTCGCTAAGACAGAATATTAGCCAAGGAAAAAAAGGACACAATGCCATTTGCAGCCCCGTAGATGAGTCTACAGGTAATCACGTGACTTGTAGTAAGTCAGAAGCTGAAAGACACATATCGTAGGATATCACTTATAGGTGTTACCTAAAAACGGATACCAGGGCAGATATTTCCACGGAGAAGGGCAATAACAGATTCATTAAACAAACTTATGGTTCACCAATGGAAAGGTGTGAGAATTGGATTCATTACGATATTGGGGTTAAGAGACATATACAAACACAGGTGAAATATATAATCACCAAAGACCTACGGAATGCCAAGAGAAGACTACTCAACATTCTGTCATAACGTACATGGGAAAAGGGTCCCAGGAAGAACAGACATATGTATATGTGTAAAAGAACCACATCTTGCACACCTACAACAAGCCAAACGATGTAATTAAACTTGCTGTAATAAAAAATTAAATTAAAAACACGAACAAGAAGTAGTGAGACAAACTTGAGGGGCTTTCTCCTGGCACATTCAATTCTAAATTCCAATCTAGAACAGGGTTTCCATTGAGGCTCTGTTGCCCTGGTAACCAGATTTGCTAAGGGAGAACTGCTGCCACCTTGTGGCCGTTTCACACAACATCAGCTTTAATTCCAGCGCTAATGGTCAGTGGATATTCCAAATCATTGCTGGCCTGTAAATGACACCTGCCCTGAAAACAAATCCTGGGGTCATATATCGACCAAAAAGTTCAAAAGACGTCCATATTTCAAAACGACAATTTCAAGAGGCATATTTAACGCACATTAGTGTTCTGCTTCTTTTGCTTTCTCTCTTTTCTGGTTAAAAACAACGGGAATGGAAAAAGGCAACCCTCAGAATGTGCGAAAACGTTCGCAAACGAATCAATGGACAAAGGTTTAATCTCCAATATATATAAACAGCTCACGCAGCTTAATATTAATAAAACAAACAACCCAATACAAATATGGGCAGAAGAGCTAAATAGACGTTTCTTCAAAGAAGTCACAGAGACGGCCAAGACGCACATGAAAAGCTGCTCAACACCACTAATTATTAGAGAAATGCAAATCAAAATGAAAATGAGGTATCACCTCACACCTGTTAGAATCGGCATCATCAGAAAATCTACAAACAACAAATTCTGGGGAGGGTGTGGACAAAAGGAACCCTCTTCCACTATTGGTGGGAAGGTAAATTGTTACAGTCACTATGGAGAAGAGTATGGAGTTTCCTTAAAGAAACTAGAAATAGAATTACCATAGGATCCAGCAATCCCACTTCTGGGCATATACCCAGAGACAACCATAAATCAAAAACACACATTCACCACAATGTTCATTGCAGCACTATTTACAATAGCCAGGTAATGGAAGCAACCTAAATGCCCACAGACAGACGAATGGATAAAGATGTGGTACATATATAAAATGGGATATGACTCAGCCATGAAAAGGAATGAAACTGGGTTGTTTGTAGAGAAGTCGGTGGATCTAGAGACTGTCATACAGAATGAAGTAAGTCAGAAAGAGCCAAACAAATATTCTGTATTAATGCATGTATGTGGAACCTAGATATATGGTACAGATGAACAGGTTTGCAGGGAAGAAATAGAGAAACAGAGGTAGAGAACAAACGTATGGACACCAAGTCGGGGAAGCCATGGGGTGTTGTGGTCAGATGAGTTGGGAGATAGGTATTGACCTGTATATATGTATATGAATAAAATAAATAATCAATAATAACCTGCTGTATAGAAAAATAAATATAATTAAACTTCAAAATTTTTAGAAATAAAATTTAAAAATAAAACAGAAAAAAGTTCTTCCCTTCACACAGATGTATTTCTATGAATGAATTATTTCCATGCTTATATCAATAAATACATAAAAGATGAATAAATTCTAACTTGAACGAAAAAAGAAAAAAAAAAACCTGAACCCAGCAGTTATACAGAGGAAAACCCTATCAGGGCACTTGCTCCAGCGGTAAACAATTCTGAAATTGGTCAGAGGTGGGGAATCATCTCCCATACAGCCAGCATCCCGGCCCCTCCACGCAAGGAGCGTCCTCATTGCAAAGCTGGGGGACCGTGCCGAGGCCTCTGTGAGTAAACGTGAGCTGAGCCCCAGGCCAGCTGTTGCTGAACTGTTCCAACCCTTCCCAGGTAAAACACCTGAATATGTACAAGGGCTTGAAAGCCTAGAGGAAGGGTCGTGGATCCACACCAGCGACAGCACGCAGGCCAACTTGGTGCCTGAAGGCCAGTGAGGATGGTCCTGGCCCCGGGCACTCTTCTGGAAGCTTTCCATTTCCCTGCCTGAGATACCCCTCCTGTCCCGGCCCCCACTCCTTTTTTTCCTTCCTCACCTAAGCCCGGAGAGAAATTCCAGCGGAAGTTATGGGTGACACATCCTCTTCTTTACAAGTGGCAGCCTGGCAACTCCTGCAGAAAGTCCAGCAGAGCCCCACTCACACCGGGCCACCAACAAAGCCGTGGACCCTCACACCCTCCCACCAGCACAGCCCCGAGACTGCTGACGGGGCAGAGAATATGGAGTCAGGCACAGCTGCAGGGGCTATTGCTGCCTGGAGTGCTGTTTCTATTGACCTCAACCCAGGCACACCTGGGGAGGGCTTGCCGGCAGGGTCAGGCTGCCCAGGTCAGCTAATCCTCAGCCCTCAGGGAATCACATTGCAGAAAATGGACCTCGCTAAGACAGAATATTAGCCAAGGAAAAAAAGGACACAATGCCATTTGCAGCCCCGTAGATGAGTCTACAGGTAATCACGTGACTTGTAGTAAGTCAGAAAGTGAAAGACACATATCGTAGGATATCACTTATAGGTGTTAACTAAAAACAGATACCAGGGCAGATATTTCCACGGAGAAGGGCAATCACAGATTCATTAAACAAACTTATGGTTCACCAATGGAAAGGTGTGAGGATTGGATTCATTACGATATTGGGGTTAAGAGACATATACAAACACAGGTGAAATATATAATCACCAAAGACCTACGGAATGCCAAGAGAAGACTACTCAACATTCTGTCATAACGTACATGGGAAAAGGGTCCCAGGAAGAACAGACATATGTATATGTGTAAAAGAACCACATCTTGCACACCTACAACAAGCCAAATGATGTAATCAAACTTGCTGTAATAAAAAATTAAAAATTAAATTAAAAACACGAACAAGAAGTAGTGAGACAAACTTGAGGGGCTTTCTCCTGGCACATTCCATTCTAAATTCCAATCTAGAACACGGCTTCCATTGAGGCTCTGTTGCCCTAGTAAGCAGATTTGCTAAGGGAGAACTGCTGCCACCTTGTGGCCGTTTCACACAACAGCAGCTTTAATCCCAGCGCTAATGGTCAGTGGATATTCCAAATCATTGCAGGCCTGTAAATGACACCTGCCCTGAAAACAAATCCTGGGGTCATATATCGACCAAAAAGTTCAAAAGACGTCCATATTTCAAAACGACAGTTTCAAGAGGCATATTTAACGCACATTAGTGTTCTGCTTCTTTTGCTTTCTCTCTTTTCTGGTTAAAAACAACGGGAATGGAAAAAGGCAACCCTCAGAATGGGCAAAAACGTTCGCAAACGAATCAATGGACAAAGGTTTAATCTCCAATATATATAAACAGCTCACGCAGCTTAATATTAATAAAACAAACAACCCAATACAAATATGGGCAGAAGATCTAAATAGACGTTTCTTCAAAGAAGTCACAGAGACGGCCAAGACGCACATGAAAAGCTGCTCAACACCACTAATTATTAGAGAAATGCAAATCAAAACGATAATGAGGTATCACCTCACACCTGTTAGAATCGGCATCATCAGAAAATCTACAAACAACAAATTCTGGGGAGGGTGTGGACAAAAGGAACCCTCTTCCACTATTGGTGGGAAGGTAAATTGTTACAGTCACTATGGAGAAGAGTATGGAGTTTCCTTAAAGAAACTAGAAATAGAATTACCATAGGATCCAGCAATCCCACTTCTGGGCATATACCCAGAGACAACCATAAATCAAAAACACATATTCACCACAATGTTCATTGCAGCACTATTTACAATAGCCAGGTAATGGAAGCAACCTAAATGCCCACAGACAGACGAATGGATAAAGATGTGGTACATATATAAAATGGGATATGACTCAGCCATGAAAAGGAATGAAACTGGGTTGTCTGTAGAGAAGTCGGTGGATCTAGAGACTGTCATACAGAATGAAGTAAGTCAGAAAGAGCCAAACAAATATTCTGTATTAATGCATGTATGTGGAACCTAGATATATGGTACAGATGAACAGGTTTGCAGGGCAGAAATAGAGAAAAAGAGGTAGAGAACAAACGTATGGACACCAAGTGGGGGAAGCCATGGGGTGTTGGTGGTCAGATGAGTTGGGAGATAGGTATTGACCTGTATATATGTATATGAATAAAATAAATAATCAATAATAACCTGCTGTATAGAAAAATAAATATAATTAAACTTCAAAATTTTTAGAAATAAAATTTAAAAATAAAACAGAAAAAAGTTCTTCCCTTCACACAGATGTATTTATATGAATGAATTATTTCCATGCTTATATCAGTAAATACATAAAAGATGAATGAATTCTAACTTGAACCAAAAAAGAAAAAAAAAAATCCTGAACCCAGCAGTTATACAGAGGAAAACCCTATCAGGGCACTTGCTCCAGCGGTAAACAATTCTGAAATTGGTCAGAGGTGTGGAATCATCTCCCATACAGCCAGCAGCCTGGCACCCCCACGCAAGGAGCGTCCTCATTGCAAAGCTGGGGGACCGTGCCGAGGCTTCTGTGAGTAAACGTGAGCTGAGCCCAAGGCCAGCTGCTGCTGAACTATTCCCACCCTTCCCAGGTAAAACACCTGAATATGTACAAGGGCTTGAAAGCCTAGAGGAAGGGTCGTGGAGCCACACCAGCGACAGCACGCAGGCCAACTTGGTGCCTGCACGCCAGCCAGGATGGTCCTGGACCCAGGCGCTCTTCTGGAAGCTTTCCATTTCCCTACCTGAGATACCCCTCCTGTCCCGGCCCCCACTCCTTTTTTTCCTTCCTCACCTCAGCCCGGAGAGAAATTCCAGCGGAAGTTATGGGTGACACATCCTCTTCTTTACAGGTGGCAGCCTGGCAACTCCTGCAGAAAGTCCAGCAGATCCCCACTCACACCGGGCCACCAAAAAAGCCGTGGACCCTCACACCCTCCCACCAGCACAGCACCGAGACTGCTGACGGGGCAGAGAATATGGAGTCAGGCACAGCTGCAGGGGCTATTGTTACCTGGAGTGCTGTTTCTATTGACCTCGACCCAAGCACACCTGGGGAGGGCTTGCCGGCAGGGTCAGGCTGCCCAGGTCAGCTAATCCTCAGCCCTCAGGGAATCACATTGCAGAAAATGGACCTCGCTAAGACAGAATATTAGCCAAGGAAAAAAAGGACACAATGACATTTGCAGCCCCGTAGATGAGTCTACAGGTAATCATGTGACTTGTAGTAAGTCAGAAAGTGAAAGACACATATCGTAGGATATCACTTATAGGTGTTACCTAAAAACGGATACCAGGGAAGATATTTCCACGGAGAAGGGCAATCACAGATTCATTAAACAAACTTATGGTTCACCAATGGAAAGGAGTGAGGATTCGATTCATTACGATATTGGGGTTAAGAGACATATACAAACACAGGTGAAATATATAATCACCAAAGACCTACGGAATGCCAAGAGAAGACTACTCAACATTCTGTCATAACGTACATGGGAAAAGGGTCCCAGGAAGAACAGACATATGTATATGTGTAAGAGAACCACATCTTGCACACCTACCACAAGCCAAACGTTGTAATCAAACTTGCTGTAATAAAAAATTAAAAATTAAATTAAAAACACGAACAAGAGGTAGTGAGACAAACTTGAGGGGCTTTCTCCTGGCACATTCCATTCTAAATTCCAATCTAGAACATGGCTTCCATTGAGGCTCTGTTGCCCTGGTAACCAGATTTGCTAAGGGAGAACTGCTGCCACCTTGTGGCCGTTTCACACAACAGCAGCTTTAATCCCAGCGCTAATGGTCAGTGGATATTCCAAATCATTGCAGGCCTGTAAATGACACCTGCCCTGAAAACAAATCCTGGGGTCATATATCGACCAAAAAGTTCAAAAGACGTCCATATTTCAAAACGACAGTTTCAAGAGGCATATTTAACGCACATTAGTGTTCTGCTTCTTTTGCTTTCTCTCTTTTCTGGTTAAAAACAACGGGAATGGAAAAAGGCAACCCTCAGAATGGGCAAAAACGTTCGCAAACGAATCAATGGACAAAGGTTTAATCTCCAATATATATAAACAGCTCACGCAGCTTAATATTAATAAAACAAACAACCCAATACAAATATGGGCAGAAGATCTAAATAGACGTTTCTTCAAAGAAGTCACAGAGACGGCCAAGACGCACATGAAAAGCTGCTCAACACCACTAATTATTAGAGAAATGCAAATCAAAACGATAATGAGGTATCACCTCACACCTGTTAGAATCGGCATCATCAGAAAATCTACAAACAACAAATTCTGGGGAGGGTGTGGACAAAAGGAACCCTCTTCCACTATTGGTGGGAAGGTAAATTGTTACAGTCACTATGGAGAAGAGTATGGAGTTTCCTTAAAGAAACTAGAAATAGAATTACCATAGGATCCAGCAATCCCACTTCTGGGCATATACCCAGAGACAACCATAAATCAAAAACACATATTCACCACAATGTTCATTGCAGCACTATTTACAATAGCCAGGTAATGGAAGCAACCTAAATGCCCACAGACAGACGAATGGATAAAGATGTGGTACATATATAAAATGGGATATGACTCAGCCATGAAAAGGAATGAAACTGGGTTGTCTGTAGAGAAGTCGGTGGATCTAGAGACTGTCATACAGAATGAAGTAAGTCAGAAAGAGCCAAACAAATATTCTGTATTAATGCATGTATGTGGAACCTAGATATATGGTACAGATGAACAGGTTTGCAGGGCAGAAATAGAGAAAAAGAGGTAGAGAACAAACGTATGGACACCGAGTGGGGGAAGCCATGGGGTGTTGGTGGTCAGATGAGTTGGGAGATAGGTATTGACCTGTATATATGTATATGAATAAAATAAATAATCAATAATAACCTGCTGTATAGAAAAATAAATATAATTAAACTTCAAAATTTTTAGAAATAAAATTTAAAAATAAAACAGAAAAAAGTTGTTCCCTTCACACAGATGTATTTATATGAATGAATTATTTCCATGCTTATATCAGTAAATACATAAAAGATGAATGAATTCTAACTTGAACCAAAAAAGAAAAAAAAAAATCCTGAACCCAGCAGTTATACAGAGGAAAACCCTATCAGGGCACTTGCTCCAGCGGTAAACAATTCTGAAATTGGTCAGAGGTGTGGAATCATCTCCCATACAGCCAGCAGCCTGGCACCCCCACGCAAGGAGCGTCCTCATTGCAAAGCTGGGGGACCGTGCCGAGGCTTCTGTGAGTAAACGTGAGCTGAGCCCAAGGCCAGCTGCTGCTGAACTATTCCCACCCTTCCCAGGTAAAACACCTGAATATGTACAAGGGCTTGAAAGCCTAGAGGAAGGGTCGTGGAGCCACACCAGCGACAGCACGCAGGCCAACTTGGTGCCTGCACGCCAGCCAGGATGGTCCTGGACCCAGGCGCTCTTCTGGAAGCTTTCCATTTCCCTACCTGAGATACCCCTCCTGTCCCGGCCCCCACTCCTTTTTTTCCTTCCTCACCTCAGCCCGGAGAGAAATTCCAGCGGAAGTTATGGGTGACACATCCTCTTCTTTACAGGTGGCAGCCTGGCAACTCCTGCAGAAAGTCCAGCAGATCCCCACTCACACCGGGCCACCAAAAAAGCCGTGGACCCTCACACCCTCCCACCAGCACAGCACCGAGACTGCTGACGGGGCAGAGAATATGGAGTCAGGCACAGCTGCAGGGGCTATTGTTACCTGGAGTGCTGTTTCTATTGACCTCGACCCAAGCACACCTGGGGAGGGCTTGCCGGCAGGGTCAGGCTGCCCAGGTCAGCTAATCCTCAGCCCTCAGGGAATCACATTGCAGAAAATGGACCTCGCTAAGACAGAATATTAGCCAAGGAAAAAAAGGACACAATGACATTTGCAGCCCCGTAGATGAGTCTACAGGTAATCATGTGACTTGTAGTAAGTCAGAAAGTGAAAGACACATATCGTAGGATATCACTTATAGGTGTTACCTAAAAACGGATACCAGGGAAGATATTTCCACGGAGAAGGGCAATCACAGATTCATTAAACAAACTTATGGTTCACCAATGGAAAGGAGTGAGGATTCGATTCATTACGATATTGGGGTTAAGAGACATATACAAACACAGGTGAAATATATAATCACCAAAGACCTACGGAATGCCAAGAGAAGACTACTCAACATTCTGTCATAACGTACATGGGAAAAGGGTCCCAGGAAGAACAGACATATGTATATGTGTAAGAGAACCACATCTTGCACACCTACCACAAGCCAAACGTTGTAATCAAACTTGCTGTAATAAAAAATTAAAAATTAAATTAAAAACACGAACAAGAGGTAGTGAGACAAACTTGAGGGGCTTTCTCCTGGCACATTCCATTCTAAATTCCAATCTAGAACATGGCTTCCATTGAGGCTCTGTTGCCCTGGTAACCAGATTTGCTAAGGGAGAACTGCTGCCACCTTGTGGCCGTTTCACACAACAGCAGCTTTAATCCCAGCGCTAATGGTCAGTGGATATTCCAAATCATTGCAGGCCTGTAAATGACACCTGCCCTGAAAACAAATCCTGGGGTCATATATCGACCAAAAAGTTCAAAAGACGTCCATATTTCAAAACGACAGTTTCAAGAGGCATATTTAACACACATTAGTGTTCTGCTTCTTTTGCTTTCTCTCTTTTCTGGTTAAAAACAACGGGAATGGAAAAAGGCAACCCTCAGAATGGGCGAAAACGTTCGCAAACGAATCAATGGACAAAGGTTTAATCTCCAATATATATAAACAGCTCACGCAGCTTAATATTAATAAAACAAACAACCCAATACAAATATGGGCAGAAGATCTAAATAGACGTTTCTTCAAAGAAGTCACAGAGACGGCCAAGACGCACATGAAAAGCTGCTCAACACCACTAATTATTAGAGAAATGCAAATCAAAACGACAATGAGGTATCACCTCACACCTGTTAGAATCGGCATCATCAGAAAATCTACAAACAACAAATTCTGGGGAGGGTGTGGACAAAAGGAACCCTCTTCCACTATTGGTGGGAAGGTAAATTGATACAGTCACTATGGAGAACAGTATGGAGTTTCCTTAAAGAAACTAGAAATAGAATTACCATAGGATCCAGCAATCCCACTTCTGGGCATATACCCAGAGACAACCATAAATCAAAAACACACATTCACCACAATGTTCATTGCAGCACTATTTACAATAGCCAGGTAATGGAAGCAACCTAAATGCCCACAGACAGACAAAGGATAAAGATGTGGTACATATATAAAATGGGATATGACTCAGCCATGAAAAGGAATGAAACTGGGTTGTTTGTAGAGAAGTCGGTGGATCTAGAGACTGTCATACAGAATGAAGTAAGTCAGAAAGAGCCAAACAAATATTTTGTATTAATGCATGTATGTGGAACCTAGATATATGGTACAGATGAACAGGTTTGCAGGGCAGAAATAGAGAAACAGAGGTAGAGAACAAACGTATGGACACCAAGTCGGGGAAGCCATGGGGTGTTGTGGTCAGATGAGTTGGGAGATAGGTATTGACCTGTATATATGTATATGAATAAAATAAATAATCAATAATAACCTGCTGTATAGAAAAATAAATATAATTAAACTTCAAAATTTTTAGAAATAAAATTTAAAAATAAAACAGAAAAAAGTTCTTCCCTTCACACAGATGTATTTATATGAATGAATTATTTCCATGCTTATATCAATAAATACATAAAAGATGAATAAATTCTAACTTGAACCCAAAAAGAAAAAAAAACCTGAACCCAGCAGTTATACAGAGGAAAACCCTATGAGGGCACTTGCTCCAGCGGTAAACAATTCTGAAATTGGTCAGAGGTGGGGAATCATCTCCCATACAGCCAGCAGCCCGGCCCCCCCACTCAAGGAGCATCCTCATTGCAAAGCTGGGGGACCGTGCCGAGGCCTCTGTGAGTAAACGTGAGCAGAGCCCCAGGCCAGCTGTTGCTGAACTGTTCCCACCCTTCCCAGGTAAAACACCTGAATATGTACAAGGGCTTGAAAGCCTAGAGGAAGGGTCGTGGATCCACACCAGCGACAGCACGCAGGCCAACTTGGTGCCTGAAGGCCAGCCAGGATGGTCCTGGCCCCGGGCGCTCTTCTGGAAGCTTTCCATTTCCCTACCTGAGATACCCCTCCTGTCCCGGCCCCCACTCCATTTTTTCCTTCCTCACCTAAGCCCGGAGAGAAATTCCAGGGAAGTTATGGGTGACACATCCTCTTCTTTACAAGTGGCAGCCTGGCAACTCCTGCAGAAATTCCAGCAGATCCCCACTCACACCGGGCCACCAACAAAGCCATGGACCCTCACACCCTCCCTCCAGCACAGCCCCGAGACTGCTGACGGGGCAGAGAATATGGAGTCAGGCACAGCTGCAGGGGCTATTGCTGCCTGCAGTGCTGTTTCTATTGACCTCAACCCAGGCACACCTGGGGAGGGCTTGCCGGCAGGGTCAGGCTGCCCAGGTCAGCTAATCCTCAGCCCTCAGGGAATCACATTGCAGAAAATGGACCTCGCTAAAACAGAATATTAGCCAAGGAAAAAAAGGACACAATGCCATTTGCAGCCCCGTAGATGAGTCTACAGGTAATCACGTGACTTGTAGTAAGTCAGAAAGTGAAAGACACATATCGTAGGATATCACTTATAGGTGTTACCTAAAAACGGATACCAGGGCAGATATTTCCACGGAGAAGGGCAATCACAGATTCATTAAACAAACTTATGGTTCACCAATGGAAATGTGTGAGGATTGGATTCATTACGATATTGGTGTTAAGAGACATATACAAAAACAGGTGAAATATATAATCACCAAAGACCTACGGAATGCCAAGAGAAGACTACTCAACATTCTGTCATAACGTACATGGGAAAAGGGTCCCAGGAAGAACAGACATATGTATATGTGTAAAAGAACCACATCTTGCACACCTACAACAAGCCAAACGATGTAATCAAACTTGCTGTAATAAAAAATAAAAAATTAAATTAAAAACACGAACAAGAAATACTGAGACAAACTTGAGGGTCTTTCTCCTGGCACATTCCATTCTAAATTCCAATCTAGAACACGGCTTCCATTGAGGTTCTGTTGCCCTAGTAAGCAGATTTGCTAAGGGAGAACTGCTGCCACCTTGTGGCCGCTTCACACAACAGCAGCTTTAATCCCAGCGCTAATGGTCAGTGGATATTCCAAATCATTGCAGGCCTGTAAATGACACCTGCCCTGAAAACAAATCCTGGGGTCATATATCGACCAAAAAGTTCAAAAGACGTCCATATTTCAAAACGACAGTTTCAAGAGGAATATTTCACGAACATTAGTGTTCTGCTTCTTTTGCTTTCTTTCTTTTTTGGTTAAAAAAAACGGGAATGGAAAAAGGCAACCCTCAGAATGGGCAAAAACGTTCACAAATGAATCAATGGACAAAGGTTTAATCTCCAATATATATAAACAGCTCACGCAGCTTAATATTAATAAAACAAACAACCCTAATACAAATATGGGCAGAAGATCTAAATAGACGTTTCTTCAAAGAAGTCACAGAGACGGCCAAGACGCACATGAAAAGCTGCTCAACACCACTAATTATTAGAGAAATGCAAATCAAAACGACAATGAGGTATCACCTCACACCTGTTAGAATCGGCATCATCAGAAAATCTACAAACAACAAATTCTGGGGAGGGTGTGGACAAAAGGAACCCTCTTCCACTATTGGTGGGAAGGTAAATTGATACAGTCACTATGGAGAAGAGTATGGAGTTTCCTTAAAGAAACTAGAAATAGAATTACCATAGGATCCAGCAATCCCACTTCTGGGCATATACCCAGAGACAACCATAAATCAAAAACACACATTCACCACAATGTTCATTGCAGCACTATTTACAATAGCCAGGTAATGGAAGCAACCTAAATGCCCACAGACAGACGAATGGATAAAGATGTGGTACATATATAAAATGGGATATGACTCAGCCATGAAAAGGAATGAAACTGGGTTGTTTGTAGAGAAGTCGGTGGATCTAGAGACTGTCATACAGAATGAAGTAAGTCAGAAAGAGCAAAACAAATATTCTGTATTAATGCATGTATGTGGAACCTAGATATATGGTACAGATGAACAGGTTTGCAGGGCAGAAATAGAGAAACAGAGGTAGAGAACAAACGTATGGACACCAAGTCGGGGAAGCCATGGGGTGTTGTGGTCAGATGAGTTGGGAGATAGGTATTGACCTGTATATATGTATATGAATAAAATAAATAATCAATAATAACCTGCTGTATAGAAAAATAAATATAATTAAACTTCAAAATTTTTAGAAATAAAATTTAAAAATAAAACAGAAAAAAGTTCTTCCCTTCACACAGATGTATTTATATGAATGAATTATTTCCATGCTTATATCAATAAATACATAAAAGATGAATAAATTCTAACTTGAACCCAAAAAGAAAAAAAAAACCTGAACCCAGCAGTTATACAGAGGAAAACCCTATGAGGGCACTTGCTCCAGCGGTAAACAATTCTGAAATTGGTCAGAGGTGGGGAATCATCTCCCATACAGCCAGCAGCCCGGCCCCCCCACTCAAGGAGCATCCTCATTGCAAAGCTGGGGGACCGTGCCGAGGCCTCTGTGAGTAAACGTGAGCAGAGCCCCAGGCCAGCTGTTGCTGAACTGTTCCCACCCTTCCCAGGTAAAACACCTGAATATGTACAAGGGCTTGAAAGCCTAGAGGAAGGGTCGTGGATCCACACCAGCGACAGCACGCAGGCCAACTTGGTGCCTGAAGGCCAGCCAGGATGGTCCTGGCCCCGGGCGCTCTTCTGGAAGCTTTCCATTTCCCTGCCTGAGATACCCCTCCTGTCCCGGCCCCCACTCCTTTTTTTCCTTCCTCACCTAAGCCCGGAGAGAAATTCCAGTGGAAGTTATGGGTGACACATCCTCTTCTTTACAAGTGGCAGCCTGGCAACTCCTGCAGAAAGTCCAGCAGAGCCCCACTCACACCGGGCCACCAACAAAGCCGTGGACCCTCACACCCTCCCACCAGCACAGCCCCGAGACTGCTGACGGGGCAGAGAATATGGAGTCAGGCACAGCTGCAGGGGCTATTGCTGCCTGGAGTGCTGTTTCTATTGACCTCAACCCAGGCACACCTGGGGAGGGCTTGCCGGCAGGGTCAGGCTGCCCAGGTCAGCTAATCCTCAGCCCTCAGGGAATCACATTGCAGAAAATGGACCTCGCTAAGACAGAATATTAGCCAAGGAAAAAAAGGACACAATGCCATTTGCAGCCCCGTAGATGAGTCTACAGGTAAGCACGGGACTTGTAGTAAGTCAGAAAGTGAAAGACACATATCGTAGGATATCTCTTATAGGTGTTACCTAAAAACGGATACCAGGGCAGATATTTCCACGGAGAAGGGCAATCACAGATTCATTAAACAAACTTATGGTTCACCAATGGAAAGGTGTGAGGATTGGATTCATTACGATATTGGTGTTAAGAGACATATACAAACACAGGTGAAATATATAATCACCAAAGACCTACGGAATGCCAAGAGAAGACTACTCAACATTCTGTCATAACGTACATGGGAAAAGGGTCCCAGGAAGAACAGACATATGTATATGTGTAAAAGAACCACATCTTGCACACCTACAACAAGCCAAATGATGTAATCAAACTTGCTGTATTAAAAAATTAAAAATTAAATTAAAAACACGAACAAGAAGTACTGAGACAAACTTGAGGGGCTTTCTCCTGGCACATTCCATTCTAAATTCCAATCTAGAACACGGCTTCCATTGAGGCTCTGTTGCCCTAGTAAGCAGATTTGCTAAGGGAGAACTGCTGCCACCTAGTGGCCGCTTCACACAACAGCAGCTTTAATCCCAGCGCTAATGGTCAGTGGATATTCCAAATCATTGCAGGCCTGTAAATGACACCTGCCCTGAAAACAAATCCTGGGGTCATATATCGACCAAAAATTTCAAAAGACGTCCATATTTCAAAACGACAGTTTCAAGAGGCATATTTCACGCACATTAGTGTTCTGCTTCTTTTGCTTTCTTTCTTTTTTGGTTAAAAACAACGGGAATGGAAAAAGGCAACCCTCAGAATGGGCGAAAACGTTCACAAATGAATCAATGGACAAAGGTTTAATCTCCAATATATATAAACAGCTCACGCAGCTTAATATTAATAAAACAAACAACCCTAATACAAATATGGGCAGAAGATCTAAATAGACGTTTCTTCAAAGAAGTCACAGAGACGGCCAAGACGCACATGAAAAGCTGCTCAACACCACTAATTATTAGAGAAATGCAAATCAAAACGACAATGAGGTATCACCTCACACCTGTTAGAATCGGCATCATCAGAAAATCTACAAACAACAAATTCTGGGGAGGGTGTGGACAAAAGGAACCCTCTTCCACTATTGGTGGGAAGGTAAATTGTTACAGTCACTATGGAGAAGAGTATGGAGTTTCCTTAAAGAAACTAGAAATAGAATTACCATAGGATCCAGCAATCCCACTTCTGGGCATATACCCAGAGACAACCATAAATCAAAAACACATATTCACCACAATGTTCATTGCAGCACTATTTACAATAGCCAGGTAATGGAAGCAACCTAAATGCCCACAGACAGACGAATGGATAAAGATGTGGTACATATATAAAATGGGATATGACTCAGCCATGAAAAGGAATGAAACTGGGTTGTTTGTAGAGAAGTCGGTGGATCTAGAGACTGTCATACAGAATGAAGTAAGTCAGAAAGAGCCAAACAAATATTCTGTATTAATGCATGTATGTGGAACCTAGATATATGGTACAGATGAACAGGTTTGCAGGGCAGAAATAGAGAAACAGAGGTAGAGAACAAACGTATGGACAACAAGTCGGGGAAGCCATGGGGTGTTGTGGTCAGATGAGTTGGGAGATAGGTATTGACCTGTATATATGTATATGAATAAAATAAATAATCAATAATAACCTGCTGTATAGAAAAATAAATATAATTAAACTTCAAAATTTTTAGAAATAAAATTTAAAAATAAAACAGAAAAAAGTTCTTCCCTTCACACAGATGTATTTATATGAATGAATTATTTCCATGCTTATATCAATAAATACATAAAAGATGAATAAATTCTAACTTGAACCCAAAAAGAAAAAAAAAAACCTGAACCCAGCAGTTATACAGAGGAAAACCCTATGAGGGCACTTGCTCCAGCGGTAAACAATTCTGAAATTGGTCAGAGGTGGGGAATCATCTCCCATACAGCCAGCAGCCCGGCCCCCCCACTCAAGGAGCATCCTCATTGCAAAGCTGGGGGACCGTGCCGAGGCCTCTGTGAGTAAACGTGAGCAGAGCCCCAGGCCAGCTGTTGCTGAACTGTTCCCACCCTTCCCAGGTAAAACACCTGAATATGTACAAGGGCTTGAAAGCCTAGAGGAAGGGTCGTGGATCCACACCAGCGACAGCACGCAGGCCAACTTGGTGCCTGAAGGCCAGCCAGTATGGTCCTGGCCCCGGGCGCTCTTCTGGAAGCTTTCCATTTCCCTGCCTGAGATACCCCTCCTGTCCCGGCCCCCACTCCTTTTTTTCCTTCCTCACCTAAGCCCGGAGAGAAATTCCAGCGGAAGTTATGGGTGACACATCCTCTTCTTTACAAGTGGCAGCCTGGCAACTCCTGCAGAAAGTCCAGCAGAGCCCCACTCACACCGGGCCACCAACAAAGCCGTGGACCCTCACACTCTCCCACCAGCACAGCCCCGAGACTGCTGACGGGGCAGAGAATATGGAGTCAGGCACAGCTGCAGGGGCTATTGCTGCCTGGAGTGCTGTTTCTATTGACCTCAACCCAGGCACACCTGGGGAGGGCTTGCCGGCAGGGTCAGGCTGCACAGGTCAGCTAATCCTCAGCCCTCAGGGAATCACATTGCAGAAAATGGACCTCGCTAAGACAGAATATTAGCCAAGGAAAAAAAGGACACAATGCCATTTGCAGCCCCGTAGATGAGTCTACAGGTAATCACGTGACTTGTAGTAAGTCAGAAAGTGAAAGACACATATCGTAGGATATCACTTATAGGTGTTACCTAAAAACGGATACCAGGGCAGATATTTCCACGGAGAAGGGCAATCACAGATTCATTAAACAAACTTATGGTTCACCAATGGAAAGGTGTGAGGATTGGATTCATTACGATATTGGTGTTAAGAGACATATACAAACACAGGTGAAATATATAATCACCAAAGACCTACGGAATGCCAAGAGAAGACTACTCAACATTCTGTCATAACGTACATGGGAAAAGGGTCCCAGGAAGAACAGACATATGTATATGTGTAAAAGAACCACATCTTGCACACCTACAACAAGCCAAACGATGTAATCAAACTTGCTGTATTAAAAAATTAAAAATTAAATTAAAAACACGAACAAGAAGTACTGAGACAAACTTGAGGGGCTTTCTCCTGGCACATTCCATTCTAAATTCCAATCTAGAACACGGCTTCCATTGAGGCTCTGTTGCCCTAGTAAGCAGATTTGCTAAGGGAGAACTGCTGCCACCTAGTGGCCGCTTCACACAACAGCAGCTTTAATCCCAGCGCTAATGGTCAGTGGATATTCCAAATCATTGCAGGCCTGTAAATGACACCTGCCCTGAAAACAAATCCTGGGGTCATATATCGACCAAAAATTTCAAAAGACGTCCATATTTCAAAACGACAGTTTCAAGAGGCATATTTCACGCACATTAGTGTTCTGCTTCTTTTGCTTTCTTTCTTTTTTGGTTAAAAACAACGGGAATGGAAAAAGGCAACCCTCAGAATGGGCGAAAACGTTCACAAATGAATCAATGGACAAAGGTTTAATCTCCAATATATATAAACAGCTCACGCAGCTTAATATTAATAAAACAAACAACCCTAATACAAATATGGGCAGAAGATCTAAATAGACGTTTCTTCAAAGAAGTCACAGAGACGGCCAAGACGCACATGAAAAGCTGCTCAACACCACTAATTATTAGAGAAATGCAAATCAAAACGACAATGAGGTATCACCTCACACCTGTTAGAATCGGCATCATCAGAAAATCTACAAACAACAAATTCTGGGGAGGGTGTGGACAAAAGGAACCCTCTTCCACTATTGGTGGGAAGGTAAATTGTTACAGTCACTATGGAGAAGAGTATGGAGTTTCCTTAAAGAAACTAGAAATAGAATTACCATAGGATCCAGCAATCCCACTTCTGGGCATATACCCAGAGACAACCATAAATCAAAAACACATATTCACCACAATGTTCATTGCAGCACTATTTACAATAGCCAGGTAATGGAAGCAACCTAAATGCCCACAGACAGACGAATGGATAAAGATGTGGTACATATATAAAATGGGATATGACTCAGCCATGAAAAGGAATGAAACTGGGTTGTTTGTAGAGAAGTCGGTGGATCTAGAGACTGTCATACAGAATGAAGTAAGTCAGAAAGAGCAAAACAAATATTCTGTATTAATGCATGTATGTGGAACCTAGATATATGGTACAGATGAACAGGTTTGCAGGGCAGAAATAGAGAAACAGAGGTAGAGAACAAACGTATGGACAACAAGTCGGGGAAGCCATGGGGTGTTGTGGTCAGATGAGTTGGGAGATAGGTATTGACCTGTATATATGTATATGAATAAAATAAATAATCAATAATAACCTGCTGTATAGAAAAATAAATATAATTAAACTTCAAAATTTTTAGAAATAAAATTTAAAAATAAAACAGAAAAAAGTTCTTCCCTTCACACAGATGTATTTATATGAATGAATTATTTCCATGCTTATATCAATAAATACATAAAAGATGAATAAATTCTAACTTGAACCCAAAAAGAAAAAAAAAACCTGAACCCAGCAGTTATACAGAGGAAAACCCTATGAGGGCACTTGCTCCAGCGGTAAACAATTCTGAAATTGGTCAGAGGTGGGGAATCATCTCCCATACAGCCAGCAGCCCGGCCCCCCCACTCAAGGAGCATCCTCATTGCAAAGCTGGGGGACCGTGCCGAGGCCTCTGTGAGTAAACGTGAGCAGAGCCCCAGGCCAGCTGTTGCTGAACTGTTCCCACCCTTCCCAGGTAAAACACCTGAATATGTACAAGGGCTTGAAAGCCTAGAGGAAGGGTCGTGGATCCACACCAGCGACAGCACGCAGGCCAACTTGGTGCCTGAAGGCCAGCCAGTATGGTCCTGGCCCCGGGCGCTCTTCTGGAAGCTTTCCATTTCCCTGCCTGAGATACCCCTCCTGTCCCGGCCCCCACTCCTTTTTTTCCTTCCTCACCTAAGCCCGGAGAGAAATTCCAGCGGAAGTTATGGGTGACACATCCTCTTCTTTACAAGTGGCAGCCTGGCAACTCCTGCAGAAAGTCCAGCAGAGCCCCACTCACACCGGGCCACCAACAAAGCCGTGGACCCTCACACTCTCCCACCAGCACAGCCCCGAGACTGCTGACGGGGCAGAGAATATGGAGTCAGGCACAGCTGCAGGGGCTATTGCTGCCTGGAGTGCTGTTTCTATTGACCTCAACCCAGGCACACCTGGGGAGGGCTTGCCGGCAGGGTCAGGCTGCCCAGGTCAGCTAATCCTCAGCCCTCAGGGAATCACATTGCAGAAAATGGACCTCGCTAAGACAGAATATTAGCCAAGGAAAAAAAGGACACAATGCCATTTGCAGCCCCGTAGATGAGTCTACAGGTAATCACGTGACTTGTAGTAAGTCAGAAAGTGAAAGACACATATCGTAGGATATCACTTATAGGTGTTACCTAAAAACGGATACCAGGGCAGATATTTCCACGGAGAAGGGCAATCACAGATTCATTAAACAAACTTATGGTTCACCAATGGAAAGGTGTGAGGATTGGATTCATTACGATATTGGTGTTAAGAGACATATACAAACACAGGTGAAATATATAATCACCAAAGACCTACGGAATGCCAAGAGAAGACTACTCAACATTCTGTCATAACGTACATGGGAAAAGGGTCCCAGGAAGAACAGACATATGTATATGTGTAAAAGAACCACATCTTGCACACCTACAACAAGCCAAACGATGTAATCAAACTTGCTGTATTAAAAAATTAAAAATTAAATTAAAAACATGAACAAGAAGTACTGAGACAAACTTGAGGGGCTTTCTCCTGGCACATTCCATTCTAAATTCCAATCTAGAACACGGCTTCCATTGAGGCTCTGTTGCCCTAGTAAGCAGATTTGCTAAGGGAGAACTGCTGCCACCTAGTGGCCGCTTCACACAACAGCAGCTTTAATCCCAGCGCTAATGGTCAGTGGATATTCCAAATCATTGCAGGCCTGTAAATGACACCTGCCCTGAAAACAAATCCTGGGGTCATATATCGACCAAAAATTTCAAAAGACGTCCATATTTCAAAACGACAGTTTCAAGAGGCATATTTCACGCACATTAGTGTTCTGCTTCTTTTGCTTTCTTTCTTTTTTGGTTAAAAACAACGGGAATGGAAAAAGGCAACCCTCAGAATGGGCGAAAACGTTCACAAATGAATCAATGGACAAAGGTTTAATCTCCAATATATATAAACAGCTCACGCAGCTTAATATTAATAAAACAAACAACCCTAATACAAATATGGGCAGAAGATCTAAATAGACGTTTCTTCAAAGAAGTCACAGAGACGGCCAAGACGCACATGAAAAGCTGCTCAACACCACTAATTATTAGAGAAATGCAAATCAAAACGACAATGAGGTATCACCTCACACCTGTTAGAATCGGCATCATCAGAAAATCTACAAACAACAAATTCTGGGGAGGGTGTGGACAAAAGGAACCCTCTTCCACTATTGGTGGGAAGGTAAATTGTTACAGTCACTATGGAGAAGGGTATGGAGTTTCCTTAAAGAAACTAGAAATAGAATTACCATAGGATCCAGCAATCCCACTTCTGGGCATATACCCAGAGACAACCATAAATCAAAAACACACATTCACCACAATGTTCATTGCAGCACTATTTACAATAGCCAGGTAATGGAAGCAACCTAAATGCCCACAGACAGACGAATGGATAAAGATGTGGTACATATATAAAATGGGATATGACTCAGCCATGAAAAGGAATGAAACTGGGTTGTTTGTAGAGAAGTCGGTGGATCTAGAGACTGTCATACAGAATGAAGTAAGTCAGAAAGAGCCAAACAAATATTCTGTATTAATGCATGTATGTGGAACCTAGATATATGGTACAGATGAACAGGTTTGCAGGGCAGAAATAGAGAAACAGAGGTAGAGAACAAACGTATGGACACCAAGTCGGGGAAGCCATGGGGTGTTGTGGTCAGATGAGTTGGGAGATAGGTATTGACCTGTATATATGTATATGAATAAAATAAATAATCAATAATAACATGCTGTATAGAAAAATAAATATAATTAAACTTCAAAATTTTTAGAAATAAAATTTAAAAATAAAACAGAAAAAAGTTCTTCCCTTCACACAGATGTATTTATATGAATGAATTATTTCCATGCTTATATCAATAAATACATAAAAGATGAATAAATTCTAACTTGAACCCAAAAAGAAAAAAAAACCTGAACCCAGCAGTTATACAGAGGAAAACCCTATGAGGGCACTTGCTCCAGCGGTAAACAATTCTGAAATTGGTCAGAGGTGGGGAATCATCTCCCATACAGCCAGCAGCCCGGCCCCCCCACTCAAGGAGCATCCTCATTGCAAAGCTGGGGGACCGTGCCGAGGCCTCTGTGAGTAAACGTGAGCAGAGCCCCAGGCCAGCTGTTGCTGAACTGTTCCCACCCTTCCCAGGTAAAACACCTGAATATGTACAAGGGCTTGAAAGCCTAGAGGAAGGGTCGTGGATCCACACCAGCGACAGCACGCAGGCCAACTTGGTGCCTGAAGGCCAGCCAGGATGGTCCTGGCCCCGGGCGCTCTTCTGGAAGCTTTCCATTTCCCTACCTGAGATACCCCTCCTGTCCCGGCCCCCACTCCATTTTTTCCTTCCTCACCTAAGCCCGGAGAGAAATTCCAGGGAAGTTATGGGTGACACATCCTCTTCTTTACAAGTGGCAGCCTGGCAACTCCTGCAGAAATTCCAGCAGAGCCCCACTCACACCGGGCCACCAACAAAGCCATGGACCCTCACACCCTCCCACCAGCACAGCCCCGAGACTGCTGACGGGGCAGAGAATATGGAGTCAGGCACAGCTGCAGGGGCTATTGCTGCCTGCAGTGCTGTTTCTATTGACCTCAACCCAGGCACACCTGGGGAGGGCTTGCCGGCAGGGTCAGGCTGCCCAGGTCAGCTAATCCTCAGCCCTCAGGGAATCACATTGCAGAAAATGGACCTCGCTAAGACAGAATATTAGCCAAGGAAAAAAAGGACACAATGCCATTTGCAGCCCCGTAGATGAGTCTACAGGTAAGCACGGGACTTGTAGTAAGTCAGAAAGTGAAAGACACATATCGTAGGATATCTCTTATAGGTGTTACCTAAAAACGGATACCAGGGCAGATATTTCCAGGGAAAAGGGCAATCACAGATTCATTAAACAAACTTATGGTTCACCAATGGAAAGGTGTGAGGATTGGATTCATTACGATATTGGTGTTAAGAGACATATACAAACACAGGTGAAATATATAATCACCAAAGACCTACGGAATGCCAAGAGAAGACTACTCAACATTCTGTCATAACGTACATGGGAAAAGGGTCCCAGGAAGAACAGACATATGTATATGTGTAAAAGAACCACATCTTGCACACCTACAACAAGCCAAACGATGTAATCAAACTTGCTGTATTAAAAAATTAAAAATTAAATTAAAAACACGAACAAGAAGTACTGAGACAAACTTGAGGGGCTTTCTCCTGGCACATTCCATTCTAAATTCCAATCTAGAACACGGCTTCCATTGAGGCTCTGTTGCCCTAGTAAGCAGATTTGCTAAGGGAGAACTGCTGCCACCTAGTGGCCGCTTCACACAACAGCAGCTTTAATCCCAGCGCTAATGGTCAGTGGATATTCCAAATCATTGCAGGCCTGTAAATGACACCTGCCCTGAAAACAAATCCTGGGGTCATATATCGACCAAAAATTTCAAAAGACGTCCATATTTCAAAACGACAGTTTCAAGAGGCATATTTCACGCACATTAGTGTTCTGCTTCTTTTGCTTTCTTTCTTTTTTGGTTAAAAACAACGGGAATGGAAAAAGGCAACCCTCAGAATGGGCGAAAACGTTCACAAATGAATCAATGGACAAAGGTTTAATCTCCAATATATATAAACAGCTCACGCAGCTTAATATTAATAAAACAAACAACCCTAATACAAATATGGGCAGAAGATCTAAATAGACGTTTCTTCAAAGAAGTCACAGAGACGGCCAAGACGCACATGAAAAGCTGCTCAACACCACTAATTATTAGAGAAATGCAAATCAAAACGACAATGAGGTATCACCTCACACCTGTTAGAATCGGCATCATCAGAAAATCTACAAACAACAAATTCTGGGGAGGGTGTGGACAAAAGGAACCCTCTTCCACTATTGGTGGGAAGGTAAATTGTTACAGTCACTATGGAGAAGAGTATGGAGTTTCCTTAAAGAAACTAGAAATAGAATTACCATAGGATCCAGCAATCCCACTTCTGGGCATATACCCAGAGACAACCATAAATCAAAAACACATATTCACCACAATGTTCATTGCAGCACTATTTACAATAGCCAGGTAATGGAAGCAACCTAAATGCCCACAGACAGACGAATGGATAAAGATGTGGTACATATATAAAATGGGATATGACTCAGCCATGAAAAGGAATGAAACTGGGTTGTTTGTAGAGAAGTCGGTGGATCTAGAGACTGTCATACAGAATGAAGTAAGTCAGAAAGAGCAAAACAAATATTCTGTATTAATGCATGTATGTGGAACCTAGATATATGGTACAGATGAACAGGTTTGCAGGGCAGAAATAGAGAAACAGAGGTAGAGAACAAACGTATGGACAACAAGTCGGGGAAGCCATGGGGTGTTGTGGTCAGATGAGTTGGGAGATAGGTATTGACCTGTATATATGTATATGAATAAAATAAATAATCAATAATAACCTGCTGTATAGAAAAATAAATATAATTAAACTTCAAAATTTTTAGAAATAAAATTTAAAAATAAAACAGAAAAAAGTTCTTCCCTTCACACAGATGTATTTATATGAATGAATTATTTCCATGCTTATATCAATAAATACATAAAAGATGAATAAATTCTAACTTGAACCCAAAAAGAAAAAAAAAAACCTGAACCCAGCAGTTATACAGAGGAAAACCCTATGAGGGCACTTGCTCCAGCGGTAAACAATTCTGAAATTGGTCAGAGGTGGGGAATCATCTCCCATACAGCCAGCAGCCCGGCCCCCCCACTCAAGGAGCATCCTCATTGCAAAGCTGGGGGACCGTGCCGAGGCCTCTGTGAGTAAACGTGAGCAGAGCCCCAGGCCAGCTGTTGCTGAACTGTTCCCACCCTTCCCAGGTAAAACACCTGAATATGTACAAGGGCTTGAAAGCCTAGAGGAAGGGTCGTGGATCCACACCAGCGACAGCACGCAGGCCAACTTGGTGCCTGAAGGCCAGCCAGTATGGTCCTGGCCCCGGGCGCTCTTCTGGAAGCTTTCCATTTCCCTGCCTGAGATACCCCTCCTGTCCCGGCCCCCACTCCTTTTTTTCCTTCCTCACCTAAGCCCGGAGAGAAATTCCAGCGGAAGTTATGGGTGACACATCCTCTTCTTTACAAGTGGCAGCCTGGCAACTCCTGCAGAAAGTCCAGCAGAGCCCCACTCACACCGGGCCACCAACAAAGCCGTGGACCCTCACACTCTCCCACCAGCACAGCCCCGAGACTGCTGACGGGGCAGAGAATATGGAGTCAGGCACAGCTGCAGGGGCTATTGCTGCCTGGAGTGCTGTTTCTATTGACCTCAACCCAGGCACACCTGGGGAGGGCTTGCCGGCAGGGTCAGGCTGCCCAGGTCAGCTAATCCTCAGCCCTCAGGGAATCACATTGCAGAAAATGGACCTCGCTAAGACAGAATATTAGCCAAGGAAAAAAAGGACACAATGCCATTTGCAGCCCCGTAGATGAGTCTACAGGTAATCACGTGACTTGTAGTAAGTCAGAAAGTGAAAGACACATATCGTAGGATATCACTTATAGGTGTTACCTAAAAACGGATACCAGGGCAGATATTTCCACGGAGAAGGGCAATCACAGATTCATTAAACAAACTTATGGTTCACCAATGGAAAGGTGTGAGGATTGGATTCATTACGATATTGGTGTTAAGAGACATATACAAACACAGGTGAAATATATAATCACCAAAGACCTACGGAATGCCAAGAGAAGACTACTCAACATTCTGTCATAACGTACATGGGAAAAGGGTCCCAGGAAGAACAGACATATGTATATGTGTAAAAGAACCACATCTTGCACACCTACAACAAGCCAAACGATGTAATCAAACTTGCTGTATTAAAAAATTAAAAATTAAATTAAAAACACGAACAAGAAGTACTGAGACAAACTTGAGGGGCTTTCTCCTGGCACATTCCATTCTAAATTCCAATCTAGAACACGGCTTCCATTGAGGCTCTGTTGCCCTAGTAAGCAGATTTGCTAAGGGAGAACTGCTGCCACCTAGTGGCCGCTTCACACAACAGCAGCTTTAATCCCAGCGCTAATGGTCAGTGGATATTCCAAATCATTGCAGGCCTGTAAATGACACCTGCCCTGAAAACAAATCCTGGGGTCATATATCGACCAAAAATTTCAAAAGACGTCCATATTTCAAAACGACAGTTTCAAGAGGCATATTTCACGCACATTAGTGTTCTGCTTCTTTTGCTTTCTTTCTTTTTTGGTTAAAAACAACGGGAATGGAAAAAGGCAACCCTCAGAATGGGCGAAAACGTTCACAAATGAATCAATGGACAAAGGTTTAATCTCCAATATATATAAACAGCTCACGCAGCTTAATATTAATAAAACAAACAACCCTAATACAAATATGGGCAGAAGATCTAAATAGACGTTTCTTCAAAGAAGTCACAGAGACGGCCAAGACGCACATGAAAAGCTGCTCAACACCACTAATTATTAGAGAAATGCAAATCAAAACGACAATGAGGTATCACCTCACACCTGTTAGAATCGGCATCATCAGAAAATCTACAAACAACAAATTCTGGGGAGGGTGTGGACAAAAGGAACCCTCTTCCACTATTGGTGGGAAGGTAAATTGTTACAGTCACTATGGAGAAGGGTATGGAGTTTCCTTAAAGAAACTAGAAATAGAATTACCATAGGATCCAGCAATCCCACTTCTGGGCATATACCCAGAGACAACCATAAATCAAAAACACACATTCACCACAATGTTCATTGCAGCACTATTTACAATAGCCAGGTAATGGAAGCAACCTAAATGCCCACAGACAGACGAATGGATAAAGATGTGGTACATATATAAAATGGGATATGACTCAGCCATGAAAAGGAATGAAACTGGGTTGTTTGTAGAGAAGTCGGTGGATCTAGAGACTGTCATACAGAATGAAGTAAGTCAGAAAGAGCCAAACAAATATTCTGTATTAATGCATGTATGTGGAACCTAGATATATGGTACAGATGAACAGGTTTGCAGGGCAGAAATAGAGAAACAGAGGTAGAGAACAAACGTATGGACACCAAGTCGGGGAAGCCATGGGGTGTTGTGGTCAGATGAGTTGGGAGATAGGTATTGACCTGTATATATGTATATGAATAAAATAAATAATCAATAATAACATGCTGTATAGAAAAATAAATATAATTAAACTTCAAAATTTTTAGAAATAAAATTTAAAAATAAAACAGAAAAAAGTTCTTCCCTTCACACAGATGTATTTATATGAATGAATTATTTCCATGCTTATATCAATAAATACATAAAAGATGAATAAATTCTAACTTGAACCCAAAAAGAAAAAAAAACCTGAACCCAGCAGTTATACAGAGGAAAACCCTATGAGGGCACTTGCTCCAGCGGTAAACAATTCTGAAATTGGTCAGAGGTGGGGAATCATCTCCCATACAGCCAGCAGCCCGGCCCCCCCACTCAAGGAGCATCCTCATTGCAAAGCTGGGGGACCGTGCCGAGGCCTCTGTGAGTAAACGTGAGCAGAGCCCCAGGCCAGCTGTTGCTGAACTGTTCCCACCCTTCCCAGGTAAAACACCTGAATATGTACAAGGGCTTGAAAGCCTAGAGGAAGGGTCGTGGATCCACACCAGCGACAGCACGCAGGCCAACTTGGTGCCTGAAGGCCAGCCAGGATGGTCCTGGCCCTGGGCGCTCTTCTGGAAGCTTTCCATTTCCCTACCTGAGATACCCCTCCTGTCCCGGCCCCCACTCCATTTTTTCCTTCCTCACCTAAGCCCGGAGAGAAATTCCAGGGAAGTTATGGGTGACACATCCTCTTCTTTACAAGTGGCAGCCTGGCAACTCCTGCAGAAATTCCAGCAGAGCCCCACTCACACCGGGCCACCAACAAAGCCATGGACCCTCACACCCGCCCACCAGCACAGCCCCGAGACTGCTGACGGGGCAGAGAATATGGAGTCAGGCACAGCTGCAGGGGCTATTGCTGCCTGCAGTGCTGTTTCTATTGACCTCAACCCAGGCACACCTGGGGAGGGCTTGCCGGCAGGGTCAGGCTGCCCAGGTCAGCTAATCCTCAGCCCTCAGGGAATCACATTGCAGAAAATGGACCTCGCTAAAACAGAATATTAGCCAAGGAAAAAAAGGACACAATGCCATTTGCAGCCCCGTAGATGAGTCTACAGGTAATCACGTGACTTGTAGTAAGTCAGAAAGTGAAAGACACATATCGTAGGATATCACTTATAGGTGTTACCTAAAAACGGATACCAGGGCAGATATTTCCACGGAGAAGGGCAATCACAGATTCATTAAACAAACTTATGGTTCACCAATGGAAAGGTGTGAGGATTGGATTCATTACGATATTGGTGTTAAGAGACATATACAAAAACAGGTGAAATATATAATCACCAAAGACCTACGGAATGCCAAGAGAAGACTACTCAACATTCTGTCATAACGTACATGGGAAAAGGGTCCCAGGAAGAACAGACATATGTATATGTGTAAAAGAACCACATCTTGCACACCTACAACAAGCCAAACGATGTAATCAAACTTGCTGTAATAAAAAATAAAAAATTAAATTAAAAACACGAACAAGAAGTACTGAGACAAACTTGAGGGTCTTTCTCCTGGCACATTCCATTCTAAATTCCAATCTAGAACACGGCTTCCATTGAGGTTCTGTTGCCCTAGTAAGCAGATTTGCTAAGGGAGAACTGCTGCCACCTTGTGGCCGCTTCACACAACAGCAGCTTTAATCCCAGCGCTAATGGTCAGTGGATATTCCAAATCATTGCAGGCCTGTAAATGACACCTGCCCTGAAAACAAATCCTGGGGTCATATATCGACCAAAAAGTTCAAAAGACGTCCATATTTCAAAACGACAGTTTCAAGAGGAATATTTCACGAACATTAGTGTTCTGCTTCTTTTGCTTTCTTTCTTTTTTGGTTAAAAACAACGGGAATGGAAAAAGGCAACCCTCAGAATGGGCAAAAACGTTCACAAATGAATCAATGGACAAAGGTTTAATCTCCAATATATATAAACAGCTCACGCAGCTTAATATTAATAAAACAAACAACCCTAATACAAATATGGGCAGAAGATCTAAATAGACGTTTCTTCAAAGAAGTCACAGAGACGGCCAAGACGCACATGAAAAGCTGCTCAACACCACTAATTATTAGAGAAATGCAAATCAAAACGACAATAAGGTATCACCTCACACCTGTTAGAATCGGCATCATCAGAAAATCTACAAACAACAAATTCTGGGGAGGGTGTGGACAAAAGGAACCCTCTTCCACTATTGGTGGGAAGGTAAATTGTTACAGTCACTATGGAGAAGAGTATGGAGTTTCCTTAAAGAAACTAGAAATAGAATTACCATACGATCCAGCAATCCCACTTCTGGGCATATACCCAGAGACAACCATAAATCAAAAACACACATTCACCACAATGTTCATTGCAGCACTATTTACAATAGCCAGGTAATGGAAGAACCTAAATGCCCACAGACAGACGAATGGATAAAGATGTGGTACATATATAAAATGGGATATGACTCAGCCATGAAAAGGAATGAAACTGGGTTGTTTGTAGAGAAGTCGGTGGATCTAGAGACTGTCATACAGAATGAAGTAAGTCAGAAAGAGCAAAACAAATATTCTGTATTAATGCATGTATGTGGAACCTAGATATATGGTACAGATGAACAGGTTTGCAGGGCAGAAATAGAGAAACAGAGGTAGAGAACAAACGTATGGACACCAAGTCGGGGAAGCCATGGGGTGTTGTGGTCAGATGAGTTGGGAGATAGGTATTGACCTGTATATATGTATATGAATAAAATAAATAATCAATAATAACCTGCTGTATAGAAAAATAAATATAATTAAACTTCAAAATTTTTAGAAATAAAATTTAAAAATAAAACAGAAAAAAGTTCTTCCCTTCACACAGATGTATTTATATGAATGAATTATTTCCATGCTTATATCAATAAATACATAAAAGATGAATAAATTCTAACTTGAACCCAAAAAGAAAAAAAAAACCTGAACCCAGCAGTTATACAGAGGAAAACCCTATGAGGGCACTTGCTCCAGCGGTAAACAATTCTGAAATTGGTCAGAGGTGGGGAATCATCTCCCATACAGCCAGCAGCCCGGCCCCCCCACTCAAGGAGCATCCTCATTGCAAAGCTGGGGGACCGTGCCGAGGCCTCTGGGAGTAAACGTGAGCTGAGCCCCAGGCCAGCTGTTGCTGAACTGTTCCCACCCTTCCCAGGTAAAACACCTGAATATGTGCAAGGGCTTGAAAGCCTAGAGGAAGGGTCGTGGATCCACACCAGCGACAGCACGCAGGCCAACTTGGTGCCTGAAGGCCAGCCAGGATGGTCCTGGCCCCGGGCGCTCTTCTGGAAGCTTTCCATTTCCCTGCCTGAGATACCCCTCCTGTCCCGGCCTCCACTCCTTTTTTTCCTTCCTCACCTAAGCCCGGAGAGAAATTCCAGGGAAGTTATGGGTGACACATCCTCTTCTTTACAAGTGGCAGCCTGGCAACTCCTGCAGAAAGTCCAGCAGAGCCCCAGTCACACCGGGCCACCAACAAAGCCATGGACCCTCACACCCTCCCACCAGCACAGCCCCGAGACTGCTGACGGGGCAGAGAATATGGAGTCAGGCACAGCTGCAGGGGCTATTGCTGCCTGGAGTGCTGTTTCTATTGACCTCAACCCAGGCACACCTGGGGAGGGCTTGCCGGCAGGGTCAGGCTGCCCAGGTCAGCTAATCCTCAGCCCTCAGGGAATCACATTGCAGAAAATGGACCTCGCTAAGACAGAATATTAGCCAAGGAAAAAAGGACACAATGCCATTTGCAGCCCCGTAGATGAGTCTACAGGTAATCACGTGACTTGTAGTAAGTCAGAAAGTAAAAGACACATATCGTAGGATATCACTTATAGGTGTTACCTAAAAACGGATACCAGGGCAGATATTTCCACGGAGAAGGGCAATAACAGATTCATTAAACAAACTTATGGTTCACCAATGGAAAGGTGTGAGGATTGGATTCATTACGATATTGGGGTTAAGAGACATATACAAACACAGGTGAAATATATAATCACCAAAGATCTACGGAATGCCAAGAGAAGACTACTCAACATTCTATCATAACGTACATGGGAAAAGGGTCCCAGGAAGAACAGACATATGTATATGTGTAAAAGAACCACATCTTGCACACCTACAACAAGCCAAATGATGTAATCAATCTTGCTGTAATAAAAAATTAAAAATTAAATTAAAAACACGAACAAGAAGTAGTGAGACAAACTTGAGAGGTTTCTCCTGGCACATTCCATTCTAAATTCCAATCTAGAACACGGCTTCCATTGAGGCTCTGTTGCCCTAGTAAGCAGATTTGCTAAGGGAGAACTGCTGCCACCTTGTGGCCGTTTCACACAACAGCAGCATTAATCCCAGCGCTAATGGTCAGTGGATATTCCAAATCATTGCAGGCCTGTAAATGACACCTGCCCTGAAAACAAATCCTGGGGTCATATATCGACCAAAAAGTTCAAAAGACGTCCATATTTCCAAACGACAGTTTCAAGAGGCATATTTCACGCACATTAGTGTTCTGCTTCTTTTGCTTTCTTTCTTTTTTGGTTAAAAAAAACGGGAATGGAAAAAGGCAACCCTCAGAATGGGCGAAAACGTTCACAAATGAATCAATGGACAAAGGTTTAATCTCCAATATATATAAACAGCTCACGCAGCTTAATATTAATAAAACAAACAACCCAATACAAATATGGGCAGAAGATCTAAATAGACGTTTCTTCAAAGAAGTCACAGAGACGGCCAAGACGCACATGAAAAGCTGCTCAACACCACTAATTATTAGAGAAATGCAAATCAAAACGACAATGAGGTATCACCTCACACCTGTTAGAATCGGCATCATCAGAAAATCTACAAACAACAAATTCTGGGGAGGGTGTGGACAAAAGGAACCCTCTTCCACTATTGGTGGGAAGGTAAATTGATACAGTCACTATGGAGAAGAGTATGGAGTTTCCTTAAAGAAACTAGAAATAGAATTACCATAGGATCCAGCAATCCCACTTCTGGGCATATACCCAGAGACAACCATAAATCAAAAACACACATTCACCACAATGTTCATTGCAGCACTATTTACAATAGCCAGGTAATGGAAGCAACCTAAATGCCCACAGACAGACGAATGGATAAAGATGTGGTACATATATAAAATGGGATATGACTCAGCCATGAAAAGGAATGAAACTGGGTTGTTTGTAGAGAAGTCGGTGGATCTAGAGACTGTCATACAGAATGAAGTAAGTCAGAAAGAGCAAAACAAATATTCTGTATTAATGCATGTATGTGGAACCTAGATATATGGTACAGATGAACAGGTTTGCAGGGCAGAAATAGAGAAACAGAGGTAGAGAACAAACGTATGGACACCAAGTCGGGGAAGCCATGGGGTGTTGTGGTCAGATGAGTTGGGAGATAGGTATTGACCTGTATATATGTATATGAATAAAATAAATAATCAATAATAACCTGCTGTATAGAAAAATAAATATAATTAAACTTCAAAATTTTTAGAAATAAAATTTAAAAATAAAACAGAAAAAAGTTCTTCCCTTCACACAGATGTATTTATATGAATGAATTATTTCCATGCTTATATCAATAAATACATAAAAGATGAATAAATTCTAACTTGAACCCAAAAAGAAAAAAAAACCTGAACCCAGCAGTTATACAGAGGAAAACCCTATGAGGGCACTTGCTCCAGCGGTAAACAATTCTGAAATTGGTCAGAGGTGGGGAATCATCTCCCATACAGCCAGCAGCCCGGCCCCCCCACTCAAGGAGCATCCTCATTGCAAAGCTGGGGGACCGTGCCGAGGCCTCTGTGAGTAAACGTGAGCAGAGCCCCAGGCCAGCTGTTGCTGAACTGTTCCCACCCTTCCCAGGTAAAACACCTGAATATGTACAAGGGCTTGAAAGCCTAGAGGAAGGGTCGTGGATCCACACCAGCGACAGCACGCAGGCCAACTTGGTGCCTGAAGGCCAGCCAGGATGGTCCTGGCCCCGGGCGCTCTTCTGGAAGCTTTCCATTTCCCTGCCTGAGATACCCCTCCTGTCCCGGCCCCCACTCCTTTTTTTCCTTTCTCACCTAAGCCCGGAGAGAAATTCCAGCGGAAGTTATGGGTGACACTTCCTCTTCTTTACAAGTGGCAGCCTGGCAACTCCTGCAGAAAGTCCAGCAGAGCCCCACTCACACCGGGCCACCAACAAAGCCGTGGACCCTCACACCCTCCCACCAGCACAGCCCCGAGACTGCTGACGGGGCAGAGAATATGGAGTCAGGCACAGCTGCAGGGGCTATTGCTGCCTGGAGTGCTGTTTCTATTGACCTCAACCCAGGCACACCTGGGGAGGGCTTGCCGGCAGGGTCAGGCTGCCCAGGTCAGCTAATCCTCAGCCCTCAGGGAATCACATTGCAGAAAATGGACCTCGCTAAGACAGAATATTAGCCAAGGAAAAAAAGGACACAATGCCATTTGCAGCCCCGTAGATGAGTCTACAGGTAATCACGGGACTTGTAGTAAGTCAGAAAGTGAAAGACACATATCGTAGGATATCACTTATAGGTGTTACCTAAAAACGGATACCAGGGCAGATATTTCCACGGAGAAGGGCAATCACAGATTCATTAAACAAACTTATGGTTCACCAATGGAAAGGTGTGAGGATTGGATTCATTACGATATTGGTGTTAAGAGACATATACAAACACAGGTGAAATATATAATCACCAAAGACCTACGGAATGCCAAGAGAAGACTACTCAACATTCTGTCATAACGTACATGGGAAAAGGGTCCCAGGAAGAACAGACATATGTATATGTGTAAAAGAACCACATCTTGCACACCTACAACAAGCCAAACGATGTAATCAAACTTGCTGTAATAAAAAATTAAAAATTAACTTAAAAACACGAACAAGAAGTAGTGAGACAAACTTGAGGGGCTTTCTCCTGGCACATTCCATTCTAAATTCCAATCTAGAACACGGTTTCCATTGAGGCTCTGTTGCCCTAGTAAGCAGATTTGCTAAGGGAGAACTGCTGCCACCTTGTGGCCGCTTCACACAACAGCAGCTTTAATCCCAGCGCTAATGGTCAGTGGATATTCCAAATCATTGCAGGCCTGTAAATGACACCTGCCCTGAAAACAAATCCTGGGGTCATATATCGACCAAAAAGTTCAAAAGACGTCCATATTTCAAAACGACAGTTTCAAGAGGAATATTTCACGCACATTAGTGTTCTGCTTCTTTTGCTTTCTTTCTTTTTTGGTTAAAAACAACGGGAATGGAAAAAGGCAACCCTCAGAATGGGCGAAAACGTTCGCAAATGAATCAATGGACAAAGGTTTAATCTCCAATATATATAAACAGCTCACGCAGCTTAATATTAATAAAACAAACAACCCTAATACAAATATGGGCAGAAGATCTAAATAGACGTTTCTTCAAAGAAGTCACAGAGACGGCCAAGACGCACATGAAAAGCTGCTCAACACCACTAATTATTAGAGAAATGCAAATCAAAACGACAATGAGGTATCACCTCACACCTGTTAGAATCGGCATCATCAGAAAATCTACAAACAACAAATTCTGGGGAGGGTGTGGACAAAAGGAATCCTCTTCCACTATTGGTGGGAAGGTAAATTGTTACAGTCACTATGGAGAAGAGTATGGAGTTTCCTTAAAGAAACTAGAAATAGAATTACCATAGGATCCAGCAATCCCACTTCTGGGCATATACCCAGAGACAACCATAAATCAAAAACACACATTCACCACAATGTTCATTGCAGCACTATTTACAATAGCCAGGTAATGGAAGCAACCTAAATGCCCACAGACAGACGAATGGATAAAGATGTGGTACATATATAAAATGGGATATGACTCAGCCATGAAAAGGAATGAAATTGGGTTGTTTGTAGAGAAGTCGGTGGATCTAGAGACTGTCATACAGAATGAAGTAAGTCAGAAAGAGCAAAACAAATATTCTGTATTAATGCATGTATGTGGAACCTAGATATATGGTACAGATGAACAGGTTTGCAGGGCAGAAATAGAGAAACAGAGGTAGAGAACAAACGTATGGACAACAAGTCGGGGAAGCCATGGGGTGTTGTGGTCAGATGAGTTGGGAGATAGGTATTGACCTGTATATATGTATATGAATAAAATAAATAATCAATAATAACCTGCTGTATAGAAAAATAAATATAATTAAACTTCAAAATTTTTAGAAATAAAATTTAAAAATAAAACAGAAAAAAGTTCTTCCCTTCACACAGATGTATTTATATGAATGAATTATTTCCATGCTTATATCAATAAATACATAAAAGATGAATAAATTCTAACTTGAACCCAAAAAGAAAAAAAAAAACCTGAACCCAGCAGTTATACAGAGGAAAACCCTATGAGGGCACTTGCTCCAGCGGTAAACAATTCTGAAATTGGTCAGAGGTGGGGAATCATCTCCCATACAGCCAGCAGCCCGGCCCCCCCACTCAAGGAGCATCCTCATTGCAAAGCTGGGGGACCGTGCCGAGGCCTCTGTGAGTAAACGTGAGCAGAGCCACAGGCCAGCTGTTGCTGAACTGTTCCCACCCTTCCCAGGTAAAACACCTGAATATGTACAAGGGCTTGAAAGCCTAGAGGAAGGGTCGTGGATCCACACCAGCGACAGCACGCAGGCCAACTTGGTGCCTGAAGGCCAGCCAGTATGGTCCTGGCCCCGGGCGCTCTTCTGGAAGCTTTCCATTTCCCTGCCTGAGATACCCCTCCTGTCCCGGCCCCCACTCCTTTTTTTCCTTCCTCACCTAAGCCCGGAGAGAAATTCCAGCGGAAGTTATGGGTGACACATCCTCTTCTTTACAAGTGGCAGCCTGGCAACTCCTGCAGAAAGTCCAGCAGAGCCCCACTCACACCGGGCCACCAAAAAAGCCGTGGACCCTCACACCCTCCCACCAGCACAGCACCGAGACTGCTGACGGGGCAGAGAATATGGAGTCAGGCACAGCTGCAGGGGCTATTGTTACCTGGAGTGCTGTTTCTATTGACCTCGACCCAGGCACACCTGGGGAGGGCTTGCCGGCAGGGTCAGGCTGCCCAGGTCAGCTAATCCTCAGCCCTCAGGGAATCACATTGCAGAAAATGGACCTCGCTAAGACAGAATATTAGCCAAGGAAAAAAAGGACACAATGCCATTTGCAGCCCCGTAGATGAGTCTACAGGTAATCATGTGACTTGTAGTAAGTCAGAAAGTGAAAGACACATATCGTAGGATATCACTTATAGGTGTTACCTAAAAACGGATACCAGGGAAGATATTTCCACGGAGAAGGGCAATCACAGATTCATTAAACAAACTTATGGTTCACCAATGGAAAGGAGTGAGGATTCGATTCATTACGATATTGGGGTTAAGAGACATATACAAACACAGGTGAAATATATAATCACCAAAGACCTACGGAATGCCAAGAGAAGACTACTCAACATTCTGTCATAACGTACATGGGAAAAGGGTCCCAGGAAGAACAGACATATGTATATGTGTAAGAGAACCACATCTTGCACACCTACCACAAGCCAAACGTTGTAATCAAACTTGCTGTAATAAAAAATTAAAAATTAAATTAAAAACACGAACAAGAAGTAGTGAGACAAACTTGAGGGGCTTTCTCCTGGCACATTCCATTCTAAATTCCAATCTAGAACATGGCTTCCATTGAGGCTCTGTTGCCCTGGTAACCAGATTTGCTAAGGGAGAACTGCTGCCACCTTGTGGCCGTTTCACACAACATCAGCTTTAATCCCAGCGCTAATGGTCAGTGGATATTCCAAATCATTGCTGGCCTGTAAATGACACCTGCCCTGAAAACAAATCCTGGGGTCATATATCGACCAAAAAGTTCAAAAGACGTCCATATTTCAAAACGACAGTTTCAAGAGGCATATTTCACGCACATTAGTGTTCTGCTTCTTTTGCTTTCTTTCTTTTTTGGTTAAAAAAAAAAACGGGAATGGAAAAAGGCAACCCTCAGAATGGGCCAAAACGTTCGCAAACGAATCAATGGACAATGGTTTAATCTCCAACATATATAAACTGCTCACGCAGCTTAATATTAATAAAACAAACAACCCAATACAAAAATGGGCAGAAGATCTAAATAGACGTTTCTTCAAAGAAGTCACAGAGACGGCCAAGACGCACATGAAAATCTGCTCAACACCACTAATTATTAGAGAAATGCAAATCACAACGACAATGAGGTATCACCTCACACCTGTTAGAATCGGCATCATCAGAAAATCTACAAACAACAAATTCTGGGGAGGGTGTGGACAAAAGGAACCCTCTTCCACTATTAGTGGGAAGGTAAATTGATACAGTCACTATGGAGAAGAGTATGGAGTTTCCTTAAAGAAACTAGAAATAGAATTACCATAGGATCCAGCAATCCCACTTCTGGGCATATACCCAGAGAAAAGCATAAATCAAAAACACACATTCACCACAATGTTCATTGCAGCACTATTTACAATAGCCAGGTAATGGAAGCAACCTAAATGCCCACAGACAGACGAATGGATAAAGATGTGGTACATATATAAAATGGAATATGACTCAGCCATGAAAAGGAATGAAACTGGGTTGTTTGTAGAGAAGTCGGTGGATCTAGAGACTGTCATACAGAATGAAGTAAGTCAGAAAGAGCCAAACAAATATTCTGTATTAATGCATGTATGTGGAACCTAGATATATGGTACAGATGAACAGGTTTGCAGGGCAGAAATAGAGAAACAGAGGTCGAGAACAAACGTATGGACACCAAGTGGGGGAAGCCATGGGGTGTTGGTGGTCAGATGAGTTGGGAGATAGGTATTGACCTGTATATATGTATATGAATAAAATAGATAACTAATAATAACCTGCTGTATAGAAAAATAAATATAATTAAACTTCAAAATTTTAGAAATGAAATTTAAAAATAAAACAGAAAAAAGTTCTTCCCTTCACACAGATGTATTTCTATGAATGAATTATTTCCATGCTTATATCAGTAAATACATAAAAGATGAATGAATTCTAACTTCAACCAAAAAAGAAAACAAAAAACCTGAACCCAGCAGTTATACAGAGGAAAACCCTATCAGGGCACTTGCTCCAGCGGTAAACAATTCTGAAATTGGTCAGAGGTGGGGAATCATCTCCCATACAGCCAGCAGCCCGGCCCCTCCACGCAAGGAGCGTCCTCATTGCAAAGCTGGGGGACCGTGCCGGGGCCTCTGTGAGTAAACGTGAGCAGAGCCCCAGGCCAGCTGTTGCTGAACTGTTCCCACGCTTCCCAGGTAAAACACCTGAATATGTACAAGGGCTTGAAAGCCTAGAGGAAGGGTCGTGGAGCCACACCAGCGACAGCACGCAGGCCAACTTGGTGCCTGCAGGCCAGCCAGGATGGTCCTGGCCCCGGGCACTCTTCTAGAAGCTTTCCATTTCCCTGCCTGATATACCCCTCCTGTCCCGGCCATCATTCCTTCTTTTCCTTCCTCACCTCAGCCCGGAGAGAAATTCCAGCGGAAGTTATGGGTGACACATCCTCTTCTTTACAAGTGGCAGCCTGGCAACCCCTGCAGAAAGTCCAGCAGAGCCCCACTCACACCGGGCCACCAACAAAGCCGTGGACCCTCACACCCTCCCACCAGCACAGCCCCGAGACTGCTGACGGGGCAGAGAATATGGAGTCAGGCACAGCTGCAGGGGCTATTGCTGCCTGGAGTGCTGTTTCTATTGACCTCAACCCAGGCACACCTGGCGAGGGCTTGCCGGCAGGGTCAGGCTGCCCAGGTCAGCTAATCCTCAGCCCTCAGGGAATCACATTGCAGAAAATGGACCTCGCTAAGACAGAATATTAGCCAAGGAAAAAACGGACACAATGCCATTTGCAGCCCCGTAGATGAGTCTACAGGTAATCACGTGACTTGTAGTAAGTCAGAAAATGAAAGACACATATCGTAGGATATCACTTACAGGTGTTACCTAAAAACGGATACCAGGGCAGATATTTCCACGGAGAAGGGCAATCACAGATTCATTAAACAAACTTATGGTTCACCAATGGAAAGGTGTGAGGATTGGATTCATTACGATATTGGTGTTAAGAGACATATACAAACACAGGTGAAATATATAATCACCAAAAACCTACGGAATGCCAAGAGAAGACTACTCAACATTCTGTCATAACGTACATGGGAAAAGGGTCCCAGGAAGAACAGACATATGTATATGTGTAAAAGAACCACATCTTGCACACCTACAACAAGCCAAACGATGTAATCAAACTTGCTGTAATAAAATATTAAAAATTAAATTAAAAACACGAACAAGAAGTAGTGAGACAAACTTGAGGTGCTTTCTCCTGGCACATTCCATTCTAAATTCCAATCTAGAACACGGCTTCCATTGAGGCTCTGTTGCCCTAGTAAGCAGATTTGCTAAGGGAGAACTGCTGCCACCTTGTGGCCGCTTCACACAACAGCAGCTTTAATCCCAGTGCTAATGGTCAGTGGATATTCCAAATCATTGCAGGCCTGTAAATGACACCTGCCCTGAAAACAAATCCTGGGGTCATATATCGACCAAAAATTTCAAAAGACGTCCATATTTCAAAACGACAGTTTCAAGAGGCATATTTCACACACATTAGTGTTCTGCTTCTTTTGCTTTCTTTCTTTTTGGTTAAAAAAAACGGGAATGGAAAAAGGCATCCCTCAGAATGGGCGAAAACGTTCGCAAATGAATCAATGGACAAAGGTTTAATCTCCAATATATATAAACAGCTCACCCAGCTTAATATTAATAAAACAAACAACCCTAATACAAATATGGGCAGAAGATCTAAATAGACGTTTCTTCAAAGAAGTCACAGAGACGGCCAAGACGCACATGAAAAGCTGCTCAACACCACTAATTATTAGAGAAATGCAAATCAAAACGACAATGAGGTATCACCTCACACCTGTTAGAATCGGCATCATCAGAAAATCTACAAACAACAAATTCTGGGGAGGGTGTGGACAAAAGGAACCCTCTTCCACTATTGGTGGGAAGGTAAATTGATACAGTCACTATGGAGAACAGTATGGAGTTTCCTTAAAGAAACTAGAAATAGAATTACCATAGGATCCAGCAATCCCACTTCTGGGCATATACCCAGAGACAACCATAAATCAAAAACACACATTCACCACAATGTTCATTGCAGCACTATTTACAATAGCCAGGTAATGGAAGCAACCTAAATGCCCACAGACAGACAAAGGATAAAGATATGGTACATATATAAAATGGAATATGACTCAGCCATGATAAGGAATGAAACTGGGTTGTTTGTAGAGAAGTCGGTGGATCTAGAGACTGTCATACAGAATGAAGTACGTCAGAAAGAGCAAAACAAATATTCTGTATTAATGCATGTATGTGGAACCTACATATATGGTACAGATGAACAGGTTTGCAGGACAGAAATAGAGAAACAGAGGTAGAGAAAAAACGTATGGACACCAAGTCGGGGAAGCCATGGGGTGTTGTGGTCAGATGAGTTGGGAGATAGGTATTGACCTGTATATATGTATATGAATAAAATAAATAATCAATAATAACCTGCTGTATAGAAAAATAAATATAAATAAACTTCAAAATTTTTAGAAATAAAATTTAAAAATAAAACAGAAAAAAGTTCTTCCCTTCACACAGATGTATTTATATGAATGAATTATTTCCATGCTTATATCAATAAATACATAAAAGATGAATAAATTCTAACTTGAACCCAAAAAGAAAAAAAAAACCTGAACCGAGCAGTTCTACAGAGGAAAACCCTATGAGGGCACTTGCTCCAGCGGTAAACAATTCTGAAATTGGTCAGAGGTGGGGAATCATCTCCCATACAGCCAGCAGCCCGGCCCCCACACGCAACGAGCGTCCACATTGCAAAGCTGGGGGACCGTGCAGAGGCCTCTGTCAGTAAACGTGAGCTGAGCCCCAGGCCAGCTGTTGCTGAACTGTTCCCACCCTTCCCAGGTAAAACACCTGAATATGTACAAGGGCTTGAAAGCCTAGAGGAAGGGTCGTGGAGCCACACCAGCGACAGCACGCAGGCCAACTTGGTGCCTGCAGGCCAGCCAGGATGGTCCTGGCCCCGGGCGCTCTTCTGGAAGCTTTCCATTTCCCTGCCTGAGATACCCCTCCTGTCCCGGCCCCCACTCCTTTTTTTCCTTCCTCACCTCAACCCGGAGAGAAATTCCAGCGGAAGTTATGGGTGACACATCCTCTTCTTTACAAGTGGCAGCCTGGCAACTCCTGCAGAAAGTCCAGCAGAGCCCCACTCACACCGGGCCACCAACAAAGCTGTGGACCCTCACACCCTCCCACCAGCACAGCCCCGAGACTGCTGACGGGGCAGAGAATATGGAGTCAGGCACAGCTGCAGGGGCTATTGCTGCCTGGAGTGCTGTTTCTATTGACCTCAACCCAGGCACACCTGGGGAGGGCTTGCCGGCAGGGTCAGGCTGCCCAGGTCAGCTAATCCTCAGCCCTCAGGGAATCACATTGCAGAAAATGGACCTCGCTAAGACAGAATATTAGCCAAGGAAAAAAGGACACAATGCCATTTGCAGCCCCGTAGATGAGTCTACAGGTAATCACGTGACTTGTAGTAAGTCAGAAAGTGAAAGACACATATCGTAGGATATCACTTATAGGTGTTACCTAAAAACGGATACCAGGGCAGATATTTCCACGGAGAAGGGCAATAACAGATTCATTAAACAAACTTATGGTTCACCAATGGAAAGGTGTGAGGATTGGATTCATTACGATATTGGGGTTAAGAGACATATACAAACACAGGTGAAATATATAATCACCAAAGATCTACGGAATGCCAAGAGAAGACTACTCAACATTCTATCATAATGTACATGGGAAAAGGGTCCCAGGAAGAACAGACATATGTATATGTGTAAAAGAACCACATCTTGCACACCTACAACAAGCCAAATGATGTAATCAATATTGCTGTAATAAAAAATTAAAAATTAAATTAAAAACACGAACAAGAAGTAGTGAGACAAACTTGAGAGGCTTTCTCCTGGCACATTCCATTCTAAATTCCAATCTAGAACACGGCTTCCATTGAGGCTCTGTTGCCCTAGTAAGCAGATTTGCTAAGGGAGAACTGCTGCCACCTTGTGGCCGTTTCACACAACAGCAGCTTTAATCCCAGCGCTAATGGTCAGTGGATATTCCAAATCATTGCAGGCCTGTAAATGACACCTGCCCTGAAAACAAATCCTGGGGTCATATATCGACCAAAAAGTTCAAAAGACGTCCATATTTCCAAACGACAGTTTCAAGAGGCATATTTCACGCACATTAGTGTTCTGCTTCTTTTGCTTTCTTTCTTTTTTGGTTAAAAAAAACGGGAATGGAAAAAGGCAACCCTCAGAATGGGCGAAAACGTTCGCAAACGAATCAATGGACAAAGGTTTAATCTCCAATATATATAAACAGCTCACGCAGCTTAATATTAATAAAACAAACAAACCAATACAAATATGGGCAGAAGATCTAAATAGACGTTTCTTCAAAGAAGTCACAGAGACGGCCAAGACGCACATGAAAAGCTGCTCAACACCACTAATTATTAGAGAAATGCAAATCAAAACGACAATGAGGTATCACCTCACACCTGTTAGAATCGGCATCATCAGAAAATCTACAAACAACAAATTCTGGGGAGGGTGTGGACAAAAGGAACCCTCTTCCACTATTGGTGGGAAGGTAAATTGATACAGTCACTATGGAGAAGAGTATGGAGTTTCCTTAAAGAAACTAGAAATAGAATTACCATAGGATCCAGCAATCCCACTTCTGGGCATATACCCAGAGACAACCATAAATCAAAAACACACATTCACCACAATGTTCATTGCAGCACTATTTACAATAGCCAGGTAATGGAAGCAACCTAAATGCCCACAGACAGACGAATGGATAAAGATGTGGTACATATATAAAATGGGATATGACTCAGCCATGAAAAGGAATGAAACTGGGTTGTTTGTAGAGAAGTCGGTGGATCTAGAGACTGTCATACAGAATGAAGTAAGTCAGAAAGAGCCAAACAAATATTCTGTATTAATGCATGTATGTGGAACCTAGATATATGGTACAGATGAACAGGTTTGCAGGGCAGAAATAGAGAAACAGAGGTAGAGAACAAACGTATGGACACCAAGTCGGGGAAGCCATGGGGTGTTGTGGTCAGATGAGTTGGGAGATAGGTATTGACCTGTATATATGTATATGAATAAAATAAATAATCAATAATAACCTGCTGTATAGAAAAATAAATATAATTAAACTTCAAAATTTTTAGAAATAAAATTTAAAAATAAAACAGAAAAAAGTTCTTCCCTTCACACAGATGTATTTATATGAATGAATTATTTCCATGCTTATATCAATAAATACATAAAAGATGAATAAATTCTAACTTGAACCCAAAAAGAAAAAAAAAACCTGAACCCAGCAGTTATACAGAGGAAAACCCTATGAGGGCACTTGCTCCAGCGGTAAACAATTCTGAAATTGGTCAGAGGTGGGGAATCATCTCCCATACAGCCAGCAGCCCGGCCCCCCCACTCAAGGAGCATCCTCATTGCAAAGCTGGGGGACCGTGCCGAGGCCTCTGTGAGTAAACGTGAGCAGAGCCCCAGGCCAGCTGTTGCTGAACTGTTCCCACCCTTCCCAGGTAAAACACCTGAATATGTACAAGGGCTTGAAAGCCTAGAGGAAGGGTCGTGGATCCACACCAGCGACAGCACGCAGGCCAACTTGGTGCCTGCAGGCCAGCCAGGATGGTCCTGGCCCCGGGCGCTCTTCTGGAAGCTTTCCATTTCCCTGCCTGAGATACCCCTCCTGTCCCGGCCCCCACTCCTTTTTTTCCTTCCTCACCTAAGCCCGGAGAGAAATTCCAGTGGAAGTTATGGGTGACACATCCTCTTCTTTACAAGTGGCAGCCTGGCAACTCCTGCAGAAAGTCCAGCAGAGCCCCACTCACACCGGGCCACCAACAAAGCCGTGGACCCTCACACCCTCCCACCAGCACAGCCCCGAGACTGCTGACGGGGCAGAGAATATGGAGTCAGGCACAGCTGCAGGGGCTATTGCTGCCTGGAGTGCTGTTTCTATTGACCTCAACCCAGGCACACCTGGGGAGGGCTTGCCGGCAGGGTCAGGCTGCCCAGGTCAGCTAATCCTCAGCCCTCAGGGAATCACATTGCAGAAAATGGACCTCGCTAAGACAGAATATTAGCCAAGGAAAAAAAGGACACAATGCCATTTGCAGCCCCGTAGATGAGTCTACAGGTAAGCACGGGACTTGTAGTAAGTCAGAAAGTGAAAGACACATATCGTAGGATATCTCTTATAGGTGTTACCTAAAAACGGATACCAGGGCAGATATTTCCACGGAGAAGGGCAATCACAGATTCATTAAACAAACTTATGGTTCACCAATGGAAAGGTGTGAGGATTGGATTCATTACGATATTGGTGTTAAGAGACATATACAAACACAGGTGAAATATATAATCACCAAAGACCTACGGAATGCCAAGAGAAGACTACTCAACATTCTGTCATAACGTACATGGGAAAAGGGTCCCAGGAAGAACAGACATATGTATATGTGTAAAAGAACCACATCTTGCACACCTACAACAAGCCAAACGATGTAATCAAACTTGCTGTATTAAAAAATTAAAAATTAAATTAAAAACACGAACAAGAAGTACTGAGACAAACTTGAGGGGCTTTCTCCTGGCACATTCCATTCTAAATTCCAATCTAGAACACGGCTTCCATTGAGGCTCTGTTGCCCTAGTAAGCAGATTTGCTAAGGGAGAACTGCTGCCACCTAGTGGCCGCTTCACACAACAGCAGCTTTAATCCCAGCGCTAATGGTCAGTGGATATTCCAAATCATTGCAGGCCTGTAAATGACACCTGCCCTGAAAACAAATCCTGGGGTCATATATCGACCAAAAATTTCAAAAGACGTCCATATTTCAAAACGACAGTTTCAAGAGGCATATTTCACGCACATTAGTGTTCTGCTTCTTTTGCTTTCTTTCTTTTTTGGTTAAAAACAACGGGAATGGAAAAAGGCAACCCTCAGAATGGGCGAAAACGTTCACAAATGAATCAATGGACAAAGGTTTAATCTCCAATATATATAAACAGCTCACGCAGCTTAATATTAATAAAACAAACAACCCTAATACAAATATGGGCAGAAGATCTAAATAGACGTTTCTTCAAAGAAGTCACAGAGACGGCCAAGACGCACATGAAAAGCTGCTCAACACCACTAATTATTAGAGAAATGCAAATCAAAACGACAATGAGGTATCACCTCACACCTGTTAGAATCGGCATCATCAGAAAATCTACAAACAACAAATTCTGGGGAGGGTGTGGACAAAAGGAACCCTCTTCCACTATTGGTGGGAAGGTAAATTGTTACAGTCACTATGGAGAAGAGTATGGAGTTTCCTTAAAGAAACTAGAAATAGAATTACCATAGGATCCAGCAATCCCACTTCTGGGCATATACCCAGAGACAACCATAAATCAAAAACACATATTCACCACAATGTTCATTGCAGCACTATTTACAATAGCCAGGTAATGGAAGCAACCTAAATGCCCACAGACAGACGAATGGATAAAGATGTGGTACATATATAAAATGGGATATGACTCAGCCATGAAAAGGAATGAAACTGGGTTGTTTGTAGAGAAGTCGGTGGATCTAGAGACTGTCATACAGAATGAAGTAAGTCAGAAAGAGCAAAACAAATATTCTGTATTAATGCATGTATGTGGAACCTAGATATATGGTACAGATGAACAGGTTTGCAGGGCAGAAATAGAGAAACAGAGGTAGAGAACAAACGTATGGACAACAAGTCGGGGAAGCCATGGGGTGTTGTGGTCAGATGAGTTGGGAGATAGGTATTGACCTGTATATATGTATATGAATAAAATAAATAATCAATAATAACCTGCTGTATAGAAAAATAAATATAATTAAACTTCAAAATTTTTAGAAATAAAATTTAAAAATAAAACAGAAAAAAGTTCTTCCCTTCACACAGATGTATTTATATGAATGAATTATTTCCATGCTTATATCAATAAATACATAAAAGATGAATAAATTCTAACTTGAACCCAAAAAGAAAAAAAAAAACCTGAACCCAGCAGTTATACAGAGGAAAACCCTATGAGGGCACTTGCTCCAGCGGTAAACAATTCTGAAATTGGTCAGAGGTGGGGAATCATCTCCCATACAGCCAGCAGCCCGGCCCCCCCACTCAAGGAGCATCCTCATTGCAAAGCTGGGGGACCGTGCCGAGGCCTCTGTGAGTAAACGTGAGCAGAGCCCCAGGCCAGCTGTTGCTGAACTGTTCCCACCCTTCCCAGGTAAAACACCTGAATATGTACAAGGGCTTGAAAGCCTAGAGGAAGGGTCGTGGATCCACACCAGCGACAGCACGCAGGCCAACTTGGTGCCTGAAGGCCAGCCAGTATGGTCCTGGCCCCGGGCGCTCTTCTGGAAGCTTTCCATTTCCCTGCCTGAGATACCCCTCCTGTCCCGGCCCCCACTCCTTTTTTTCCTTCCTCACCTAAGCCCGGAGAGAAATTCCAGCGGAAGTTATGGGTGACACATCCTCTTCTTTACAAGTGGCAGCCTGGCAACTCCTGCAGAAAGTCCAGCAGAGCCCCACTCACACCGGGCCACCAACAAAGCCGTGGACCCTCACACTCTCCCACCAGCACAGCCCCGAGACTGCTGACGGGGCAGAGAATATGGAGTCAGGCACAGCTGCAGGGGCTATTGCTGCCTGGAGTGCTGTTTCTATTGACCTCAACCCAGGCACACCTGGGGAGGGCTTGCCGGCAGGGTCAGGCTGCCCAGGTCAGCTAATCCTCAGCCCTCAGGGAATCACATTGCAGAAAATGGACCTCGCTAAGACAGAATATTAGCCAAGGAAAAAAAGGACACAATGCCATTTGCAGCCCCGTAGATGAGTCTACAGGTAAGCACGGGACTTGTAGTAAGTCAGAAAGTGAAAGACACATATCGTAGGATATCTCTTATAGGTGTTACCTAAAAACGGATACCAGGGCAGATATTTCCACGGAGAAGGGCAATCACAGATTCATTAAACAAACTTATGGTTCACCAATGGAAAGGTGTGAGGATTGGATTCATTACGATATTGGTGTTAAGAGACATATACAAACACAGGTGAAATATATAATCACCAAAGACCTACGGAATGCCAAGAGAAGACTACTCAACATTCTGTCATAACGTACATGGGAAAAGGGTCCCAGGAAGAACAGACATATGTATATGTGTAAAAGAACCACATCTTGCACACCTACAACAAGCCAAACGATGTAATCAAACTTGCTGTATTAAAAAATTAAAAATTAAATTAAAAACACGAACAAGAAGTACTGAGACAAACTTGAGGGGCTTTCTCCTGGCACATTCCATTCTAAATTCCAATCTAGAACACGGCTTCCATTGAGGCTCTGTTGCCCTAGTAAGCAGATTTGCTAAGGGAGAACTGCTGCCACCTAGTGGCCGCTTCACACAACAGCAGCTTTAATCCCAGCGCTAATGGTCAGTGGATATTCCAAATCATTGCAGGCCTGTAAATGACACCTGCCCTGAAAACAAATCCTGGGGTCATATATCGACCAAAAATTTCAAAAGACGTCCATATTTCAAAACGACAGTTTCAAGAGGCATATTTCACGCACATTAGTGTTCTGCTTCTTTTGCTTTCTTTCTTTTTTGGTTAAAAACAACGGGAATGGAAAAAGGCAACCCTCAGAATGGGCGAAAACGTTCACAAATGAATCAATGGACAAAGGTTTAATCTCCAATATATATAAACAGCTCACGCAGCTTAATATTAATAAAACAAACAACCCTAATACAAATATGGGCAGAAGATCTAAATAGACGTTTCTTCAAAGAAGTCACAGAGACGGCCAAGACGCACATGAAAAGCTGCTCAACACCACTAATTATTAGAGAAATGCAAATCAAAACGACAATGAGGTATCACCTCACACCTGTTAGAATCGGCATCATCAGAAAATCTACAAACAACAAATTCTGGGGAGGGTGTGGACAAAAGGAACCCTCTTCCACTATTGGTGGGAAGGTAAATTGTTACAGTCACTATGGAGAAGAGTATGGAGTTTCCTTAAAGAAACTAGAAATAGAATTACCATAGGATCCAGCAATCCCACTTCTGGGCATATACCCAGAGACAACCATAAATCAAAAACACATATTCACCACAATGTTCATTGCAGCACTATTTACAATAGCCAGGTAATGGAAGCAACCTAAATGCCCACAGACAGACGAATGGATAAAGATGTGGTACATATATAAAATGGGATATGACTCAGCCATGAAAAGGAATGAAACTGGGTTGTTTGTAGAGAAGTCGGTGGATCTAGAGACTGTCATACAGAATGAAGTAAGTCAGAAAGAGCAAAACAAATATTCTGTATTAATGCATGTATGTGGAACCTAGATATATGGTACAGATGAACAGGTTTGCAGGGCAGAAATAGAGAAACAGAGGTAGAGAACAAACGTATGGACAACAAGTCGGGGAAGCCATGGGGTGTTGTGGTCAGATGAGTTGGGAGATAGGTATTGACCTGTATATATGTATATGAATAAAATAAATAATCAATAATAACCTGCTGTATAGAAAAATAAATATAATTAAACTTCAAAATTTTTAGAAATAAAATTTAAAAATAAAACAGAAAAAAGTTCTTCCCTTCACACAGATGTATTTATATGAATGAATTATTTCCATGCTTATATCAATAAATACATAAAAGATGAATAAATTCTAACTTGAACCCAAAAAGAAAAAAAAAAACCTGAACCCAGCAGTTATACAGAGGAAAACCCTATGAGGGCACTTGCTCCAGCGGTAAACAATTCTGAAATTGGTCAGAGGTGGGGAATCATCTCCCATACAGCCAGCAGCCCGGCCCCCCCACTCAAGGAGCATCCTCATTGCAAAGCTGGGGGACCGTGCCGAGGCCTCTGTGAGTAAACGTGAGCAGAGCCCCAGGCCAGCTGTTGCTGAACTGTTCCCACCCTTCCCAGGTAAAACACCTGAATATGTACAAGGGCTTGAAAGCCTAGAGGAAGGGTCGTGGATCCACACCAGCGACAGCACGCAGGCCAACTTGGTGCCTGAAGGCCAGCCAGTATGGTCCTGGCCCCGGGCGCTCTTCTGGAAGCTTTCCATTTCCCTGCCTGAGATACCCCTCCTGTCCCGGCCCCCACTCCTTTTTTTCCTTCCTCACCTAAGCCCGGAGAGAAATTCCAGCGGAAGTTATGGGTGACACATCCTCTTCTTTACAAGTGGCAGCCTGGCAACTCCTGCAGAAAGTCCAGCAGAGCCCCACTCACACCGGGCCACCAACAAAGCCGTGGACCCTCACACTCTCCCACCAGCACAGCCCCGAGACTGCTGACGGGGCAGAGAATATGGAGTCAGGCACAGCTGCAGGGGCTATTGCTGCCTGGAGTGCTGTTTCTATTGACCTCAACCCAGGCACACCTGGGGAGGGCTTGCCGGCAGGGTCAGGCTGCCCAGGTCAGCTAATCCTCAGCCCTCAGGGAATCACATTGCAGAAAATGGACCTCGCTAAGACAGAATATTAGCCAAGGAAAAAAAGGACACAATGCCATTTGCAGCCCCGTAGATGAGTCTACAGGTAATCACGGGACTTGTAGTAAGTCAGAAAGTGAAAGACACATATCGTAGGATATCACTTATAGGTGTTACCTAAAAACGGATACCAGGGCAGATATTTCCACGGAGAAGGGCAATCACAGATTCATTAAACAAACTTATGGTTCACCAATGGAAAGGTGTGAGGATTGGATTCATTACGATATTGGTGTTAAGAGACATATACAAACACAGGTGAAATATATAATCACCAAAGACCTACGGAATGCCAAGAGAAGACTACTCAACATTCTGTCATAACGTACATGGGAAAAGGGTCCCAGGAAGAACAGACATATGTATATGTGTAAAAGAACCACATCTTGCACACCTACAACAAGCCAAACGATGTAATCAAACTTGCTGTATTAAAAAATTAAAAATTAAATTAAAAACACGAACAAGAAGTACTGAGACAAACTTGAGGGGCTTTCTCCTGGCACATTCCATTCTAAATTCCAATCTAGAACACGGCTTCCATTGAGGCTCTGTTGCCCTAGTAAGCAGATTTGCTAAGGGAGAACTGCTGCCACCTAGTGGCCGCTTCACACAACAGCAGCTTTAATCCCAGCGCTAATGGTCAGTGGATATTCCAAATCATTGCAGGCCTGTAAATGACACCTGCCCTGAAAACAAATCCTGGGGTCATATATCGACCAAAAATTTCAAAAGACGTCCATATTTCAAAACGACAGTTTCAAGAGGCATATTTCACGCACATTAGTGTTCTGCTTCTTTTGCTTTCTTTCTTTTTTGGTTAAAAACAACGGGAATGGAAAAAGGCAACCCTCAGAATGGGCGAAAACGTTCACAAATGAATCAATGGACAAAGGTTTAATCTCCAATATATATAAACAGCTCACGCAGCTTAATATTAATAAAACAAACAACCCTAATACAAATATGGGCAGAAGATCTAAATAGACGTTTCTTCAAAGAAGTCACAGAGACGGCCAAGACGCACATGAAAAGCTGCTCAACACCACTAATTATTAGAGAAATGCAAATCAAAACGACAATGAGGTATCACCTCACACCTGTTAGAATCGGCATCATCAGAAAATCTACAAACAACAAATTCTGGGGAGGGTGTGGACAAAAGGAACCCTCTTCCACTATTGGTGGGAAGGTAAATTGTTACAGTCACTATGGAGAAGGGTATGGAGTTTCCTTAAAGAAACTAGAAATAGAATTACCATAGGATCCAGCAATCCCACTTCTGGGCATATACCCAGAGACAACCATAAATCAAAAACACACATTCACCACAATGTTCATTGCAGCACTATTTACAATAGCCAGGTAATGGAAGCAACCTAAATGCCCACAGACAGACGAATGGATAAAGATGTGGTACATATATAAAATGGGATATGACTCAGCCATGAAAAGGAATGAAACTGGGTTGTTTGTAGAGAAGTCGGTGGATCTAGAGACTGTCATACAGAATGAAGTAAGTCAGAAAGAGCCAAACAAATATTCTGTATTAATGCATGTATGTGGAACCTAGATATATGGTACAGATGAACAGGTTTGCAGGGCAGAAATAGAGAAACAGAGGTAGAGAACAAACGTATGGACACCAAGTCGGGGAAGCCATGGGGTGTTGTGGTCAGATGAGTTGGGAGATAGGTATTGACCTGTATATATGTATATGAATAAAATAAATAATCAATAATAACATGCTGTATAGAAAAATAAATATAATTAAACTTCAAAATTTTTAGAAATAAAATTTAAAAATAAAACAGAAAAAAGTTCTTCCCTTCACACAGATGTATTTATATGAATGAATTATTTCCATGCTTATATCAATAAATACATAAAAGATGAATAAATTCTAACTTGAACCCAAAAAGAAAAAAAAACCTGAACCCAGCAGTTATACAGAGGAAAACCCTATGAGGGCACTTGCTCCAGCGGTAAACAATTCTGAAATTGGTCAGAGGTGGGGAATCATCTCCCATACAGCCAGCAGCCCGGCCCCCCCACTCAAGGAGCATCCTCATTGCAAAGCTGGGGGACCGTGCCGAGGCCTCTGTGAGTAAACGTGAGCAGAGCCCCAGGCCAGCTGTTGCTGAACTGTTCCCACCCTTCCCAGGTAAAACACCTGAATATGTACAAGGGCTTGAAAGCCTAGAGGAAGGGTCGTGGATCCACACCAGCGACAGCACGCAGGCCAACTTGGTTCCTGAAGGCCAGCCAGGATGGTCCTGGCCCCGGGCGCTCTTCTGGAAGCTTTCCATTTCCCTACCTGAGATACCCCTCCTGTCCCGGCCCCCACTCCATTTTTTCCTTCCTCACCTAAGCCCGGAGAGAAATTCCAGGGAAGTTATGGGTGACACATCCTCTTCTTTACAAGTGGCAGCCTGGCAACTCCTGCAGAAATTCCAGCAGAGCCCCACTCACACCGGGCCACCAACAAAGCCATGGACCCTCACACCCTCCCACCAGCACAGCCCCGAGACTGCTGACGGGGCAGAGAATATGGAGTCAGGCACAGCTGCAGGGGCTATTGCTGCCTGGAGTGCTGTTTCTATTGACCTCAACCCAGGCACACCTGGGGAGGGCTTGCCGGCAGGGTCAGGCTGCCCAGGTCAGCTAATCCTCAGCCCTCAGGGAATCACATTGCAGAAAATGGACCTCGCTAAAACAGAATATTAGCCAAGGAAAAAAAGGACACAATGCCATTTGCAGCCCCGTAGATGAGTCTACAGGTAATCACGTGACTTGTAGTAAGTCAGAAAGTGAAAGACACATATCGTAGGATATCACTTATAGGTGTTACCTAAAAACGGATACCAGGGCAGATATTTCCACGGAGAAGGGCAATCACAGATTCATTAAACAAACTTATGGTTCACCAATGGAAAGGTGTGAGGATTGGATTCATTACGATATTGGTGTTAAGAGACATATACAAAAACAGGTGAAATATATAATCACCAAAGACCTACGGAATGCCAAGAGAAGACTACTCAACATTCTGTCATAACGTACATGGGAAAAGGGTCCCAGGAAGAACAGACATATGTATATGTGTAAAAGAACCACATCTTGCACACCTACAACAAGCCAAACGATGTAATCAAACTTGCTGTAATAAAAAATAAAAAATTAAATTAAAAACACGAACAAGAAGTACTGAGACAAACTTGAGGGTCTTTCTCCTGGCACATTCCATTCTAAATTCCAATCTAGAACACGGCTTCCATTGAGGTTCTGTTGCCCTAGTAAGCAGATTTGCTAAGGGAGAACTGCTGCCACCTTGTGGCCGCTTCACACAACAGCAGCTGTAATCCCAGCGCTAATGGTCAGTGGATATTCCAAATCATTGCAGGCCTGTAAATGACACCTGCCCTGAAAACAAATCCTGGGGTCATATATCGACCAAAAAGTTCAAAAGACGTCCATATTTCAAAACGACAGTTTCAAGAGGAATATTTCACGAACATTAGTGTTCTGCTTCTTTTGCTTTCTTTCTTTTTTGGTTAAAAACAACGGGAATGGAAAAAGGCAACCCTCAGAATGGGCAAAAACGTTCACAAATGAATCAATCGACAAAGGTTTAATCTCCAATATATATAAACAGCTCACGCAGCTTAATATTAATAAAACAAACAACCCTAATACAAATATGGGCAGAAGATCTAAATAGACGTTTCTTCAAAGAAGTCACAGAGACGGCCAAGACGCACATGAAAAGCTGCTCAACACCACTAATTATTAGAGAAATGCAAATCAAAACGACAATAAGGTATCACCTCACACCTGTTAGAATCGGCATCATCAGAAAATCTACAAACAACAAATTCTGGGGAGGGTGTGGACAAAAGGAACCCTCTTCCACTATTGGTGGGAAGGTAAATTGTTACAGTCACTATGGAGAAGAGTATGGAGTTTCCTTAAAGAAACTAGAAATAGAATTACCATACGATCCAGCAATCCCACTTCTGGGCATATACCCAGAGACAACCATAAATCAAAAACACACATTCACCACAATGTTCATTGCAGCACTATTTACAATAGCCAGGTAATGGAAGAACCTAAATGCCCACAGACAGACGAATGGATAAAGATGTGGTACATATATAAAATGGGATATGACTCAGCCATGAAAAGGAATGAAACTGGGTTGTTTGTAGAGAAGTCGGTGGATCTAGAGACTGTCATACAGAATGAAGTAAGTCAGAAAGAGCAAAACAAATATTCTGTATTAATGCATGTATGTGGAACCTAGATATATGGTACAGATGAACAGGTTTGCAGGGCAGAAATAGAGAAATAGAGGTAGAGAACAAACGTATGGACACCAAGTCGGGGAAGCCATGGGGTGTTGTGGTCAGATGAGTTGGGAGATAGGTATTGACCTGTATATATGTATATGAATAAAATAAATAATCAATAATAACCTGCTGTATAGAAAAATAAATATAATTAAACTTCAAAATTTTTAGAAATAAAATTTAAAAATAAAACAGAAAAAAGTTCTTCCCTTCACACAGATGTATTTATATGAATGAATTATTTCCATGCTTATATCAATAAATACATAAAAGATGAATAAATTCTAACTTGAACCCAAAAAGAAAAAAAAAACCTGAACCCAGCAGTTATACAGAGGAAAACCCTATGAGGGCACTTGCTCCAGCGGTAAACAATTCTGAAATTGGTCAGAGGTGGGGAATCATCTCCCATACAGCCAGCAGCCCGGCCCCCCCACTCAAGGAGCATCCTCATTGCAAAGCTGGGGGACCGTGCCGAGGCCTCTGTGAGTAAACGTGAGCAGAGCCCCAGGCCAGCTGTTGCTGAACTGTTCCCACCCTTCCCAGGTAAAACACCTGAATATGTACAAGGGCTTGAAAGCCTAGAGGAAGGGTCGTGGATCCACACCAGCGACAGCACGCAGGCCAACTTGGTGCCTGCAGGCCAGCCAGGATGGTCCTGGCCCCGGGCGCTCTTCTGGAAGCTTTCCATTTCCCTGCCTGAGATACCCCTCCTGTCCCGGCCTCCACTCCTTTTTTTCCTTCCTCACCTAAGCCCGGAGGGAAATTCCAGCGGAAGTTATGGGTGACACATCCTCTTCTTTACAAGTGGCAGCCTGGCAACTCCTGCAGAAAGTCCAGCAGAGCCCCAGTCACACCGGGCCACCAACAAAGCCATGGACCCTCACACCCTCCCACCAGCACAGCCCCGAGACTGCTGACGGGGCAGAGAATATGGAGTCAGGCACAGCTGCAGGGGCTATTGCTGCCTGGAGTGCTGTTTCTATTGACCTCAACCCAGGCACACCTGGGGAGGGCTTGCCGGCAGGGTCAGGCTGCCCAGGTCAGCTAATCCTCAGCCCTCAGGGAATCACATTGCAGAAAATGGACCTCGCTAAGACAGAATATTAGCCAAGGAAAAAAGGACACAATGCCATTTGCAGCCCCGTAGATGAGTCTACAGGTAATCACGTGACTTGTAGTAAGTCAGAAAGTGAAAGACACATATCGTAGGATATCACTTATAGGTGTTACCTAAAAACGGATACCAGGGCAGATATTTCCACGGAGAAGGGCAATAACAGATTCATTAAACAAACTTATGGTTCACCAATGGAAAGGTGTGAGGATTGGATTCATTACGATATTGGGGTTAAGAGACATATACAAACACAGGTGAAATATATAATCACCAAAGATCTACGGAATGCCAAGAGAAGACTACTCAACATTCTATCATAACGTACATGGGAAAAGGGTCCCAGGAAGAACAGACATATGTATATGTGTAAAAGAACCACATCTTGCACACCTACAACAAGCCAAATGATGTAATCAATCTTGCTGTAATAAAAAATTAAAAATTAAATTAAAAACACGAACAAGAAGTAGTGAGACAAACTTGAGAGGCTTTCTCCTGGCACATTCCATTCTAAATTCCAATCTAGAACACGGCTTCCATTGAGGCTCTGTTGCCCTAGTAAGCAGATTTGCTAAGGGAGAACTGCTGCCACCTTGTGGCCGTTTCACACAACAGCAGCTTTAATCCCAGCGCTAATGGTCAGTGGATATTCCAAATCATTGCAGGCCTGTAAATGACACCTGCCCTGAAAACAAATCCTGGGGTCATATATCGACCAAAAAGTTCAAAAGACGTCCATATTTCCAAACGACAGTTTCAAGAGGCATATTTCACGCACATTAGTGTTCTGCTTCTTTTGCTTTCTTTCTTTTTTGGTTAAAAAAAACGGGAATGGAAAAAGGCAACCCTCAGAATGGGCGAAAACGTTCACAAATGAATCAATGGACAAAGGTTTAATCTCCAATATATATAAACAGCTCACGCAGCTTAATATTAATAAAACAAACAACCCAATACAAATATGGGCAGAAGATCTAAATAGACGTTTCTTCAAAGAAGTCACAGAGACGGCCAAGACGCACATGAAAAGCTGCTCAACACCACTAATTATTAGAGAAATGCAAATCAAAACGACAATGAGGTATCACCTCACACCTGTTAGAATCGGCATCATCAGAAAATCTACAAACAACAAATTCTGGGGAGGGTGTGGACAAAAGGAACCCTCTTCCACTATTGGTGGGAAGGTAAATTGATACAGTCACTATGGAGAAGAGTATGGAGTTTCCTTAAAGAAACTAGAAATAGAATTACCATAGGATCCAGCAATCCCACTTCTGGGCATATACCCAGAGACAACCATAAATCAAAAACACACATTCACCACAATGTTCATTGCAGCACTATTTACAATAGCCAGGTAATGGAAGCAACCTAAATGCCCACAGACAGACGAATGGATAAAGATGTGGTACATATATAAAATGGGATATGACTCAGCCATGAAAAGGAATGAAACTGGGTTGTTTGTAGAGAAGTCGGTGGATCTAGAGACTGTCATACAGAATGAAGTAAGTCAGAAAGAGCAAAACAAATATTCTGTATTAATGCATGTATGTGGAACCTAGATATATGGTACAGATGAACAGGTTTGCAGGGCAGAAATAGAGAAACAGAGGTAGAGAACAAACGTATGGACACCAAGTCGGGGAAGCCATGGGGTGTTGTGGTCAGATGAGTTGGGAGATAGGTATTGACCTGTATATATGTATATGAATAAAATAAATAATCAATAATAACCTGCTGTATAGAAAAATAAATATAATTAAACTTCAAAATTTTTAGAAATAAAATTTAAAAATAAAACAGAAAAAAGTTCTTCCCTTCACACAGATGTATTTATATGAATGAATTATTTCCATGCTTATATCAATAAATACATAAAAGATGAATAAATTCTAACTTGAACCCAAAAAGAAAAAAAAAACCTGAACCCAGCAGTTATACAGAGGAAAACCCTATCAGGGCACTTGCTCCAGCGGTAAACAATTCTGAAATTGGTCAGAGGTGGGGAATCATCTCCCATACAGCCAGCAGCCCGGCCCCCCCACTCAAGGAGCATCCTCATTGCAAAGCTGGGGGACCGTGCCGAGGCCTCTGTGAGTAAACGTGAGCAGAGCCCCAGGCCAGCTGTTGCTGAACTGTTCCCACCCTTCCCAGGTAAAACACCTGAATATGTACAAGGGCTTGAAAGCCTAGAGGAAGGGTCGTGGATCCACACCAGCGACAGCACGCAGGCCAACTTGGTGCCTGAAGGCCAGCCAGGATGGTCCTGGCCCCGGGCGCTCTTCTGGAAGCTTTCCATTTCCCTGCCTGAGATACCCCTCCTGTCCCGGCCCCCACTCCTTTTTTTCCTTCCTCACCTAAGCCCGGAGAGAAATTCCAGCGGAAGTTATGGGTGACACATCCTCTTCTTTACAAGTGGCAGCCTGGCAACTCCTGCAGAAAGTCCAGCAGAGCCCCACTCACACCGGGCCACCAACAAAGCCGTGGACCCTCACACCATCCCACCAGCACAGCCCCGAGACTGCTGACGGGGCAGAGAATATGGAGTCAGGCACAGCTGCAGGGGCTAATGCTGCCTGGAGTGCTGTTTCTATTGACCTCAACCCAGGCACACCTGGGGAGGGCTTGCCGGCAGGGTCAGGCTGCCCAGGTCAGCTAATCCTCAGCCCTCAGGGAATCACATTGCAGAAAATGGACCTCGCTAAGACAGAATATTAGCCAAGGAAAAAAAGGACACAATGCCATTTGCAGCCCCGTAGATGAGTCTACAGGTAAGCACGGGACTTGTAGTAAGTCAGAAAGTGAAAGACACATATCGTAGGATATCTCTTATAGGTGTTACCTAAAAACGGATACCAGGGCAGATATTTCCACGGAGAAGGGCAATCACAGATTCATTAAACAAACTTATGGTTCACCAATGGAAAGGTGTGAGGATTGGATTCATTACGATATTGGTGTTAAGAGACATATACAAACACAGGTGAAATATATAATCACCAAAGACCTACGGAATGCCAAGAGAAGACTACTCAACATTCTGTCATAACGTACATGGGAAAAGGGTCCCAGGAAGAACAGACATATGTATATGTGTAAAAGAACCACATCTTGCACACCTACAACAAGCCAAACGATGTAATCAAACTTGCTGTAATAAAAAATTAAAAATTAACTTAAAAACACGAACAAGAAGTAGTGAGACAAACTTGAGGGGCTTTCTCCTGGCACATTCCATTCTAAATTCCAATCTAGAACACGGTTTCCATTGAGGCTCTGTTGCCCTAGTAAGCAGATTTGCTAAGGGAGAACTGCTGCCACCTTGTGGCCGCTTCACACAACAGCAGCTTTAATCCCAGCGCTAATGGTCAGTGGATATTCCAAATCATTGCAGGCCTGTAAATGACACCTGCCCTGAAAACAAATCCTGGGGTCATATATCGACCAAAAAGTTCAAAAGACGTCCATATTTCAAAATGACAGTTTCAAGAGGAATATTTCACGCACATTAGTGTTCTGCTTCTTTTGCTTTCTTTCTTTTTTGGTTAAAAACAACGGGAATGGAAAAAGGCAACCCTCAGAATGGGCGAAAACGTTCGCAAATGAATCAATGGACAAAGGTTTAATCTCCAATATATATAAACAGCTCACGCAGCTTAATATTAATAAAACAAACAACCCTAATACAAATATGGGCAGAAGACCTAAATAGACGTTTCTTCAAAGAAGTCACAGAGACGGCCAAGACGCACATGAAAAGGTGCTCAACACCACTAATTATTAGAGAAATGCAAATCAAAACGACAATGAGGTATCACCTCACACCTGTTAGAATCGGCATCATCAGAAAATCTACAAACAACAAATTCTGGGGAGGGTGTGGACAAAAGGAAACCTCTTCCACTATTGGTGGAAGGTAAATTGTTACAGTCACTATGGAGAAGAGTATGGAGTTTCCTTAAAGAATCTAGAAATAGAATTAACATAGGATCCAACTATCCCACTTCTGGGCATATACCCAGAGACAACCATAAATCAAAAACACACATTCACCACAATGTTCATTGCAGCACTATTTACAATAGCCAGGTAATGGAAGCAACCTAAATGCCCACAGACAGACGAATGGATAAAGATGTGGTACATATATAAAATGGGATATGACTCAGCCATGAAAAGGAATGAAACTGGGTTGTTTGTAGAGAAGTCGGTGGATCTAGAGACTGTCATACAGAATGAAGTAAGTCAGAAAGAGCAAAACAAATATTCTGTATTAATGCATGTATGCGGAACCTAGATATATGGTACAGATGAACAGGTTTGCAGGGCAGAAATAGAGAAACAGAGGTAGAGAACAAACGTATGGACACCAAGTCGGGGAAGCCCTGGGGTGTTGTGGTCAGATGAGTTGGGAGATAGGTATTGACCTGTATATATGTATATGAATAAAATAAATAATCAATAATAACCTGCTGTATAGAAAAATAAATATAATTAAACTTCAAAATTTTTAGAAATAAAATTTAAAAATAAAACAGAAAAAAGTTCTTCCCTTCACACAGATGTATTTATATGAATGAATTATTTCCAGGCTTATATCAATAAATACATAAAAGATGAATAAATTCTAACTGGAACCCAAAAAGAAAAAAAAACCTGAACCCAGCAGTTATACAGAGGAAAACCCTATGAGGGCACTTGCTCCAGCGGTAAACAATTCTGAAATTGGTCAGAGGTGGGGAATCATCTCCCATACAGCCAGCAGCCCGGCCCCCCCAATCAAGGAGCATCCTCATTGCAAAGCTGGGGGACCGTGCCGAGGCCTCTGGGAGTAAACGTGAGCTGAGCCCCAGGCCAGCTGTTGCTGAACTGTTCCCACCCTTCCCAGGTAAAACACCTGAATATGTACAAGGGCTTGAAAGCCTAGAGGAAGGGTCGTGGAGCCACACCAGCGACAGCACGCAGGCCAACTTGGTGCCTGCAGGCCAGCCAGGATGGTCCTGGCCCCGGGCGCTCTTCTGGAAGCTTTCCATTTCCCTGCCTGAGATACCCCTCCTGTCCCGGCCCCCACTCCTTTTTTTCCTTCCTCACCTCAGCCCGGAGAGAAATTCCAGCGGAAGTTATGGGTGACACATCCTCTTCTTTACAAGTGGCAGCCTGGCAACTCCTGCAGAAAGTCCAGCAGAGCCCCACTCACACCGGGCCACCAACAAAGCCATGGACCCTCACACCCTCCCACCAGCACAGCCCCGAGACTGCTGACGGGGCAGAGAATATGGAGTCAGGCACAGCTGCAGGGGCTATTGCTGCCTGGAGTGCTGTTTCTATTGACCTCAACCCAGGCACACCTGGGGAGGGCTTGCCGGCAGGGTCAGGCTGCCCAGGTCAGCTAATCCTCAGCCCTCAGGGAATCACATTGCAGAAAATGGACCTCGCTAAAACAGAATATTAGCCAAGGAAAAAAAGGACACAATGCCATTTGCAGCCCCGTAGATGAGTCTACAGGTAATCACGTGACTTGTAGTAAGTCAGAAAGTGAAAGACACATATCGTAGGATATCACTTATAGGTGTTACCTAAAAACGGATACCAGGGCAGATATTTCCACGGAGAAGGGCAATCACAGATTCATTAAACAAACTTATGGTTCACCAATGGAAAGGTGTGAGGATTGGATTCATTACGATATTGGGGTTAAGAGACATATACAAACACAGGTGAAATATATAATCACCAAAGATCTACGGAATGCCAAGAGAAGAATACTCAACATTCTGTCATAACGTACATGGGAAAAGGGTCCCAGGAAGAACAGACATATGTATATGTGTAAAAGAACCACATCTTGCACACCTACAACAAGCCAAATGATGTAATCAAACTTGCTGTAATAAAAAAATAAAAATTAAATTAAAAACACGAACAAGAAGTAGTGAGACAAACTTGAGGGGCTTTCTCCTGGCACATTCCATTCTAAATTCCAATCTAGAACACGGCTTCCATTGAGGCTCTGTTGCCCTAGTAAGCAGATTTGCTAAGGGAGAACTGCTGCCACCTTGTGGCCGTTTCACACAACAGCAGCTTTAATCCCAGCGCTAATGGTCAGAGGATATTCCAAATCATTGCAGGCCTGTAAATGACACCTGCCCTGAAAACAAATCCTGGGGTCATATATCGACCAAAAAGTTCAAAAGACGTCCATATTTCCAAACGACAGTTTCAAGAGGCATATTTCACGCACATTAGTGTTCTGCTTCTTTTGCTTTCTTTCTTTTTTGGTTAAAAAAAACGGGAATGGAAAAAGGCAACCCTCAGAATGAGCGAAAACGTTCGCAAACGAATCAATGGACAAAGGTTTAATCTCCAATATATATAAACAGCTCACGCAGCTTAATATTAATAAAACAAACAACCCAATACAAATATGGGCAGAAGATCTAAATAGACGTTTCTTCAAAGAAGTCACAGAGACGGCCAAGACGCACATGAAAAGCTGCTCAACACCACTAATTATTAGAGAAATGCAAATCAAAACGACAATGAGGTATCACCTCACACCTGTTAGAATCGGCATCATCAGAAAATCTACAAACAACAAATTCTGGGGAGGGTGTGGACAAAAGGAACCCTCTTCCACTCTTGGTGGGAAGGTAAATTGATACAGTCACTATGGAGAAGAGTATGGAGTTTCCTTAAAGAAACTAGAAATAGAATTACCATAGGATCCAGCAATCCCACTTCTGGGCATATACCCAGAGACAACCATAAATCAAAAACACACATTCACCACAATGTTCATTGCAGCACTATTTACAATAGCCAGGTAATGGAAGCAACCTAAATGCCCACAGACAGACGAATGGATAAAGATGTGGTACATATATAAAATGGGATATGACTCAGCCATGAAAAGGAATGAAACTGGGTTGTTTGTAGAGAAGTCGGTGGATCTAGAGACTGTCATACAGAATGAAGTAAGTCAGAAAGAGCAAAACAAATATTCTGTATTAATGCATGTATGTGGAACCTAGATATATGGTACAGATGAACAGGTTTGCAGGGCAGAAATAGAGAAACAGAGGTAGAGAACAAACGTATGGACACCAAGTCGGGGAAGCCATGGGGTGTTGTGGTCAGATGAGTTGGGAGATAGGTATTGACCTGTATATATGTATATGAATAAAATAAATAATCAATAATAACCTGCTGTATAGAAAAATAAATATAATTAAACTTCAAAATTTTTAGAAATAAAATTTAAAAATAAAACAGAAAAAAGTTCTTCCCTTCACACAGATGTATTTATATGAATGAATTATTTCCATGCTTATATCAATAAATACATAAAAGATGAATAAATTCTAACTTGAACCCAAAAAGAAAAAAAAAAACCTGAACCCAGCAGTTATACAGAGGAAAACCCTATGAGGGCACTTGCTCCAGCGGTAAACAATTCTGAAATTGGTCAGAGGTGGGGAATCATCTCCCATACAGCCAGCAGCCCGGCCCCCCCACTCAAGGAGCATCCTCATTGCAAAGCTGGGGGACCGTGCCGAGGCCTCTGGGAGTAAACGTGAGCTGAGCCCCAGGCCAGCTGTTGCTGAACTGTTCCCACCCTTCCCAGGTAAAACACCTGAATATGTGCAAGGGCTTGAAAGCCTAGAGGAAGGGTCGTGGATCCACACCAGCGACAGCACGCAGGCCAACTTGGTGCCTGAAGGCCAGCCAGGATGGTCCTGGCCCCGGGCGCTCTTCTGGAAGTTTTCCATTTCCCTCCCTGAGATACCACTCCTGTCCCGGCCTCCACTCCTTTTTTTCCTTCCTCACCTAAGCCCGGAGAGAAATTCCAGCGGAAGTTATGGGTGACACATCCTCTTCTTTACAAGTGGCAGCCTGGCAACTCCTGCAGAAAGTCCAGCAGAGCCCCAGTCACACCGGGCCACCAACAAAGCCATGGACCCTCACACCCTCCCACCAGCACAGCCCCGAGACTGCTGACGGGGCAGAGAATATGGAGTCAGGCACAGCTGCAGGGGCTATTGCTGCCTGGAGTGCTGTTTCTATTGACCTCAACCCAGGCACACCTGGGGAGGGCTTGCCGGCAGGGTCAGGCTGCCCAGGTCAGCTAATCCTCAGCCCTCAGGGAATCACATTGCAGAAAATGGACCTCGCTAAGACAGAATATTAGCCAAGGAAAAAAGGACACAATGCCATTTGCAGCCCCGTAGATGAGTCTACAGGTAATCACGTGACTTGTAGTAAGTCAGAAAGTGAAAGACACATATCGTAGGATATCACTTATAGGTGTTACCTAAAAACGGATACCAGGGCAGATATTTCCACGGAGAAGGGCAATAACAGATTCATTAAACAAACTTATGGTTCACCAATGGAAAGGTGTGAGGATTGGATTCATTACGATATTGGGGTTAAGAGACATATACAAACACAGGTGAAATATATAATCACCAAAGATCTACGGAATGCCAAGAGAAGACTACTCAACATTCTATCATAACGTACATGGGAAAAGGGTCCCAGGAAGAACAGACATATGTATATGTGTAAAAGAACCACATCTTGCACACCTACAACAAGCCAAATGATGTAATCAATCTTGCTGTAATAAAAAATTAAAAATTAAATTAAAAACACGAACAAGAAGTAGTGAGACAAACTTGAGAGGCTTTCTCCTGGCACATTCCATTCTAAATTCCAATCTAGAACACGGCTTCCATTGAGGCTCTGTTGCCCTAGTAAGCAGATTTGCTAAGGGAGAACTGCTGCCACCTTGTGGCCGTTTCACACAACAGCAGCTTTAATCCCAGCGCTAATGGTCAGTGGATATTCCAAATCATTGCAGGCCTGTAAATGACACCTGCCCTGAAAACAAATCCTGGGGTCATATATCGACCAAAAAGTTCAAAAGACGTCCATATTTCCAAACGACAGTTTCAAGAGGCATATTTCACGCACATTAGTGTTCTGCTTCTTTTGCTTTCTTTCTTTTTTGGTTAAAAAAAACGGGAATGGAAAAAGGCAACCCTCAGAATGGGCGAAAACGTTCACAAATGAATCAATGGACAAAGGTTTAATCTCCAATATATATAAACAGCTCACGCAGCTTAATATTAATAAAACAAACAACCCAATACAAATATGGGCAGAAGATCTAAATAGACGTTTCTTCAAAGAAGTCACAGAGACGGCCAAGACGCACATGAAAAGCTGCTCAACACCACTAATTATTAGAGAAATGCAAATCAAAACGACAATGAGGTATCACCTCACACCTGTTAGAATCGGCATCATCAGAAAATCTACAAACAACAAATTCTGGGGAGGGTGTGGACAAAAGGAACCCTCTTCCACTATTGGTGGGAAGGTAAATTGATACAGTCACTATGGAGAAGAGTATGGAGTTTCCTTAAAGAAACTAGAAATAGAATTACCATAGGATCCAGCAATCCCACTTCTGGGCATATACCCAGAGACAACCATAAATCAAAAACACACATTCACCACAATGTTCATTGCAGCACTATTTACAATAGCCAGGTAATGGAAGCAACCTAAATGCCCACAGACAGACGAATGGATAAAGATGTGGTACATATATAAAATGGGATATGACTCAGCCATGAAAAGGAATGAAACTGGGTTGTTTGTAGAGAAGTCGGTGGATCTAGAGACTGTCATACAGAATGAAGTAAGTCAGAAAGAGCAAAACAAATATTCTGTATTAATGCATGTATGTGGAACCTAGATATATGGTACAGATGAACAGGTTTGCAGGGCAGAAATAGAGAAACAGAGGTAGAGAACAAACGTATGGACACCAAGTCGGGGAAGCCATGGGGTGTTGTGGTCAGATGAGTTGGGAGATAGGTATTGACCTGTATATATGTATATGAATAAAATAAATAATCAATAATAACCTGCTGTATAGAAAAATAAATATAATTAAACTTCAAAATTTTTAGAAATAAAATTTAAAAATAAAACAGAAAAAAGTTCTTCCCTTCACACAGATGTATTTATATGAATGAATTATTTCCATGCTTATATCAATAAATACATAAAAGATGAATAAATTCTAACTTGAACCCAAAAAGAAAAAAAAAACCTGAACCCAGCAGTTATACAGAGGAAAACCCTATCAGGGCACTTGCTCCAGCGGTAAACAATTCTGAAATTGGTCAGAGGTGGGGAATCATCTCCCATACAGCCAGCAGCCCGGCCCCCCCACTCAAGGAGCATCCTCATTGCAAAGCTGGGGGACCGTGCCGAGGCCTCTGTGAGTAAACGTGAGCAGAGCCCCAGGCCAGCTGTTGCTGAACTGTTCCCACCCTTCCCAGGTAAAACACCTGAATATGTACAAGGGCTTGAAAGCCTAGAGGAAGGGTCGTGGATCCACACCAGCGACAGCACGCAGGCCAACTTGGTGCCTGAAGGCCAGCCAGGATGGTCCTGGCCCCGGGCGCTCTTCTGGAAGCTTTCCATTTCCCTGCCTGAGATACCCCTCCTGTCCCGGCCCCCACTCCTTTTTTTCCTTCCTCACCTAAGCCCGGAGAGAAATTCCAGCGGAAGTTATGGGTGACACATCCTCTTCTTTACAAGTGGCAGCCTGGCAACTCCTGCAGAAAGTCCAGCAGAGCGCCACTCACACCGGGCCACCAACAAAGCCGTGGACCCTCACACCCTCCCACCAGCACAGCCCCGAGACTGCTGACGGGGCAGAGAATATGGAGTCAGGCACAGCTGCAGGGGCTATTGCTGCCTGGAGTGCTGTTTCTATTGACCTCAACCCAGGCACACCTGGGGAGGGCTTGCCGGCAGGGTCAGGCTGCCCAGGTCAGCTAATCCTCAGCCCTCAGGGAATCACATTGCAGAAAATGGACCTCGCTAAGACAGAATATTAGCCAAGGAAAAAAAGGACACAATGCCATTTGCAGCCCCGTAGATGAGTCTACAGGTAATCACGGGACTTGTAGTAAGTCAGAAAGTGAAAGACACATATCGTAGGATATCACTTATAGGTGTTACCTAAAAACGGATACCAGGGCAGATATTTCCACGGAGAAGGGCAATCACAGATTCATTAAACAAACTTATGGTTCACCAATGGAAAGGTGTGAGGATTGGATTCATTACGATATTGGGGTTAAGAGACATATACAAACACAGGTGAAATATATAATCACCAAAGATCTACGGAATGCCAAGAGAAGACTACTCAACATTCTATCATAACGTACATGGGAAAAGGGTCCCAGGAAGAACAGACATATGTATATGTGTAAAAGAACCACATCTTGCACACCTACAACAAGCCAAATGATGTAATCAATCTTGCTGTAATAAAAAATTAAAAATTAAATTAAAAACACGAACAAGAAGTAGTGAGACAAACTTGAGAGGCTTTCTCCCGGCACATTCCATTCTAAATTCCAATCTAGAACACGGCTTCCATTGAGGCTCTGTTGCCCTAGTAAGCAGATTTGCTAAGGGAGAACTGCTGCCACCTTGTGGCCGTTTCACACAACAGCAGCTTTAATCCCAGCGCTAATGGTCAGTGGATATTCCAAATCATTGCAGGCCTGTAAATGACACCTGCCCTGAAAACAAATCCTGGGGTCATATATCGACCAAAAAGTTCAAAAGACGTCCATATTTCCAAACGACAGTTTCAAGAGGCATATTTCACGCACATTAGTGTTCTGCTTCTTTTGCTTTCTTTCTTTTTTGGTTAAAAAAAACGGGAATGGAAAAAGGCAACCCTCAGAATGGGCGAAAACGTTCACAAATGAATCAATGGACAAAGGTTTAATCTCCAATATATATAAACAGCTCACGCAGCTTAATATTAATAAAACAAACAACCCAATACAAATATGGGCAGAAGATCTAAATAGACGTTTCTTCAAAGAAGTCACAGAGACGGCCAAGACGCACATGAAAAGCTGCTCAACACCACTAATTATTAGAGAAATGCAAATCAAAACGACAATGAGGTATCACCTCACACCTGTTAGAATCGGCATCATCAGAAAATCTACAAACAACAAATTCTGGGGAGGGTGTGGACAAAAGGAACCCTCTTCCACTATTGGTGGGAAGGTAAATTGATACAGTCACTATGGAGAAGAGTATGGAGTTTCCTTAAAGAAACTAGAAATAGAATTACCATAGGATCCAGCAATCCCACTTCTGGGCATATACCCAGAGACAACCATAAATCAAAAACACACATTCACCACAATGTTCATTGCAGCACTATTTACAATAGCCAGGTAATGGAAGCAACCTAAATGCCCACAGACAGACGAATGGATAAAGATGTGGTACATATATAAAATGGGATATGACTCAGCCATGAAAAGGAATGAAACTGGGTTGTTTGTAGAGAAGTCGGTGGATCTAGAGACTGTCATACAGAATGAAGTAAGTCAGAAAGAGCAAAACAAATATTCTGTATTAATGCATGTATGTGGAACCTAGATATATGGTACAGATGAACAGGTTTGCAGGGCAGAAATAGAGAAACAGAGGTAGAGAACAAACGTATGGACACCAAGTCGGGGAAGCCATGGGGTGTTGTGGTCAGATGAGTTGGGAGATAGGTATTGACCTGTATATATGTATATGAATAAAATAAATAATCAATAATAACCTGCTGTATAGAAAAATAAATATAATTAAACTTCAAAATTTTTAGAAATAAAATTTAAAAATAAAACAGAAAAAAGTTCTTCCCTTCACACAGATGTATTTATATGAATGAATTATTTCCATGCTTATATCAATAAATACATAAAAGATGAATAAATTCTAACTTGAACCCAAAAAGAAAAAAAAAACCTGAACCCAGCAGTTATACAGAGGAAAACCCTATGAGGGCACTTGCTCCAGCGGTAAACAATTCTGAAATTGGTCAGAGGTGGGGAATCATCTCCCATACAGCCAGCAGCCCGGCCCCCCCACTCAAGGAGCATCCTCATTGCAAAGCTGGGGGACCGTGCCGAGGCCTCTGTGAGTAAACGTGAGCAGAGCCCCAGGCCAGCTGTTGCTGAACTGTTCCCACCCTTCCCAGGTAAAACACCTGAATATGTACAAGGGCTTGAAAGCCTAGAGGAAGGGTCGTGGATCCACACCAGCGACAGCACGCAGGCCAACTTGGTGCCTGAAGGCCAGCCAGGATGGTCCTGGCCCCGGGCGCTCTTCTGGCAGCTTTCCATTTCCCTGCCTGAGATACCCCTCCTGTCCCGGCCCCCACTCCTTTTTTTCCTTCCTCACCTAAGCCCGGAGAGAAATTCCAGCGGAAGTTATGGGTGACACATCCTCTTCTTTACAAGTGGCAGCCTGGCAACTCCTGCAGAAAGTCCAGCAGAGCCCCACTCACACCGGGCCACCAACAAAGCCGTGGACCCTCACACCCTCCCACCAGCACAGCCCCGAGACTGCTGACGGGGCAGAGAATATGGAGTCAGGCACAGCTGCAGGGGCTATTGCTGCCTGGAGTGCTGTTTCTATTGACCTCAACCCAGGCACACCTGGGGAGGGCTTGCCGGCAGGGTCAGGCTGCCCAGGTCAGCTAATCCTCAGCCCTCAGGGAATCACATTGCAGAAAATGGACCTCGCTAAGACAGAATATTAGCCAAGGAAAAAAAGGACACAATGCCATTTGCAGCCCCGTAGATGAGTCTACAGGTAATCACGGGACTTGTAGTAAGTCAGAAAGTGAAAGACACATATCGTAGGATATCACTTATAGGTGTTACCTAAAAACGGATACCAGGGCAGATATTTCCACGGAGAAGGGCAATCACAGATTCATTAAACAAACTTATGGTTCACCAATGGAAAGGTGTGAGGATTGGATTCATTACGATATTGGTGTTAAGAGACATATACAAACACAGGTGAAATATATAATCACCAAAGACCTACGGAATGCCAAGAGAAGACTACTCAACATTCTGTCATAACGTACATGGGAAAAGGGTCCCAGGAAGAACAGACATATGTATATGTGTAAAAGAACCACATCTTGCACACCTACAACAAGCCAAACGATGTAATCAAACTTGCTGTAATAAAAAATTAAAAATTAACTTAAAAACACGAACAAGAAGTAGTGAGACAAACTTGAGGGGCTTTCTCCTGGCACATTCCATTCTAAATTCCAATCTAGAACACGGTTTCCATTGAGGCTCTGTTGCCCTAGTAAGCAGATTTGCTAAGGGAGAACTGCTGCCACCTTGTGGCCGCTTCACACAACAGCAGCTTTAATCCCAGCGCTAATGGTCAGTGGATATTCCAAATCATTGCAGGCCTGTAAATGACACCTGCCCTGAAAACAAATCCTGGGGTCATATATCGACCAAAAAGTTCAAAAGACGTCCATATTTCAAAACGACAGTTTCAAGAGGAATATTTCACGCACATTAGTGTTCTGCTTCTTTTGCTTTCTTTCTTTTTTGGTTAAAAACAACGGGAATGGAAAAAGGCAACCCTCAGAATGGGCGAAAACGTTCGCAAATGAATCAATGGACAAAGGTTTAATCTCCAATATATATAAACAGCTCACGCAGCTTAATATTAATAAAACAAACAACCCTAATACAAATATGGGCAGAAGATCTAAATAGACGTTTCTTCAAAGAAGTCACAGAGACGGCCAAGACGCACATGAAAAGCTGCTCAACACCACTAATTATTAGAGAAATGCAAATCAAAACGACAATGAGGTATCACCTCACACCTGTTAGAATCGGCATCATCAGAAAATCTACAAACAACAAATTCTGGGGAGGGTGTGGACAAAAGGAACCCTCTTCCACTATTGGTGGGAAGGTAAATTGTTACAGTCACTATGGAGAAGAGTATGGAGTTTCCTTAAAGAAACTAGAAATAGAATTACCATAGGATCCAGCAATCCCACTTCTGGGCATATACCCAGAGACAACCATAAATCAAAAACACACATTCACCACAATGTTCATTGCAGCACTATTTACAATAGCCAGGTAATGGAAGCAACCTAAATGCCCACAGACAGACGAATGGATAAAGATGTGGTACATATATAAAATGGGATATGACTCAGCCATGAAAAGGAATGAAATTGGGTTGTTTGTAGAGAAGTCGGTGGATCTAGAGACTGTCATACAGAATGAAGTAAGTCAGAAAGAGCAAAACAAATATTCTGTATTAATGCATGTATGTGGAACCTAGATATATGGTACAGATGAACAGGTTTGCAGGGCAGAAATAGAGAAACAGAGGTAGAGAACAAACGTATGGACAACAAGTCGGGGAAGCCATGGGGTGTTGTGGTCAGATGAGTTGGGAGATAGGTATTGACCTGTATATATGTATATGAATAAAATAAATAATCAATAATAACCTGCTGTATAGAAAAATAAATATAATTAAACTTCAAAATTTTTAGAAATAAAATTTAAAAATAAAACAGAAAAAAGTTCTTCCCTTCACACAGATGTATTTATATGAATGAATTATTTCCATGCTTATATCAATAAATACATAAAAGATGAATAAATTCTAACTTGAACCCAAAAAGAAAAAAAAAACCTGAACCCAGCACTTATACAGAGGAAAACCCTATGAGGGCACTTGCTCCAGCGGTAAACAATTCTGAAATTGGTCAGAGGTGGGGAATCATCTCCCATACAGCCAGCAGCCCGGCCCCCCCACTCAAGGAGCATCCTCATTGCAAAGCTGGGGGACCGTGCCGAGGCCTCTGTGAGTAAACGTGAGCAGAGCCACAGGCCAGCTGTTGCTGAACTGTTCCCACCCTTCCCAGGTAAAACACCTGAATATGTACAAGGGCTTGAAAGCCTAGAGGAAGGGTCGTGGATCCACACCAGCGACAGCACGCAGGCCAACTTGGTGCCTGAAGGCCAGCCAGTATGGTCCTGGCCCCGGGCGCTCTTCTGGAAGCTTTCCATTTCCCTGCCTGAGATACCCCTCCTGTCCCGGCCCCCACTCCTTTTTTTCCTTCCTCACCTAAGCCCGGAGAGAAATTCCAGCGGAAGTTATGGGTGACACATCCTCTTCTTTACAAGTGGCAGCCTGGCAACTCCTGCAGAAAGTCCAGCAGAGCCCCACTCACACCGGGCCACCAACAAAGCCGTGGACCCTCACACTCTCCCACCAGCACAGCCCCGAGACTGCTGACGGGGCAGAGAATATGGAGTCAGGCACAGCTGCAGGGGCTATTGCTGCCTGGAGTGCTGTTTCTATTGACCTCAACCCAGGCACACCTGGGGAGGGCTTGCCGGCAGGGTCAGGCTGCCCAGGTCAGCTAATCCTCAGCCCTCAGGGAATCACATTGCAGAAAATGGACCTCGCTAAGACAGAATATTAGCCAAGGAAAAAAAGGACACAATGCCATTTGCAGCCCCGTAGATGAGTCTACAGGTAATCACGTGACTTGTAGTAAGTCAGAAAGTGAAAGACACATATCGTAGGATATCACTTATAGGTGTTACCTAAAAACGGATACCAGGGCAGATATTTCCACGGAGAAGGGCAATCACAGATTCATTAAACAAACTTATGGTTCACCAATGGAAAGGTGTGAGGATTCGATTCATTACGATATTGGGGTTAAGAGACATATACAAACACAGGTGAAATATATAATCACCAAAGACCTACGGAATGCCAAGAGAAGACTACTCAACATTCTGTCATAACGTACATGGGAAAAGGGTCCCAGGAAGAACAGACATATGTATATGTGTAAAAGAACCACATCTTGCACACCTACAACAAGCCAAACGATGTAATCAAACTTGCTGTATTAAAAAATTAAAAATTAAATTAAAAACACGAACAAGAAGTACTGAGACAAACTTGAGGGGCTTTCTCCTGGCACATTCCATTCTAAATTCCAATCTAGAACACGGCTTCCATTGAGGCTCTGTTGCCCTAGTAAGCAGATTTGCTAAGGGAGAACTGCTGCCACCTAGTGGCCGCTTCACACAACAGCAGCTTTAATCCCAGCGCTAATGGTCAGTGGATATTCCAAATCATTGCAGGCCTGTAAATGACACCTGCCCTGAAAACAAATCCTGGGGTCATATATCGACCAAAAATTTCAAAAGACGTCCATATTTCAAAACGACAGTTTCAAGAGGCATATTTCACGCACATTAGTGTTCTGCTTCTTTTGCTTTCTTTCTTTTTTGGTTAAAAACAACGGGAATGGAAAAAGGCAACCCTCAGAATGGGCGAAAACGTTCACAAATGAATCAATGGACAAAGGTTTAATCTCCAATATATATAAACAGCTCACGCAGCTTAATATTAATAAAACAAACAACCCTAATACAAATATGGGCAGAAGATCTAAATAGACGTTTCTTCAAAGAAGTCACAGAGACGGCCAAGACGCACATGAAAAGCTGCTCAACACCACTAATTATTAGAGAAATGCAAATCAAAACGACAATGAGGTATCACCTCACACCTGTTAGAATCGGCATCATCAGAAAATCTACAAACAACAAATTCTGGGGAAGGTGTGGACAAAAGGAACCCTCTTCCACTATTGGTGGGAAGGTAAATTGTTACAGTCACTATGGAGAAGGGTATGGAGTTTCCTTAAAGAAACTAGAAATAGAATTACCATAGGATCCAGCAATCCCACTTCTGGGCATATACCCAGAGACAACCATAAATCAAAAACACACATTCACCACAATGTTCATTGCAGCACTATTTACAATAGCCAGGTAATGGAAGCAACCTAAATGCCCACAGACAGACGAATGGATAAAGATGTGGTACATATATAAAATGGGATATGACTCAGCCATGAAAAGGAATGAAACTGGGTTGTTTGTAGAGAAGTCGGTGGATCTAGAGACTGTCATACAGAATGAAGTAAGTCAGAAAGAGCCAAACAAATATTCTGTATTAATGCATGTATGTGGAACCTAGATATATGGTACAGATGAACAGGTTTGCAGGGCAGAAATAGAGAAACAGAGGTAGAGAACAAACGTATGGACACCAAGTCGGGGAAGCCATGGGGTGTTGTGGTCAGATGAGTTGGGAGATAGGTATTGACCTGTATATATGTATATGAATAAAATAAATAATCAATAATAACATGCTGTATAGAAAAATAAATATAATTAAACTTCAAAATTTTTAGAAATAAAATTTAAAAATAAAACAGAAAAAAGTTCTTCCCTTCACACAGATGTATTTATATGAATGAATTATTTCCATGCTTATATCAATAAATACATAAAAGATGAATAAATTCTAACTTGAACCCAAAAAGAAAAAAAAACCTGAACCCAGCAGTTATACAGAGGAAAACCCTATGAGGGCACTTGCTCCAGCGGTAAACAATTCTGAAATTGGTCAGAGGTGGGGAATCATCTCCCATACAGCCAGCAGCCCGGCCCCCCCACTCAAGGAGCATCCTCATTGCAAAGCTGGGGGACCGTGCCGAGGCCTCTGTGAGTAAACGTGAGCAGAGCCCCAGGCCAGCTGTTGCTGAACTGTTCCCACCCTTCCCAGGTAAAACACCTGAATATGTACAAGGGCTTGAAAGACTAGAGGATGGGTCGTGGAGCCACACCAGCGACAGCACGCAGGCCAACTTGGTGCCTGAAGGCCAGCCAGGATGGTCCTGGCCCTGGGCGCTCTTCTGGAAGCTTTCCATTTCCCTGCCTGAGATACCCCTCCTGTCCCGGCCCCCACTCCATTTTTTCCTTCCTCACCTAAGCCCGGAGAGAAATTCCAGGGAAGTTATGGGTGACACATCCTCTTCTTTACAAGTGGCAGCCTGGCAACTCCTGCAGAAAGTCCAGCAGAGCCCCACTCACACCGGGCCACCAACAAAGCCATGGACCCTCACACCCTCCCACCAGCACAGCCCCGAGACTGCTGACGGGGCAGAGAATATGGAGTCAGGCACAGCTGCAGGGGCTATTGCTGCCTGGAGTGCTGTTTCTATTGACCTCAACCCAGGCACACCTGGGGAGGGCTTGCCGGCAGGGTCAGGCTGCCCAGGTCAGCTAATCCTCAGCCCTCAGGGAATCACATTGCAGAAAATGGACCTCGCTAAAACAGAATATTAGCCAAGGAAAAAAAGGACACAATGCCATTTGCAGCCCCGTAGATGAGTCTACAGGTAATCACGTGACTTGTAGTAAGTCAGAAAGTGAAAGACACATATCGTAGGATATCACTTATAGGTGTTACCTAAAAACGGATACCAGGGCAGATATTTCCACGGAGAAGGGCAATCACAGATTCATTAAACAAACTTATGGTTCACCAATGGAAATGTGTGAGGATTGGATTCATTACGATATTGGTGTTAAGAGACATATACAAAAACAGGTGAAATATATAATCACCAAAGACCTACGGAATGCCAGGAGAAGACTACTCAACATTCTGTCATAACGTACATGGGAAAAGGGTCCCAGGAAGAACAGACATATGTATATGTGTAAAAGAACCACATCTTGCACACCTACAACAAGCCAAACGATGTAATCAAACTTGCTGTAATAAAAAATAAAAAATTAAATTAAAAACACGAACAAGAAGTACTGAGACAAACTTGAGGGGCTTTCTCCTGGCACATTCCATTCTAAATTCCAATCTAGAACACGGCTTCCATTGAGGTTCTGTTGCCCTAGTAAGCAGATTTGCTAAGGGAGAACTGCTGCCACCTTGTGGCCGCTTCACACAACAGCAGCTTTAATCCCAGCGCTAATGGTCAGTGGATATTCCAAATCATTGCAGGCCTGTAAATGACACCTGCCCTGAAAACAAATCCTGGGGTCATATATCGACCAAAAAGTTCAAAAGACGTCCATATTTCAAAACGACAGTTTCAAGAGGAATATTTCACGCACATTAGTGTTCTGCTTCTTTTGCTTTCTTTCTTTTTTGGTTAAAAACAACGGGAATGGAAAAAGGCAACCCTCAGAATGGGCAAAAACGTTCACAAATGAATCAATGGACAAAGGTTTAATCTCCAATATATATAAACAGCTCACGCAGCTTAATATTAATAAAACAAACAACCCTAATACAAATATGGGCAGAAGATCTAAATAGACGTTTCTTCAAAGAAGTCACAGAGACGGCCAAGACGCACATGAAAAGCTGCTCAACACCACTAATTATTAGAGAAATGCAAATCAAAACGACAATGAGGTATCACCTCACACCTGTTAGAATCGGCATCATCAGAAAATCTACAAACAACAAATTCTGGGGAGGGTGTGGACAAAAGGAACCCTCTTCCACTATTGGTGGGAAGGTAAATTGTTACAGTCACTATGGAGAAGAGTATGGAGTTTCCTTAAAGAAACTAGAAATAGAATTACCATAGGATCCAGCAATCCCACTTCTGGGCATATACCCAGAGACAACCATAAATCAAAAACACACATTCACCACAATGTTCATTGCAGCACTATTTACAATAGCCAGGTAATGGAAGAACCTAAATGCCCACAGACAGACGAATGGATAAAGATGTGGTACATATATAAAATGGGATATGACTCAGCCATGAAAAGGAATGAAACTGGGTTGTTTGTAGAGAAGTCGGTGGATCTAGAGACTGTCATACAGAATGAAGTAAGTCAGAAAGAGCAAAACAAATATTCTGTATTAATGCATGTATGTGGAACCTAGATATATGGTACAGATGAACAGGTTTGCAGGGCAGAAATAGAGAAACAGAGGTAGAGAACAAACGTATGGACACCAAGTCGGGGAAGCCATGGGGTGTTGTGGTCAGATGAGTTGGGAGATAGGTATTGACCTGTATATATGTATATGAATAAAATAAATAATCAATAATAACCTGCTGTATAGAAAAATAAATATAATTAAACTTCAAAATTTTTAGAAATAAAATTTAAAAATAAAACAGAAAAAAGTTCTTCCCTTCACACAGATGTATTTATATGAATGAATTATTTCCATGCTTATATCAATAAATACATAAAAGATGAATAAATTCTAACTTGAACCCAAAAAGAAAAAAAAAAACCTGAACCCAGCAGTTATACAGAGGAAAACCCTATGAGGGCACTTGCTCCAGCGGTAAACAATTCTGAAATTGGTCAGAGGTGGGGAATCATCTCCCATACAGCCAGCAGCCCGGCCCCCCCACTCAAGGAGCATCCTCATTGCAAAGCTGGGGGACCGTGCCGAGGCCTCTGGGAGTAAACGTGAGCTGAGCCCCAGGCCAGCTGTTGCTGAACTGTTCCCACCCTTCCCAGGTAAAACACCTGAATATGTGCAAGGGCTTGAAAGCCTAGAGGAAGGGTCGTGGATCCACACCAGCGACAGCACGCAGGCCAACTTGGTGCCTGAAGGCCAGCCAGTATGGTCCTGGCCCCGGGCGCTCTTCTGGAAGCTTTCCATTTCCCTGCCTGAGATACCCCTCCTGTCCCGGCCTCCACTCCTTTTTTTCCTTCCTCACCTAAGCCCGGAGAGAAATTCCAGCGGAAGTTATGGGTGACACATCCTCTTCTTTACAAGTGGCAGCCTGGCAACTCCTGCAGAAAGTCCAGCAGAGCCCCAGTCACACCGGGCCACCAACAAAGCCATGGACCCTCACACCCTCCCACCAGCACAGCCCCGAGACTGCTGACGGGGCAGAGAATATGGAGTCAGGCACAGCTGCAGGGGCTATTGCTGCCTGGAGTGCTGTTTCTATTGACCTCAACCCAGGCACACCTGGGGAGGGCTTGCCGGCAGGGTCAGGCTGCCCAGGTCAGCTAATCCTCAGCCCTCAGGGAATCACATTGCAGAAAATGGACCTCGCTAAGACAGAATATTAGCCAAGGAAAAAAAGGACACAATGCCATTTGCAGCCCCGTAGATGAGTCTACAGGTAATCACGGGACTTGTAGTAAGTCAGAAAGTGAAAGACACATATCGTAGGATATCACTTATAGGTGTTACCTAAAAACGGATACCAGGGCAGATATTTCCACGGAGAAGGGCAATAACAGATTCATTAAACAAACTTATGGTTCACCAATGGAAAGGTGTGAGGATTGGATTCATTACGATATTGGGGTTAAGAGACATATACAAACACAGGTGAAATATATAATCACCAAAGATCTACGGAATGCCAAGAGAAGACTACTCAACATTCTATCATAACGTACATGGGAAAAGGGTCCCAGGAAGAACAGACATATGTATATGTGTAAAAGAACCACATCTTGCACACCTACAACAAGCCAAATGATGTAATCAATCTTGCTGTAATAAAAAATTAAAAATTAAATTAAAAACACGAACAAGAAGTAGTGAGACAAACTTGAGAGGCTTTCTCCTGGCACATTCCATTCTAAATTCCAATCTAGAACACGGCTTCCATTGAGGCTCTGTTGCCCTAGTAAGCAGATTTGCTAAGGGAGAACTGCTGCCACCTTGTGGCCGTTTCACACAACAGCAGCTTTAATCCCAGCGCTAATGGTCAGTGGATATTCCAAATCATTGCAGGCCTGTAAATGACACCTGCCCTGAAAACAAATCCTGGGGTCATATATCGACCAAAAAGTTCAAAAGACGTCCATATTTCCAAACGACAGTTTCAAGAGGCATATTTCACGCACATTAGTGTTCTGCTTCTTTTGCTTTCTTTCTTTTTTGGTTAAAAAAAACGGGAATGGAAAAAGGCAACCCTCAGAATGGGCGAAAACGTTCACAAATGAATCAATGGACAAAGGTTTAATCTCCAATATATATAAACAGCTCACGCAGCTTAATATTAATAAAACAAACAACCCAATACAAATATGGGCAGAAGATCTAAATAGACGTTTCTTCAAAGAAGTCACAGAGACGGCCAAGACGCACATGAAAAGCTGCTCAACACCACTAATTATTAGAGAAATGCAAATCAAAACGACAATGAGGTATCACCTCACACCTGTTAGAATCGGCATCATCAGAAAATCTACAAACAACAAATTCTGGGGAGGGTGTGGACAAAAGGAACCCTCTTCCACTATTGGTGGGAAGGTAAATTGATACAGTCACTATGGAGAAGAGTATGGAGTTTCCTTAAAGAAACTAGAAATAGAATTACCATAGGATCCAGCAATCCCACTTCTGGGCATATACCCAGAGACAACCATAAATCAAAAACACACATTCACCACAATGTTCATTGCAGCACTATTTACAATAGCCAGGTAATGGAAGCAACCTAAATGCCCACAGACAGACGAATGGATAAAGATGTGGTACATATATAAAATGGGATATGACTCAGCCATGAAAAGGAATGAAACTGGGTTGTTTGTAGAGAAGTCGGTGGATCTAGAGACTGTCATACAGAATGAAGTAAGTCAGAAAGAGCAAAACAAATATTCTGTATTAATGCATGTATGTGGAACCTAGATATATGGTACAGATGAACAGGTTTGCAGGGCAGAAATAGAGAAACAGAGGTAGAGAACAAACGTATGGACACCAAGTCGGGGAAGCCATGGGGTGTTGTGGTCAGATGAGTTGGGAGATAGGTATTGACCTGTATATATGTATATGAATAAAATAAATAATCAATAATAACCTGCTGTATAGAAAAATAAATATAATTAAACTTCAAAATTTTTAGAAATAAAATTTAAAAATAAAACAGAAAAAAGTTCTTCCCTTCACACAGATGTATTTATATGAATGAATTATTTCCATGCTTATATCAATAAATACATAAAAGATGAATAAATTCTAACTTGAACCCAAAAAGAAAAAAAAAACCTGAACCCAGCAGTTATACAGAGGAAAACCCTATGAGGGCACTTGCTCCAGCGGTAAACAATTCTGAAATTGGTCAGAGGTGGGGAATCATCTCCCATACAGCCAGCAGCCCGGCCCCCCCACTCAAGGAGCATCCTCATTGCAAAGCTGGGGGACCGTGCCGAGGCCTCTGTGAGTAAACGTGAGCAGAGCCCCAGGCCAGCTGTTGCTGAACTGTTCCCACCCTTCCCAGGTAAAACACCTGAATATGTACAAGGGCTTGAAAGCCTAGAGGAAGGGTCGAGGATCCACACCAGCGACAGCACGCAGGCCAACTTGGTGCCTGAAGGCCAGCCAGGATGGTCCTGGCCCCGGGCGCTCTTCTGGAAGCTTTCCATTACCCTGCCTGAGATACCCCTCCTGTCCCGGCCCCCACTCCTTTTTTTCCTTCCTCACCTAAGCCCGGAGAGAAATTCCAGCGGAAGTTATGGGTGACACATCCTCTTCTTTACAAGTGGCAGCCTGGCAACTCCTGCAGAAAGTCCAGCAGAGCCCCACTCACACCGGGCCACCAACAAAGCCGTGGACCCTCACACCATCCCACCAGCACAGCCCCGAGACTGCTGACGGGGCAGAGAATATGGAGTCAGGCACAGCTGCAGGGGCTAATGCTGCCTCGAGTGCTGTTTCTATTGACCTCAACCCAGGCACACCTGGGGAGGGCTTGCCGGCAGGGTCAGGCTGCCCAGGTCAGCTAATCCTCAGCCCTCAGGGAATCACATTGCAGAAAATGGACCTCGCTAAGACAGAATATTAGCCAAGGAAAAAAAGGACACAATGCCATTTGCAGCCCCGTAGATGAGTCTACAGGTAAGCACGGGACTTGTAGTAAGTCAGAAAGTGAAAGACACATATCGTAGGATATCACTTATAGGTGTTACCTAAAAACGGATACCAGGGCAGATATTTCCACGGAGAAGGGCAATCACAGATTCATTAAACAAACTTATGGTTCACCAATGGAAAGGTGTGAGGATTGGATTCATTACGATATTGGGGTTAAGAGACATATACAAACACAGGTGAAATATATAATCACCAAAGACCTACGGAATGCCAAGAGAAGACTACTCAACATTCTGTCATAACGTACATGGGAAAAGGGTCCCAGGAAGAACAGACATATGTATATGTGTAAAAGAACCACATCTTGCACACCTACAACAAGCCAAACGATGTAATCAAACTTGCTGTAATAAAAAATTAAAAATTAACTTAAAAACACGAACAAGAAGTAGTGAGACAAACTTGAGAGGCTTTCTCCTGGCACATTCCATTCTAAATTCCAATCTAGAACACGGCTTCCATTGAGGCTCTGTTGCCCTAGTAAGCAGATTTGCTAAGGGAGAACTGCTGCCACCTTGTGGCCGTTTCACACAACAGCAGCTTTAATCCCAGCGCTAATGGTCAGTGGATATTCCAAATCATTGCAGGCCTGTAAATGACACCTGCCCTGAAAACAAATCCTGGGGTCATATATCGACCAAAAAGTTCAAAAGACGTCCATATTTCCAAACGACAGTTTCAAGAGGCATATTTCACGCACATTAGTGTTCTGCTTCTTTTGCTTTCTTTCTTTTTTGGTTAAAAAAAACGGGAATGGAAAAAGGCAACCCTCAGAATGGGCGAAAACGTTCACAAATGAATCAATGGACAAAGGTTTAATCTCCAATATATATAAACAGCTCACGCAGCTTAATATTAATAAAACAAACAACCCAATACAAATATGGGCAGAAGATCTAAATAGACGTTTCTTCAAAGAAGTCACAGAGACGGCCAAGACGCACATGAAAAGCTGCTCAACACCACTAATTATTAGAGAAATGCAAATCAAAACGACAATGAGGTATCACCTCACACCTGTTAGAATCGGCATCATCAGAAAATCTACAAACAACAAATTCTGGGGAGGGTGTGGACAAAAGGAACCCTCTTCCACTATTGGTGGGAAGGTAAATTGATACAGTCACTATGGAGAAGAGTATGGAGTTTCCTTAAAGAAACTAGAAATAGAATTACCATAGGATCCAGCAATCCCACTTCTGGGCATATACCCAGAGACAACCATAAATCAAAAACACACATTCACCACAATGTTCATTGCAGCACTATTTACAATAGCCAGGTAATGGAAGCAACCTAAATGCCCACAGACAGACGAATGGATAAAGATGTGGTACATATATAAAATGGGATATGACTCAGCCATGAAAAGGAATGAAACTGGGTTGTTTGTAGAGAAGTCGGTGGATCTAGAGACTGTCATACAGAATGAAGTAAGTCAGAAAGAGCAAAACAAATATTCTGTATTAATGCATGTATGTGGAACCTAGATATATGGTACAGATGAACAGGTTTGCAGGGCAGAAATAGAGAAACAGAGGTAGAGAACAAACGTATGGACACCAAGTCGGGGAAGCCATGGGGTGTTGTGGTCAGATGAGTTGGGAGATAGGTATTGACCTGTATATATGTATATGAATAAAATAAATAATCAATAATAACCTGCTGTATAGAAAAATAAATATAATTAAACTTCAAAATTTTTAGAAATAAAATTTAAAAATAAAACAGAAAAAAGTTCTTCCCTTCACACAGATGTATTTATATGAATGAATTATTTCCATGCTTATATCAATAAATACATAAAAGATGAATAAATTCTAACTTGAACCCAAAAAGAAAAAAAAAACCTGAACCCAGCAGTTATACAGTGGAAAACCCTATGAGGGCACTTGCTCCAGCGGTAAACAATTCTGAAATTGGTCAGAGGTGGGGAATCATCTCCCATACAGCCAGCAGCCCGGCCCCCCCACTCAAGGAGCATCCTCATTGCAAAGCTGGGGGACCGTGCCGAGGCCTCTGTGAGTAAACGTGAGCAGAGCCCCAGGCCAGCTGTTGCTGAACTGTTCCCACCCTTCCCAGGTAAAACACCTGAATATGTACAAGGGCTTGAAAGCCTAGAGGAAGGGTCGAGGATCCACACCAGCGACAGCACGCAGGCCAACTTGGTGCCTGAAGGCCAGCCAGGATGGTCCTGGCCCCGGGCGCTCTTCTGGAAGCTTTCCATTACCCTGCCTGAGATACCCCTCCTGTCCCGGCCCCCACTCCTTTTTTTCCTTCCTCACCTAAGCCCGGAGAGAAATTCCAGCGGAAGTTATGGGTGACACATCCTCTTCTTTACAAGTGGCAGCCTGGCAACTCCTGCAGAAAGTCCAGCAGAGCCCCACTCACACCGGGCCACCAACAAAGCCGTGGACCCTCACACCATCCCACCAGCACAGCCCCGAGACTGCTGACGGGGCAGAGAATATGGAGTCAGGCACAGCTGCAGGGGCTAATGCTGCCTGGAGTGCTGTTTCTATTGACCTCAACCCAGGCACACCTGGGGAGGGCTTGCCGGCAGGGTCAGGCTGCCCAGGTCAGCTAATCCTCAGCCCTCAGGGAATCACATTGCAGAAAATGGACCTCGCTAAGACAGAATATTAGCCAAGGAAAAAAAGGACACAATGCCATTTGCAGCCCCGTAGATGAGTCTACAGGTAAGCACGGGACTTGTAGTAAGTCAGAAAGTGAAAGACACATATCGTAGGATATCACTTATAGGTGTTACCTAAAAACGGATACCAGGGCAGATATTTCCACGGAGAAGGGCAATCACAGATTCATTAAACAAACTTATGGTTCACCAATGGAAAGGTGTGAGGATTGGATTCATTACGATATTGGGGTTAAGAGACATATACAAACACAGGTGAAATATATAATCACCAAAGACCTACGGAATGCCAAGAGAAGACTACTCAACATTCTGTCATAACGTACATGGGAAAAGGGTCCCAGGAAGAACAGACATATGTATATGTGTAAAAGAACCACATCTTGCACACCTACAACAAGCCAAACGATGTAATCAAACTTGCTGTAATAAAAAATTAAAAATTAACTTAAAAACACGAACAAGAAGTAGTGAGACAAACTTGAGGGGCTTTCTCCTGGCACATTCCATTCTAAATTCCAATCTAGAACACGGTTTCCATTGAGGCTCTGTTGCCCTAGTAAGCAGATTTGCTAAGGGAGAACTGCTGCCACCTTGTGGCCGCTTCACACAACAGCAGCTTTAATCCCAGCGCTAATGGTCAGTGGATATTCCAAATCATTGCAGGCCTGTAAATGACACCTGCCCTGAAAACAAATCCTGGGGTCATATATCGACCAAAAAGTTCAAAAGACGTCCATATTTCAAAATGACAGTTTCAAGAGGAATATTTCACGCACATTAGTGTTCTGCTTCTTTTGCTTTCTTTCTTTTTTGGTTAAAAACAACGGGAATGGAAAAAGGCAACCCTCAGAATGGGCGAAAACGTTCGCAAATGAATCAATGGACAAAGGTTTAATCTCCAATATATATAAACAGCTCACGCAGCTTAATATTAATAAAACAAACAACCCTAATACAAATATGGGCAGAAGACCTAAATAGACGTTTCTTCAAAGAAGTCACAGAGACGGCCAAGACGCACATGAAAAGCTGCTCAACACCACTAATTATTAGAGAAATGCAAATCAAAACGACAATGAGGTATCACCTCACACCTGTTAGAATCGGCATCATCAGAAAATCTACAAACAACAAATTCTGGGGAGGGTGTGGACAAAAGGAAACCTCTTCCACTATTGGTGGAAGGTAAATTGTTACAGTCACTATGGAGAAGAGTATGGAGTTTCCTTAAAGAATCTAGAAATAGAATTAACATAGGATCCAACTATCCCACTTCTGGGCATATACCCAGAGACAACCATAAATCAAAAACACACATTCACCACAATGTTCATTGCAGCACTATTTACAATAGCCAGGTAATGGAAGCAACCTAAATGCCCACAGACAGACGAATGGATAAAGATGTGGTACATATATAAAATGGGATATGACTCAGCCATGAAAAGGAATGAAACTGGGTTGTTTGTAGAGAAGTCGGTGGATCTAGAGACTGTCATACAGAATGAAGTAAGTCAGAAAGAGCAAAACAAATATTCTGTATTAATGCATGTATGCGGAACCTAGATATATGGTACAGATGAACAGGTTTGCAGGGCAGAAATAGAGAAACAGAGGTAGAGAACAAACGTATGGACACCAAGTCGGGGAAGCCCAGGGGTGTTGTGGTCAGATGAGTTGGGAGATAGGTATTGACCTGTATATATGTATATGAATAAAATAAATAATCAATAATAACCTGCTGTATAGAAAAATAAATATAATTAAACTTCAAAATTTTTAGAAATAAAATTTAAAAATAAAACAGAAAAAAGTTCTTCCCTTCACACAGATGTATTTATATGAATGAATTATTTCCATGCTTATATCAATAAATACATAAAAGATGAATAAATTCTAACTTGAACCCAAAAAGAAAAAAAAACCTGAACCCAGCAGTTATACAGAGGAAAACCCTATGAGGGCACTTGCTCCAGCGGTAAACAATTCTGAAATTGGTCAGAGGTGGGGAATCATCTCCCATACAGCCAGCAGCACGGCCCCCCCACTCAAGGAGCATCCTCATTGCAAAGCTGGGGGACCGTGCCGAGGCCTCTGGGAGTAAACGTGAGCTGAGCCCCAGGCCAGCTGTTGCTGAACTGTTCCCACCCTTCCCAGGTAAAACACCTGAATATGTACAAGGGCTTGAAAGCCTAGAGGAAGGGTCGTGGAGCCACACCAGCGACAGCACGCAGGCCAACTTGGTGCCTGCAGGCCAGCCAGGATGGTCCTGGCCCCGGGCGCTCTTCTGGAAGCTTTCCATTTCCCTGCCTGAGATACCCCTCCTGTCCCGGCCCCCACTCCTTTTTTTCCTTCCTCACCTCAGCCCGGAGAGAAATTCCAGCGGAAATTATGGGTGACACATCCTCTTCTTTACAAGTGGCAGCCTGGCAACTCCTGCAGAAAGTCCAGCAGAGCCCCACTCACACCGGGCCACCAACAAAGCCATGGACCCTCACACCCTCCCACCAGCACAGCCCCGAGACTGCTGACGGGGCAGAGAATATGGAGTCAGGCACAGCTGCAGGGGCTATTGCTGCCTGGAGTGCTGTTTCTATTGACCTCAACCCAGGCACACCTGGGGAGGGCTTGCCGGCAGGGTCAGGCTGCCCAGGTCAGCTAATCCTCAGCCCTCAGGGAATCACATTGCAGAAAATGGACCTCGCTAAAACAGAATATTAGCCAAGGAAAAAAAGGACACAATGCCATTTGCAGCCCCGTAGATGAGTCTACAGGTAATCACGTGACTTGTAGTAAGTCAGAAAGTGAAAGACACATATCGTAGGATATCACTTATAGGTGTTACCTAAAAACGGATACCAGGGCAGATATTTCCACGGAGAAGGGCAATCACAGATTCATTAAACAAACTTATGGTTCACCAATGGAAAGGTGTGAGGATTGGATTCATTACGATATTGGGGTTAAGAGACATATACAAACACAGGTGAAATATATAATCACCAAAGATCTACGGAATGCCAAGAGAAGACTACTCAACATTCTGTCATAACGTACATGGGAAAAGGGTCCCAGGAAGAACAGACATATGTATATGTGTAAAAGAACCACATCTTGCACACCTACAACAAGCCAAATGATGTAATCAAACTTGCTGTAATAAAAAATTAAAAATTAAATTAAAAACACGAACAAGAAGTAGTGAGACAAACTTGAGGGGCTTTCTCCTGGCACATTCCATTCTAAATTCCAATCTAGAACACGGCTTCCATTGAGGCTCTGTTGCCCTAGTAAGCAGATTTGCTAAGGGAGAACTGCTGCCACCTTGTGGCCGTTTCCCACAACAGCAGCTTTAATCCCAGCGCTAATGGTCAGAGGATATTCCAAATCATTGCAGGCCTGTAAATGACACCTGCCCTGAAAACAAATCCTGGGATCATATATCGACCAAAAAGTTCAAAAGACGTCCATATTTCCAAACGACAGTTTCAAGAGGCATATTTCACGCACATTAGTGTTCTGCTTCTTTTGCTTTCTTTCTTTTTTGGTTAAAAAAAACGGGAATGGAAAAAGGCAACCCTCAGAATGGGCGAAAACGTTCGCAAACGAATCAATGGACAAAGGTTTAATCTCCAATATATATAAACAGCTCACGCAGCTTAATATTAATAAAACAAACAAACCAATACAAATATGGGCAGAAGATCTAAATAGACGTTTCTTCAAAGAAGTCACAGAGACGGCCAAGACGCACATGAAAAGCTGCTCAACACCACTAATTATTAGAGAAATGCAAATCAAAACGACAATGAGGTATCACCTCACACCTGTTAGAATCGGCATCATCAGAAAATCTACAAACAACAAATTCTGGGGAGGGTGTGGACAAAAGGAACCCTCTTCCACTCTTGGTGGGAAGGTAAATTGATACAGTCACTATGGAGAAGAGTATGGAGTTTCCTTAAAGAAACTAGAAATAGAATTACCATAGGATCCAGCAATCCCACTTCTGGGCATATACCCAGAGACAACCATAAATCAAAAACACACATTCACCACAATGTTCATTGCAGCACTATTTACAATAGCCAGGTAATGGAAGCAACCTAAATGCCACAGACAGACGAATGGATAAAGATGTGGTACATATATAAAATGGGATATGACTCAGCCATGAAAAGGAATGAAACTGGGTTGTTTGTAGAGAAGTCGGTGGATCTAGAGACTGTCATACAGAATGAAGTAAGTCAGAAAGAGCAAAACAAATATTCTGTATTAATGCATGTATGTGGAACCTAGATATATGGTACAGATGAACAGGTTTGCAGGGCAGAAATAGAGAAACAGAGGTAGAGAACAAACGTATGGACACCAAGTCGGGGAAGCCATGGGGTGTTGTGGTCAGATGAGTTGGGAGATAGGTATTGACCTGTATATATGTATATGAATAAAATAAATAATCAATAATAACCTGCTGTATAGAAAAATAAATATAATTAAACTTCAAAATTTTTAGAAATAAAATTTAAAAATAAAACAGAAAAAAGTTCTTCCCTTCACACAGATGTATTTATATGAATGAATTATTTCCATGCTTATATCAATAAATACATAAAAGATGAATAAATTCTAACTTGAACCCAAAAAGAAAAAAAAAACCTGAACCCAGCAGTTATACAGAGGAAAACCCTATGAGGGCACTTGCTCCAGCGGTAAACAATTCTGAAATTGGTCAGAGGTGGGGAATCATCTCCCATACAGCCAGCAGCCCGGCCCCCCCACTCAAGGAGCATCCTCATTGCAAAGCTGTGGGACCGTGCTGAGGCTTCTGTGAGTAAACGTGAGCAGAGCCCCAGGCCAGCTGTTGCTGAACTGTTCCCACCCTTCCCAGGTAAAACACCTGAATATGTACAAGGGCTTGAAAGCCTAGAGGAAGGGTCGAGGATCCACACCAGCGACAGCACGCAGGCCAACTTGGTGCCTGAAGGCCAGCCAGGATGGTCCTGGCCCCGGGCGCTCTTCTGGAAGCTTTCCATTTCCCTGCCTGAGATACCCCTCCTGTCCCGGCCCCCACTCCTTTTTTTCCTTCCTCACCTAAGCCCGGAGAGAAATTCCAGCAGAAGTTATGGGTGACACATCCTCTTCTTTACAAGTGGCAGCCTGGCAACTCCTGCAGAAAGTCCAGCAGAGCCCCAGTCACACCGGGCCACCAACAAAGCCATGGACCCTCACACCCTCCCACCAGCACAGCCCCGAGACTGCTGACGGGGCAGAGAATATGGAGTCAGGCACAGCTGCAGGGGCTATTGCTGCCTGGAGTGCTGTTTCTATTGACCTCAACCCAGGCACACCTGGGGAGGGCTTGCCGGCAGGGGCAGGCTGCCCAGGTCAGCTAATCCTCAGCCCTCAGGGAATCACATTGCAGAAAATGGACCTCGCTAAGACAGAATATTAGCCAAGGAAAAAAGGACACAATGCCATTTGCAGCCCCGTAGATGAGTCTACAGGTAATCACGTGACTTGTAGTAAGTCAGAAAGTGAAAGACACATATCGTAGGATATCACTTATAGGTGTTACCTAAAAACGGATACCAGGGCAGATATTTCCACGGAGAAGGGCAATAACAGATTCATTAAACAAACTTATGGTTCACCAATGGAAAGGTGTGAGGATTGGATTCATTACGATATTGGGGTTAAGAGACATATACAAACACAGGTGAAATATATAATCACCAAAGATCTACGGAATGCCAAGAGAAGACTACTCAACATTCTGTCATAACGTACATGGGAAAAGGGTCCCAGGAAGAACAGACATATGTATATGTGTAAAAGAACCACATCTTGCACACCTACAACAAGCCAAATGATGTAATCAATCTTGCTGTAATAAAAAATTAAAAATTAAATTAAAAACACGAACAAGAAGTAGTGAGACAAACTTGAGGGGCTTTCTCCTGGCACATTCCATTCTAAATTCCAATCTAGAACACGGCTTCCATTGAGGCTCTGTTGCCCTAGTAAGCAGATTTGCTAAGGGAGAACTGCTGCCACCTTGTGGCCGTTTCACACAACAGTAGCTTTAATCCCAGCGCTAATGGTCAGTGGATATTCCAAATCATTGCAGGCCTGTAAATGACACCTGCCCTGAAAACAAATCCTGGGGTCATATATCGACCAAAAAGTTCAAAAGACGTCCATATTTCCAAACGACAGTTTCAAGAGGCATATTTCACGCACATTAGTGTTCTGCTTCTTTTGCTTTCTTTCTTTTTTGGTTAAAAAAAACGGGAATGGAAAAAGGCAACCCTCAGAATGGGCGAAAACGTTCGCAAACGAATCAATGGACAAAGGTTTAATCTCCAATATATATAAACAGCTCACGCAGCTTAATATTAATAAAACAAACAAACCAATACAAATATGGGCAGAAGATCTAAATAGACGTTTCTTCAAAGAAGTCACAGAGACGGCCAAGACGCACATGAAAAGCTGCTCAACACCACTAATTATTAGAGAAATGCAAATCAAAACGACAATGAGGTATCACCTCACACCTGTTAGAATCGGCATCATCAGAAAATCTACAAACCACAAATTCTGGGGAGGGTGTGGACAAAAGGAACCCTCTTCCACAATTGGTGGAAGGTAAATTGTTAGAGTCACTATGGAGAACAGTATGGAGTTTCCTTAAAGAATCTAGTAATAGAATTAATATAGGATCCAGCAATCCCACTTCTGGGCATATACCCAGAGACAACCATAAATCAAAAACACACATTCACCACAATGTTCATTGCAGCACTATTTACAATAGCCAGGTAATGGAAGCAACCTAAATGCCCACATACAGACGAATGGATAAAGATGTGGTACATATATAAAATGGGATATGACTCAGCCATGAAAAGGAATGAAACTGGTTTGTTTGTAGAGAAGTCGGTGGATCTAGAGACTGTCATACAGAATGAAGTAAGTCAGAAAGAGCCAAACAAATATTCTGTATTAATGCATGTATGTGGAACCTAGATATATGGTACAGATGAACAGGTTTGCAGGGCAGAAATAGAGAAACAGAGGTAGAGAACAAACGTATGGACACCAAGTCGGGGAAGCCATGGGGTGTTGTGGTCAGATGAGTTGGGAGATAGGTATTGACCTGTATATATGTATATGAATAAAATAAATAATCAATAATAACCTGCTGTATAGAAAAATAAATATAATTAAACTTCAAAATTTTTAGAAATAAAATTTAAAAATAAAACAGAAAAAAGTTCTTCCCTTCACACAGATGTATTTCTATGAATGAATTATTTCCATGCTTATATCAATAAATATATAAAAGATGAATAAATTCTAACTTCAACCCAAAAAGAAAAAAAAAACCTGAACCCAGCAGTTATACAGAGGAAAACCCTATGAGGGCACTTGCTCCAGCGGTAAACAATTCTGAAATTGGTCAGAGGTGGGGATTCATCTCCCATACAGCCAGCAGCCCGGCCCCCCCACTCAAGGAGCATCCTCATTGCAAAGCTGGGGGACCGTGCCGAGGCCTCTGTGAGTAAACGTGAGCAGAGCCCCAGGCCAGCTGTTGCTGAACTGTTCCCACCCTTCCCAGGTAAAACACCTGAATATGTACAAGGGCTTGAAAGCCTAGAGGAAGGGTCGTGGATCCCCACCAGCGACAGCACGCAGGCCAACTTGGTGCCTGAAGGCCAGCCAGGATGGTCCTGGCCCCGGGCGCTCTTCTGGAAGCTTTCCATTTCCCTGCCTGAGATACCCCTCCTGTCCCGGCCGCCACTACTTTTTTTCCTTCCTCACCTCAGCCCGGAGAGAAATTCCAGCGGAAGTTATGGGTGACACATCCTCTTCTTTACAAGTGGCAGCCTGGCAACTCCTGCAGAAAGTCCAGCAGAGCCCCACTCACACCGGGCCACCAACAAAGCCGTGGACCCTCACACCCTCCCACCAGCACAGCCCCGAGACTGCTGACGGGGCAGAGAATATGGAGTCAGGCACAGCTGCAGGGGCTATTGCTGCCTGGAGTGCTGTTTCTATTGACCTCAACCCAGGCACACCTGGGGAGGGCTTGCCGGCAGGGTCAGGCTGCCCAGGTCAGCTAATCCTCAACCCTCAGGGAATCACATTGCAGAAAATGGACCTCGCTAAGACAGAATATTAGCCAAGGAAAAAAAGGACACAATGCCATTTGCAGCCCCGTAGATGAGTCTACAGGTAATCACGTGACTTGTAGTAAGTCAGAAAGTGAAAGACACATATCGTAGGATATCACTTATAGGTGTTACCTAAAAACGGATACCAGGGCAGATATTTCCACGGAGAAGGGCAATCACAGATTCATTAAACAAACTTATGGTTCACCAATGGAAAGGTGTGAGGATTGGATTCATTACGATATTGGTGTTAAGAGACAAATACAAACACAGGTGAAATATATAATCACCAAAGACCTACGGAATGCCAAGAGAAGACTACTCAACATTCTGTCATAACGTACATGGGAAAAGGGTCCCAGGAAGAACAGACATATGTATATGTGTAAAAGAACCACATCTTGCACACCTACAACAAGCCAAACGATGTAATCAAACTTGCTGTAATAAAAAATTAAAAATTAAATTAAAAACACGAACAAGAAGTAGTGAGACAAACTTGAGGGGCTTTCTCCTGGCACATTCCATTCTAAATTCCAATCTAGAACATGGCTTCCATTGAGGTTCTGTTGCCCTAGTAAGCAGATTTGCTAAGGGAGAACTGCTGCCACCTTGTGGCCGCTTCACACAACAGCAGCTTTAATCCCAGCGCTAATGGTCAGTGGATATTCCAAATCATTGCAGGCCTGTAAATGACACCTGCCCTGAAAACAAATCCTGGGGTCATATATCGACCAAAAAGTTCAAAAGACGTCCATATTTCAAAACGACAGTTTCAAGAGGAATATTTCACGCACATTAGTGTTCTGCTTCTTTTGCTTTCTTTCTTTTTTGGTTAAAAACAACGGGAATGGAAAAAGGCAACCCTCAGAATGGGCGAAAACGTTCACAAATGAATCAATGGACAAAGGTTTAATCTCTAATATATATAAACAGCTCACGCAGCTTAATATTAATAAAACAAACAACCCTAATACAAATATGGGCAGAAGATCTAAATAGACGTTTCTTCAAAGAAGTCACAGAGACGGCCAAGACGCACATGAAAAGCTGCTCAACGCCACTAATTATTAGAGAAATGCAAATCAAAACGACAATGAGGTATCACCTCACACCTGTTAGAATCGGCATCATCAGAAAATCTACAAACAACAAATTCTGGGGAGGGTGTGGACAAAAGGAACCCTCTTCCACTATTGGTGGGAAGGTAAATTGTTACAGTCACTATGGAGAAGAGTATGGAGTTTCCTTAAAGAAACTAGAAATAGAATTACCATAGGATCCAGCAATCCCACTTCTGGGCATATACCCAGAGACAACCATAAATCAAAAACACACATTCACCACAATGTTCATTGCAGCACTATTTACAATAGCCAGGTAATGGAAGCAACCTAAATGCCCACAGACAGACGAATGGATAAAGATGTGGTACATATATAAAATGGGATATGACTCAGCCATGAAAAGGAATGAAACTGGGTTGTTTGTAGAGAAGTCGGTGGATCTAGAGACTGTCATACAGAATGAAGTAAGTCAGAAAGAGCCAAACAAATATTCTGTATTAATGCATGTATGTGGAACCTAGATATATGGTACAGATGAACAGGTTTGCAGGGCAGAAATAGAGAAACAGAGGTAGAGAACAAACGTATGGACACCAAGTCGGGGAAGCCATGGGGTGTTGTGGTCAGATGAGTTGGGAGATAGGTATTGACCTGTATATATGTATATGAATAAAATAAATAATCAATAATAACCTGCTGTATAGAAAAATAAATATAATTAAACTTCAAAATTTTTAGAAATAAAATTTAAAAATAAAACAGAAAAAAGTTCTTCCCTTCACACAGATGTATTTCTATGAATGAATTATTTCCATGCTTATATCAATAAATATATAAAAGATGAATAAATTCTAACTTCAACCCAAAAAGAAAAAAAAAACCTGAACCCAGCAGTTATACAGAGGAAAACCCTATGAGGGCACTTGCTCCAGCGGTAAACAATTCTGAAATTGGTCAGAGGTGGGGATTCATCTCCCATACAGCCAGCAGCCCGGCCCCCCCACTCAAGGAGCATCCTCATTGCAAAGCTGGGGGACCGTGCCGAGGCCTCTGTGAGTAAACGTGAGCAGAGCCCAAGGCCAGCTGTTGCTGAACTGTTCCCACCCTTCCCAGGTAAAACACCTGAATATGTACAAGGGCTTGAAAGCCTAGAGGAAGGGTCGTGGATCCACACCAGCGACGGCACGCAGGCCAACTTGGTGCCTGCAGGCCAGCCAGGATGGTCCTGGCCCCGGGCATCTTCTGGAAGCTTTCCATTTCCCTGCCTGATATACCCCTCCTGTCCCGGCCCCCATTCCTTTTTTCCTTCCTCACCTCAGCCCGGAGAGAAATTCCAGTGGAAGTTATGGGTGACACATCCTCTTGTTTACAGGTGGCAGCCTGGCAACTCTTGCAGAAAGTCCAGCAGAGCCCCACTCACACCGGGCCACCAACAAAGCCGTGGACCCTCACACCCTCCCACCAGCACAGCCCCGAGACTGCTGACGGGGCAGAGAATATGGAGTCAGGAACAGCTGCAGGGGCTGTTGCTGCCTGGAGTGCTGTTTCTATCGACCTCAACCCAGGCACACCTGGGGAGGGCTTGCCGGCAGGGTCAGGCTGCCCAGGTCAGCTAATCCTCAGCCCTCAGGAAATCACATTGCAGAAAATGGACCTCGCAAAGACAGAATATTAGCCAAGGAAAAAAAGGGCACAATGCCATTTGCAGCCCCGTAGATGAGTCTACAGGTAATCACGTGACTTGTAGTAAGTCAGAAAGTGAAAGACACATATCGTAGGATATCACTTATAGGTGTTACCTAAAAACGGATACCAGGGCAGATATTTCCATGGAGAAGGGCAATCACAGATTCATTAAACAAACTTATGGTTCACCAATGGAAAGGTGTGAGGATTGGATTCATTACGATATTGGTGTTAAGAGACATATACAAACACAGGTGAAATATATAATCACCAAAGACCTACGGAATGCCAAGAGAAGACTACTCAACATTCTGTCATAACGTACATGGGAAAAGGGTCCCAGGAAGAACAGACATATGTATATGTGTAAAAGAACCACAACTTGCACACCTACAACAAGCCAAACGTTGTAATCAAACTTGCTGTAATAAAAAATTAAAAATTAAATTAAAAACACGAACAAGAAGTAGTGAGACAAACTTGAGGGGCTTTCTCCTGGCACATTCCATTCTAAATTCCAATCTAGAACAGGGCTTCCATTGAGGCTCTGTTGCCCTAGTAACCAGATTTGCTAAGGGAGAACTGCTGCCACCTTGTGGCCGTTTCACACAACAGCACCTTTAATCCCAGCGCTACTGGTCAGTGGATATTCCAAATCATTGCAGGCCTGTAAATGACACCTGCCCTGAAAACAAATCCTGGGGTCATATATCGACCAAAAAGTTCAAAAGACGTCCATATTTCAAAACGACAGTTTCAAGAGGCATATTTCACGCACATTAGTGTTCTGCTTCTTTTGCTTTCTTTCTTTTTTGGTTAAAAAAAAAACGGGAATGGAAAAAGGCAACCCTCAGAATGGGCAAAAACGTTCGCAAAAGAATCAATGGACAAAGGTTTAATCTCCAATATATATAAACAGCTCACGCAGCTTAATATTAATAAAAAAAACAACCCAATACAAAAATGGGCAGAAGATGTAAATAGACGTTTCTTCAAAGAAGTCACAGAGACGGCCAAGACGCACATGAAAAGCTGCCCAACACCACTAATTATTAGAGAAATGCAAATCAAAACGACAATGAGGTATCACCTCACACCTGTTAGAATCGGCATCATCAGAAAATCTACAAACAACAAATTCTGGGGAGGGTGTGGACAAAAGGAACCCTCTTCCACTATTGGTGAGAAGGTAAATTGATACAGTCACTATGGAGAACAGTATGGAGTTTCCTTAAAGAAACTAGAAATAGAATTACCATAGGATCCAGCAATCCCACTTCTGGATATATAACCAGAGAAAACCATAAATCAAAAACACACATTCACCACAATGTTCATTGCAGCACTATTTACAATAGCCAGGTAATGGAAGCGACCTAAATGCCCAAAGACAGACGAATGGATAAAGATGTGGTACATATATAAAATGGAATATGACTCAGCCATGAAAAGGAATGAAACTGGGTTATTTGTAGAGAAGTCGGTGGATCTAGAGACTATCATACAGAATGAAGTAAGTCAGAAAGAGCCAAACAAATATTCTGTATTAATGCATGTATGTGGATCCTAGATATATGGTACAGATGAACAGGTTTGCAGGGCAGAAATAGAGAAACAGAGGTAGAGAACAAACGAATGGACACCAAGTGGAGGAAGCCATGGTGTGTTCGTGGTCAGATGAGTTTGGAGATAGGTGTTGACCTGTATATATGTATATGAATAAAATAGATAACTAATAATAACCTGCTGTATAGAAAAATAAATATAATTAAACTGCAAAATTTTTAGAAATGAAATTTAAAAATAAAACAGAAAAAAGTACTTCCCTTCACACAGATGTATTTCTATGAATGAATTATTTCCATGCTTATATCAATAAATACATAAAAGATGAATAAATTGTAACTTGAACCAAAAAAGAAAAAAAAAAAACCTGAACGCAGCAGTTATACAGAGGTAAACCCTATGAGGGCACTTGCTCCAGCGGTAAACAATTCTGAAATTGGTCAAAGGTGGGGAATCATCTCCCACAGAGCCAGCAGCCCGGCCCACCCACACAAGGAGCGTCCTCATTGCAAAGCTGTGAGACCGTGCCGAGGCATCTGTGAGTAAACGTGAGCTGAGCCCCAGGCCAGCTGCTGCTGAACTGTTCCCACCCTTCCCAGGTAAAACACCTGAATATGTACAAGGGCTTGAAAGCCTAGAGGAAGGGCCGTGGAGCCATACCAGCGACAGCACGCAGGCCAACTTGGTGCCTGCAGGCCAGCCAGGATGGTCCTGGCCCCGGGCATCTTCTGGAAGCTTTCCATTTCCCTGCCTGATATACCCCTCCTGTCCCGGCCCCCATTCCTTTTTTCCTTCCTCACCTCAGCCCGGAGAGAAATTCCAGTGGAAGTTATGGGTGACACATCCTCTTGTTTACAGGTGGCAGCCTGGCAACTCCTGCAGAAAGTCCAGCAGAGCCCCACTCACACCGGGCCACCAACAAAGCCGTGGACCCTCACACCCTCCCACCAGCACAGCCCCGAGACTGCTGACGGGGCAGAGAATATGGAGTCAGGCACAGCTGCAGGGGCTATTGCTGCCTGGAGTGCTGTTTCTATCGACCTCAACCCAGGCACACCTGGGGAGGGCTTGCCGGCAGGGTCAGGCTGCCCAGGTCAGCTAATCCTCAGCCCTCAGGAAATCACATTGCAGAAAATGGACCTCGCAAAGACAGAATATTAGCCAAGGAAAAAAAGGGCACAATGCCATTTGCAGCCCCGTAGATGAGTCTACAGGTAATCACGTGACTTGTAGTAAGTCAGAAAGTGAAAGACACATATCGTAGGATATCACTTATAGGTGTTACCTAAAAACGGATACCAGGGCAGATATTTCCATGGAGAAGGGCAATCACAGATTCATTAAACAAACTTATGGTTCACCAATGGAAAGGTGTGAGGATTGGATTCATTACGATATTGGTGTTAAGAGACATATACAAACACAGGTGAAATATATAATCACCAAAGACCTACGGAATGCCAAGAGAAGACTACTCAACATTCTGTCATAACGTACATGGGAAAAGGGTCCCAGGAAGAACAGACATATGTATATGTGTAAAAGAACCACATCTTGCACACCTACAACAAGCCAAACGTTGTAATCAAACTTGCTGTAATAAAAAATTAAAAATTAAATTAAAAACACGAACAAGAAGTAGTGAGACAAACTTGAGGGGCTTTCTCCTGGCACATTCCATTCTAAATTCCAATCTAGAACAGGGCTTCCATTGAGGCTCTGTTGCCCTAGTAACCAGATTTGCTAAGGGAGAACTGCTGCCACCTTGTGGCCGTTTCACACAACAGCACCTTTAATCCCAGCGCTACTGGTCAGTGGATATTCCAAATCATTGCAGGCCTGTAAATGACACCTGCCCTGAAAACAAATCCTGCGGTCATATATCGACCAAAAAGTTCAAAAGAAGTCCATATTTCAAAACGACAATTTCAAGAGGCATATTTCACGCACATTAGTGTTCTGCTTCTTTTGCTTTCTTTCTTTTTTGGTTAAAAAAAAACGGGAATGGAAAAAGGCAACCCTCAGAATGGGCAAAAACGTTCGCAAAAGAATCAATGGACAAAGGTTTAATCTCCAATATATATAAACAGCTCACGCAGCTTAATATTAATAAAAAAAACAACCCAATACAAAAATGGGCAGAAGATGTAAATAGACGTTTCTTCAAAGAAGTCACAGAGACGGCCAAGACGCACATGAAAAGCTGCCCAACACCACTAATTATTAGAGAAATGCAAATCAAAACGACAATGAGGTATCACGTCACACCTTTTAGAATCGGCATCATCAGAAAATCTACAAACAACAAATTCTGGGGAGGGTGTGGACAAAAGGAACCCTCTTCCACTATTGGTGAGAAGGTAAATTGATACAGTCACTATGGAGAACAGTATGGAGTTTCCTTAAAGAAACTAGAAATATAATTACCATAGGATCCAGCAATCCCACTTCTGGGCATATAACCAGAGAAAACCATAAATCAAAAACACACATTCACCACAATGTTCATTGCAGCACTATTTACAATAGCCAGGTAATTGAAGCGACCTAAATGCCCAAAGACAGACGAATGGATAAAGATGTGGTACACATATAAAATGGAATATGACTCAGCCATGAAAAGCAATGAAACTGGGTTATTTGTAGAGAAGTCGGTGGATCTAGAGACTATCATACAGAATGAAGTAAGTCAGAAAGAGCCAAACAAATATTCTGTATTAATGCATGTATGTGGATCCTAGATATATGGTACAGATGAACAGGTTTGCAGGGCAGAAATAGAGAAACAGAGGTAGAGAACAAACGAATGGACACCAAGTGGAGGAAGCCATGGTGTGTTGGTGGTCAGATGAGTTTGGAGATAGGTATTGACCTGTATATATGTATATGAATAAAATAGATAACTAATAATAACCTGCTGTATAGAAAAATAAATATAATTAAACTGCAAAATTTTTAGAAATGAAATTTAAAAATAAAACAGAAAAAAGTTCTTCCCTTCACACAGATGTATTTCTATGAATGAATTATTTCCATGCTTATATCAATAAATACATAAAAGATGAATAAATTCTAACTTGAACCAAAAAAGAAAAAAAAAAAACCTGAACGCAGCAGTTATACAGAGGTAAACCCTATCAGGGCACTTGCTCCAGCGGTAAACAATTCTGAAATTGGTCAAAGGTGGGGAATCATCTCCCATACAGCCAGCAGCCCGGCCCACCCACACAAGGAGCGTCCTCATTGCAAAGCTGTGGGACCGTGCCGAGGCCTCTGTGAGTAAACGTGAGCTGAGCCCCAGGCCAGCTGCTGCTGAACTGTTCCCACCCTTCCCAGGTAAAACACCTGAATATTTACAAGGGCTTGAAAGCCTAGAGGAAGGGCCGTGGAGCCACACCAGCGACAGCACGCAGGCCAACTTGGTGCCTGCAGGCCAGCCAGGATGGTCCTGGCCACGGGAACTCTTCTGGAAGCTTTCCATTTCCCTGCCTGATATAACCCTCCTGTCCCGGCCTCCATTCCTTTTTTTCCTTCCTCACCTCAGCCCGGAGAGAAATTCCAGTGGAAGTTATGGGTGACACATCCTCGTCTTTACAGGTGGCAGCCTGGCAACTCCTGCAGAAAGTCCAGCAGAGCCCCACTCACACCGGGCCACCAACAAAGCCGTGGACCCTCACATCCTCCCACCAGCACAGCCCCGAGACTGCTGACGGGGCAGAGAATATGGAGTCCGGCACAGCTGCAGGGGCTATTGCTGCCTGGAGTGCTGTTTCTATCGACCTCAACCCAGGCACACCTGAGGAGGGCTTGCCGGCAGGGTCAGGCTGCCCAGGTCAGCTAATCCTCAGCCCTCAGGGAATCACATTGCAGAAAATGGACCTCGCTAAGCCAGAATATTAGCCAAGGAAAAAAAGGGCACAATGCCATTTGCAGCCAGGTAGATGAGTCTACAGGTAATCACGTGACTTGTAGTAAATCAGAAAGTGAAAGACACATATCGTAGGATATCACTTATAGGTGTTACCTAAAAACGGATACCAGGGCAGATATTTCCACAGAGAAGGGCAATCACAGATTCATTAAACAAACTTATGGTTCACCAATGGAAAGGTGTGAGGATTGGATTCATTACGATATTGGGGTTAAGAGACATATACAAACACAGGTGAAGTATATAATCACCAAAGACCTACGGAATGCCAAGAGAAGACTACTCAACATTCTGTCATAACGTACATGGGAAAAGGGTCCCAGGAAGAACAGACATATGTATATGTGTAACAGAACTACATCTTGCACACCTACAAAAAGCAAACGTTGTAATCAAACTTGCTGTAATAAAAAATTAAAAATTAAATTAAAAACACGAACAAGAAGTAGTGAGACAAACTTGAGGGCTTTCTCCTGGCACCTTCCATCCTAAATTCCAATCTAGAACACGGTTTCCATTGAGGCTCTGTTGCCCTAGTAACCAGATTTGCTAAGGGAGAACTGCTGCCACCTTGTGGCCGTTTCACACAATATCAGCTTTAATTCCAGCGCTAATGGTCAGTGGATATTCCAAATCATTGCTGGCCTGTAAATGACACCTGCCCTGAAAACAAATCCTGGGGTCATATATAGACAAAAAAGTTCAAAAGACGTCCATATTTCAAAACGACAGTTTCAAGAGGCATATTTCACGCACATTAGTGTTCTGTTTCTTTTGCTTTCTTTCTTTTTTGGTTAAAAAAAACGGGAATGGAAAAAGGCAACCCTCAGAATGGGCCAAAACGTTCGCAAACGAATCAATGGACAATGGTTTAATCTCCAACATATATAAACAGCTCACGCAGCTTAATATTAATAAAACAAACAACCCAATACAAAAAATGGGCAGAAGATCTAAATAGACGTTTCTTCAAAGAAGTCACAGAGACGGCCAAGACGCACATGAAAAGCTGCTCAACACCACTAATTATTAGAGAAATGCAAATCACAACGACAATGAGGTATCACCTCACACCTGTTAGAATCGGCATCATCAGAAAATCTACAAACAACAAATACTGGGGAGGGTGTGGACAAAAGGAACCCTCTTCTAGTATTAGTGGGAAGGTAAAATTGATACAGTCACTATGGAGAACAGTATGGAGTTTCCTTAAAGAAACTAGAAATAGAATTACCATAGGATCCAGCAATCCCACTTCTGGGCATATACCCAGAGACAACCATAAATCAAAAACACACATTCACCACAATGTTCATTGCAGCACTATTTACAATAGCCAGGTAATGGAAGCAACCTAAATGCCCACAGACAGAAGAATGGATAAAGATGTGGTACATATATAAAATGGGATATGACTCAGCCATGAAAAGGAATGAAACTGGGTTATTTGTAGAGAAGTCGGTGGATCTAGACACTGTCATACAGAGTGAAGTAAGTCAGAAAGAGCAAAACAAATATTCTGTATTAATGCATGTATGTGGAACCTAGATATATGGTACAGATGAACAGGTTTGCAGGGCAGAAATAGAGAAACAGAGGTAGAGAACAAACGTATGGACACCAAGTGGGGGAAGCCATGGGGTGTTGGTGGTCAGATGAGTTGGGAGATAGGTATTGACCTGTATATATGTATATGAATAAAATAGATAACTAATAATAACCTGCTGTATAGAAAAATAAATATAATTAAACTTCAAAATTTTTAGAAATGACATTTAAAAATAAAACAGGAAAAAGTTCTTCCCTTCACACAGATATATTTCTATGAATGTATTATTTCCATGCTTATATCAATAAATACATAAAAGATGAATAAATTCTAACTTGAACCAAAAAAGAAAAATAAAACCTGAACCCAGCAGTTATACAGAGGAAAACCCTATCAGGGCACTTGCTCCAGCGGTAAACAATTCTGAAATTGGTCAGAGGTGGGGAATCATCTCCCATACAGCCAGCAGCCCGGCACCCCCACGCAAGGAGCGTCCTCATTGCAAAGCTGGGGGACAGGGCCGAGGCCTCTGTGAGTAAACGTGAGCTGAGCCCAAGGCGAGCTGCTGCTGAACTGTTCCCACCCTTCCCAGGTAAAACACCTGAATATGTACAAGGGCTTGAAAGCCTAGAGGAAGGGTCGTGGAGACACACCAGCGACAGCACGCATGCCAAATTGGTGCCTGCAGGCCAGCCAGGATAATCCTGGCCCCAGGTGCTCTTCTGGAAGCTTTCCATTTCCCTGCCTGAGATAACCCTCCTGTCCCGGCCCCCACTCCTTTTTTTCCTCCCTCACCTCAGCCCGGAGAGAAATTCCAGCGGAACTTATGGGTGACACATCCTCTTCTTTACAGGTGGCAGCCTGGCAACTCCTGCAGAAAGTCCAGCAGAGCCCCATTCACACCGGGCCACCAACAAAGCCGTGGACCCTCACACCCTCCCACCAGCACAGCCCCGAGACTGCTGACGGGGCAGAGAATATGGAGTCATGCACAGCTGCAGGGGCTATTGCTGCCTGGAGTGCTGTTTCTATTGACCTCAAAACAGGCACACCTGGGGAGGGCTTGCCGGCAGGATCAGGCTGCCCAGGTCAGCTAATCCTCAGCCCTCAGGGAATCACATTGCAGAAAATGGACCTCGCTAATCCAGAATATTAGCCAAGGAAAAAAAGGACACAATGCCATTTGCAGCCCCGTAGATGAGTCTACAGGTAATCACGTGACTTGTAGTAAGTCAGAAAGTGAAAGACACATATCGTAGGATATCACTTATAGGTGTTACCTAAAAACGGATACCAGGGCAGATATTTCCACGGAGAAGGGCAATCACAGATTCATTAAACAAACTTATGGTTCACCAATGGAAAGGTGTGAGGATTGGATTCATTACGATATTGGGGTTAAGAGACATATACAAACACAGGTGAAGTATATAATCACCAAAGACCTACGGAATGCCAAGAGAAGACTACTCAACATTCTGTCATAACGTACATGGGAAAAGGGTCCCAGGAAGAACAGACATATGTATATGTGTAAAAGAACCACATCTTGCACACCTACAACAAGCCAAACGTTGTAATCAAACTTGCTGTAATAAAAAATTAAAAATTAAATTAAAAACATGAACAAGAAGTAGTGAGACAAACTTGAGGGGCTTTCTCCTGGCACATTCAATTCTAAATTCCAATCTAGAACATGACTTCCATTGAGGCTCTGTTGCCCTGGTAACCAGATTTGCTAAGGGAGAACTGCTGCCACCTTGTGGCCGTTTCAAACAACATCAGCTTTAATTCCAGCGCTAATGGTCAGTGGATATTCCAAATCATTGCTGGCCTGTAAATGACACCTGCCCTGAAAACAAATCCTGGGGTCATATATAGACAAAAAAGTTCAAAAGACGTCCATATTTCAAAACGACAGTTTCAAGAGGCATATTTCATGCACATTAGTGTTCTGTTTCTTTTGCTTTCTTTCTTTTTTGGTTAAAAAAAACGGGAATGGAAAAAGGCAACCCTCAGAATGGGCCAAAACATTCGCAAACGAATCAATGGACAATGGTTTAATCTCCAACATATATAAACAGCTCACGCAGCTTAATATTAATAAAACAAACAACCCAATACAAAAAATGGGCAGAAGATCTAAATAGACGTTTCTTCAAAGAAGTCACAGAGACGGCCAAGACGCACATGAAAAGCTGCTCAACACCACTAATTATTAGAGAAATGCAAATCACAACGACAATGAGGTATCACCTCACACCTGTTAGAATCGGCATCATCAGAAAATCTACAAACAACAAACTCTGGGGAGGGTGTGGACAAAAGGAACCCTCTTCCACTATTAGTGGGAAGGTAAAATTGATACAGTCACTATGGAGAATAGTATGGAGTTTCCTTAAAGAAACTAGAAATAGAATTACCATAGGATCCAGCAATCCCACTTCTGGGCATATACCCAGAGACAACCATAAATCAAAAACACACATTCACCACAATGTTCATTGCAGCACTATTTACAATAGCCAGGTAATGGAAGCAACCTAAATGCCCACAGACAGAAGAATGGATAAAGATGTGGTACATATATAAAATGGGATATGACTCAGCCATGAAAAGGAATGAAACTGGGTTATTTGTAGAGAAGTCGGTGGATCTAGAGACTGTCATACAGAATGAAGTAAGTCAGAAAGAGCAAAACAAATATTCTGTATTAATGCATGTATGTGGAACCTAGATATATGGTACAGATGAACAGGTTTGCAGGGCAGAAATAGAGAAACAGAGGTAGAGAACAAACGTATGGACACCAAGTGGGGGAAGCCATGGGGTGTTGGTGGTCAGATGAGTTGGGAGATAGGTATTGACCTGTATATATGTATATGAATAAAATAGATAACTAATAATAACCTGCTGTATAGAAAAATAAATATAATTAAACTTCAAAATTTTTAGAAATGACATTTAAAAATAAAACAGGAAAAAGTTCTTCCCTTCACACAGATATATTTCTATGAATGTATTATTTCCATGCTTATATCAATAAATACATAAAAGATGAATAAATTCTAACTTGAACCAAAAAAGAAAAAAAAAACCTGAACCCAGCAGTTATACAGAGGAAAACCCTATCAGGGCACTTGCTCCAGCGGTAAACAATTCTGAAATTGGTCAGAGGTGGGGAATCATCTCCCATACAGCCAGCAGCCCGGCACCCCCACGCAAGGAGCGTCCTCATTGCAAAGCTGGGGGACAGGGCCGAGGCCTCTGTGAGTAAACGTGAGCTGAGCCCAAGGCGAGCTGCTGCTGAACTGTTCCCACCCTTCCCAGGTAAAACACCTGAATATGTACAAGGGCTTGAAAGCCTAGAGGAAGGGTCGTGGAGACACACCAGTGACAGCACGCATGCCAAATTGGTGCCTGCAGGCCAGCCAGGATAATCCTGGCCCCAGGTGCTCTTCTGGAAGCTTTCCATTTCCCTGCCTGAGATACCCCTCCTGTCCCGGCCCCCACTCCTTTTTTTCCTCCCTCACCTCAGCCCGGAGAGAAATTCCAGCGGAAGTTATGGGTGACACATCCTCTTTTTTACAGGTGGCAGCCTGGCAACTCCTGCAGAAAGTCCAGCAGACCCCCACTCACACCGGGCCACCAACAAAGCCGTGGACCCTCACACCCTCCCACCAGCACAGCCCCGAGACTGCTGACGGGGCAGAGAATATGGAGTCATGCACAGCTGCAGGGGCTATTGCTGCCTGGAGTGCTGTTTCTATTGACTTCAACCAAGGCACACCTGGGGAGGGCTTGCCGGCAGGATCAGTCTGCCCAGGTCAGCTAATCCTCAGCCCTCAGGGAATCACATTGCAGAAAATGGACCTCGCTAAGCCAGAATATTAGCCAAGGGAAAAAAGGACACAATGCCATTTGCAGCCCCGTAGATGAGTCTACAGGTAATCACGTGACTTGTAGTAAGTCAGAAAGTGAAAGACACATATCGTAGGATATCACTTATAGGTGTTACCTAAAAACGGATACCAGGGCAGATATTTCCACGGAGAAGGGCAATCACAGATTCATTAAACAAACGTATGGTTCACCAATGGAAAGGTGTGAGGATTGGATTCATTACGATATTGGGGTTAAGAGACATATACAAACACAGGTGAAATATATAATCACCAAAGACCTACGGAATGCCAAGAGAAGACTACTCAACATTCTGTCATAACGTACATGGGAAAAGGGTCCCAGGAAGAACAGACATATGTATATGTGTAAAAGAACCACATCTTGCACACCTACAACAAGCCAAACGTTGTAATCAAACTTGCTGTAATAAAAAATTAAAAATTAAATTAAAAACATGAACAAGAAGTAGTGAGACAAACTTGAGGGGCTTTCTCCTGGCACATTCAATTCTAAATTCCAATCTAGAACACGACTTCCATTGAGGCTCTGTTGCCCTGGTAACCAGATTTGCTAAGGGAGAACTGCTGCCACCTTGTGGCCGTTTCACACAACATCAGCTTTAATTCCAGAGCTAATGGTCAGTGGATATTCCAAATCATTGCTGGCCTGTAAATGACACCTGCCCTGAAAACAAATCCTGGGGTCATATATCGACCAAAAAGTTCAAAAGACGTCCATATTTCAAAACGACAGTTTCAAGAGGCATATTTCACGCACATTAGTGTTCTGTTTCTTTTGCTTTCTTTCTTTTTTGGTTAAAAAAAACGGGAATGGAAAAAGGCAACCCTCAGAATGGGCAAAAACTTTCGCAAACGAATCAATGGACAATGGTTTAATCTCCAACATATATAAACAGCTCACGCAGCTTAATATTAATAAAACAAACAACCCAATACAAAAAATGGGCAGAAGATCTAAATAGACGTTTCTTCAAAGAAGTCACAGAGACGGCCAAGACGCACATGAAAAGCTGCTCAACACCACTAATTATTAGAGAAATGCAAATCACAACGACAATGAGGTATCACCTCACACCTGTTAGAATCGGCATCATCAGAAAATCTACAAACAACAAACTCTGGGGAGGGTGTGGACAAAAGGAACCCTCTTCCACTATTAGTGGGAAGGTAAAATTGATACAGTCACTATGGAGAATAGTATGGAGTTTCCTTAAAGAAACTAGAAATAGAATTACCATAGGATCCAGCAATCCCACTTCTGGGCATATACCCAGAGACAACCATAAATCAAAAACACACATTCACCACAATGTTCATTGCAGCACTATTTACAATAGCCAGGTAATGGAAGCAACCTAAATGCCCACAGACAGAAGAATGGATAAAGATGTGGTACATATATAAAATGGGATATGACTCAGCCATGAAAAGGAATGAAACTGGGTTATTTGTAGAGAAGTCGGTGGATCTAGAGACTGTCATACAGAATGAAGTAAGTCAGAAAGAGCAAAACAAATATTCTGTATTAATGCATGTATGTGGAACCTAGATATATGGTACAGATGAACAGGTTTGCAGGGCAGAAATAGAGAAACAGAGGTAGAGAACAAACGTATGGACACCAAGTGGGGGAAGCCATGGGGTGTTGGTGGTCAGATGAGTTGGGAGATAGGTATTGACCTGTATATATGTATATGAATAAAATAGATAACTAATAATAACCTGCTGTATAGAAAAATAAATATAATTAAACTTCAAAATTTTTAGAAATGACATTTAAAAATAAAACAGGAAAAAGTTCTTCCCTTCACACAGATATATTTCTATGAATGTATTATTTCCATGCTTATATCAATAAATACATAAAAGATGAATAAATTCTAACTTGAACCAAAAAAGAAAAAAAAAACCTGAACCCAGCAGTTATACAGAGGAAAACCCTATCAGGGCACTTGCTCCAGCGGTAAACAATTCTGAAATTGGTCAGAGGTGGGGAATCATCTCCCATACAGCCAGCAGCCCGGCACCCCCACGCAAGGAGCGTCCTCATTGCAAAGCTGGGGGACAGGGCCGAGGCCTCTGTGAGTAAACGTGAGCTGAGCCCAAGGCGAGCTGCTGCTGAACTGTTCCCACCCTTCCCAGGTAAAACACCTGAATATGTACAAGGGCTTGAAAGCCTAGAGGAAGGGTCGTGGAGACACACCAGTGACAGCACGCATGCCAAATTGGTGCCTGCAGGCCAGCCAGGATAATCCTGGCCCCAGGTGCTCTTCTGGAAGCTTTCCATTTCCCTGCCTGAGATACCCCTCCTGTCCCGGCCCCCACTCCTTTTTTTCCTCCCTCACCTCAGCCCGGAGAGAAATTCCAGCGGAAGTTATGGGTGACACATCCTCTTTTTTACAGGTGGCAGCCTGGCAACTCCTGCAGAAAGTCCAGCAGACCCCCACTCACACCGGGCCACCAACAAAGCCGTGGACCCTCACACCCTCCCACCAGCACAGCCCCGAGACTGCTGACGGGGCAGAGAATATGGAGTCATGCACAGCTGCAGGGGCTATTGCTGCCTGGAGTGCTGTTTCTATTGACTTCAACCAAGGCACACCTGGGGAGGGCTTGCCGGCAGGATCAGTCTGCCCAGGTCAGCTAATCCTCAGCCCTCAGGGAATCACATTGCAGAAAATGGACCTCGCTAAGCCAGAATATTAGCCAAGGGAAAAAAGGACACAATGCCATTTGCAGCCCCGTAGATGAGTCTACAGGTAATCACGTGACTTGTAGTAAGTCAGAAAGTGAAAGACACATATCGTAGGATATCACTTATAGGTGTTACCTAAAAACGGATACCAGGGCAGATATTTCCACGGAGAAGGGCAATCACAGATTCATTAAACAAACGTATGGTTCACCAATGGAAAGGTGTGAGGATTGGATTCATTACGATATTGGGGTTAAGAGACATATACAAACACAGGTGAAATATATAATCACCAAAGACCTACGGAATGCCAAGAGAAGACTACTCAACATTCTGTCATAACGTACATGGGAAAAGGGTCCCAGGAAGAACAGACATATGTATATGTGTAAAAGAACCACATCTTGCACACCTACAACAAGCCAAACGTTGTAATCAAACTTGCTGTAATAAAAAATTAAAAATTAAATTAAAAACATGAACAAGAAGTAGTGAGACAAACTTGAGGGGCTTTCTCCTGGCACATTCAATTCTAAATTCCAATCTAGAACACGACTTCCATTGAGGCTCTGTTGCCCTGGTAACCAGATTTGCTAAGGGAGAACTGCTGCCACCTTGTGGCCGTTTCACACAACATCAGCTTTAATTCCAGAGCTAATGGTCAGTGGATATTCCAAATCATTGCTGGCCTGTAAATGACACCTGCCCTGAAAACAAATCCTGGGGTCATATATCGACCAAAAAGTTCAAAAGACGTCCATATTTCAAAACGACAGTTTCAAGAGGCATATTTCACGCACATTAGTGTTCTGTTTCTTTTGCTTTCTTTCTTTTTTGGTTAAAAAAAACGGGAATGGAAAAAGGCAACCCTCAGAATGGGCAAAAACGTTCGCAAACGAATCAATGGACAATGGTTTAATCTCCAACATATATAAACAGCTCACGCAGCTTAATATTAATAAAACAAACAACCCAATACAAAAAATGGGCAGAAGATCTAAATAGACGTTTCTTCAAAGAAGTCACAGAGACGGCCAAGACGCACATGAAAAGCTGCTCAACACCACTAATTATTAGAGAAATGCAAATCACAACGACAATGAGGTATCACCTCACACCTGTTAGAATCGGCATCATCAGAAAATCTACAAACAACAAATTCTGGGGAGGGTGTGGACAAAAGGAACCCTCTTCCACTATTAGTGGGAAGGTAAAATTGATACAGTCACTATGGAGAAGAGTATGGAGTTTCCTTAAAGAAACTAGAAATAGAATTACCATAGGATCCAGCAATCCCACTTCTGGGCATATACCCAGAGACAACCATAAATGAAAAACACACATTCACCACAAAGATCATTGCAGCACTATTTACAATAGCCAGGTAATGGAAGCAACCTAAATGCCCACAGACAGAAGAATGGATAAAGATGTGGTACATATATAAAATGGGATATGACTCAGCCATGAAAAGGAATGAAACTGGGTTATTTGTAGAGAAGTCGGTGGATCTAGAGACTGTCATACAGAATGAAGTAAGTCAGAAAGAGCAAAACAAATATTCTGTATTAATGCATGTATGTGGAACCTAGATATATGGTACAGATGAACAGGTTTGCAGGGCAGAAATAGAGAAACAGAGGTAGAGAACAAACGTATGGACACCAAGTGGGGGAAGCCATGGGGTGATGGTGGTCAGATGAGTTGGGAGATAGGTATTGACCTGTATATATGTATATGAATAAAATAGATAACTAATAATAACCTGCTGTATAGAAAAATAAATATAATTAAACTTCAAAATTTTTAGAAATGACATTTAAAAATAAAACAGGAATAAGTTCTTCCCTTCACACAGATATATTTCTATGAATGTATTATTTCCATGCTTATATCAATAAATACATAAAAGATGAATAAATTCTAACTTGAACCAAAAAAGAAAAAAAAAACCTGAACCCAGCAGTTATACAGAGGAAAACCCTATCAGGGCACTTGCTCCAGCGGTAAACAATTCTGAAATTGGTCAGAGGTGGGGAATCATCTCCCATACAGCCAGCAGCCCGGCACCCCCACGCAAGGAGCGTCCTCATTGCAAAGCTGGGGGACAGGGCCGAGGCCTCTGTGAGTAAACGTGAGCTGAGCCCAAGGCGAGCTGCTGCTGAACTGTTCCCACCCTTCCCAGCTAAAACACCTGAATATGTACAAGGGCTTGAAAGCCTAGAGGAAGGGTCGTGGAGACACACCAGTGACAGCACGCATGCCAAATTGGTGCCTGCAGGCCAGCCAGGATAATCCTGGCCCCAGGTGCTCTTCTGGAAGCTTTCCATTTCCCTGCCTGAGATACCCCTCCTGTCCCGGCCCCCACTCCTTTTTTTCCTCCCTCACCTCAGCCCGGAGAGAAATTCCAGCGGAAGTTATGGGTGACACATCCTCTTTTTTACAGGTGGCAGCCTGGCAACTCCTGCAGAAAGTCCAGCAGACCCCCACTCACACCGGGCCACCAACAAAGCCGTGGACCCTCACACCCTCCCACCAGCACAGCCCCGAGACTGCTGACGGGGCAGAGAATATGGAGTCATGCACAGCTGCAGGGGCTATTGCTGCCTGGAGTGCTGTTTCTATTGACCTCAACCCAGGCACACCTGGGGAGGGCTTGCCGGCAGGATCAGTCTGCCCAGGTCAGCTAATCCTCAGCCCTCAGGGAATCACATTGCAGAAAATGGACCTCGCTAAGCCAGAATATTAGCCAAGGGAAAAAAGGACACAATGCCATTTGCAGCCCCGTAGATGAGTCTACAGGTAATCACGTGACTTGTAGTAAGTCAGAAAGTGAAAGACACATATCGTAGGATATCACTTATAGGTGTTACCTAAAAACGGATACCAGGGCAGATATTTCCACGGAGAAGGGCAATCACAGATTCATTAAACAAACGTATGGTTCACCAATGGAAAGGTGTGAGGATTGGATTCATTACGATATTGGGGTTAAGAGACATATACAAACACAGGTGAAATATATAATCACCAAAGACCTACGGAATGCCAAGAGAAGACTACTCAACATTCTGTCATAACGTACATGGGAAAAGGGTCCCAGGAAGAACAGACATATGTATATGTGTAAAAGAACCACATCTTGCACACCTACAACAAGCCAAACGTTGTAATCAAACTTGCTGCAATAAAAAATTAAAAATTAAATTAAAAACATGAACAAGAAGTAGTGAGACAAACTTGAGGGGCTTTCTCCTGGCACATTCAATTCTAAATTCCAATCTAGAACACGACTTCCATTGAGGCTCTGTTGCCCTGGTAACCAGATTTGCTAAGGGAGAACTGCTGCCACCTTGTGGCCGTTTCACACAACATCAGCTTTAATTCCAGAGCTAATGGTCAGTGGATATTCCAAATCATTGCTGGCCTGTAAATGACACCTGCCCTGAAAACAAATCCTGGGGTCATATATCGACCAAAAAGTTCAAAAGACGTCCATATTTCAAAACGACAGTTTCAAGAGGCATATTTCACGCACATTAGTGTTCTGTTTCTTTTGCTTTCTTTCTTTTTTGGTTAAAAAAAACGGGAATGGAAAAAGGCAACCCTCAGAATGGGCAAAAACGTTCGCAAACGAATCAATGGACAATGGTTTAATCTCCAACATATATAAACAGCTCACGCAGCTTAATATTAATAAAACAAACAACCCAATACAAAAAATGGGCAGAAGATCTAAATAGACGTTTCTTCAAAGAAGTCACAGAGACGGCCAAGACGCACATGAAAAGCTGCTCAACACCACTAATTATTAGAGAAATGCAAATCACAACGACAATGAGGTATCACCTCACACCTGTTAGAATCGGCATCATCAGAAAATCTACAAACAACAAATTCTGGGGAGGGTGTGGACAAAAGGAACCCTCTTCCACTATTAGTGGGAAGGTAAAATTGATACAGTCACTATGGAGAAGAGTATGGAGTTTCCTTAAAGAAACTAGAAATAGAATTACCATAGGATCCAGCAATCCCACTTCTGGGCATATACCCAGAGACAACCATAAATGAAAAACACACATTCACCACAAAGTTCATTGCAGCACTATTTACAATAGCCAGGTAATGGAAGCAACCTAAATGCCCACAGACAGAAGAATGGATAAAGATGTGGTACATATATAAAATGGGATATGACTCAGCCATGAAAAGGAATGAAACTGGGTTATTTGTAGAGAAGTCGGTGGATCTAGAGACTGTCATACAGAATGAAGTAAGTCAGAAAGAGCAAAACAAATATTCTGTATTAATGCATGTATGTGGAACCTAGATATATGGTACAGATGAACAGGTTTGCAGGGCAGAAATAGAGAAACAGAGGTAGAGAACAAACGTATGGACACCAAGTGGGGGAAGCCATGGGGTGATGGTGGTCAGATGAGTTGGGAGATAGGTATTGACCTGTATATATGTATATGAATAAAATAGATAACTAATAATAACCTGCTGTATAGAAAAATAAATATAATTAAACTTCAAAATTTTTAGAAATGACATTTAAAAATAAAACAGGAATAAGTTCTTCCCTTCACACAGATATATTTCTATGAATGTATTATTTCCATGCTTATATCAATAAATACATAAAAGATGAATAAATTCTAACTTGAACCAAAAAAGAAAAAAAAAACCTGAACCCAGCAGTTATACAGAGGAAAACCCTATCAGGGCACTTGCTCCAGCGGTAAACAATTCTGAAATTGGTCAGAGGTGGGGAATCATCTCCCATACAGCCAGCAGCCCGGCACCCCCACGCAAGGAGCGTCCTCATTGCAAAGCTGGGGGACAGGGCCGAGGCCTCTGTGAGTAAACGTGAGCTGAGCCCAAGGCGAGCTGCTGCTGAACTGTTCCCACCCTTCCCAGGTAAAACACCTGAATATGTACAAGGGCTTGAAAGCCTAGAGGAAGGGTCGTGGAGCCACACCAGCGACAGCACGCAGGCCAACTTGGTGCCTGCAGGCCAGCCAGGATAATCCTGGCCCCAGGTGCTCTTCTGGAAGCTTTCCATTTCCCTGCCTGAGATACCCCTCCTGTCCCGGCCCCCACTCCTTTTTTTCCTCCCTCACCTCAGCCCAGAGAGAAATTCCAGCGGAAGTTATGGGTGACACATCCTCTTCTTTACAGGTGGCAGCCTGGCAACTCCTGCAGAAAGTCCAGCAGAGCCCCACTCACACCGGGCCACCAACAAAGCCGTAGACCCTCACACCCTCCCACCAGCACAGCCCCGAGACGGCTGACGGGGCAGAGAATATGGAGTCAGGCACAGCTGCAGGGGCTATTGCTGCCTGGAGTGCTGTTTCTATCGACCTCAACCCACGCACACCTGGGGAGGGCTTGCCGGCAGGGTCAGGCTGCCCAGGTCAGCTAATCCTCAGCCCTCATGGAATCACTTTGCAGAAAATGGACCTCACTAAGACAGAATATTAGCCAAGGAAAAAAAGGGCACAATGCCATTTGCAGCCCCTTAGATGAGTCTACAGGTAAGCACGTGACTTGTAGTAAGTCAGAAAGTGAAAGACACATATCGTAGGATATCACTTATAGGTGTTACCTAAAAACGGATACCAGGGCAGATATTTCCACGGAGAAGGGCAATCACAGATTCATTAAACAAACTTATGGTTCACCAATGGAAAGGTGTGAGGATTGGATTCATTACGATATTGGGGTTAAGAGACATATACAAACACAGGTGAAATATATAATCACCAAAGACCTACGGAATGCCAAGAGAAGACTACTCAACATTCTGTCATAACGTACATGGGAAAAGGGTCCCAGGAAGAACAGACATATGTATATGTGTAACAGAACCACATCTTGCACACCTACAACAAGCAAACGTTGTAATCAAACTTGCTGTAATAAAAATTTAAAAATTAAATTAAAAACACGAACAAGAAGTAGTGAGACAAACTTGAGGGGATTTCTCCTGGCACATTCCATTCTAAATTCCAATCTAGAACAGGCTTCCATTGAGGCTCTGTTGCCCTAGTAACCAGATTTGCTAAGGGAGAACTGCTGCCACCTTGTGGCCTTTTCACACAACAGCAGCTTTAATCCCAGCGCTAATGGTCAGTGGATATTCCAAATCATTGCAGGCCTGTAAATGACACCTGCCCTGAAAACAAATCCTGGGGTCATATATCGACCAAAAAGTTCAAAAGACGTCCATATTTCAAAACGACAGTTTCAAGAGGCATATTTCACGCACATTAGTGTTCTGCTTCTTTTGCTTTCTTTTTTTTGGTTAAAAAAAACGGGAATGGAAAAAGGCAACCCTCAGAATGGGCGAAAACGTTCGCAAACGAATCAATGGACAAGGGTTTAATCTCCAATATATATAAACAGCTCACGCAGCTTAATATTAATAAAACAAACAACCCAATACAAAAATGGGCAGAAGATCTAATTAGACGTTTCTTCAAAGAAGTCACAGAGACGGCCAAGACGCACATGAAAAGCTGCTCAACACCACTAATTATTAGAGAAATGCAAATCAAAACGACAATGAGGTATCACCTCACACCTGTTAGAATCGGCATCATCAGAAAATCTACAAACAACAAATTCTGGGGAAGGTGTGGACAAAAGGAACCCTCTTCCACTATTAGTGGGAAGGTTAATTGATACAGTCGTATGGAGAACAGTATGGAGTTTCCTTAAAGAAACTAGAAATAGAATTACCATAGGATCCAGCAATCCCACTTCTGGGCATATAGCCAGAGAAAACCATAAATCAAAAACACACATTCACCACAATGTTCATTGCAGCACTATTTACAATAGCCAGGTAATGGAAGCAACCTAAATGCCCACAGACAGACGAATGGATAAAGATGTGGTACATACATAAAATGGGATATGACTCAGCCATGAAAAGTAATGAAACTGGGTTATTTGTAGAGAAGTCGGTGGATCTAGAGACTGTCATACAGAATGAAGTAAGTCAGAAAGAGCAAAACAAATATTCTGTATTAATGCATGTATGTGGAACCTAGATATATGGTACAGATGAACAGGTTTGCAGGGCAGAAATAGAGAAACAGAGGTAGAGAACAAACGTATGGACACCAAGTGGGGGAAGCCATGGGGTGTTGGTGGTCAGATGAGTTGGGAGATAGGTATTGACCTGTATATATGTATATGAATAAAATAGATAACTAATAATAACCTGCTGTATAGAAAATTAAATATGATTAAACTTCAAAATTTTTAGAAATGAAATTTAAAAATAAAAGAGAGAAAAAGTTCTTCCCTTCACACAGATGTATTTCTATGAATGATTTATTTCCATGCTTATATCAATAAATACATAAAAGATGAATAACTTCTTACTTGAACCAAAAAAGAAAAAACAAATCCTGTACCCAGCAGTTATACAGAGGAAAACCCTATCAGGGCACTTGTTCCAGCGGTAAACAATTCTGAGATTGGTCAGAGGTGGGGAATCATCTCCCATACAGCCAGCAGCCCGGCCCCCCCACGCAAGGAGCGTCCTGATTGCAAAGCTGGGGGACAGTGCCGAGGCCTCTGTGAGTAAACGTGAGCTGAGCCCCAGGCCAGCTGCTGCTGAACTGTTCCCACCCTTCCCAGGTAAAACACCTGAATATGTACAAGGGCTTGAAAGCCTAGAGGAAGGGCCGTGGAGCCACACCAGCGACAGCACGCAGGCCAACTTGGTGCCTGCAGGCCAGCCAGGATGGTCCTGGCCCTGGGAGCTCTTCTGGAAGCTTTCCATTTCCCTGCCTGAGATACCACTCCTGTCCCGGCCCCCACTCCTTTTTTTCCTCCCTCACCTCAGCCCGGAGAGAAATTCCAGTGGAAGTTATGGGTGACACATCCTCTTCTTTACAGGTGGCAACCTGGCAACTCCTGCAGAAATTCCAACAGAGCCCCACTCACACCGGGCCACCAACAAAGCCATGGACCCTCACACCCTCCCACCAGCACAGCCCCGAGACTGCTGACGGGGCAGAGAATATGGAGTCAGGCACAGCTGCAGGGGTTATTGCCGCCTGGAGTGCTGTTTCTATTGAACTCAACCCAGGCACACCTGGCGAGGGCTTGCCGGCAGGGTCACTCTGCCCAGGTCAGCTAATCCTCAGCCCTCAGGGAATCACATTGCAGAAAATGGACCTCGCTAAGACAGAATATTAGCCAAGGAAAAAAAGAGCACAATGCCATTTGCAGCCCCGTAGATGAGTCTACAGGTAATCATGTGACTTGTAGTAAGTCAGAAAGTGAAAGACACATATCGTAGGATATCACTTATAGGTGTTACCTAAAAACGGATACCAGGGCAGATATTTCCACGGAGAAGGGCAATCACAGATTCATTAAACAAACTTATGGTTCACCAATGGAAAGGTGTGAGGATTGGATTCATTACGATATTGGGGTTAAGAGACATATACAAACACAGGTGAAATATATAATCACCAAAGACCTATGGAATGCCAAGAGAAGACTACTCAACATTCTGTCATAACGTACATGGGAAAAGGGTCCCAGGAAGAACAGACATATGTATATGTGTAAAAGAACCACATCTTGCACACCTACAACAAGCAAACGTTGTAATCAAACTTGCTGTAATAAAAAATTAAAAATTAAATTAAAAACACGAACAAGAAGTAGTGAGACAAACTTGAGGGGCTTTCTCCTGGCACATTCCATTCTAAATTCCAATCTAGAACAGGCTTCCATTGAGGCTCTGTTGCCCTGGTAACCAGATTTGCTAAGGGAGAACTGCTGCCACCTTGTGGCCATTTCGCACAACAGCAGCTTTAATCCCAGTGCTACTGGTCAGTGGATATTCCAAATCATTGCAGGCCTGTAAATGACACCTGCCCTGAAAACAAATCCTGGGGTCATATATCGACCAAAAAGTTTAAAAGACGTCCATATTTCAAAACGACAGTTTCAAGAGGCATATTTCACGCACATTAGTGTTCTGCTTATTTTGCTTTCTTTCTTTTTTGGTTAAAAAAAAAACGGGAATGGAAAAAGGCAACCCTCAGAATGGGCGAAAACGTTCGCAAACGAATCAATGGACAAGGGTTTAATCTCCAATATATATAAACAGCTCACGCAGCTTAATATTAATAAAACAAACAACCCAATACAAAAATGGGCAGAAGATCTAAATAGACGTTTCTTCAAAGAAGTCACAGAGACAGCCAAGACGCACATGAAAAGCTGCTCAACACCACTAATTATTAGAGAAATGCAAATCAAAATGACAATGAGGTATCACCTCACACCTGTTAGAATCGGCATCATCAGAAAATCTACAAACAACAAATTCTGGGGAGGGTGTGGACAAAAGGAACCCTCTTCCACTATTGGTGGGAAGGTAAATTGATACAGTCACTATGGAGAACAGTATGGAGTTTCCTTAAAGAAACTAGAAATAGAATTACCATAGGATCCAGCAATCCCACTTCTGGGCATATACACAGAGACAACCATAAATCAAAAACACACATTCACCACAATGTTCATTGCAGCACTATTTACAATAGCCAGGTAATGGAAGCAACCTAAATGCCCACAGACAGACGAATGGATAAAGATGTGGTACATACATAAAATGGGATATGACTCAGCCATGAAAAGGAATGAAACTGGGTTATTTGTAGAGAAGTCGGTGGATCTAGAGACTGTCATACAGAATGAAGTAAGTCAGAAAGAGCAAAACAAATATTCTGTATTAATGCATGTATGTGGAACCTAGATATATGGTACAGATGAACAGGTTTGCAGGGCAGAAATAGAGAAACAGAGGTAGAGAACAAACGTATGGACACCAAGTGGGGGAAGCCATGGGGTGATGGTGGTCAGATGAGTTGGGAGATAGGTATTGACCTGTATATATGTATATGAATAAAATAGATAACTAATAATAACCTGCTGTATAGAAAAATAAATATAATTAAACTGAAAAATTTTTAGAAATGAAATTTAAAAATAAAACAGAAAAAGTTCTTCCATTCACACAGATGTATTTCTATGAATGAATTATTTCCATGCTTATATCAATAAATACATAAAAGATGAATAAATTCTAACTTGAACCAAAAAAGAAAAAAAAAACCTGAACCCAGCAGTTATACAGAGGAAAACCCTATCAGAGCACTTGCTCCAGCGGTAAACAATTCTGACATTGGTCAGAGGTGGGGAATCATCTCCCATACAGCCAGCAGCCCGGCCACCCCACGCAAGGAGCATCCTCATTGCAAAGCTGGGGGACCGTGCCGAGGCCTCTGTGAGTAAACGTGAGCTGAGCCCCAGGCCAGCTGCTGCTGAACTGTTCGCACCCTTCCCAGGTAAAACACCTGAATATGTACAAGGCCTTGAAAGCCTAGAGGAAAGGCCGTGGAGCCACAACAGCGACAGCACGCAGGCCAACTTGGTGCCTGCAGGCCAGCCAGGATGGTCCTGAACCCGGCACTCTTCTAGAAGCTTTCCATTTCCATGCCTGATATACCCCTCCTTTCCCGGCCATCATTCCTTTTTTTCCTTCCTCACCTCAGCCCGGAGAGAAATTCCAGTGGACGTTATGGGTGACACATCCTCTTCTTTACAGGTGGCAGCCTGGCAACTCCTGCAGAAAGTCCAGCAGAGCCCCACTCACACCGGGCCACCAACAAAGCCGTGGACCCTCACACCCTCCCACCAGCACAGCCCCGAGACTGCTGACGGGGCAGAGAATATGGAGTCAGGCACAGCTGCAGGGGCTATTGCTGACTGGAGTGCTGTTTCTATCGACCTCAACCCACGCACACCTGGGGAGGGCTTGCCGGCAGGGTCAGGCTGCCCAGGTCAGCTAATCCTCAGCCCTCAGGGAATCACATTGCAGAAAATGGACCTCGCTAAGACAGAATATTAGCCAAGGAAAAAAAGGGCACAATGCCATTTGCAGCCCCGTAGATGAGTCTACAGGTAAGCACGGGACTTGTAGTAAGTCAGAAAGTGAAAGACACATATCGTAGGATATCACTTATAGGTGTTACCTAAAAACGGATACCAGGGCAGATATTTCCACGGAGAAGGGCAATCACAGATTCATTAAACAAACTTATGGTTCACCAATGGAAAGGTGTGAGGATTGGATTCATTACGATATTGGGGTTAAGAGACATATACAAACACAGGTGAAATATATAATCACCAAAGACCTACGGAATGCCAAGAGAAGACTACTCAACATTCTGTCATAACGTACATGGGAAAAGGGTCCCAGGAAGAACAGACATATGTATATGTGTAAAAGAACCACATCTTGCACACCTACAACAAGCAAACGTTGTAATCAAACTTGCTGTAATAAAAAATTAAAAATTAAATTAAAAACACGAACAAGAAGTAGTGAGACAAACTTGAGGGGCTTTCTCCTGGCACATTCCATTCTAAATTCCAATCTAGAACAGGCTTCCATTGAGGCTCTGTTGCCCTGGTAACCAGATTTGCTAAGGGAGAACTGCTGCCACCTTGTGGCCATTTCGCACAACAGCAGCTTTAATCCCAGCGCTACTGGTCAGTGGATATTCCAAATCATTGCAGGCCTGTAAATGACACCTGCCCTGAAAACATATCCTGGGGTCATATATCGACCAAATAGTTCAAAAGACGTCCATATTTCAAAACGACAGTTTCAAGAGGCATATTTCACGCACATTAGTGTTCTGCTTCTTTTGCTTTCTTTCTTTTTTGGTAAAAAAAAACGGGAATGGAAAAAGGCAACCCTCAGAATGGGCGAAAACGTTCGCAAACGAATCAATGGACAAGGGTTTAATCTCCAATATATATAAACAGCTCACGCAGCTTAATATTAATAAAACAAACAGCCCAATACAAAAATGGGCAGAAGATTTAAATAGACGTTTCTTCAAAGAAGTCACAGAGACGGCCAAGACGCATATGAAAAGCTGCTCAACACCACTAATTATTAGAGAAATGCAAATCAAAATGACAATGAGGTATCACCTCACACCTGTTAGAATCGGCAGCATCAGAAAATCTACAAACAACAAATTCTGGGGAGGGTGTGGACAAAAGGAACCCTCTTCCACTATTGGTGGGAAGGTAAATTGATACAGTCACTATGGAGAACAGTATGGAGTTTCCTTAAAGAAACTAGAAATAGAATTACCATAGGATCCAGCAAACCCACTTCTGGGCATATACCCAGAGACAACCATAAATCAAAAACACACATTCACCACAATGTTCATTGCAGCACTATTTACAATAGCCAGGTAATGGAAGCAACCTAAATGCCCACAGACAGACGAATGGATAAAGATGTGGTACATACATAAAATGGGATATGACTCAGCCATGAAAAGGAATGAAACTGGGTTATTTGTAGAGAAGTCGGTGGATCTAGAGACTGTCATACAGAATGAAGTAAGTCAGAAAGAGCAAAACAAATATTCTGTATTAATGCATGTATGTGGAACCTAGATATATGGTACAGATGAACAGGTTTGCAGGGCAGAAATAGAGAAACAGAGGTAGAGAACAAACGTATGGACACAAAGTGGGGGAAGTCATGGGGTGTTGGTGGTCAGATGAGTTGGGAGATAGGTATTGACCTGTATATATGTATATGAATAAAATAGATAACTAATAATAACCTGCTGTATAGAAAAATAAATATGATTAAACTGCAAAATTTTTAGAAATGAAATTTAAAAATAAAACAGAAAAAAAGTTCTTCCCTTCACACAGATGTATTTCTATGAATGAATTATTTCCATGCTTATATCAATAAATACATAAAAGATGAATAACTTCTAACTTGAACCAAAAAAGAAAAAAAAATCCTGTACCCAGCAGTTATACAGAGGAAAACCCTATCAGGGCACTTGTTCCAGCGGTAAACAATTCTGAGATTGGTCAGAGGTGGGGAATCATCTCCCATATAGCCAGCAGCCCGGCCCCCCCATGCAAGGAGCGTCCTGATTGCAAAGCTGGGGGACAGTGCCGAGGCCTCTGTGAGTAAACGTGAGCTGAGCCCCAGGTCAGCTGCTGCTGAACTGTTCCCACCCTTCCCAGGTAAAACACCTGAATATGTACAAGGGCTTGAAAGCCTAGAGGAAGGGCCGTGGAGCCACACCAGCGACAGCACGCAGGCCAACTTGGTGCCTGCAGGCCAGCCAGGATGGTCCTGGCCGCGGGCGCTCTTCTGGAAGCTTTCCATTTCCCTACCTGAGATACCACTCCTGTCCCGGCCCCCACTCTTTTTTTTCCTTCCACACCTCAGCCCGGAGAGAAATTTCAGTGGAAATTATGGGTGACACATCCTCTTCTTTACAGGTGGCAGCCTGGCAACTCCTGCAGAAATTCCAGCAGAGCCCCACTCACACCGGGCCACCAACAAAGCCGTGGACCCTCACACCCTCCAACCAGCACAGCCCCGAGACTGCTGACGGGGCAGAGAATATGGAGTCAGGCACAGCTGCAGGGGCTATTGCTGCCTGGAGTGCTGTTTCTATCGAACTCAACACAGGCACACCTGGGGAGGGCTTGCCGGCAGGGTCAGGCTGCCCAGGTCAGCTAATCCTCAGCCCTCAGGGAATCACATTGCAGAAAATGGACCTCGCTAAGACAGAATATTAGCCAAGGAAAAAAAGGGCACAATGCCATTTGCAGCCCCGTAGATGAGTCTACAAGTAAGCACGGGACTTGTAGTAAGTCAGAAAGTGAAAGACACATATCGTAGGATATCACTTATAGGTGTTACCTAAAAACGGATACCAGGGCAGATATTTCCACGGAGAAGGGCAATCACAGATTCATTAAACAAACTTATGGTTCACCAATGGAAAGGTGTGAGGATTGGATTCATTACGATATTGGGGTTAAGAGACATATACAAACACAGGTGAAATATATAATCACCAAAGACCTACGGAATGCCAAGAGAAGACTACTCAACATTCTGTCATAACGTACATGGGAAAAGGGTCCCAGGAAGAACAGACATATGTATATGTGTAAAAGAACCACATCTTGCACACCTACAACAAGCAAACGTTGTAATCAAACTTGCTGTAATAAAAAATTAAAAATTAAATTAAAAACACGAACAAGAAGTAGTGAGACAAACTTGAGGGGCTTTCTCCTGGCACATTCCATTCTAAATTCCAATCTAGAACAGGCTTCCATTGAGGCTCTGTTGCCCTGGTAACCAGATTTGCTAAGGGAGAACTGCTGCCACCTTGTGGCCATTTCGCACAACAGCAGCTTTAATCCCAGCGCTACTGGTCAGTGGATATTCCAAATCATTGCAGGCCTGTAAATGACACCTGCCCTGAAAACAAATCCTGGGGTCATATATCGACCAAATAGTTCAAAAGACGTCCATATTTCAAAACGACAGTTTCAAGAGGCATATTTCACGCACATTAGTGTTCTGCTTCTTTTGCTTTCTTTCTTTTTTGGTTAAAAAAAACGGGAATGGAAAAAGGCAACCCTCAGAATGGGCGAAAACGTTCGCAAACGAATCAATGGACAAGGGTTTAATCTCCAATATATATAAACAGCTCACGCAGCTTAATATTAATAAAACAAACAACCCAATACAAAAATGGGCAGAAGATCTAAATAGACGTTTCTTCAAAGAAGTCACAGAGACGGCCAAGACGCACATGAAAAGATTCTCAACACCACTAATTATTAGAGATATGCAAATCAAAACGACAATGAGGTATCACCTCACACCTGTTAGAATCGGCAGCATCAGAAAATCTACAAACAACAAATTCTGGGGAGGGTGTGGACAAAAGGAACCCTCTTCCACAATTGGTGGGAAGGTAAATTGATACAGTCACTATGGAGAACAGTATGGAGTTTCCTTAAAGAAACTAGAAATAGAATTACCATAGGATCCAGCAATCCCACTTCTGGGCATATACACAGACAACCATAAATCAAAAACACACATTCACCACAATGTTCATTGCAGCACTATTTACAATAGCCAGGTAATGGAAGCAACCTAAATGCCCACAGACAGATGAATGGATAAAGATGTGGTACATACATAAAATGGGATATGACTCAGCCATGAAAAGGAATGAAACTGGGTTATTTGTAGAGAAGTCGGTGGATCTAGAGACTGTCATACAGAATGAAGTAAGTCAGAAAGAGCAAAACAAATATTCTGTATTAATGCATGTATGTGGAACCTAGATATATGGTACAGATGAACAGGTTTGCAGGGCAGAAATAGAGAAACAGAGGTAGAGAACAAACGTATGGACACCAAGTGGGGGAAGCCATGGGGTGATGGTGGTCAGATGAGTTGGGAGATACGTATTGACCTGTATATATGTATATGAATAAAATAGATAACTAATAATAACCTGCTGTATAGAAAAATAAATATAATTAAACTGCAAAATTTTTAGAAATGAAATTTAAAAATAAAACAGAAAAAAGTTCTTCCCTTCACACAGATGTATTTCTATGAATGAATTATTTCCATGCTTATATCAATAAATACATAAAAGATGAATAAATTCTAACTTGAACCAAAAAAGAAAAAAAAAACCTGAACCCAGCAGTTATACAGAGGAAAACCCTTTCAGAGCACTTGCTCTGGCGGTAAACAATTCTGACATTGGTCAGTGGTGGGGAATCATCTCCCATACAGCCAGCAGCCCGGCCCCCCCACGCAAGGAGCATCCTCATTGCAAAGCTGGGGGACCGTGCCGAGGCCTCTGTGAGTAAACGTGAGCTGAGCCCCAGGCCAGCTGCTGCTGAATGTTCCCACCCTTCCCAGGTAAAACACCTGAATATGTACAAGGGCTTGAAAGCCTACAGGAAGGGCCGTGGAGCCACACCAGCGACAGCACGCAGGCCAACTTGGTGCCTGCAGGCCAGCCAGGATGATACTGGCCCCGGCACTCTTCTAGAAGCTTTCCATTTCCCTGCCTGATATACCCCTCCTGTCCCGGCCATCATTCCTTTTTTTCCTTCCTCACCTCAGCCCGGAGAGAAATTCCAGTGGAAGTTATGGGTGACACATCCTCTTCTTTACAGGTGGCAGCCTGGCAACTCCTGCAGAAAGTCCAGCAGAGCCCCACTCACACCGGGCCACCAACAAAGCCGTGGACCCTCACACCCTCCCACCAGCACAGCCTCGAGACTGCTGACGGGGCAGAGAATATGGAATCAGGCACAGCTGCAGGGGCTATTGCTGCCTGGAGTGCTGTTTCTATCGACCTCAACCCAGGCACACCTGAGGAGGGCTTGCCGGCAGGGTCAGGCTGCCCAGGTCAGCTAATCCTCAGCCCTCAGGGAATCACATTGCAGAAAATGGACCTCGCTAAGCCAGAATATTAGCCAAGGAAAAAAAGGGCACAATGCCATTTGCAGCCAGGTAGATGAGTCTACAGGTAATCACGTGACTTGTAGTAAATCAGAAAGTGAAAGACACATATCGTAGGATATCACTTATAGGTGTTACCTAAAAACGGATACCAGGGCAGATATTTCCACAGAGAAGGGCAATCACAGATTCATTAAACAAACTTATGGTTCACCAATGGAAAGGTGTGAGGATTGGATTCATTACGATATTGGGGTTAAGAGACATATACAAACACAGGTGAAGTATATAATCACCAAAGATCTACGGAATGCCAAGAGAAGACTACTCAACATTCTGTCATAACGTACATGGGAAAAGGGTCCCAGGAAGAACAGACATATGTATATGTGTAACAGAACTACATCTTGCACACCTACAAAAAGCAAACGTTGTAATCAAACTTGCTGTAATAAAAAATTAAAAATTAAATTAAAAACACGAACAAGAAGTAGTGAGACAAACTTGAGGGCTTTCTCCTGGCACCTTCCATCCTAAATTCCAATCTAGAACACGGTTTCCATTGAGGCTCTGTTGCCCTAGTAACCAGATTTGCTAAGGGAGAACTGCTGCCACCTTGTGGCCGTTTCACACAATATCAGCTTTAATTCCAGCGCTAATGGTCAGTGGATATTCCAAATCATTGCTGGCCTGTAAATGACACCTGCCCTGAAAACAAATCCTGGGGTCATATATAGACAAAAAAGTTCAAAAGACGTCCATATTTCAAAACGACAGTTTCAAGAGGCATATTTCACGCACATTAGTGTTCTGATTCTTTTGCTTTCTTTCTTTTTTGGTTAAAAAAAACGGGAATGGAAAAAGGCAACCCTCAGAATGGGCCAAAACGTTCGCAAACGAATCAATGGACAATGGTTTAATCTCCAACATATATAAACAGCTCACGCAGCTTAATATTAATAAAACAAACAACCCAATACAAAAAATGGGCAGAAGATCTAAATAGACGTTTCTTCAAAGAAGTCACAGAGATGGCCAAGACGCACATGAAAAGCTGCTCAACACCACTAATTATTAGAGAAATGCAAATCACAACGACAATGAGGTATCACCTCACACCTGTTAGAATCGGCATCATCAGAAAATCTACAAACAACAAATACTGGGGAGGGTGTGGACAAAAGGAACCCTCTTCCAGTATTAGTGGGAAGGTAAAATTGATACAGTCACTATGGAGAACAGTATGGAGTTTCCTTAAAGAAACTAGAAATAGAATTACCATAGGATCCAGCAATCCCACTTCTGGGCATATACCCAGAGACAACCATAAATCAAAAACACACATTCACCACAATGTTCATTGCAGCACTATTTACAATAGCCAGGTAATGGAAGCAACCTAAATGCCCACAGACAGATGAATGGATAAAGATGTGGTACATACATAAAATGGGATATGACTCAGCCATGAAAAGGAATGAAACTGGGTTATTTGTAGAGAAGTCGGTGGATCTAGAGACTGTCATACAGAATGAAGTAAGTCAGAAAGAGCAAAACAAATATTCTGTATTAATGCATGTATGTGGAACCTAGATATATGGTACAGATGAACAGGTTTTCAGGGCAGAAATAGAGACACAGAGGTAGAGAACAAACGTATGGACACCAAGTGGGGGAAGCCATGGGGTGATGGTGGTCAGATGAGTTGGGAGATACGTATTGACCTATATATATGTATATGAATAAAATAGATAACTAATAATAACCTGCTGTATAGAAAAATAAATATAATTAAACTGCAAAATTTTTAGAAATGAAATTTAAAAATAAAACAGAAAAAAGTTCTTCCCTTCACACAGATGTATTTCTATGAATGAATTATTTCCATGCTTATATCAATAAATACATAAAAGATGAATAAATTCTAACTTGAACCAAAAAAGAAAAAAAAAACCTGAACCCAGCAGTTATACAGAGGAAAACCCGTTCAGAGCACTTGCTCTGGCGGTAAACAATTCTGACATTGGTCAGTGGTGGGGAATCATCTCCCATACAGCCAGCAGCCCGGCCCCCCCACGCAAGGAGCATCCTCATTGCAAAGCTGGGGGACCGTGCCGAGGCCTCTGTGAGTAAACGTGAGCTGAGCCCCAGGCCAGCTGCTGCTGAATGTTCCCACCCTTCCCAGGTAAAACACCTGAATATGTACAAGGGCTTGAAAGCCTACAGGAAGGGCCGTGGAGCCACACCAGGGACAGCACGCAGGCCAACTTGGTGCCTGCAGGCCAGCCAGGATGATACTGGCCCCGACACTCTTCTAGAAGCTTTCCATTTCCCTGCCTGATATACCCCTCCTGTCCCGGCCATCATTCCTTTTTTTCCTTCCTCACCTCAGCCCGGAGAGAAATTCCAGTGGAAGTTATGGGTGACACATCCTCTTCTTTACAGGTGGCAGCCTGGCAACTCCTGCAGAAAGTCCAGCAGAGCCCCACTCACACCGGGCCACCAACAAAGCCGTGGACCCTCACACCCTCCCACCAGCACAGCCTCGAGACTGCTGACGGGGCAGAGAATATGGAATCAGGCACAGCTGCAGGGGCTATTGCTGCCTGGAGTGCTGTTTCTATCGACCTCAACCCACGCACACCTGGGGAGGGCTTGCCGGCAGGGTCAGGCTGCCCAGGTCAGCTAATCCTCAGCCCTCAGGGAATCACATTGCAGAAAATGGACCTCGCTAAGACAGAATATTAGCCAAGGAAAAAAAGGGCACAATGCCATTTGCAGCCCCTTAGATGAGTCTACAGGTAAGCACGGGACTTGTAGTAAGTCAGAAAGTGAAAGACACATATCGTAGGATATCACTTATAGGTGTTACCTAAAAACGGATACCAGGGCAGATATTTCCACGGAGAAGGGCAATCACAGATTCATTAAACAAACTTGTGGTTCACCAATGGAAAGGTGTGAGGATTGGATTCATTACGATATTGGGGTTAAGAGACATATACAAACACAGGTGAAATATATAATCACCAAAGACCTACGGAATGCCAAGAGAAGACTACTCAACATTCTGTCATAACGTACATGGGAAAAGGGTCCCAGGAAGAACAGACATATGTATATGTGTAACAGAACCACATCTTGCACACCTACAACAAGCAAACATTGTAATCAAACTTGCTGTAATAAAAAATTAAAAATTAAATTAAAAACACGAACAAGAAGTAGTGAGACAAACTTGAGGGGCTTTCTCCTGGCACATTCCATTCTAAATTCCAATCTAGAACAGGCTTCCATTGAGGCTCTGTTGCCCTAGTAACCAGATTTGCTAAGGGAGAACTGCTGCCACCTTGTGGCCATTTCGCACAACAGCAGCTTTAATCCCAGCGCTACTGGTCAGTGGATATTCCAAATCATTGCAGGCCTGTAAATGACACCTGCCCTGAAAACAAATCCTGGGGTCATATATCGACCAAAAAGTTCAAAAGACGTCCATATTTCAAAACGACAGTTTCAAGAGGCATATTTCACGCACATTAGTGTTCTGCTTCTTTTGCTTTCTTTCTTTTTTGGTTAAAAAAAAACGGGAATGGAAAAAGGCAACCCTCAGAATGGGCGAAAACGTTCGCAAACGAATCAATGGACAAGGGTTTAATCTCCAATATATATAAACAGCTCACGCAGCTTAATATTAATAAAACAAACAACCCAATACAAAAATGGGCAGAAGATCTAAATAGACGTTTCTTCAAAGAAGTCACAGAGACGGCCAAGACGCACATGAAAAGATGCTCAACACCACTAATTATTAGAGAAATGCAAATCAAAACGACAATGAGGTATCACCTCACACCTGTTAGAATCGGCAGCATCAGAAAATCTACAAACAACAAATTCTGGGGAGGGTGTGGACAAAAGGAACCCTCTTCCACTATTGGTGGGAAGGTAAATTGATACAGTCACTATGGAGAACAGTATGGAGTTTCCTTAAAGAAACTAGAAATAGAATTACCATAGGATCCAGCAATCCCACTTCTGGGCATATACACAGAGACAACCATAAATCAAAAACACACATTCACCACAATGTTCATTGCAGCACTATTTACAATAGCCAGGTAATGGAAGCAACCTAAATGCCCACAGACAGATGAATGGATAAAGATGTGGTACATACATAAAATGGGATATGACTCAGCCATGAAAAGGAATGAAACTGGGTTATTTGTAGAGAAGTCGGTGGATCTAGAGACTGTCATACAGAATGAAGTAAGTCAGAAAGAGCAAAACAAATATTCTGTATTAATGCATGTATGTGGAACCTAGATATATGGTACAGATGAACAGGTTTGCAGGGCAGAAATAGAGAAACAGAGGTAGAGAACAAACGTATGGACACCAAGTGGGGGAAGCCATGGGGTGATGGTGGTCAGATAAGTTGGGAGATAGGTATTGACCTGTATATATGTATATGAATAAAATAGATAACTAATAATAACCTGCTGTATAGAAAAATAAATATAATTAAACTGCAAAATTTTTAGAAATGAAATTTAAAAATAAAACAGAAAAAAGTTCTTCCCTTCACACAGATGTATTTCTATGAATGAATTATTTCCATGCTTATATCAATAAATACATAAAAGATGAATAAATTCTAACTTGAACCAAAAAAGAAAAAAAAAACCTGAACCCAGCAGTTATACAGAGGAAAACCCTATCAGGGCACTTGCTCCAGTGGTAAACAATTCTGACATTGGTCAGAGGTGGGGAATCATCTCCCATACAGCCAGCAGCCCGGCCCCCCCACGCAAGGAGCATCCTCATTGCAAAGCTGGGGGACCGTGACGAGGCCTCTGTGAGTAAACGTGAGCTGAGCCCCAGGCCAGCTGCTGCTGAACTGTTCCCACCCTTCTCAGGTAAAACACCTGAATATGTACAAGGGCTTGAAAGCCTAGAGGAAGGGCCGTGGAGCCACACCAGCGACAGCAGGCAGGCCAACTTGGTGCCTGCAGGCCAGCCAGGATGGTCCTGGCCACGGGAACTCTTCTGGAAGCTTTCCATTTCCCTGCCTGATATAACCCTCCTGTCCCGGCCTCCATTCCTTTTTTTCCTTCCTCACCTCAGCCCGGAGAGAAATTCCAGTGGAAGTTATGGGTGACACATCCTCTTCTTTACAGGTGGCAGCCTGGCAACTCCTGCAGAAAGTCCAGCAGAGCCCCACTCACACCGGGCCACCAACAAAGCCGTGGACCCTCACACCCTCCCACCAGCACAGCCCCGAGACTGCTGACGGGGCAGAGAATATGGAGTCCGGCACAGCTGCAGGGGCTATTGCTGCCTGGAGTGCTGTTTCTATCGACCTCAACCCAGGCACACCTGAGGAGGGCTTGCCGGCAGGGTCAGGCTGCCCAGGTCAGCTAATCCTCAGCCCTCAGGGAATCACATTGCAGAAAATGGACCTCGCTAAGCCAGAATATTAGCCAAGGAAAAAAAGGGCACAATGCCATTTGCAGCCAGGTAGATGAGTCTACAGGTAATCACGTGACTTGTAGTAAATCAGAAAGTGAAAGACACATATCGTAGGATATCACTTATAGGTGTTACCTAAAAACGGATACCAGGGCAGATATTTCCACAGAGAAGGGCAATCACAGATTCATTAAACAAACTTATGGTTCACCAATGGAAAGGTGTGAGGATTGGATTCATTACGATATTGGGGTTAAGAGACATATACAAACACAGGTGAAGTATATAATCACCAAAGACCTACGGAATGCCAAGAGAAGACTACTCAACATTCTGTCATAACGTACATGGGAAAAGGGTCCCAGGAAGAACAGACATATGTATATGTGTAACAGAACTACATCTTGCACACCTACAAAAAGCAAACGTTGTAATCAAACTTGCTGTAATAAAAAATTAAAAATTAAATTAAAAACACGAACAAGAAGTAGTGAGACAAACTTGAGGGCTTTCTCCTGGCACCTTCCATCCTAAATTCCAATCTAGAACACGGTTTCCATTGAGGCTCTGTTGCCCTAGTAACCAGATTTGCTAAGGGAGAACTGCTGCCACCTTGTGGCCGTTTCACACAATATCAGCTTTAATTCCAGCGCTAATGGTCAGTGGATATTCCAAATCATTGCTGGCCTGTAAATGACACCTGCCCTGAAAACAAATCCTGGGGTCATATATAGACAAAAAAGTTCAAAAGACGTCCATATTTCAAAACGACAGTTTCAAGAGGCATATTTCACGCACATTAGTGTTCTGTTTCTTTTGCTTTCTTTCTTTTTTGGTTAAAAAAAACGGGAATGGAAAAAGGCAACCCTCAGAATGGGCCAAAACGTTCGCAAACGAATCAATGGACAATGGTTTAATCTCCAACATATATAAACAGCTCACGCAGCTTAATATTAATAAAACAAACAACCCAATACAAAAAATGGGCAGAAGATCTAAATAGACGTTTCTTCAAAGAAGTCACAGAGATGGCCAAGACGCACATGAAAAGCTGCTCAACACCACTAATTATTAGAGAAATGCAAATCACAACGACAATGAGGTATCACCTCACACCTGTTAGAATCGGCATCATCAGAAAATCTACAAACAACAAATACTGGGGAGGTTGTGGACAAAAGGAACCCTCTTCCAGTATTAGTGGGAAGGTAAAATTGATACAGTCACTATGGAGAACAGTATGGAGTTTCCTTAAAGAAACTAGAAATAGAATTACCATAGGATCCAGCAATCCCACTTCTGGGCATATACCCAGAGACAACCATAAATCAAAAACACACATTCACCACAATGTTCATTGCAGCACTATTTACAATAGCCAGGTAATGGAAGCAACCTAAATGCCCACAGACAGAAGAATGGAAAAAGATGTGGTACATATATAAAATGGGATATGACTCAGCCATGAAAAGGAATGAAACTGGGTTATTTGTAGAGAAGTCGGTGGATCTAGACACTGTCATACAGAATGAAGTAAGTCAGAAAGAGCAAAACAAATATTCTGTATTAATGCATGTATGTGGAACCTAGATATATGGTACAGATGAACAGGTTTTCAGGGCAGAAATAGAGAAACAGAGGTAGAGAACAAACGTATGGACACCAAGTGGGGGAAGCCATGGGGTGTTGGTGGTCAGATGAGTTGGGAGATAGGTATTGACCTGTATATATGTATATGAATAAAATAGATAACTAATAATAACCTGCTGTATAGAAAAATAAATATAATTAAACTTCAAAATTTTAGAAATGACATTTAAAAATAAAACAGGAAAAAGTTCTTCCCTTCACACAGATATATTTCTATGAATGTATTATTTCCATGCTTATATCAATAAATACATAAAAGATGAATAAATTCTAACTTGAACCAAAAAAGAAAAATAAAACCTGAACCCAGCAGTTATACAGAGGAAAACCCTATCAGGGCACTTGCTCCAGCGGTAAACAATTCTGAAATTGGTCAGAGGTGGGGAATCATCTCCCATACAGCCAGCAGCCCGGCACCCCCACGCAAGGAGCGTCCTCATTGCAAAGCTGGGGGAAAGGGCCGAGGCCTCTGTGAGTAAACGTGAGCTGAGCCCAAGGCGAGCTGCTGCTGAACTGTTCCCACCCTTCCCAGGTAAAACACCTGAATATGTACAAGGGCTTGAAAGCCTAGAGGAAGGGTCGTGGAGACACACCAGTGACAGCACGCATGCCAAATTGGTGCCTGCAGGCCAGCCAGGATAATCCTGGCCCCAGGTGCTCTTCTGGAAGCTTTCCATTTCCCTGCCTGAGATAACCCTCCTGTCCCGGCCCCCACTCCTTTTTTTCCTTCCTCACCTCAGCCCGGAGAGAAATTCCAGTGGAAGTTATGGGTGACACATCCTTTTCTTTACAGGTGGCAGCCTGGCAACTCCTGCAGAAAGTCCAGCAGAGCCCCATTCACACCGGGCCACCAACAAAGCCGTGGACCCTCACACCCTCCTACCAGCACAGCCCCGAGACTGCTGACGGGGCAGAGAATATGGAGTCATGCACAGCTGCAGGGGCTATTGCTGCCTGGAGTGCTGTTTCTATTGACCTCAAACCAGGCACACCTGGGGAGGGCTTGCCGGCAGGATCAGGCTGCCCAGGTCAGCTAATCCTCAGCCCTCATGGAATCACATTGCAGAAAATGGACCTCGCTAATCCAGAATATTAGCCAAGGAAAAAAAGGACACAATGCCATTTGCAGCCCCGTAGATGAGTCTACAGGTAATCACGTGACTTGTAGTAAGTCAGAAAGTGAAAGACACATATCGTAGGATATCACTTATAGGTGTTACCTAAAAACGGATACCAGGGCAGATATTTCCACGGAGAAGGGCAATCACAGATTCATTAAACAAACTTATGGTTCACCAATGGAAAGGTGTGAGGATTGGATTCATTACGATATTGGGGTTAAGAGACATATACAAACACAGGTGAAATATATAATCACCAAAGACCTACGGAATGCCAAGAGAAGACTACTCAACATTCTGTCATAACGTACATGGGAAAAGGGTCCCAGGAAGAACAGACATATGTATATGTGTAAAAGAACCACATCTTGCACACCTACAACAAGCCAAACGTTGTAATCAAACTTGCTGTAATAAAAAATTAAAAATTAAATTAAAAACATGAACAAGAAGTAGTGAGACAAACTTGAGGGGCTTTCTCCTGGCACATTCAATTCTAAATTCCAATCTAGAACATGACTTCCATTGAGGCTCTGTTGCCCTGGTAACCAGATTTGCTAAGGGAGAACTGCTGCCACCTTGTGGCCGTTTCAAACAACATCAGCTTTAATTCCAGCGCTAATGGTCAGTGGATATTCCAAATCATTGCTGGCCTGTAAATGACACCTGCCCTGAAAACAAATCCTGGGGTCATATATAGACAAAAAAGTTCAAAAGACGTCCATATTTCAAAACGACAGTTTCAAGAGGCATATTTCACGCACATTAGTGTTCTGTTTCTTTTGCTTTCTTTCTTTTTTGGTTAAAAAAAACGGGAATGGAAAAAGGCAACCCTCAGAATGGGCAAAAACGTTCGCAAACGAATCAATGGACAATGGTTTAATCTCCAACATATATAAACAGCTCACGCAGCTTAATATTAATAAAACAAACAACCCAATACAAAATTTGGGCAGAAGATCTAAATAGACGTTTCTTCAAAGAAGTCACAGAGACGGCCAAGACGCACATGAAAAGCTGCTCAACACCACTAATTATTAGAGAAATGCAAATCACAACGACAATGAGGTATCACCTCACACCTGTTAGAATCGGCATCATCAGAAAATCTACAAACAACAAATTCTGGGGAGGGTGTGGACAAAAGGAACCCTCTTCCACTATTAGTGGGAAGGTAAAATTGATACAGTCACCATGGAGAAGAGTATGGAGTTTCCTTAAAGAAACTAGAAATAGAATTACCATAGGATCCAGCAATCCCACTTCTGGGCATATACCCAGAGACAACCATAAATGAAAAACACACATTCACCACAAAGTTCATTGCAGCACTATTTACAATAGCCAGGTAATGGAAGCAACCTAAATGCCCACAGACAGAAGAATGGATAAAGATGTGGTACATATATAAAATGGGATATGACTCAGCCATGAAAAGGAATGAAACTGGGTTATTTGTAGAGAAGTCGGTGGATCTAGAGACTGTCATACAGAATGAAGTAAGTCAGAAAGAGCAAAACAAATATTCTGTATTAATGCATGTATGTGGAACCTAGATATATGGTACAGATGAACAGGTTTGCAGGGCAGAAATAGAGAAACAGAGGTAGAGAACAAACGTATGGACACCAAGTGGGGGAAGCCATGGGGTGATGGTGGTCAGATGAGTTGGGAGATAGGTATTGACCTGTATATATGTATATGAATAAAATAGATAACTAATAATAACCTGCTGTATAGAAAAATAAATATAATTAAACTTCAAAATTTTTAGAAATGACATTTAAAAATAAAACAGGAATAAGTTCTTCCCTTCACACAGATATATTTCTATGAATGTATTATTTCCATGCTTATATCAATAAATACATAAAAGATGAATAAATTCTAACTTGAACCAAAAAAGAAAAAAAAAAACCTGAACCCAGCAGTTATACAGAGGAAAACCCTATCAGGGCACTTGCTCCAGCGGTAAACAATTCTGAAATTGGTCAGAGGTGGGGAATCATCTCCCATACAGCCAGCAGCCCGGCACCCCCACGCAAGGAGCGTCCTCATTGCAAACCTGGGGGACAGGGCCGAGGCCTCTGTGAGTAAACGTGAGCTGAGCCCAAGGCGAGCTGCTGCTGAACTGTTCCCACCCTTCCCAGGTAAAACACCTGAATATGTACAAGGGCTTGAAAGCCTAGAGGAAGGGTCGTGGAGCCACACCAGGGACAGCACGCAGGCCAACTTGGTGCCTGCAGGCCAGCCAGGATAATCCTGGCCCCAGGTGCTCTTCTGGAAGCTTTCCATTTCCCTGCCTGAGATACCCCTCCTGTCCCGGCCCCCACTCCTTTTTTTCCTCCCTCACCTCAGCCCAGAGAGAAATTCCAGCGGAAGTTATGGGTGACACATCCTCTTCTTTACAGGTGGCAGCCTGGCAACTCCTGCAGAAAGTCCAGCAGAGCCCCACTCACACCGGGCCACCAACAAAGCCGTAGACCCTCACACCCTCCCACCAGCACAGCCCCGAGACGGCTGACGGGGCAGAGAATATGGAGTCAGGCACAGCTGCAGGGGCTATTGCTGCCTGGAGTGCTGTTTCTATCGACCTCAACCCACGCACACCTGGGGAGGGCTTGCCGGCAGGGTCAGGCTGCCCAGGTCAGCTAATCCTCAGCCCTCAGGGAATCACTTTGCAGAAAATGGACCTCACTAAGACAGAATATTAGCCAAGGAAAAAAAGGGCACAATGCCATTTGCAGCCCCTTAGATGAGTCTACAGGTAAGCACGTGACTTGTAGTAAGTCAGAAAGTGAAAGACACATATCGTAGGATATCACTTATAGGTGTTACCTAAAAACGGATACCAGGGCAGATATTTCCACGGAGAAGGGCAATCACAGATTCATTAAACAAACTTATGGTTCACCAAAGGAAAGGTGTGAGGATTGGATTCATTACGATATTGGGGTTAAGAGACATATACAAACACAGGTGAAATATATAATCACCAAAGACCTACGGAATGCCAAGAGAAGACTACTCAACATTCTGTCATAACGTACATGGGAAAAGGGTCCCAGGAAGAACAGACATATGTATATGTGTAACAGAACCACATCTTGCACACCTACAACAAGCAAACGTTGTAATCAAACTTGCTGTAATAAAAATTTAAAAATTAAATTAAAAACACGAACAAGAAGTAGTGAGACAAACTTGAGGGGCTTTCTCCTGGCACATTCCATTCTAAATTCCAATCTAGAACAGGCTTCCATTGAGGCTCTGTTGCCGTAGTAACCAGATTTGCTAAGGGAGAACTGCTGCCACCTTGTGGCCGTTTCACACAACAGCAGCTTTAATCCCAGCGCTAATGGTCAGTGGATATTCCAAATCATTGCAGGCCTGTAAATGACACCTGCCCTGAAAACAAATCCTGGGGTCATATATCGACCAAAAAGTTCAAAAGACGTCCATATTTCAAAACGACAGTTTCAAGAGGCATATTTCACGCACATTAGTGTTCTGCTTCTTTTGCTTTCTTTCTTTTTTGGTTAAAAAAAACGGGAATGGAAAAAGGCAACCCTCAGAATGGGCGAAAACGTTCGCAAACGAATCAATGGACAAGGGTTTAATCTCCAATATATATAAACAGCTCACGCAGCTTAATATTAATAAAACAAACAACCCAATACAAAAATGGGCAGAAGATCTAAATAGACGTTTCTTCAAAGAAGTCACAGAGACGGCCAAGACGCACATGAAAAGCTGCTCAACACCACTAATTATTAGAGAAATGCAAATCAAAACGACAATGAGGTATCACCTCACACCTGTTAGAATCGGCATCATCAGAAAATCTACAAACAACAAATTCTGGGGAAGGTGTGGACAAAAGGAACCCTCTTCCACTATTAGTGGGAAGGTTAATTGATACAGTCGTATGGAGAACAGTATGGAGTTTCCTTAAAGAAACTAGAAATAGAATTACCATAGGATCCAGCAATCCCACTTCTGGGCATATAGCTAGAGAAAACCATAAATCAAAAACACACATTCACCACAATGTTCATTGCAGCACTATTTACAATAGCCAGGTAATGGAAGCAACCTAAATGCCCACAGACAGACGAATGGATAAAGATGTGGTACATACATAAAATGGGATATGACTCAGCCATGAAAAGTAATGAAACTGGGTTATTTGTAGAGAAGTCGGTGGATCTAGAGACTGTCATACAGAATGAAGTAAGTCAGAAAGAGCAAAACAAATATTCTGTATTAATGCATGTATGTGGAACCTAGATATATGGTACAGATGAACAGGTTTGCAGGGCAGAAATAGAGAAACAGAGGTAGAGAACAAACGTATGGACACCAAGTGGGGGAAGCCATGGGGTGTTGGTGGTCAGATGAGTTGGGAGATAGGTATTGACCTGTATATATGTATATGAATAAAATAGATAACTAATAATAACCTGCTGTATAGAAAATTAAATATGATTAAACTTCAAAATTTTTAGAAATGAAATTTAAAAATAAAAGAGAAAAAAAGTTCTTCCCTTCACACAGATGTATTTCTATGAATGATTTATTTCCATGCTTATATCAATAAATACATAAAAGATGAATAACTTCTTACTTGAACCAAAAAAGAAAAAACAAATCCTGTACCCAGCAGTTATACAGAGGAAAACCCTATCAGGGCACTTGTTCCAGCGGTAAACAATTCTGAGATTGGTCAGAGGTGGGGAATCATCTCCCATACAGCCAGCAGCCCGGCCCCCCCACGCAAGGAGCGTCCTGATTGCAAAGCTGGGGGACAGTGCCGAGGCCTCTGTGAGTAAACGTGAGCTGAGCCCCAGGCCAGCTGCTGCTGAACTGTTCCCACCCTTCCCAGGTAAAACACCTGAATATGTACAAGGGCTTGAAAGCCTAGAGGAAGGGCCGTGGAGCCACACCAGCGACAGCACGCAGGCCAACTTGGTGCCTGCAGGCCAGCCAGGATGGTCCTGGCCCTGGGAGCTCTTCTGGAAGCTTTCCATTTCCCTGCCTGAGATACCACTCCTGTCCCGGCCCCCACTCCTTTTTTTCCTCCCTCACCTCAGCCCGGAGAGAAATTCCAGTGGAAGTTATGGGTGACACATCCTCTTCTTTACAGGTGGCAACCTGGCAACTCCTGCAGAAATTCCAACAGAGCCCCACTCACACCGGGCCACCAACAAAGCCATGGACCCTCACACCCTCCCACCAGCACAGCCCCGAGACTGCTGACGGGGCAGAGAATATGGAGTCAGGCACAGCTGCAGGGGCTATTGCTGCCTGGAGTGCTGTTTCTATTGAACTCAACCCAGGCACACCTGGCGAGGGCTTGCCGGCAGGGTCACTCTGCCCAGGTCAGCTAATCCTCAGCCCTCAGGGAATCACATTGCAGAAAATGGACCTCGCTAAGACAGAATATTAGCCAAGGAAAAAAAGAGCACAATGCCATTTGCAGCCCCGTAGATGAGTCTACAGGTAATCATGTGACTTGTAGTAAGTCAGAAAGTGAAAGACACATATCGTAGGATATCACTTATAGGTGTTACCTAAAAACGGATACCAGGGCAGATATTTCCACGGAGAAGGGCAATCACAGATTCATTAAACAAACTTATGGTTCACCAATGGAAAGGTGTGAGGATTGGATTCATTACGATATTGGGGTTAAGAGACATATACAAACACAGGTGAAATATATAATCACCAAAGACCTATGGAATGCCAAGAGAAGACTACTCAACATTCTGTCATAACGTACATGGGAAAAGGGTCCCAGGAAGAACAGACATATGTATATGTGTAAAAGAACCACATCTTGCACACCTACAACAAGCAAACGTTGTAATCAAACTTGCTGTAATAAAAAATTAAAAATTAAATTAAAAACACGAACAAGAAGTAGTGAGACAAACTTGAGGGGCTTTCTCCTGGCACATTCCATTCTAAATTCCAATCTAGAACAGGCTTCCATTGAGGCTCTGTTGCCCTGGTAACCAGATTTGCTAAGGGAGAACTGCTGCCACCTTGTGGCCATTTCGCACAACAGCAGCTTTAATCCCAGTGCTACTGGTCAGTGGATATTCCAAATCATTGCAGGCCTGTAAATGACACCTGCCCTGAAAACAAATCCTGGGGTCATATATCGACCAAAAAGTTTAAAAGACGTCCATATTTCAAAACGACAGTTTCAAGAGGCATATTTCACGCACATTAGTGTTCTGCTTATTTTGCTTTCTTTCTTTTTTGGTTAAAAAAAAAACGGGAATGGAAAAAGGCAACCCTCAGAATGGGCGAAAACGTTCGCAAACGAATCAATGGACAAGGGTTTAATCTCCAATATATATAAACAGCTCACGCAGCTTAATATTAATAAAACAAACAACCCAATACAAAAATGGGCAGAAGATCTAAATAGACGTTTCTTCAAAGAAGTCACAGAGACAGCCAAGACGCACATGAAAAGCTGCTCAACACCACTAATTATTAGAGAAATGCAAATCAAAATGACAATGAGGTATCACCTCACACCTGTTAGAATCGGCATCATCAGAAAATCTACAAACAACAAATTCTGGGGAGGGTGTGGACAAAAGGAACCCTCTTCCACTATTGGTGGGAAGGTAAATTGATACAGTCACTATGGAGAACAGTATGGAGTTTCCTTAAAGAAACTAGAAATAGAATTACCATAGGATCCAGCAATCCCACTTCTGGGCATATACACAGAGACAACCATAAATCAAAAACACACATTCACCACAATGTTCATTGCAGCACTATTTACAATAGCCAGGTAATGGAAGCAACCTAAATGCCCACAGACAGACGAATGGATAAAGATGTGGTACATACATAAAATGGGATATGACTCAGCCATGAAAAGGAATGAAACTGGGTTATTTGTAGAGAAGTCGGTGGATCTAGAGACTGTCATACAGAATGAAGTAAGTCAGAAAGAGCAAAACAAATATTCTGTATTAATGCATGTATGTGGAACCTAGATATATGGTACAGATGAACAGGTTTGCAGGGCAGAAATAGAGAAACAGAGGTAGAGAACAAACGTATGGACACCAAGTGGGGGAAGCCATGGGGTGATGGTGGTCAGATGAGTTGGGAGATAGGTATTGACCTGTATATATGTATATGAATAAAATAGATAACTAATAATAACCTGCTGTATAGAAAAATAAATATAATTAAACTGCAAAATTTTTAGAAATGAAATTTAAAAATAAAACAGAAAAAAGTTCTTCCATTCACACAGATGTATTTCTATGAATGAATTATTTCCATGCTTATATCAATAAATACATAAAAGATGAATAAATTCTAACTTGAACCAAAAAAGAAAAAAAAAACCTGAACCCAGCAGTTATACAGAGGAAAACCCTATCAGGGCACTTGCTCCAGCGGTAAACAATTCTGACATTGGTCAGAGGTGGGGAATCATCTCCCATACAGCCAGCAGCCCGGCCCCCCCACGCAAGGAGCATCCTCATTGCAAAGCTGGGGGACCGTGCCGAGGCCTCTGTGAGTAAACGTGAGCTGAGCCCCAGGCCAGCTGCTGCTGAACTGTTCCCACCCTTCCCAGGTAAAACACCTGAATATGTACAAGGGCTTGAAAGCCTAGAGGAAGGGCCGTGGAGCCACACCAGCGACAGCACGCAGGCCAACTTGGTGCCTGCAGGCCAGCCAGGATGGTCCTGAACCCGGCACTCTTCTAGAAGCTTTCCATTTCCATGCCTGATATACCCCTCCTGTCCCGGCCATCATTCCTTTTTTTCCTTCCTCACCTCAGCCCGGAGAGAAATTCCAGTGGACGTTATGGGTGACACATCCTCTTCTTTACAGGTGGCAGCCTGGCAACTCCTGCAGAAAGTCCAGCAGAGCCCCACTCACACCGGGCCACCAACAAAGCCGTGGACCCTCACACCCTCCCACCAGCACAGCCCCGAGACTGCTGACGGGGCAGAGAATATGGAGTCAGGCACAGCTGCAGGGGCTATTGCTGACTGGAGTGCTGTTTCTATCGACCTCAACCCACGCACACCTGGGGAGGGCTTGCCGGCAGGGTCAGGCTGCCCAGGTCAGCTAATCCTCAGCCCTCAGGGAATCACATTGCAGAAAATGGACCTCGCTAAGACAGAATATTAGCCAAGGAAAAAAAGGGCACAATGCCATTTGCAGCCCCGTAGATGAGTCTACAGGTAAGCACGGGACTTGTAGTAAGTCAGAAAGTGAAAGACACATATCGTAGGATATCACTTATAGGTGTTACCTAAAAACGGATACCAGGGCAGATATTTCCACGGAGAAGGGCAATCACAGATTCATTAAACAAACTTATGGTTCACCAATGGAAAGGTGTGAGGATTGGATTCATTACGATATTGGGGTTAAGAGACATATACAAACACAGGTGAAATATATAATCCCCAAAGACCTACGGAATGCCAAGAGAAGACTACTCAACATTCTGTCATAACGTACATGGGAAAAGGGTCCCAGGAAGAACAGACATATGTATATGTGTAAAAGAACCACATCTTGCACACCTACAACAAGCAAACGTTGTAATCAAACTTGCTGTAATAAAAAATTAAAAATTAAATTAAAAACACGAACAAGAAGTAGTGAGACAAACTTGAGGGGCTTTCTCCTGGCACATTCCATTCTAAATTCCAATCTAGAACAGGCTTCCATTGAGGCTCTGTTGCCCTGGTAACCAGATTTGCTAAGGGAGAACTGCTGCCACCTTGTGGCCATTTCGCACAACAGCAGCTTTAATCCCAGCGCTACTGGTCAGTGGATATTCCAAATCATTGCAGGCCTGTAAATGACACCTGCCCTGAAAACAAATCCTGGGGTCATATATCGACCAAATATTTGAAAAGACGTCCATATTTCAAAACGACAGTTTCAAGAGGCATATTTCACGCACATTAGTGTTCTGCTTCTTTTGCTTTCTTTCTTTTTTGGTTAAAAAAAAACGGGAATGGAAAAAGGCAACCCTCAGAATGGGCGAAAACGTTCGCAAACGAATCAATGGACAAGGGTTTAATCTCCAATATATATAAACAGCTCACGCAGCTTAATATTAATAAAACAAACAGCCCAATACAAAAATGGGCAGAAGATTTAAATAGACGTTTCTTCAAAGAAGTCACAGAGACGGCCAAGACGCATATGAAAAGCTGCTCAACACAACTAATTATTAGAGAAATGCAAATCAAAATGACAATGAGGTATCACCTCACACCTGTTAGAATCGGCAGCATCAGAAAATCTACAAACAACAAATTCTGGGGAGGGTGTGGACAAAAGGAACCCTCTTCCACTATTGGTGGGAAGGTAAATTGATACAGTCACTATGGAGAACAGTATGGAGTTTCCTTAAAGAAACTAGAAATAGAATTACCATAGGATCCAGCAAACCCACTTCTGGGCATATACCCAGAGACAACCATAAATCAAAAACACACATTCACCACAATGTTCATTGCAGCACTATTTACAATAGCCAGGTAATGGAAGCAACCTAAATGCCCACAGACAGACGAATGGATAAAGATGTGGTACATACATAAAATGGGATATGACTCAGCCATGAAAAGGAATGAAACTGGGTTATTTGTAGAGAAGTCGGTGGATCTAGAGACTGTCATACAGAATGAAGTAAGTCAGAAAGAGCAAAACAAATATTCTGTATTAATGCATGTATGTGGAACCTAGATATATGGTACAGATGAACAGGTTTGCAGGGCAGAAATAGAGAAACAGAGGTAGAGAACAAACGTATGGACACAAAGTGGGGGAAGTCATGGGGTGTTGGTGGTCAGATGAGTTGGGAGATAGGTATTGACCTGTATATATGTATATGAATAAAATAGATAACTAATAATAACCTGCTGTATAGAAAAATAAATATGATTAAACTGCAAAATTTTTAGAAATGAAATTTAAAAATAAAACAGAAAAAAAGTTCTTCCCTTCACACAGATGTATTTCTATGAATGAATTATTTCCATGCTTATATCAATAAATACATAAAAGATGAATAACTTCTAACTTGAACCAAAAAAGAAAAAAAAATCCTGTACCCAGCAGTTATACAGAGGAAAACCCTATCAGGGCACTTGTTCCAGCGGTAATCAATTCTGAGATTGGTCAGAGGTGGGGAATCATCTCCCATATAGCCAGCAGCCCGGCCCCCCCACGCAAGGAGCGTCCTGATTGCAAAGCTGGGGGACAGTGCCGAGGCCTCTGTGAGTAAACGTGAGCTGAGCCCCAGGCCAGCTGCTGCTGAACTGTTCCCACCCTTCCCAGGTAAAACACCTGAATATGTACAAGGGCTTGAAAGCCTAGAGGAAGGGCCGTGGAGCCACACCAGCGACAGCACGCAGGCCAACTTGGTGCCTGCAGGCCAGCCAGGATGGTCCTGGCCGCGGGCGCTCTTCTGGAAGCTTTCCATTTCCCTGCCTGAGATACCACTCCTGTCCCGGCCCCCACTCTTTTTTTTCCTTCCACACCTCAGCCCGGAGAGAAATTCCAGTGGAAATTATGGGTGACACATCCTCTTCTTTACAGGTGGCAACCTGGCAACTCCTGCAGAAATTCCAGCAGAGCCCCACTCACACCGGGCCACCAACAAAGCCGTGGACCCTCACACCTCCCACCAGCACAGCCCCGAGACTGCTGACGGGGCAGAGAATATGGAGTCAGGCACAGCTGCAGGGGCTATTGCTGCCTGGAGTGCTGTTTCTATCGAACTCAACCCAGGCACATCTGGGAGGGCTTGCCGGCAGGGTCAGGCTGCCCAGGTCAGCTAATCCTCAGCCCTCAGGGAATCACATTGCAGAAAATGGACCTCGCTAAGACAGAATATTAGCCAAGGAAAAAAAGGGCACAATGCCATTTGCAGCCCCGTAGATGAGTCTACAGGTAAGCACGGGACTTGTAGTAAGTCAGAAAGTGAAAGACACATATCGTAGGATATCACTTATAGGTGTTACCTAAAAACGGATACCAGGGCAGATATTTCCACGGAGAAGGGCAATCACAGATTCATTAAACAAACTTATGGTTCACCAATGGAAAGCTGTGAGGATTGGATTCATTACGATATTGGGGTTAAGAGGCATATACAAACACAGGTGAAATATATAATCACCAAAGGCCTACGGAATGCCAAGAGAAGACTACTCAACATTCTGTCATAACATACATGGGAAAAGGGTCCCAGGAAGAACAGACATATGTATATGTGTAAAAGAACCACATCTTGCACACCTACAACAAGCAAACGTTGTAATCAAACTTGCTGTAATAAAAAATTAAAAATTAAATTAAAAACACGAACAAGAAGTAGTGAGACACACTTGAGGGGCTTTCTCCTGGCACATTCCATTCTAAATTCCAATCTAGAACAGGCTTCCAATGAGGCTCTGTTGCCCTGGTAACCAGATTTGCTAAGGGAGAACTGCTGCCACCTTGTGGCCATTTCGCACAACAGCAGCTTTAATCCCAGTGCTACTGGTCAGTGGATATTCCAAATCATTGCAGGCCTGTAAATGACACCTGCCCTGAAAACAAATCCTGGGGTCATATATCGACCAAAAAGTTCAAAAGACGTCCATATTTCAAAACGACAGTTTCAAGAGGCATATTTCACGCACATTAGTGTTCTGCTTCTTTTGCTTTCTTTCTTTTCTGGTTAAAAAAAAACAGGAATGGAAAAAGGCAACCCTCAGAATGGGCGAAAACGTTCGCAAACGAATCAATGGACAAGGGTTTAATCTCCAATATATATAAACAGCTGACGCAGCTTAATATTAATAAAACAAACAACCCAATACAAAAATGGGCAGAAGATCTAAATAGACGTTTCTTCAAAGAAGTCACAGAGACGGCCAAGACGCACATGAAAAGATGCTCAACACCACTAATTATTAGAGATATGCAAATCAAAACGACAATGAGGTATCACCTCACACCTGTTAGAATCGGCAGCATCAGAAAATCTACAAACAACAAATTCTGGGGAGGGTGTGGACAAAAGGAACCCTCTTCCACTATTGGTGGGAAGGTAAATTGATACAGTCACTATGGAGAACAGTATGGAGTTTCCTTAAAGAAACTAGAAATAGAATTACCATAGGATCCAGCAATCCCACTTCTGGGCATATACACAGAGACAACCATAAATCAAAAACACACATTCACCACAATGTTCATTGCAGCACTATTTACAATAGCCAGGTAATGGAAGCAACCTAAATGCCCACAGACAGATGAATGGATAAAGATGTGGTACATACATAAAATGGGATATGACTCAGCCATGAAAAGGAATGAAACTGGGTTATTTGTAGAGAAGTCGGTGGATCTAGAGACTGTCATACAGAATGAAGTAAGTCAGAAAGAGCAAAACAAATATTCTGTATTAATGCATGTATGTGGAACCTAGATATATGGTACAGATGAACAGGTTTGCAGGGCAGAAATAGAGAAACAGAGGTAGAGAACAAACGTATGGACACAAAGTGGGGGAAGTCATGGGGTGTTGGTGGTCAGATGAGTTGGGAGATAGGTATTGACCTGTATATATGTATATGAATAAAATAGATAACTAATAATAACCTGCTGTATAGAAAAATAAATATGATTAAACTGCAAAATTTTTAGAAATGAAATTTAAAAATAAAACAGAAAAAAAGTTCTTCCCTTCACACAGATGTATTTCTATGAATGAATTATTTCCATGCTTATATCAATAAATACATAAAAGATGAATAACTTCTAACTTGAACCAAAAAAGAAAAAAAAATCCTGTACCCAGCAGTTATACAGAGGAAAACCCTATCAGGGCACTTGTTCCAGCGGTAATCAATTCTGAGATTGGTCAGAGGTGGGGAATCATCTCCCATATAGCCAGCAGCCCGGCCCCCCCACGCAAGGAGCGTCCTGATTGCAAAGCTGGGGGACAGTGCCGAGGCCTCTGTGAGTAAACGTGAGCTGAGCCCCAGGCCAGCTGCTGCTGAACTGTTCCCACCCTTCCCAGGTAAAACACCTGAATATGTACAAGGGCTTGAAAGCCTAGAGGAAGGGTCGTGGAGCCACACCAGCGACAGCACGCAGGCCAACTTGGTGCCTGCAGGCCAGCCAGGATGGTCCTGGCCGCGGGCGCTCTTCTGGAAGCTTTCCATTTCCCTGCCTGAGATACCACTCCTGTCCCGGCCCCCACTCTTTTTTTTCCTTCCACACCTCAGCCCGGAGAGAAATTCCAGTGGAAATTATGGGTGACACATCCTCTTCTTTACAGGTGGCAACCTGGCAACTCCTGCAGAAATTCCAGCAGAGCCCCACTCACACCGGGCCACCAACAAAGCCGTGGACCCTCACACCTCCCACCAGCACAGCCCCGAGACTGCTGACGGGGCAGAGAATATGGAGTCAGGCACAGCTGCAGGGGCTATTGCTGCCTGGAGTGCTGTTTCTATCGAACTCAACCCAGGCACACCTGGGAGGGCTTGCCGGCAGGGTCAGGCTGCCCAGGTCAGCTAATCCTCAGCCCTCAGGGAATCACATTGCAGAAAATGGACCTCGCTAAGACAGAATATTAGCCAAGGAAAAAAAGGGCACAATGCCATTTGCAGCCCCGTAGATGAGTCTACAGGTAAGCACGGGACTTGTAGTAAGTCAGAAAGTGAAAGACACATATCGTAGGATATCACTTATAGGTGTTACCTAAAAACGGATACCAGGGCAGATATTTCCACGGAGAAGGGCAATCACAGATTCATTAAACAAACTTATGGTTCACCAATGGAAAGCTGTGAGGATTGGATTCATTACGATATTGGGGTTAAGAGGCATATACAAACACAGGTGAAATATATAATCACCAAAGGCCTACGGAATGCCAAGAGAAGACTACTCAACATTCTGTCATAACATACATGGGAAAAGGGTCCCAGGAAGAACAGACATATGTATATGTGTAAAAGAACCACATCTTGCACACCTACAACAAGCAAACGTTGTAATCAAACTTGCTGTAATAAAAAATTAAAAATTAAATTAAAAACACGAACAAGAAGTAGTGAGACACACTTGAGGGGCTTTCTCCTGGCACATTCCATTCTAAATTCCAATCTAGAACAGGCTTCCAATGAGGCTCTGTTGCCCTGGTAACCAGATTTGCTAAGGGAGAACTGCTGCCACCTTGTGGCCATTTCGCACAACAGCAGCTTTAATCCCAGTGCTACTGGTCAGTGGATATTCCAAATCATTGCAGGCCTGTAAATGACACCTGCCCTGAAAACAAATCCTGGGGTCATATATCGACCAAAAAGTTCAAAAGACGTCCATATTTCAAAACGACAGTTTCAAGAGGCATATTTCACGCACATTAGTGTTCTGCTTCTTTTGCTTTCTTTCTTTTCTGGTTAAAAAAAAACAGGAATGGAAAAAGGCAACCCTCAGAATGGGCGAAAACGTTCGCAAACGAATCAATGGACAAGGGTTTAATCTCCAATATATATAAACAGCTGACGCAGCTTAATATTAATAAAACAAACAACCCAATACAAAAATGGGCAGAAGATCTAAATAGACGTTTCTTCAAAGAAGTCACAGAGACGGCCAAGACGCACATGAAAAGATGCTCAACACCACTAATTATTAGAGATATGCAAATCAAAACGACAATGAGGTATCACCTCACACCTGTTAGAATCGGCAGCATCAGAAAATCTACAAACAACAAATTCTGGGGAGGGTGTGGACAAAAGGAACCCTCTTCCACTATTGGTGGGAAGGTAAATTGATACAGTCACTATGGAGAACAGTATGGAGTTTCCTTAAAGAAACTAGAAATAGAATTACCATAGGATCCAGCAATCCCACTTCTGGGCATATACACAGAGACAACCATAAATCAAAAACACACATTCACCACAATGTTCATTGCAGCACTATTTACAATAGCCAGGTAATGGAAGCAACCTAAATGCCCACAGACAGATGAATGGATAAAGATGTGGTACATACATAAAATGGGATATGACTCAGCCATGAAAAGGAATGAAACTGGGTTATTTGTAGAGAAGTCGGTGGATCTAGAGACTGTCATACAGAATGAAGTAAGTCAGAAAGAGCAAAACAAATATTCTGTATTAATGCATGTATGTGGAACCTAGATATATGGTACAGATGAACAGGTTTGCAGGGCAGAAATAGAGAAACAGAGGTAGAGAACAAACGTATGGACACCAAGTGGGGGAAGCCATGGGGTGATGGTGGTCAGATGAGTTGGGAGATACGTATTGACCTATATATATGTATATGAATAAAATAGATAACTAATAATAACCTGCTGTATAGAAAAATAAATATAATTAAACTGCAAAATTTTTAGAAATGAAATTTAAAAATAAAACAGAAAAAAGTTCTTCCCTTCACACAGATGTATTTCTATGAATGAATTATTTCCATGCTTATATCAATAAATACATAAAAGATGAATAAATTCTAACTTGAACCAAAAAAGAAAAAAAAAACCTGAACCCAGCAGTTATACAGAGGAAAACCCTTTCAGGGCACTTGCTCCAGTGGTAAACAATTCTGACATTGGTCAGTGGTGGGGAATCATCTCCCATACAGCCAGCAGCCCGGCCCCCCCACGCAAGGAGCATCCTCATTGCAAAGCTGGGGGACCGTGCCGAGGCCTCTGTGAGTAAACGTGAGCTGAGCCCCAGGCCAGCTGCTGCTGAATGTTCCCACCCTTCCCAGGTAAAACACCTGAATATGTACAAGGGCTTGAAAGCCTACAGGAAGGGCCGTGGAGCCACACCAGCGACAGCACGCAGGCCAACTTGGTGCCTGCAGGCCAGCCAGGATGATACTGGCCCCGGCACTCTTCTAGAAGCTTTCCATTTCCCTGCCTGATATACCCCTCCTGTCCCGGCCATCATTCCTTTTTTTCCTTCCTCACCTCAGCCCGGAGAGAAATTCCAGTGGAAGTTATGGGTGACACATCCTCTTCTTTACAGGTGGCAGCCTGGCAACTCCTGCAGAAAGTCCAGCAGAGCCCCACTCACACCGGGCCACCAACAAAGCCGTGGACCCTCACACCCTCCCACCAGCACAGCCTCGAGACTGCTGACGGGGCAGAGAATATGGAATCAGGCACAGCTGCAGGGGCAATTGCTGCCTGGAGTGCTGTTTCTATCGACCTCAACCCACGCACACCTGGGGAGGGCTTGCCGGCAGGGTCAGGCTGCCCAGGTCAGCTAATCCTCAGCCCTCAGGGAATCACATTGCAGAAAATGGACCTCGCTAAGACAGAATATTAGCCAAGGAAAAAAAGGGCACAATGCCATTTGCAGCCCCTTAGATGAGTCTACAGGTAAGCACGGGACTTGTAGTAAGTCAGAAAGTGAAAGACACATATCGTAGGATATCACTTATAGGTGTTACCTAAAAACGGATACCAGGGCAGATATTTCCACGGAGAAGGGCAATCACAGATTCATTAAACAAACTTGTGGTTCACCAATGGAAAGGTGTGAGGATTGGATTCATTACGATATTGGGGTTAAGAGACATATACAAACACAGGTGAAATATATAATCACCAAAGACCTACGGAATGCCAAGAGAAGACTACTCAACATTCTGTCATAACGTACATGGGAAAAGGGTCCCAGGAAGAACAGACATATGTATACGTGTAACAGAACCACATCTTGCACACCTACAACAAGCAAACGTTGTAATCAAACTTGCTGTAATAAAAAATTAAAAATTAAATTAAAAACACGAACAAGAAGTAGTGAGACAAACTTGAGGGGCTTTCTCCTGGCACATTCCATTCTAAATTCCAATCTAGAACAGGCTTCCATTGAGGCTCTGTTGCCCTAGTAACCAGATTTGCTAAGGGAGAACTGCTGCCACCTTGTGGCCATTTCGCACAACAGCAGCTTTAATCCCAGCGCTACTGGTCAGTGGATATTCCAAATCATTGCAGGCCTGTAAATGACACCTGCCCTGAAAACAAATCCTGGGGTCATATATCGACCAAAAAGTTCAAAAGACGTCCATATTTCAAAACGACAGTTTCAAGAGGCATATTTCACGCACATTAGTGTTCTGCTTCTTTTGCTTTCTTTCTTTTTTGGTTAAAAAAAAACGGGAATGGAAAAAGGCAACCCTCAGAATGGGCGAAAACGTTCGCAAACGAATCAATGGACAAGGGTTTAATCTCCAATATATATAAACAGCTCACGCAGCTTAATATTAATAAAACAAACAACCCAATTCAAAAATGGGCAGAAGATCTAAATAGACGTTTCTTCAAAGAAGTCACAGAGACGGCCAAGACGCACATGAAAAGATGCTCAACACCACTAATTATTAGAGAAATGCAAATCAAAACGACAATGAGGTATCACCTCACACCTGTTAGAATCGGCAGCATCAGAAAATCTACAAACAACAAATTCTGGGGAGGGTGGGGACAAAAGGAACCCTCTTCCACTATTGGTGGGAAGGTAAATTGATACAGTCACTATGGAGAACAGTATGGAGTTTCCTTAAAGAAACTAGAAATAGAATTACCATAGGATCCAGCAATCCCACTTCTGGGCATATACACAGAGACAACCATAAATCAAAAACACACATTCACCACAATGTTCATTGCAGCACTATTTACAATAGCCAGGTAATGGAAGCAACCTAAATGCCCACAGACAGATGAATGGATAAAGATGTGGTACATACATAAAATGGGATATGACTCAGCCATGAAAAGGAATGAAACTGGGTTATTTGTAGAGAAGTCGGTGGATCTAGAGACTGTCATACAGAATGAAGTAAGTCAGAAAGAGCAAAACAAATATTCTGTATTAATGCATGTATGTGGAACCTAGATATATGGTACAGATGAACAGGTTTGCAGGGCAGAAATAGAGAAACAGAGGTAGAGAACAAACGTATGGACACCAAGTGGGGGAAGCCATGGGGTGATGGTGGTCAGATGAGTTGGGAGATAGGTATTGACCTGTATATATGTATATGAATAAAATAGATAACTAATAATAACCTGCTGTATAGAAAAATAAATATAATTAAACTGCAAAATTTTTAGAAATGAAATTTAAAAATAAAACAGAAAAAAGTTCTTCCCTTCACACAGATGTATTTCTATGAATGAATTATTTCCATGCTTATATCAATAAATACATAAAAGATGAATAAATTCTAACTTGAACCAAAAAAGAAAAAAAAAACCTGAACCCAGCAGTTATACAGAGGAAAACCCTATCAGGGCACTTGCTCCAGTGGTAAACAATTCTGACATTGGTCAGAGGTGGGGAATCATCTCCCATACAGCCAGCAGCCCGGCCCCCCCACGCAAGGAGCATCCTCATTGCAAAGCTGGGGGACCGTGCCGAGGCCTCTGTGAGTAAACGTGAGCTGAGCCCCAGGCCAGCTGCTGCTGAACTGTTCCCACCCTTCTCAGGTAAAACACCTGAATATGTACAAGGGCTTGAAAGCCTAGAGGAAGGGCCGTGGAGCCACACCAGAGACAGCAGGCAGGCCAACTTGGTGCCTGCAGGCCAGCCAGGATGGTCCTGGCCCCGGGCACTCTTCTAGAAGCTTTCCATTTCCCTGCCTGATATACCCCTCCTGTCCCGGCCATCATTCCTTCTTTTCCTTCCTCACCTCAGCCCAGAGAGAAATTCCAGTGGAAGTTATGGGTGACACATCCTCTTCTTTACAGGTGGCAGCCTGGCAACTCCTGCAGAAAGTCCAGCAGAGCCCCACTCACACCGGGCCACCAACAAAGCCGTGGACCCTCACACCCTCCCACCAGCACAGCCTCGAGACTGCTGACGGGGCAGAGAATATGGAATCAGGCACAGCTGCAGGGGCTATTGCTGCCTGGAGTGCTGTTTCTATCGACCTCAACCCACGCACGCCTGGTGAGGGCTTGCCGGCAGGGTCAGGCTGCCCAGGTCAGCTAATCCTCAGCCCTCAGGGAATCACATTGCAGAAAATGGACCTCGCTAAGACAGAATATTAGCCAAGGAAAAAAAGGGCACAATGCCATTTGCAGCCCCTTAGATGAGTCTACAGGTAAGCACGGGACTTGTAGTAAGTCAGAAAGTGAAAGACACATATCGTAGGATATCACTTATAGGTGTTACCTAAAAACGGATACCAGGGCAGATATTTCCACGGAGAAGGGCAATCACAGATTCATTAAACAAACTTGTGGTTCACCAATGGAAAGGTGTGAGGATTGGATTCATTACGATATTGGGGTTAAGAGACATATACAAACACAGGTGAAATATATAATCACCAAAGACCTACGGAATTCCAAGAGAAGACTACTCAACATTCTGTCATAACGTACATGGGAAAAGGGTCCCAGGAAGAACAGACATATGTATATGTGTAACAGAACCACATCTTGCACACCTACAACAAGCAAACGTTGTAATCAAACTTGCTGTAATAAAAAATTAAAAATTAAATTAAAAACACGAACAAGAAGTAGTGAGACAAACTTGAGGGGCTTTCTCCTGGCACATTCCATTCTAAATTCCAATCTAGAACAGGCTTCCATTGAGGCTCTGTTGCCCTAGTAACCAGATTTGCTAAGGGAGAACTGCTGCCACCTTGTGGCCATTTCGCACAACAGCAGCTTTAATCCCAGCGCTACTGGTCAGTGGATATTCCAAATCATTGCAGGCCTGTAAATGACACCTGCCCTGAAAACAAATCCTGGGGTCATATATCGACCAAAAAGTTCAAAAGACGTCCATATTTCAAAACGACAGTTTCAAGAGGCATATTTCACGCACATTAGTGTTCTGCTTCTTTTGCTTTCTTTCTTTTTTGGTTAAAAAAAAACGGGAATGGAAAAAGGCAACCCTCAGAATGGGCGAAAACGTTCGCAAACGAATCAATGGACAAGGGTTTAATCTCCAATATATATAAACAGCTCACGCAGCTTAATATTAATAAAACAAACAACCCAATACAAAAATGGGCAGAAGATCTAAATAGACGTTTCTTCAAAGAAGTCACAGAGACGGCCAAGACGCACATGAAAAGCTGCTCAACACCACTAATTATTAGAGAAATGCAAATCAAAACGACAATGAGGTATCACCTCACACCTGTTAGAATCGGCAGCATCAGAAAATCTACAAACAACAAATTCTTGGGAGGGTGTGGACAAAAGGAACCCTCTTCCACTATTGGTGGGAAAGTAAATTGATACAATCACTATGGAGAACAGTATGGAGTTTCCTTAAAGAAACTAGAAATAGAATTACCATAGGATCCAGCAATCCCACTTCTGGGCATATACACAGAGACAACCATAAATCAAAAACACACATTCACCACAATGTTCATTGCAGCACTATTTACAATAGCCAGGTAATGGAAGCAACCTAAATGCCCACAGACAGACGAATGGATAAAGATGTGGTACATACATAAAATGGGATATGACTCAGCCATGAAAAGGAATGAAACTGGGTTATTTGTAGAGAAGTCGGTGGATCTAGAGACTGTCATACAGAATGAAGTAAGTCAGAAAGAGCAAAACAAATATTCTGTATTAATGCATGTATGTGGAACCTAGATATATGGTACAGATGAACAGGTTTGCAGGGCAGAAATAGAGAAACAGAGGTAGAGAACAAACGTATGGACACCAAGTGGGGGAAGCCATGGGGTGATGGTGGTCAGATGAGTTGGGAGATAGGTATTGACCTGTATATATGTATATGAATAAAATAGATAACTAATAATAACCTGCTGTATAGAAAAATAAATATAATTAAACTGCAAAATTTTTAGAAATGAAATTTAAAAATAAAACAGAAAAAAGTTCTTCCCTTCACACAGATGTATTTCTATGAATGAATTATTTCCATGCTTATATCAATAAATACATAAAAGATGAATAAATTCTAACTTGAACCAAAAAAGAAAAAAAAAACCTGAACCCAGCAGTTATACAGAGGAAAACCCTATCAGGGCACTTGCTCCAGCGGTAAACAATTCTGACATTGGTCAGAGGTGGGGAATCATCTCCCATACAGCCAGCAGCCCGGCCCCCCACGCAAGGAGCATCCTCATTGCAAAGCTAGGGGACCGTGCCGAGGCCTCTGTGAGTAAACGTGAGCTGAGCCCCAGGCCAGCTGCTGCTGAACTGTTCCCACCCTTCCCAGGTAAAACACCTGAATATGTACAAGGGCTTGAAAGCCTAGAGGAAGGGCCGTGGAGCCACACCAGCGACAGCACGCAGGCCAACTTGGTGCCTGCAGGCCAGCCAGGATGGTCCTGGCCCCGGGCGCTCTTCTGGAAGCTTTCCATTTCCCTGCCTGAGATACCACTCCTGTCCCGGTCCCCACTCCTTTTTTTCCTCCCTCACCTCAGCCCGGAGAGAAATTCCAGTGGAAGTTATGGGTGACACATCCTCTTCTTTACAGGTGGCAACCTGGCAACTCCTGCAGAAATTCCAGCAGAGCCCACTCACACCGGGCCACCAACAAAGCCGTGGACCCTCACACCCTCCCACCAGCACAGCCCCGAGACTGCTGACGGGGCAGAGAATATGGAGTCAGGCACAGCTGCAGGGGCTATTGCTGCCTGGAGTGCTGTTTCTATTGAACTCAACCCAGGCACACCTGGGGAGGGCTTGCCGGCAGGGTCAGGCTGCCCAGGTCAGCTAATCCTCAGCCCTCAGGGAATCACATTGCAGAAAATGGACCTCGCTAAGACAGAATATTAGCCAAGGAAAAATAGAGCACAATGCCATTTGCAGCCCCGTAGATGAGTCTACAGGTAAGCACGGGACTTGTAGTAAGTCAGAAAGTGAAAGACACATATCGTAGGATATCACTTATAGGTGTTACCTAAAAACGGATACCAGGGCAGATATTTCCATGGAGAAGGGCAATCACAGATTCATTAAACAAACTTATGGTTCACCAATGGAAAGGTGTGAGGATTGGATTCATTACGATATTGGGGTTAAGAGACATATACAAACACAGGTGAAATATATAATCACCAAAGACCTACGGAATGCCAAGAGAAGACTACTCAACATTCTGTCATAACGTACATGGGAAAAGGGTCCCAGGAAGAACAGACATATGTATATGTGTAAAAGAACCACATCTTGCACACCTACAACAAGCAAACGTTGTAATCAAACTTGCTGTAATAAAAAATTAAAAATTAAATTAAAAACACGAACAAGAAGTAGTGAGACAAACTTGAGGGGCTTTCTCCTGGCACATTCCATTCTAAATTCCAATCTAGAACAGGCTTCCATTGAGACTCTGTTGCCCTGGTAACCAGATTTGCTAAGGGAGAACTGCTGCCACCTTGTGGCCATTTCGCACAACAGCAGCTTTAATCCCAGCGCTACTGGTCAGTGGATATTCCAAATCATTGCAGGCCTGTAAATGACACCTGCCCTGAAAACAAATCCTGGGGTCATATATCGACCAAAAAGTTCAAAAGACGTCCATATTTCAAAACGACAGTTTCAAGAGGCATATTTCACGCACATTAGTGTTCTGCTTCTTTTGCTTTCTTTCTTTTTTGGTTAAAAAAAAACGGGAATGGAAAAAGGCAACCCTCAGAATGGGCGAAAACGTTCGCAAACGAATCAATGGACAAGGGTTTAATCTCCAATATATATAAACAGCTCACGCAGCTTAATATTAATAAAACAAACAACCCAATACAAAAATGGGCAGAAGATCTAAATAGACGTTTCTTCAAAGAAGTCACAGAGACGGCCAAGACGCACATGAAAAGCTGCTCAACACCACTAATTATTAGAGAAATGCAAATCAAAACGACAATGAGGTATCACCTCACACCTGTTAGAATCGGCATCATCAGAAAATCTACAAACAACAAATTCTGGGGAGGGTGTGGACAAAAGGAACCCTCTTCCACTATTGGTGGGAAGGTAAATTGATACAGTCACTATGGAGAACAGTATGGAGTTTCCTTAAAGAAACTAGAAATAGAATTACCATAGGATCCAGCAATCCCACTTCTGGGCATATACACAGAGACAACCATAAATCAAAAACACACATTCACCACAATGTTCATTGCAGCACTATTTACAATAGCCAGGTAATGGAAGCAACCTAAATGCCCACAGACAGATGAATGGATAAAGATGTGGTACATACATAAAATGGGATATGACTCAGCCATGAAAAGGAATGAAACTGGGTTATTTGTAGAGAAGTCGGTGGATCTAGAGACTGTCATACAGAATGAAGTAAGTCAGAAAGAGCAAAACAAATATTCAGTATTAATGCATGTATGTGGAACCTAGATATATGGTACAGATGAACAGGTTTGCAGGGCAGAAATAGAGAAACAGAGGTAGAGAACAAACGTATGGACACCAAGTGGGGGAAGCCATGGGGTGATGGTTGTCAGATGAGTTGGGAGATAGGTATTGACCTGTATATATGTATATGAATAAAATAGATAACTAATAATAACCTGCTGTATAGAAAAATAAATATAATTAAACTGCAAAATTTTTAGAAATGAAATTTAAAAATAAAACAGAAAAAAAGTTCTTCCCTTCACACAGATGTATTTCTATGAATGAATTATTTCCATGCTTATATCAATAAATACATAAAAGATGAATAAATTCTAACTTGAACCAAAAAAGAAAAAAAAAACCTGAACCCAGCAGTTATACAGAGGAAAACCCTATCAGGGCACTTGCTCCAGCGGTAAACAATTCTGACATTGGTCAGAGGTAGGGAATCATCTCCCATACAGCCAGCAGCCCGGCCCCCCCACGCAAGGAGCATCCTTATTGCAAAGCTGGGGGACCGTGCCGAGGCCTCTGTGAGTAAACGTGAGCTGAGCCCCAGGCCAGCTGCTGCTGAACTGTTCCCACCCTTCTCAGGTAAAACACCTGAATATGTACAAGGGCTTGAAAGCCTAGAGGAAGGGCCGTGGAGCCACACCAGCGACAGCAGGCAGGCCAACTTGGTGCCTGCAGGCCAGCCAGGATGGTCCTGGCCCCGGGCACTCTTCTAGAAGCTTTCCATTTCCCTGCCTGATATACCCCTCCTGTCCCGGCCATCATTCCTTCTTTTCCTTCCTCACCTCAGCCCGGAGAGAAATTCCAGTGGAAGTTATGGGTGACACATCCTCTTCTTTACAGGTGGCAGCCTGGCAACTCCTGCAGAAAGACCAGCAGAGCCCCACTCACACTGGGCCACCAACAAAGCCGTGGACCCTCACACCCTCCCACGAGCACAGCCTCGAGACTGCTGACGGGGCAGAGAATATGGAATCAGGCACAGCTGCAGGGGCTATTGCTGCCTGGAGTGCTGTTTCTATCGACCTCAACCCACGCACACCTGGTGAGGGCTTGCCGGCAGGGTCAGGCTGCCCAGGTCAGCTAATCCTCAGCCCTCAGGGAATCACATTGCAGAAAATGGACCTCGCTAAGACAGAATATTAGCCAAGGAAAAAAAGGGCACAATGCCATTTGCAGCCCCTTAGATGAGTCTACAGGTAAGCACGGGACTTGTAGTAAGTCAGAAAGTGAAAGACACATATCGTAGGATATCACTTATAGGTGTTACCTAAAAACGGATACCAGGGCAGATATTTCCACGGAGAAGGGCAATCACAGATTCATTAAACAAACTTATGGTTCACCAATGGAAAGGTGTGAGGATTGGATTCATTACGATATTGGGGTTAAGAGACATATACAAACACAGGTGAAATATATAATCACCAAAGACCTACGGAATGCCAAGAGAAGACTACTCAACATTCTGTCATAACGTACATGGGAAAAGGGTCCCAGGAAGAACAGACATATGTATATGTGTAACAGAACCACATCTTGCACACCTACAACAAGCAAACGTTGTAATCAAACTTGCTGTAATAAAAAATTAAAAATTAAATTAAAAACACGAACAAGAAGTAGTGAGACAAACTTGAGGGGCTTTCTCCTGGCACATTCCATTCTAAATTCCAATCTAGAACAGGCTTCCATTGAGGCTCTGTTGCCCTAGTAACCAGATTTGCTAAGGGAGAACTGCTGCCACCTTGTGGCCATTTCACACAACAGCCGCTTTAATCCCAGCGCTAATGGTCAGTGGATATTCCAAATCATTGCAGGCCTGTAAATGACACCTGCCCTGAAAACAAATCCTGGGGTCATATATCGACCAAAAAGTTCAAAAGACGTCCATATTTCAAAACGACAGTTTCAAGAGGCATATTTCACGCACATTAGTGTTCTGCTTCTTTTGCTTTCTTTCTTTTTTGGTTAAAAAAAACGGGAATGGAAAAAGGCAACCCTCAGAATGGGCGAAAACGTTCGCAAACGAATCAATGGACAAGGGTTTAATCTCCAATATATATAAACAGCTCACGCAGCTTAATATTAATAAAACAAACAACCCAATACAAAAATGGGCAGAAGATCTAAATAGACGTTTCTTCAAAGAAGTCACAGAGACGGCCAAGACGCACATGAAAAGCTGCTCAACACCACTAATTATTAGAGAAATGCAAATCAAAACGACAATGAGGTATCACCTCACACCTGTTAGAATCGGCATCATCAGAAAATCTACAAACAACAAATTCTGGGGAGGGTGTGGACAAAAGGAACCCTCTTCCACTATTAGTGGGAAGGTAAATTGATACAGTCACTATGGAGAACAGTATGGAGTTTCCTTAAAGAAACTAGAAATAGAATTACCATAGGATCCAGCAATCCCACTTCTGGGCATATACCCAGAGACAACCATAAATCAAAAACACACATTCACCACAATGTTCATTGCAGCACTATTTACAATAGCCAGGTAATGGAAGCAAACTAAATGCCCACAGACAGACGAATGGATAAAGATGTGGTACATACATAAAATGGGATATGACTCAGCCATGAAAAGGAATGAAACTGGGTTATTTGTAGAGAAGTCGGTGGATCTAGAGACTGTCATACAGAATGAAGTAAGTCAGAAAGAGCAAAACAAATATTCTGTATTAATGCATGTATGTGGAACCTAGATATATGGTACAGATGAACAGGTTTGCAGGGCAGAAATAGAGAAACAGAGGTAGAGAACAAACGTATGGACACCAAGTGGGGGAAGCCATGGGGTGTTGGTGGTCAGATGAGTTGGGAGATAGGTATTGACCTGTATATATGTATATGAATAAAATAGATAACTAATAATAACCTGCTGTATAGAAATATAAATATGATTAAACTGCAAAATTTTTAGAAATGAAATTTAAAAATAAAACAGAAAAAATGTTCTTCCCTTCACACAGATGTATTTCTATGTATGAATTATTTCCATGCTTATATCAATAAATACATAAAAGATGAATAACTTCTAACTTGAACCAAAAAAGAAAAAACAAATCCTGTACCCAGCAGTTATACAGAGGAAAACCGTATCAGGGCACTTGTTCCAGCGGTAAACAATTCTGAGATTGGTCAGAGGTGGGGAATCATCTCCCATACAGCCAGCAGCCCGGCACCCCCACGCAAGGAGCGTCCTGATTGCAAAGCTGGGGGACAGTGCCGAGGCCTCTGTGAGTAAACGTGAGCTGAGCCCCAGGCCAGCTGCTGCTGAACTGTTCCCACCCTTCCCAGGTAAAACACCTGAATATGTACAAGGGCTTGAAAGCCTAGAGGAAGGGCCTTGGAGCCACACCAGCGACAGCACGCAGGCCAACTTGGTGCCTGCAGGCCAGCCAGGATGGTCCTGGCCCCGGGCGCTCTTCTGGAAGTTTTCCATTTCCCTGCCTGAGATACCACTCCTGTCCCGGCCCCCACTCTTTTTTTTCCTCCCTCACCTCAGCCCGGAGAGAAATTCCAGTGGAAATTATGGGTGACACATCCTCTTCTTTACAGGTGGCAAACTGGCAACTCCTGCAGAAATTCCAGCAGAGCCCCACTCACACCGGGCCACCAACAAAGCCGTGGACCCTCACACCCTCCCACCAGCACAGCCCCGAGACTGCTGACGGGGCAGAGAATATGGAGTCAGGCACAGCTGCAGGGGCTATTGCTGCCTGGAGTGCTGTTTCTATTGACCTCAACCCAGGCACACCTGGGGAGGGCTTGCCGGCAGGGTCAGGCTGCCCAGGTCAGCTAATCCTCAGCCCTCAGGGAATCACATTGCAGAAAATGGACCTCGCTAAGACAGAATATTAGCCAAGGAAAAAAAGGGCACAATGCCATTTGCAGCCCCGTAGATGAGTCTACAGGTAAGCACGGGACTTGTAGTAAGTCAGAAAGTGAAAGACACATATCGTAGGATATCACTTATAGGTGTTACCTAAAAACGGATACCAGGGCAGATATTTCCACGGAGAAGGGCAATCACAGATTCATTAAACAAACTTATGGTTCACCAATGGAAAGGTGTGAGGATTGGATTCATTACGATATTGGGGTTAAGAGACATATACAAACACAGGTGAAATATATAATCACCAAAGACCTACGGAATGCCAAGAGAAGACTACTCAACATTCTGTCATAACGTACATGGGAAAAGGGTCCCAGGAAGAACAGACATATGTATATGTGTAAAAGAACCACATCTTGCACACCTACAACAAGCAAATGTTGTAATCAAACTTGCTGTAATAAAAAATTAAAAATTAAATTAAAAACACGAACAAGAAGTAGTGAGACAAACTTGAGGGGCTTTCTCCTGGCACATTCCATTCTAAATTCCAATCTAGAACAGGCTTCCATTGAGGCTCTGGTGCCCTGGTAACCATATTTGCTAAGGGAGAACTGCTGCCACCTTGTGGCCATTTCGAACAACAGCAGCTTTAATCCCAGCGCTACTGGTCAGTGGATATTCCAAATCATTGCAGGCCTGTAAATGACACCTGCCCTGAAAACAAATCCTGGGGTCATATATCGACCAAAAAGTTCAAAAGACGTCCATATTTCAAAACGACAGTTTCAAGAGGCATATTTCACGCACATTAGTGTTCTGCTTCTTTTGCTTTCTTTCTTTTTTGGTTAAAAAAAAACGGGAATGGAAAAAGGCAACCCTCAGAATGGGCGAAAACGTTCGCAAACGAATCAATGGACAAGGGTTTAATCTCCAATATATATAAACAGCTCACGCAGCTTAATATTAATAAAACAAACAACCCAATACAAAAATGGGCAGAAGATCTAAATAGACGTTTCTTCAAAGAAGTCACAGAGACGGCCAAGACGCACATGAAAAGCTGCTCAACACCACTAATTATTAGAGAAATGCAAATCAAAACGACAATGAGGTATCACCTCACACCTGTTAGAATCGGCATCATCAGAAAATCTACAAACAACAAATTCTGGGGAGGGTGTGGACAAAAGGAAACCTCTTCCACTATTGGTGGGAAGGTAAATTGATACAGTCACTATGGAGAACAGTATGGAGTTTCCTTAAAGAAACTAGAAATAGAATTACCATAGGATCCAGCAATCCCACTTCTGGGCATATACACAGAGACAACCATAAATCAAAAACACACATTCACCACAATGTTCATTGCAGCACTATTTACAATAGCCAGGTAATGGAAGCAACCTAAATGCCCACAGACAGATGAATGGATAAAGATGTGGTACATACATAAAATGGGATATGACTCAGCCATGAAAAGGAATGAAACTGGGTTATTTGTAGAGAAGTCGGTGGATCTAGAGACTGTCATACAGAATGAAGTAAGTCAGAAAGAGCAAAACAAATATTCTGTATTAATGCATGTATGTGGAACCTAGATATATGGTACAGATGAACAGGTTTGCAGGGCAGAAATAGAGAAACAGAGGTAGAGAACAAACGTATGGACACCAAGTGGGGGAAGCCATGGGGTGTTGGTGGTCAGATGAGTTGGGAGATAGGTATTGACCTGTATATATGTATATGAATAAAATAGATAACTAATAATAACCTGCTGTATAGAAAAATAAATATGATTAAACTGCAAAATTTTTAGAAATGAAATTTAAAAATAAAACAGAAAAAATGTTCTTCCCTTCACACAGATGTATTTCTATGAATGAATTATTTCCATGCTTATATCAATAAATACATAAAAGATGAATAACTTCTAACTTGAACCAAAAAAGAAAAAAAAACCTGAACCCAGCAGTTATACAGAGGAAAACCCTATCAGGGCACTTGTTCCAGTGGTAAACAATTCTGAGATTGGTCAGAGGTGGGGAATCATCTCCCATACAGCCAGCAGCCCGGCCCCCCCACGCAAGGAGCGTCCTGATTGCAAAGCTGGGGAACAGTGCCGAGGCCTCTGTGAGTAAACGTGAGCTGAGCCCCAGGCCAGCTGCTGCTGAACTGTTCCCACCCTTCCCAGGTAAAACACCTGAATATGTACAAGGGCTTGAAAGCCTAGAGGAAGGGCCGTGGAGCCACACCAGCGACAGCACGCAGGCCAACTTGGTGCCTGCAGGCCAGCCAGGATGGTCCTGGCCCCGGGCGCTCTTCTGGAAGCTTTCCATTTCCCTGCATGAGATACCACTCCTGTCCCGGCCATCATTCCTTTTTTTCCTTCCTCACATCAGCCCGGAGAGGAATTCCAGTGGAAGTTATGGTTGACACATCCACTTCTTTACAGGTGGCAGCCTGGCAACTCCTGCAGAAAGTCCAGCAGACCCCCACTCACACCGGGCCACCAACAAAGCCATGGACCCTCACACCCTCCCACCAGCACAGCCTCGAGACTGCTGACGGGGCAGAGAATATGGAATCAGGCACAGCTGCAGGGGCTATTGCTGCCTGGAGTGCTGTTTCTATCGACCTCAACCCACGCACACCTGGGGAGGGCTTGCCGGCAGGGTCAGGCTGCCCAAGTCAGCTAATCCTCAGCCCTCAGGGAATCACATTGCAGAAAATGGACCTCGCTAAGACAGAATATTAGCCAAGGAAAAAAAGGGCACAATGCCATTTGCAGCCCCGTAGATGAGTCTACAGGTAAGCACATGACTTGTAGTAAGTCAGAAAGTGAAAGACACATATCGTAGGATATCACTTATAGGTGTTACCTAAAAACGGATACCAGGGCAGATATTTCCACGGAGAAGGGCAATCACAGATTCATTAAACAAACTTATGGTTCACCAATGGAAAGGTGTGAGGATTGGATTCATTACGATATTGGGGTTAAGAGACATATACAAACACAGGTGAAATATATAATCACCAAAGACCTACGGAATGCCAAGAGAAGACTACTCAACATTCTGTCATAATGTACATGGGAAAAGGGTCCCAGGAAGAACAGACATATGTATATGTGTAACAGAACCACATCTTGCACACCTACAACAAGCAAACGTTGTAATCAAACTTGTTGTAATAAAAAATTAAAAATTAAATTAAAAACACGAACAAGAAGTAGTGAGACAAACTTGAGGGGCTTTCTCCTGGCACATTCCATTCTAAATTCCAATCTAGAACAGGCTTCCATTGAGGCTCTGTTGCCCTAGTAACAAGATTTGCTAAGGGAGAACTGCTGCCACCTTGTGGCCATTTCACACAACAGCAGCTTTAATCCCAGCGCTAATGGTCAGTGGATATTCCAAATCATTGCAGGCCTGTAAATGACACCTGCCCTGAAAACAAATCCTGGGGTCATATATCGACCAAAAAGTTCAAAAGACGTCCATATTTCAAAACGACAGTTTCAAGAGGCATATTTCACGCACATTAGTGTTCTGCTTCTTTTGCTTTCTTTCTTTTTTGGTTAAAAAAAACGGGAATGGAAAAAGGCAACCCTCAGAATGGGCGAAAACGTTCGCAAACGAATCAATGGACAAGGGTTTAATCTCCAATATATATAAACAGCTCACGCAGCTTAATATTAATAAAACAAACAACCCAATACAAAAATGGGCAGAAGATCTAAATAGACGTTTCTTCAAAGAAGTCACAGAGACGGCCAAGACGCACATGAAAAGCTGCTCAACACCACTAATTATTAGAGAAATGCAAATCAAAATGACAATGAGGTATCACCTCACACCTGTTAGAATCGGCAGCATCAGAAAATCTACAAACAACAAATTCTGGGGAGGGTGTGGACAAAAGGAACCCTCTTCCACTATTAGTGGGAAGGTAAATTGATACAGTCACTATGGAGAACAGTATGGAGTTTCCTTAAAGAAACTAGGAATAGAATTACCATAGGATCCAGCAATCCCACTTCTGGGCACATACCCAGAGACAACCATAAATCAAAAACACACATTCACCACAATGTTCATTGCAGCACTATTTACAATAGCCAGGTAATGGAAGCAACCTAAATGCCCACAGACAGACGAATGGATAAAGATGTGGTACATACATAAAATGGGATATGACTCAGCCATGAAAAGGAATGAAACTGGGTTATTTGTAGAGAAGTCGGTGGATCTAGAGACTGTCATACAGAATGAAGTAAGTCAGAAAGAGCAAAACAAATATTCTGTATTAATGCATGTATGTGGAACCTAGATATATGGTACAGATGAACAGGTTTGCAGGGCAGAAATAGAGAAACAGAGGTAGAGAACAAACGTATGGACACCAAGTGGGGGAAGCCATGGGGTGTTGGTGGTCAGATGAGTTGGGAGATAGGTATTGACCTGTATATATGTATATGAATAAAATAGATAACTAATAATAACCTGCTGTATAGAAAAATAAATATGATTAAACTGCAAAATTTTTAGAAATGAAATTTAAAAATAAAACAGAAAAAAAGTTCTTCCCTTCACACAGATGTATTTCTATGAATGAATTATTTCCATGCTTATATCAATAAATACATAAAAGATGAATAACTTCTAACTTGAACCAAAAAAGAAAAAAAAAATCCTGTACCCAGCAGTTATACAGAGGAAAACCCTATCAGGGCACTTGTTCCAGCGGTAAACAATTCTGACATTGGTCAGAGGTGGGGAATCATCTCCCATACAGCCAGCAGCCTGGCCCCCCCACGCAAGGAGCATCCTGATTGCAAAGCTGGGGGACCGTGCCGAGGCCTCTGTGAGTAAACGTGAGCTGAGCCCCAGGCCAGCTGCTGCTGAACTGTTCCCACCCTTCCCAGGTAAAACACCTGAATATGTACAAGGGCTTGAAAGCCTAGAGGAAGGGCCGTGGAGCCACACCAGCGACAGCACGCAGGCCAACTTGGTGCCTGCAGGCCAGCCAGGATGGTCCTGGCCCCGGGCGCTCTTCTGGAAGCTTTCCATTTCCCTGCCTGAGATACCACTCCTGTCCCGGCCCCCACTCTTTTTTTTCCTCCCTCACCTCAGCCCGGAGAGAAATTCCAGTGGAAATTATGGGTGACACATCCTCTTCTTTACAGGTGGCAACCTGGCAACACCTGCAGAAATTCCAGCAGACCCCCACTCACACCGGGCCACCAACAAAGCCGTGGACCCTCACACCCTCCCACCAGCACAGCCCCGAGACTGCTGACGGGGCAGAGAATATGGAGTCAGGCACAGCTGCAGGGGCTATTGCTGCCTGGAGTGCTGTTTCTATTGAACTCAACCCAGGCACACCTGGGGAGGGCTTGCCGGCAGGGTCAGGCTGCCCAGGTCAGCTAATCCTCAGCCCTCAGGGAATCACATTGCAGAAAATGGACCTCGCTAAGACAGAATATTAGCCAAGGAAAAAAAGGGCACAATGCCATTTGCAGCCCCGTAGATGAGTCTACAGGTAAGCACGGGACTTGTAGTAAGTCAGAAAGTGAAAGACACATATCGTAGGATATCACTTATAGGTGTTACCTAAAAACGGATACCAGGGCAGATATTTCCACGGAGAAGGGCAATCACAGATTCATTAAACAAACTTATGGTTCACCAATGGAAAGCTGTGAGGATTGGATTCATTACGATATTGGGGTTAAGAGGCATATACAAACACAGGTGAAATATATAATCACCAAAGGCCTACGGAATGCCAAGAGAAGACTACTCAACATTCTGTCATAACATACATGGGAAAAGGGTCCCAGGAAGAACAGACATATGTATATGTGTAAAAGAACCACATCTTGCACACCTACAACAAGCAAACGTTGTAATCAAACTTGCTGTAATAAAAAATTAAAAATTAAATTAAAAACACGAACAAGAAGTAGTGAGACAAACTTGAGGGGCTTTCTCCTGGCACATTCCATTCTAAATTCCAATCTAGAACAGGCTTCCATTGAGGCTCTGTTGCCCTGGTAACCAGATTTGCTAAGGGAGAACTGCTGCCACCTTGTGGCCATTTCGCACAACAGCAGCTTTAATCCCAGCGCTACTGGTCAGTGGATATTCCAAATCATTGCAGGCCTGTAAATGACACCTGCCCTGAAAACAAATCCTGGGGTCATATATCGACAAAAAAGTTCAAAAGACGTCCATATTTCAAAACGACAGTTTCAAGAGGCATATTTCACGCACATTAGTGTTCTGCTTCTTTTGCTTTCTTTCTTTTTTGGTTAAAAAAAAACGGGAATGGAAAAAGGCAACCCTCAGAATGGGCGAAAACGTTCGCAAACGAATCAATGGACAAGGGTTTAATCTCCAATATATATAAACAGCTCACGCAGCTTAATATTAATAAAACAAACAACCCAATACAAAAATGGGCAGAAGATCTAAATAGACGTTTCTTCAATGAAGTCACAGAGACGGCCAAGACGCACATGAAAAGCTGCTCAACACCACTAATTATTAGAGAAATGCAAATCAAAATGACAATGAGGTATCACCTCACACCTGTTAGAATCGGCAGCATCAGAAAATCTACAAACAACAAATTCGGGGGAGGGTGTGGACAAAAGGAACCCTCTTCCACTATTAGTGGGAAGGTAAATTGATACAGTCACTATGGAGAACAGTATGGAGTTTCCTTAAAGAAACTAGGAATAGAATTACCATAGGATCCAGCAATCCCACTTCTGGGCACATACCCAGAGACAACCATAAATCAAAAACACACATTCACCACAATGTTCATTGCAGCACTATTTACAATAGCCAGGTAATGGAAGCAACCTAAATGCCCACAGACAGACGAATGGATAAAGATGTGGTACATACATAAAATGGGATATGACTCAGCCATGAAAAGGAATGAAACTGGGTTATTTGTAGAGAAGTCGGTGGATCTAGAGACTGTCATACAGAATGAAGTAAGTCAGAAAGAGCAAAACAAATATTCTGTATTAATGCATGTATGTGGAACCTAGATATATGGTACAGATGAACAGGTTTGCAGGGCAGAAATAGAGAAACAGAGGTAGAGAACAAACGTATGGACACCAAGTGGGGGAAGCCATGGGGTGTTGGTGGTCAGATGAGTTGGGAGATAGGTATTGACCTGTATATATGTATATGAATAAAATAGATAACTAATAATAACCTGCTGTATAGAAAAATAAATATGATTAAACTGCAAAATTTTTAGAAATGAAATTTAAAAATAAAACAGAAAAAAAGTTCTTCCCTTCACACAGATGTATTTCTATGAATGAATTATTTCCATGCTTATATCAATAAATACATAAAAGATGAATAACTTCTAACTTGAACCAAAAAAGAAAAAAAAAATCCTGTACCCAGCAGTTATACAGAGGAAAACCCTATCAGGGCACTTGTTCCAGCGGTAAACAATTCTGACATTGGTCAGAGGTGGGGAATCATCTCCCATACAGCCAGCAGCCTGGCCCCCCCACGCAAGGAGCATCCTGATTGCAAAGCTGGGGGACCGTGCCGAGGCCTCTGTGAGTAAACGTGAGCTGAGCCCCAGGCCAGCTGCTGCTGAACTGTTCCCACCCTTCCCAGGTAAAACACCTGAATATGTACAAGGGCTTGAAAGCCTAGAGGAAGGGCCGTGGAGCCACACCAGCGACAGCACGCAGGCCAACTTGGTGCCTGCAGGCCAGCCAGGATGGTCCTGGCCCCGGGCGCTCTTCTGGAAGCTTTCCATTTCCCTGCCTGAGATACCACTCCTGTCCCGGCCCCCACTCTTTTTTTTCCTCCCTCACCTCAGCCCGGAGAGAAATTCCAGTGGAAATTATGGGTGACACATCCTCTTCTTTACAGGTGGCAACCTGGCAACACCTGCAGAAATTCCAGCAGACCCCCACTCACACCGGGCCACCAACAAAGCCGTGGACCCTCACACCCTCCCACCAGCACAGCCCCGAGACTGCTGACGGGGCAGAGAATATGGAGTCAGGCACAGCTGCAGGGGCTATTGCTGCCTGGAGTGCTGTTTCTATTGAACTCAACCCAGGCACACCTGGGGAGGGCTTGCCGGCAGGGTCAGGCTGCCCAGGTCAGCTAATCCTCAGCCCTCAGGGAATCACATTGCAGAAAATGGACCTCGCTAAGACAGAATATTAGCCAAGGAAAAAAAGGGCACAATGCCATTTGCAGCCCCGTAGATGAGTCTACAGGTAAGCACGGGACTTGTAGTAAGTCAGAAAGTGAAAGACACATATCGTAGGATATCACTTATAGGTGTTACCTAAAAACGGATACCAGGGCAGATATTTCCACGGAGAAGGGCAATCACAGATTCATTAAACAAACTTATGGTTCACCAATGGAAAGCTGTGAGGATTGGATTCATTACGATATTGGGGTTAAGAGGCATATACAAACACAGGTGAAATATATAATCACCAAAGGCCTACGGAATGCCAAGAGAAGACTACTCAACATTCTGTCATAACATACATGGGAAAAGGGTCCCAGGAAGAACAGACATATGTATATGTGTAAAAGAACCACATCTTGCACACCTACAACAAGCAAACGTTGTAATCAAACTTGCTGTAATAAAAAATTAAAAATTAAATTAAAAACACGAACAAGAAGTAGTGAGACAAACTTGAGGGGCTTTCTCCTGGCACATTCCATTCTAAATTCCAATCTAGAACAGGCTTCCATTGAGGCTCTGTTGCCCTGGTAACCAGATTTGCTAAGGGAGAACTGCTGCCACCTTGTGGCCATTTCGCACAACAGCAGCTTTAATCCCAGCGCTACTGGTCAGTGGATATTCCAAATCATTGCAGGCCTGTAAATGACACCTGCCCTGAAAACAAATCCTGGGGTCATATATCGACCAAAAAGTTCAAAAGACGTCCATATTTCAAAACGACAGTTTCAAGAGGCATATTTCACGCACATTAGTGTTCTGCTTCTTTTGCTTTCTTTCTTTTTTGGTTAAAAAAAAACGGGAATGGAAAAAGGCAACCCTCAGAATGGGCGAAAACGTTCGCAAACGAATCAATAGACAAGGGTTTAATCTCCAATATATATAAACAGCTCACGCAGCTTAATATTAATAAAACAAACAACCCAATACAAAAATGGGCAGAAGATCTAAATAGACGTTTCTTCCAAGAAGTCACAGAGACAGCCAAGACGCACATGAAAAGCTGCTCAACACCACTAATTATTAGAGAAATGCAAATCAAAACGACAATGAGGTATCACCTCACACCTGTTAGAATCGGCATCATCAGAAAATCTACAAACAACAAATTCTGGGGAGGGTGTGGACAAAAGGAACCCTCTTCCACTATTGGTGGGAAGGTAAATTGATACAGTCACTATGGAGAACAGTATGGAGTTTCCTTAAAGAAACTAGAAATAGAATTACCATAGGATCCAGCAATCCCACTTCTGGGCATATACACAGAGACAACCATAAATCAAAAACACACATTCACCACAATGTTCATTGCAGACTATTTACAATAGCCAGGTAATGGAAGCAAGCTAAATGCCCACAGACAGATGAATGGATAAAGATGTGGTACATACATAAAATGGGATATGACTCAGCCATGAAAAGGAATGAAACTGGGTTATTTGTAGAGAAGTCGGTGGATCTAGAGACTGTCATACAGAATGAAGTAAGTCAGAAAGAGCAAAACAAATATTCTGTATTAATGCATGTATGTGGAACCTAGATATATGGTACAGATGAACAGGTTTGCAGGGCAGAAATAGAGAAACAGAGGTAGAGAACAAACGTATGGACACCAAGTGGGGGAAGCCATGGGGTGATGGTGGTCAGATGAGTTGGGAGATAGGTATTGACCTGTATATATGTATATGAATAAAATAGATAACTAATAATAACCTGCTGTATAGAAAAATAAATATAATTAAACTGCAAAATTTTTAGAAATGAAATTTAAAAATAAAACAGAAAAAAGTTCTTCCCTTCACACAGATGCATTTCTATGAATGAATTATTTCCATGCTTATATCAATAAATACATAAAAGATGAATAAATTCTAACTTGAACCAAAAAAGAAAAAAAAAAATCCTGTACCCAGCAGTTATACAGAGGAAAACCCTATCAGGGCACTTGTTCCAGCGGTAAACAATTCTGACATTGGTCAGAGGTGGGGAATCATCTCCCATACATCCAGCAGCCTGGCCCCCCCACGCAAGGAGCATCCTGATTGCAAAGCTGGGGGACCGTGCCGAGGCCTCTGTGAGTAAACGTGAGCTGAGCCCCAGGCCAGCTGCTGCTGAACTGTTCCCACCCTTCCCAGGTAAAACACCTGAATATGTACAAGGGCTTGAAAGCCTAGAGGAAGGGCCGTGGAGCCACACCAGCGACAGCACGCAGGCCAACTTGGTGCCTGCAGGCCAGCCAGGATGGTCCTGGCCCCGGGCGCTCTTCTGGAAGCTTTCCATTTCCCTGCCTGAGATACCACTCCTGTCCCGGCCCCCACTCTTTTTTTTCCTCCCTCACCTCAGCCCGGAGAGAAATTCCAGTGGAAATTATGGGTGACACATCCTCTTCTTTACAGGTGGCAACCTGGCAACACCTGCAGAAATTCCAGCAGAGCCCCACTCACACCGGGCCACCAACAAAGCCGTGGACCCTCACACCCTCCCACCAGCACAGCCCCGAGACTGCTGACGGGGCAGAGAATATGGAGTCAGGCACAGCTGCAGGGGCTATTGCTGCCTGGAGTGCTGTTTCTATTGAACTCAACCCAGGCACACCTGGGGAGGGCTTGCCGGCAGGGTCAGGCTGCCCAGGTCAGCTAATCCTCAGCCCTCAGGGAATCACATTGCAGAAAATGGACCTCGCTAAGACAGAATATTAGCCAAGGAAAAAAAGGGCACAATGCCATTTGCAGCCCCGTAGATGAGTCTACAGGTAAGCACGGGACTTGTAGTAAGTCAGAAAGTGAAAGACACATATCGTAGGATATCACTTATAGGTGTTACCTAAAAACGGATACCAGGGCAGATATTTCCACGGAGAAGGGCAATCACAGATTCATTAAACAAACTTATGGTTCACCAATGGAAAGGTGTGAGGATTGGATTCATTACGATATTGGGGTTAAGAGACATATACAAACACAGGTGAAATATATAATCACCAAAGACCTACGGAATGCCAAGAGAAGACTACTCAACATTCTGTCATAATGTACATGGGAAAAGGGTCCCAGGAAGAACAGACATATGTATATGTGTAACAGAACCACATCTTGCACACCTACAGCAAGCAAACGTTGTAATCAAACTTGCTGTAATAAAAAATTAAAAATTAAATTAAAAACACGAACAAGAAGTAGTGAGACAAACTTGAGGGGCTTTCTCCTGGCACATTCCATTCTAAATTCCAATCTAGAACAGGCTTCCATTGAGGCTCTGTTGCCCTAGTAACCAGATTTGCTAAGGGAGAACTGCTGCCACCTTGTGGCCATTTCACACAACAGCAGCTTTAATCCCAGCGCTAATGGTCAGTGGATATTCCAAATCATTGCAGGCCTGTAAATGACACCTGCCCTGAAAACAAATCCTGGGGTCATATATCGACAAAAAAGTTCAAAAGACGTCCATATTTCAAAACGACAGTTTCAAGAGGCATATTTCACGCACATTAGTGTTCTGCTTCTTTTGCTTTCTTTCTTTTTTGGTTAAAAAAAAACGGGAATGGAAAAAGGCAACCCTCAGAATGGGCGAAAACGTTCGCAAACGAATCAATGGACAAGGGTTTAATCTCCAATATATATAAACAGCTCACGCAGCTTAATATTAATAAAACAAACAACCCAATACAAAAATGGGCAGAAGATCTAAATAGACGTTTCTTCAAAGAAGTCACAGAGACGGCCAAGACGCACATGAAAAGCTGCTCAACACCACTAATTATTAGAGAAATGCAAATCAAAATGACAATGAGGTATCACCTCACACCTGTTAGAATCGGCAGCATCAGAAAATCTACAAACAACACATTCTGGGGAGGGTGTGGACAAAAGGAATCCTCTTCCACTATTAGTGGGAAGGTAAATTGATACAGTCACTATGGAGAACAGTATGGAGTTTCCTTAAAGAAACTAGGAATAGAATTACCATAGGATCCAGCAATCCCACTTCTGGGCACATACCCAGAGACAACCATAAATCAAAAACACACATTCACCACAATGTTCATTGCAGCACTATTTACAATAGCCAGGTAATGGAAGCAACCTAAATGCCCACAGACAGACGAATGGATAAAGATGTGGTACATACATAAAATGGGATATGACTCAGCCATGAAAAGGAATGAAACTGGGTTATTTGTAGAGAAGTCGGTGGATCTAGAGACTGTCATACAGAATGAAGTAAGTCAGAAAGAGCAAAACAAATATTCTGTATTAATGCATGTATGTGGAACCTAGATATATGGTACAGATGAACAGGTTTGCAGGGCAGAAATAGAGAAACAGAGGTAGAGAACAAACGTATGGACACCAAGTGGGGGAAGCCATGGGGTGTTGGTGGTCAGATGAGTTGGGAGATAGGTATTGACCTGTATATATGTATATGAATAAAATAGATAACTAATAATAACCTGCTGTATAGAAAAATAAATATGATTAAACTGCAAAATTTTTAGAAATGAAATTTAAAAATAAAACAGAAAAAAAGTTCTTCCCTTCACACAGATGTATTTCTATGAATGAATTATTTCCATGCTTATATCAATAAATACATAAAAGATGAATAACTTCTAACTTGAACCAAAAAAGAAAAAAAAAATCCTGTACCCAGCAGTTATACAGAGGAAAACCCTATCAGGGCACTTGTTCCAGCGGTAAACAATTCTGACATTGGTCAGAGGTGGGGAATCATCTCCCATACAGCCAGCAGCCTGGCCCCCCCACGCAAGGAGCATCCTGATTGCAAAGCTGGGGGACCGTGCCGAGGCCTCTGTGAGTAAACGTGAGCTGAGCCCCAGGCCAGCTGCTGCTGAACTGTTCCCACCCTTCCCAGGTAAAACACCTGAATATGTACAAGGGCTTGAAAGCCTAGAGGAAGGGCCGTGGAGCCACACCAGCGACAGCACGCAGGCCAACTTGGTGCCTGCAGGCCAGCCAGGATGGTCCTGGCCCCGGGCGCTCTTCTGGAAGCTTTCCATTTCCCTGCCTGAGATACCACTCCTGTCCCGGCCCCCACTCTTTTTTTTCCTCCCTCACCTCAGCCCGGAGAGAAATTCCAGTGGAAATTATGGGTGACACATCCTCTTCTTTACAGGTGGCAACCTGGCAACACCTGCAGAAATTCCAGCAGACCCCCACTCACACCGGGCCACCAACAAAGCCGTGGACCCTCACACCCTCCCACCAGCACAGCCCCGAGACTGCTGACGGGGCAGAGAATATGGAGTCAGGCACAGCTGCAGGGGCTATTGCTGCCTGGAGTGCTGTTTCTATTGAACTCAACCCAGGCACACCTGGGGAGGGCTTGCCGGCAGGGTCAGGCTGCCCAGGTCAGCTAATCCTCAGCCCTCAGGGAATCACATTGCAGAAAATGGACCTCGCTAAGACAGAATATTAGCCAAGGAAAAAAAGGGCACAATGCCATTTGCAGCCCCGTAGATGAGTCTACAGGTAAGCACGGGACTTGTAGTAAGTCAGAAAGTGAAAGACACATATCGTAGGATATCACTTATAGGTGTTACCTAAAAACGGATACCAGGGCAGATATTTCCACGGAGAAGGGCAATCACAGATTCATTAAACAAACTTATGGTTCACCAATGGAAAGCTGTGAGGATTGGATTCATTACGATATTGGGGTTAAGAGGCATATACAAACACAGGTGAAATATATAATCACCAAAGGCCTACGGAATGCCAAGAGAAGACTACTCAACATTCTGTCATAACATACATGGGAAAAGGGTCCCAGGAAGAACAGACATATGTATATGTGTAAAAGAACCACATCTTGCACACCTACAACAAGCAAACGTTGTAATCAAACTTGCTGTAATAAAAAATTAAAAATTAAATTAAAAACACGAACAAGAAGTAGTGAGACAAACTTGAGGGGCTTTCTCCTGGCACATTCCATTCTAAATTCCAATCTAGAACAGGCTTCCATTGAGGCTCTGTTGCCCTGGTAACCAGATTTGCTAAGGGAGAACTGCTGCCACCTTGTGGCCATTTCGCACAACAGCAGCTTTAATCCCAGCGCTACTGGTCAGTGGATATTCCAAATCATTGCAGGCCTGTAAATGACACCTGCCCTGAAAACAAATCCTGGGGTCATATATCGACAAAAAAGTTCAAAAGACGTCCATATTTCAAAACGACAGTTTCAAGAGGCATATTTCACGCACATTAGTGTTCTGTTTCTTTTGCTTTCTTTCTTTTTTGGTTAAAAAAAAACGGGAATGGAAAAAGGCAACCCTCAGAATGGGCGAAAACGTTCGCAAACGAATCAATGGACAAGGGTTTAATCTCCAATATATATAAACAGCTCACGCAGCTTAATATTAATAAAACAAACAACCCAATACAAAAATGGGCAGAAGATCTAAATAGACGTTTCTTCCAAGAAGTCACAGAGACAGCCAAGACGCACATGAAAAGCTGCTCAACACCACTAATTATTAGAGAAATGCAAATCAAAACGACAATGAGGTATCACCTCACACCTGTTAGAATCGGCATCATCAGAAAATCTACAAACAACAAATTCTGGGGAGGGTGTGGACAAAAGGAACCCTCTTCCACTATTGGTGGGAAGGTAAATTGATACAGTCACTATGGAGAACAGTATGGAGTTTCCTTAAAGAAACTAGAAATAGAATTACCATAGGATCCAGCAATCCCACTTCTGGGCATATACACAGAGACAACCATAAATCAAAAACACACATTCACCACAATGTTCATTGCAGACTATTTACAATAGCCAGGTAATGGAAGCAAGCTAAATGCCCACAGACAGATGAATGGATAAAGATGTGGTACATACATAAAATGGGATATGACTCAGCCATGAAAAGGAATGAAACTGGGTTATTTGTAGAGAAGTCGGTGGATCTAGAGACTGTCATACAGAATGAAGTAAGTCAGAAAGAGCAAAACAAATATTCTGTATTAATGCATGTATGTGGAACCTAGATATATGGTACAGATGAACAGGTTTGCAGGGCAGAAATAGAGAAACAGAGGTAGAGAACAAACGTATGGACACCAAGTGGGGGAAGCCATGGGGTGATGGTGGTCAGATGAGTTGGGAGATAGGTATTGACCTGTATATATGTATATGAATAAAATAGATAACTAATAATAACCTGCTGTATAGAAAAAAAATATAATTAAACTGCAAAATTTTTAGAAATGAAATTTAAAAATAAAACAGAAAAAAGTTCTTCCCTTCACACAGATGCATTTCTATGAATGAATTATTTCCATGCTTATATCAATAAATACATAAAAGATGAATAAATTCTAACTTGAACCAAAAAAGAAAAAAAAAAATCCTGTACCCAGCAGTTATACAGAGGAAAACCCTATCAGGGCACTTGTTCCAGCGGTAAACAATTCTGACATTGGTCAGAGGTGGGGAATCATCTCCCATACATCCAGCAGCCTGGCCCCCCCACTCAAGGAGCATCCTGATTGCAAAGCTGGGGGACCGTGCCGAGGCCTCTGTGAGTAAACGTGAGCTGAGCCCCAGGCCAGCTGCTGCTGAACTGTTCCCACCCTTCCCAGGTAAAACACCTGAATATGTACAAGGGCTTGAAAGCCTAGAGGAAGGGCCGTGGAGCCACACCAGCGACAGCACGCAGGCCAACTTGGTGCCTGCAGGCCAGCCAGGATGGTCCTGGCCCCGGGCGCTCTTCTGGAAGCTTTCCATTTCCCTGCCTGAGATACCACTCCTGTCCCGGCCCCCACTCTTTTTTTTCCTCCCTCACCTCAGCCCGGAGAGAAATTCCAGTGGAAATTATGGGTGACACATCCTCTTCTTTACAGGTGGCAACCTGGCAACACCTGCAGAAATTCCAGCAGAGCCCCACTCACACCGGGCCACCAACAAAGCCGTGGACCCTCACACCCTCCCACCAGCACAGCCCCGAGACTGCTGACGGGGCAGAGAATATGGAGTCAGGCACAGCTGCAGGGGCTATTGCTGCCTGGAGTGCTGTTTCTATTGAACTCAACCCAGGCACACCTGGGGAGGGCTTGCCGGCAGGGTCAGGCTGCCCAGGTCAGCTAATCCTCAGCCCTCAGGGAATCACATTGCAGAAAATGGACCTCGCTAAGACAGAATATTAGCCAAGGAAAAAAAGGGCACAATGCCATTTGCAGCCCCGTAGATGAGTCTACAGGTAAGCACGGGACTTGTAGTAAGTCAGAAAGTGAAAGACACATATCGTAGGATATCACTTATAGGTGTTACCTAAAAACGGATACCAGGGCAGATATTTCCACGGAGAAGGGCAATCACAGATTCATTAAACAAACTTATGGTTCACCAATGGAAAGGTGTGAGGATTGGATTCATTACGATATTGGGGTTAAGAGACATATACAAACACAGGTGAAATATATAATCACCAAAGACCTACGGAATGCCAAGAGAAGACTACTCAACATTCTGTCATAATGTACATGGGAAAAGGGTCCCAGGAAGAACAGACATATGTATATGTGTAACAGAACCACATCTTGCACACCTACAGCAAGCAAACGTTGTAATCAAACTTGCTGTAATAAAAAATTAAAAATTAAATTAAAAACACGAACAAGAAGTAGTGAGACAAACTTGAGGGGCTTTCTCCTGGCACATTCCATTCTAAATTCCAATCTAGAACAGGCTTCCATTGAGGCTCTGTTGCCCTAGTAACCAGATTTGCTAAGGGAGAACTGCTGCCACCTTGTGGCCATTTCACACAACAGCAGCTTTAATCCCAGCGCTAATGGTCAGTGGATATTCCAAATCATTGCAGGCCTGTAAATGACACCTGCCCTGAAAACAAATCCTGGGGTCATATATCGACAAAAAAGTTCAAAAGACGTCCATATTTCAAAACGACAGTTTCAAGAGGCATATTTCACGCACATTAGTGTTCTGCTTCTTTTGCTTTCTTTCTTTTTTGGTTAAAAAAAAACGGGAATGGAAAAAGGCAACCCTCAGAATGGGCGAAAACGTTCGCAAACGAATCAATGGACAAGGGTTTAATCTCCAATATATATAAACAGCTCACGCAGCTTAATATTAATAAAACAAACAACCCAATACAAAAATGGGCAGAAGATCTAAATAGACGTTTCTTCAAAGAAGTCACAGAGACGGCCAAGACGCACATGAAAAGCTGCTCAACACCACTAATTATTAGAGAAATGCAAATCAAAATGACAATGAGGTATCACCTCACACCTGTTAGAATCGGCAGCATCAGAAAATCTACAAACAACACATTCTGGGGAGGGTGTGGACAAAAGGAACCCTCTTCCACTATTAGTGGGAAGGTAAATTGATACAGTCACTATGGAGAACAGTATGGAGTTTCCTTAAAGAAACTAGGAATAGAATTACCATAGGATCCAGCAATCCCACTTCTGGGCATATACCCAGAGACAACCATAAATCAAAAACACACATTCACCACAATGTTCATTGCAGCACTATTTACAATAGCCAGGTAATGGAAGCAACCTAAATGCCCACAGACAGACGAATGGATAAAGATGTGGTACATACATAAAATGGGATATGACTCAGCCATGAAAAGGAATGAACCTGGGTTATTTGTAGAGAAGTCGGTGGATCTAGAGACTGTCATACAGAATGAAGTAAGTCAGAAAGAGCAAAACAAATATTCTGTATTAATGCATGTATGTGGAACCTAGATATATGGTACAGATGAACAGGTTTGCAGGGCAGAAATAGAGAAACAGAGGTAGAGAACAAACGTATGGACACCAAGTGGGGGAAGCCATGGGGTGTTGGTGGTCAGATGAGTTGGGAGATAGGTATTGACCTGTATATATGTATATGAATAAAATAGATAACTAATAATAACCTGCTGTATAGAAAAATAAATATGATTAAACTGCAAAATTTTTAGAAATGAAATTTAAAAATAAAACAGAAAAAAAGTTCTTCCCTTCACACAGATGTATTTCTATGAATGAATTATTTCCATGCTTATATCAATAAATACATAAAAGATGAATAACTTCTAACTTGAACCAAAAAAGAAAAAAAAAACCTGAACCCAGCAGTTATACAGAGGAAAACCCTATCAGGGCACTTGTTCCAGTGGTAAACAATTCTGAGATTGGTCAGAGGTGGGGAATCATCTCCCATACAGCCAGCAGCCCGGCCCCCCCACGCAAGGAGCGTCCTGATTGCAAAGCTGGGGAACAGTGCCGAGGCCTCTGTGAGTAAACGTGAGCTGAGCCCCAGGCCAGCTGCTGCTGAACTGTTCCCACCCTTCCCAGGTAAAACACCTGAATATGTACAAGGGCTTGAAAGCCTAGAGGAAGGGCCGTGGAGCCACACCAGCGACAGCACGCAGGCCAACTTGGTGCCTGCAGGCCAGCCAGGATGGTCCTGGCCCCGGGCGCTCTTCTGGAAGCTTTCCATTTCCCTGCATGAGATACCACTCCTGTCCCGGCCATCATTCCTTTTTTTCCTTCCTCACATCAGCCCGGAGAGAAATTCCAATGGAAGTTATGGTTGACACATCCTCTTCTTTACAAGTGGCAGCCTGGCAACTCCTGCAGAAAGTCCAGCAGAGCCCCACTCACACCGGGCCACCAACAAAGCCGTGGACCCTCACACCCTCCCACCAGCACAGCCCCGAGACTGCTGACGGGGCAGAGAATATGGAATCAGGCACAGCTGCAGGGGCTATTGCTGACTGGAGTGCTGTTTCTATCGACCTCAACCCACGCACACCTGGGGAGGGCTTGCCGGCAGGGTCAGGCTGCCCAAGTCAGCTAATCCTCAGCCCTCAGGGAATCACATTGCAGAAAATGGACCTCGCTAAGACAGAATATTAGCCAAGGAAAAAAAGGGCACAATGCCATTTGCAGCCCCGTAGATGAGTCTACAGGTAAGCACATGACTTGTAGTAAGTCAGAAAGTAAAAGACACATATCGTAGGATATCACTTATAGGTGTTACCTAAAAACGGATACCAGGGCAGATATTTCCACGGAGAAGGGCAATCACAGATTCATTAAACAAACGTATGGTTCACCAATGGAAAGCTGTGAGGATTGGATTCATTACGATATTGGGGTTAAGAGACATATACAAACACAGGTGAAATATATAATCACCAAAGACCTACGGAATGCCAAGAGAAGACTACTCAACATTCTGTCATAATGTACATGGGAAAAGGGTCCCAGGAAGAACAGACATATGTATATGTGTAACAGAACCACATCTTGCACACCTACAACAAGCAAACCTTGTAATCAAACTTGTTGTAATAAAAAATTAAAAATTAAATTAAAAACACGAACAAGAAGTAGTGAGACAAACTTGAGGGGCTTTCTCCTGGCACATTCCATTCTAAATTCCAATCTAGAACAGGCTTCCATTGAGGCTCTGTTGCCCTAGTAACAAGATTTGCTAAGGGAGAACTGCTGCCACCTTGTGGCCATTTCACACAACAGCAGCTTTAATCCCAGCGCTAATGGTCAGTGGATATTCCAAATCATTGCAGGCCTGTAAATGACACCTGCCCTGAAAACAAATCCTGGGGTCGTATATCGACCAAAAAGTTCAAAAGACGTCCATATTTAAAAACGACAGTTTCAAGAGGCATATTTCACGCACATTAGTGTTCTGCTTCTTTTGCTTTCTTTCTTTTTTGGTTAAAAAAAAACGGGAATGGAAAAAGGCAACCCTCAGAATGGGCGAAAACGTTCGCAAACGAATCAATGGACAAGGGTTTAATCTCCAATATATATAAACAGCTCACGCAGCTTAATATTAATAAAACAAACAACCCAATACAAAAATGGGCAGAAGATCTAAATAGACGTTTCTTCAAAGAAGTCACAGAGACGGCCAAGACGCACATGAAAAGCTGCTCAACACCACTAATTATTAGAGAAATGCAAATCAAAATGACAATGAGGTATCACCTCACACCTGTTAGAATCGGCAGCATCAGAAAATCTACAAACAACAAATTCTGGGGAGGGTGTGGACAAAAGGAACCCTCTTCCACTATTAGTGGGAAGGTAAATTGATACAGTCACTATGGAGAACAGTATGGAGTTTCCTTAAAGAAACTAGGAATAGAATTACCATAGGATCCAGCAATCCCACTTCTGGGCATATACCCAGAGACAACCATAAATCAAAAACACACATTCACCACAATGTTCATTGCAGCACTATTTACAATAGCCAGGTAATGGAAGCAACCTAAATGCCCACAGACAGACGAATGGATAAAGATGTGGTACATACATAAAATGGGATATGACTCAGCCATGAAAAGGAATGAAACTGGGTTATTTGTAGAGAAGTCGGTGGATCTAGAGACTGTCATACAGAATGAAGTAAGTCAGAAAGAGCAAAACAAATATTCTGTATTAATGCATGTATGTGGAACCTAGATATATGGTACAGATGAACAGGTTTGCAGGGCAGAAATAGAGAAACAGAGGTAGAGAACAAACGTATGGACACCAAGTGGGGGAAGCCATGGGGTGTTGGTGGTCAGATGAGTTGGGAGATAGGTATTGACCTGTATATATGTATATGAATAAAATAGATAACTAATAATAACCTGCTGTATAGAAAAATAAATATGATTAAACTGCAAAATTTTTAGAAATGAAATTTAAAAATAAAACAGAAAAAAAGTTCTTCCCTTCACACAGATGTATTTCTATGAATGAATTATTTCCATGCTTATATCAATAAATACATAAAAGATGAATAACTTCTAACTTGAACCAAAAAAGAAAAAAAAAATCCTGTACCCAGCAGTTATACAGAGGAAAACCCTATCAGGGCACTTGTTCCAGCGGTAAACAATTCTGACATTGGTCAGAGGTGGGGAATCATCTCCCATACAGCCAGCAGCCCGGCCCCCCCACGCAAGGAGCGTCCTGATTGCAAAGCTGTGGGACCGTGCCGAGGCCTCTGTGAGTAAACGTGAGCTGAGCCCCAGGCCAGCTGCTGCTGAACTGTTCCCACCCTTCCCAGGTAAAACACCTGAATATGTACAAGGGCTTGAAAGCCTAGAGGAAGGGCCGTGGAGCCACACCAGCGACAGCACGCAGGCCAACTTGGTGCCTGCAGGCCAGCCAGGATGGTCCTGGCCCTGGGCGCTCTTCTGGAAGCTTTCCATTTCCCTGCCTGAGATACCACTCCTGTCCCGGCCCCCACTCTTTTTTTTCCTCCCTCACCTCAGCCCAGAGAGAAATTCCAGTGGAAATTATGGGTGACACATCCTCTTCTTTACAGGTGGCAACCTGGCAACTCCTGCAGAAATTCCAGCAGAGCCCCACTCACCCCGGGCAACCAACAAAGCCGTGGACCCTCACACCCTCCCACCAGCACAGCCCCGAGACTGCTGACGGGGCAGAGAATATGGAGTCAGGCACAGCTGCAGGGGCTATTGCTGCCTGGAGTGCTGTTTCTATTGAACTCAACCCAGGCACACCTGGGGAGGGCTTGCCGGCAGGGTCAGGCTGCCCAGGTCAGCTAATCCTCAGCCCTCAGGGAATCACATTGCAGAAAATGGACCACGCTAAGACAGAATATTAGCCAAGGAAAAAAAGGGCACAATACCATTTGCAGCCCCGTAGAGGAATCTACAGGTAAGCACGGGACTTGTAGTAAGTCAGAAAGTGAAAGACACATATCGTAGGATATCACTTATAGGTGTTACCTAAAAACGGATACCAGGGCAGATATTTCCATGGAGAAGGGCAATAACAGATTCATTAAACAAACTTATGGTTCACCAATGGAAAGGTGTGAGGATTGGATTCATTACGATATTGGTGTTAAGAGACATATACAAACACAGGTGAAATATATAATCACCAAAGACCTACGGAATGCCAAGAGAAGACTACTCAACATTCTGTCATAACGTACATGGGAAAAGGGTCCCAGGAAGAACAGACATATGTATATGTGTAAAAGAACCACATCTTGCACACCTACAACAAGCCAAACGATGTAATCAAACTTGCTGTAATAAAAATTAAAAATTAAATTAAAAACACGAACAAGAAGTAGTGAGACAAACTTGAGAGGCTTTTTCCTGGCACATTCCATTCTAAATTCCAATCTAGAACATGGCTTCCATTGAGGCTCTTTTGCCCTAGTAACCAGATTTGCTAAGGGAGAACTGCTGCCACCTTGTGGCCGTTTCACACAACAGCAGCTTTAATCCCAGCGCTAATGGTCAGTGGATATTCCAAATCATTGCAGGCCTGTAAATGACACCTGCCCATAAAACAAATCCTGGGGTTATATATCCACTAAAAAGTTCAAAAGACGTCCATATTTCAAAACGACAGTTTCAAGAGGCATATTTCACGCACATTAGTGTTCTGCTTCTTTTGCTTTCTTTCTTTTTTGGTTAAAAAAAAACGGGAATGGAAAAAGGCAACCCTCAGAATGGGCGAAAACGTTCGCAAACGAATCAATGGACAAAGGTTTAATCTCCAATATATATAAACAGCTCAGGCAGCTTAATATTAATAAAACAAACAACCCAATACAAAAATGGGCAGAAGATCTAAATAGACTTTTCTTCAAAGAAGTCACAGAGACGGCCAAGACGCACATGAAAAGCTGCTCAACACCACTAATTATTAGAGAAATGCAAATCAAAATGACAATGAGGTATCACCTCACACCTGTTAGACTCGGCATCATCAGAAAATCTACAAACAACAAATTCTGGGGAGGGTGTGGACAAAAGGAACCCTCTTCCACTATTGGTGGGAAGGTAAATTGATACAGTCACTATGGAGAACAGTATGGAGTTTCCTTAAAGAAACTAGAAATAGAATTACCATAGGATCCAGCAATCCCACTTCTGGGCATATACCCAGAGACAACCATAAATCAAAAACACACATTCACCACAATGTTCATTGCAGCACTATTTACAATAGCCAGGTAATGGAAGCAACCTAAATGCCCACAGACAGACGAATGGATAAAGATGTGGTACATATATAAAATGGGATATGACTCAGCCATGAAAAGGAATGAAACTGGGTTGTTTGTAGAGAAGTCGGTGGATCTAGAGACTGTCATACAGAATGAAGTAAGTCAGAAAGAGCAAAACAAATATTCTGTATTAATGCATGTATGTGGAACCTAGATATATGGTACAGATGAACAGGTTTGCAGGGCAGAAATAGAGAAACAGAGGTAGAGAACAAACGTATGGACACCAAGTCGGGGAAGCCATGGGGTGTTGTGGTCAGATGAGTTGGGAGATAGGTATTGACCTGTATATATGTATATGAATAAAATAAATAATCAATAATAACCTGCTGTATAGAAAAATAAATATAATTAAACTTCAAAATTTTTAGAAATAAAATTTAAAAATAAAACAGAAAAAAGTTCTTCCCTTCACACAGATGTATTTATATGAATGAATTATTTCCATGCTTATATCAATAAATACATTTAAGATGAATAAATTCTAACTTGAACCAAAAAAGAGAAAAAAAACCTGAACCCAGCAGTTATACAGAGGAAAACCCTATCAGGGCACTTGCTCCAGCGGTAAACAATTCTGAAATTGGTCAGAGGTGGGGAATCATCTCCCATACAGCCAGCAGCCCGGACCCCCCCATGCAAGGAGCGTCCTCATTGCAAAGCTGGGGGACCGTGCCGAGGCCTCTGTGAGTAAACGTGAGCTGAGCCCCAGGCCAGCTGTTGCTGAACTGTTCCCACCCTTTCCAGGTAAAACACCTGAATATGTACAAGGGCTTGAAAGCCTAGAGGAAGGGTCGTGGAGCCACACCAGCGACAGCACGCAGGCCAACTTGGTGCCTGCAGGCCAGCCAGAATGGTCCTGGCCCCGGGCGCTCTTCTGGAAGCTTTCCATTTCCCTGCCTGAGATACCCGTCCTGTCCCGGCCCCCACTCCTTTTTTTCCTTCCTCACCTCAGCCCGGAGAGATATTCCAGCGGAAGTTATGGGTGACACATCCTCTTCTTTACAAGTGGCAGCCTGGCAACTCCTGCCGAAAGTCCAGCAGAGCCCCACTCACACCGGGCCACCAACAAAGCCGTGGACCCTCACACCCTCCCACCAGCACAGCCCCGAGACTGCTGACGGGGCAGAGAATATGGAGTCAGGCACAGCTGCAGGGGCTATTGCTGCCTGGAGTGCTGTTTCTATCGACCTCAAACCAGGCACACCTGGGGAGGGCTTGCCGGCAGGGTCAGGCTGCCCAGGTCAGCTAATCCTCAGCCCTCAGGGAATCACATTGCAGAAAATGGACCTCGCTAAGACAGAATATTAGCCAAGGAAAAAAAGGGCACAATGCCATTTGCAGCCCCGTAGATGAGTCTACAGGTAATCACGTGACTTGTAGTAAGTCAGAAAGTGAAAGACACATATCGTAGGATATCACTTATAGGTGTTACCTAAAAACGGATACCAGGGCAGATATTTCCACGGAGAAGGGCAATAACAGATTCATTAAACAAACTTATGGTTCACCAATGGAAAGGTGTGAGGATTGGATTCATTACGATATTGGTGTTAAGAGACATATACAAACACAGGTGAAATATATAATCACCAAAGACCTACGGAATGCCAAGAGAAGACTACTCAACATTCTGTCATAACGTACATGGGAAAAGGGTCCCAGGAAGAACAGACATATGTATATGTGTAAAAGAACCACATCTTGCACACCTACAACAAGCCAAACGATGTAATCAAACTTGTTGTAATAAAAAATAAAAAATTAAATTAAAAACACGAACAAGAAGTAGTGAGACAAACTTGAGGGGCTTTCTCCTGGCACATTCCATTCTAAATTCCAATCTAGAACACGGCTTCCATTGAGGCTCTGTTGCCCTAGTAAGCAGATTTGCTAAGGGAGAACTGCTGCCACCTTGTGGCCGTTTCACACAACAGCAGCTTTAATCCCAGCGCTAATGGTCAGTGGATATTCCAAATCATTGCAGGCCTGTAAATGACACCTGCCCTGAAAACAAATCCTGGGGTCATATATCGACCAAAAAGTTCAAAAGACGTCCATATTTCAAAACGACAGTTTCAAGAGGCATATTTCACGTACATTAGTGTTCTGCTTCTTTTGCTGTCTTTCTTTTTTGGTTAAAAAAAACGGGAATGGAAAAAGGCAACCCTCAGAATGGGCGAAAACGTTCGCAAACGAATCAATGGACAAAGGTTTAATCTCCAATATATATAAACAGCTCAGGCAGCTTAATATTAATAAAACAAACACCCCAATAAAAAAATGGGCAGCAGATCTAAATACACTTTTCTTCAAAGAAGTCACAGAGACGGCCAAGACGCACATGAAAAGCTGCTCAACACCACTAATTATTAGGGAAATGCAAATCAAAACGACAATGAGGTATCACCTCACACCTGTTAGACTCGGCATCATCAGAAAATCTACAAACAACAAATTCTGGGGAGGGTGTGGACAAAAGGAGCCCTCTTCCACTATTGGTGGGAAGGTAAATTGATACAGTCACTATGGAGAACAGTATGGAGTTTCCTTAAAGAAACTAGAAATAGAATTACCATAGGATCCAGCAATCCCACTTCTGGGCATATACCCAGAGACAACCATAAATCAAAAACACACATTCACCACAATGTTCATTGCAGCACTATTTACAATAGCCAGGTAATGGAAGCAACCTAAATGCCCACAGACAGACGAATGGATAAAGATGTGGTACATATATAAAATGGGATATGACTCAGCCATGAAAAGGAATGAAACTGGGTTGTTTGTAGAGAAGTCGGTGGATCTAGAGACTGTCATACAGAATGAAGTAAGTCAGAAAGAGCCAAACAAATATTCTGTATTAATGCATGTATGTGGAACCTAGATATATGGTACAGATGAACAGGTTTGCAGGGCAGAAATAGAGAAACAGAGGTAGAGAACAAACGTATGGACACCAAGTCGGGGAAGCCATGGGGTGTTGTGGTCAGATGAGTTGGGAGATAGGTATTGACCTGTATATATGTATATGAATAAAATAAATAATTAATAATAACCTGCTGTATAGAAAAATAAATATAATTAAACTTCAAAATTTTTAGAAATGAAATTTAAAAATAAAACAGAAAAAAGTTCTTCCCTTCACACAGATGTATTTCTATGAATGAATTATTTCCATGCTTATATCAATAAATACATAAAAGATGAATAAATTCTAACTTGAACCAAAAAAGAAAAAAAAATCCTGAACCCAGCAGTTATACAGAGGAAAACCCTATCAGGGCACTTGCTCCAGCAGTAAACAATTCTGAAATTGGTCAGAGGTGGGGAATCATCCCCCATACAGCCAGCAGCCCGGCCCCTCCACGCAAGGAGCGTCCTCATTGCAAAGCTGGGGCACCGTGCCGGGGCCTCTGTGAGTAAACGTGAGCAGAGCCCCAGGCCAGCTGTTGCTGAACTGTTCCCACCCTTCCCAGGTAAAACACCTGAATATGTACAAGGGCTTGAAAGCCTAGAGGAAGGGTCGTGGATCCACACCAGCGACAGCACGCAGGCCAACTTGGTGCCTGCAGGCCAGCCAGGATGGTCCTGGCCCCGGGCGCTCTTCTGGAAGCTTTCCATTTCCCTGCCTGAGATACCCCTCCTGTCCCGGCCCCCACTCCTTTTTTTCCTTCCTCACCTCAGCCCGGAGAGAAATTCCAGCGGAAGTTATGGGTGACACATCCTCTTCTTTACAAGTGGCAGCCTGGCAACTCCTGCAGAAAGTCCAGCAGAGCCCCACTCACACCGGGCCACCAACAAAGCCGTGGACCCTCACACCCACCCAACAGCACAGCCCCGAGACTGCTGACGGGGCAGAGAATATGGAGTCAGGCACAGCTGCAGGGGCTATTGCTGCCTGGAGTGCTGTTTCTATTGACCTCAACCCAGGCACACCTGGGGAGGGCTTGCCGGCAGGGTCAGGCTGCCCAGGTCAGCTAATCCTCAGCCCTCAGGGAATCACATTGCAGAAAATGGACCTCACTAAGACAGAATATTAGCCAAGGAAAAAAAGGACACAATGCCATTTGCAGCCCCGTAGATGAGTCTACAGGTAATCACGTGACTTGTAGTAAGTCAGAAAGTGAAAGACACATATCGTAGGATATCACTTACAGGTGTTACCTAAAAACGGATACCAGGGCAGATATTTCCACGGAGAAGGGCAATCACAGATTCATTAAACAAACTTATGGTTCACCAATGGAAAGGTGTGAGGATTGGATTCATTACGATATTGGTGTTAAGAGACATATACAAACACAGGTGAAATATATAATCACCAAAGACCTACGGAATGCCAAGAGAAGACTACTCAACATTCTGTCATAACGTACATGGGAAAAGGGTCCCAGGAAGAACAGACATATGTATATGTGTAAAAGAACCACATCTTGCACACCTACAACAAGCCAAACGTTGTAATCAAACTTGCTGTAATAAAAAATTAAAAATTAAATTAAAAACACGAACAAGAAGTAGTGAGACAAACTTGAGGGGCTTTCTCCTGGCACATTCCATTCTAAATTCCAATCTAGAACACGGCTTCCATTGAGGCTCTGTTGCCCTAGTAAGCAGATTTGCTAAGGGAGAACTGCTGCCACCTTGTGGCCATTTCACACAACAGCAGCTTTAATCCCAGCGCTACTGGTCAGTGGATATTCCAAATCATTTCAGGCCTGTAAATGACACCGGCCCTGAAAACAAATCCTGGGGTCATATATCAACCAAAAAGTTCAAAAGACGTCCATATTTCAAAACGACAGTTTCAAGAGGCATATTTCACGCACATTAGTGTTCTGCTTCTTTTGCTTTCTTTCTTTTTTGGTTAAAAAAAACGGGAATGGAAAAAAGCAACGCTCAGAATGGGCGAAAACGTTCGCAAACGAATCAATGGACAAAGGTTTAATCTCCAATATATATAAACAGCTCAGGCAGCTTAATATTAATAAAACAAACAACCCAATACAAAAATGGGCAGAAGATCTAAATAGACGTTTCTTCAAATAAGTCACAGAGACGGCCAAGACGCACATGAAAAGCTGCTCAACACCTCTAATTATTAGAGAAATGCAAATCAAAACGACAATGAGGTATCACCTCACACCTGTTAGACTCGGCATCATCAGAAAATCTACAAACAACAAATTCTGGGGAGGGTGTGGACAAAAGGAACCCTCTTCCACTATTGGTGGGAAGGTAAATTGATACAGTCACTATGGAGAACAGTATGGAGTTTCCTTAAAGAAACTAGAAATAGAATTACCATAGGATCCGGCAATCCCACTTCTGGGCATATACCCAGAGACAACCATAAATCAAAATCACACATTCACCACAATGTTCATTGCAGCACTATTTACAATAGCCAGGTAATGGAAGCAACCTAAATGCCCACAGACAGACGAATGGATAAAGATGTGGTACATATATAAAATGGGATATGACTCAGCCATGAAAAGGAATGAAACTGGGCTGTTTGTAGAGAAGTCGGTGGATCTAGAGACTGTCATACAGAATGAAGTAAGTCATAAAGAGCAAAACAAATATTCTGTATTAATGCATGTATGTGGAACCTAGATATATGGTACAGATGAACAGGTTTGCAGGGCAGAAATAGAGAAACAGAGGTAGAGAACAAACGTATGGACACCAAGTCGGGGAAGCCATGGGGTGTTGTGGTCAGATGAGTTGGGAGATAGGTATTGACCTGTATATATGTATATGAATAAAATAAATAATTAATAATAACCTGCTGTATAGAAAAATAAATATAATTAAACTTCAAAATTTTTAGAAATGAAATTTAAAAATAAAACAGAAAAAAGTTCTTCCCTTCACACAGATGTATTTATATGAATGAATTATTTCCATGCTTATATCAATAAATACATAAAAGATGAATAAATTCTAACTTGAACCAAAAAAGAAAAAAAAAATCCTGAACCCAGCAGTTATACAGAGGAAAACCCTATCAGGGCACTTGCTCCAGCGGTAAACAATTCTGAAATTGGTCAGAGGTGGGGAATCGTCTCCCATACATCCAGCAGCCCGGCCCCTCCACGCAAGGAGCGTCCTCATTGCAAAGCTGGGGGACCGTGCCGGGGCCTCTGTGAGTAAACGTGAGCAGAGCCCAAGGCCAGCTGTTGCTGAACTGTTCCCACCCTTCCCAGGTAAAACACCTGAATATGTACAAGGGCTTGAAAGCCTAGAGGAAGGGTCGTGGAGCCACACCAGCGACAGCACACAGGCCAACTTGGTGCCTGCAGGCCAGCCAGGATGGTCCTGGCCCCGGGCGCTCTTCTGGAAGCTTTCCATTTCCCTGCCTGAGATACCCCTCCTGTCCCGGCCCCCACTCCTTTTTTTCCTTCCTCACCTCAGCCCGGAGAGAAATTCCAGCGGAAGTTATGGGTGACACATCCTCTTCTTTACAAGTGGCAGCCTGGCAACTCCTGCAGAAAGTCCAGCAGAGCCCCACTCACACCGGGCCACCAACAAAGCCGTGGACCCTCACACCCACCCAACAGCACAGCCCCGAGACTGCTGACGGGGCAGAGAATATGGAGTCAGGCACAGCTGCAGGGGCTATTGCTGCCTGGAGTGCTGTTTCTATTGACCTCAACCCAGGCACACCTGGGGAGGGCTTGCCGGCAGGGTCAGGCTGCCCAGGTCAGCTAATCCTCAGCCCTCAGGGAATCACATTGCAGAAAATGGACCTCGCTAAGACAGAATATTAGCCAAGGAAAAAAAGGACACAATGCCATTTGCAGCCCCGTAGATGAGTCTACAGGTAATCACGTGACTTGTAGTAAGTCAGAAAGTGAAAGACACATATCGTAGGATATCACTTACAGGTGTTACCTAAAAACGGATACCAGGGCAGATATTTCCACGGAGAAGGGCAATCACAGATTCATTAAACAAACTTATGGTTCACCAATGGAAAGGTGTGAGGATTGGATTCATTACAATATTGGGGTTAAGAGACATATACAAACACAGGTGAAATATATAATCACCAAAGACCTACGGAATGCCAAGAGAAGACTACTCAACATTCTGTCATAACGTACATGGGAAAAGGGTCCCAGGAAGAACAGACATATGTATATGTGTAAAAGAACCACATCTTGCACACCTACAACAAGCCAAACGATGTAATCAAACTTGCTGTAATAAAAAATTAAAAATTAAATTAAAAACACGAACAAGAAGTAGTGAGACAAACTTGAGGGGCTTTCTCCTGGCACATTCCATTCTAAATTCCAATCTAGAACACGGCTTCCATTGAGGCTCTGTTGCCCTAGTAAGCAGATTTGCTAAGGGAGAACTGCTGCCACCTTGTGGCCGTTTCACACAACAGCAGCTTTAATCCCAGCGCTAATGGTCAGGGGATATTCCAAATCATTTCAGGCCTGTAAATGACACCGGCCATGAAAACAAATCCTGGGGTCATATATCAACCAAAAAGTTCAAAAGACGTCCATATTTCTAAACGACAGTTTCAAGAGGCATATTTCACGCACATTAGTGTTCTGCTTCTTTTGCTTTCTTTCTTTTTTGGTTAAAAAAAACGGGAATGGAAAAAAGCAACGCTCAGAATGGGCGAAAACGTTCGCAAACGAATCAATGGACAAAGGTTTAATCTCCAATATATATAAACAGCTCAGGCAGCTTAATATTAATAAAACAAACAACCCAATACAAAAATGGGCAGAAGATCTAAATAGACGTTTCTTCAAAGAAGTCACAGAGACGGCCAAGACGCACATGAAAAGCTGCTCAACACCTCTAATTATTAGAGAAATGCAAATCAAAACGACAATGAGGTATCACCTCACACCTGTTAGACTCGGCATCATCAGAAAATCTACAAACAACAAATTCTGGGGAGGGTGTGGACAAAATGAACCCTCTTCCACTATTGGTGGGAAGGTAAATTGATACAGTCACTATGGAGAACAGTATGGAGTTTCCTTAAAGAAACTAGAAATAGAATTACCATAGGATCCAGCAATCCCACTTCTGGGCATATACCCAGAGAAAACCATAAATCAAAATCACACATTCACCACAATGTTCATTGCAGCACTATTTACAATAGCCAGGTAATGGAAGCAACCTAAATGCCCACAGACAGACGAATGGATAAAGATGTGGTACATATATAAAATGGGATATGACTCAGCCATGAAAAGGAATGAAACTGGGTTGTTTGTAGAGAAGTCGGTGGATCTAGAGACTGTCATACAGAATGAAGTAAGTCAGAAAGAGCAAAACAAATATTCTGTATTAATGCATGTATGTGGAACCTAGATATATGGTACAGATGAACAGGTTTGCAGGGCAGAAATAGAGAAACAGAGGTAGAGAACAAACGTATGGACACCAAGTGGGGGAAGCCATGGGGTGTTGGTGGTCAGATGAGTTGGGAGATAGGTATTGACCTGTATATATGTATATGAATAAAATAGATAACTAATAATAACCTGCTGTATAGAAAAATAAATATGATTAAACTGCAAAATTTTTAGAAATGAAATTTAAAAATAAAACAGAAAAAAAGTTCTTCCCTTCACACAGATGTATTTCTATGAATGAATTATTTCCATGCTTATATCAATAAATACATAAAAGATGAATAACTTCTAACTTGAACCAAAAAAGAAAAAAAAAAATCCTGTACCCAGCAGTTATACAGAGGAAAACCCTATCAGGGCACTTGTTCCAGCGGTAAACAATTCTGACATTGGTCAGAGGTGGGGAATCATCTCCCATACAGCCTGCAGCCCGGCCCCCCCACGCAAGGAGCGTCCTGATTGCAAAGCTGGGGGACCGTGCCGAGGCCTCTGTGAGTAAACGTGAGCTGAGCCCCAGGCCAGCTGCTGCTGAACTGTTCCCACCCTTCCCAGGAAAAACACCTGAATATGTACAAGGGCTTGAAAGCCTAGAGGAAGGGCCGTGGAGCCACACCAGCGACAGCACGCAGGCCAACTTGGTGCCTGCAGGCCAGCCAGGATGGTCCTGGCCCCGGGCGCTCTTCTGGAAGCTTTCCATTTCCCTGCCTGAGATACCACTCCTGTCCCGGCCCCCACTCTTTTTTTTCCTCCCTCACCTCAGCCCGGAGAGAAATTCCAGTGGAAATTATGGGTGACACATCCTCTTCTTTACAGGTGGCAACCTGGCAACTCCTGCAGAAATTCCAGCAGAGCCCCACTCACACCGGGCCACCAACAAAGCCGTGGACCCTCACACCCTCCCACCAGCACAGCCCCGAGACTGCTGACGGGGCAGAGAATATGGAGTCAGGCACAGCTGCAGGGGCTATTGCTGCCTGGAGTGCTGTTTCTATTGAACTCAACCCAGGCACACCTGGGGAGGGCTTGCCGGCAGGGTCAGGCTGCCCAGGTCAGCTAATCCTCAGCCCTCAGGGAATCACATTGCAGAAAATGGACCTCGCTAAGACAGAATATTAGCCAAGGAAAAAAAGGGCACAATGCCATTTGCAGCCCCGTAGATGAGTCTACAGGTAAGCACGGGACTTGTAGTAAGTCAGAAAGTGAAAGACACATATCGTAGGATATCACTTATAGGTGTTACCTAAAAACGGATACCAGGGCAGATATTTCCACGGAGAAGGGCAATCACAGATTCATTAAACAAACTTATGGTTCACCAATGGAAAGCTGTGAGGATTGGATTCATTACGATATTGGGGTTAAGAGGCATATACAAACACAGGTGAAATATATAATCACCAAAGACCTACGGAATGCCAAGAGAAGACTACTCAACATTCTGTCATAACGTACATGGGAAAAGGGTCCCAGGAAGAACAGACATATGTATATGTGTAAAAGAACCACATCTTGCACACCTACAACAAGCAAACGTTGTAATCAAACTTGCTGTAATAAAAAATTAAAAATTAAATTAAAAACACGAACAAGAAGTAGTGAGACAAACTTGAGGGGCTTTCTCCTGGCACATTCCATTCTAAATTCCAATCTAGAACAGGCTTCCATTGAGGCTCTGTTGCCCTGGTAACCAGATTTGCTAAGGGAGAACTGCTGCCACCTTGTGGCCATTTCGCACAACAGCAGCTTTAATCCCAGCGCTACTGGTCAGTGGATATTCCAAATCATTTCAGGCCTGTAAATGACACCTGCCCTGAAAACAAATCCTGGGGTCATATATCGACCAAAAAGTTCAAAAGACGTCCATATTTCAAAACGACAGTTTCAAGAGGCATATTTCACGCACATTAGTGTTCTGCTTCTTTTGCTTTCTTTCTTTTTTGGTTAAAAAAAAACGGGAATGGAAAAAGGCAACCCTCAGAATGGGCGAAAACGTTCGCAAACGAATCAATGGACAAGGGTTTAATCTCCAATATATATAAACAGCTCACGCAGCTTAATATTAATAAAACAAACAACCCAATACAAAAATGGGCAGAAGATCTAAATAGACGTTTCTTCCAAGAAGTCACAGAGACAGCCAAGACGCACATGAAAAGCTGCTCAACACCACTAATTATTAGAGAAATGCAAATCAAAACGACAATGAGGTATCACCTCACACCTGTTAGAATCGGCATCATCAGAAAATCTACAAACAACAAATTCTGGGGAGGGTGTGGACAAAAGGAACCCTCTTCCACTATTTGTGGGAAGGTAAATTGATACAGTCACTATGGAGAACAGTATGGAGTTTCCTTAAAGAAACTAGAAATAGAATTACCATAGGATCCAGCAATTCCACTTCTGGGCATATACACAGAGACAACCATAAATCAAAAACACACATTCACCACAATGTTCATTGCAGCACTATTTACAATAGCCAGGTAATGGAAGCAAGCTAAATGCCCACAGACAGATGAATGGATAAAGATGTGGTACATACATAAAATGGGATATGACTCAGCCATGAAAAGGAATGAAACTGGGTTATTTGTAGAGAAGTCGGTGGATCTAGAGACTGTCATACAGAATGAAGTAAGTCATAAAGAGCAAAACAAATATTCTGTATTAATGCATGTATGTGGAACCTAGATATATGGTACAGATGATCAGGTTTGCAGGGCAGAAATAGAGAAACAGAGGTAGAGAACAAACGTATGGACACCAAGTGGGGGAAGCCATGGGGTGATGGTGGTCAGATGAGTTGGGAGATAGGTATTGACCTGTATATATGTATATGAATAAAATAGATAACTAATAATAACCTGCTGTATAGAAAAATAAATATAATTAAACTTCAAAATTTTTAGAAATGAAATTTAAAAATAAAACAGAAAAAAGTTCTTCCCTTCACACAGATGTATTTCTATGAATGAATTATTTCCATGCTTATATCAATAAATACATAAAAGATGAATAAATTCTAACTTGAACCAAAAAAGAAAAAAAAAACCTGAACCCAGCAGTTATACAGAGGAAAACCCTATCAGGGCACTTACTCCAGCGGTAAACAATTCTGACATTGGTCAGAGGTGGGGAATCATCTCCCATACAGCCAGCAGCCCGGCCCGCCCACGCAAGGAGCATCCTCATTGCAAAGCTAGGGGACCGTGCCGAGGCCTCTGTGAGTAAACGTGAGCTGAGCCCCAGGCCAGCTGCTGCTGAACTGTTCCCACCCTTCCCAGTTAAAACACCTGAATATGTACAAGGGCTTGAAAGCCTAGAGGAAGGGTCGTGGAGCCACACCAGCGACAGCACGCAGGCCAACTTGGTGCCTGCAGGCCAGCCAGGATGGTCCTGGCCCCGGGCGCTCTTCTGGAAGCTTTCCATTTCCCTGCCTGAGATACCCCTCCTGTCCCGGCCCCCACTCCTTTTTTTCCTTCCTCACCTCTGCCCGGAGAGAAATTCCAGCGGAAGTTATGGGTGACACATCCTCTTCTTTACAAGTGGCAGCCTGGCAACTCCTGCAGAAAGTCCAGCAGAGCCCCACTCACACCGGTCCACCAAAAAAGCCGTGGACCCTCACACCCACCCACCAGCACAGCCCCGAGACTGCTGATGGGGCAGAGAATATGGAGTCAGGCACAGCTGCAGGGGCTATTGCTGCCTGGATTGCTGTTTCTATTGACTTCAACCCAGGCACACCTGGGGAGGGCTTGCCGGCAGGGTCAGGCTGCCCAGGTCAGCTAATCCTCAGCCCTCAGGGAATCACATTGCAGAAAATGGACCTCGCTAAGACAGAATATTAGCCAAGGAAAAAAAGGACACAATGCCATTTGCAGAACCATAGATGAGTCTACAGGTAATCACGTGACTTGTAGTAAGTCAGAAAGTGAAAGACACATATCGTAGGATATCACTTATAGGTGTTACCTAAAAACGGATACCAGGGCAGATATTTCCATGGAGAAGGGCAATAACAGATTCATTAAACAAACTTATGGTTCACCAATGGAAAGGTGTGAGGATTGGATTCATTACGATATTGGTGTTAAGAGACATATACAAACACAGGTGAAATATATAATCACCAAAGACCTACGGAATGCCAAGAGAAGACTACTCAACATTCTGTCATAACGTACATGGGAAAAGGGTCCCAGGAAGAACAGACATATGTATATGTGTAAAAGAACCACATCTTGCACACCTACAACAAGCCAAACGATGTAATCAAACTTGCTGTAATAAAAATTAAAAATTAAATTAAAAACACGAACAAGAAGTAGTGAGACAAACTTGAGGGGCTTTTTCCTGGCACATTCCATTCTAAATTCCAATCTAGAACACGGCTTCCATTGAGGCTCTTTTGCCCTAGTAACCAGATTTGCTAAGGGAGAACTGCTGCCACCTTGTGGCCGTTTCACACAACAGCAGCTTTAATCCCAGCGCTAATGGTCAGTGGATATTCCAAATCATTGCAGGCCTGTAAATGACACCTGCCCATAAAACAAATCCTGGGGTCATATATCCACTAAAAAGTTCAAAAGACGTCCATATTTCAAAACGACAGTTTCAAGAGGCATATTTCACGCACATTAGTGTTCTGCTTCTTTTGCTTTCTTTCTTTTTTGGTTAAAAAAAACGGGAATGGAAAAAGGCAACCCTCAGAATGGGCAAAAACGTTCGCAAACGAATCAATGGACAAAGGTTTAATCTCCAATATATATAAACAGCTCAGGCAGCTTAATATTAATAAAACAAACAACCCAATACAAAAATGGGCAGAAGATCTAAATAGACGTTTCTTCAAAGAAGTCACAGAGACGGCCAAGACGCACATGAAAAGCTGCTCAACACCACTAATTATTAGAGAAATGCAAATCAAAATGACAATGAGGTATCACCTCACACCTGTTAGACTCGGCATCATCAGAAAATCTACAAACAACAAATTCTGGGGAGGGTGTGGACAAAAGGAACCCTCTTCCACTATTGGTGGGAAGGTAAATTGATACAGTCACTATGGAGAACAGTATGGAGTTTCCTTAAAGAAACTAGAAATAGAATTACCATAGGATCCAGCAATCCCACTTCTGGGCATATACCCAGAGACAACCATAAATCAAAAACACACATTCACCACAATGTTCATTGCAGCACTATTTACAATAGCCAGGTAATGGAAGCAACCTAAATGCCCACAGACAGACGAATGGATAAAGATGTGGTACATATATAAAATGGGATATGACTCAGCCATGAAAAGGAATGAAACTGGGTTGTTTGTAGAGAAGTCGGTGGATCTAGAGACTGTCATACAGAATGAAGTAAGTCAGAAAGAGCAAAAAAAATATTCTGTATTAATGCATGTATGTGGAACCTAGATATATGGTACAGATGAACAGGTTTGCAGGGCAGAAATAGAGAAACAGAGGTAGAGAACAAACGTATGGACACCAAGTCGGGGAAGCCATGGGGTGTTGTGGTCAGATGAGTTGGGAGATAGGTATTGACCTGTATATATGTATATGAATAAAATAAATAATCAATAATAACCTGCTGTATAGAAAAATAAATATAATTAAACTTCAAAATTTTTAGAAATAAAATTTAAAAATAAAACAGAAAAAAGTTCTTCCCTTCACACAGATGTATTTATATGAATGAATTATTTCCATGCTTATATCAATAAATACATTTAAGATGAATAAATTCTAACTTGAACCAAAAAAGAGAAAAAAACCTGAACCCAGCAGTTATACAGAGGAAAACCCTATCAGGGCACTTGCTCCAGCGGTAAACAATTCTGAAATTGGTCAGAGGTGGGGAATCATCTCCCATACAGCCAGCAGCCCGGACCCCCCCATGCAAGGAGCGTCCTCATTGCAAAGCTGGGGGACCGTGCCGAGGCCTCTGTGAGTAAACGTGAGCTGAGCCCCAGGCCAGCTGTTGCTGAACTGTTCCCACCCTTTCCAGGTAAAACACCTGAATATGTACAAGGGCTTGAAAGCCTAGAGGAAGGGTCGTGGAGCCACACCAGCGACAGCACGCAGGCCAACTTGGTGCCTTCAGGCCAGCCAGAATGGTCCTGGCCCCGGGCGCTCTTCTGGAAGCTTTCCATTTCCCTGCCTGAGATACCCGTCCTGTCCCGGCCCCCACTCCTTTTTTTCCTTCCTCACCTCAGCCCGGAGAGATATTCCAGCGGAAGTTATGGGTGACACATCCTCTTCTTTACAAGTGGCAGCCTGGCAACTCCTGCAGAAAGTCCAGCAGAGCCCCACTCACACCGGGCCACCAACAAAGCCGTGGACCCTCACACACTCCCACCAGCACAGCCCCGAGACTGCTGACGGGGCAGAGAATATGGAGTCAGGCACAGCTGCAGGGGCTATTGCTGCCTGGAGTGCTGTTTCTATCGACCTCAAACCAGGCACACCTGGGGAGGGCTTGCCGGCAGGGTCAGGCTGCCCAGGTCAGCTAATCCTCAGCCCTCAGGGAATCACATTGCAGAAAATGGACCTCGCTAAGACAGAATATTAGCCAAGGAAAAAAAGGGCACAATGCCATTTGCAGCCCCGTAGATGAGTCTACAGGTAATCACGTGACTTGTAGTAAGTCAGAAAGTGAAAGACACATATCGTAGGATATCACTTATAGGTGTTACCTAAAAACGGATACCAGGGCAGATATTTCCACGGAGAAGGGCAATAACAGATTCATTAAACAAACTTATGGTTCACCAATGGAAAGGTGTGAGGATTGGATTCATTACGATATTGGTGTTAAGAGACATATACAAACACAGGTGAAATATATAATCACCAAAGACCTACGGAATGCCAAGAGAAGACTACTCAACATTCTGTCATAACGTACATGGGAAAAGGGTCCCAGGAAGAACAGACATATGTATATGTGTAAAAGAACCACATCTTGCAAACCTACAACAAGCCAAACGATGTAATCAAACTTGTTGTAATAAAAAATAAAAAATTAAATTAAAAACACGAACAAGAAGTAGTGAGACAAACTTGAGGGGCTTTCTCCTGGCACATTCCATTCTAAATTCCAATCTAGAACACGGCTTCCATTGAGGCTCTGTTGCCCTAGTAAGCAGATTTGCTAAGGGAGAACTGCTGCCACCTTGTGGCCGTTTCACACAACAGCAGCTTTAATCCCAGCGCTAATGGTCAGTGGATATTCCAAATCATTGCAGGCCTGTAAATGACACCTGCCCTGAAAACAAATCCTGGGGTCATATATCGACCAAAAAGTTCAAAAGACGTCCATATTTCAAAACGACAGTTTCAAGAGGCATATTTCACGCACATTAGTGTTCTGCTTCTTTTGCTGTCTTTCTTTTTTGGTTAAAAAAAACGGGAATGGAAAAAGGCAACCCTCAGAATGTGCGAAAACGTTCGCAAACGAATCAATGGACAAAGGTTTAATCTCCAATATATATAAACAGCTCAGGCAGCTTAATATTAATAAAACAAACACCCCAATAAAAAAATGGGCAGCAGATCTAAATACACTTTTCTTCAAAGAAGTCACAGAGACGGCCAAGACGCACATGAAAAGCTGCTCAACACCACTAATTATTAGGGAAATGCAAATCAAAATGACAATGAGGTATCACCTCACACCTGTTAGACTCGGCATCATCAGAAAATCTACAAACAACAAATTCTGGGGAGGGTGTGGACAAAAGGAGCCCTCTTCCACTATTGGTGGGAAGGTAAATTGATACAGTCACTATGGAGAACAGTATGGAGTTTCCTTAAAGAAACTAGAAATAGAATTACCATAGGATCCAGCAATCCCACTTCTGGGCATATACCCAGAGACAACCATAAATCAAAAACACACATTCACCACAATGTTCATTGCAGCACTATTTACAATAGCCAGGTAATGGAAGCAACCTAAATGCCCACAGACAGACGAATGGATAAAGATGTGGTACATATATAAAATGGGATATGACTCAGCCATGAAAAGGAATGAAACTGGGTTGTTTGTAGAGAAGTCGGTGGATCTAGAGACTGTCATACAGAATGAAGTAAGTCAGAAAGAGCAAAACAAATATTCTGTATTAATGCATGTATGTGGAACCTAGATATATGGTACAGATGAACAGGTTTGCAGGGCAGAAATAGAGAAACAGAGGTAGAGAACAAACGTATGGACACCAAGTCGGGGAAGCCATGGGGTGTTGTGGTCAGATGAGTTGGGAGATAGGTATTGACCTGTATATATGTATATGAATAAAATAAATAATTAATAATAACCTGCTGTATAGAAAAATAAATATAATTAAACTTCAAAATTTTTAGAAATGAAATTTAAAAATAAAACAGAAAAAAGTTCTTCCCTTCACACAGATGTATTTCTATGAATGAATTATTTCCATGCTTATATCAATAAATACATAAAAGATGAATAAATTCTAACTTGAACCAAAAAAGAAAAAAAAATCCTGAACCCAGCAGTTATACAGAGGAAAATCCTATCAGGGCACTTGCTCCAGCAGTAAACAATTCTGAAATTGGTCAGAGGTGGGGAATCATCCCCCATACAGCCAGCAGCCCGGCCCCTCCACGCAAGGAGCGTCCTCATTGCAAAGCTGGGGCACCGTGCTGGGGCCTCTGTGAGTAAACGTGAGCAGAGCCCCAGGCCAGCTGTTGCTGAACTTTTCCCACCCTTCCCAGGTAAAACACCTGAATATGTACAAGGGCTTGAAAGCCTAGAGGAAGGGTCGTGGATCCACACCAGCGACAGCACGCAGGCCAACTTGGTGCCTGCAGGCCAGCCAGGATGGTCCTGGCCCCGGGCGCTCTTCTGGAAGCTTTCCATTTCCCTGCCTGAGATACCCCTCCTGTCCCGGCCCCCACTCCTTTTTTTCCTTCCTCACCTCAGCCCGGAGAGAAATTCCAGCGGAAGTTATGGGTGACACATCCTCTTCTTTACAAGTGGCAGCCTGGCAACTCCTGCAGAAAGTCCAGCAGAGCCCCACTCACACCGGGCCACCAACAAAGCCGTGGACCCTCACACCCACCCAACAGCACAGCCCCGAGACTGCTGACGGGGCAGAGAATATGGAGTCAGGCACAGCTGCAGGTGCTATTGCTGCCTGGAGTGCTGTTTCTATTGACCTCAACCCAGGCACACCTGGGGAGGGCTTGCCGGCAGGGTCAGGCTGCCCAGGTCAGCTAATCCTCAGCCCTCAGGGAATCACATTGCAGAAAATGGACCTCACTAAGACAGAATATTAGCCAAGGAAAAAAAGGACACAATGCCATTTGCAGCCCCGTAGATGAGTCTACAGGTAATCACGTGACTTGTAGTAAGTCAGAAAGTGAAAGACACATATCGTAGGATATCACTTACAGGTGTTACCTAAAAACGGATACCAGGGCAGATATTTCCACGGAGAAGGGCAATCACAGATTCATTAAACAAACTTATGGTTCACCAATGGAAAGGTGTGAGGATTGGATTCATTATGATATTGGTGTTAAGAGACATATACAAACACAGGTGAAATATATAATCACCAAAGACCTACGGAATGCCAAGAGAAGACTACTCAACATTCTGTCATAACGTACATGGGAAAAGGGTCCCAGGAAGAACAGACATATGTATATGTGTAAAAGAACCACATCTTGCACACCTACAACAAGCCAAACGATGTAATCAAACTTGCTGTAATAAAAAATTAAAAATTAAATTAAAAACACGAACAAGAAGTAGTGAGACAAACTTGAGGGGCTTTCTCCTGGCACATTCCATTCTAAATTCCAATCTAGAACACGGCTTCCATTGAGGCTCTGTTGCCCTAGTAAGCAGATTTGCTAAGGGAGAACTGCTGCCACCTTGTGGCCATTTCACACAACAGCAGCTTTAATCCCAGCGCTACTGGTCAGTGGATATTCCAAATCATTTCAGGCCTGTAAATGACACCGTCCCTGAAAACAAATCCTGGGGTCATATATCAACCAAAAAGTTCAAAAGACGTCCATATTTCAAAACGACAGTTTCAAGAGGCATATTTCACGCACATTAGTGTTCTGCTTCTTTTGCTTTCTTTCTTTTTTGGTTAAAAAAAACGGGAATGGAAAAAAGCAACTCTCAGAATGGGCGAAAACGTTCGCAAACGAATCAATGGACAAAGGTTTAATCTCCAATATATATAAACAGCTCAGGCAGCTTAATATTAATAAAACAAACAACCCAATACAAAAATGGGCAGAAGATCTAAATAGACGTTTCTTCAAATAAGTCACAGAGACGGCCAAGACGCACATGAAAAGCTGCTCAACACCTCTAATTATTAGAGAAATGCAAATCAAAACGACAATGAGGTATCACCTCACACCTGTTAGACTCGGCATCATCAGAAAATCTACAAACAACAAATTCTGGGGAGGGTGTGGACAAAAGGAACTCTCTTCCACTCTTGGTGGGAAGGTAAATTGATACAGTCACTATGGAGAACAGTATGGAGTTTCCTTAAAGAAACTAGAAATAGAATTACCATAGGATCCGGCAATCCCACTTCTGGGCATATACCCAGAGACAACCATAAATCAAAATCACACATTCACCACAATGTTCATTGCAGCACTATTTACAATAGCCAGGTAATGGAAGCAACCTAAATGCCCACAGACAGACGAATGGATAAAGATGTGGTACATATATAAAATGGGATATGACTCAGCCATGAAAAGGAATGAAACTGGGCTGTTTGTAGAGAAGTCGGTGGATCTAGAGACTGTCATACAGAATGAAGTAAGTCATAAAGAGCAAAACAAATATTCTGTATTAATGCATGTATGTGGAACCTAGATATATGGTACAGATGAACAGGTTTGCAGGGCAGAAATAGAGAAACAGAGGTAGAGAACAAACGTATGGACACCAAGTCGGGGAAGCCATGGGGTGTTGTGGTCAGATGAGTTGGGAGATAGGTATTGACCTGTATATATGTATATGAATAAAATAAATAATTAATAATAACCTGCTGTATAGAAAAATAAATATAATTAAACTTCAAAATTTTTAGAAATGAAATTTAAAAATAAAACAGAAAAAAGTTCTTCCCTTCACACAGATGTATTTATATGAATGAATTATTTCCATGCTTATATCAATAAATACATAAAAGATGAATAAATTCTAACTTGAACCAAAAAAGAAAAAAAAATCCTGAACCCAGCAGTTATACAGAGGAAAAACCTATCAGGGCACTTGCCCCAGCGGTAAACAATTCTGAAATTGGTCAGAGGTGGGGAATCGTCTCCCATACATCCAGCAGCCCGGCCCCTCCACGCAAGGAGCGTCCTCATTGCAAAGCTGGGGGACCGTGCCGGGGCCTCTGTGAGTAAACGTGAGCAGAGCCCCAGGCCAGCTGTTGCTGAACTGTTCCCACCCTTCCCAGGTAAAACACCTGAATATGTACAAGGGCTTGAAAGCCTAGAGGAAGGGTCGTGGAGCCACACCAGCGACAGCACACAGGCCAACTTGGTGCCTGCAGGCCAGCCAGGATGGTCCTGGCCCCGGGCGCTCTTCTGGAAGCTTTCCATTTCCCTGCCTGAGATACCCCTCCTGTCCCGGCCCCCACTCCTTTTTTTCCTTCCTCACCTCAGCCCGGAGAGAAATTCCAGCGGAAGTTATGGGTGACACATCCTCTTCTTTACAAGTGGCAGCCTGGCAACTCCTGCAGAAAGTCCAGCAGAGCCCCACTCACACCGGGCCACCAACAAAGCCGTGGACCCTCACACCCACCCAACAGCACAGCCCCGAGACTGCTGACGGGGCAGAGAATATGGAGTCAGGCACAGCTGCAGGGGCTATTGCTGCCTGGAGTGCTGTTTCTATTGACCTCAACCCAGGCACACCTGGGGAGGGCTTGCCGGCAGGGTCAGGCTGCCCAGGTCAGCTAATCCTCAGCCCTCAGGGAATCACATTGCAGAAAATGGACCTCGCTAAGACAGAATATTAGCCAAGGAAAAAAAGGACACAATGCCATTTGCAGCCCCGTAGATGAGTCTACAGGTAATCACGTGACTTGTAGTAAGTCAGAAAGTGAAAGACACATATCGTAGGATATCACTTACAGGTGTTACCTAAAAACGGATACCAGGGCAGATATTTCCACGGAGAAGGGCAATCACAGATTCATTAAACAAACTTATGGTTCACCAATGGAAAGGTGTGAGGATTGGATTCATTACGATATTGGGGTTAAGAGACATATACAAACACAGGTGAAATATATAATCACCAAAGACCTACGGAATGCCAAGAGAAGACTACTCAACATTCTGTCATAACGTACATGGGAAAAGGGTCCCAGGAAGAACAGACATATGTATATGTGTAAAAGAACCACATCTTGCACACCTACAACAAGCCAAACGATGTAATCAAACTTGCTGTAATAAAAATTTAAAAATTAAATTAAAAACACGAACAAGAAGTAGTGAGACAAACTTGAGGGGCTTTCTCCTGGCACATTCCATTCTAAATTCCAATCTAGAACACGGCTTCCATTGAGGCTCTGTTGCCCTGGTAAGCAGATTTGCTAAGGGAGAACTGCTGCCTCCTTGTGGCCGTTTCACACAACAGCAGCTTTAATCCCAGCGCTAATGGTCAGGGGATATTCCAAATCATTTCAGGCCTGTAAATGACACCGGCCATGAAAACAAATCCTGGGGTCATATATCAACCAAAAAGTTCAAAAGACGTCCATATTTCTAAACGACAGTTTCAAGAGGCATATTTCACGCACATTAGTGTTCTGCTTCTTTTGCTTTCTTTCTTTTTTGGTTAAAAAAAACGGGAATGGAAAAAAGCAACGCTCAGAATGGGCGAAAACGTTCGCAAACGAATCAATGGACAAAGGTTTAATCTCCAATATATATAAACAGCTCAGGCAGCTTAATATTAATAAAACAAACAACCCAATACAAAAATGGGCAGAAGATCTAAATAGACGTTTCTTCAAAGAAGTCACAGAGACGGCCAAGACGCACATGAAAAGCTGCTCAACACCTCTAATTATTAGAGAAATGCAAATCAAAACGACAATGAGGTATCACCTCACACCTGTTAGACTCGGCATCATCAGAAAATCTACAAACAACAAATTCTGGGGAGGGTGTGGACAAAAGGAACCCTCTTCCACTATTGGTGGGAAGGTAAATTGATACAGTCACTATGGAGAACAGTATGGAGTTTCCTTAAAGAAACTAGAAATAGAATTACCATAGGATCCAGCAATCCCACTTCTGGGCATATACCCAGAGAAAACCATAAATCAAAATCACACATTCACCACAATGTTCATTGCAGCACTATTTACAATAGCCAGGTAATGGAAGCAACCTAAATGCCCACAGACAGACGAATGGATAAAGATGTGGTACATATATAAAATGGGATATGACTCAGCCATGAAAAGGAATGAAACTGGGTTGTTTGTAGAGAAGTCAGTGGATCTAGAGACTGTCATACAGAATGAAGTAAGTCAGAAAGAGCAAAACAAATATTCTGTATTAATGCATGTATGTGGAACCTAGATATATGGTACAGATGAACAGGTTTGCAGGGCAGAAATAGAGAAACAGAGGTAGAGAACAAACGTATGGACACCAAGTCGGGGAAGCCATGGGGTGTTGTGGTCAGATGAGTTGGGAGATAGGTATTGACCTGTATATATGTGTATGAATAAAATAAATAATTAATAATAACCTGCTGTATAGAAAAATAAATATAATTAAACTTCAAAATTTTTAGAAATGAAATTTAAAAATAAAACAGAAAAAAGTTCTTCCCTTCACACAGATGTATTTCTATGAATGAATTATTTCCATGCTTATATCAATAAATACAGAAAAGATGAATAAATTCTAACTTGAACCAAAAAAGAAAAAAAAAAACCTGAACCCAGCAGTTATACATAGGAAAACCCTATCAGGGCACTCGCACCAGCGGTAAAAAATTCTGAAATTGGTCAGAGGTGGGGAATCATCTCCCATACAGCCAGCAGCCCGGCCCCTCCACGCAAGGAGCGTCCTCATTGCAAAGCTGGGGGACCGTGCCGGGGCCTCTGTGAGTAAACGTGAGCAGAGCCCCAGGCCAGCTGTTGCTGAACTGTTCCCACCCTTCCCAGGTAAAACACCTGAATATGTACAAGGGCTTAAAAGCCTAGAGGAAGGGTCGAGGAGCCACACCAGCGACAGCACGCAGGCCAACTTGGTGCCTGCAGGCCAGCCAGGATGGTCCTGGCCCCGGGCGCTCTTCTGGAAGCTTTCCATTTCCCTGCCTGAGATACCCCTCCTGTTCCGGCCCCCACTCCTTTTTTTCCTTCCTCACCTCAGCCCGGAGAGAAATTCCAGCGGAAGTTATGGGTGACACATCCTCTTCTTTACAAGTGGCAGCCTGGCAACTACTGCAGAAAGTCCAGCAGAGCCCCACTCACACCGGGCCACCAACAAAGCCATGGACCCTCACACCCACCCACCAGCACAGCCCCGAGACTGCTGACGGGGCAGAGAATATGGAGTCAGGCACAGCTGCAGGGGCTATTGCTGCCTGGAGTGCTGTTTCTATTGACCTCAACCCAGGCACACCTGGGGAGGGCTTGCCGGCAGGGTCAGGCTGCCCAGGTCAGCTAATCCTCAGCCCTCAGGGAATCACATTGCAGAAAATGGACCTCGCTAAGACAGAATATTAGCCAAGGAAAAAACGGACACAATGCCATTTGCAGCCCCGTAGATGAGTCTACAGGTAATCACGTGACTTGTAGTAAGTCAGAAAGTGAAAGACACATATCGTAGGATATCACTTACAGGTGTTACCTAAAAACGGATACCAGGGCAGATATTTCCACGGAGAAGGGCAATCACAGATTCATTAAACAAACTTATGGTTCACCAATGGAAAGGTGTGAGGATTGGATTCATTACGATATTGGTGTTAAGAGACATATACAAACACAGGTGAAATATATAATCACCAAACACCTACGGAATGCCAACAGAAGACTGTTCAACATTCTGTCATAATGTACATGGGAAAAGGGTCCCAGGAAGAACAGACATATGTATATGTGTAAAAGAACCACATCTTGCACACCTACAACAAGCCAAATGATGTAATCAAACTTGCTGTAATAAAAAATTAAAAATTAAATTAAAAACACGAACAAGAAGTAGTGAGACAAACTTGAGGGGCTTTCTCCTGGCACATTCCATTCTAAATTCCAATCTAGAACACGGCTTCCATTGAGGCTCTGTTGCCCTAGTAAGCAGATTTGCTAAGGGAGAACTGCTGCCACCTTGTGGCCGTTTCACACAACAGCAGCTTTAATCCCAGCGCTAATGGTCAGTGGATATTCCAAATCATTGCAGGCCTGTAAATGACACCTGCCCTGAAAACAAATCCTGGGGTCATATATCGACCAAAAAGTTCAAAAGACGTCCATATTTCAAAACGACAGTTTCAAGAGGCATATTTCACGCACATTAGTGTTCTGCTTCTTTTGCTGTCTTTCTTTTTTGGTTAAAAAAAACGGGAATGGAAAAAGGCAAACCTCAGAATGGGCCAAAACGTTCGCAAACGAATCAATGGACAATGGTTTAATCTCCAACATATATAAACAGCTCACGCAGCTTAATATTAAAAAAACAAACAACCCAATACAAATAAAGGCAGAAGATCTAAATAGACGTTTCTTCAAAGAAGTCACAGAGACGGCCAAGACGCACATGAAAAGCTGCTCAACACCACTAATTATTAGAGAAATGCAAATCACAACGACAATGAGGTATCACCTCACACCTGTTAGAATCGGCATCATCAGAAAATCTACAAACAACAAATTCTGGGGAGGGTGTGGACAAAAGGAACCCTCTTCCACTATTAGTGGGAAGGTAAATTGATACAGTCACTATGGACAACAGTATGGAGTTTCCTTAAAGAAACTAGAAATAGAATTACCATAGGATCCAGCAATCCCACTTCTGGGCATATACCCAGAGAAAACCATAAATCAAAAACACACATTCACCACAATGTTCATTGCAGCACTATTTACAATAGCCAGCTAATGGAAGCAACCTAAATGCCCACAGACAGACGAATGGATAAAGATTTGGTACATATATAAAATGGAATATGACTCAGCCATGAAAAGGAATGAAACTGGGTTATTTGTAGAGAAGTCGGTGGATCTAGAGACTGTCATACAGAATGAAGTAAGTCAGAAAGTGCAAAACAAATATTCTGTATTAATGCATGTATGTGGAACCTAGATATATGGTACAGATGAACAGGTTTGCAGGGCAGAAATAGAGAAAAAGAGGTAGAGAACAAACGTATGGACACCAAGTGTGGGAAGCCATGGATTGTTGGTGGTCAGATGAGTTGGGAGATAGGTATTCACCTGTATATATGTATATGAATAAAATAGATAACTAATAATAACCTGCTGTATAGAAAAATAAATATAATTAAACTTCAAAATTTTTAGAAATGAAATTTAAAAATAAAACAGAAAAAAGTTCTTCCCTTCACACAGATGTATTTCTATGAATGAATTATTTCCATGCTTATATCAATAAATACATAAAAGATGAATAAATTCTAAGTTGAACCAAAAAAGAAAAAAAAAACCTGAACCCAGCAGTTATACAGAGGAAAACCCTATCAGGGCACTTGCTCCAGCGGTAAACAATTCTGAAATTGGTCAGAGGTGGGGAATCATCTCCCATACAGCCAGCAGCCCGGCCCCTCCACGCAAGGAGCGTCCTCATTGCGAAGCTGGGGGACCGTGCCGGGGCCTCTGTGAGTAAACGTGAGCAGAGCCCCAGGCCAGCTGTTGCTGAACTGTTCCCACCCTTCCCAGGTAAAACACCTGAATATGTACAAGGGCTTGAAAGCCTAGAGGAAGGGTCGTGGAGCCACACCAGCGACAGCACGCCGGCCAACTTGGTGCCTGCAGGCAAGCCAGGATGGTCCTCGCCCCGGGCGCTCTTCTGGAAGCTTTCCATTTCCCTGCCTGAGATACCCCTCCTGTCCCGGCCCTCACTCCTTTTTTTCCTTCCTCACCTCAGCCCGGAGAGAAATTCCAGCGGAAGTTATGGGTGACACATCCTCTTCTTTACAAGTGGCAGCCTGGCAACTCCTGCAGAAAGTCCAGCAGAGCCCCACTCACACCGGGCCACCAACAAAGCCGTGGACCCTCACACCCACCCACCAGCACAGCCCCGAGACTGCTGACGGGGCAGAGAATATGGAGTCAGGCACAGCTGCAGGGGCTATTGCTGCCTGGAGTGCTGTTTCTATTGACCTCAACCCAGGCACACCTGGGGAGGGCTTGCCAGCAGGGTCAGGCTGCCCAGGTCAGCTAATCCTCAGCCCTCAGGGAATCACATTGCAGAAAATGGACCTCGCTAAGACAGAATATTAGCCAAGGAAAAAAAGGACACAATGCCATTTGCAGCCCCGTAGATGAGTCTACAGGTAATCACGTGACTTGTAGTAAGTCAGAAAGTGAAAGACACATATCGTAGGATATCACTTATAGGTGTTACCTAAAAACGGATACCAGGGCAGATATTTCCACGGAGAAGGGCAATCACAGATTCATTAAACAAACTTATGGTTCACCAATGGAAAGGTGTGAGGATTGGATTCATTACGATATTGGTGTTAAGAGACATATACAAACACAGGTGAAATATATAATCACCAAAGACCTACGGAATGCCAAGAGAAGACTACTCAACATTCTGTCATAACGTACATGGGAAAAGGGTCCCAGGAAGAACAGACATATGTATATGTGTAAAAGAACCACATCTTGCACACCTACAACAAGCCAAACGTTGTAATCAAACTTGCTGTAATAAAAATTAAAAATTAAATTAAAAACACTTACAAGAAGTAGTGAGACAAACTTGAGGGGCTTTCTCCTGGCACATTCCATTCTAAATTCCAATCTAGAACACGGCTTCCATTGAGGCTCTGTTGCCCTAGTAACCAGATTTGCTAAGGGAGAACTGCTGCCACCTTGTGGCCGTTTCACACAACAGCAGCTTTAATCCCAGCGCTACTGGTCAGTGGATATTCCAAATCATTGCAGGCCTGTAAATGACACCTTCCCATAAAACAAATCCTGGGGTCATATATCCATCAAAAAGTTCAAAAGACGTCCATATTTCAAAACGACAGTTTCAAGAGGCATATTTCACGCACATTAGTGTTCTGCTTCTTTTGCTTTCTTTCTTTTTTGGTTAAAAAAAACGGGAATGGAAAAAGGCAACCCTCAGAATGGGCGAAAACATTCGCAAACGAATCAATGGACAAAGGTTTAATCTCCAATATATATAAACAGCTCAGGCAGCTTAATATTAATAAAACAAACAACCCAATACAAAAATGGGCAGAAGATCTAAATAGACTTTTCTTCAAAGAAGTCACAGAGACGGCCAAGACGCACATGAAAAGCTGCTCAACACCACTAATTATTAGAGAAATGCAAATCAAAACGACAATGAGGTATCACCTCACACCTGTTAGACTCGGCATCATCAGAAAATCTACAAACAACAAATTCTGGGGAGGGTGTGGACAAAAGAAACCCTCTTCCACTATTGGTGGGAAGGTAAATTGATACAGTCACTATGGAGAACAGTATGGAGTTTCCTTAAAGAAACTAGAAATGGAATTACCATAGGATCCAGCAATCCCACTTCTGGGCATATACCCAGAGACAACCATAAATCAAAAACACACATTCACCACAATGTTCATTGCAGCACTATTTACAATAGCCATGTAATAGAAGCAACCTAAATGCCCACAGACAGACGAATGGATAAAGATGTGGTACATATATAAAATGGGATATGACTCAGCCATGAAAAGGAATGAAACTGGGTTGTTTGTAGAGAAGTCGGTGGATCTAGAGACTGTCATACAGAATGAAGTAAGTCAGAAAGAGCAAAACAAATATTCTGTATTAATGCATGTATGTGGAACCTAGATATATGGTACAGATGAACAGGTTTGCAGGGCAGAAATAGAGAAACAGAGGTAGAGAACAGACGTATGGACACCAAGTCGGGGAAGCCATGGGGTGTTGTGGTCAGATGAGTTGGGAGAAAGGTATTGACCTGTATATATGTATATGAATAAAATAAATAATTAATAATAACCTGCTGTATAGAAAAATAAAAATAATTAAACTTCAAAATTTTTAGAAATGAAATTTAAAAATAAAACAGAAAAAAGTTCTTCCCTTCACACAGATGTATTTCTATGAATGAATTATTTCCATGTTTATATAAATAAATACATAAAAGATGAATAAATTCCAACTTGAACCAAAAAAGAAAAAAAAAAACCTGAACCCAGCAGTTATACAGAGGAAAACCCTATCAGGGCACTTGCTCCAGCGGTAAACAATTTTGAAATTGGTCAGAGGTGGGGAATCGTCTCCCATACAGCCAGCAGTCCGGCCCCTCCACGCAAGGAGCGTCCTCATTGCAAAGCTGGGGGAACGTGCCGGGGCCTCTGTGAGTAAACGTGAGCAGAGCCCCAGGCCAGCTGTTGCTGAACTGTTCCCACCCTATCCAGGTAAAACACCTGAATATGTACAAGGGCTTGAAAGCCTAGAGGAAGGGTCGTGGAGCCACACCAGCGACAGCACACAGGCCAACTTGGTGCCTGCAGGCCAGCCAGGATGGTCCTGGCCCCGGGCGCTCTTCTGGAAGCTTTCCATTTCCCTGCCTGAGATACCCCTCCTGTCCCGGCCCCCACTCCTTTTTTTCCTTCCTCACCTCAGCCCGGAGAGAAATTCCAGCGGAAGTTATGGGTGACACATCCTCTTCTTTACAAGTGGCAGCCTGGCAACTCCTGCAGAAAGTCCAGCAGAGCCCCACTCACACCGGGCCACCAACAAAGCCGTGGACCCTCACACCCACCCAACAGCACAGCCCCGAGACTGCTGACGGGGCAGAGAATATGGAGTCAGGCACAGCTGCAGGGGCTATTGCTGCCTGGAGTGCTGTTTCTATTGACCTCAACCCAGGCACACCTGGGGAGGGCTTGCCGGCAGGGTCAGGCTGCCCAGGTCAGCTAATCCTCAGCCCTCAGGGAATCACATTGCAGAAAATGGACCTCGCTAAGACAGAATATTAGCCAAGGAAAAAAAGGACACAATGCCATTTGCAGCCCCGTAGATGAGTCTACAGGTAATCACGTGACTTGTAGTAAGTCAGAAAGTGAAAGACACATATCGTAGGATATCACTTACAGGTGTTACCTAAAAACGGATACCAGGGCAGATATTTCCACGGAGAAGGGCAATCACAGATTCATTAAACAAACTTATGGTTCACCAATGGAAAGGTGTGAGGATTGGATTCATTACGATATTGGGGTTAAGAGACATATACAAACACAGGTGAAATATATAATCACCAAAGACCTATGGAATGCCAAGAGAAGACTACTCAACATTCTGTCATAACGTACATGGGAAAAGGGTCCCAGGAAGAACAGACATATGTATATGTGTAAAAGAACCACATCTTGCACACCTACAACAAGCCAAACGATGTAATCAAACTTGTTGTAATAAAAAATTAAAAATTAAATTAAAAACACGAACAAGAAGTAGTGAGACAAACTTGAGGGGCTTTCTCCTGGCACATTCCATTCTAAATTCCAATCTAGAACAGGGCTTCCTTTGAGGCTCTGTTGCCCTAGTAACCAGATTTGCTAAGGGAGAACTGCTGCCACCTTGTGGCCGTTTCACACAACAGCAGCTTTAATCCCAGCGCTAATGGTCAGGGGATATTCCAAATCATTTCAGGCCTGTAAATGACACCGGCCCTGAAAACAAATCCTGGGGTCATATATCAACCAAAAAGTTCAAAAGACGTCCATATTTCAAAACGACAGTTTCAAGAGGCATATTTCACGCACATTAGTGTTCTGCTTCTTTTGCTTTCTTTCTTTTTTGGTTAAAAAAAACGGGAATGGAAAAAAGCAACGCTCAGAATGGGCGAAAACGTTCGCAAACGAATCAATGGACAAAGGTTTAATCTCCAATAGATATAAACAGCTCAGGCAGCTTAATATTAATAAAACAAACAACCCAATACAAAAATGGGCAGAAGATATAAATAGACGTTTCTTCAAAGAAGTCACAGAGACGGCCAAGACGCACATGAAAAGCTGCTCAACACCTCTAATTATTAGAGAAATGCAAATCAAAACGACAATGAGGTATCACCTCACACCTGTTAGACTCGGCATCATCAGAAAATCTACAAACAACAAATTCTGGGGAGGGTGTGGACAAAAGGAACCCTCTTCCACTATTGGTGGGAAGGTAAATTGATACAGTCACTATGGAGAACAGTATGGAGTTTCCTTAAAGAAACTAGAAATAGAATTACCATAGGATCCAGCAATCCCACTTCTGGGCATATACCCAGAGAAAACCATAAATCAAAATCACACATTCACCACAATGTTCATTGCAGCACTATTTACAATAGCCAGGTAATGGAAGCAACCTAAATGCCCACAGACAGACGAATGGATAAAGATGTGGTACATATATAAAATGGGATATGACTCAGCCATGAAAAGGAATGAAACTGGGTTGTTTGTAGAGAAGTCAGTGGATCTAGAGACTGTCATACAGAATGAAGTAAGTCAGAAAGAGCAAAACAAATATTCTGTATTAATGCATGTATGTGGAACCTAGATATATGGTACAGATGAACAGGTTTGCAGGGCAGAAATAGAGAAAAAGAGGTAGAGAACAAACGTATGGACACCAAGTCGGGGAAGCCATGGGGTGTTGTGGTCAGATGAGTTGGGAGATAGGTATTGACCTATATATATGTATATGAATAAAATAAATAATTAATAATAACCTGCTGTATAGAAAAATAAATATAATTAAACATCAAAATTTTTAGAAATGAAATTTAAAAATAAAACAGAAAAAAGTTCTTCCCTTCACACAGATGTATTTCTATGAATGAATTATTTCCATGCTTATATCAATAAATACATAAAAGATGAATAAATTCTAACTTGAACCAAAAAAGAAAAAAAAAAACCTGAACCCAGCAGTTATACATAGGAAAACCCTATCAGGGCACTTGCTCCAGCGGTAAAAAATTCTGAAATTGGTCAGAGGTGGGGAATCATCTCCCATACAGCCAGCAGCCCGGCCCCTCCACGCAAGGAGCGTCCTCATTGCAAAGCTGGGGGACCGTGCCGGGGCCTCTGTGAGTAAACGTGAGCAGAGCCCCAGGCCAGCTGTTGCTGAACTGTTCCCACCCTTCCCAGGTAAAACACCTGAATATGTACAAGGGCTTAAAAGCCTAGAGGAAGGGTCGAGGAGCCACACCAGCGACAGCACGCAGGCCAACTTGGTGCCTGCAGGCCAGCCAGGATGGTCCTGGCCCCGGGCGCTCTTCTGGAAGCTTTCCATTTCCCTGCCTGAGATACCCCTCCTGTCCCGGCCCCCACTCCTTTTTTTCCTTCCTCACCTCAGCCCGGAGAGAAATTCCAGCGGAAGTTATGGGTGACACATCCTCTTCTTTACAAGTGGCAGCCTGGCAACTCCTGCAGAAAGTCCAGCAGAGCCCCACTCACACCGGGCCACCAACAAAGCCATGGACCCTCACACCCACCCACCAGCACAGCCCCGAGACTGCTGACGGGGCAGAGAATATGGAGTCAGGCACAGCTGCAGGGGCTATTGCTGCCTGGAGTGCTGTTTCTATTGACCTCAACCCAGGCACACCTGGGGAGGGCTTGCCGGCAGGGTCAGGCTGCCCAGGTCAGCTAATCCTCAGCCCTCAGGGAATCACATTGCAGAAAATGGACCTCGCTAAGACAGAATATTAGCCAAGGAAAAAAAGGGCACAATGCCATTTGCAGCCCCGTAGATGAGTCTACAGGTAAGCACGTGACTTGTAGTACGTCAGAAAGTGAAAGACACATATCGTAGGATATCACTTACAGGTGTTACCTAAAAACAGATACCAGGGCAGATATTTCCACGGAGAAGGGCAATCACAGATTCATTAAACAAACTTATGGTTCACCAATGGAAAGGTGTGAGGATTGGATTCATTACGATATTGGTGTTAAGAGACATATACAAACACAGGTGAAATATATAATCACCAAAGACCTACGGAATGCCAACAGAAGACTACTCAACATTCTGTCATAACGTACATGGGAAAAGGGTCCCAGGAAGAACAGACATATGTATATGTGTAAAAGAACCACATCTTGCACACCTACAACAAGCCAAATGATGTAATCAAACTTGCTGTAATAAAAAATTAAAAATTAAATTAAAAACACGAACAAGAAGTAGTGAGACAAACTTGAGGGGCTTTCTCCTGGCACATTCCATTCTAAATTCCAATCTAGAACACGGCTTCCATTGAGGCTCTGTTGCCCTAGTAAGCAGATTTGCTAAGGGAGAACTGCTGCCACCTTGTGGCCGTTTCACACAACAGCAGCTTTAATCCCAGCGCTAATGGTCAGTGGATATTCCAAATCATTGCAGGCCTGTAAATGACACCTGCCCTGAAAACAAATCCTGGGGTCATATATCGACCAAAAAGTTCAAAAGACGTCCATATTTCAAAACGACAGTTTCAAGAGGCATATTTCACGCACATTAGTGTTCTGCTTCTTTTGCTGTCTTTCTTTTTTGGTTAAAAAAAACGGGAATGGAAAAAGGCAAACCTCAGAATGGGCCAAAACGTTCGCAAACGAATCAATGGACAATGGTTTAATCTCCAACATATATAAACAGCTCACGCAGCTTAATATTAAAAAAACAAACAACCCAATACAAATAAAGGCAGAAGATCTAAATAGACGTTTCTTCAAAGAAGTCACAGAGACGGCCAAGACGCACATGAAAAGCTGCTCAACACCACTAATTATTAGAGAAATGCAAATCACAACGACAATGAGGTATCACCTCACACCTGTTAGAATCGGCATCATCAGAAAATCTACAAACAACAAATTCTGGGGAGGGTGTGGACAAAAGGAACCCTCTTCCACTATTAGTGGGAAGGTAAATTGATACAGTCACTATGGACAACAGTATGGAGTTTCCTTAAAGAAACTAGAAATAGAATTACCATAGGATCCAGCAATCCCACTTCTGGGCATATACCCAGAGAAAACCATAAATCAAAAACACACATTCACCACAATGTTCATTGCAGCACTATTTACAATAGCCAGCTAATGGAAGCAACCTAAATGCCCACAGACAGACGAATGGATAAAGATTTGGTACATATATAAAATAGAATATGACTCAGCCATGAAAAGGAATGAAACTGGGTTATTTGTAGAGAAGTCGGTGGATCTAGAGACTGTCATACAGAATGAAGTAAGTCAGAAAGTGCAAAACAAATATTCTGTATTAATGCATGTATGTGGAACCTAGATATATGGTACAGATGAACAGGTTTGCAGGGCAGAAATAGAGAAAAAGAGGTAGAGAACAAACGTATGGACACCAAGTGGGGGAAGCCATGGATTGTTGGTGGTCAGATGAGTTGGGAGATAGGTATTCACCTGTATATATGTATATGAATAAAATAGATAACTAATAATAACCTGCTGTATAGAAAAATAAATATAATTAAACTTCAAAATTTTTAGAAATGAAATTTAAAAATAAAACAGAAAAAAGTTCTTCCCTTCACACAGATGTATTTCTATGAATGAATTATTTCCATGCTTATATCAATAAATACATAAAAGATGAATAAATTCCAACTTGAACCAAAAAAGAAAAAAAAAAACCTGAACCCAGCAGTTATACAGAGGAAAACCCTATCAGGGCACTTGCTCCAGCGGTAAACAATTCTGAAATTGGTCAGAGGTGGGAAATCATCTCCCATACAGCCAGCAGCCCGGCCTCTCCACGCAAGGAGCGTCCTCATTGCAAAGCTGGGGGACCGTGCCGGGGCCTCTGTGAGTAAACATGAGCAGAGCCCCAGGCCAGCTGTTGCTGAACTGTTCCCACCCTTCCCAGGTAAAAGACCTGAATATGTACAAGGGCTTGAAAGCCTAGAGGAAGGGTCGTGGAGCCACACCAGCGACAGCACGCAGGCCAACTTGGTGCCTGCAGGCAAGCCAGGATGGTCCTCGCCCCGGGCGCTCTTCTGGAAGCTTTCCATTTCCCTGCCTGAGATACCCCTCCTGTCCCGGCCCTCACTCCTTTTTTTCCTTCCTCACCTCAGCCCGGAGAGAAATTCCAGCGGAAGTTATGGGTGACACATCCTCTTCTTTACAAGTGGCAGCCTGGCAACTCCTGCAGAAAGTCCAGCAGAGCCCCACTCACACCGGGCCACCAACAAAGCCGTGGACCCTCACACCCACCCACCAGCACAGCCCCGAGACTGCTGACGGGGCAGAGAATATGGAGTCAGGCACAGCTGCAGGTGCTATTGCTGCCTGGAGTGCTGTTTCTATTGACCTCAACCCAGGCACACCTGGGGAGGGCTTGCCAGCAGGGTCAGGCTGCCCAGGTCAGCTAATCCTCAGCCCTCAGGGAATCACATTGCAGAAAATGGACCTCGCTAAGACAGAATATTAGCCAAGGAAAAAAAGGACACAATGCCATTTGCAGCCCCGTAGATGAGTCTACAGGTAATCACGTGACTTGTAGTAAATCAGAAAGTGAAAGACACATATCGTAGGATATCACTTATAGGTGTTACCTAAAAACGGATACCAGGGCAGATATTTCCACGGAGAAGGGCAATCACAGATTCATTAAACAAACTTATGGTTCACCAATGGAAAGGTGTGAGGATTGGATTCATTACGATATTGGTGTTAAGAGACATATACAAACACAGGTGAAATATATAATCACCAAAGACCTACGGAATGCCAAGAGAAGACTACTCAACATTCTGTCATAACGTACATGGGAAAAGGGTCCCAGGAAGAACAGACATATGTATATGTGTAAAAGAACCACATCTTGCACACCTACAACAAGCCAAACGATGTAATCAAACTTGTTGTAATAAAAAATTAAAAATTAAATTAAAAACACGAACAAGAAGTAGTGAGACAAACTTGAGGGGCTTTCTCCTGGCACATTCCATTCAAAATTCCAATCTAGAACACGGCTTCCATTGAGGCTCTGTTGCCCTAGTAACCAGATTTGCTAAGGGAGAACTGCTGCCACCTTGTGGCCGTTTCACACAACAGCAGCTTTAATCCCAGCGCTAATGGTCAGGGGATATTCCAAATCATTTCAGGCCTGTAAATGACACCGGCCCTGAAAACAAATCCTGGGGTCATATATCAACCAAAAAGTTCAAAAGACGTCCATATTTCAAAACGACAGTTTCAAGAGGCATATTTCACGCACATTAGTGTTCTGCTTCTTTTGCTTTCTTTCTTTTTTGGTTAAAAAAAACGGGAATGGAAAAAAGCAACGCTCAGAATGGGCGAAAACGTTCGCAAACGAATCAATGGACAAAGGTTTAATCTCCAATATATATAAACAGCTCAGGCAGCTTAATATTAATAAAACAAACAACCCAATACAAAAATGGGCAGAAGATCTAAATAGACGTTTCTTCAAAGAAGTCACAGAGACGGCCAAGACGCACATGAAAAGCTGCTCAACACCTCTAATTATTAGAGAAATGCAAATCAAAACGACAATGAGGTATCACCTCACACCTGTTAGACTCGGCATCATCAGAAAATCTACAAACAACAAATTCTGGGGAGGGTGTGGACAAAAGGAACCCTCTTCCACTATTGGTGGGAAGGTAAATTGATACAGTCACTATGGAGAACAGTATGGAGTTTCCTTAAAGAAACTAGAAATAGAATTACCATAGGATCCAGCAATCCCACTTCTGGGCATATAGCCAGAGAAAACCATAAATCAAAATCACACATTCACCACAATGTTCATTGCAGCACTATTTACAATAGCCAGGTAATGGAAGCAACCTAAATGCCCACAGACAGACGAATGGATAAAGATGTGGTACATATATAAAATGGGATATGACTCAGCCATGAAAAGGAATGAAACTGGGTTGTTTGTAGAGAAGTCAGTGGATCTAGAGACTGTCATACAGAATGAAGTAAGTCAGAAAGAGCAAAACAAATATTCTGTATTAATGCATGTATGTGGAACCTAGATATATGGTACAGATGAACAGGTTTGCAGGGCAGAAATAGAGAAAAAGAGGTAGAGAACAAACGTATGGACACCAAGTCGGGGAAGCCATGGGGTGTTGTGGTCAGATGAGTTGGGAGATAGGTATTGACCTATATATATGTATATGAATAAAATAAATAATTAATAATAACCTGCTGTATAGAAAAATAAATATAATTAAACTTCAAAATTTTTAGAAATGAAATTTAAAAATAAAACAGAAAAAAGTTCTTCCCTTCACACAGATGTATTTCTATGAATGAATTATTTCCATGCTTATATCAATAAATACATAAAAGATGAATAAATTCTAACTTGAACCAAAAAAGAAAAAAAAAAACCTGAACCCAGCAGTTATACATAGGAAAACCCTATCAGGGCACTTGCTCCAGCGGTAAAAAATTCTGAAATTGGTCAGAGGTGGGGAATCATCTCCCATACAGCCAGCAGCCCGGCCCCTCCACGCAAGGAGCGTCCTCATTGCAAAGCTGGGGGACCGTGCCGGGGCCTCTGTGAGTAAACGTGAGCAGAGCCCCAGGCCAGCTGTTGCTGAACTGTTCCCACCCTTCCCAGGTAAAACACCTGAATATGTACAAGGGCTTAAAAGCCTAGAGGAAGGGTCGAGGAGCCACACCAGCGACAGCACGCAGGCCAACTTGGTGCCTGCAGGCCAGCCAGGATGGTCCTGGCCCCGGGCACTCTTCTGGAAGCTTTCCATTTCCCTGCCTGAGATACCCCTCCTGTCCCGGCCCCCACTCCTTTTTTTCCTTCCTCACCTCTGCCCGGAGAGAAATTCCAGCGGAAGTTATGGGTGACACATCCTCTTCTTTACAAGTGGCAGCCTGGCAACTCCTGCAGAAAGTCCAGCAGAGCCCCACTCACACCGGGCCACCAACAAAGCCATGGACCCTCACACCCACCCACCAGCACAGCCCCGAGACTGCTGACGGGGCAGAGAATATGGAGTCAGGCACAGCTGCAGGGGCTATTGCTGCCTGGAGTGCTGTTTCTATTGACCTCAACCCAGGCACACCTGGGGAGGGCTTGCCGGCAGGGTCAGGCTGCCCAGGTCAGCTAATCCTCAGCCCTCAGGGAATCACATTGCAGAAAATGGACCTCGCTAAGACAGAATATTAGCCAAGGAAAAAACGGACACAATGCCATTTGCAGCCCCGTAGATGAGTCTACAGGTAATCACGTGACTTGTAGTAAGTCAGAAAGTGAAAGACACATATCGTAGGATATCACTTAAAGGTGTTACCTAAAAACGGATACCAGGGCAGATATTTCCACGGAGAAGGGCAATCACAGATTCATTAAACAAACTTATGGTTCACCAATGGAAAGGTGTGAGGATTGGATTCATTACGATATTGGTGTTAAGAGACATATACAAACACAGGTGAAATATATAATCACCAAAGACCTACGGAATGCCAACAGAAGACTACTCAACATTCTGTCATAACGTACATGGGAAAAGGGTCCCAGGAAGAACAGACATATGTATATGTGTAAAAGAACCACATCTTGCACACCTACAACAAGCCAAATGATGTAATCAAACTTGCTGTAATAAAAAATTAAAAATTAAATTAAAAACACGAACAAGAAGTAGTGAGACAAACTTGAGGGGCTTTCTCCTGGCACATTCCATTCTAAATTCCAATCTAGAACACGGCTTCCATTGAGGCTCTGTTGCCCTAGTAAGCAGATTTGCTAAGGGAGAACTGCTGCCACCTTGTGGCCGCTTCACACAACAGCAGCTTTAATCCCAGCGCTAATGCTCAGTGGATATTCCAAATCATTGCAGGCCTGTAAATGACACCTGCCCTGAAAACAAATCCTGGGGTCATATATCGACCAAAAAGTTCAAAAGACGTCCATATTTCAAAACGACAGTTTCAAGAGGCATATTTCACGCACATTAGTGTTCTGCTTCTTTTGCTTTCTTTCTTTTTTGGTTAAAAAAAACGGGAATGGAAAAAGGCAAACCTCAGAATGGGCCAAAACGTTCGCAAACGAATCAATGGACAATGGTTTAATCTCCAACATATATAAACAGCTCACGCAGCTTAATATTAAAAAAACAAACAACCCAATACAAATAAAGGCAGAAGATCTAAATAGACGTTTCTTCAAAGAAGTCACAGAGACGGCCAAGACGCACATGAAAAGCTGCTCAACACCACTAATTATTAGAGAAATGCAAATCACAACGACAATGAGGTATCACCTCACACCTGTTAGAATCGGCATCATCAGAAAATCTACAAACAACAAATTCTGGGGAGGGTGTGGACAAAAGGAACCCTCTTCCACTATTAGTGGGAAGGTAAATTGATACAGTCACTATGGAGAACAGTATGGAGTTTCCTTAAAGAAACTAGAAATAGAATTACCATAGGATCCAGCAATCCCACTTCTGGGCATATACCCAGAGAAAACCATAAATCAAAAACACACATTCACCACAATGTTCATTACAGCACTATTTACAATAGCCAGCTAATGGAAGCAACCTAAATGCCCACAGACATACGAATGGATAAAGATTTGGTACATATATAAAATGGAATATGACTCAGCCATGAAAAGGAATGAAACTGGGTTATTTGTAGAGAAGTCGGTGGATCTAGAGACTGTCATACAGAATGAAGTAAGTCAGAAAGTGCAAAACAAATATTCTGTATTAATGCATGTATGTGGAACCTAGATATATGGTACAGATGAACAGGTTTGCAGGGCAGAAATAGAGAAAAAGAGGTAGAGAACAAACGTATGGACACCAAGTGGGGGAAGCCATGGATTGTTGGTGGTCAGATGAGTTGGGAGATGGGTATTCACCTGTATATATGTATATGAATAAAATAGATAACTAATAATAACCTGCTGTATAGAAAAATAAATATAATTAAACTTCAAAATTTTTAGAAATGAAATTTAAAAATAAAACATAAAAAAGTTCTTCCCTTCACACAGATGTATTTCTATGAATGAATTATTTCCATGCTTATATCAGTAAATACATAAAAGATGAATGAATTCTAACTTGAAACAAAAAAGAAAAAAAAATCCTGAACCCAGCAGTTATACAGAGGAAAACCCTATCAGGGCACTTGCTCCAGCGGTAAACAATTCTGAAATTGGTCAGAGGTGGGGAATCATCTCCCATACAGCCAGCAGCCTGGCACCCCCACGCAAGGAGCGTCCTCATTGCAAAGCTGGGGGACCGTGCCGAGGCTTCTGTGAGTAAACGTGAGCTGAGCCCAAGGCCAGCTGCTGCTGAACTGTTCCCACCCTACCCAGGTAAAACACCTGAATATGTACAAGGGCTTGAAAGCCTAGAGGAAGGGTCGTGGAGCCACACCAGAGACAGCACGCAGGCCAACTTGGTGCCTGCAGGCCAGCCAGGATGATCCTGGCCCCAGGTGCTCTTCTGGAAGCTTTCCATTTCCCTGCCTGAGATACCCCTCCTGTCCCGGCCCCCACTCCTTTTTTTCCTCCCTCACCTCAGCTCGGAGAGAAATTCCAGCGGAAGTTATGGGTGACACATCCTCTTCTTTACAGGTGGCAGCCTGGCAACTCCTGCAGAAAGTCCAGCAGAGCCCCACTCACACCGGGTCAACATCAAAGCCGTGGACCCTCACACCCTCCCACCAGCACAGCCCCGAGACTGCTGACGGGGCAGAGAATATGGAGTCAGGCACAGCTGCTGGGGGTATTGCTGCCTGGAGTGCTGTTTCTATTGACCTCAACGCAGGCACACCTGGGGAGGGCTTGCCGGCAGGGTCAGGCTGCCCAGGTCAGCTAATCCTCACCCCTCAGGGAATCACATTGCAAAAAATGGACCTCGCTAAGACAGAATATTAGCCAAGGAAAAAAAGGGCACAATGCCATTTGCAGCCCCGTAGATGTGTCTACAGGTAATCCTGTGACTTGTAGTAAGTCAGAAAGTGAAAGACACATATCGTAGGATATCACTTACAGGTGTTACCTAAAAACGGATACCAGGGCAGATATTTCCACGGAGAAGGGCAATCACAGATTCATTAAACAAACTTATGGTTCACCAATGGAAAGGTGTGAGGATTGGATTCATTATGATATTGGGGTTAAGAGACATATACAAACACAGGTGAAATATATAATCACCAAAGACCTACGGAATGCCAAGAGAAGACTACTCAACATTCTGTCATAACGTACATGGGAAAAGGGTCCCAGGAAGAACAGACATATGTATATGTGTAAAAGAACCACATCTTGCACACCTACCACAAGCCAAACGTTGTAATCAAACTTGCTGTAATAAAAAATTAAAAATTAAATTAAAAACACGAACAAGAAGTAGTGAGACAAACTTGAGGGGCTTTTTCCTGGCACATTCCATTCTAAATTCCAATCTAGAACACGACTTCCATTGAGGCTCTGTTGCCCTGGTAACCAGATTTGCTAAGGGAGAACTGCTGCCACCTTGTGGCCGTTTCACACAACATCAGCTTTAATTCCAGCGCTAATGGTCAGTGGATATTCCAAATCATTGCTGGCCTGTAAATGACACCTGCCCTGAAAACAAATCCTGGGGTCATATATCCACCAAAAAGTTCAAAAGACGTCCATATTTCAAAATGACAGTTTCAAGAGGCATATTTCACGCACATTAGTGTTCTGCTTCTTTTGCTTTCTTTCTTTTTGGTTAAAAAAAACGGGAATGGAAAAATGCAACCCTCAGAATGGGCGAAAACGTTCGCAAACGAATCAATGGAGAAAGGTTTAATCTCCAATATATATCAACAGGTCACGCAGCTAAATATTAACAAAACAAACAACCCAATACAAAAATGGGCAGAAGATCTAAATAGACGTTTCTTCAAAGAAGTCACAGAGACGGCCAAGACGCACATGAAAAGCTGCTCAACACCACTAATTATTAGAGAAATGCAAATCAAAAAGACAATGAGGTATCACCTCACACCTGTTAGAATCGGCATCATCAGAAAATCTACAAACAAAAAATTCTGGGGAGGGTGTGGACAAAAGGAACCCTCTTCCACTATTAGTGGGAAGGTAAATTGATACAGTCACTATGGAGAACAGTATGGAGTTTCCTTAAAGAAACTAGAAATAGAATTACCATAGGATCCAGCAATCCCACTTCTGGGCATATACCCAGAGAAAACCATAAATCAAAAACACACATTCACCACAATGTTCATTGCAGCACTATTTACAATAGCCAGCTAATGGAAGCAACCTAAATGCCCAGAGACAGACGAATGGATAAAGATGTGGTACATATAAAAAATGGGATATGACTCAGCCATGAAAAGGAATGAAACTGGGTTATTTGTAGAGAAGTCGGTGGATCTAGAGACTGTCATACAGAATGAAGGAAGTCAGAAAGAGCAAAACAAATATTCTGTATTAATGCATGTATGTGGAACCTAGATATATGGTACAGATGAACAGGTTTGCAGGGCAGAAATAGAGAAACAGAGGTAGAGAACAAACGTATGGACACCAAGTGGGGGAAGCCATGGGGTGTTGGTGGTCAGATGAGTTGGGAGATAGGTATTGACCTGTATATATGTATATGAATAAAATAGATAACTAATAATAACCTGCTGTATAGAAAAATAAATATAATTAAACTTCAAAATTTTAGAAATGAAATTTAAAAATAAAACAGAAAAAAGTTCTTCCCTTCACACAGATGTATTTCTATGAATGAATTATTTCCATGCTTATATCAGTAAATACATAAAAGATGAATGAATTCTAACTTGAACCAAAAAAGAAAACAAAAAACCTGAACCCAGCAGTTATACAGAGGAAAACCCTATCAGGGCACTTGCTCCAGCGGTAAACAATTCTGAAATTGGTCAGAGGTGGGGAATCATCTCCCATACAGCCAGCAGCCCGGCCCCTCCACGCAAGGAGCGTCCTCATTGCAAAGCTGGGGGACGGTGCCGGGGCCTCTGTGAGTAAACGTGAGCAGAGCCCCAGGCCAGCTGTTGCTGAACTGTTCCCACCCTTCCCAGGTAAAACACCTGAATATGTACAAGGGCTTGAAAGCCTAGAGGAAGGGCCGTGGAGCCACACCAGCGACAGCACGCAGGCCAACTTGGTGCCTGCAGGCCAGCCAGGATGGTCCTGGCCCCGGGTGCTCTTCTGGAAGCTTTCCATTTCCCTGCCTGAGATACCCCTCCTGTCCCGGCCCCCACTCCTTTTTTTCCTTCCTCACCTCAGCCCGGAGAGAAATTCCAGCGGAAGTTATGGGTGACACATCCTCTTCATTACAAGTGGCAGCCTGGCAACTCCTGCAGAAAGTCCAGCAGAGCCCCACTCACACCGGGCCACCAACAAAGCCGTGGACCCTCACACCCTCCCACCAGCACAGCCCCGAGACTGCTGACGGGGCAGAGAATATGGAGTCAGGCACAGCTGCAGGGGCTATTGCTGCCTGGAGTGCTGTTTCTATTGACCTCAACCCAGGCACACCTGGGGAGGGCTTGCCGGCAGGGTCAGGCTGCCCAGGTCAGCTAATCCTCAGCCCTCAGGGAATCACATTGCAGAAAATGGACCTCGCTAAGACAGAATATTAGCCAAGGAAAAAACGGACACAATGCCATTTGCAGCCCCGTAGATGAGTCTACAGGTAATCACGTGACTTGTAGTAAGTCAGAAAGTGAAAGACACATATCGTAGGATATCACTTACAGGTGTTACCTAAAAACGGATACCAGGGCAGATATTTCCACGGAGAAGGGCAATCACAGATTCATTAAACAAACTTATGGTTCACCAATGGAAAGGTGTGAGGATTGGATTCATTACGATATTGGGGTTAAGAGACATATACAAACACAGGTGAAATATATAATCACCAAAGACCTACGGAATGCCAAGAGAAGACTACTCAACATTCTGTCATAACGTACATGGGAAAAGGGTCCCAGGAAGAACAGACATATGTATATGTGTAAAAGAACCACATCTTGCACACCTACAACAAGCCAAACGTTGTAATCAAACTTGCTGTAATAAAAAATTAAAAATTAAATTAAAAACATGAACAAGAAGTAGTGAGACAAACTTGAGGGGCTTTTTCCTGGCACATTCCATTCTAAATTCCAATCTAGAACATGACTTCCATTGAGGCTCTGTTGCCCTGGTAACCAGATTTGCTAAGGGAGAACTGCTGCCACCTTGTGGCCGTTTCAAACAACATCAGCTTTAATTCCAGCGCTAATGGTCAGTGGATATTCCAAATCATTGCTGGCCTGTAAATGACACCTGCCCTGAAAACAAATCCTGGGGTCATATATCGACCAAAAAGTTCAAAAGACGTCCATATTTCAAAACGACAGTTTCAAGAGGCATATTTCACGCACATTTGTGTTCTGCTTCTTTTGCTGTCTTTCTTTTTTGGTTAAAAAAAACGGGAATGGAAAAAGGCAAACCTCAAAATGGGCCAAAACGTTCGCAAACGAATCAATGGACAATGGTTTAATCTCCAACATATATAAACAGCTCACGCAGCTTAATATTAATAAAACAAACAACCCAATACAAATAAAGGCAGAAGATCTAAGTAGACGTTTCTTCAAAGAAGTCACAGAGACGGCCAAGACGCACATGAAAAGCTGCTCAACACCACTAATTATTAGAGAAATGCAAATCACAACGACAATGAGGTATCACCTCACACCTGTTAGAATCGGCATCATCAGAAAATCTACAAACAACAAATTCTGGGGAGGGTGTGGACAAAAGGAACCCTCTTCCACTATTAGTGGGAAGGTAAATTGATACAGTCACTATGGAGAACAGTATGGAGTTTCCTTAAAGAAACTAGAAATAGAATTACCATAGGATCCAGCAATCCCACTTCTGGGCATATACCCAGAGAAAACCATAAATCAAAAACACACATTCACCACAATGTTCATTGCAGCACTATTTACAATAGCCAGCTAATGGAAGCAACCTAAATGCCCACAGACAGACGAATGGATAAAGATTTGGTACATATATAAAATGGAATATGACTCAGCCATGAAAAGGAATGAAACTGGGTTATTTGTAGAGAAGTCGGTGGATCTAGAGACTGTCATACAGAATGAAGTAAGTCAGAAAGTGCAAAACAAATATTCTGTATTAATGCATGTATGTGGAACCTAGATATATGGTACAGATGAACAGGTTTGCAGGGCAGAAATAGAGAAACAGAGGTAGAGAACAAACGTATGGACACCAAGTGGGGGTAGCCATGGATTGTTGGTGGTCAGATGAGTTGGGAGATAGGTATTCACCTGTATATATGTATATGAATAAAATAGATAACTAATAATAACCTGCTGTATAGAAAAATAAATATAATTAAACTTCAAAATTTTTAGAAATGAAATTTAAAAATAAAACAGAAAAATTTCTTCCCTTCACACAGATGTATTTCTATGAATGAATTATTTCCATGCTTATATCAGTAAATACATAAAAGATGAATGAATTCTAACTTGAACCAAAAAAGAAAAAAAAAACCTGAACCCAGCAGTTATACAGAGGAAAACCCTATCAGGGCACTTGCTCCAGCGGTAAACAATTCTGAAATTGGTCAGAGGTGGGGAATCATCTCCCATACAGCCAGCAGCCTGGCACCCCCACGCAAGGAGCGTCCTCATTGCAAAGCTGGGGGACCGTGCCGAGGCTTCTGTGAGTAAACGTGAGCTGAGCCCAAGGCCAGCTGTTGCTGAACTGTTCCCACCCTTCCCAGGTAAAACACCTGAATATGTACAAGTGCTTGAAAGCCTAGAGGAAGGGTCGTGGAGCCACACCAGAGACAGCACGCAGGCCAACTTGGTGCCTGCAGGCCAGCCAGGATGATCCTGGCCCCAGGTGCTCTTCTGGAAGCTTTCCATTTCCCTGCCTGAGATACCCCTCCTGTCCCGGCCCACACTCATTTTTTTCCTCCCTCACCTCAGCTCGGAGAGAAATTCCAGCGGAAGTTATGGGTGACACATCCTCTTCTTTACAGGTGGCAGCCTGGCAACTCCTGCAGAAAGTCCAGCAGAGCCCCACTCACACCGGGTCAACAACAAAGCCGTGGACCCTCACACACTCCCACCAGCACCGCCCCGAGACTGCTGACGGGGCAGAGAATATGGAGTCAGGCACAGCTGCAGGGGGTATTGCTGCCTGGAGTGCTGTTTCTATTGACCTCAACGCAGGCACAGCTGGGGAGGGCTTGCCGGCAGGGTCAGGCTGCCCAGGTCAGCTAATCCTCAGCCCTCAGGGAATCACATTGCAGAAAATGGACCTCGCTAAGACAGAATATTAGCCAAGGAAAAAAAGGGCACAATGCCATTTGCAGCCCCGTAGATGTGTCTACAAGTAATCATGTGACTTGTAGTAAGTCAGAAAGTGAAAGACACATATTGTAGGATATCACTTATAGGTGTTACCTAAATACGGATACCAGGGCAGATATTTCCATGGAGAAGGGCAATCACAGATTCATTAAACAAACTTATGGTTCACCAATGGAAAGGTGTGAGGATAGGATTCATTATGATATTGGGGTTAAGAGACATATACAAACACAGGTGAAATATAAAATCACCAAAGACCTACGGAATGCCAAGAGAAGACTACTCAACATTCTGTCATAACGTACATGGGAAAAGGGTCCCAGGAAGAACAGACATATGTATATGTGTAAAAGAACCACATCTTGCACACCTACAACAAGCCAAACGTTGTAATCAAACTTGCTGTAATAAAAAATTAAAAATTAAATTAAAAACACGAACAAGAAGTAGTGAGACAAACATGAGGGGCTTTCTCCTGTCACATTCCATTCTAAATTCCAATATAGAACACGGCTTCCATTGAGGCTCTGTTGCCCTAGAAACCAGATTTGCTAAGGGAGAACTACTGCCACCTTGTGGCCGTTTCACACAACAGCACCGTTAATCCCAGCGCTACTTGTCACTGGATATTCCAAATCATTGCAGGCCTGTAAATGACACCTGCCCTGAAAACAAATCCTGGGGTCATAATATCGATCAAAAAGTTCAAAAGACGTCCTTATTTCAAAACTACAGTTTCAAGAGGCATATTTCACGCACATTAGTGTTCTGCTTCTTTTGCTTTCTTTCTTTTTTGGTTAAAAAAAACGGGAATGGAAAAAGGCAACCCTCAGAATGGGCCAAAACGTTCGCAAACGAATCAATGGACAATGGTTTAATCTCCAACATATATAAACTGCTCACGCAGCTTAATATTAATAAAACAAACAACCCAATACAAAAATGGGCAGAAGATCTAAATAGACGTGTCTTCAAAGAAGTCACAGAGACGGCCAAGACGCACATGAAAAGCTGCTCAACACCACTAATTATTAGAGAAATGCAAATCAAAACGACAATGAGGTATCACCTCACACCTGTTAGAATCGGCATCATCAGAAAATCTACAAACAACAAATTCTGGGGAGGGTGTGGACAAAAGGACCCCTCTTCCACTATTGGTGGGAAGGTAAATTGATACAGTCACTATGGAGTACAGTATGGAGTTTCCTTAAAGAAACTAGAAATAGAATTACCATAGGATCCAGCAATCCCTTTTCTGGGCATATACCCAGAGAAAACCATAAATCAAAAACACACATTAACCACAATGTTCATTGCAGTACTATTTACAATAGCCAGGTAATGGAAGCAACCTAAATGCCCACAGACACACGAATGGATAAAGATGTGGTACATATATAAAATGGGATATGACTCAGCCATGAAAAGGAATGAAACTGGGTTATTTGTAGAGAAGTCGGTGGATCTAGAGACTGTCATACAGAATGAAGTAAGTCAGAAAGAGCAAAACAAATATTCTGTATTAGTGCATGTATGTGGAACCTAGATATATGGTACAGATGAACAGGTTTGCAGGGCAGAAATAGAGAAACAGAGGTAGAGAACAAACGTATGGACACCAAGTGGGGGAAGCCATGGGGTGTTGGTGGTCAGATGAGTTGGGAGATAGGTATTGACCTGTATATATGTATATGAATAAAATAGATAACTAATAATAACCTGCTGTATAGAAAAATAAATATAATTAAACTTCAAAATTTTAGAAATGAAATTTAAAAATAAAACAGAAAAAAGTTCTTCCCTTCACACAGATGTATTTCTATGAATGAATTATTTCCATGCTTATATCAGTAAATACATAAAAGATGAATGAATTCTAACTTGAACCAAAAAAGAAAACAAAAAACCTGAACCCAGCAGTTATACAGAGGAAAACCCTATCAGGGCACTTGCTCCAGCGGTAAACAATTCTGAAATTGGTCAGAGGTGGGGAATCATCTCCCATACAGCCAGCAGCCCGGCCCCTCCACGCAAGGAGCGTCCTCATTGCAAAGCTGGGGGACGGTGCCGGGGCCTCTGTGAGTAAACGTGAGCAGAGCCCCAGGCCAGCTGTTGCTGAACTGTTCCCACCCTTCCCAGGTAAAACACCTGAATATGTACAAGGGCTTGAAAGCCTAGAGGAAGGGCCGTGGAGCCACACCAGCGACAGCACGCAGGCCAACTTGGTGCCTGCAGGCCAGCCAGGATGGTCCTGGCCCCGGGTGCTCTTCTGGAAGCTTTCCATTTCCCTGCCTGAGATACCCCTCCTGTCCCGGCCCCCACTCCTTTTTTTCCTTCCTCACCTCAGCCCGGAGAGAAATTCCAGCGGAAGTTATGGGTGACACATCCTCTTCATTACAAGTGGCAGCCTGGCAACTCCTGCAGAAAGTCCAGCAGAGCCCCACTCACACCGGGCCACCAACAAAGCCGTGGACCCTCACACCCTCCCACCAGCACAGCCCCGAGACTGCTGACGGGGCAGAGAATATGGAGTCAGGCACAGCTGCAGGGGCTATTGCTGCCTGGAGTGCTGTTTCTATTGACCTCAACCCAGGCACACCTGGGGAGGGCTTGCCGGCAGGGTCAGGCTGCCCAGGTCAGCTAATCCTCAGCCCTCAGGGAATCACATTGCAGAAAATGGACCTCGCTAAGACAGAATATTAGCCAAGGAAAAAACGGACACAATGCCATTTGCAGCCCCGTAGATGAGTCTACAGGTAATCACGTGACTTGTAGTAAGTCAGAAAGTGAAAGACACATATCGTAGGATATCACTTACAGGTGTTACCTAAAAACGGATACCAGGGCAGATATTTCCACGGAGAAGGGCAATCACAGATTCATTAAACAAACTTATGGTTCACCAATGGAAAGGTGTGAGGATTGGATTCATTACGATATTGGGGTTAAGAGACATATACAAACACAGGTGAAATATATAATCACCAAAGACCTACGGAATGCCAAGAGAAGACTACTCAACATTCTGTCATAACGTACATGGGAAAAGGGTCCCAGGAAGAACAGACATATGTATATGTGTAAAAGAACCACATCTTGCACACCTACAACAAGCCAAACGTTGTAATCAAACTTGCTGTAATAAAAAATTAAAAATTAAATTAAAAACATGAACAAGAAGTAGTGAGACAAACTTGAGGGGCTTTTTCCTGGCACATTCCATTCTAAATTCCAATCTAGAACACGACTTCCATTGAGGCTCTGTTGCCCTGGTAACCAGATTTGCTAAGGGAGAACTGCTGCCACCTTGTGGCCGTTTCACACAACATCAGCTTTAATTCCAGCGCTAATGGTCAGTGGATATTCCAAATCATTGCTGGCCTGTAAATGACACCTGCCCTGAAAACAAATCCTGGGGTCATATATCGACCAAAAAGTTCAAAAGACGTCCATATTTCAAAACGACAGTTTCAAGAGGCATATTTCACGCACATTTGTGTTCTGCTTCTTTTGCTGTCTTTCTTTTTTGGTTAAAAAAAACGGGAATGGAAAAAGGCAAACCTCAGAATGGGCCAAAACGTTCGCAAACGAATCAATGGACAATGGTTTAATCTCCAACATATATAAACAGCTCACGCAGCTTAATATTAATAAAACAAACAACCCAATACAAATAAAGGCAGAAGATCTAAGTAGACGTTTCTTCAAAGAAGTCACAGAGACGGCCAAGACGCACATGAAAAGCTGCTCAACACCACTAATTATTAGAGAAATGCAAATCACAACGACAATGAGGTATCACCTCACACCTGTTAGAATCGGCATCATCAGAAAATCTACAAACAACAAATTCTGGGGAGGGTGTGGACAAAAGGAACCCTCTTCCACTATTAGTGGGAAGGTAAATTGATACAGTCACTATGGAGAACAGTATGGAGTTTCCTTAAAGAAACTAGAAATAGAATTACCATAGGATCCAGCAATCCCACTTCTGGGCATATACCCAGAGAAAACCATAAATCAAAAACACACATTCACCACAATGTTCATTGCAGCACTATTTACAATAGCCAGCTAATGGAAGCAACCTAAATGCCCACAGACAGACGAATGGATAAAGATTTGGTACATATATAAAATGGAATATGACTCAGCCATGAAAAGGAATGAAACTGGGTTATTTGTAGAGAAGTCGGTGGATCTAGAGACTGTCATACAGAATGAAGTAAGTCAGAAAGTGCAAAACAAATATTCTGTATTAATGCATGTATGTGGAACCTAGATATATGGTACAGATGAACAGGTTTGCAGGGCAGAAATAGAGAAACAGAGGTAGAGAACAAACGTATGGACACCAAGTGGGGGTAGCCATGGATTGTTGGTGGTCAGATGAGTTGGGAGATAGGTATTCACCTGTATATATGTATATGAATAAAATAGATAACTAATAATAACCTGCTGTATAGAAAAATAAATATAATTAAACTTCAAAATTTTTAGAAATGAAATTTAAAAATAAAACAGAAAAATTTCTTCCCTTCACACAGATGTATTTCTATGAATGAATTATTTCCATGCTTATATCAGTAAATACATAAAAGATGAATGAATTCTAACTTGAACCAAAAAAGAAAAAAAAAACCTGAACCCAGCAGTTATACAGAGGAAAACCCTATCAGGGCACTTGCTCCAGCGGTAAACAATTCTGAAATTGGTCAGAGGTGGGGAATCATCTCCCATACAGCCAGCAGCCTGGCACCCCCACGCAAGGAGCGTCCTCATTGCAAAGCTGGGGGACCGTGCCGAGGCTTCTGTGAGTAAACGTGAGCTGAGCCCAAGGCCAGCTGTTGCTGAACTGTTCCCACCCTTCCCAGGTAAAACACCTGAATATGTACAAGTGCTTGAAAGCCTAGAGGAAGGGTCGTGGAGCCACACCAGAGACAGCACGCAGGCCAACTTGGTGCCTGCAGGCCAGCCAGGATGATCCTGGCCCCAGGTGCTCTTCTGGAAGCTTTCCATTTCCCTGCCTGAGATACCCCTCCTGTCCCGGCCCACACTCATTTTTTTCCTCCCTCACCTCAGCTCGGAGAGAAATTCCAGCGGAAGTTATGGGTGACACATCCTCTTCTTTACAGGTGGCAGCCTGGCAACTCCTGCAGAAAGTCCAGCAGAGCCCCACTCACACCGGGTCAACAACAAAGCCGTGGACCCTCACACACTCCCACCAGCACCGCCCCAAGACTGCTGACGGGGCAGAGAATATGGAGTCAGGCACAGCTGCAGGGGGTATTGCTGCCTGGAGTGCTGTTTCTATTGACCTCAACGCAGGCACAGCTGGGGAGGGCTTGCCGGCAGGGTCAGGCTGCCCAGGTCAGCTAATCCTCAGCCCTCAGGGAATCACATTGCAGAAAATGGACCTCGCTAAGACAGAATATTAGCCAAGGAAAAAAAGGGCACAATGCCATTTGCAGCCCCGTAGATGTGTCTACAAGTAATCATGTGACTTGTAGTAAGTCAGAAAGTGAAAGACACATATTGTAGGATATCACTTATAGGTGTTACCTAAATACGGATACCAGGGCAGATATTTCCATGGAGAAGGGCAATCACAGATTCATTAAACAAACTTATGGTTCACCAATGGAAAGGTGTGAGGATAGGATTCATTATGATATTGGGGTTAAGAGACATATACAAACACAGGTGAAATATAAAATCACCAAAGACCTACGGAATGCCAAGAGAAGACTACTCAACATTCTGTCATAACGTACATGGGAAAAGGGTCCCAGGAAGAACAGACATATGTATATGTGTAAAAGAACCACATCTTGCACACCTACAACAAGCCAAACGTTGTAATCAAACTTGCTGTAATAAAAAATTAAAAATTAAATTAAAAACACGAACAAGAAGTAGTGAGACAAACATGAGGGGCTTTCTCCTGTCACATTCCATTCTAAATTCCAATATAGAACACGGCTTCCATTGAGGCTCTGTTGCCCTAGAAACCAGATTTGCTAAGGGAGAACTACTGCCACCTTGTGGCCGTTTCACACAACAGCACCGTTAATCCCAGCGCTACTTGTCACTGGATATTCCAAATCATTGCAGGCCTGTAAATGACACCTGCCCTGAAAACAAATCCTGGGGTCATAATATCGATCAAAAAGTTCAAAAGACGTCCTTATTTCAAAACTACAGTTTCAAGAGGCATATTTCACGCACATTAGTGTTCTGCTTCTTTTGCTTTCTTTCTTTTTTGGTTAAAAAAAACGGGAATGGAAAAAGGCAACCCTCAGAATGGGCCAAAACGTTCGCAAACGAATCAATGGACAATGGTTTAATCTCCAACATATATAAACTGCTCACGCAGCTTAATATTAATAAAACAAACAACCCAATACAAAAATGGGCAGAAGATCTAAATAGACGTTTCTTCAAAGAAGTCACAGAGACGGCCAAGACGCACATGAAAAGCTGCTCAACACCACTAATTATTAGAGAAATGCAAATCAAAACGACAATGAGGTATCACCTCACACCTGTTAGAATCGGCATCATCAGAAAATCTACAAACAACAAATTCTGGGGAGGGTGTGGACAAAAGGACCCCTCTTCCACTATTGGTGGGAAGGTAAATTGATACAGTCACTATGGAGTACAGTATGGAGTTTCCTTAAAGAAACTAGAAATAGAATTACCATAGGATCCAGCAATCCCTTTTCTGGGCATATACCCAGAGAAAACCATAAATCAAAAACACACATTAACCACAATGTTCATTGCAGTACTATTTACAATAGCCAGGTAATGGAAGCAACCTAAATGCCCACAGACACACGAATGGATAAAGATGTGGTACATATATAAAATGGGATATGACTCAGCCATGAAAAGGAATGAAACTGGGTTATTTGTAGAGAAGTCGGTGGATCTAGAGACTGTCATACAGAATGAAGTAAGTCAGAAAGAGCAAAACAAATATTCTGTATTAGTGCATGTATGTGGAACCTAGATATATGGTACAGATGAACAGGTTTGCAGGGCAGAAATAGAGAAACAGAGGTAGAGAACAAACGTATGGACACCAAGTGGGGGAAGCCATGGGGTGTTGGTGGTCAGATGAGTTGGGAGATAGGTATTGACCTGTATATATGTATATGAATAAAATAGATAACTAATAATAACCTGCTGTATAGAAAAATAAATATAATTAAACTTCAAAATTTTAGAAATGAAATTTAAAAATAAAACAGAAAAAAGTTCTTCCCTTCACACAGATGTATTTCTATGAATGAATTATTTCCATGCTTATATCAGTAAATACATAAAAGATGAATGAATTCTAACTTGAACCAAAAAAGAAAACAAAAAACCTGAACCCAGCAGTTATACAGTGGAAAACCCTATCAGGGCACTTGCTCCAGCGGTAAACAATTCTGAAATTGGTCAGAGGTGGGGAATCATCTCCCATACAGCCAGCAGCCCGGCCCCTCCACGCAAGGAGCGTCCTCATTGCAAAGCTGGGGGACCGTGCCGGGGCCTCTGTGAGTAAACGTGAGCAGAGCCCCAGGCCAGCTGTTGCTGAACTGTTCCCACCCTTCCCAGGTAAAACACCTGAATATGTACAAGGGCTTGAAAGCCTAGAGGAAGGGTCGTGGAGCCACACCAGCGACAGCACGCAGGCCAACTTGGTGCCTGCAGGCAAGCCAGGATGGTCCTGGCCCCCTGGCGCTCTTCTGGAAGCTTTCCATTTCCCTGCCTGAGATACCCCTCCTGTCCCGGCCCCCACTCCTTTTTTTCCTTCCTCACCTCAGCCCGGAGAGAAATTCCAGCGGAAGTTATGGGTGACACATTCTCTTCTTTACAAGTGGCAGCCTGGCAACTCCTGCAGAAAGTCCAGCAGAGCCCCACTCACACCGGGCCACCAACAAAGCCGTGGACCCTCACACCCTCCCACCAGCACAGCCCCGAGACTGCTGACGGGGCAGAGAATATGGAGTCAGGCACAGCTGCAGGGGCTATTGCTGCCTGGAGTGCTGTTTCTTTTGACCTCAACCCAGGCACACCTGGGGAGGGCTTGCCGGCAGGGTCAGGCTGCCCAGGTCAGCTAATCCTCAGCCCTCAGGGAATCACATTGCAGAAAATGGACCTCGCTAAGACAGAATATTAGCCAAGGAAAAAAAGGACACAATGCCATTTGCAGCCCCGTAGATGAGTCTACAGGTAATCACGTGACTTGTAGTAAGTCAGAAAGTGAAAGACACATATCGTAGGATATCACTTATAGGTGTTACCTAAAAACGGATACCAGGGCAGATATTTCCACGGAGAAAGGCAATAACAGATTCATTAAACAAACTTATGGTTCACCAATGGAAAAGTGTGAGGATTGGATTCATTACGATATTGGTGTTAAGAGACATATACAATCACAGGTGAAATATATAATCACCAAAGACCTACGGAATGCCAAGAGAAGACTACTCAACATTCTGTCATAACGTACATGGGAAAAGGGTCCCAGGAAGAACAGACATATGTATATGTGTAAAAGAACCACATCTTGCACACCTACAACAAGCCAAACGATGTAATCAAACTTGCTGTAATAAAAAATTAAAAATTAAATTAAAAACACGAACAAGAAGTAGTGAGACAAACTTGAGGGGCTTTCTCCTGGCACATTCCATTCTAAATTCCAATCTAGAACATGGCTTCCATTGAGGCTCTGTTGCCCTAGTAAGCAGATTTGCTAAGGGAGAACTGCTGCCACCTTGTGGCCGCTTCACACAACAGCAGCTTTAATCCCAGCGCTAATGGTCAGTGGATATTCCAAATCATTGCAGGCCTGTAAATGACACCTGCCCTGAAAACAAATCCTGGGGTCATATATCGACCAAAAAGTTCAAAAGACGTCCATATTTCAAATCGACAGTTTCAAGAGGCATATTTCACGCACATTAGTGTTCTGCTTCTTTTGCTTTCTTTCTTTTTTGGTTAAAAAAAACGGGAATGGAAAAAGGCAACCCTCAGAATGGGCCAAAACGTTCGCAAACGAATCAATGGACAATGGTTTAATCTCCAACATATATAAACTGCTCACGCAGCTTAATATTAATAAAACAAACAACCCAATACAAAAATGGGCAGAAGATCTAAATAGACGTTTCTTCAAAGAAGTCACAGAGACGGCCAAGACGCACATGAAAAGCTGCTCAACACCACTAATTATTAGAGAAATGCAAATCACAACGACAATGAGGTATCACCTCACACCTGTTAGAATCGGCATCATCAGAAAATCTACAAACAACAAATTCTGGGGAGGGTGTGGACAAATGGAACCCTCTTCCACTATTAGTGGGAAGGTAAATTGATACAGTCACTATGGAGAACAGTATGGAGTTTCCTTAAAGAAACTAGAAATAGAATTACCATAGGATCCAGCAATCCCACTTCTGGGCATATACCCAAAGAAAAGCATAAATCAAAAACACACATTCACCACAATGTTCATTGCAGCACTATTTACAATAGCCAGGTAATGGAAGCAACCTAAATGCCACAGACAGACGAATGGATAAAGATGTGGTACATATATAAAATGGGATATGACTCAGCCATGAAAAGGAATGAAACTGGGTTGTTTGTAGAGAAGTCGGTGGATCTAGAGACTGTCATACAGAATGAAGTAAGTCAGAAAGAGCAAAACAAATATTCTGTATTAATGCATGTATGTGGAACCTAGATATATGGTACAGATGAACAGGTTTGCAGGGCAGAAATAGAGAAACAGAGGTAGAGAACAAACGTATGGACACCAAGTGGGGGAAGCCATGGGGTGTTGGTGGTCAGATGAGTTGGGAGATAGGTATTGACCTGTATATATGTATATGAATAAAATAGATAACTAATAATAACCTGCTGTATAGAAAAATAAATATAATTAAACTTCAAAATTTTAGAAATGAAATTTAAAAATAAAACAGAAAAAAGTTCTTCCCTTCACACAGATGTATTTCTATGAATGAATTATTTCCATGCTTATATCAGTAAATACATAAAAGATGAATGAATTCTAACTTGAACCAAAAAAGAAAACAAAAAACCTGAACCCAGCAGTTATACAGAGGAAAACCCTATCAGGGCACTTGCTCCAGCGGTAAACAATTCTGAAATTGGTCAGAGGTGGGGAATCATCTCCCATACAGCCAGCAGCCCGGCCCCTCCACGCAAGGAGCGTCCTCATTGCAAAGCTGGGGGACTGTGCCGGGGCCTCTGTGAGTAAACGTGAGCAGAGCCCCAGGCCAGCTGTTGCTGAACTGTTCCCACCCTTCCCAGGTAAAACACCTGAATATGTACAAGGGCTTGAAAGCCTAGAGGAAGGGTCGTGGAGCCACACCAGCGACAGCACGCAGGCCAACTTGGTGCCTGCAGGCCAGCCAGGATGGTCCTGGCCCCGGGCGCTCTTCTGGAAGCTTTCCATTTCCCTGCCTGAGATACCCCTCCTGTCCCGGCCCCCACTCCTTTTTTTCCTTCCTCACCTCAGCCCGGAGAGAAATTCCAGCGGAAGTTATGGGTGACACATCCTCTTCTTTACAAGTGGCAGCCTGGCAACTCCTGCAGAAAGTCCAGCAGAGCCCCACTCACACCGGGCCACCAACAAAGCCGTGGACCCTCACACCGTCCCACCAGCACAGCCCCGAGACTGCTGACGGGGCAGAGAATATGGAGTCAGGCACAGCTGCAGGGGCTATTGCTGCCTGGAGTGCTGTTTCTATTGACCTCAACCCAGGCACACCTGGGGAGGGCTTGCCGGCAGGGTCAGGCTGCCCAGGTCAGCTAATCCTCAGCCCTCAGGGAATCACATTGCAGAAAATGGACCTCGCTAAGACAGAATATTAGCCAAGGAAAAACCGGACACAATGCCATTTGCAGCCCCGTAGATGAGTCTACATGTAATCACGTGACTTGTAGTAAGTCAGAAAGTGAAAGACACATATCGTAGGATATCACTTACAGGTGTTACCTAAAAACGGATACCAGGGCAGATATTTCCACGGAGAAGCGCAATCACAGATTCATTAAACAAACTTATGGTTCACCAATGGAAAGGTATGAGGATTGGATTCATTACGATATTGGTGTTAAGAGACATATACAAACACAGGTGAAATATATAATCACCAAAGCCCTACTGAATGCCAAGAGAAGACTACTCAACATTCTGTCATAACGTACATGGGAAAAGGGTCCCAGGAAGAACAGACATATGTATATGTGTAAAAGAAACACATCTTGCACACCTACAACAAGCCAAACGATGTAATCAAACTTGCTGTAATAAAATATTAAAAATTAAATTAAAAACACGAACAAGAAGTAGTGAGACAAACTTGAGGGGCTTTCTCCTGGCACATTCCATTCTAAATTCCAATCTAGAACACGGCTTCCATTGAGGCTCTGTTGCCCTAGTAACCAGATTTGCTAAGGGAGAACTGCTGCCACCTTGTGGCCGTTTCACACAACAGCAGCTTTAATCCCAGCTCTAATGGTCAGTGGATATTCCAAATCATTGCAGGCCTGTAAATGACACCTGCCCTGAAAACAAATCCTGGGGTCATATATCTACCAAAAAGTTCAAAAGACGTCCATATTTCAAAACGACAGTTTCAAGAGGAATATTTCACGCACATTAGTGTTCTGCTTCTTTTGCTTTCTTTCTTTTTTGGTTAAAAAAAACGGGAATGGAAAAAGGCATCCCTCAGAATGGGCGAAAACGTTCGCAAATGAATCAATGGACAAAGGTTTAATCTCCAATATATATAAACAGCTCACGCAGCTTAATATTAATAAAACAAACAACCCTAATACAAATATGGGCAGAAGATCTAAATAGACGTTTCTTCAAAGAAGTCACAGAGACGGCCAAGACGCACATGAAAAGCTGCTCAACACCACTAATTATTAGAGAAATGCAAATCAAAACGACAATGAGGTATCACCTCACACCTGTTAGAATCGGCATCATCAGAAAATCTACAAACAACAAATTCTGGGGAGGGTGTGGACAAAAGGAACCCTCTTCCACTATTGGTGGGAAGGTAAATTGATACAGTCACTATGGAGAACAGTATGGAGTTTCCTTAAAGAAACTAGAAATAGAATTACCATAGGATCCAGCAATCCCACTTCTGGGCATATACCCAGAGACAACCATAAATCAAAAACACACATTCACCACAATGTTCATTGCAGCACTATTTACAATAGCCAGGTAATGGAAGCAACCTAAATGCCCACAGACACACGAATGGATAAAGATGTTGTACATATATAAAATGGGATATGACTCAGTCATGAAACGGAATGAAACTGGGTTTTTTGTAGAGAAGTCGGTGGATCTAGAGACTGTCATACAGAATGAAGTAAGTCAGAAAGAGCAAAACAAATATTCTGTATTAATGCATGTATGTGGAACCTAGATATATGGTACAGATGAACAGGTTTGCAGGGCAGAAATAGAGAAACAGAGGTAGAGAACAAACGTATGGACACCAAGTCGGGGAAGCCATGGGGTGTTGTGGTAAGATGAGTTGGGAGATAGGTATTGACCTGTATATATGTATATGAATAAAATAAATAATCAATAATAACCTGCTGTATAGAAAAATAAATATAATTAAACTTCAAAACTTTTAGAAATAAAATTTAAAAATAAAACAGAAAAAAGTTCTTCCCTTCACACAGATGTATTTATATGAATGAATTATTTCCATGCTTATATCAATAAACACATAAAAGATGAATAAATTCTAACTTGAACCCAAAAAGAAAAAAAAAAACCTGAACCCAGCAGTTATACAGAGGAAAACCCTATCAGGGCACTTGCTCCAGCGGTAAACAATTCTGAAATTGGTCAGAGGAGGGGAATCATCTCCCATACAGCCAGCAGCCCGGCCCCCCCACTCAAGGAGCATCCTCATTGCAAAGCTGGGGGACCGTGCCGAGGCCTCTGTGAGTAAACGTGAGCTGAGCCCCAGGCCAGCTGCTGCTGAACTGTTCCCACCCTTCCCAGGTAAAACACCTGAATATGTACAAGGGCTTGAAAGCCTAGAGGAAGGGTCGTGGAGCCACACCAGCGACAACACGCAGGCCAACTTGGTGCCTGCAGGCCAGCCAGGATGGTCCTGGCCCCGGGCGCTCTTCTGGAAGCTTTCCATTTCCCTGCCTGAGATACCCCTCCTGTCCCGGCCCCCACTCCTTTTTTTCCTTCCTCACCTCAGCCCGGAGAGAAATTCCAGCGGAACTTATGGGTGACACATCCTCTTCTTTACAAGTGGCAGCCTGGCAACTCCTGCAGAAAGTCCAGCAGAGCCCCACTCACACCGGGCCACCAACAAAGCCGTGGACCCTCACACCCTCCCACCAGCACAGCCCCGAGACTGCTGACGGGGCAGAGAATATGGAGTCAGGCACAGCTGCAGGGGCTATTGCTGCCTGGAGTGCTGTTTCTATTGACTTCAACCCAGGCACACCTGGGGAGGGCTTGCCGGCAGGGTCAGGCTGCCCAGGTCATCTAATCCTCAGCCCTCAGGGAATCACATTGCAGAAAATGGACCTCGCTAAGACAGAATATTAGCCAAGGAAAAAAAGGACACAATGCCATTTGCAGCCCCGTAGATGAGTCTACAGGTAATCACGTGACTTGTAGTAAGTCAGAAACTGAAAGACACATATCGTAGGATATCACTTATAGGTGTTACCTAAAAACGGATACCAGGGCAGATATTTCCACGGAGAAGGGCAATCACAGATTCATTAAACAAACTTATGGTTCACCAATGGAAAGGTGTGAGGAATGGATTCATTACAATATTGGGGTTAAGAGACATATACAAACACAGGTGAAATATATAATCACCAAAGACGTACAGAATGCCAACAGAAGACTACTCAACATTCTGTCATAACGTACATGGGAAAAGGGTCCCAGGAAGAACAGACATATGTATATGTGTAAAAGAACCACATCTTGCACACCTACAACAAACCAAATGATGTAATCAAACTTGCTGTAATAAAAAATTAAAAATTAAATTAAAAACACGAACAAGAAGTAGTGAGACAAACTTGAGGGGCTTTCTCCTGGCACATTCCATTCTAAATTCCAATCTAGAACACGGCTTCCATTGAGGCTCTGTTGCCCTAGTAACCAGATTTGCTAAGGGAGAACTGCTGCCACCTTGTGGCCGTTTCACACAACATCAGCTTTAATCCCAGCGCTAATGGTCAGTGGATATTCCAAATCATTGCAGGCCTGTAAATGACACCTGCCCTGAAAACAAATCCTGGGGTCATATATCAACCAAAAATTTCAAAAGACGTCCATATTTCAAAACGACAGTTTCAAGAGGCACATTTCACGCACATTAGTGTTCTGCTTCTTTTGCTTTCTTTCTTTTTTGGTTAAAAAAAACGGGAATGGAAAAAGGCAACCCTCAGAATGGGCCAAAACGTTCGCAAACGAATCAATGGACAAGGGTTTAATCTCCAACATATATAAACAGCTCACGCAGCTTAATATTAATAAAACAAACAACCCAATACAAAAATGGGCAGAAGATCTAAATAGACGTTTCTTCAAAGAAGTCACAGAGACGGCCAAGACACACATGAAAAGCTGCTCAACACCACTAATTATTAGAGAAATGCAAATCAAAACGACAATGAGGTATCACCTCACACCTGTTAGAATCGGCATCATCAGAAAATCTACAAACAACAAATTCTGGGGAGGGTGTGGACAAAAGGAACCCTCTTCCACTATTGGTGGGAAGGTAAATTGATACAGTCACTATGGAGAACAGTATGGAGTTTCCTTAAAGAAACTAGAAATAGAATTACCATAGGATCCAGCAATCCCTTTTCTGGGCATATACCCAGAGAAAACCATAAATCAAAAACACACATTCACCACAATGTTCATTGCAGTACTATTTACAATAGCCAGGTAATGGAAGCAACCTAAATGCCCACAGACACACGAATGGATAAAGATGTGGTACATATATAAAATGGGATATGACTCAGCCATGAAAAGGAATGAAACTGGGTTATTTGTAGAGAAGTCGGTGGATCTAGAGACTGTCATACAGAATGAAGTAAGTCAGAAAGAGCAAAACAAATATTCTGTATTAATGCATGTATGTGGAACCTAGATATATGGTACAGATGAACAGGTTTGCAGGGCAGAAATAGAGAAACAGAGGTAGAGAACAAACGTATGGACACCAAGTGGGGGAAGCCATGGGGTGTTGGTGGTCAGATGAGTTGGGAGATAGGTATTGACCTGTATATATGTATATGAATAAAATAGATAACTAATAATAACCTGCTGTATAGAAAAATAAATATAATTAAACTTCAAAATTTTAGAAATGAAATTTAAAAATAAAACAGAAAAAAGTTCTTCCCTTCACACAGATGTATTTCTATGAATGAATTATTTCCATGCTTATATCAGTAAATACAGAAAAGATGAATGAATTCTAACTTGAACCAAAAAAGAAAACAAAAAACCTGAACCCAGCAGTTATACAGAGGAAAACCCTATCAGGGCACTTGCTCCAGCGGTAAACAATTCTGAAATTGGTCAGAGGTGGGGAATCATCTCCCATACAGCCAGCAGCCCGGCCCCTCCACGCAAGGAGCGTCCTCATTGCAAAGCTGGGGGACCGTGCCGGGGCCTCTGTGAGTAAACGTGAGCAGAGCCCCAGGCCAGCTGTTGCTGAACTGTTCCCACCCTTCCCAGGTAAAACACCTGAATATGTACAAGGGCTTGAAAGCCTAGAGGAAGGGTCGTGGAGCCACACCAGCGACAGCACGCAGGCCAACTTGGTGCCTGCAGGCAAGCCAGGATGGTCCTGGCCCCGGGCGCTCTTCTGGAAGCTTTCCATTTCCCTGCCTGAGATACCCCTCCTGTCCCGGCCCCCACTCCTTTTTTTCCTTCCTCACCTCAGCCCGGAGAGAAATTCCAGCGGAAGTTATGGGTGACACATCCTCTTCTTTACAAGTGGCAGCCTGGCAACTCCTGCAGAAAGTCCAGCAGAGCCCCACTCACACCGGGCCACCAACAAAGCCGTGGACCCTCACACCGTCCCACCAGCACAGCCCCGAGACTGCTGACGGGGCAGAGAATATGGAGTCAGGCACAGCTGCAGGGGCTATTGCTGCCTGGAGTGCTGTTTCTATTGACCTCAACCCAGGCACACCTGGGGAGGGCTTGCCGGCAGGGTCAGGCTGCCCAGGTCAGCTAATCCTCAGCCCTCAGGGAATCACATTGCAGAAAATGGACCTCGCTAAGACAGAATATTAGCCAAGGAAAAACCGGACACAATGCCATTTGCAGCCCCGTAGATGAGTCTACAGGTAATCACGTGACTTGTAGTAAGTCAGAAAGTGAAAGACACATATCGTAGGATATCACTTACAGGTGTTACCTAAAAACGGATACCAGGGCAGATATTTCCACGGAGAAGGGCAATCACAGATTCATTAAACAAACTTATGGTTCACCAATGGAAAGGTATGAGGATTGGATTCATTACGATATTGGTGTTAAGAGACATATACAAACACAGGTGAAATATATAATCACCAAAGACCTACGGAATGCCAAGAGAAGACTACTCAACATTCTGTCATAACGTACATGGGAAAAGGGTCCCAGGAAGAACAGACATATGTATATGTGTAAAAGAAACACATCTTGCACACCTACAACAAGCCAAACGATGTAATCAAACTTGCTGTAATAAAATATTAAAAATTAAATTAAAAACACGAACAAGAAGTAGTGAGACAAACTTGAGGGGCTTTCTCCTGGCACATTCCATTCTAAATTCCAATCTAGAACACGGCTTCCATTGAGGCTCTGTTGCCCTAGTAACCAGATTTGCTAAGGGAGAACTGCTGCCACCTTGTGGCCGTTTCACACAACAGCAGCTTTAATCCCAGCTCTAATGGTCAGTGGATATTCCAAATCATTGCAGGCCTGTAAATGACACCTGCCCTGAAAACAAATCCTGGGGTCATATATCGACCAAAAAGTTCAAAAGACGTCCATATTTCAAAACGACAGTTTCAAGAGGAATATTTCACGCACATTAGTGTTCTGCTTCTTTTGCTTTCTTTCTTTTTTGGTTAAAAAAAACGGGAATGGAAAAAGGCATCCCTCAGAATGGGCGAAAACGTTCGCAAATGAATCAATGGACAAAGGTTTAATCTCCAATATATATAAACAGCTCACGCAGCTTAATATTAATAAAACAAACAACCCTAATACAAATATGGGCAGAAGATCTAAATAGACGTTTCTTCAAAGAAGTCACAGAGACGGCCAAGACGCACATGAAAAGCTGCTCAACACCACTAATTATTAGAGAAATGCAAATCAAAACGACAATGAGGTATCACCTCACACCTGTTAGAATCGGCATCATCAGAAAATCTACAAACAACAAATTCTGGGGAGGGTGTGGACAAAAGGAACCCTCTTCCACTATTGGTGGGAAGGTAAATTGATACAGTCACTATGGAGAACAGTATGGAGTTTCCTTAAAGAAACTAGAAATAGAATTACCATAGGATCCAGCAATCCCACTTCTGGGCATATACCCAGAGACAACCATAAATCAAAAACACACATTCACCACAATGTTCATTGCAGCACTATTTACAATAGCCAGGTAATGGAAGCAACCTAAATGCCCACAGACACACGAATGGATAAAGATGTGGTACATATATAAAATGGGATATGACTCGGCCATGAAACGGAATGAAACTGGGTTTTTTGTAGAGAAGTCGGTGGATCTAGAGACTGTCATACAGAATGAAGTAAGTCAGAAAGAGCAAAACAAATATTCTGTATTAATGCATGTATGTGGAACCTAGATATATGGTACAGATGAACAGGTTTGCAGGGCAGAAATAGAGAAACAGAGGTAGAGAACAAACGTATGGACACCAAGTCGGGGAAGCCATGGGGTGTTGTGGTAAGATGAGTTGGGAGATAGGTATTGACCTGTATATATGTATATGAATAAAATAAATAATCAATAATAACCTGCTGTGTAGAAAAATAAATATAATTAAACTTCAAAATTTTTAGAAATAAAATTTAAAAACAGAAAAAAGTTCTTCCCTTCACACAGATGTATTTATATGAATGAATTATTTCCATGCTTATATCAATAAACACATAAAAGATGAATAAATTCTAACTTGAACCCAAAAAGAAAAAAAAAAACCTGAACCCAGCAGTTATACAGAGGAAAACCCTATCAGGGCACTTGCTCCAGCGGTAAACAATTCTGAAATTGGTCAGAGGAGGGGAATCATCTCCCATACAGCCAGCAGCCCGGCCCCCCCACTCAAGGAGCATCCTCATTGCAAAGCTGGGGGACCGTGCCGAGGCCTCTGTGAGTAAACGTGAGCTGAGCCCCAGGCCAGCTGCTGCTGAACTGTTCCCACCCTTCCCAGGTAAAACACCTGAATATGTACAAGGGCTTGAAAGCCTAGAGGAAGGGTCGTGGAGCCACACCAGCGACAACACGCAGGCCAACTTGGTGCCTGCAGGCCAGCCAGGATGGTCCTGGCCCCGGGCGCTCTTCTGGAAGCTTTCCATTTCCCTGCCTGAGATACCCCTCCTGTCCCGGCCCCCACTCCTTTTTTTCCTTCCTCACCTCAGCCCGGAGAGAAATTCCAGCGGAACTTATGGGTGACACATCCTCTTCTTTACAAGTGGCAGCCTGGCAACTCCTGCAGAAAGTCCAGCAGAGCCCCACTCACACCGGGCCACCAACAAAGCCGTGGACCCTCACACCCTCCCACCAGCACAGCCCCGAGACTGCTGACGGGGCAGAGAATATGGAGTCAGGCACAGCTGCAGGGGCTATTGCTGCCTGGAGTGCTGTTTCTATTGACTTCAACCCAGGCACACCTGGGGAGGGCTTGCCGGCAGGGTCAGGCTGCCCAGGTCATCTAATCCTCAGCCCTCAGGGAATCACATTGCAGAAAATGGACCTCGCTAAGACAGAATATTAGCCAAGGAAAAAAAGGACACAATGCCATTTGCAGCCCCGTAGATGAGTCTACAGGTAATCACGTGACTTGTAGTAAGTCAGAAACTGAAAGACACATATCGTAGGATATCACTTATAGGTGTTACCTAAAAACGGATACCAGGGCAGATATTTCCACGGAGAAGGGCAATCACAGATTCATTAAACAAACTTATGGTTCACCAATGGAAAGGTGTGAGGAATGGATTCATTACAATATTGGGGTTAAGAGACATATACAAACACAGGTGAAATATATAATCACCAAAGACGTACAGAATGCCAACAGAAGACTACTCAACATTCTGTCATAACGTACATGGGAAAAGGGTCCCAGGAAGAACAGACATATGTATATGTGTAAAAGAACCACATCTTGCACACCTACAACAAACCAAATGATGTAATCAAACTTGCTGTAATAAAAAATTAAAAATTAAATTAAAAACACGAACAAGAAGTAGTGAGACAAACTTGAGGGGCTTTCTCCTGGCACATTCCATTCTAAATTCCAATCTAGAACACGGCTTCCATTGAGGCTCTGTTGCCCTAGTAACCAGATTTGCTAAGGGAGAACTGCTGCCACCTTGTGGCCGTTTCACACAACATCAGCTTTAATCCCAGCGCTAATGGTCAGTGGATATTCCAAATCATTGCAGGCCTGTAAATGACACCTGCCCTGAAAACAAATCCTGGGGTCATATATCAACCAAAAATTTCAAAAGACGTCCATATTTCAAAACGACAGTTTCAAGAGGCACATTTCACGCACATTAGTGTTCTGCTTCTTTTGCTTTCTTTCTTTTTTGGTAAAAAAAAACGGGAATGGAAAAAGGCAACCCTCAGAATGGGCCAAAACGTTCGCAAACGAATCAATGGACAATGGTTTAATCTCCAACATATATAAACAGCTCACGCAGCTTAATATTAATAAAACAAACAACCCAATACAAAAATGGGCAGAAGATCTAAATAGACGTTTCTTCAAAGAAGTCACAGAGACGGCCAAGACACACATGAAAAGCTGCTCAACACCACTAATTATTTGAGAAATGCAAATCAAAACGACAATGAGGTATCACCTCACACCTGTTAGAATCGGCATCATCAGAAAATCTACAAACAACAAATTCTGGGGAGGGTGTGGACAAAAGGAACCCTCTTCCACTATTGGTGGGAAGGTAAATTGATACAGTCACTATGGAGAACAGTATGGAGTTTCCTTAAAGAAACTAGAAATAGAATTACCATAGGATCCAGCAATCCCTTTTCTGGGCATATACCCAGAGAAAACCATAAATCAAAAACACACATTCACCACAATGTTCATTGCAGTACTATTTACAATAGCCAGGTAATGGAAGCAACCTAAATGCCCACAGACACACGAATGGATAAAGATGTGGTACATATATAAAATGGGATATGACTCAGCCATGAAAAGGAATGAAACTGGGTTATTTGTAGAGAAGTCGGTGGATCTAGAGACTGTCATACAGAATGAAGTAAGTCAGAAAGAGCAAAACAAATATTCTGTATTAATGCATGTATGTGGAACCTAGATATATGGTACAGATGAACAGGTTTGCAGGGCAGAAATAGAGAAACAGAGGTAGAGAACAAACGTATGGACACCAAGTGGGGGAAGCCATGGGGTGTTGGTGGTCAGATGAGTTGGGAGATAGGTATTGACATGTATATATGTATATGAATAAAATAGATAACTAATAATAACCTGCTGTATAGAAAAATAAATATAATTAAACTTCAAAATTTTAGAAATGAAATTTAAAAATAAAACAGAAAAAATTTCTTCCCTTCACACAGATGTATTTCTATGAATGAATTATTTCCATGCTTATATCAGTAAATACAGAAAAGATGAATGAATTCTAACTTGAACCAAAAAAGAAAACAAAAAACCTGAACCCAGCAGTTATACAGAGGAAAACCCTATCAGGGAACTTGCTCCAGCGGTAAACAATTCTGAAATTGGTCAGAGGTGGGGAATCATCTCCCATACAGCCAGCAGCCCGGCCCCTCCACGCAAGGAGCGTCCTCATTGCAAAGCTGGGGGACCGTGCCGGGGCCTCTGTGAGTAAACGTGAGCAGAGCCCCAGGCCAGCTGTTGCTGAACTGTTCCCACCCTTCCCAGGTAAAACACCTGAATATGTACAAGTGCTTGAAAGCCTAGAGGAAGGGTCGTGGAGCCACACCAGCGACAGCACGCAGGCCAACTTGGTGCCTGCAGGCAAGCCAGGATGGTCCTGGCCCCGGGCGCTCTTCTGGAAGCTTTCCATTTCCCTGCCTGAGATACCCCTCCTGTCCCGGCCCCCACTCCTTTTTTTCCTTCCTCACCTCAGCCCGGAGAGAAATTCCAGCGGAAGTTATGGGTGACACATCCTCTTCTTTACAAGTGGCAGCCTGGCAACTCCTGCAGAAAGTCCAGCAGAGCCCCACTCACACCGGGCCACCAACAAAGCCGTGGACCCTCACACCGTCCCACCAGCACAGCCCCGAGACTGCTGACGGGGCAGAGAATATGGAGTCAGGCACAGCTGCAGGGGCTATTGCTGCCTGGAGTGCTGTTTCTATTGACCTCAACCCAGGCACACCTGGGGAGGGCTTGCCGGCAGGGTCAGGCTGCCCAGGTCAGCTAATCCTCAGCCCTCAGGGAATCACATTGCAGAAAATGGACCTCGCTAAGACAGAATATTAGCCAAGGAAAAACCGGACACAATGCCATTTGCAGCCCCGTAGATGAGTCTACAGGTAATCACGTGACTTGTAGTAAGTCAGAAAGTGAAAGACACATATCGTAGGATATCACTTACAGGTGTTACCTAAAAACGGATACCAGGGCAGATATTTCCACGGAGAAGGGCAATCACAGATTCATTAAACAAACTTATGGTTCACCAATGGAAAGGTATGAGGATTGGATTCATTACGATATTGGTGTTAAGAGACATATACAAACACAGGTGAAATATATAATCACCAAAGACCTACGGAATGCCAAGAGAAGACTACTCAACATTCTGTCATAACGTACATGGGAAAAGGGTCCCAGGAAGAACAGACATATGTATATGTGTAAAAGAAACACATCTTGCACACCTACAACAAGCCAAACGATGTAATCAAACTTGCTGTAATAAAATATTAAAAATTAAATTAAAAACACGAACAAGAAGTAGTGAGACAAACTTGAGGGGCTTTCTCCTGGCACATTCCATTCTAAATTCCAATCTAGAACACGGCTTCCATTGAGGCTCTGTTGCCCTAGTAACCAGATTTGCTAAGGGAGAACTGCTGCCACCTTGTGGCCGTTTCACACAACAGCAGCTTTAATCCCAGCTCTAATGGTCAGTGGATATTCCAAATCATTGCAGGCCTGTAAATGACACCTGCCCTGAAAACAAATCCTGGGGTCATATATCGACCAAAAAGTTCAAAAGACGTCCATATTTCAAAACGACAGTTTCAAGAGGAATATTTCACGCACATTAGTGTTCTGCTTCTTTTGCTTTCTTTCTTTTTTGGTTAAAAAAAACGGGAATGGAAAAAGGCATCCCTCAGAATGGGCGAAAACGTTCGCAAATGAATCAATGGACAAAGGTTTAATCTCCAATATATATAAACAGCTCACGCAGCTTAATATTAATAAAACAAACAACCCTAATACAAATATGGGCAGAAGATCTAAATAGACGTTTCTTCAAAGAAGTCACAGAGACGGCCAAGACGCACATGAAAAGCTGCTCAACACCACTAATTATTAGAGAAATGCAAATCAAAACGACAATGAGGTATCACCTCACACCTGTTAGAATCGGCATCATCAGAAAATCTACAAACAACAAATTCTGGGGAGGGTGTGGACAAAAGGAACCCTCTTCCACTATTGGTGGGAAGGTAAATTGATACAGTCACTATGGAGAACAGTATGGAGTTTCCTTAAAGAAACTAGAAATAGAATTACCATAGGATCCAGCAATCCCACTTCTGGGCATATACCCAGAGACAACCATAAATCAAAAACACACATTCACCACAATGTTCATTGCAGCACTATTTACAATAGCCAGGTAATGGAAGCAACCTAAATGCCCACAGACACACGAATGGATAAAGATGTGGTACATATATAAAATGGGATATGACTCGGCCATGAAACGGAATGAAACTGGGTTTTTTGTAGAGAAGTCGGTGGATCTAGAGACTGTCATACAGAATGAAGTAAGTCAGAAAGAGCAAAACAAATATTCTGTATTAATGCATGTATGTGGAACCTAGATATATGGTACAGATGAACAGGTTTGCAGGGCAGAAATAGAGAAACAGAGGTAGAGAACAAACGTATGGACACCAAGTCGGGGAAGCCATGGGGTGTTGTGGTAAGATGAGTTGGGAGATAGGTATTGACCTGTATATATGTATATGAATAAAATAAATAATCAATAATAACCTGCTGTGTAGAAAAATAAATATAATTAAACTTCAAAATTTTTAGAAATAAAATTTAAAAATAAAACAGAAAAAAGTTCTTCCCTTCACACAGATGTATTTATATGAATGAATTATTTCCATGCTTATATCAATAAACACATAAAAGATGAATAAATTCTAACTTGAACCCAAAAAGAAAAAAAAAAAACCTGAACCCAGCAGTTATACAGAGGAAAACCCTATCAGGGCACTTGCTCCAGCGGTAAACAATTCTGAAATTGGTCAGAGGAGGGGAATCATCTCCCATACAGCCAGCAGCCCGGCCCCCCCACTCAAGGAGCATCCTCATTGCAAAGCTGGGGGACCGTGCCGAGGCCTCTGTGAGTAAACGTGAGCTGAGCCCCAGGCCAGCTGCTGCTGAACTGTTCCCACCCTTCCCAGGTAAAACACCTGAATATGTACAAGGGCTTGAAAGCCTAGAGGAAGGGTCGTGGAGCCACACCAGCGACAACACGCAGGCCAACTTGGTGCCTGCAGGCCAGCCAGGATGGTCCTGGCCCCGGGCGCTCTTCTGGAAGCTTTCCATTTCCCTGCCTGAGATACCCCTCCTGTCCCGGCCCCCACTCCTTTTTTTCCTTCCTCACCTCAGCCCGGAGAGAAATTCCAGCGGAACTTATGGGTGACACATCCTCTTCTTTACAAGTGGCAGCCTGGCAACTCCTGCAGAAAGTCCAGCAGAGCCCCACTCACACCGGGCCACCAACAAAGCCGTGGACCCTCACACCCTCCCACCAGCACAGCCCCGAGACTGCTGACGGGGCAGAGAATATGGAGTCAGGCACAGCTGCAGGGGCTATTGCTGCCTGGAGTGCTGTTTCTATTGACTTCAACCCAGGCACACCTGGGGAGGGCTTGCCGGCAGGGTCAGGCTGCCCAGGTCATCTAATCCTCAGCCCTCAGGGAATCACATTGCAGAAAATGGACCTCGCTAAGACAGAATATTAGCCAAGGAAAAAAAGGACACAATGCCATTTGCAGCCCCGTAGATGAGTCTACAGGTAATCACGTGACTTGTAGTAAGTCAGAAACTGAAAGACACATATCGTAGGATATCACTTATAGGTGTTACCTAAAAACGGATACCAGGGCAGATATTTCCACGGAGAAGGGCAATCACAGATTCATTAAACAAACTTATGGTTCACCAATGGAAAGGTGTGAGGAATGGATTCATTACAATATTGGGGTTAAGAGACATATACAAACACAGGTGAAATATATAATCACCAAAGACGTACAGAATGCCAACAGAAGACTACTCAACATTCTGTCATAACGTACATGGGAAAAGGGTCCCAGGAAGAACAGACATATGTATATGTGTAAAAGAACCACATCTTGCACACCTACAACAAACCAAATGATGTAATCAAACTTGCTGTAATAAAAAATTAAAAATTAAATTAAAAACACGAACAAGAAGTAGTGAGACAAACTTGAGGGGCTTTCTCCTGGCACATTCCATTCTAAATTCCAATCTAGAACACGGCTTCCATTGAGGCTCTGTTGCCCTAGTAACCAGATTTGCTAAGGGAGAACTGCTGCCACCTTGTGGCAGTTTCACACAACAGCAGCTTTAATCCCAGCGCTAATGGTCAGTGGATATTCCAAATCATTGCAGGCCTGTAAATGACACCTGCCCTGAAAACAAATCCTGGGGTCATATATCGACCAAAAATTTCAAAAGACGTCCATATTTCAAAACGACAGTTTCAAGAGGCACATTTCACGCACATTAGTGTTCTGCTTCTTTTGCTTTCTTTCTTTTTTGGTAAAAAAAAACGGGAATGGAAAAAGGCAACCCTCAGAATGGGCCAAAACGTTCGCAAACGAATCAATGGACAATGGTTTAATCTCCAACATATATAAACAGCTCACGCAGCTTAATATTAATAAAACAAACAACCCAATACAAAAATGGGCAGAAGATCTAAATAGACGTTTCTTCAAAGAAGTCACAGAGACGGCCAAGACACACATGAAAAGCTGCTCAACACCACTAATTATTAGAGAAATGCAAATCAAAACGACAATGAGGTATCACCTCACACCTGTTAGAATCGGCATCATCAGAAAATCTACAAACAACAAATTCTGGGGAGGGTGTGGACAAAAGGAACCCTCTTCCACTATTGGTGGGAAGGTAAATTGATACAGTCACTATGGAGAACAGTATGGAGTTTCCTTAAAGAAACTAGAAATAGAATTACCATAGGATCCAGCAATCCCTTTTCTGGGCATATACCCAGAGAAAACCATAAATCAAAAACACACATTCACCACAATGTTCATTGCAGTACTATTTACAATAGCCAGGTAATGGAAGCAACCTAAATGCCCACAGACACACGAATGGATAAAGATGTGGTACATATATAAAATGGGATATGACTCAGCCATGAAAAGGAATGAAACTGGGTTATTTGTAGAGAAGTCGGTGGATCTAGAGACTGTCATACAGAATGAAGTAAGTCAGAAAGAGCAAAACAAATATTCTGTATTAATGCATGTATGTGGAACCTAGATATATGGTACAGATGAACAGGTTTGCAGGGCAGAAATAGAGAAACAGAGGTAGAGAACAAACGTATGGACACCAAGTGGGGGAAGCCATGGGGTGTTGGTGGTCAGATGAGTTGGGAGATAGGTATTGACCTGTATATATGTATATGAATAAAATAGATAACTAATAATAACCTGCTGTATAGAAAAATAAATATAATTAAACTTCAAAATTTTAGAAATGAAATTTAAAAATAAAACAGAAAAAAGTTCTTCCCTTCACACAGATGTATTTCTATGAATGAATTATTTCCATGCTTATATCAGTAAATACAGAAAAGATGAATGAATTCTAACTTGAACCAAAAAAGAAAACAAAAAACCTGAACCCAGCAGTTATACAGAGGAAAACCCTATCAGGGCACTTGCTCCAGCGGTAAACAATTCTGAAATTGGTCAGAGGTGGGGAATCATCTCCCATACAGCCAGCAGCCCGGCCCCTCCACGCAAGGAGCGTCCTCATTGCAAAGCTGGGGGACCGTGCCGGGGCCTCTGTGAGTAAACGTGAGCAGAGCCCCAGGCCAGCTGTTGCTGAACTGTTCCCACCCTTCCCAGGTAAAACACCTGAATATGTACAAGGGCTTGAAAGCCTAGAGGAAGGGTCGTGGAGCCACACCAGCGACAGCACGCAGGCCAACTTGGTGCCTGCAGGCAAGCCAGGATGGTCCTGGCCCCGGGCGCTCTTCTGGAAGCTTTCCATTTCCCTGCCTGAGATACCCCTCCTGTCCCGGCCCCCACTCCTTTTTTTCCTTCCTCACCTCAGCCCGGATAGAAATTCCAGCGGAAGTAATGGGTGACACATCCTCTTCTTTACAAGTGGCAGCCTGGCAACTCCTGCAGAAAGTCCAGCAGAGCCCCACTCACACCGGGCCACCAACAAAGCCGTGGACCCTCACACCCTCCCACCAGCACAGCCCCGAGACTGCTGACGGGGCAGAGAATATGGAGTCAGGCACAGATGCAGGGGTTATTGCTGCCTGGAGTGCTGTTTCTATTGACCTCAAAACAGGCACACCTGGGGAGGGCTTGCCGGCAGGGTCAGGCTGCCCAGGTCAGCTAATCCTCAGCCCTCAGGGAATCACATTGCAGAAAATGGACCTCGCGAAGACAGAATATTAGCCAAGGAAAAAAAGGACACAATGCCATTTGCAGCCCCGTAGATGAGTCTACAGGTAATCACGTGACTTGTAGTAAGTCAGAAAGTGAAAGACACATATCGTAGGATATCACTTATAGGTGTTACCTAAAAACGGATACCAGGGCAGATATTTCCACGGAGAAAGGCAATAACAGATTCATTAAACAAACTTATGGTTCACCAATGGAAAAGTGTGAGGATTGGATTCATTACGATATTGGTGTTAAGAGACATATACAATCACAGGTGAAATATATAATCACCAAAGACCTACGGAATGCCAAGAGAAGACTACTCAACATTCTGTCATAACGTACATGGGAAAAGGGTCCCAGGAAGAACAGACATATGTATATGTGTAAAAGAACCACATCTTGCACACCTACAACAAGCCAAACGATGTAATCAAACTTGCTGTAATAAAAAATTAAAAATTAAATTAAAAACACGAACAAGAAGTAGTGAGACAAACTTGAGGGGCTTTCTCCTGGCACATTCCATTCTAAATTCCAATCTAGAACACGGCTTCCATTGAGGCTCTGTTGCCCTAGTAACCAGATTTGCTAAGGGAGAACTGCTGCCACCTTGTGGCCGCTTCACACAACAGCAGCTTTAATCCCAGCGCTAATGCTCAGTGGATATTCCAAATCATTGCAGGCCTGTAAATGACACCTGCCCTGAAAACAAATCCTGGGGTCATATATCGACCAAAAAGTTCGAAAGACGTCCATATTTCAAAACGACAGTTTCAAGAGGCATATTTCACGCACATTAGTGTTCTGCTTCTTTTGCTTTCTTTCTTTTTTGGTTAAAAAAAACGGGAATGGAAAAAGGCAACCCTCAGAATGGGCCAAAACGTTCGCAAACGAATCAATGGACAATGGTTTAATCTCCAACATATATAAACTGCTCACGCAGCTTAATATTAATAAAACAAACAACCCAATACAAAAATGGGCAGAAGATCTAAATAGACGTTTCTTCAAAGAAGTCACAGAGACGGCCAAGACACATATGAAAAGCTGCTCAACACCACTAATTATTAGAGAAATGCAAATCACAACGACAATGAGGTATCACCTCACACCTGTTAGAATCGGCATCATCAGAAAATCTACAAACAACAAATTCTGGGGAGGGTGTGGACAAAAGGAACCCTCTTCCACTATTGGTGGGAAGGTAAATTGATACAGTCACTATGGAGAACAGTATGGAGTTTCCTTAAAGAAACTAGAAATAGAATTACCATAGGATCCAGCAATCCCTTTTCTGGGCATATACCCAGAGAAAACCATAAATCAAAAACACACATTCACCACAATGTTCATTGCAGTACTATTTACAATAGCCAGGTAATGGAAGCAACCTAAATGCCCACAGACACACGAATGGATAAAGATGTGGTACATATATAAAATGGGATATGACTCAGCCATGAAAAGGAATGAAACTGGGTTATTTGTAGAGAAGTCGGTGGATCTAGAGACTTTCATACAGAATGAAGTAAGTCAGAAAGAGCAAAACAAATATTCTGTATTAATGCATGTATGTGGAACCTAGATATATGGTACAGATGAACAGGTTTGCAGGGCAGAAATAGAGAAACAGAGGTAGAGAACAAACGTATGGACACCAAGTGGGGGAAGCCATGGGGTGTTGGGGGTCAGATGAGTTGGGAGATAGGTATTGACCTGTATATATGTATATGAATAAAATAGATAACTAATAATAACCTGCTGTATAGAAAAATAAATATAATTAAACTTCAAAATTTTAGAAATGAAATTTAAAAATAAAACAGAAAAAATTCTTCCCTTCACACAGATGTATTTCTATGAATGAATTATTTCCATGCTTATATCAGTAAATACATAAAAGATGAATGAATTCTAACTTGAACCAAAAAAGAAAAAAAAAACCTGAACCCAGCAGTTATACAGAGGAAAACCCTATCAGGGCACTTGCTCCAGAGGTAAACAATTCTGAAATTGGTCAGAGGTGGGGAATCATCTCCCATACAGCCAGCAGCCCGGCACCCCCACGCAAGGAGCGTCCTCATTGCAAAGCTGGGGGACTGTGGCAAGGCCTCTGTGAGTAAACGTGAGCTGAGCCCAAGGCCAGCTGCTGCTGAACTGTTCCCACCCTTCACAGGTAAAACACCTGAATATGTACAAGGGCTTGAAAGCCTAGAGGAAGGGTCGTGGAGCCACACCAGCGACAGCACGCAGGCCAACTTGGTGCCTGCAGGCCAGCCAGGATGGTCCTGTACCCAGGCGCTCTTCTGGAAGCTTTCCATTTCCCTACCTGAGATACCCCTCCTGTCCCGGCCCCCACTCCTTTTTTTCCTTCCTCACCTCAGCCCGGAGAGAAATTCCAGCGGTAGTTATGGGTGACACATCCTCTTCTTTACAGGTGGCAGCCTGGCAACTCCTGCTGAAAGTCCAGCAGATCCCCACTCACACCGGGCCACCAAAAAAGCCGTGGACCCTCACACCCTCCCACCAGCACAGCACCGAGACTGCTGACGGGGCAGAGAATATGGAGTCAGGCACAGCTGCATGGGCTATTGTTACCTGGAGTGCTGTTTCTATTGACCTCGACCCAGGCACACCTGGGGAGGGCTTGCCGGCAGGGTCAGGCTACCCAGGTCAGCTAATCCTCAGCCCTCAGGGAATCACATTGCAGAAAATGGACCTCGCTAAGACAGAATATTAGCCAAGGAAAAAAAGGACACAATGCCATTTGCAGCCCCGTAGATGAGTCTACAGGTAATCATGTGACTTGTAGTAAGTCAGAAAGTGAAAGACACATATCGTAGGATATCACTTATAGGTGTTACCTAAAAACGGATACCAGGGAAGATATTTCCACGGAGAAGGGCAATCACAGATTCATTAAACAAACTTATGGTTCACCAATGGAAAGGAGTGAGGATTCGATTCATTACGATATTGGGGTTAAGAGACATATACAAACACAGGTGAAATATATAATCACCAAAGACCTACGGAATGCCAAGAGAAGACTACTCAACATTCTGTCATAACGTACATGGGAAAAGGGTCCCAGGAAGAACAGACATATGTATATGTCTAAGAGAACCACATCTTGCACACCTACCACAAGCCAAACGTTGTAATCAAACTTGCTGTAATAAAAAATTAAAAATTAAATTAAAAACACGAACAAGAAGTTGTGAGACAAACTTGAGGGGCTTTCTCCTGGCACATTCCATTCTAAATTCCAATCTAGAACATGGCTTCCATTGAGGCTCTGTTGTCCTGGTAACCAGATTTGCTAAGGGAGAACTGCTGCCACCTTGTGGCCGTTTCACACAACATCAGCTTTAATCCCAGCGCTAATGGTCAGTGGATATTCCAAATCATTGCTGGCCTGTAAATGACACCTGCCCTGAAAACAAATCCTGGGGTCATATATCGACCAAAAAGTTCAAAAGAGGTCCATATTTCCAAACGACAGTTTCAAGAGGCATATTTCACGCACATTAGTGTTCTGCTTCTTTTGCTTTCTTTCTTTTTTGGTTAAAAAAAACGGGAATGGAAAAAGGCAACCCTCAGAATGGGCCAAAACGTTCGCAAACGAATCAATGGACAATGGTTTAATCTCCAATATATATAAACTGGTCACGCAGCTTAATATTAATAAAACAAACAACCCAATACAAAAATGGGCAGAAGATCTAAATAGACGTTTCTTCAAAGAAGTCACAGAGACGGCCAAGACGCACATGAAAAGCTGCTCAACACCACTAATTATTAGAGAAATGCAAATCACAACGACAATGAGGTATCACCTCACACCTGTTAGAATCGGCATCATCAGAAAATCTACAAACAACAAATTCTGGGGAGGGTGTGGACAAATGGAACCCTCTTCCACTATTAGTGGGAAGGTAAATTGATACAGTCACTATGGAGAACAGTATGGAGTTTCCTTAAAGAAACTAGAAATAGAATTACCATAGGATCCAGCAATCCCACTTCTGGGCATATACCCAAAGAAAAGCATAAATCAAAAACACACATTCACCACAATGTTCATTGCAGCACTATTTACAATAGCCAGGTAATGGAAGCAACCTAAATGCCCACAGACAGACGAATGGATAAAGATGTGGTACATATATAAAATGGGATATGACTCAGCCATGAAAAGGAATGAAACTGGGTTGTTTGTAGAGAAGTCGGTGGATCTAGAGACTGTCATACAGAATGAAGTAAGTCAGAAAGAGCAAAACAAATATTCTGTATTAATGCATGTATGTGGAACCTAGATATATGGTACAGATGAACAGGTTTGCAGGGCAGAAATAGAGAAACAGAGGTAGAGAACAAACGTATGGACACCAAGTGGGGGAAGCCATGGGGTGTTGGTGGTCAGATGAGTTGGGAGATAGGTATTGACCTGTATATATGTATATGAATAAAATAGATAACTAATAATAACCTGCTGTATAGAAAAATAAATATAATTAAACTTCAAAATTTTAGAAATGAAATTTAAAAATAAAACAGAAAAAAGTTCTTCCCTTCACACAGATGTATTTCTATGAATGAATTATTTCCATGCTTATATCAGTAAATACATAAAAGATGAATGAATTCTAACTTGAACCAAAAAAGAAAACAAAAAACCTGAACCCAGCAGTTATACAGAGGAAAACCCTATCAGGGCACTTGCTCCAGCGGTAAACAATTCTGAAATTGGTCAGAGGTGGGGAATCATCTCCCATACAGCCAGCAGCCCGGCCCCTCCACGCAAGGAGCGTCCTCATTGCAAAGCTGGGGGACCGTGCCGGGGCCTCTGTGAGTAAACGTGAGCAGAGCCCCAGGCCAGCTGTTGCTGAACTGTTCCCACCCTTCCCAGGTAAAACACCTGAATATGTACAAGGGCTTGAAAGCCTAGAGGAAGGGCCGTGGAGCCACACCAGCGACAGCACGCAGGCCAACTTGGTGCCTGCAGGCCAGCCAGGATGGTCATGGCCCCGGGCGCTCTTCTGGAAGCTTTCCATTTCCCTGCCTGAGATACCCCTCCTGTCCCGGCCCCCACTCCTTTTTTTCCTTCCTCACCTCAGCCCGGAGAGAAATTCCAGCGGAAGTTATGGGTGACACATCCTCTTCTTTACAAGTGGCAGCCTGGCAACTCCTGCAGAAAGTCCAGCAGAGCCCCACTCACACCGGGCCACCAAAAAAGCCGTGGACCCTCACACCCTCCCACCAGCACATTCGCGAGACTGCTGACGGGGCAGAGAATATGGAGTCAGGCACAGCTGCAGGGGCTATTGCTGCCTGGAGTGCTGTTTCTATTGACCTCAACCCAGGCACACCTGGGGAGGGCTTGCCGGCAGGGTCAGGCTGCCCAGGTCAGCTAATCCTCAGCCCTCAGGGAATCACATTGCAGAAAATGGACCTCGCTAAGACAGAATATTAGCCAAGGAAAAACCGGACACAATGCCATTTGCAGCCCCGTAGATGAGTCTACAGGTAATCACGTGACTTGTAGTAAGTCAGAAAGTGAAAGACACATATCGTAGGATATCACTTACAGGTGTTACCTAAAAACGGATACCAGGGCAGATATTTCCACGGAGAAGGGCAATCACAGATTCATTAAACAAACTTATGGTTCACCAATGGAAAGGTGTGAGGATTGGATTCATTACGATATTGGTGTTAAGAGACATATACAAACACAGGTGAAATATATAATCACCAAAGACCTACGGAATGCCAAGAGAAGACTACTCAACATTCTGTCATAACGTACATGGGAAAAGGGTCCCAGGAAGAACAGACATATGTATATGTGTAAAAGAACCACATCTTGCACACCTACAACAAGCCAAACGATGTAATCAAACTTGCTGTAATAAAAAATTAAAAATTAAATTAAAAACACGAACAAGAAGTAGTGAGACAAACTTGAGGGGCTTTCTCCTGGCACATTCCATTCTAAATTCCAATCTAGAACACGGCTTCCATTGAGGCTCTGTTGCCCTAGTAAGCAGATTTGCTAAGGGAGAACTGCTGCCACCTTGTGGCCGCTTCACACAACAGCAGCTTTAATCCCAGCGCTAATGGTCAGTGGATATTCCAAATCATTGCAGGCCTGTAAATGACACCTGCCCTGAAAACAAATCCTGGGGTCATATATCGACCAAAAATTTCAAAAGACGTCCATATTTCAAAACGACAGTTTCAAGAGGAATATTTCACGCACATTAGTGTTCTGCTTCTTTTGCTTTCTTTCTTTTTTGGTTAAAAACAACGGGAATGGAAAAAGGCAACCCTCAGAATGGGCGAAAACGTTCGCAAATGAATCAATGGACAAAGGTTTAATCTCCAATATATATAAACAGCTCACGCAGCTTAATATTAATAAAACAAACAACCCTAATACAAATATGGGCAGAAGATCTAAATAGACGTTTCTTCAAAGAAGTCACAGAGACGGCTAAGACGCACATGAAAAGCTGCTCAACACCACTAATTATTAGAGAAATGCAAATCAAAACGACAATGAGGTATCACCTCACACCTGTTAGAATCGGCATCATCAGAAAATCTACAAACAACAAATTCTGGGGAGGTTGTGGACAAAAGGAACCCTCTTCCACTATTGGTGGGAAGGTAAATTGTTACAGTCACTATGGAGAAGAGTATGGAGTTTCCTTAAAGAAACTAGAAATAGAATTACCATAGGATCCAGCAATCCCACTTCTGGGCATATACCCAGAGACAACCATAAATCAAAAACACACATTCACCACAATGTTCATTGCAGCACTATTTACAATAGCCAGGTAATGGAAGCAAGCTAAATGCCCACAGACAGACGAATGGATAAAGATGTGGTACATATATAAAATGGGATATGACTCAGCCATGAAAAGGAATGAAACTGGGTTGTTTGTAGAGAAGTCGGTGGATCTAGAGACTGTCATACAGAATGAAGTAAGTCAGAAAGAGCAAAACAAATATTCTGTATTAATGCATGTATGTGGAACCTAGATATATGGTACAGATGAACAGGTTTGCAGGGCAGAAATAGAGAAACAGAGGTAGAGAACAAACGTATGGACACCAAGTCGGGGAAGCCATGGGGTGTTGTGGTCAGATGAGTTGGGAGATAGGTATTGACCTGTATATATGTATATGAATAAAATAAATAATCAATAATAACCTGCTGTATAGAAAAATAAATATAATTAAACTTCAAAATTTTTAGAAATAAAATTTAAAAATAAAACAGAAAAAAGTTCTTCCCTTCACACAGATGTATTTATATGAATGAATTATTTCCATGCTTATATCAATAAATACATAAAAGATGAATAAATTCTAACTTGAACCCAAAAAGAAAAAAAAAACCTGAACCCAGCAGTTATACAGAGGAAAACCCTATGAGGGCACTTGCTCCAGCGGTAAACAATTCTGAAATTGGTCAGAGGTGGGGAATCATCTCCCATACAGCCAGCAGCCCGGCCCCCCCACTCAAGGAGCATCCTCATTTCAAAGCTGGGGGACCGTGCCGAGGCCTCTGTGAGTAAACGTGAGCAGAGCCCCAGGCCAGCTGTTGCTGAACTGTTCCCACCCTTCCCAGGTAAAACACCTGAATATGTACAAGGGCTTGAAAGCCTAGAGGAAGGGTCGTGGATCCACACCAGCGACAGCACGCAGGCCAACTTGGTGCCTGCAGGCCAGCCAGGATGGTCCTGGCCCCGGGCGCTCTTCTGGAAGCTTTCCATTTCCCTGCCTGAGATACCCCTCCTGTCCCGGCCCCCACTCCTTTTTTTCCTTCCTCACCTAAGCCCGGAGAGAAATTCCAGCGGAAGTTATGGGTGACACATCCTCTTCTTTACAAGTGGCAGCCTGGCAACTCCTGCAGAAAGTCCAGCAGAGCCCCACTCACACCGGGCCACCAACAAAGCCATGGACCCTCACACCCTCACACCAGAACAGCCCCGAGACTGCTGACGGGGCAGAGAATATGGAGTCAGGCACAGCTGCAGGGGCTATTGCTGCCTGGAGTGCTGTTTCTATTGACCTGAACCCAGGCACACCTGGGGAGGGCTTGCCGGCAGGGTCAGGCTGCCCAGGTCAGCTAATCCTCAGCCCTCAGGGAATCACATTGCAGAAAATGGACCTCGCTAAGACAGAATATTAGCCAAGGAAAAAAAGGGCACAATGCCATTTGCAGCCCCGTAGATGAGTCTACAGGTAATCACGTGACTTGTAGTAAGTCAGAAAGTGAAAGACACATATCGTAGGATATCACTTATAGGTGTTACCTAAAAACGGATACCAGGGCAGATATTTCCACGGAAAAGGGCAATCACAGATTCATTAAACAAACTTATGGTTCATCAATGGAAAGGTGTGAGGATTGGATTCATTACGATATTGGTGTTAAGAGACATATACAAACACAGGTGAAATATATAATCACCAAAGACCTACGGAATGCCAAGAGAAGACTACTCAACATTCTGTCATAACGTACATGGGAAAAGGGTCCCAGGAAGAACAGACATATGTATATGCGTAAAAGAACCACATCTTGCACACCTACAACAAGCCAAACGATGTAATCAAACTTGCTGTAATAAAAAATTAAAAATTAAATTAAAAACACGAACAAGAAGTAGTAAGACAAACTTGAGGGGCTTTCTCCTGGCACATTCCATTCTAAATTCCAATCTAGAACACGGCTTCCATTGAGGCTCTGTTGCCCTAGTAAGCAGATTTGCTAAGGGAGAACTGCTGCCACCTTGTGGCCGCTTCACACAACAGCAGCTTTAATCCCAGCGCTAATGGTCAGTGGATATTCCAAATCATTGCAGGCCTGTAAATGACACCTGCCCTGAAAACAAATCCTGGGGTCATGTATCGACCAAAAAGTTCAAAAGACGTCCATATTTCAAAAGGACAGTTTCAAGAGGAATATTTCACGCACATTAGTGTTCTGCTTCTTTTGCTTTCTTTCTTTTTTGGTTAAAAACAACGGGAATGGAAAAAGGCAACCCTCAGAATGGGCGAAAACGTTCGCAAATGAATCAATGGACAAAGGTTTAATCTCCAATATATATAAACAGCTCACGCAGCTTAATATTAATAAAACAAACAACCCTAATACAAATATGGGCAGAAGATCTAAATAGACGTTTCTTCAAAGTAGTCACAGAGACGGCTAAGACGCACATGAAAAGCTGCTCAACACCACTAATTATTAGAGAAATGCAAATCAAAACGACAATGAGGTATCACCTCACACCTGTTAGAATCGGCATCATCAGAAAATCTACAAACAACAAATTCTGGGGAGGGTGTGGACAAAAGGAACCCTCTTCCACTATTGGTGGGAAGGTAAATTGATACAGTCACTATGGAGAACAGTATGGAGTTTCCTTAAAGAAACTAGAAATAGAATTACCATAGGATCCAGCAATCCCTTTTCTGGGCATATACCCAGAGAAAACCATAAATCAAAAACACACATTCACCACAATGTTCATTGCAGTACTATTTACAATAGCCAGGTAATGGAAGCAACCTAAATGCCCACAGACACACGAATGGATAAAGATGTGGTACATATATAAAATGGGATATGACTCAGCCATGAAAAGGAATGAAACAGGGTTATTTGTAGAGAAGTCGGTGGATCTAGAGACTTTCATACAGAATGAAGTAAGTCAGAAAGAGCAAAACAAATATTCTGTATTAATGCATGTATGTGAAACCTAGATATATGGTACAGATGAACAGGTTTGCAGGGCAGAAATAGAGAAACAGAGGTAGAGAACAAACGTATGGACACCAAGTGGGGGAAGCCATGGGGTGTTTGTGGTCAGATGAGTTGGGAGATAGGTATTGACCTGTATATATGTATATGAATAAAATAGATAACTAATAATAACCTGCTGTATAGAAAAATAAATATAATTAAACTTCAAAATTTTAGAAATGAAATTTAAAAATAAAACAGAAAAAAGTTCTTCCCTTCACACAGATGTATTTCTATGAATGAATTATTTCCATGCTTATATCAGTAAATACATAAAAGATGAATGAATTCTAACTTGAACCAAAAAAGAAAACAAAAAACCTGAACCCAGCAGTTATACAGTGGAAAACCCTATCAGGGCACTTGCTCCAGCGGTAAACAATTCTGAAATTGGTCAGAGGTGGGGAATCATCTCCCATACAGCCAGCAGCCCGGCCCCTCCACGCAAGGAGCGTCCTCATTGCAAAGCTGGGGGACCGTGCCGAGGCCTCTGTGAGTAAACGTGAGCAGAGCCCCAGGCCAGCTGTTGCTGAACTGTTCCCACCCTTCCCAGGTAAAACACCTGAATATGTACAAGGGCTTGAAAGCCTAGAGGAAGGGTCGTGGAGCCACACCAGCGACAGCACGCAGGCCAACTTGGTGCCTGCAGGCAAGCCAGGATGGTCCTGGCCCCGGGCGCTCTTCTGGAAGCTTTCCATTTCCCTGCCTGAGATACCCCTCCTGTCCCGGCCCCCACTCCTTTTTTTCCTTCCTCACCTCAGCCCGGAGACAAATTCCAGCGGAAGTTATGGGTGACACATCCTCTTCTTTACAAGTGGCAGCCTGGCAACTCCTGCAGAAAGTCCAGCAGAGCCCCACTCACACCGGGCCACCAACAAAGCCGTGGACCCTCACACCCTCCCAGCAGCACAGCCCCGAGACTGCTGACGGGGCAGAGAATATGGAGTCAGGCACAGCTGCAGGGGCTATTGCTGCCTGGAGTGCTGTTTCTATTGACCTCAACCCAGGCACACCTGGGGAGGGCTTGCCGGCAGGGTCAGGCTGCCCAGGTCAGCTAATCCTCAGCCCTCAGGGAATCACATTGCAGAAAATGGACCTCGCTAAGACAGAATATTAGCCAAGGAAAAAAAGGACACAATGCCATTTGCAGCCCCGTAGATGAGTCTACAGGTAATCACGTGACTTGTAGTAAGTCAGAAAGTGAAAGACACATATCGTAGGATATCACTTATAGGTGTTACCTAAAAACGGATACCAGGGCAGATATTTCCACGGAGAAAGGCAATAACAGATTCATTAAACAAACTTATGGTTCACCAATGGAAAAGTGTGAGGATTGGATTCATTACGATATTGGTGTTAAGAGACATATACAATCACAGGTGAAATATATAATCACCAAAGACCTACGGAATGCCAAGAGAAGACTACTCAACATTCTGTCATAACGTACATGGGAAAAGGGTCCCAGGAAGAACAGACATATGTATATGTGTAAAAGAACCACATCTTGCACACCTACAACAAGCCAAACGATGTAATCAAACTTGCTGTAATAAAAAATTAAAAATTAAATTAAAAACACGAACAAGAAGTAGTGAGACAAACTTGAGGGGCTTTCTCCTGGCACATTCCATTCTAAATTCCAATCTAGAACACGGCTTCCATTGAGGCTCTGTTGCCCTAGTAAGCAGATTTGCTAAGGGAGAACTGCTGCCACCTTGTGGCCGCTTCACACAACAGCAGCTTTAATCCCAGCGCTAATGGTCAGTGGATATTCCAAATCATTGCAGGCCTGTAAATGACACCTGCCCTGAAAACAAATCCTGGGGTCATATATCGACCAAAAAGTTCAAAAGACGTCCATATTTCCAAACGACAGTTTCAAGAGGCATATTTCACGCACATTAGTGTTCTGCTTCTTTTGCTTTCTTTCTTTTTTGGTTAAAAAAAACGGGAATGGAAAAAGGCAACCCTCAGAATGGGCCAAAACGTTCGCAAACGAATCAATGGACAATGGTTTAATCTCCAACATATATAAACTGCTCACGCAGCTTAATATTAATAAAACAAACAACCCAATACAAAAATGGGCAGAAGATCTAAATAGACGTTTCTTCAAAGAAGTCACAGAGACGGCCAAGACGCACATGAAAAGCTGCTCAACACCACTAATTATTAGAGAAATGCAAATCACAACGACAATGAGGTATCACCTCACACCTGTTAGAATCGGCATCATCAGAAAATCTACAAACAACAAATTCTGGGGAGGGTGTGGACAAATGGAACCCTCTTCCACTATTAGTGGGAAGGTAAATTGATACAGTCACTATGGAGAACAGTATGGAGTTTCCTTAAAGAAACTAGAAATAGAATTACCATAGGATCCAGCAATCCCACTTCTGGGCATATACCCAAAGAAAAGCATAAATCAAAAACACACATTCACCACAATGTTCATTGCAGCACTATTTACAATAGCCAGGTAATGGAAGCAACCTAAATGCCCACAGACAGACGAATGGATAAAGATGTGGTACATATATAAAATGGGATATGACTCAGCCATGAAAAGGAATGAAACTGGGTTGTTTGTAGAGAAGTCGGTGGATCTAGAGACTGTCATACAGAATGAAGTAAGTCAGAAAGAGCAAAACAAATATTCTGTATTAATGCATGTATGTGGAACCTAGATATATGGTACAGATGAACAGGTTTGCAGGGCAGAAATAGAGAAACAGAGGTAGAGAACAAACGTATGGACACCAAGTGGGGGAAGCCATGGGGTGTTGGGGGTCAGATGAGTTGGGAGATAGGTATTGACCTGTATATATGTATATGAATAAAATAGATAACTAATAATAACCTGCTGTATAGAAAAATAAATATAATTAAACTTCAAAATCTTAGAAATGAAATTTAAAAATAAAACAGAAAAAAGTTCTTCCCTTCACACAGATGTATTTCTATGAATGAATTATTTCCATGCTTATATCAGTAAATACATAAAAGATGAATGAATTCTAACTTGAACCAAAAAAGAAAACAAAAAACCTGAACCCAGCAGTTATACAGAGGAAAACCCTATCAGGGCACTTGCTCCAGCGGTAAACAATTCTGAAATTGGTCAGAGGTGGGGAATCATCTCCCATACAGCCAGCAGCCCGGCCCCTCCACGCAAGGAGCGTCCTCATTGCAAAGCTGGGGGACCGTGCCGGGGCCTCTGTGAGTAAACGTGAGCAGAGCCCCAGGCCAGCTGTTGCTGAACTGTTCCCACCCTTCCCAGGTAAAACACCTGAATATGTACAAGGGCTTGAAAGCCTAGAGGAAGGGCCGTGGAGCCACACCAGCGACAGCACGCAGGCCAACTTGGTGCCTGCAGGCCAGCCAGGATGGTCCTGGCACCGGGCGCTCTTCTGGAAGCTTTCCATTTCCCTGCCTGAGATACCCCTCCTGTCCCGGCCCCCACTCCTTTTTTTCCTTCCTCACCTCAGCCCGGAGAGAAATTCCAGCGGAAGTTATGGGTGACACATCCTCTTCTTTACAAGTGGCAGCCTGGCAACTCCTGCAGAAAGTCCAGCAGAGCCCCACTCACACCGGGCCACCAACAAAGCCGTGGACCCTCACAACCTCCCACCAGCACAGTCGCGAGACTGCTGATGGGGCAGAGAATATGGAGTCAGGCACAGCTGCAGGGGCTATTGCTGCCTGGAGTGCTGTTTCTATTGACCTCAACCCAGGCACACCTGGGGAGGGCTTGCCGGCAGGGTCAGGCTGCCCAGGTCAGCTAATCCTCAGCCCTCAGGGAATCACATTGCAGAAAATGGACCTCACTAAGACAGAATATTAGCCAAGGAAAAACCGGACACAATGCCATTTGCAGCCCCGTAGATGAGTCTACAGGTAATCACGTGACTTGTAGTAAGTCAGAAAGTGAAAGACACATATCGTAGGATATCACTTACAGGTGTTACCTAAAAACGGATACCAGGGCAGATATTTCCACGGAGAAGGGCAATCACAGATTCATTAAACAAACTTATGGTTCACCAATGGAAAGGAGTGAGGATTCGATTCATTACGATATTGGGGTTAAGAGACATATACAAACACAGGTGAAATATATAATCACCAAAGACCTACGGAATGCCAAGAGAAGACTACTCAACATTCTGTCATAACGTACATGGGAAAAGGGTCCCAGGAAGAACAGACATATGTATATGTCTAAGAGAACCACATCTTGCACACCTACCACAAGCCAAACGTTGTAATCAAACTTGCTGTAATAAAAAATTAAAAATTAAATTAAAAACACGAACAAGAAGTAGTGAGACAAACTTGAGGGGCTTTCTCCTGGCACATTCCATTCTAAATTCCAATCTAGAACATGGCTTCCATTGGGGCTCTGTTGCCCTGGTAACCAGATTTGCTAAGGGAGAACTGCTGCCACCTTGTGGCCGTTTCACACAACATCAGCTTTAATCCCAGCGCTAATGGTCAGTGGATATTCCAAATCATTGCTGGCCTGTAAATGACACCTGCCCTGAAAACAAATCCTGGGGTCATACATCGACCAAAAAGTTCAAAAGAGGTCCATATTTACAAACGACAGTTTCAAGAGGCATATTTCACGCACATTAGTGTTCTGCTTCTTTTGCTTTCTTTCTTTTTTGGTAAAAAAAAACCGGGAATGGAAAAAGGCAACCCTCAGAATGGGCCAAAACGTTCGCAAACGAATCAATGGACAATGGTTTAATCTCCAACATATATAAACTGCTCACGCAGCTTAATATTAATAAAACAAACAACCCAATACAAAAATGGGCAGAAGATCTAAATAGACGTTTCTTCAAAGAAGTCACAGAGACGGCCAAGACGCACATGAAAAGCTGCTCAACACCACTAATTATTAGAGAAATGCAAATCACAACGACAATGAGGTATCACCTCACACCTGTTAGAATCGGCATCATCAGAAAATCTACAAACAACAAATTCTGGGGAGGGTGTGGACAAATGGAACCCTCTTCCACTATTAGTGGGCAGGTAAATTGATACAGTCACTATGGAGAACAGTATGGAGTTTCCTTAAAGAAACTAGAAATAGAATTACCATAGGATCCAGCAATCCCACTTCTGGGCATATACCCAAAGAAAAGCATAAATCAAAAACACACATTCACCACAATGTTCATTGCAGCACTATTTACAATAGCCAGGTAATGGAAGCAACCTAAATGCCCACAGACAGACGAATGGATAAAGATGTGGTACATATATAAAATGGAATATGACTCAGCCATGAAAAGGAATGAAACTGGGTTGTTTGTAGAGAAGTCGGTGGATCTAGAGACTGTCATACAGAATGAAGTAAGTCAGAAAGAGCAAAACAAATATTCTGTATTAATGCATGTATGTGGAACCTAGATATATGGTACAGATGAACAGGTTTGCAGGGCAGAAATAGAGAAACAGAGGTAGAGAACAAACGTATGGACACCAAGTGGGGGAAGCCATGGGGTGTTGGTGGTCAGATGAGTTGAGAGATAGGTATTGACCTGTATATATGTATATGAATAAAATAGATAACTAATAATAACCTGCTGTATAGAAAAATAAATATAATTAAACTTCAAAATTTTAGAAATGAAATTTAAAAATAAAACAGAAAAAAGTTCTTCCCTTCACACAGATGTATTTCTATGAATGAATTATTTCCATGCTTATATCAGTAAATACATAAAAGATGAATGAATTCTAACTTGAACCAAAAAAGAAAACAAAAAACCTGAACCCAGCAGTTATACAGAGGAAAACCCTATCAGGGCACTTGCTCCAGCGGTAAACAATTCTGAAATTGGTCAGAGGTGGGGAATCATCTCCCATACAGCCAGCAGCCCGGCCCCTCCACGCAAGGAGCGTCCTCATTGCAAAGCTGGGGGACCGTGCCGGGGCCTCTGTGAGTAAACGTGAGCAGAGCCCCAGGCCAGCTGTTGCTGAACTGTTCCCACCCTTCCCAGGTAAAACACCTGAATATGTACAAGGGCTTGAAAGCCTAGAGGAAGGGCCGTGGAGCCACACCAGCGACAGCACGCAGGCCAACTTGGTGCCTGCAGGCCAGCCAGGATGGTCCTGGCCCCGGGCGCTCTTCTGGAAGCTTTCCATTTCCCTGCCTGAGATACCCCTCCTGTCCCGGCCCCCACTCCTTTTTTTCCTTCCTCACCTCAGCCCGGAGAGAAATTCCAGCGGAAGTTATGGGTGACACATCCTCTTCTTTACAAGTGGCAGCCTGGCAACTCCTGCAGAAAGTCCAGCAGAGCCCCACTCACACCGGGCCACCAACAAAGCCGTGGACCCTCACACCCTCCCACCAGCACAGTCGCGAGACTGCTGACGGGGCAGAGAATATGGAGTCAGGCACAGCTGCAGGGGCTATTGCTGCCTGGAGTGCTGTTTCTATTGACCTCAACCCAGGCACACCTGGGGAGGGCTTGCCGGCAGGGTCAGGCTGCCCAGGTCAGCTAATCCTCAGCCCTCAGGGAATCACATTGCAGAAAATGGACCTCGCTAAGACAGAATATTAGCCAAGGAAAAACCGGACACAATGCCATTTGCAGCCCCGTAGATGAGTCTACAGGTAATCACGTGACTTGTAGTAAGTCAGAAAGTGAAAGACACATATCGTAGGATATCACTTACAGGTGTTACCTAAAAACGGATACCAGGGCAGATATTTCCACGGAGAAGGGCAATCACAGATTCATTAAACAAACTTATGGTTCACCAATGGAAAGGTGTGAGGATTGGATTCATTACGATATTGGTGTTAAGAGACATATACAAACACAGGTGAAATATATAATCACCAAAGACCTACGGAATGCCAAGAGAAGACTACTCAACATTCTGTCATAACGTACATGGGAAAAGGGTCCCAGGAAGAACAGACATATGTATATGTGTAAAAGAACCACATCTTGCACACCTACAACAAGCCAAACGATGTAATCAAACTTGCTGTAATAAAAAATTAAAAATTAAATTAAAAACACGAACAAGAAGTAGTGAGACAAACTTGAGGGGCTTTCTCCTGGCACATTCCATTCTAAATTCCAATCTAGAACACGGCTTCCTTTGAGGCTCTGTTGCCCTAGTAAGCAGATTTGCTAAGGGAGAACTGCTGCCACCTTGTGGCCGCTTCACACAACAGCAGCTTTAATCCCAGCGCTAATGGTCAGTGGATATTCCAAATCATTGCAGGCCTGTAAATGACACCTGCCCTGAAAACAAATCCTGGGGTCATATATCGACCAAAAATTTCAAAAGACGTCCATATTTCAAAACGACAGTTTCAAGAGGCATATTTCACGCACATTAGTGTTCTGCTTCTTTTGCTTTCTTTCTTTTTTGGTAAAAAAAAAACGGGAATGGAAAAAGGCAACCCTCAGAATGGGCCAAAACGTTCGCAAACGAATCAATGGACAATGGTTTAATCTCCAACATATATAAACTGCTCACGCAGCTTAATATTAATAAAACAAACAACCCAATACAAAAATGGGCAGAAGATCTAAATAGACGTTTCTTCAAAGAAGTCACAGAGACGGCCAAGACGCACATGAAAAGCTGCTCAACACCACTAATTATTAGAGAAATGCAAATCACAACGACAATGAGGTATCACCTCACACCTGTTAGAATCGGCATCATCAGAAAATCTACAAACAACAAATTCTGGGGAGGGTGTGGACAAATGGAACCCTCTTCCACTATTAGTGGGAAGGTAAATTGATACAGTCACTATGGAGAACAGTATGGAGTTTCCTTAAAGAAACTAGAAATAGAATTACCATAGGATCCAGCAATCCCACTTCTGGGCATATACCCAAAGAAAAGCATAAATCAAAAACACACATTCACCACAATGTTCATTGCAGCACTATTTACAATAGCCTGGTAATGGAAGCAACCTAAATGCCCACAGACAGACGAATGGATAAAGATGTGGTACATATATAAAATGGAATATGACTCAGCCATGAAAAGGAATGAAACTGGGTTGTTTGTAGAGAAGTCGGTGGATCTAGAGACTGTCATACAGAATGAAGTAAGTCAGAAAGAGCAAAACAAATATTCTGTATTAATGCATGTATGTGGAACCTAGATATATGGTACAGATGAACAGGTTTGCAGGGCAGAAATAGAGAAACAGAGGTAGAGAACAAACGTATGGACACCAAGTGGGGGAAGCCATGGGGTGTTGGTGGTCAGATGAGTTGGGAGATAGGTATTGACCTGTATATATGTATATGAATAAAATAGATAACTAATAATAACCTGCTGTATAGAAAAATAAATATAATTAAACTTCAAAATTTTAGAAATGAAATTTAAAAATAAAACAGAAAAAAGTTCTTCCCTTCACACAGATGTATTTCTATGAATGAATTATTTCCATGCTTATATCAGTAAATACATAAAAGATGAATGAATTCTAACTTGAACCAAAAAAGAAAACAAAAAACCTGAACCCAGCAGTTATACAGAGGAAAACCCTATCAGGGCACTTGCTCCAGCGGTAAACAATTCTGAAATTGGTCAGAGGTGGGGAATCATCTCCCATACAGCCAGCAGCCCGGCCCCTCCACGCAAGGAGCGTCCTCATTGCAAAGCTGGGGGACCGTGCCGGGGCCTCTGTGAGTAAACGTGAGCAGAGCCCCAGGCCAGCTGTTGCTGAACTGTTCCCACCCTTCCCAGGTAAAACACCTGAATATGTACAAGGGCTTGAAAGCCTAGTGGAAGGGCCGTGGAGCCACACCAGCGACAGCACGCAGGCCAACTTGGTGCCTGCAGGCCAGCCAGGATGGTCCTGGCCCCGGGCGCTCTTCTGGAAGCTTTCCATTTCCCTGCCTGAGATACCCCTCCTGTCCCGGCCCCCACTCCTTTTTTTCCTTCCTCACCTCAGCCCGGAGAGAAATTCCAGCGGAAGTTATGGGTGACACATCCTCTTCTTTACAAGTGGCAGCCTGGCAACTCCTGCAGAAAGTCCAGCAGAGCCCCACTCACACCGGGCCACCAACAAAGCCGTGGACCCTCACACCCTCCCACCAGCACAGTCCCGAGACTGCTGACGGGGCAGAGAATATGGAGTCAGGCACAGCTGCAGGGGCTATTGCTGCCTGGAGTGCTGTTTCTATTGACCTCAACCCAGGCACACCTGGGGAGGGCTTGCCGGCAGGGTCAGGCTGCCCAGGTCAGCTAATCCTCAGCCCTCAGGGAATCACATTGCAGAAAATGGACCTCGCTAAGACAGAATATTAGCCAAGGAAAAACCGGACACAATGCCATTTGCAGCCCCGTAGATGAGTCTACAGGTAATCACGTGACTTGTAGTAAGTCAGAAAGTGAAAGACACATATCGTAGGATATCACTTACAGGTGTTACCTAAAAACGGATACCAGGGCAGATATTTCCACGGAGAAGGGCAATCACAGATTCATTAAACAAACTTATGGTTCACCAATGGAAAGGTGTGAGGATTGGATTCATTACGATATTGGTGTTAAGAGACATATACAAACACAGGTGAAATATATAATCACCAAAGACCTACGGAATGCCAAGAGAAGACTACTCAACATTCTGTCATAACGTACATGGGAAAAGGGTCCCAGGAAGAACAGACATATGTATATGTGTAAAAGAACCACATCTTGCACACCTACAACAAGCCAAACGATGTAATCAAACTTGCTGTAATAAAAAATTAAAAATTAAATTAAAAACACGAACAAGAAGTAGTGAGACAAACTTGAGGGGCTTTCTCCTGGCACATTCCATTCTAAATTCCAATCTAGAACACGGCTTCCATTGAGGCTCTGTTGCCCTAGTAAGCAGATTTGCTAAGGGAGAACTGCTGCCACCTTGTGGCCGCTTCACACAACAGCAGCTTTAATCCCAGCGCTAATGGTCAGTGGATATTCCAAATCATTGCAGGCCTGTAAATGACACCTGCCCTGAAAACAAATCCTGGGGTCATATATCGACCAAAAATTTCAAAAGACGTCCATATTTCAAAACGACAGTTTCAAGAGGCATATTTCACGCACATTAGTGTTCTGCTTCTTTTGCTTTCTTTCTTTTTTGGTAAAAAAAAACGGGAATGGAAAAAGGCAACCCTCAGAATGGGCCAAAACGTTCGCAAACGAATCAATGGACAATGGTTTAATCTCCAACATATATAAACTGCTCACGCAGCTTAATATTAATAAAACAAACAACCCAATACAAAAATGGGCAGAAGATCTAAATAGACGTTTCTTCAAAGAAGTCACAGAGACAGCCAAGACGCACATGAAAAGCTGCTCAACACCACTAATTATTAGAGAAATGCAAATCACAACGACAATGAGGTATCACCTCACACCTGTTAGAATCGGCATCATCAGAAAATCTACAAACAACAAATTCTGGGGAGGGTGTGGACAAATGGAACCCTCTTCCACTATTAGTGGGAAGGTAAATTGATACAGTCACTATGGAGAACAGTATGGAGTTTCCTTAAAGAAACTAGAAATAGAATTACCATAGGATCCAGCAATCCCACTTCTGGGCATATACCCAAAGAAAAGCATAAATCAAAAACACACATTCACCACAATGTTCATTGCAGCACTATTTACAATAGCCTGGTAATGGAAGCAACCTAAATGCCCACAGACAGACGAATGGATAAAGATGTGGTACATATATAAAATGGAATATGACTCAGCCATGAAAAGGAATGAAACTGGGTTGTTTGTAGAGAAGTCGGTGGATCTAGAGACTGTCATACAGAATGAAGTAAGTCAGAAAGAGCAAAACAAATATTCTGTATTAATGCATGTATGTGGAACCTAGATATATGGTACAGATGAACAGGTTTGCAGGGCAGAAATAGAGAAACAGAGGTAGAGAACAAACGTATGGACACCAAGTGGGGGAAGCCATGGGGTGTTGGTGGTCAGATGAGTTGGGAGATAGGTATTGACCTGTATATATGTATATGAATAAAATAGATAACTAATAATAACCTGCTGTATAGAAAAATAAATATAATTAAACTTCAAAATTTTAGAAATGAAATTTAAAAATAAAACAGAAAAAAGTTCTTCCCTTCACACAGATGTATTTCTATGAATGAATTATTTCCATGCTTATATCAGTAAATACATAAAAGATGAATGAATTCTAACTTGAACCAAAAAAGAAAACAAAAAACCTGAACCCAGCAGTTATACAGAGGAAAACCCTATCAGGGCACTTGCTCCAGCGGTAAACAATTCTGAAATTGGTCAGAGGTGGGGAATCATCTCCCATACAGCCAGCAGCCCGGCCCCTCCACGCAAGGAGCGTCCTCATTGCAAAGCTGGGGGACCGTGCCGGGGCCTCTGTGAGTAAACGTGAGCAGAGCCCCAGGCCAGCTGTTGCTGAACTGTTCCCACCCTTCCCAGGTAAAACACCTGAATATGTACAAGGGCTTGAAAGCCTAGAGGAAGGGCCATGGAGCCACACCAGCGACAGCACGCAGGCCAACTTGGTGCCTGCAGGCCAGCCAGGATGGTCCTGGCCCCGGGCGCTCTTCTGGAAGCTTTCCATTTCCCTGCCTGAGATACCCCTCCTGTCCCGGCCCCCACTCCTTTTTTTCCTTCCTCACCTCAGCCCGGAGAGAAATTCCAGCGGAAGTTATGGGTGACACATCCTCTTCTTTACAAGTGGCAGCCTGGCAACTCCTGCAGAAAGTCCAGCAGAGCCCCACTCACACCGGGCCACCAACAAAGCCGTGGACCCTCACACCCTCCCACCAGCACAGTCCCGAGACTGCTGACGGGGCAGAGAATATGGAGTCAGGCACAGCTGCAGGGGCTATTGCTGCCTGGAGTGCTGTTTCTATTGACCTCAACCCAGGCACACCTGGGGAGGGCTTGCCGGCAGGGTCAGGCTGCCCAGGTCAGCTAATCCTCAGCCCTCAGGGAATCACATTGCAGAAAATGGACCTCGCTAAGACAGAATATTAGCCAAGGAAAAACCGGACACAATGCCATTTGCAGCCCCGTAGATGAGTCTACAGGTAATCACGTGACTTGTAGTAAGTCAGAAAGTGAAAGACACATATCGTAGGATATCACTTACAGGTGTTACCTAAAAACGGATACCAGGGCAGATATTTCCACGGAGAAGGGCAATCACAGATTCATTAAACAAACTTATGGTTCACCAATGGAAAGGTGTGAGGATTGGATTCATTACGATATTGGTGTTAAGAGACATATACAAACACAGGTGAAATATATAATCACCAAAGACCTACGGAATGCCAAGAGAAGACTACTCAACATTCTGTCATAACGTACATGGGAAAAGGGTCCCAGGAAGAACAGACATATGTATATGTGTAAAAGAACCACATCTTGCACACCTACAACAAGCCAAACGATGTAATCAAACTTGCTGTAATAAAAAATTAAAAATTAAATTAAAAACACGAACAAGAAGTAGTGAGACAAACTTGAGGGGCTTTCTCCTGGCACATTCCATTCTAAATTCCAATCTAGAACACGGCTTCCATTGAGGCTCTGTTGCCCTAGTAAGCAGATTTGCTAAGGGAGAACTGCTGCCACCTTGTGGCCGCTTCACACAACAGCAGCTTTAATCCCAGCGCTAATGGTCAGTGGATATTCCAAATCATTGCAGGCCTGTAAATGACACCTGCCCTGAAAACAAATCCTGGGGTCATATATCGACCAAAAATTTCAAAAGACGTCCATATTTCAAAACGACAGTTTCAAGAGGCATATTTCACGCACATTAGTGTTCTGCTTCTTTTGCTTTCTTTCTTTTTTGGTAAAAAAAAAACGGGAATGGAAAAAGGCAACCCTCAGAATGGGCCAAAACGTTCGCAAACGAATCAATGGACAATGGTTTAATCTCCAACATATATAAACTGCTCACGCAGCTTAATATTAATAAAACAAACAACCCAATACAAAAATGGGCAGAAGATCTAAATAGACGTTTCTTCAAAGAAGTCACAGAGACGGCCAAGACGCACATGAAAAGCTGCTCAACACCACTAATTATTAGAGAAATGCAAATCACAACGACAATGAGGTATCACCTCACACCTGTTAGAATCGGCATCATCAGAAAATCTACAAACAACAAATTCTGGGGAGGGTGTGGACAAATGGAACCCTCTTCCACTATTAGTGGGAAGGTAAATTGATACAGTCACTATGGAGAACAGTATGGAGTTTCCTTAAAGAAACTAGAAATAGAATTACCATAGGATCCAGCAATCCCACTTCTGGGCATATACCCAAAGAAAAGCATAAATCAAAAACACACATTCACCACAATGTTCATTGCAGCACTATTTACAATAGCCTGGTAATGGAAGCAACCTAAATGCCCACAGACAGACGAATGGATAAAGATGTGGTACATATATAAAATGGAATATGACTCAGCCATGAAAAGGAATGAAACTGGGTTGTTTGTAGAGAAGTCGGTGGATCTAGAGACTGTCATACAGAATGAAGTAAGTCAGAAAGAGCAAAACAAATATTCTGTATTAATGCATGTATGTGGAACCTAGATATATGGTACAGATGAACAGGTTTGCAGGGCAGAAATAGAGAAACAGAGGTAGAGAACAAACGTATGGACACCAAGTGGGGGAAGCCATGGGGTGTTGGGGGTCAGATGAGTTGGGAGATAGGTATTGACCTGTATATATGTATATGAATAAAATAGATAACTAATAATAACCTGCTGTATAGAAAAATAAATATAATTAAACTTCAAAATTTTAGAAATGAAATTTAAAAATAAAACAGAAAAAAGTTCTTCCCTTCACACAGATGTATTTCTATGAATGAATTATTTCCATGCTTATATCAGTAAATACATAAAACATGAATGAATTCTAACTTGAACCAAAAAAGAAAACAAAAAACCTGAACCCAGCAGTTATACAGAGGAAAACCCTATCAGGGCACTTGCTCCAGCGGTAAACAATTCTGAAATTGGTCAGAGGTGGGGAATCATCTCCCATACAGCCAGCAGCCCGGCCCCTCCACGCAAGGAGCGTCCTCATTGCAAAGCTGGGGGACCGTGCCGGGGCCTCTGTGAGTAAACGTGAGCAGAGCCCCAGGCCAGCTGTTGCTGAACTGTTCCCACCCTTCCCAGGTAAAACACCTGAATATGTACAAGGGCTTGAAAGCCTAGTGGAAGGGCCGTGGAGCCACACCAGCGACAGCACGCAGGCCAACTTGGTGCCTGCAGGCCAGCCAGGATGGTCCTGGCCCCGGGCGCTCTTCTGGAAGCTTTCCATTTCCCTGCCTGAGATACCCCTCCTGTCCCGGCCCCCACTCCTTTTTTTCCTTCCTCACCTCAGCCCGGAGAGAAATTCCAGCGGAAGTTATGGGTGACACATCCTCTTCTTTACAAGTGGCAGCCTGGCAACTCCTGCAGAAAGTCCAGCAGAGCCCCACTCACACCGGGCCACCAACAAAGCCGTGGACCCTCACACCCTCCCACCAGCACAGTCCCGAGACTGCTGACGGGGCAGAGAATATGGAGTCAGGCACAGCTGCAGGGGCTATTGCTGCCTGGAGTGCTGTTTCTATTGACCTCAACCCAGGCACACCTGGGGAGGGCTTGCCGGCAGGGTCAGGCTGCCCAGGTCAGCTAATCCTCAGCCCTCAGGGAATCACATTGCAGAAAATGGACCTCGCTAAGACAGAATATTAGCCAAGGAAAAACCGGACACAATGCCATTTGCAGCCCCGTAGATGAGTCTACAGGTAATCACGTGACTTGTAGTAAGTCAGAAAGTGAAAGACACATATCGTAGGATATCACTTACAGGTGTTACCTAAAAACGGATACCAGGGCAGATATTTCCACGGAGAAGGGCAATCACAGATTCATTAAACAAACTTATGGTTCACCAATGGAAAGGTGTGAGGATTGGATTCATTACGATATTGGTGTTAAGAGACATATACAAACACAGGTGAAATATATAATCACCAAAGACCTACGGAATGCCAAGAGAAGACTACTCAACATTCTGTCATAACGTACATGGGAAAAGGGTCCCAGGAAGAACAGACATATGTATATGTGTAAAAGAACCACATCTTGCACACCTACAACAAGCCAAACGATGTAATCAAACTTGCTGTAATAAAAAATTAAAAATTAAATTAAAAACACGAACAAGAAGTAGTGAGACAAACTTGAGGGGCTTTCTCCTGGCACATTCCATTCTAAATTCCAATCTAGAACACGGCTTCCATTGAGGCTCTGTTGCCCTAGTAAGCAGATTTGCTAAGGGAGAACTGCTGCCACCTTGTGGCCGCTTCACACAACAGCAGCTTTAATCCCAGCGCTAATGGTCAGTGGATATTCCAAATCATTGCAGGCCTGTAAATGACACCTGCCCTGAAAACAAATCCTGGGGTCATATATCGACCAAAAATTTCAAAAGACGTCCATATTTCAAAACGACAGTTTCAAGAGGCATATTTCACGCACATTAGTGTTCTGCTTCTTTTGCTTTCTTTCTTTTTTGGTTAAAAACAACGGGAATGGAAAAAGGCAACCCTCAGAATGGGCGAAAACGTTCGCAAATGAATCAATGGACAAAGGTTTAATCTCCAATATATATAAACAGCTCACGCAGCTTAATATTAATAAAACAAACAACCCTAATACAAATATGGGCAGAAGATCTAAATAGACGTTTCTTCAAAGTAGTCACAGAGACGGCTAAGACGCACATGAAAAGCTGCTCAACACCACTAATTATTAGAGAAATGCAAATCAAAACGACAATGAGGTATCACCTCACACCTGTTAGAATCGGCATCATCAGAAAATCTACAAACAACAAATTCTGGGGAGGTTGTGGACAAAAGGAACCCTCTTCCACTATTGGTGGGAAGGTAAATTGTTACAGTCACTATGGAGAAGAGTATGGAGTTTCCTTAAAGAAACTAGAAATAGAATTACCATAGGATCCAGCAATCCCACTTCTGGGCATATACCCAGAGACAACCATAAATCAAAAACACACATTCACCACAATGTTCATTGCAGCACTATTTACAATAGCCAGGTAATGGAAGCAACCTAAATGCCCACAGACAGACGAATGGATAAAGATGTGGTACATATATAAAATGGGATATGACTCAGCCATGAAAAGGAATGAAACTGGGTTGTTTGTAGAGAAGTCGGTGGATCTAGAGAATGTCATACAGAATGAAGTAAGTCAGAAAGAGCAAAACAAATATTCTGTATTAATGCATGTATGTGGAACCTAGATATATGGTACAGATGAACAGGTTTGCAGGGCAGAAATAGAGAAACAGAGGTAGAGAACAAACGTATGGACACCAAGTCGGGGAAGCCATGGGGTGTTGTGGTCAGATGAGTTGGGAGATAGGTATTGACCTGTATATATATATATGAATAAAATAAATAATCAATAATAACCTGCTGTATAGAAAAATAAATATAATTAAACTTCAAAATTTTTAGAAATAAAATTTAAAAATAAAACAGAAAAAAGTTCTTCCCTTCACACAGATGTATTTATATGAATGAATTATTTCCATGCTTATATCAATAAATACATAAAAGATGAATAAATTCTAACTTGAACCCAAAAAGAAAAAAAAAACCTGAACCCAGCAGTTATACAGAGGAAAACCCTATGAGGGCACTTGCTCCAGCGGTAAACAATTCTGAAATTGGTCAGAGGTGGGGAATCATCTCCCATACAGCCAGCAGCCCGGCCCCCCCACTCAAGGAGCATCCTCATTGCAAAGCTGGGGGACCGTGCCGAGGCCTCTGTGAGTAAACGTGAGCAGAGCCCCAGGCCAGCTGTTGCTGAACTGTTCCCACCCTTCCCAGGTAAAACACCTGAATATGTACAAGGGCTTGAAAGCCTAGAGGAAGGGTCGTGGATCCACACCAGCGACAGCACGCAGGCCAACTTGGTGCCTGCAGGCCAGCCAGGATGGTCCTGGCCCCGGGCGCTCTTCTGGAAGCTTTCCATTTCCCTGCCTGAGATACCCCTCCTGTCCCGGCCCCCACTCCTTTTTTTCCTTCCTCACCTAAGCCCGGAGAGAAATTCCAGCGGAAGTTATGGGTGACACATCCTCTTCTTTACAAGTGGCAGCCTGGCAACTCCTTCAGAAAGTCCAGCAGAGCCCCACTCACACCGGGCCACCAACAAAGCCATGGACCCTCACACCCTCCCACCAGCACAGCCCCGAGACTGCTGACGGGGCAGAGAATATGGAGTCAGGCACAGCTGCAGGGGCTATTGCTGCCTGGAGTGCTGTTTCTATTGACCTCAACCCAGGCACACCTGGGGAGGGCTTGCCGGCAGGGTCAGGCTGCCCAGGTCAGCTAATCCTCAGCCCTCAGGGAATCACATTGCAGAAAATGGACCTCGCTAAGACAGAATATTAGCCAAGGAAAAAAAGGGCACAATGCCATTTGCAGCCCTGTAGATGAGTCTACAGGTAATCACGTGACTTGTAGTAAGTCAGAAAGTGAAAGACACATATCGTAGGATATCACTTATAGGTGTTACCTAAAAACGGATACCAGGGCAGATATTTCCACGGAAAAGGGCAATCACAGATTCATTAAACAAACTTATGGTTCACCAATGGAAAGGTGTGAGGATTGGATTCATTACGATATTGGTGTTAAGAGACATATACAAACACAGGTGAAATATATAATCACCAAAGACCTACGGAATGCCAAGAGAAGACTACTCAACATTCTGTCATAACGTACATGGGAAAAGGGTCCCAGGAAGAACAGACATATGTATATGCGTAAAAGAACCACATCTTGCACACCTACCACAAGCCAAACGATGTAATCAAACTTGCTGTAATAAAAAATTAAAAATTAAATTAAAAACACGAACAAGAAGTAGTGAGACAAACTTGAGGGGCTTTCTCCTGGCACATTCCATTCTAAATTCCAATCTAGAACACGGCTTCCATTGAGGCTCTGTTGCCCTAGTAAGCAGATTTGCTAAGGGAGAACTGCTGCCACCTTGTGGCCGCTTCACACAACAGCAGCTTTAATCCCAGCGCTAATGGTCAGTGGATATTCCAAATCATTGCAGGCCTGTAAATGACACCTGCCCTGAAAACAAATCCTGGGGTCATGTATCGACCAAAAAGTTCAAAAGACGTCCATATTTCAAAACGACAGTTTCAAGAGGAATATTTCACGCACATTAGTGTTCTGCTTCTTTTGCTTTCTTTCTTTTTTGGTTAAAAACAACGGGAATGGAAAAAGGCAACCCTCAGAATGGGCGAAAACGTTCGCAAATGAATCAATGGACAAAGGTTTAATCTCCAATATATATAAACAGCTCACGCAGCTTAATATTAATAAAACAAACAACCCTAATACAAATATGGGCAGAAGATCTAAATAGACGTTTCTTCAAAGTAGTCACAGAGACGGCTAAGACGCACATGAAAAGCTGCTCAACACCACTAATTATTAGAGAAATGCAAATCAAAACGACAATGAGGTATCACCTCACACCTGTTAGAATCGGCATCATCAGAAAATCTACAAACAACAAATTCTGGGGAGGTTGTGGACAAAAGGAACCCTCTTCCACTATTGGTGGGAAGGTAAATTGTTACAGTCACTATGGAGAAGAGTATGGAGTTTCCTTAAAGAAACTAGAAATAGAATTACCATAGGATCCAGCAATCCCACTTCTGGGCATATACCCAGAGACAACCATAAATCAAAAACACACATTCACCACAATGTTCATTGCAGCACTATTTACAATAGCCAGGTAATGGAAGCAACCTAAATGCCCACAGACAGACGAATGGATAAAGATGTGGTACATATATAAAATGGGATATGACTCAGCCATGAAAAGGAATGAAACTGGGTTGTTTGTAGAGAAGTCGGTGGATCTAGAGAATGTCATACAGAATGAAGTAAGTCAGAAAGAGCAAAACAAATATTCTGTATTAATGCATGTATGTGGAACCTAGATATATGGTACAGATGAACAGGTTTGCAGGGCAGAAATAGAGAAACAGAGGTAGAGAACAAACGTATGGACACCAAGTCGGGGAAGCCATGGGGTGTTGTGGTCAGATGAGTTGGGAGATAGGTATTGACCTGTATATATATATATGAATAAAATAAATAATCAATAATAACCTGCTGTATAGAAAAATAAATATAATTAAACTTCAAAATTTTTAGAAATAAAATTTAAAAATAAAACAGAAAAAAGTTCTTCCCTTCACACAGATGTATTTATATGAATGAATTATTTCCATGCTTATATCAATAAATACATAAAAGATGAATAAATTCTAACTTGAACCCAAAAAGAAAAAAAAAACCTGAACCCAGCAGTTATACAGAGGAAAACCCTATGAGGGCACTTGCTCCAGCGGTAAACAATTCTGAAATTGGTCAGAGGTGGGGAATCATCTCCCATACAGCCAGCAGCCCGGCCCCCCCACTCAAGGAGCATCCTCATTGCAAAGCTGGGGGACCGTGCCGAGGCCTCTGTGAGTAAACGTGAGCAGAGCCCCAGGCCAGCTGTTGCTGAACTGTTCCCACCCTTCCCAGGTAAAACACCTGAATATGTACAAGGGCTTGAAAGCCTAGAGGAAGGGTCGTGGATCCACACCAGCGACAGCACGCAGGCCAACTTGGTGCCTGCAGGCCAGCCAGGATGGTCCTGGCCCCGGGCGCTCTTCTGGAAGCTTTCCATTTCCCTGCCTGAGATACCCCTCCTGTCCCGGCCCCCACTCCTTTTTTTCCTTCCTCACCTAAGCCCGGAGAGAAATTCCAGCGGAAGTTATGGGTGACACATCCTCTTCTTTACAAGTGGCAGCCTGGCAACTCCTGCAGAAAGTCCAGCAGAGCCCCACTCACACCGGGCCACCAACAAAGCCATGGACCCTCACACCCTCCCACCAGCACAGCCCCGAGACTGCTGACGGGGCAGAGAATATGGAGTCAGGCACAGCTGCAGGGGCTATTGCTGCCTGGAGTGCTGTTTCTATTGACCTCAACCCAGGCACACCTGGGGAGGGCTTGCCGGCAGGGTCAGGCTGCCCAGGTCAGCTAATCCTCAGCCCTCAGGGAATCACATTGCAGAAAATGGACCTCGCTAAGACAGAATATTAGCCAAGGAAAAAAAGGGCACAATGCCATTTGCAGCCCTGTAGATGAGTCTACAGGTAATCACGTGACTTGTAGTAAGTCAGAAAGTGAAAGACACATATCGTAGGATATCACTTATAGGTGTTACCTAAAAACGGATACCAGGGCAGATATTTCCACGGAAAAGGGCAATCACAGATTCATTAAACAAACTTATGGTTCACCAATGGAAAGGTGTGAGGATTGGATTCATTACGATATTGGTGTTAAGAGACATATACAAACACAGGTGAAATATATAATCACCAAAGACCTACGGAATGCCAAGAGAAGACTACTCAACATTCTGTCATAACGTACATGGGAAAAGGGTCCCAGGAAGAACAGACATATGTATATGCGTAAAAGAACCACATCTTGCACACCTACCACAAGCCAAACGATGTAATCAAACTTGCTGTAATAAAAAATTAAAAATTAAATTAAAAACACGAACAAGAAGTAGTGAGACAAACTTGAGGGGCTTTCTCCTGGCACATTCCATTCTAAATTCCAATCTAGAACACGGCTTCCATTGAGGCTCTGTTGCCCTAGTAAGCAGATTTGCTAAGGGAGAACCGCTGCCACCTTGTGGCCGCTTCACACAACAGCAGCTTTAATCCCAGCGCTAATGGTCAGTGGATATTCCAAATCATTGCAGGCCTGTAAATGACACCTGCCCTGAAAACAAATCCTGGGGTCATGTATCGACCAAAAAGTTCAAAAGACGTCCATATTTCAAAACGACAGTTTCAAGAGGAATATTTCACGCACATTAGTGTTCTGCTTCTTTTGCTTTCTTTCTTTTTTGGTTAAAAACAACGGGAATGGAAAAAGGCAACCCTCAGAATGGGCGAAAACGTTCGCAAATGAATCAATGGACAAAGGTTTAATCTCCAATATATATAAACAGCTCACGCAGCTTAATATTAATAAAACAAACAACCCTAATACAAATATGGGCAGAAGATCTAAATAGACGTTTCTTCAAAGTAGTCACAGAGACGGCTAAGACGCACATGAAAAGCTGCTCAACACCACTAATTATTAGAGAAATGCAAATCAAAACGACAATGAGGTATCACCTCACACCTGTTAGAATCGGCATCATCAGAAAATCTACAAACAACAAATTCTGGGGAGGGTGTGGACAAAAGGAACCCTCTTCCACTATTGGTGGGAAGGTAAATTGATACAGTCACTATGGAGAACAGTATGGAGTTTCCTTAAAGAAACTAGAAATAGAATTACCATAGGATCCAGCAATCCCTTTTCTGGGCATATACCCAGAGAAAACCATAAATCAAAAACACACATTCACCACAATGTTCATTGCAGTACTATTTACAATAGCCAGGTAATGGAAGCAACCTAAATGCCCACAGACACACGAATGGATAAAGATGTGGTACATATATAAAATGGGATATGACTCAGCCATGAAAAGGAATGAAACTGGGTTATTTGTAGAGAAGTCGGTGGATCTAGAGACTTTCATACAGAATGAAGTAAGTCAGAAAGAGCAAAACAAATATTCTGTATTAATGCATGTATGTGGAACCTAGATATATGGTACAGATGAACAGGTTTGCAGGGCAGAAATAGAGAAACAGAGGTAGAGAACAAACGTATGGACACCAAGTGGGGGAAGCCATGGGGTGTTGGTGGTCAGATGAGTTGGGAGATAGGTATTGACCTGTATATATGTATATGAATAAAATAGATAACTAATAATAACCTGCTGTATAGAAAAATAAATATAATTAAACTTCAAAATTTTAGAAATGAAATTTAAAAATAAAACAGAAAAAAGTTCTTCCCTTCACACAGATGTATTTCTATGAATGAATTATTTCCATGCTTATATCAGTAAATACATAAAAGATGAATGAATTCTAACTTGAACCAAAAAAGAAAACAAAAAACCTGAACCCAGCAGTTATACAGTGGAAAACCCTATCAGGGCACTTGCTCCAGCGGTAAACAATTCTGAAATTGGTCAGAGGTGGGGAATCATCTCCCATACAGCCAGCAGCCCGGCCCCTCCACGCAAGGAGCGTCCTCATTGCAAAGCTGGGGGACCGTGCCGGGGCCTCTGTGAGTAAACGTGAGCAGAGCCCCAGGCCAGCTGTTGCTGAACTGTTCCCACCCTTCCCAGGTAAAACACCTGAATATGTACAAGGGCTTGAAAGCCTAGAGGAAGGGTCGTGGAGCCACACCAGCGACAGCACGCAGGCCAACTTGGTGCCTGCAGGCAAGCCAGGATGGTCCTGGCCCCGGGCGCTCTTCTGGAAGCTTTCCATTTCCCTGCCTGAGATACCCCTCCTGTCCCGGCCCCCACTCCTTTTTTTCCTTCCTCACCTCAGCCCGGAGACAAATTCCAGCGGAAGTTATGGGTGACACATCCTCTTCTTTACAAGTGGCAGCCTGGCAACTCCTGCAGAAAGTCCAGCAGAGCCCCACTCACACCGGGCCACCAACAAAGCCGTGGACCCTCACACCCTCCCACCAGCACAGCCCCGAGACTGCTGACGGGGCAGAGAATATGGTGTCAGGCACAGCTGCAGGGGCTATTGCTGCCTGGAGTGCTGTTTCTATTGACCTCAACCCAGGCACACCTGGGGAGGGCTTGCCGGCAGGGTCAGGCTGCCCAGGTCAGCTAATCCTCAGCCCTCAGGGAATCACATTGCAGAAAATGGACCTCGCTAAGACAAAATATTACCCAAGGAAAAAAAGGACACAATGCCATTTGCAGCCCCGTAGATGAGTCTACAGGTAATCACGTGACTTGTAGTAAGTCAGAAAGTGAAAGACACATATCGTAGGATATCACTTATAGGTGTTACCTAAAAACGGATACCAGGGCAGATATTTCCACGGAGAAAGGCAATAACAGATTCATTAAACAAACTTATGGTTCACCAATGGAAAAGTGTGAGGATTGGATTCATTACGATATTGGTGTTAAGAGACATATACAATCACAGGTGAAATATATAATCACCAAAGACCTACGGAATGCCAAGAGAAGACTACTCAACATTCTGTCATAACGTACATGGGAAAAGGGTCCCAGGAAGAACAGACATATGTATATGTGTAAAAGAACCACATCTTGCACACCTACAACAAGCCAAACGATGTAATCAAACTTGCTGTAATAAAAAATTAAAAATTAAATTAAAAACACGAACAAGAAGTAGTGAGACAAACTTGAGGGGCTTTCTCCTGGCACATTCCATTCTAAATTCCAATCTAGAACACGGCTTCCATTGAGGCTCTGTTGCCCTAGTAAGCAGATTTGCTAAGGGAGAACTGCTGCCACCTTGTGGCCGCTTCACACAACAGCAGCTTTAATCCCAGCGCTAATGGTCAGTGGATATTCCAAATCATTGCAGGCCTGTAAATGACACCTGCCCTGAAAACAAATCCTGGGGTCATATATCGACCAAAATGTTCAAAAGACGTCCATATTTCAAAACGACAGTTTCAAGAGGCATATTTCACGCACATTAGTGTTCTGCTTCTTTTGCTTTCTTTCTTTTTTGGTTAAAAAAAACGGGAATGGAAAAAGGCAACCCTCAGAATGGGCCAAAACGTTCGCAAACGAATCAATGGACAATGGTTTAATCTCCAACATATATAAACTGCTCACGCAGCTTAATATTAATAAAACAAACAACCCAATACAAAAATGGGCAGAAGATCTAAATAGACGTTTCTTCAAAGAAGTCACAGAGACGGCCAAGACGCACATGAAAAGCTGCTCAACACCAATAATTATTAGAGAAATGCAAATCACAACGACAATGAGGTATCACCTCACACCTGTTAGAATCGGCATCATCAGAAAATCTACAAACAACAAATTCTGGGGAGGGTGTGGACAAAAGGAACCCTCTTCCACTATTAGTGGGAAGGTAAATTGATACAGTCACTATGGAGAACAGTATGGAGTTTCCTTAAAGAAACTAGAAATAGAATTACCATAGGATCCAGCAATCCCACTTCTGGGCATATACCCAGAGAAAACCATAAATCAAAAACACACATTCACCACAATGTTCATTGCAGCACTATTTACAATAGCCAGCTAATGGAAGCAACCTAAATGCCCACAGACAGACGAATGGATAAAGATTTGGTACATATATAAAATGGAATATGACTCAGCCATGAAAAGGAATGAAACTGGGTTGTTTGTAGAGAAGTCGGTGGATCTAGAGACTGTCATACAGAATGAAGTAAGTCAGAAAGAGCAAAACAAATATTCTGTATTAATGCATGTATGTGGAACCTAGATATATGGTACAGATGAACAGGTTTGCAGGGCAGAAATAGAGAAACAGAGGTAGAGAACAAACGTATGGACACCAAGTGGGGGAAGCCATGGGGTGTTGGGGGTCAGATGAGTTGGGAGATAGGTATTGACCTGTATATATGTATATGAATAAAATAGATAACTAATAATAACCTGCTGTATAGAAAAATAAATATAATTAAACTTCAAAATTTTAGAAATGAAATTTAAAAATAAAACAGAAAAAAGTTCTTCCCTTCACACAGATGTATTTCTATGAATGAATTATTTCCATGCTTATATCAGTAAATACATAAAAGATGAATGAATTCTAACTTGAACAAAAAAAGAAAAAAAAAACCTGAACCCAGCAGTTATACAGAGGAAAACCCTATCAGGGCACTTGCTCCAGAGGTAAACAATTCTGAAATTGGTCAGAGGTGGGGAATCATCTCCCATACAGCCAGCAGCCCGGCACCCCCACGCAAGGAGCGTCCTCATTGCAAAGCTGGGGGACTGTGCCAAGGCCTCTGTGAGTAAACGTGAGCTGAGCCCAAGGCCAGCTGCTGCTGAACTGTTCCCACCCTTCACAGGTAAAACACCTGAATATGTACAAGGGCTTGAAAGCCTAGAGGAAGGGTCGTGGAGCCACACCAGCGACAGCACGCAGGCCAACTTGGTGCCTGCAGGCCAGCCAGGATGGTCCTGGACCCAGGCGCTCTTCTGGAAGCTTTCCATTTCCCTACCTGAGATACCCCTCCTGTCCCGGCCCCCACTCCTTTTTTTCCTTCCTCACCTCAGCCCGGAGAGAAATTCCAGCGGAAGTTATGGGTGACACATCCTCTTCTTTACAGGTGGCAGCCTGGCAACTCCTGCAGAAAGTCCAGCAGATCCCCACTCACACCGGGCCACCAAAAAAGCCGTGGACCCTCACACCCTCCCACCAGCACAGCACCGAGACTGCTGACGGGGCAGAGAATATGGAGTCAGGCACAGCTGCAGGGGCTATTGTTACCTGGAGTGCTGTTTCTATTGACCTCGACCCAGGCACACCTGGGGAGGGCTTGCCGGCAGGGTCAGGCTGCCCAGGTCAGCTAATCCTCAGCCCTCAGGGAATCACATTGCAGAAAATGGACCTCGCTAAGACAGAATATTAGCCAAGGAAAAAAAGGACACAATGCCATTTGCAGCCCCGTAGATGAGTCTACAGGTAATCATGTGACTTGTAGTAAGTCAGAAAGTGAAAGACACATATCGTAGGATATCACTTATAGGTGTTACCTAAAAACGGATACCAGGGAAGATATTTCCACGGAGAAGGGCAATCACAGATTCATTAAACAAACTTATGGTTCACCAATGGAAAGGAGTGAGGATTCGATTCATTACGATATTGGGGTTAAGAGACATATACAAACACAGGTGAAATATATAATCACCAAAGACCTACGGAATGCCAAGAGAAGACTACTCAACATTCTGTCATAACGTACATGGGAAAAGGGTCCCAGGAAGAACAGACATATGTATATGTCTAAGAGAACCACATCTTGCACACCTACCACAAGCCAAACGTTGTAATCAAACTTGCTGTAATAAAAAATTAAAAATTAAATTAAAAACACGAACAAGAAGTTGTGAGACAAACTTGAGGGGCTTTCTCCTGGCACATTCCATTCTAAATTCCAATCTAGAACATGGCTTCCATTGAGGCTCTGTTGTCCTGGTAACCAGATTTGCTAAGGGAGAACTGCTGCCACCTTGTGGCCGTTTCACACAACATCAGCTTTAATCCCAGCGCTAATGGTCAGTGGATATTCCAAATCATTGCTGGCCTGTAAATGACACCTGCCCTGAAAACAAATCCTGGGGTCATATATCGACCAAAAAGTTCAAAAGAGGTCCATATTTCCAAACGACAGTTTCAAGAGGCATATTTCACGCACATTAGTGTTCTGCTTCTTTTGCTTTCTTTCTTTTTTGGTTAAAAAAAACGGGAATGGAAAAAGGCAACCCTCAGAATGGGCCAAAACGTTCGCAAACGAATCAATGGACAATGGTTTAATCTCCAACATATATAAACTGCTCACGCAGCTTAATATTAATAAAACAAACAACCCAATACAAAAATGGGCAGAAGATCTAAATAGACGTTTCTTCAAAGAAGTCACAGAGACGGCCAAGACGCACATGAAAAGCTGCTCAACACCACTAATTATTAGAGAAATGCAAATCACAACGACAATGAGGTATCACCTCACACCTGTTAGAATCGGCATCATCAGAAAATCTACAAACAACAAATTCTGGGGAGGGTGTGGACAAATGGAACCCTCTTCCACTATTAGTGGGAAGGTAAATTGATACAGTCACTATGGAGAACAGTATGGAGTTTCCTTAAAGAAACTAGAAATAGAATTACCATAGGATCCAGCAATCCCACTTCTGGGCATATACCCAAAGAAAAGCATAAATCAAAAACACACATTCACCACAATGTTCATTGCAGCACTATTTACAATAGCCAGGTAATGGAAGCAACCTAAATGCCCACAGACAGACGAATGGATAAAGATGTGGTACATATATAAAATGGGATATGACTCAGCCATGAAAAGGAATGAAACTGGGTTGTTTGTAGAGAAGTCGGTGGATCTAGAGACTGTCATACAGAATGAAGTAAGTCAGAAAGAGCAAAACAAATATTCTGTATTAATGCATGTATGTGGAACCTAGATATATGGTACAGATGAACAGGTTTGCAGGGCAGAAATAGAGAAACAGAGGTAGAGAACAAACGTATGGACACCAAGTGGGGGAAGCCATGGGGTGTTGGTGGTCAGATGAGTTGGGAGATAGGTATTGACCTGTATATATGTATATGAATAAAATAGATAACTAATAATAACCTGCTGTATAGAAAAATAAATATAATTAAACTTCAAAATTTTAGAAATGAAATTTAAAAATAAAACAGAAAAAAGTTCTTCCCTTCACACAGATGTATTTCTATGAATGAATTATTTCCATGCTTATATCAGTAAATACATAAAAGATGAATGAATTCTAACTTGAACCAAAAAAGAAAACAAAAAACCTGAACCCAGCAGTTATACAGAGGAAAACCCTATCAGGGCACTTGCTCCAGCGGTAAACAATTCTGAAATTGGTCAGAGGTGGGGAATCATCTCCCATACAGCCAGCAGCCCGGCCCCTCCACGCAAGGAGCGTCCTCATTGCAAAGCTGGGGGACCGTGCCGGGGCCTCTGTGAGTAAACGTGAGCAGAGCCCCAGGCCAGCTGTTGCTGAACTGTTCCCACCCTTCCCAGGTAAAACACCTGAATATGTACAAGGGCTTGAAAGCCTAGAGGAAGGGCCGTGGAGCCACACCAGCGACAGCACGCAGGCCAACTTGGTGCCTGCAGGCCAGCCAGGATGGTCCTGGCCCCGGGCGCTCTTCTGGAAGCTTTCCATTTCCCTGCCTGAGATACCCCTCCTGTCCCGGCCCCCACTCCTTTTTTTCCTTCCTCACCTAAGCCCGGAGAGAAATTCCAGCGGAAGTTATGGGTGACACATCCTCTTCTTTACAAGTGGCAGCCTGGCAACTCCTGCAGAAAGTCCAGCAGAGCCCCACTCACACCGGGCCACCAACAAAGCCGTGGACCCTCACACCCTCCCACCAGCACAGTCGCGAGACTGCTGATGGGGCAGAGAATATGGAGTCAGGCACAGCTGCAGGGGCTATTGCTGCCTGGAGTGCTGTTTCTATTGACCTCAACCCAGGCACACCTGGGGAGGGCTTGCCGGCAGGGTCAGGCTGCCCAGGTCAGCTAATCCTCAGCCCTCAGGGAATCACATTGCAGAAAATGGACCTCGCTAAGACAGAATATTAGCCAAGGAAAAACCGGACACAATGCCATTTGCAGCCCCGTAGATGAGTCTACAGGTAATCACGTGACTTGTAGTAAGTCAGAAAGTGAAAGACACATATCGTAGGATATCACTTACAGGTGTTACCTAAAAACGGATACCAGGGCAGATATTTCCACGGAGAAGGGCAATCACAGATTCATTAAACAAACTTATGGTTCACCAATGGAAAGGAGTGAGGATTCGATTCATTACGATATTGGGGTTAAGAGACATATACAAACACAGGTGAAATATATAATCACCAAAGACCTACGGAATGCCAAGAGAAGACTACTCAACATTCTGTCATAACGTACATGGGAAAAGGGTCCCAGGAAGAACAGACATATGTATATGTCTAAGAGAACCACATCTTGCACACCTACCACAAGCCAAACGTTGTAATCAAACTTGCTGTAATAAAAAATTAAAAATTAAATTAAAAACACGAACAAGAAGTAGTGAGACAAACTTGAGGTGCTTTCTCCTGGCACATTCCATTCTAAATTCCAATCTAGAACATGGCTTCCATTGGGGCTCTGTTGCCCTGGTAACCAGATTTGCTAAGGGAGAACTGCTGCCACCTTGTGGCCGTTTCACACAACATCAGCTTTAATCCCAGCGCTAATGGTCAGTGGATATTCCAAATCATTGCTGGCCTGTAAATGACACCTGCCCTGAAAACAAATCCTGGGGTCATATATCGACCAAAAAGTTCAAAAGAGGTCCATATTTCCAAACGACAGTTTCAAGAGGCATATTTCACGCACATTAGTGTTCTGCTTCTTTTGCTTTCTTTCTTTTTTGGTAAAAAAAAAACGGGAATGGAAAAAGGCAACCCTCAGAATGGGCCAAAACGTTCGCAAACGAGTCAATGGACAATGGTTTAATCTCCAACATATATAAACTGCTCACGCAGCTTAATATTAATAAAACAAACAACCCAATACAAAAATGGGCAGAAGATCTAAATAGACGTTTCTTCAAAGAAGTCACAGAGACGGCCAAGACGCACATGAAAAGCTGCTCAACACCACTAATTATTAGAGAAATGCAAATCACAACGACAATGAGGTATCACCTCACACCTGTTAGAATCGGCATCATCAGAAAATCTACAAACAACAAATTCTGGGGAGGGTGTGGACAAATGGAACCCTCTTCCACTATTAGTGGGAAGGTAAATTGATACAGTCACTATGGAGAACAGTATGGAGTTTCCTTAAAGAAACTAGAAATAGAATTACCATAGGATCCAGCAATCCCACTTCTGGGCATATACCCAAAGAAAAGCATAAATCAAAAACACACATTCACCACAATGTTCATTGCAGCACTATTTACAATAGCCAGGTAATGGAAGCAACCTAAATGCCCACAGACAGACGAATGGATAAAGATGTGGTACATATATAAAATGGAATATGACTCAGCCATGAAAAGGAATGAAACTGGGTTGTTTGTAGAGAAGTCGGTGGATCTAGAGACTGTCATACAGAATGAAGTAAGTCAGAAAGAGCAAAACAAATATTCTGTATTAATGCATGTATGTGGAACCTAGATATATGGTACAGATGAACAGGTTTGCAGGGCAGAAATAGAGAAACAGAGGTAGAGAACAAACGTATGGACACCAAGTGGGGGAAGCCATGGGGTGTTGGTGGTCAGATGAGTTGGGAGATAGGTATTGACCTGTATATATGTATATGAATAAAATAGATAACTAATAATAACCTGCTGTATAGAAAAATAAATATAATTAAACTTCAAAATTTTAGAAATGAAATTTAAAAATAAAACAGAAAAAAGTTCTTCCCTTCACACAGATGTATTTCTATGAATGAATTATTTCCATGCTTATATCAGTAAATACATAAAAGATGAATGAATTCTAACTTGAACCAAAAAAGAAAACAAAAAACCTGAACCCAGCAGTTATACAGAGGAAAACCCTATCAGGGCACTTGCTCCAGCGGTAAACAATTCTGAAATTGGTCAGAGGTGGGGAATCATCTCCCATACAGCCAGCAGCCCGGCCCCTCCACTCAAGGAGCGTCCTCATTGCAAAGCTGGGGGACCGTGCCGGGGCCTCTGTGAGTAAACGTGAGCAGAGCCCCAGGCCAGCTGTTGCTGAACTGTTCCCACCCTTCCCAGGTAAAACACCTCAATATGTACAAGGGCTTGAAAGCCTAGAGGAAGGGCCGTGGAGCCACACCAGCGACAGCACGCAGGCCAACTTGGTGCCTGCAGGCCAGCCAGGATGGTCCTGGCCCCGGGCGCTCTTCTGGAAGCTTTCCATTTCCCTGCCTGAGATACCCCTCCTGTCCCGGCCCCCACTCCTTTTTTTCCTTCCTCACCTCAGCCCGGAGAGAAATTCCAGCGGAAGTTATGGGTGACACATCCTCTTCTTTACAAGTGGCAGCCTGGCAACTCCTGCAGAAAGTCCAGCAGAGCCCCACTCACACCGGGCCACCAACAAAGCCGTGGACCCTCACACCCTCCCACCAGCACAGTCGCGAGACTGCTGATGGGGCAGAGAATATGGAGTCAGGCACAGCTGCAGGGGCTATTGCTGCCTGGAGTGCTGTTTCTATTGACCTCAACCCAGGCACACCTGGGGAGGGCTTGCCGGCAGGGTCAGGCTGCCCAGGTCAGCTAATCCTCAGCCCTCAGGGAATCACATTGCAGAAAATGGACCTCGCTAAGACAGAATATTAGCCAAGGAAAAACCGGACACAATGCCATTTGCAGCCCCGTAGATGAGTCTACAGGTAATCACGTGACTTGTAGTAAGTCAGAAAGTGAAAGACACATATCGTAGGATATCACTTACAGGTGTTACCTAAAAACGGATACCAGGGCAGATATTTCCACGGAGAAGGGCAATCACAGATTCATTAAACAAACTTATGGTTCACCAATGGAAAGGAGTGAGGATTCGATTCATTACGATATTGGGGTTAAGAGACATATACAAACACAGGTGAAATATATAATCACCAAAGACCTACGGAATGCCAAGAGAAGACTACTCAACATTCTGTCATAACGTACATGGGAAAAGGGTCCCAGGAAGAACAGACATATGTATATGTCTAAGAGAACCACATCTTGCACACCTACCACAAGCCAAACGTTGTAATCAAACTTGCTGTAATAAAAAATTAAAAATTAAATTAAAAACACGAACAAGAAGTTGTGAGACAAACTTGAGGGGCTTTCTCCTGGCACATTCCATTCTAAATTCCAATCTAGAACATATTTTCCATTGAGGCTCTGTTGTCCTGGTAACCAGATTTGCTAAGGGAGAACTGCTGCCACCTTGTGGCCGTTTCACACAACATCAGCTTTAATCCCAGCGCTAATGGTCAGTGGATATTCCAAATCATTGCTGGCCTGTAAATGACACCTGCCCTGAAAACAAATCCTGGGGTCATATATCGACCAAAAAGTTCAAAAGAGGTCCATATTTCCAAACGACAGTTTCAAGAGGCATATTTCACGCACATTAGTGTTCTGCTTCTTTTGCTTTCTTCCTTTTTTGGTTAAAAAAAACGGGAATGGAAAAAGGCAACCCTCAGAATGGGCCAAAACGTTCGCAAACGAATCAATGGACAATGGTTTAATCTCCAACATATATAAACTGCTCACGCAGCTTAATATTAATAAAACAAACAACCCAATACAAAAATGGGCAGAAGATCTAAATAGACGTTTCTTCAAAGAAGTCACAGATACGGCCAAGACGCACATGAAAAGCAGCTCAACACCACTAATTATTAGAGAAATGCAAATCACAACGACAATGAGGTATCACCTCACACCTGTTAGAATCGGCATCATCAGAAAATCTACAAACAACAAATTCTGGGGAGGGTGTGGACAAATGGAACCCTCTTCCACTATTAGTGGGAAGGTAAATTGATACAGTCACTATGGAGAACAGTATGGAGTTTCCTTAAAGAAACGAGAAATAGAATTACCATAGGATCCAGCAATCCCACTTCTGGGCATATACCCAAAGAAAAGCATAAATCAAAAACACACATTCACCACAATGTTCATTGCAGCACTATTTACAATAGCCAGGTAATGGAAGCAACCTAAATGCCCACAGACAGACGAATGGATAAAGATGTGGTACATATATAAAATGGGATATGACTCAGCCATGAAAAGGAATGAAACTGGGTTGTTTGTAGAGAAGTCGGTGGATCTAGAGACTGTCATACAGAATGAAGTAAGTCAGAAAGAGCAAAACAAATATTCTGTATTAATGCATGTATGTGGAACCTAGATATATGGTACAGATGAACAGGTTTGCAGGGCAGAAATAGAGAAACAGAGGTAGAGAACAAACGTATGGACACCAAGTGGGGGAAGCCATGGGGTGTTGGTGGTCAGATGAGTTGGGAGATAGGTATTGACCTGTATATATGTATATGAATAAAATAGATAACTAATAATAACCTGCTGTATAGAAAAATAAATATAATTAAACTTCAAAATTTTAGAAATGAAAATTAAAAATAAAACAGAAAAAAGTTCTTCCCTTCACACAGATGTATTTCTATGAATGAATTATTTCCATGCTTATATCAGTAAATACATAAAAGATGAATGAATTCTAACTTGAACCAAAAAAGAAAACAAAAAACCTGAACCCAGCAGTTATACAGAGGAAAACCCTATCAGGGCACTTGCTCCAGCGGTAAACAATTCTGAAATTGGTCAGAGGTGGGGAATCATCTCCCATACAGCCAGCAGCCCGGCCCCTCCACGCAAGGTTCGTCCTCATTGCAAAGCTGGGGGACAGTGCCGGGGCCTCTGTGAGTAAACGTGAGCAGAGCCCCAGGCCAGCTGTTGCTGAACTGTTCCCACCCTTCCCAGGTAAAACACCTGAATATGTACAAGGGCTTGAAAGCCTAGAGGAAGGGCCGTGGAGCCACACCAGCGACAGCACGCAGGCCAACTTGGTGCCTGCAGACCAGCCAGGATGGTCCTGGCCCCGGGCGCTCTTCTGGAAGCTTTCCATTTCCCTGCCTGAGATACCCCTCCTGTCCCGGCCCCCACTCCTTTTTTTCCTTCCTCACCTCAGCCCGGAGAGAAATTCCAGCGGAAGTTATGGGTGACACATCCTCTTCTTTACAAGTGGCAGCCTGGCAACTCCTGCAGAAAGTCCAGCAGAGCCCCACTCACACCGGGCCACCAACAAAGCCGTGGACCCTCACACCCTCCCACCAGCACAGTCGCGAGACTGCTGATGGGGCAGAGAATATGGAGTCAGGCACAGCTGCAGGGGCTATTGCTGCCTGGAGTGCTGTTTCTATTGACCTCAACCCAGGCACACCTGGGGAGGGCTTGCCGGCAGGGTCAGGCTGCCCAGGTCAGCTAATCCTCAGCCCTCAGGGAATCACATTGCAGAAAATGGACCTCGCTAAGACAGAATATTAGCCAAGGAAAAACCGGACACAATGCCATTTGCAGCCCCGTAGATGAGTCTACAGGTAATCACGTGACTTGTAGTAAGTCAGAAAGTGAAAGACACATATCGTAGGATATCACTTACAGGTGTTACCTAAAAACGGATACCAGGGCAGATATTTCCACGGAGAAGGGCAATCACAGATTCATTAAACAAACTTATGGTTCACCAATGGAAAGGAGTGAGGATTCGATTCATTACGATATTGGGGTTAAGAGACATATACAAACACAGGTGAAATATATAATCACCAAAGACCTACGGAATGCCAAGAGAAGACTACTCAACATTCTGTCATAACGTACATGGGAAAAGGGTCCCAGGAAGAACAGACATATGTATATGTCTAAGAGAACCACATCTTGCACACCTACCACAAGCCAAACGTTGTAATCAAACTTGCTGTAATAAAAAATTAAAAATTAAATTAAAAACACGAACAAGAAGTAGTGAGACAAACTTGAGGGGCTTTCTCCTGGCACATTCCATTCTAAATTCCAATCTAGAACATGGCTTCCATTGGGGCTCTGTTGCCCTGGTAACCAGATTTGCTAAGGGAGAACTGCTGCCACCTTGTGGCCGTTTCACACAACATCAGCTTTAATCCCAGCGCTAATGGTCAGTGGATATTCCAAATCATTGCTGGCCTGTAAATGACACCTGCCCTGAAAACAAATCCTGGGGTCATATATCGACCAAAAAGTTCAAAAGAGGTCCATATTTCCAAACGACAGTTTCAAGAGGCATATTTCACGCACATTAGTGTTCTGCTTCTTTTGCTTTCTTTCTTTTTTGGTAAAAAAAAAACGGGAATGGAAAAAGGCAACCCTCAGAATGGGCCAAAACGTTCGCAAACGAATCAATGGACAATGGTTTAATCTCCAACATATATAAACTGCTCACGCAGCTTAATATTAATAAAACAAACAACCCAATACAAAAATGGGCAGAAGATCTAAATAGACGTTTCTTCAAAGAAGTCACAGAGACGGCCAAGACGCACATGAAAAGCTGCTCAACACCACTAATTATTAGAGAAATGCAAATCACAACGACAATGAGGTATCACCTCACACCTGTTAGAATCGGCATCATCAGAAAATCTACAAACAACAAATTCTGGGGAGGGTGTGGACAAATGGAACCCTCTTCCACTATTAGTGGGAAGGTAAATTGATACAGTCACTATGGAGAACAGTATGGAGTTTCCTTAAAGAAACTAGAAATAGAATTACCATAGGATCCAGCAATCCCACTTCTGGGCATATACCCAAAGAAAAGCATAAATCAAAAACACACATTCACCACAATGTTCATTGCAGCACTATTTACAATAGCCAGGTAATGGAAGCAACCTAAATGCCCACAGACAGACGAATGGATAAAGATGTGGTACATATATAAAATGGAATATGACTCAGCCATGAAAAGGAATGAAACTGGGTTGTTTGTAGAGAAGTCGGTGGATCTAGAGACTGTCATACAGAATGAAGTAAGTCAGAAAGAGCAAAACAAATATTCTGTATTAATGCATGTATGTGGAACCTAGATATATGGTACAGATGAACAGGTTTGCAGGGCAGAAATAGAGAAACAGAGGTAGAGAACAAACGTATGGACACCAAGTGGGGGAAGCCATGGGGTGTTGGTGGTCAGATGAGTTGGGAGATAGGTATTGACCTGTATATATGTATATGAATAAAATAGATAACTAATAATAACCTGCTGTATAGAAAAATAAATATAATTAAACTTCAAAATTTTAGAAATGAAATTTAAAAATAAAACAGAAAAAAGTTCTTCCCTTCACACAGATGTATTTCTATGAATGAATTATTTCCATGCTTATATCAGTAAATACATAAAAGATGAATGAATTCTAACTTGAACCAAAAAAGAAAACAAAAAACCTGAACCCAGCAGTTATACAGAGGAAAACCCTATCAGGGCACTTGCTCCAGCGGTAAACAATTCTGAAATTGGTCAGAGGTGGGGAATCATCTCCCATACAGCCAGCAGCCCGGCCCCTCCACGCAAGGTTCGTCCTCATTGCAAAGCTGGGGGACAGTGCCGGGGCCTCTGTGAGTAAACGTGAGCAGAGCCCCAGGCCAGCTGTTGCTGAACTGTTCCCACCCTTCCCAGGTAAAACACCTCAATATGTACAAGGGCTTGAAAGCCTAGAGGAAGGGCCGTGGAGCCACACCAGCGACAGCACGCAGGCCAACTTGGTGCCTGCAGGCCAGCCAGGATGGTCCTGGCCCCGGGCGCTCTTCTGGAAGCTTTCCATTTCCCTGCCTGAGATACCCCTCCTGTCCCGGCCCCCACTCCTTTTTTTCCTTCCTCACCTCAGCCCGGAGAGAAATTCCAGCGGAAGTTATGGGTGACACATCCTCTTCTTTACAAGTGGCAGCCTGGCAACTCCTGCAGAAAGTCCAGCAGAGCCCCACTCACACCGGGCCACCAACAAAGCCGTGGACCCTCACACCCTCCCACCAGCACAGTCGCGAGACTGCTGATGGGGCAGAGAATATGGAGTCAGGCACAGCTGCAGGGGCTATTGCTGCCTGGAGTGCTGTTTCTATTGACCTCAACCCAGGCACACCTGGGGAGGGCTTGCCGGCAGGGTCAGGCTGCCCAGGTCAGCTAATCCTCAGCCCTCAGGGAATCACATTGCAGAAAATGGACCTCGCTAAGACAGAATATTAGCCAAGGAAAAACCGGACACAATGCCATTTGCAGCCCCGTAGATGAGTCTACAGGTAATCACGTGACTTGTAGTAAGTCAGAAAGTGAAAGACACATATCGTAGGATATCACTTACAGGTGTTACCTAAAAACGGATACCAGGGCAGATATTTCCACGGAGAAGGGCAATCACAGATTCATTAAACAAACTTATGGTTCACCAATGGAAAGGAGTGAGGATTCGATTCATTACGATATTGGGGTTAAGAGACATATACAAACACAGGTGAAATATATAATCACCAAAGACCTACGGAATGCCAAGAGAAGACTACTCAACATTCTGTCATAACGTACATGGGAAAAGGGTCCCAGGAAGAACAGACATATGTATATGTCTAAGAGAACCACATCTTGCACACCTACCACAAGCCAAACGTTGTAATCAAACTTGCTGTAATAAAAAATTAAAAATTAAATTAAAAACACGAACAAGAAGTAGTGAGACAAACTTGAGGGGCTTTCTCCTGGCACATTCCATTCTAAATTCCAATCTAGAACACGGCTTCCATTGAGGCTCTGTTGCCCTAGTAAGCAGATTTGCTAAGGGAGAACTGCTGCCACCTTGTGGCCGCTTCACACAACAGCAGCTTTAATCCCAGCGCTAATGGTCAGTGGATATTCCAAATCATTGCAGGCCTGTAAATGACACCTGCCCTGAAAACAAATCCTGGGGTCATATATCGACCAAAAATTTCAAAAGACGTCCATATTTCAAAACGACAGTTTCAAGAGGAATATTTCACGCACATTAGTGTTCTGCTTCTTTTGCTTTCTTTCTTTTTTGGTTAAAAACAACGGGAATGGAAAAAGGCAACCCTCAGAATGGGCGAAAACGTTCGCAAATGAATCAATGGACAAAGGTTTAATCTCCAATATATATAAACAGCTCACGCAGCTTAATATTAATAAAACAAACAACCCTAATACAAATATGGGCAGAAGATCTAAATAGACGTTTCTTCAAAGAAGTCACAGAGACGGCTAAGACGCACATGAAAAGCTGCTCAACACCACTAATTATTAGAGAAATGCAAATCAAAACGACAATGAGGTATCACCTCACACCTGTTAGAATCGGCATCATCAGAAAATCTACAAACAACAAATTCTGGGGAGGTTGTGGACAAAAGGAACCCTCTTCCACTATTGGTGGGAAGGTAAATTGTTACAGTCACTATGGAGAAGAGTATGGAGTTTCCTTAAAGAAACTAGAAATAGAATTACCATAGGATCCAGCAATCCCACTTCTGGGCATATACCCAGAGACAACCATAAATCAAAAACACACATTCACCACAATGTTCATTGCAGCACTATTTACAATAGCCAGGTAATGGAAGCAACCTAAATGCCCACAGACAGACGAATGGATAAAGATGTGGTACATATATAAAATGGGATATGACTCAGCCATGAAAAGGAATGAAACTGGGTTGTTTGTAGAGAAGTCGGTGGATCTAGAGAATGTCATACAGAATGAAGTAAGTCAGAAAGAGCAAAACAAATATTCTGTATTAATGCATGTATGTGGAACCTAGATATATGGCACAGATGAACAGGTTTGCAGGGCAGAAATAGAGAAACAGAGGTAGAGAACAAACGTATGGACACCAAGTCGGGGAAGCCATGGGGTGTTGTGGTCAGATGAGTTGGGAGATAGGTATTGACCTGTATATATGTATATGAATAAAATAAATAATCAATAATAACCTGCTGTATAGAAAAATAAATATAATTAAACTTCAAAATTTTTAGAAATAAAATTTCAAAATAAAACAGAAAAAAGTTCTTCCCTTCACACAGATGTATTTATATGAATGAATTATTTCCATGCTTATATCAATAAATACATAAAAGATGAATAAATTCTATCTTGAACCCAAAAAGAAAAAAAAAACCTGAACCCAGCAGTTATACAGAGGAAAACCCTATGAGGGCACTTGCTCCAGCGGTAAACAATTCTGAAATTGGTCAGAGGTGGGGAATCATCTCCCATACAGCCAGCAGCCCGGCCCCCGCACTCAAGGAGCATCCTCATTGCAAAGCTGGGGGACCGTGCCGAGGCCTCTGTGAGTAAACGTGAGCAGAGCCCCAGGCCAGCTGTTGCTGAACTGTTCCCACCCTTCCCAGGTAAAACACCTGAATATGTACAAGGGCTTGAAAGCCTAGAGGAAGGGTCGTGGATCCACACCAGCGACAGCACGCAGGCCAACTTGGTGCCTGCAGGCCAGCCAGGATGGTCCTGGCCCCGGGCGCTCTTCTGGAAGCTTTCCATTTCCCTGCCTGAGATACCCCTCCTGTCCCGGCCCTCACTCCTTTTTTTCCTTCCTCACCTAAGCCCGGAGAGAAATTCCAGCGGAAGTTATGGGTGACACATCCTCTTCTTTACAAGTGGCAGCCTGGCAACTCCTGCAGAAAGTCCAGCAGAGCCCCACTCACACCGGGCCACCAACAAAGCCATGGACCCTCACACCCTCCCACCAGCACAGCCCCGAGACTGCTGACGGGGCAGAGAATATGGAGTCAGGCACAGCTGCAGGGGCTATTGCTGCCTGGGGTGCTGTTTCTATTGACCTCAACCCAGGCACACCTGGGGAGGGCTTGCCGGCAGGGTCAGGCTGCCCAGGTCAGCTAATCCTCAGCCCTCAGGGAATCACATTGCAGAAAATGGACCTCGCTAAGACAGAATATTAGCCAAGGAAAAAAAGGGCACAATGCCATTTGCAGCCCCGTAGATGAGTCTACAGGTAATCACGTGACTTGTAGTAAGTCAGAAAGTGAAAGACACATATCGTAGGATATCACTTATAGGTGTTACCTAAAAACGGATACCAGGGCAGATATTTCCACGGAAAAGGGCAATCACAGATTCATTAAACAAACTTATGGTTCACCAATGGAAATGTGTGAGGATTGGATTCATTACGATATTGGTGTTAAGAGACATATACAAACACAGGTGAAATATATAATCACCAAAGACCTACGGAATGCCAAGAGAAGACTACTCAACATTCTGTCATAACGTACATGGGAAAAGGGTCCCAGGAAGAACACACATATGTATATGCGTAAAAGAACCACATCTTGCACACCTACAACAAGCCAAACGATGTAATCAAACTTGCTGTAATAAAAAATTAAAAATTAAATTAAAAACACGAACAAGAAGTAGTGAGACAAACTTGAGGGGCTTTCTCCTGGCACATTCCATTCTAAATTCCAATCTAGAACACGGCTTCCATTGAGGCTCTGTTGCCCTAGTAAGCAGATTTGCTAAGGGAGAACTGCTGCCACCTTGTGGCCGCTTCACACAACAGCAGCTTTAATCCCAGCGCTAATGGTCAGTGGATATTCCAAATCATTGCAGGCCTGTAAATGACACCTGCCCTGAAAACAAATCCTGGGGTCATGTATCGACCAAAAAGTTCAAAAGACGTCCATATTTCAAAACGACAGTTTCAAGAGGAATATTTCACGCACATTAGTGTTCTGCTTCTTTTGCTTTCTTTCTTTTTTGGTTAAAAACAACGGGAATGGAAAAAGGCAACCCTCAGAATGGGCGAAAACGTTCGCAAATGAATCAATGGACAAAGGTTTAATCTCCAATATATATAAACAGCTCACGCAGCTTAATATTAATAAAACAAACAACCCTAATACAAATATGGGCAGAAGATCTAAATAGACGTTTCTTCAAAGTAGTCACAGAGACGGCTAAGACGCACATGAAAAGCTGCTCAACACCACTAATTATTAGAGAAATGCAAATCAAAACGACAATGAGGTATCACCTCACACCTGTTAGAATCGGCATCATCAGAAAATCTACAAACAACAAATTCTGGGGAGGGTGTGGACAAAAGGAACCCTCTTCCACTATTGGTGGGAAGGTAAATTGTTACAGTCACTATGGAGAAGAGTATGGAGTTTCCTTAAAGAAACTAGAAATAGAATTACCATAGGATCCAGCAATCCCACTTCTGGGCATATACCCAGAGAGAACCATAAATCAAAAACACACATTCACCACAATGTTCATTGCAGCACTATTTACAATAGCCAGGTAATGGAAGCAACCTAAATGCCCACAGACAGACGAATGGATAAAGATGTGGTACATATATAAAATGGGATATGACTCAGCCATGAAAAGGAATGAAACTGGGTTGTTTGTAGAGAAGTCGGTGGATCTAGAGACTGTCATACAGAATGAAGTAAGTCAGAAAGAGCAAAACAAATATTCTGTATTAATGCATGTATGTGGAACCTAGATATATGGTACAGATGAACAGGTTTGCAGGGCAGAAATAGAGAAACAGAGGTAGAGAACAAACGTATGGACACCAAGTCGGGGAAGCCATGGGGTGTTGTGGTCAGATGAGTTGGGAGATAGGTATTGACCTGTATATATGTATATGAATAAAATAAATAATCAATAATAACCTGCTGTATAGAAAAATAAATATAATTAAACTTCAAAATTTTTAGAAATAAAATTTCAAAATAAAACAGAAAAAAGTTCTTCCCTTCACACAGATGTATTTATATGAATGAATTATTTCCATGCTTATATCAATAAATACATAAAAGATGAATAAATTCTAACTTGAACCCAAAAAGAAAAAAAAAACCTGAACCCAGCAGTTATACAGAGGAAAACCCTATGAGGGCACTTGCTCAAGCGGTAAACAATTCTGAAATTGGTCAGAGGTGGGGAATCATCTCCCATACAGCCAGCAGCCCGGCCCCCCCACTCAAGGAGCATCCTCATTGCAAAGCTGGGGGACCGTGCCGAGGCCTCTGTGAGTAAACGTGAGCAGAGCCCCAGGCCAGCTGTTGCTGAACTGTTCCCACCCTTCCCAGGTAAAACACCTGAATATGTACAAGGGCTTGAAAGCCTAGAGGAAGGGTCGTGGATCCACACCAGAGACAGCACGCAGGCCAACTTGGTGCCTGAAGGCCAGCCAGGATGGTCCTGGCCCCGAGCGCTCTTCTGGGAGCTTTCCATTTCCCTGCCTGAGATACCCCTCCTGTCCCGGCCCCCACTCCTTTTTTTCCTTCCTCACCTAAGCCCGGAGAGAAATTCCAGTGGAAGTTATGGGTGACACATCCTCTTCTTTACAAGTGGCAGCCTGGCAACTCCTGCAGAAAGTCCAGCAGAGCCCCACTCACACCGGGCCACCAACAAAGCCATGGACCCTCACACCCTCCCACCAGCACAGCCCCGAGACTGCTGACGGGGCAGAGAATATGGAGTCAGGCACAGCTGCAGGGGCTATTGCTGCCTGGAGTGCTGTTTCTATTGACCTCAACCCAGGCACACCTGGGGAGGGCTTGCCGGCAGGGTCAGGCTGCCCAGGTCAGCTAATCCTCAGCCCTCAGGGAATCACATTGCAGAAAATGGACCTCGCTAAGACAGAATATTAGCCAAGGAAAAAAAGGGCACAATGCCATTTGCAGCCCCGTAGATGAGTCTACAGGTAATCACGTGACTTGTAGTAAGTCAGAAAGTGAAAGACACATATCGTAGGATATCACTTATAGGTGTTACCTAAAAACGGATACCAGGGCAGATATTTCCACGGAAAAGGGCAATCACAGATTCATTAAACAAACTTATGGTTCACCAATGGAAAGGTGTGAGGATTGGATTCATTACGATATTGGTGTTAAGAGACATATACAAACACAGGTGAAATATATAATCACCAAAGACCTACGGAATGCCAAGAGAAGACTACTCAACATTCTGTCATAACGTACATGGGAAAAGGGTCCCAGGAAGAACAGACATATGTATATGTGTAAAAGAACCACATCTTGCACACCTACAACAAGCCAAACGATGTAATCAAACTTGCTGTAATAAAAAATTAAAAATTAAATTAAAAACACGAACAAGAAGTAGTGAGACAAACTTGAGGGGCTTTCTCCTGGCACATTCCATTCTAAATTCCAATCTAGAACACGGCTTCCATTGAGGCTCTGTTGCCCTAGTAAGCAGATTTGCTAAGGGAGAACTGCTGCCACCTTGTGGCCGCTTCACACAACAGCAGCTTTAATCCCAGCGCTAATGGTCAGTGGATATTCCAAATCATTGCAGGCCTGTAAATGACACCTGCCCTGAAAACAAATCCTGGGGTCATATATCGACCAAAAAGTTCAAAAGACGTCCATATTTCAAAACGACAGTTTCAAGAGGCATATTTCACGAACATTAGTGTTCTGCTTCTTTTGCTTTCTTTCTTTTTTGGTTAAAAACAACGGGAATGGAAAAAGGCAACCCTCAGAATGGGCGAAAATGTTCGCAAATGAATCAATGGACAAAGGTTTAATCTCCAATATATATAAACAGCTCACGCAGCTTAATATTAATAAAACAAACAACCCTAATACAAATATGGGCAGAAGATCTAAATAGACGTTTCTTCAAAGAAGTCACAGAGACGGCCAAGACGCACATGAAAAGCTGCTCAACACCACTAATTATTAGAGAAATGCAAATCAAAACGACAATGAGGTATCACCTCACACCTGTTAGAATCGGCATCATCAGAAAATCTACAAACAACAAATTCTGGGGAGGGTGTGGACAAAAGGAACCCTCTTCCACTATTGGTGGGAAGGTAAATTGTTACAGTCACTATGGAGAAGAGTATGGAGTTTCCTTAAAGAAACTAGAAATAGAATTACCATAGGATCCAGCAATCCCACTTCTGGGCATATACCCAGAGACAACCATAAATCAAAAACACACATTCACCACAATGTTCATTGCAGCACTATTTACAATAGCCAGCTAATGGAAGCAACCTAAATGCCCACAGACAGACGAATGGATAAAGATGTGGTACATATATAAAATGGGATATGACTCAGCCATGAAAAGGAATGAAACTGGGTTGTTTGTAGAGAAGTCGGTGGATCTAGAGACTGTCATACAGAATGAAGTAAGTCAGAAAGAGCCAAACAAATATTCTGTATTAATGCATGTATGTGGAACCTAGATATATGGTACAGATGAACAGGTTTGCAGGGCAGAAATAGAGAAACAGAGGTAGAGAACAAACGTATGGACACCAAGTCGGGGAAGCCATGGGGTGTTGTGGTCAGATGAGTTGGGAGATAGGTATTGACCTGTATATATGTATATGAATAAAATAAATAATCAATAATAACCTGCTGTATAGAAAAATAAATATAATTAAACTTCAAAATTTTTAGAAATAAAATTTCAAAATAAAACAGAAAAAAGTTCTTCCCTTCACACCGATGTATTTATATGAATGAATTATTTCCATGCTTATATCAATAAATACATAAAAGATGAATAAATTCTAACTTGAACGAAAAAAGAAAAAAAAAAAAACCTGAACCCAGCAGTTATACAGAGGAAAACCCTATCAGGGCACTTGCTCCAGCGGTAAACAATTCTGAAATTGGTCAGAGGTGGGGAATCATCTCCCATACAGCCAGCAGCCCGGCTCCTCCACGCAAGGAGCATCCTCATTGCAAAGCTGGGGGACAGTGCCGAGGCCTCTGTGAGTAAACGTGAGCAGAGCCCCAGGCCAGCTGTTGCTGAACTGTTCCCACCCTTCCCAGGTAAAACACCTGAATATGTACAAGGGCTTGAAAGCCTACAGGAAGGGTCGTGGATCCACACCAGCGACAGCACGCAGGCCAACTTGGTGCCTGAAGGCCAGCCAGGATGGTCCTGGCCCCGGGCGCTCTTCTGGAAGCTTTCCATTTCCCTGCCTGAGATACCCCTCCTGTCCCGGCCCCCACTCCTTTTTTTCCTTCCTCACCTCAGCCCGGAGAGAAATTCCAGCGGAAGTTATGGGTGACACATCCTCTTCTTTACAAGTGGCAGCCTGGCAACTCCTGAAGAAAGTCCAGCAGAGCCCCACTCACACTGGGCCACCAACAAAGCTGTGGACCCTCACACCCTCCCACCAGCACAGCCCCGAGACTGCTGACGGGGCAGAGAATATGGAGTCAGGCACAGCTGCAGGGGCTATTGCTGCCTGGAGTGCTGTTTCTATTGACCTCAACCCAGGCACACCTGGGGAGGGCTTGCCGGCAGGGTCAGGCTGCCCAGGTCAGCTAATCCTCAGCCCTCAGGGAATCACATTGCAGAAAATGGACCTCGCTAAGACAGAATATTAGCCAAGGAAAAAAAGGACACAATGCCATTTGCAGCCCCGTAGATGAGTCTACAGGTAATCACGTGACTTGTAGTAAGTCAGAAAGTGAAAGACACATATCATAGGATATCACTTATAGGTGTTACCTAAAAACGGATACCAGGGCAGATATTTCCACGGAGAAGGGCAATAACAGATTCATTAAACAAACTTATGGTTCACCAATGGAAAGGTGTGAGGATTGGATTCATTACGATATTGGGGTTAAGAGACATATACAAACACAGGTGAAATATATAATCACCAAAGACCTACGGAATGCCAAGAGAAGACTACTCAACATTCTGTCATAACGTACATGGGAAAAGGGTCCCAGGAAGAACAGACATATGTATATGTGTAAAAGAACCACATCTTGCACACCTACAACAAGCCAAACGATGTAATCAAACTTGCTGTAATAAAAAATTAAAAATTAAATTAAAAACACGAACAAGAAGTAGTGAGACAAACTTGAGGAGCTTTCTCCTGGCACATTCCATTCTAAATTCCAATCTAGAACACGGCTTCTATTGAGGCTCTGTTGCCCTAGTAAGAAGATTTGCTAAGGGAGAACTGCTGCCACCTTGTGGCCGCTTCACACAACAGCAGCTTTAATCCCAGCGCTAATGGTCAGTGGATATTCCAAATCATTGCAGGCCTGTAAATGACACCTGCCCTGAAAACAAATCCTGGGGTCATATATCGACCAAAAAGTTCAAAAGACGTCCATATTTCAAAACGACAGTTTCAAGAGGCATATTTCACGCACATTAGTGTTCTGCTTCTTTTGCTTTCTTTCTTTTTTGGTTAAAAACAACGGGAATGGAAAAAGGCAACCCTCAGAATGGGCGAAAATGTTCGCAAATGAATCAATGGACAAAGGTTTAATCTCCAATATATATAAACAGCTCACGCAGCTTAATATTAATAAAACAAACAACCCTAATACAAATATGGGCAGAAGATCTAAATAGACGTTTCTTCAAAGAAGTCACAGAGACGGCCAAGACGCACATGAAAAGCTGCTCAACACCACTAATTATTAGAGAAATGCAAATCAAAACGACAATGAGGTATCACCTCACACCTGTTAGAATCGGCATCATCAGAAAATCTACAAACAAAAAATTCTGGGGAGGGTGTGGACAAAAGGAACCCTCTTCCACTATTGGTGGGAAGGTAAATTGTTACAGTCACTATGGAGAAGAGTATGGAGTTTCCTTAAAGAAACTAGAAATAGAATTACCATAGGATCCAGCAATCCCACTTCTGGGCATATACCCAGAGACAACCATAAATCAAAAACACACATTCCCCACAATGTTCATTGCAGCAGTATTTACAATAGCCAGGTAATGGAAGCAACCTAAATGCCCACAGACAGACGAATGGATAAAGATGTGGTACATATATAAAATGGGATATGACTCAGCCATGAAAAGGAATGAAACTGGGTTGTTTGTAGAGAAGTCGGTGGATCTAGAGACTGTCATACAGAATGAAGTAAGTCAGAAAGAGCAAAACAAATATTCTGTATTAATGCATGTATGTGGAATCTAGATATATGGTACAGATGAACAGGTTTGCAGGGCAGAAATAGAGAAACAGAGGTAGAGAACAAACGTATGGACACCAAGTCGGGGAAGCCATGGGGTGTTGTGGTCAGATGAGTTGGGAGATAGGTATTGACCTGTATATATGTATATGAATAAAATAAATAATCAATAATAACCTGCTGTATAGAAAAATAAATATAATTAAACTTCAAAATTTTTAGAAATAAAATTTCAAAATAAAACAGAAAAAAGTTCTTCCCTTCACACCGATGTATTTATATGAATGAATTATTTCCATGCTTATATCAATAAATACATAAAAGATGAATAAATTCTAACTTGAACCCAAAAAGAAAAAAAAAACCTGAACCGAGCAGTTATACAGAGGAAAACACTATCAGGGCACTTGCTCCAGCGGTAAACAATTCTGAAATTGGTCAGAGGTGGGGAATCATCTCCCATACAGCCAGCAGCCCGGCCCCCCCACTCAAGGAGCATCCTCATTGCAAAGCTGGGGGACCGTGCCGAGGCCTCTGTGAGTAAACGTGAGCTGAGCCCCAGGCCAGCTGTTGCTGAACTGTTCCCACCCTTCCCAGGTAAAACACCTGAATATGTACAAGGGCTTGAAAGCCTACAGGAAGGGTCGTGGATCCACACCAGCGACAGCACGCAGGCCAACTTGGTGCCTGAAGGCCAGCCAGGATGGTCCTGGCCCCGGGCGCTCTTCTGGAAGCTTTCCATTTCCCTGCCTGAGATACCCCTCCTGTCCCGGCCCCCACTCCTTTTTTTCCTTCCTCACCTCAGCCCGGAGAGAAATTCCAGCGGAAGTTATGGGTGACACATCCTCTTCTTTACAAGTGGCAGCCTGGCAACTCCTGCAGAAAGTCCAGCAGAGCCCCACTCACACCGGGCCACCAACAAAGCCGTGGACCCTCACACCCTCCCACCAGCACAGCCCCGAGACTGCTGACGGGGCAGAGAATATGGAGTCAGGCACAGCTGCAGGGGCTATTGCTGCCTGGAGTGCTGTTTCTATTGACCTCAACCCAGGCACACCTGGGGAGGGCTTGCCGGCAGGGTCAGGCTGCCCAGGTCAGCTAATCCTCAGCCCTCAGGGAATCACATTGCAGAAAATGGACCTCGCTAAGACAGAATATTAGCCAAGGAAAAAAAGGGCACAATGCCATTTGCAGCCCCGTAGATGAGTCTACAGGTAATCACGTGACTTGTAGTAAGTCAGAAAGTGAAAGACACATATCGTAGGATATCACTTATAGGTGTTACCTAAAAACGGATACCAGGGCAGATATTTCCACGGAGAAGGGCAATCACAGATTCATTAAACAAACTTATGGTTCACCAATGGAAAGGTGTGAGGATTGGATTCATTACGATATTGGTGTTAAGAGACATATACAAACACAGGTGAAATATATAATCACCAAAGACCTACGGAATGCCAAGAGAAGACTACTCAACATTCTGTCATAACGTACATGGGAAAAGGGTCCCAGGAAGAACAGACATATGTATATGTGTAAAAGAACCACATCTTGCACACCTACAACAAGCCAAACGATGTAATCAAACTTGCTGTAATAAAAAATTAAAAATTAAATTAAAAACACGAACAAGAAGTAGTGAGACAAACTTGAGGGGCTTTCTCCTGGCACATTCCATTCTAAATTCCAATCTAGAACACGGCTTCCATTGAGGCTCTGTTGCCCTAGTAAGCAGATTTGCTAAGGGAGAACTTCTGCCACCTTGTGGCCGTTTCACACAACAGCAGCTTTAATCCCAGCGCTAATGGTCAGTGGATATTCCAAATCATTGCAGGCCTGTAAATGACACCTGCCCTGAAAACAAATCCTGGGGTCATATATCGACCAAAAAGTTCAAAAGACGTCCATATTTCAAAACGACAGTTTCAAGAGGCATATTTCACGCACATTAGTGTTCTGCTTCTTTTGCTTTCTTTCTTTTTTGGTTAAAAAAAAACGGGAATGGAAAAAGGCAACCCTCAGAATGGGCGAAAATGTTCGCAAACTAATCAATGGACATAGGTTTAATCTCCAATATATATAAACAGCTCACGCAGCTTAATATTAATAAAACAAACAACCCAATACAAATATGGGCAGAAGATCTAAATAGACGTTTCTTCAAAGAAGTCACAGAGACGGCCAAGACGCACATGAAAAGCTGCTCAACACCACTAATTATTAGAGAAATGCAAATCAAAACGACAATGAGGTATCACCTCACACCTGTTAGAATCGGCATCATCAGAAAATCTACAAACAACAAATTCTGGGGAGGGTGTGGACAAAAGGAACCCTCTTCCACTATTGGTGGGAAGGTAAATTGATACAGTCACTATGGAGAAGAGTATGGAGTTTCCTTAAAGAAACTAGAAATAGAATTACCATAGGATCCAGCAATCCCACTTCTGGGCATATACCCAGAGACAACCATAAATCAAAAACACACATTCACCACAATGTTCATTGCAGCACTATTTACAATACCCAGCTAATGGAAGCAACCTAAATGCCCACAGACAGACGAATGGATAAAGATGTGGTACATATATAAAATGGGATATGACTCAGCCATGAAAAGGAATGAAACTGGGTTGTTTGTAGAGAAGTCGGTGGATCTAGAGACTGTCATACAGAATGAAGTAAGTCAGAAAGAGCAAAACAAATATTCTGTATTAATGCATGTATGTGGAACCTAGATATATGGTACAGATGAACAGGTTTGCAGGGCAGAAATAGAGAAACAGAGGTAGAGAACAACCGTATGGACACCAAGTCGGGGAAGCCATGGGGTGTTGTGGTCAGATGAGTTGGGAGATAGGTATTGACCTGTATATATGTATATGAATAAAATAAATAATCAATAATAACCTGCTGTATAGAAAAATAAATATAATTAAACTTCAAAATTTTTAGAAATAAAATTTAAAAATAAAACAGAAAAAAGTTCTTCCCTTCACACAGTTGTATTTATATGAATGAATTATTTCCATGCTTATATCAATAAATACATAAAAGATGAATAAATTCTAACTTGAACGAAAAAAGAAAAAAAAAACCTGAACCCAGCAGTTATACAGAGGAAAACCCTATCAGGGCACTTGCTCCAGCGGTAAACAATTCTGAAATTGGTCAGAGGTGGGGAATCATCTCCCATACAGCCAGCAGCCCGGCCCCTCCACGCAAGGAGCGTCCTCATTGCAAAGCTGGGGGACCGTGCCGAGGCCGCTGTGAGTAAACGTGAGCAGAGCCCCAGGCCAGCTGTTGCTGAACTGTTCCCACCCTTCCCAGGTAAAACACCTGAATATGTACAAGGGCTTGAAAGCCTAGAGGAAGGGTCGTGGATCCACACCAGCGACAGCACGCAGGCCAACTTGGTGCCTGAAGGCCAGCCAGGATGGTCCTGTCCCCGGGCGCTCTTCTGGAAGCTTTCCATTTCCCTGCCTGAGATACCCCTCCTGTCCCGGCCCCCACTCCTTTTTTTCCTTCCTCACCTAAGCCCGGAGAGAAATTCCAGCGGAAGTTATGGGTGACACATCCTCTTCTTTACAAGTGGCAGCCTGGCAACTCCTGCAGAAAGTCCAGCAGAGCCCCACTCACACCGGGCCACCAACAAAGCCGTGGACCCTCACACCCTCCCACCAGCACAGCCCCGAGACTGCTGACGGGGCAGAGAATATGGAGTCAGGCACAGCTGCAGGGGCTATTGCTGCCTGGAGTGCTGTTTCTATTGACCTCAACCCAGGCACACCTGGGGAGGGCTTGCCGGCAGGGTCAGGCTGCCCAGGTCAGCTAATCCTCAGCCCTCAGGGAATCACATTGCAGAAAATGGACCTCGCTAAGACAGAATATTAGCCAAGGAAAAAAAGGACACAATGCCATTTGCAGCCCCGTAGATGAGTCTACAGGTAATCACGTGACTTATAGTAAGTCAGAAAGTGAAAGACACATATCGTAGGATATCACTTATAGGTGTTACCTAAAAACGGATACCAGGGCAGATATTTCCACGGAGAAGGGCAATAACAGATTCATTAAACAAACTTATGGTTCACCAATGGAAAGGTGTGAGGATTGGATTCATTACGATATTGGTGTTAAGAGACATATACAAACACAGGTGAAATATATAATCACCAAAGACCTACGGAATGCCAAGAGAAGACTACTCAACATTCTGTCATAACGTACATGGGAAAAGGGTCCCAGAAAGAACAGACATATGTATATGTGTAAAAGAACCACATCTTGCACACCTACAACAAGCCAAACGATGTAATCAAACTTGCTGTAATAAAAAATAAAAAATTAAATTAAAAACACGAACAAGAAGTAGTGAGACAAACTTGAGGGGCTTTCTCCTGGCACATTCCATTCTAAATTCCAATCTAGAACACGGCTTCCATTGAGGCTCTGTTGCCCTAGTAAGCAGATTTGCTAAGGGAGAACTGCTGCCACCTTGTGGCCGCTTCACACAACAGCAGCTTTAATCCCAGCGCTAATGGTCAGTGGATATTCCAAATCATTGCAGGCCTGTAAATGACACCAGCCCTGAAAACAAATCCTGGCGTCATATATCGACCAAAAAGTTCAAAAGACGTCCATATTTCAAAACGACAGTTTCAAGAGGAATATTTCACGCACATTAGTGTTCTGCTTGTTTTGCTTTCTTTCTTTTTTGGTTAAAAACAACGGGAATGGAAAAAGGCAACCCTCAGAATGGGCGAAAACGTTCGCAAACGAATCAATGGACAAAGGTTTAATCTCCAATATGTATAAACAGCTCACGCAGCTTAATATTAATAAAACAAACAACCCTAATACAAATATGGGCAGAAGATGTAAATAGACGTTTCTTCAAAGAAGTCACAGAGACGGCCAAGACACACATGAAAAGCTGCTCAACACCACTAATTATTAGAGCAATGCAAATCAAAACGACAAAGAGGTATCACCTCACACCTGTTAGAATCGGCATCATCAGAAAATCTACAAACAACAAATTCTGGGGAGGGTGTGGACAAAAGGAACCCTCTTCCACTATTGGTGGGAAGGTAAATTGTTACAGTCACTATGGAGAAGAGTATGGAGTTTCCTTAAAGAAACTAGAAATAGAATTACCATAGGATCCAGCAATCCCACTTCTGGGCATATACCCAGAGACAACCATAAATCAAAAACACACATTCACCACAATGTTCATTGCAGCACTATTTACAATAGCCAGGTAATGGAAGCAACCTAAATGCCCACAGACAGACGAATGGATAAAGATGTGGTACATATATAAAATGGGATATGACTCAGCCATGAAAAGGAATGAAACTGGGTTGTTTGTAGAGAAGTCGGTGGATCTAGAGACTGTCATACAGAATGAAGTAAGTCAGAAAGAGCCAAACAAATATTCTGTATTAATGCATGTATGTGGAACCTAGATATATGGTACAGATGAACAGGTTTGCAGGGCAGAAATAGAGAAACAGAGGTAGAGAACAAACGTATGGACACCAAGTCGGGGAAGCCATGGGGTGTTGTGGTCAGATGAGTTGGGAGATAGGTATTGACCTGTATATATGTATATGAATAAAATAAATAATCAATAATAACCTGCTGTATAGAAAAATAAATATAATTAAACTTCAAAATTTTTAGAAATAAAATTTCAAAATAAAACAGAAAAAAGTTCTTCCCTTCACACAGATGTATTTATATGAATGAATTATTTCCATGCTTATATCAATAAATACATAAAAGATGAATAAATTCTAACTTGAACGAAAAAAGAAAAAAAAAAAAAACCTGAACCGAGCAGTTATACAGAGGAAAACCCTATCAGGGCACTTGCTCCAGCGGTAAACAATTCTGAAATTGGTCAGAGGTGGGGAATCATCTCCCATACAGCCAGCAGCCCGGCTCCTCCACGCAAGGAGCATCCTCATTGCAAAGCTGGGGGACAGTGCCGAGGCCTCTGTGAGTAAACGTGAGCAGAGCCCCAGGCCAGCTGTTGCTGAACTGTTCCCACCCTTCCCAGGTAAAACACCTGAATATGTACAAGGGCTTGAAAGCCTAGAGGAAGGGTCGTGGATCCACACCAGCGACAGCACGCAGGCCAACTTGGTGCCTGAAGGCCAGCCAGGATGGTCCTGGCCCCGGGCGCTCTTCTGGAAGCTTTCCATTTCCCTGCCTGAGATACCCCTCCTGTCCCGGCCCCCACTCCTTTTTTTCCTTCCTCACCTCAGCCCGGAGAGAAATTCCAGCGGAAGTTATGGGTGACACATCCTCTTCTTTACAAGTGGCAGCCTGGCAACTCCTGAAGAAAGTCCAGCAGAGCCCCACTCACACTGGGCCACCAACAAAGCTGTGGAACCTCACACCCTCCCACCAGCACAGCCCCGAGACTGCTGACGGGGCAGAGAATATGGAGTCAGGCACAGCTGCAGGGGCTATTGCTGCCTTGAGTGCTGTTTCTATTGACCTCAACCCAGGCACACCTGGGGAGGGCTTGCCGGCAGGGTCAGGCTGCCCAGGTCAGCTAATCCTCAGCCCTCAGGGAATCACATTGCAGAAAATGGACCTCGCTAAGACAGAATATTAGCCAAGGAAAAAAAGGACACAATGCCATTTGCAGCCCCGTAGATGAGTCTACAGGTAATCACGTGACTTGTAGTAAGTCAGAAAGTGAAAGACACATATCATAGGATATCACTTATAGGTGTTACCTAAAAACGGATACCAGGGCAGATATTTCCACGGAGAAGGGCAATAACAGATTCATTAAACAAACTTATGGTTCACCAATGGAAAGGTGTGAGGATTGGATTCATTACGATATTGGGGTTAAGAGACATATACAAACACAGGTGAAATATATAATCACCAAAGATCTACGGAATGCCAAGAGAAGACTACTCAACATTCTGTCATAACGTACATGGGAAAAGGGTCCCAGGAAGAACAGACATATGTATATGTGTAAAACAACCACATCTTGCACACCTACAACAAGCCAAACGATGTAATCAAACTTGCTGTAATAAAAAATTAAAAATTAAATTAAAAACACGAACAAGAAGTAGTGAGACAAACTTGAGGAGCTTTCTCCTGGCACATTCCATTCTAAATTCCAATCTAGAACACGGCTTCTATTGAGGCTCTGTTGCCCTAGTAAGAAGATTTGCTAAGGGAGAACTGCTGCCACCTTGTGGCCGCTTCACACAACAGCAGCTTTAATCCCAGCGCTAATGGTCAGTGGATATTCCAAATCATTGCAGGCCTGTAAATGACACCTGCCCTGAAAACAAATCCTGGGGTCATATATCGACCAAAAAGTTCAAAAGACGTCCATATTTCAAAACGACAGTTTCAAGAGGCATATTTCACGCACATTAGTGTTCTGCTTCTTTTGCTTTCTTTCTTTTTTGGTTAAAAACAACGGGAATGGAAAAAGGCAACCCTCAGAATGGGCGAAAACGTTCGCAAATGAATCAATGGACAAAGGTTTAATCTCCAATATATATAAACAGCTCACGCAGCTTAATATTAATAAAACAAACAACCCTAATACAAATATGGGCAGAAGATGTAAATAGACGTTTCTTCAAAGAAGTCACAGAGACGGCCAAGACGCACATGAAAAGCTGCTCAACACCACTAATTATTAGAGAAATGCAAATCAAAACGACAATGAGGTATCAGCTCACACCTGTTAGAATCGGCATCATCAGAAAATCTACAAACAACAAATTCTGGGGAGGGTGTGGACAAAAGGAACCCTCTTCCACTATTGGTGGGAAGGTAAATTGATACAGTCACTATGGAGAAGAGTATGGAGTTTCCTTAAAGAAACTAGAAATAGAATTACCATAGGATCCAGCAATCCCACTTCTGGGCATATACCCAGAGACAACCATAAATCAAAAACACACATTCACCACAATGTTCATTGCAGCACTATTTACAATAGCCAGGTAATGGAAGCAACCTAAATGCCCACAGACAGACGAATGGATAAAGATGTGGTACATATATAAAATGGGATATGACTCAGCCATGAAAAGGAATGAAACTGGGTTGTTTGTAGAGAAGTCGGTGGATCTAGAGACTGTCATACAGAATGAAGTAAGTCAGAAAGAGCAAAACAAATATTCTGTATTAATGCATGTATGTGGAATCTAGATATATGGTACAGATGAACAGGTTTGCAGGGCAGAAATAGAGAAACAGAGGTAGAGAACAAACGTATGGACACCAAGTCGGGGAAGCCATGGGGTGTTGTGGTCAGATGAGTTGGGAGATAGGTATTGACCTGTATATATGTATATGAATAAAATAAATAATCAATAATAACCTGCTGTATAGAAAAATAAATATAATTAAACTTCAAAATTTTTAGAAATAAAATTTAAAAATAAAACAGAAAAAAGTTCTTCCCTTCACACCGATGTATTTATATGAATGAATTATTTCCATGCTTATATCAATAAATACATAAAAGATGAATAAATTCTAACTTGAACCCAAAAAGAAAAAAAAAACCTGAACCGAGCAGTTATACAGAGGAAAACACTATCAGGGCACTTGCTCCAGCGGTAAACAATTCTGAAATTGGTCAGAGGTGGGGAATCATCTCCCATACAGCCAGCAGCCCGGCCCCCCCACTCAAGGAGCATCCTCATTGCAAAGCTGGGGGACCGTGCCGAGGCCTCTGTGAGTAAACGTGAGCTGAGCCCCAGGCCAGCTGTTGCTGAACTGTTCCCACCCTTCTCAGGTAAAACACCTGAATATGTACAAGGGCTTGAAAGCCTACAGGAAGGGTCGTGGATCCACACCAGCGACAGCACGCAGGCCAACTTGGTGCCTGAAGGCCAGCCAGGATGGTCCTGGCCCCGGGCGCTCTTCTGGAAGCTTTCCATTTCCCTGCCTGAGATACCCCTCCTGTCCCGGCCCCCACTCCTTTTTTTCCTTCCTCACCTCAGCCCGGAGAGAAATTCCAGCGGAAGTTATGGGTGACACATCCTCTTCTTTACAAGTGGCAGCCTGGCAACTCCTGAAGAAAGTCCAGCAGAGCCCCACTCACACCGGGCCACCAACAAAGCCATGGACCCTCACACCCTCCCACCAGCACAGCCCCGAGACTGCTGACGGGGCAGAGAATATGGAGTCAGGCACAGCTGCATGGGCTATTGCTGCCTGGAGTGCTGTTTCTATTGACCTCAACCCAGGCACACCTGGGGAGGGCTTGCCGGCAGGGTCAGGCTGCCCAGGTCAGCTAATCCTCAGCCCTCAGGGAATCACATTGCAGAAAATGGACCTCGCTAAGACAGAATATTAGCCAAGGAAAAAAAAGGACACAATGCCATTTGCAGCCCCGTAGATGAGTCTACAGGTAATCACGTGACTTGTAGTAAGTCAGAAAGTGAAAGACACATATCGTAGGATATCACTTATAGGTGTTACCTAAAAACGGATACCAGGGCAGATATTTCCACGGAGAAGGGCAATCACAGATTCATTAAACAAACTTATGGTTCACCAATGGAAAGGTGTGAGGATTGGATTCATTACGATATTGGTGTTAAGAGACATATACAAACACAGGTGAAATATATAATCACCAAAGACCTACGGAATGCCAAGAGAAGACTACTCAACATTCTGTCATAACGTACATGGGAAAAGGGTCCCAGGAAGAACAGACATATGTATATGTGTAAAAGAACCACATCTTGCACACCTACAACAAGCCAAACGATGTAATCAAACTTGCTGTAATAAAAAATTAAAAATTAAATTAAAAACACGAACAAGAAGTAGTGAGACAAACTTGAGGGGCTTTCTCCTGGCACATTCCATTCTAAGTTCCAATCTAGAACACGGCTTCCATTGAGGCTCTGTTGCCCTAGTAAGCAGATTTGTTAAGGGAGAACTGCTGCCACCTTGTGGCCGCTTCACACAACAGCAGCTTTAATCCCAGCGCTAATGGTCAGTGGATATTCCAAATCATTGCAGGCCTGTAAATGACACCTGCCCTGAAAACAAATCCTGGGGTCATATATCGACCAAAAAGTTCAAAAGACGTCCATATTTCAAAACGACAGTTTCAAGAGGAATATTTCACGAACATTAGTGTTCTGCTTCTTTTGCTTTCTTTCTTTTTTGGTTAAAAACAACGGGAATGGAAAAAGGCAACCCTCAGAATGGGCGAAAACGTTCACAAATGAATCAATGGACAAAGGTTTAATCTCCAATATATATAAACAACTCACGCAGCTTAATATTAATAAAACAAACAACCCTAATACAAATATGGGCAGAAGATCTAAATAGACGTTTCTTCAAAGAAGTCACAGAGACGGCCAAGACACACATGAAAAGCTGCTCAACACCACTAATTATTAGAGAAATGCAAATCTAAACGACAATGAGGTATCACCTCACACCTGTTAGAATCGGCATCATCAGAAAATCTACAAACAACAAATTCTGGGGAGGGTGTGGACAAAAGGAACCCTCTTCCACTATTGGTGGGAAGGTAAATTGTGACAGTCACTATGGAGAAGAGTATGGAGTTTCCTTAAAGAAACTAGAAATAGAATTACCATAGGATCCAGCAATCCCACTTCTGGGCATATACCCAGAGACAACCATAAATCAAAAACACACATTCACCACAATGTTCATTGCAGCACTATTTACAATAGCCAGGTAATGGAAGCAACCTAAATGCCCACAGACAGACGAATGGGTAAAGATGTGGTACATACATAAAATGGGATATGACTCAGCCATGAAAAGGAATGAAACTGGGTTATTTGTAGAGAAGTCGGTGGATCTAGAGACTGTCATACAGAATGAAGTAAGTCAGAAAGAGCAAAACAAATATTCTGTATTAATGCATGTATGTGGAACCTAGATATATGGTACAGATGAACAGGTTTGCAGGGCAGAAATAGAGAAACAGAGGTAGAGAACAAACGTATGGACACCAAGTCGGGGAAGCCATGGGGTGTTGTGGTCAGATGAGTTGGGAGATAGGTATTGACCTGTATATATGTATATGAATAAAATAAATAATCAATAATAACCTGCTGTATAGAAAAATAAATATAATTAAACTTCAAAATTTTTAGAAATAAAATTTCAAAATAAAACAGAAAAAAGTTCTTCCCTTCACACAGATGTATTTATATGAATGAATTATTTCCATGCTTATATCAATAAATACATAAAAGATGAATAAATTCTAACTTGAACCCAAAAAGAAAAAAAAAACCTGAACCGAGCAGTTATACAGAGGAAAACACTATCAGGGCACTTGCTCCAGCGGTAAACAATTCTGAAATTGGTCAGAGGTGGGGAATCATCTCCCATACAGCCAGCAGCCCGGCCCCCCCACGCAAGGAGCGTCCTCATTGCAAAGCTGGGGGACCGTGCCGAGGCCTCTGTGAGTAAACGTGAGCTGAGCCCCAGGCCAGCTGTTGCTGAACTGTTCCCACCCTTCCCAGGTAAAACACCTGAATATGTACAAGGGCTTGAAAGCCTAGAGGAAGGGTCGTGGAGACACACCAGCGACAGCACGCAGGCCAACTTGGTGCCTGCAGGCCAGCCAGGATGGTCCTGGCCCCGGGCGCTCTTCTGGAAGCTTTCCATTTCCCTGCCTGAGATACCCCTCCTGTCCCGGCCCCCACTCCTTTTTTTCCTTCCTCACCTCAGCACGGAGAGAAATTCCAGCGGAAGTTATGGGTGACACATCCTCTTCTTTACAAGTGGCAGCCTGGCAACTCCTGCAGAAAGTCCAGCAGAGCCCCACTCACACCGGGCCACCAACAAAGCCGTGGACCCTCACACCCTCCCACCAGCACAGCCCCGAGACTGCTGACGGGGCAGAGAATATGGAGTCAGGCACAGCTGCAGGGGCTATTGCTGCCTGGAGTGCTGTTTCTATTGACCTCAACCCAGGCACACCTGGGGAGGGCTTGCCGGCAGGGTCAGGCTGCCCAGGTCAGCTAATCCTCAGCCCTCAGGGAATCACATTGCAGAAAATGGACCTCGCTAAGACAGAATATTAGCCAAGGAAAAAAAGGGCACAATGCCATTTGCAGCCCCGTAGATGAGTCTACAGGTAAGCACGTGACTTGTAGTACGTCAGAAAGTGAAAGACACATATCGTATGATATCACTTATAGGTGTTACCTAAAAACGGATACCAGGGCAGATATTTCCACCGAGAAGGGCAATAACAGATTCATTAAACAAACTTATGGTTCCCCAATGGAAAGGTGTGAGGATTGGATTCATTACGATATTGGTGTTAAGAGACATATACAAACACAGGTGAAATATATAATCACCAAAGACCTACGGAATGCCAAGAGAAGACTACTCAACATTCTGTCATAACGTACATGGGAAAAGGGTCCCAGGAAGAACAGACATATGTATATGTGTAAAAGAACCACATCTTGCACACCTACAACAAGCCAAACGATGTAATCAAACTTGCTGTAATAAAAAATTAAAAATTAAATTAAAAACACGAACAAGAAGTAGTGAGACAAACTTGAGGGGCTTTCTCCTGGCACATTCCATTCTAAATTCCAATCTAGAACACGGCTTCCATTGAGGCTCTGTTGCCCTAGTAAGCAGATTTGCTAAGGGAGAACTGCTGCCACCTTGTGGCCGCTTCACACAACAGCAGCTTTAATCCCAGCGCTAATGATCAGTGAATATTCCAAATCATTGCAGGCCTGTAAATGACACCTGCCCTGAAAACAAATCCTGGGGTCATATATCGACCAAAAAGTTCAAAAGACGTCCATATTTCAAAACGACAGTTTCAAGAGGAATATTTCACGCACATTAGTGTTCTGCTTCTTTTGCTTTCTTTCTTTTTTGGTTAAAAACAACGGGAATGGAAAAAGGCAACCCTCAGAATGGGCGAAAATGTTCGCAAATGAATCAATGGACAAAGGTTTAATCTCCAATATATATAAACAGCTCACGCAGCTTAATATTAATAAAACAAACAACCCTAATACAAATATGGGCAGAAGATCTAAATAGACGTTTCTTCAAAGAAGTCACAGAGACGGCCAAGACGCACATGAGAAGCTGCTCAACACCACTAATTATTAGAGAAATGCAAATCAAAACGACAATGAGGTATCACCTCACACCTGTTAGAATCGGCATCATCAGAAAATCTACAAACAAAAAATTCTGGGGAGGGTGTGGACAAAAGGAACCCTCTTCCACTATTGGTGGGAAGGTAAATTGTTACAGTCACTATGGAGAAGAGTATGGAGTTTCCTTAAAGAAACTAGAAATAGAATTACCATAGGATCCAGCAATCCCACTTCTGGGCATATACCCAGAGACAACCATAAATCAAAAACACACATTCCCCACAATGTTCATTGCAGCACTATTTACAATAGCCAGGTAATGGAAGCAACCTAAATGCCCACAGACAGACGAATGGATAAAGATGTGGTACATATATAAAATGGGATATGACTCAGCCATGAAAAGGAATGAAACTGGGTTGTTTGTAGAGAAGTCGGTGGATCTAGAGACTGTCATACAGAATGAAGTAAGTCAGAAAGAGCCAAACAAATATTCTGTATTAATGCATGTATGTGGAACCTAGATATATGGTACAGATGAACAGGTTTGCAGGGCAGAAATAGAGAAACAGAGGTAGAGAACAAACGTATGGACACCAAGTCGGGGAAGCCATGGGGTGTTGTGGTCAGATGAGTTGGGAGATAGGTATTGACCTGTATATATGTATATGAATAAAATAAATAATCAATAATAACCTGCTGTATAGAAAAATAAATATAATTAAACTTCAAAATTTTTAGAAATAAAATTTAAAAATAAAACAGAAAAAAGTTCTTCCCTTCACACAGATGTATTTATATGAATGAATTATTTCCATGCTTATATCAATAAATACATAAAAGATGAATAAATTCTAACTTGAACCCAAAAAGAAAAAAAAAACCTGAACCGAGCAGTTATACAGAGGAAAACACTATCAGGGCTCTTGCTCCAGCGGTAAACAATTCTGAAATTGGTCAGAGGTGGGGAATCATCTCCCATACAGCCAGCAGCCCGGCCCCCCCACGCAAGGAGCGTCCTCATTGCAAAGCTGGGGGACCGTGCCGAGGCCTCTGTGAGTAAACGTGAGCTGAGCCCCAGGCCAGCTGTTGCTGAACTGTTCCCACCCTTCCCAGGTAAAACACCTGAATATGTACAAGGGCTTGAAAGCCTAGAGGAAGGGTCGTGGAGCCACACCAGCGACAGCACGCAGGCCAACTTGGTGCCTGCAGGCCAGCCAGGATGGTCCTGGCCCCGGGCGCTCTTCTGGAAGCTTTCCATTTCCCTGCCTGAGATACCCCTCCTGTCCCGGCCCCCAATCCTTTTTTTCCTTCCTCACCTCAGCCCGGAGAGAAATTCCAGCGGAAGTTATGGGTGACACATCCTCTTCTTTACAAGTGGCAGCCTGGCAACTCCTGCAGAAAGTCCAGCAGAGCCCCACTCACACCGGGCCACCAACAAAGCCGTGGACCCTCACACCCTCCCACCATCACAGCCCCGAGACTGCTGACGGGGCAGAGAATATGGAGTCAGGCACAGCTGCAGGGGCTATTGCTGCCTGGAGTGCTGTTTCTATTGACCTCAACCCAGGCACACCTGGGGAGGGCTTGCCGGCAGGGTCAGGCTGCCCAGGTCAGCTAATCCTCAGCCCTCAGGGAATCACATTGCAGAAAATGGACCTCGCTAAGACAGAATATTAGCCAAGGAAAAAAAGGGCACAATGCCATTTGCAGCCCCGTAGATGAGTCTACAGGTAAGCACGTGACTTGTAGTACGTCAGAAAGTGAAAGACACATATCGTAGGATATCACTTATAGGTGTTACCTAAAAACGGATACCAGGGCAGATATTTCCACGGAGAAGGGCAATAACAGATTCATTAAACAAACTTATGGTTCACCAATGGAAAGGTGTGAGGATTGGATTCATTACGATATTGGTGTTAAGAGACATATACAAACACAGGTGAAATATATAATCACCAAAGACCTACGGAATGCCAAGAGAAGACTACTCAACATTCTGTCATAACGTACATGGGAAAAGGGTCCCAGGAAGAACAGACATATGTATATGTGTAAAAGAACCACATCTTGCACACCTACAACAAGCCAAACGATGTAATCAAACTTGCTGTAATAAAAAATTAAAAATTAAATTAAAAACACGAACAAGAAGTAGTGAGACAAACTTGAGGAGCTTTCTCCTGGCACATTCCATTCTAAATTCCAATCTAGAACACGGCTTCCATTGAGGCTCTGTTGCCCTAGTAAGCAGATTTGCTAAGGGAGAACTGCTGCCACCTTGTGGCCGCTTCACACAACAGCAGCTTTAATCCCAGCGCTAATGATCAGTGAATATTCCAAATCATTGCAGGCCTGTAAATGACACCTGCCCTGAAAACAAATCCTGGGGTCATATATCGACCAAAAAGTTCAAAAGACGTCCATATTTCAAAACGACAGTTTCAAGAGGAATATTTCACGCACATTAGTGTTCTGCTTCTTTTGCTTTCTTTCTTTTTTGGTTAAAAACAACGGGAATGGAAAAAGGCAACCCTCAGAATGGGCGAAAATGTTCGCAAATGAATCAATGGACAAGGGTTTAATCTCCAATATATATAAACAGCTCACGCAGCTTAATATTAATAAAACAAACAACCCTAATACAAATATGGGCAGAAGATCTAAATAGACGTTTCTTCAAAGAAGTCACAGAGACGGCCAAGACGCACATGAAAAGCTGCTCAACACCACTAATTATTAGAGAAATGCAAATCAAAACGACAATGAGGTATCACCTCACACCTGTTAGAATCGGCATCATCAGAAAATCTACAAACAAAAAATTCTGGGGAGGGTGTGGACAAAAGGAACCCTCTTCCACTATTGGTGGGAAGGTAAATTGTTACAGTCACTATGGAGAAGAGTATGGAGTTTCCTTAAAGAAACTAGAAATAGAATTACCATAGGATCCAGCAATCCCACTTCTGGGCATATACCCAGAGACAACCATAAATCAAAAACACACATTCCCCACAATGTTCATTGCAGCAGTATTTACAATAGCCAGGTAATGGAAGCAACCTAAATGCCCACAGACAGACGAATGGATAAAGATGTGGTACATATATAAAATGGGATATGACTCAGCCATGAAAAGGAATGAAACTGGGTTGTTTGTAGAGAAGTCGGTGGATCTAGAGACTGTCATACAGAATGAAGTAAGTCAGAAAGAGCAAAACAAATATTCTGTATTAATGCATGTATGTGGAACCTAGATATATGGTACAGATGAACAGGTTTGCAGGGCAGAAATAGAGAAACAGAGGTAGAGAACAAACGTATGGACACCAAGTCGGGGAAGCCATGGGGTGTTGTGGTCAGATGAGTTGGGAGATAGGTATTGACCTGTATATATGTATATGAATAAAATAAATAATCAATAATAACCTGCTGTATAGAAAAATAAATATAATTAAACTTCAAAATTTTTAGAAATAAAATTTCAAAATAAAACAGAAAAATGTTCTTCCCTTCACACAGATGTATTTATATGAATGAATTATTTCCATGCTTATATCAATAAATACATAAAAGATGAATAAATTCTAACTTGAACGAAAAAAGAAAAAAAAAAAAAACCTGAACCCAGCAGTTATACAGAGGAAAACCCTATCAGGGCACTTGCTCCAGCGGTAAACAATTCTGAAATTGGTCAGAGGTGGGGAATCATCTCCCATACAGCCAGCAGCCCGGCTCCTCCACGCAAGGAGCATCCTCATTGCAAAGCTGGGGGACAGTGCCGAGGCCTCTGTGAGTAAACGTGAGCAGAGCCCCAGGCCAGCTGTTGCTGAACTGTTCCCACCCTTCCCAGGTAAAACACCTGAATATGTACAAGGGCTTGAAAGCCTAGAGGAAGGGTCGTGGATCCACACCAGCGACAGCACGCAGGCCAACTTGGTGCCTGAAGGCCAGCCAGGATGGTCCTGGCCCCGGGCGCTCTTCTGGAAGCTTTCCATTTCCCTGCCTGAGATACCCCTCCTGTCCCGGCCCCCACTCCTTTTTTTCCTTCCTCACCTAAGCCCGGAGAGAAATTCCAGCGGAAGTTATGGGTGACACATCCTCTTCTTTACAAGTGGCAGCCTGGCAACTCCTGAAGAAAGTCCAGCAGAGCCCCACTCACACTGGGCCACCAACAAAGCTGTGGACCCTCACACCCTCCCACCAGCACAGCCCCGAGACTGCTGACGGGGCAGAGAATATGGAGTCAGGCACAGCTGCAGGGGCTATTGCTGCCTGGAGTGCTGTTTCTATTGACCTCAACCCAGGCACACCTGGGGAGGGCTTGCCGGCAGGGTCAGGCTGCCCAGGTCAGCTAATCCTCAGCCCTCAGGGAATCACATTGCAGAAAATGGACCTCGCTAAGACAGAATATTAGCCAAGGAAAAAAAGGACACAATGCCATTTGCAGCCCCGTAGATGAGTCTACAGGTAATCACGTGACTTGTAGTAAGTCAGAAAGTGAAAGACACATATCATAGGATATCACTTATAGGTGTTACCTAAAAACGGATACCAGGGCAGATATTTCCACGGAGAAGGGCAATAACAGATTCATTAAACAAACTTATGGTTCACCAATGGAAAGGTGTGAGGATTGGATTCATTACGATATTGGGGTTAAGAGACATATACAAACACAGGTGAAATATATAATCACCAAAGATCTACGGAATGCCAAGAGAAGACTACTCAACATTCTGTCATAACGTACATGGGAAAAGGGTCCCAGGAAGAACAGACATATGTATATGTGTAAAACAACCACATCTTGCACACCTACAACAAGCCAAACGATGTAATCAAATTTGCTGTAATAAAAAATTAAAAATTAAATTAAAAACACGAACAAGAAATAGTGAGACAAACTTGAGGAGCTTTCTCCTGGCACATTCCATTCTAAATTCCAATCTAGAACACGGCTTCTATTGAGGCTCTGTTGCCCTAGTAAGAAGATTTGCTAAGGGAGAACTGCTGCCACCTTGTGGCCGCTTCACACAACAGCAGCTTTAATCCCAGCGCTAATGGTCAGTGGATATTCCAAATCATTGCAGGCCTGTAAATGACACCTGCCCTGAAAACAAATCCTGGGGTCATATATCGACCAAAAAGTTCAAAAGACGTCCATATTTCAAAACGACAGTTTCAAGAGGCATATTTCACGCACATTAGTGTTCTGCTTCTTTTGCTTTCTTTCTTTTTTGGTTAAAAACAACGGGAATGGAAAAAGGCAACCCTCAGAATGGGCGAAAACGTTCGCAAATGAATCAATGGACAAAGGTTTAATCTCCAATATATATAAACAGCTCACGCAGCTTAATATTAATAAAACAAACAACCCTAATACAAATATGGGCAGAAGATGTAAATAGACGTTTCTTCAAAGAAGTCACAGAGACGGCCAAGACGCACATGAAAAGCTGCTCAACACCACTAATTATTAGAGAAATGCAAATCAAAACGACAATGAGGTATCACCTCACACCTGTTAGAATCGGCATCATCAGAAAATCTACAAACAACAAATTCTGGGGAGGGTGTGGACAAAAGGAACCCTCTTCCACTATTGGTTGGAAGGTAAATTGATACAGTCACTATGGAGAAGAGTATGGAGTTTCCTTAAAGAAACTAGAAATAGAATTACCATAGGATCCAGCAATCCCACTTCTGGGCATATACCCAGAGACAACCATAAATCAAAAACACACATTCACCACAATGTTCATTGCAGCACTATTTACAATAGCCAGGTAATGGAAGCAACCTAAATGCCCACAGACAGACGAATGGATAAAGATGTGGTACATATATAAAATGGGATATGACTCAGCCATGAAAAGGAATGAAACTGGGTTGTTTGTAGAGAAGTCGGTGGATCTAGAGACTGTCATACAGAATGAAGTAAGTCAGAAAGAGCAAAACAAATATTCTGTATTAATGCATGTATGTGGAATCTAGATATATGGTACAGATGAACAGGTTTGCAGGGCAGAAATAGAGAAACAGAGGTAGAGAACAAACGTATGGACACCAAGTCGGGGAAGCCATGGGGTGTTGTGGTCAGATGAGTTGGGAGATAGGTATTGACCTGTATATATGTATATGAATAAAATAAATAATCAATAATAACCTGCTGTATAGAAAAATAAATATAATTAAACTTCAAAATTTTTAGAAATAAAATTTAAAAATAAAACAGAAAAAAGTTCTTCCCTTCACACCGATGTATTTATATGAATGAATTATTTCCATGCTTATATCAATAAATACATAAAAGATGAATAAATTCTAACTTGAACCCAAAAAGAAAAAAAAAAACCTGAACCGAGCAGTTATACAGAGGAAAACACTATCAGGGCACTTGCTCCAGCGGTAAACAATTCTGAAATTGGTCAGAGGTGGGGAATCATCTCCCATACAGCCAGCAGCCCGGCCCCCCCACTCAAGGAGCATCCTCATTGCAAAGCTGGGGGACCGTGCCGAGGCCTCTGTGAGTAAACGTGAGCTGAGCCCCAGGCCAGCTGTTGCTGAACTGTTCCCACCCTTCCCAGGTAAAACACCTGAATATGTACAAGGGCTTGAAAGCCTACAGGAAGGGTCGTGGATCCACACCAGCGACAGCACGCAGGCCAACTTGGTGCCTGAAGGCCAGCCAGGATGGTCCTGGCCCCGGGCGCTCTTCTGGAAGCTTTCCATTTCCCTGCCTGAGATACCCCTCCTGTCCCGGCCCCCACTCCTTTTTTTCCTTCCTCACCTCAGCCCGGAGAGAAATTCCAGCGGAAGTTATGGGTGACACATCCTCTTCTTTACAAGTGGCAGCCTGGCAACTCCTGCAGAAAGTCCAGCAGAGCCCCAGTCACACCGGGCCACCAACAAAGCCATGGACCCTCACACCCTCCCACCAGCACAGCCCCGAGACTGCTGACGGGGCAGAGAATATGGAGTCAGGCACAGCTGCATGGGCTATTGCTGCCTGGAGTGCTGTTTCTATTGACCTCAACCCAGGCACACCTGGGGAGGGCTTGCCGGCATGGTCAGGCTGCCCAGGTCAGCTAATCCTCAGCCCTCAGGGAATCACATTGCAGAAAATGGACCTCGCTAAGACAGAATATTAGCCAAGGAAAAAAAAGGACACAATGCCATTTGCAGCCCCGTAGATGAGTCTACAGGTAATCACGTGACTTGTAGTAAGTCAGAAAGTGAAAGACACATATCGTAGGATATCACTTATAGGTGTTACCTAAAAACGGATACCAGGGCAGATATTTCCACGGAGAAGGGCAATCACAGATTCATTAAACAAACTTATGGTTCACCAATGGAAAGGTGTGAGGATTGGATTCATTACGATATTGGTGTTAAGAGACATATACAAACACAGGTGAAATATATAATCACCAAAGACCTACGGAATGCCAAGAGAAGACTACTCAACATTCTGTCATAACGTACATGGGAAAAGGGTCCCAGGAAGAACAGACATATGTATATGTGTAAAAGAACCACATCTTGCACACCTACAACAAGCCAAACGATGTAATCAAACTTGCTGTAATAAAAAATTAAAAATTAAATTAAAAACACGAACAAGAAGTAGTGAGACAAACTTGAGGGGCTTTCTCCTGGCACATTCCATTCTAAATTCCAATCTAGAACACGGCTTCCATTGAGGCTCTGTTGCCCTAGTAAGCAGATTTGTTAAGGGAGAACTGCTGCCACCTTGTGGCCGCTTCACACAACAGCAGCTTTAATCCCAGCGCTAATGGTCAGTGGATATTCCAAATCATTGCAGGCCTGTAAATGACACCTGCCCTGAAAACAAATCCTGGGGTCATATATCGACCAAAAAGTTCAAAAGACGTCCATATTTCAAAACGACAGTTTCAAGAGGAATATTTCACGAACATTAGTGTTCTGCTTCTTTTGCTTTCTTTCTTTTTTGGTTAAAAACAACGGGAATGGAAAAAGGCAACCCTCAGAATGGGCGAAAACGTTCACAAATGAATCAATGGACAAAGGTTTAATCTCCAATATATATAAACAACTCACGCAGCTTAATATTAATAAAACAAACAACCCTAATACAAATATGGGCAGAAGATCTAAATAGACGTTTCTTCAAAGAAGTCACAGAGACGGCCAAGACACACATGAAAAGCTGCTCAACACCACTAATTATTAGAGAAATGCAAATCAAAACGACAATGAGGTATCACCTCACACCTGTTAGAATCGGCATCATCAGAAAATCTACAAACAACAAATTCTGGGGAGGGTGTGGACAAAAGGAACCCTCTTCCACTATTGGTGGGAAGGTAAATTGTGACAGTCACTATGGAGAAGAGTATGGAGTTTCCTTAAAGAAACTAGAAATAGAATTACCATAGGATCCAGCAATCCCACTTCTGGGCATATACCCAGAGAGAACCATAAATCAAAAACACACATTCACCACAATGTTCATTGCAGCACTATTTACAATAGCCAGGTAATGGAAGCAACCTAAATGCCCACAGACAGACGAATGGGTAAAGATGTGGTACATACATAAAATGGGATATGACTCAGCCATGAAAAGGAATGAAACTGGGTTATTTGTAGAGAAGTCGGTGGATCTAGAGACTGTCATACAGAATGAAGTAAGTCAGAAAGAGCAAAACAAATATTCTGTATTAATGCATGTATGTGGAACCTAGATATATGGTACAGATGAACAGGTTTGCAGGGCAGAAATAGAGAAACAGAGGTAGAGAACAAACGTATGGACACCAAGTCGGGGAAGCCATGGGGTGTTGTGGTCAGATGAGTTGGGAGATAGGTATTGACCTGTATATATGTATATGAATAAAATAAATAATCAATAATAACCTGCTGTATAGAAAAATAAATATAATTAAACTTCAAAATTTTTAGAAATAAAATTTAAAAATAAAACAGAAAAAAGTTCTTCCCTTCACACAGATGTATTTATATGAATGAATTATTTCCATGCTTATATCAATAAATACATAAAAGATGAATAAATTCTAACTTGAACCCAAAAAGAAAAAAAAAACCTGAACCGAGCAGTTATACAGAGGAAAACACTATCAGGGCACTTGCTCCAGCGGTAAACAATTCTGAAATTGGTCAGAGGTGGGGAATCATCTCCCATACAGCCAGCAGCCCGGCCCCCCCACGCAAGGAGCGTCCTCATTGCAAAGCTGGGGGACCGGGGCGAGGCCTCTGTGAGTAAACGTGAGCTGAGCCCCAGGCCAGCTGTTGCTGAACTGTTCCCACCCTTCCCAGGTAAAACACCTGAATATGTACAAGGGCTTGAAAGCCTAGAGGAAGGGTCGTGGAGACACACCAGCGACAGCACGCAGGCCAACTTGGTGCCTGCAGGCCAGCCAGGATGGTCCTGGCCCCGGGCGCTCTTCTGGAAGCTTTCCATTTCCCTGCCTGAGATACCCCTCCTGTCCCGGCCCCCACTCCTTTTTGTCCTTCCTCACCTCAGCACGGAGAGAAATTCCAGCGGAAGTTATGGGTGACACATCCTCTTCTTTACAAGTGGCAGCCTGGCAACTCCTGCAGAAAGTCCAGCAGAGCCCCACTCACACCGGGCCACCAACAAAGCCGTGGACCCTCACACCCTCCCACCAGCACAGCCCCGAGACTGGTGACGGGGCAGAGAATATGGAGTCAGGCACAGCTGCAGGGGCTATTGCTGCCTGGAGTGCTGTTTCTATTGACCTCAACCCAGGCACACCTGGGGAGGGCTTGCCGGCAGGGTCAGGCTGCCCAGGTCAGCTAATCCTCAGCCCTCAGGGAATCACATTGCAGAAAATGGACCTCGCTAAGACAGAATATTAGCCAAGGAAAAAAAGGGCACAATGCCATTTGCAGCCCCGTAGATGAGTCTACAGGTAAGCACGTGACTTGTAGTACGTCAGAAAGTGAAAGACACATATCGTATGATATCACTTATAGGTGTTACCTAAAAACGGATACCAGGGCAGATATTTCCACCGAGAAGGGCAATAACAGATTCATTAAACAAACTTATGGTTCCCCAATGGAAAGGTGTGAGGATTGGATTCATTACGATATTGGTGTTAAGAGACATATACAAACACAGGTGAAATATATAATCACCAAAGACCTACGGAATGCCAAGAGAAGACTACTCAACATTCTGTCATAACGTACATGGGAAAAGGGTCCCAGGAAGAACAGACATATGTATATGTGTAAAAGAACCACATCTTGCACACCTACAACAAGCCAAACGATGTAATCAAACTTGCTGTAATAAAAAATTAAAAATTAAATTAAAAACACGAACAAGAAGTAGTGAGACAAACTTGAGGGGCTTTCTCCTGGCACATTCCATTCTAAATTCCAATCTAGAACACGGCTTCCATTGAGGCTCTGTTGCCCTAGTAAGCAGATTTGCTAAGGGAGAACTGCTGCCACCTTGTGGCCGCTTCACACAACAGCAGCTTTAATCCCAGCGCTAATGATCAGTGAATATTCCAAATCATTGCAGGCCTGTAAATGACACCTGCCCTGAAAACAAATCCTGGGGTCATATATCGACCAAAAAGTTCAAAAGACGTCCATATTTCAAAACGACAGTTTCAAGAGGAATATTTCACGCACATTAGTGTTCTGCTTCTTTTGCTTTCTTTCTTTTTTGGTTAAAAACAACGGGAATGGAAAAAGGCAACCCTCAGAATGGGCGAAAATGTTCGCAAATGAATCAATGGACAAAGGTTTAATCTCCAATATATATAAACAGCTCACGCAGCTTAATATTAATAAAACAAACAACCCTAATACAAATATGGGCAGAAGATCTAAATAGACGTTTCTTCAAAGAAGTCACAGAGACGGCCAAGACGCACATGAAAAGCTGCTCAACACCACTAATTATTAGAGAAATGCAAATCAAAACGACAATGAGGTATCACCTCACACCTGTTAGAATCGGCATCATCAGAAAATCTACAAACAAAAAATTCTGGGGAGGGTGTGGACAAAAGGAACCCTCTTCCACTATTGGTGGGAAGGTAAATTGTTACAGTCACTATGGAGAAGAGTATGGAGTTTCCTTAAAGAAACTAGAAATAGAATTACCATAGGATCCAGCAATCCCACTTCTGGGCATATACCCAGAGACAACCATAAATCAAAAACACACATTCCCCACAATGTTCATTGCAGCACTATTTACAATAGCCAGGTAATGGAAGCAACCTAAATGCCCACAGACAGACGAATGGATAAAGATGTGGTACATATATAAAATGGGATATGACTCAGCCATGAAAAGGAATGAAACTGGGTTGTTTGTAGAGAAGTCGGTGGATCTAGAGACTGTCATACAGAATGAAGTAAGTCAGAAAGAGCAAAACAAATATTCTGTATTAATGCATGTATGTGGAACCTAGATATATGGTACAGATGAACAGGTTTGCAGGGCAGAAATAGAGAAACAGAGGTAGAGAACAAACGTATGGACACCAAGTCGGGGAAGCCATGGGGTGTTGTGGTCAGATGAGTTGGGAGATAGGTATTGACCTGTATATATGTATATGAATAAAATAAATAATCAATAATAACCTGCTGTATAGAAAAATAAATATAATTAAACTTCAAAATTTTTAGAAATAAAATTTAAAAATAAAACAGAAAAAAGTTCTTCCCTTCACACAGATGTATTTATATGAATGAATTATTTCCATGCTTATATCAATAAATACATAAAAGATGAATAAATTCTAACTTGAACCCAAAAAGAAAAAAAAAACCTGAACCGAGCAGTTATACAGAGGAAAACACTATCAGGGCACTTGCTCCAGCGGTAAACAATTCTGAAATTGGTCAGAGGTGGGGAATCATCTCCCATACAGCCAGCAGCCCGGCCCCCCCACGCAAGGAGCGTCCTCATTGCAAAGCTGGGGGACCGTGCCGAGGCCTCTGTGAGTAAACGTGAGCTGAGCCCCAGGCCAGCTGTTGCTGAACTGTTCCCACCCTTCCCAGGTAAAACACCTGAATATGTACAAGGGCTTGAAAGCCTAGAGGAAGGGTCGTGGAGCCACACCAGCGACAGCACGCAGGCCAACTTGGTGCCTGCAGGCCAGCCAGGATGGTCCTGGCCCCGGGCGCTCTTCTGGAAGCTTTCCATTTCCCTGCCTGAGATACCCCTCCTGTCCCGGCCCCCAATCCTTTTTTTCCTTCCTCACCTCAGCCCGGAGAGAAATTCCAGCGGAAGTTATGGGTGACACATCCTCTTCTTTACAAGTGGCAGCCTGGCAACTCCTGCAGAAAGTCCAGCAGAGCCCCACTCACACCGGGCCACCAACAAAGCCGTGGACCCTCACACCCTCCCACCAGCACAGCCCCGAGACTGCTGACGGGGCAGAGAATATGGAGTCAGGCACAGCTGCAGGGGCTATTGCTGCCTGGAGTGCTGTTTCTATTGACCTCAACCCAGGCACACCTGGGGAGGGCTTGCCGGCAGGGTCAGGCTGCCCAGGTCAGCTAATCCTCAGCCCTCAGGGAATCACATTGCAGAAAATGGACCTCGCTAAGACAGAATATTAGCCAAGGAAAAAAAGGGCACAATGCCATTTGCAGCCCCGTAGATGAGTCTACAGGTAAGCACGTGACTTGTAGTACGTCAGAAAGTGAAAGACACATATCGTAGGATATCACTTATAGGTGTTACCTAAAAACGGATACCAGGGCAGATATTTCCACGGAGAAGGGCAATAACAGATTCATTAAACAAACTTATGGTTCACCAATGGAAAGGTGTGAGGATTGGATTCATTACGATATTGGTGTTAAGAGACATATACAAACACAGGTGAAATATATAATCACCAAAGACCTACGGAATGCCAAGAGAAGACTACTCAACATTCTGTCATAACGTACATGGGAAAAGGGTCCCAGGAAGAACAGACATATGTATATGTGTAAAAGAACCACATCTTGCACACCTACAACAAGCCAAACGATGTAATCAAACTTGCTGTAATAAAAAATTAAAAATTAAATTAAAAACACGAACAAGAAGTAGTGAGACAAACTTGAGGAGCTTTCTCCTGGCACATTCCATTCTAAATTCCAATCTAGAACACGGCTTCCATTGAGGCTCTGTTGCCCTAGTAAGCAGATTTGCTAAGGGAGAACTGCTGCCACCTTGTGGCCGCTTCACACAACAGCAGCTTTAATCCCAGCGCTAATGATCAGTGAATATTCCAAATCATTGCAGGCCTGTAAATGACACCTGCCCTGAAAACAAATCCTGGGGTCATATATCGACCAAAAAGTTCAAAAGACGTCCATATTTCAAAACGACAGTTTCAAGAGGAATATTTCACGCACATTAGTGTTCTGCTTCTTTTGCTTTCTTTCTTTTTTGGTTAAAAACAACGGGAATGGAAAAAGGCAACCCTCAGAATGGGCGAAAATGTTCGCAAATGAATCAATGGACAAAGGTTTAATCTCCAATATATATAAACAGCTCACGCAGCTTAATATTAATAAAACAAACAACCCTAATACAAATATGGGCAGAAGATCTAAATAGACGTTTCTTCAAAGAAGTCACAGAGACGGCCAAGACGCACATGAAAAGCTGCTCAACACCACTAATTATTAGAGAAATGCAAATCAAAACGACAATGAGGTATCACCTCACACCTGTTAGAATCGGCATCATCAGAAAATCTACAAACAAAAAATTCTGGGGAGGGTGTGGACAAAAGGAACCCTCTTCCACTATTGGTGGGAAGGTAAATTGTTACAGTCACTATGGAGAAGAGTATGGAGTTTCCTTAAAGAAACTAGAAATAGAATTACCATAGGATCCAGCAATCCCACTTCTGGGCATATACCCAGAGACAACCATAAATCAAAAACACACATTCCCCACAATGTTCATTGCAGCAGTATTTACAATAGCCAGGTAATGGAAGCAACCTAAATGCCCACAGACAGACGAATGGATAAAGATGTGGTACATATATAAAATGGGATATGACTCAGCCATGAAAAGGAATGAAACTGGGTTGTTTGTAGAGAAGTCGGTGGATCTAGAGACTGTCATACAGAATGAAGTAAGTCAGAAAGAGCAAAACAAATATTCTGTATTAATGCATGTATGTGGAACCTAGATATATGGTACAGATGAACAGGTTTGCAGGGCAGAAATAGAGAAACAGAGGTAGAGAACAAACGTATGGACACCAAGTCGGGGAAGCCATGGGGTGTTGTGGTCAGATGAGTTGGGAGATAGGTATTGACCTGTATATATGTATATGAATAAAATAAATAATCAATAATAACCTGCTGTATAGAAAAATAAATATAATTAAACTTCAAAATTTTTAGAAATAAAATTTAAAAATAAAACAGAAAAAAGTTCTTCCCTTCACACAGATGTATTTATATGAATGAATTATTTCCATGCTTATATCAATAAATACATAAAAGATGAATAAATTCTAACTTGAACCCAAAAAGAAAAAAAAAACCTGAACCGAGCAGTTATACAGAGGAAAACACTATCAGGGCACTTGCTCCAGCGGTAAACAATTCTGAAATTGGTCAGAGGTGGGGAATCATCTCCCATACAGCCAGCAGCCCGGCCCCCCCACGCAAGGAGCGTCCTCATTGCAAAGCTGGGGGACCGTGCCGAGGCCTCTGTGAGTAAACGTGAGCTGAGCCCCAGGCCAGCTGTTGCTGAACTGTTCCCACCCTTCCCAGGTAAAACACCTGAATATGTACAAGGGCTTGAAAGCCTAGAGGAAGGGTCGTGGAGCCACACCAGCGACAGCACGCAGGCCAACTTGGTGCCTGCAGGCCAGCCAGGATGGTCCTGGCCCCGGGCGCTCTTCTGGAAGCTTTCCATTTCCCTGCCTGAGATACCCCTCCTGTCCCGGCCCCCAATCCTTTTTTTCCTTCCTCACCTCAGCCCGGAGAGAAATTCCAGCGGAAGTTATGGGTGACACATCCTCTTCTTTACAAGTGGCAGCCTGGCAACTCCTGCAGAAAGTCCAGCAGAGCCCCACTCACACCGGGCCACCAACAAAGCCGTGGACCCTCACACCCTCCCACCAGCACAGCCCCGAGACTGCTGACGGGGCAGAGAATATGGAGTCAGGCACAGCTGCAGGGGCTATTGCTGCCTGGAGTGCTGTTTCTATTGACCTCAACCCAGGCACACCTGGGGAGGGCTTGCCGGCAGGGTCAGGCTGCCCAGGTCAGCTAATCCTCAGCCCTCAGGGAATCACATTGCAGAAAATGGACCTCGCTAAGACAGAATATTAGCCAAGGAAAAAAAGGGCACAATGCCATTTGCAGCCCCGTAGATGAGTCTACAGGTAAGCACGTGACTTGTAGTACGTCAGAAAGTGAAAGACACATATCGTAGGATATCACTTATAGGTGTTACCTAAAAACGGATACCAGGGCAGATATTTCCACGGAGAAGGGCAATAACAGATTCATTAAACAAACTTATGGTTCACCAATGGAAAGGTGTGAGGATTGGATTCATTACGATATTGGTGTTAAGAGACATATACAAACACAGGTGAAATATATAATCACCAAAGACCTACGGAATGCCAAGAGAAGACTACTCAACATTCTGTCATAACGTACATGGGAAAAGGGTCCCAGGAAGAACAGACATATGTATATGTGTAAAAGAACCACATCTTGCACACCTACAACAAGCCAAACGATGTAATCAAACTTGCTGTAATAAAAAATTAAAAATTAAATTAAAAACACGAACAAGAAGTAGTGAGACAAACTTGAGGAGCTTTCTCCTGGCACATTCCATTCTAAATTCCAATCTAGAACACGGCTTCCATTGAGGCTCTGTTGCCCTAGTAAGCAGATTTGCTAAGGGAGAACTGCTGCCACCTTGTGGCCGCTTCACACAACAGCAGCTTTAATCCCAGCGCTAATGATCAGTGAATATTCCAAATCATTGCAGGCCTGTAAATGACACCTGCCCTGAAAACAAATCCTGGGGTCATATATCGACCAAAAAGTTCAAAAGACGTCCATATTTCAAAACGACAGTTTCAAGAGGAATATTTCACGCACATTAGTGTTCTGCTTCTTTTGCTTTCTTTCTTTTTTGGTTAAAAAAAACGGGAATGGAAAAAGGCAACCCTCAGAATGGGCGAAAATGTTCGCAAACGAATCAATGGACATAGGTTTAATCTCCAATATATATAAACAGCTCACGCAGCTTAATATTAATAAAACAAACAACCCAATACAAATATGGGCAGAAGATCTAAATAGACGTTTCTTCAAAGAAGTCACAGAGACGGCCAAGACGCACATGAAAAGCTGCTCAACACCACTAATTATTAGAGAAATGCAAATCAAAACGACAATGAGGTATCACCTCACACCTGTTAGAATCGGCATCATCAGAAAATCTACAAACAACAAATTCTGGGGAGGGTGTGGACAAAAGGAACCCTCTTCCACTATTGGTGGGAAGGTAAATTGATACAGTCACTATGGAGAAGAGTATGGAGTTTCCTTAAAGAAACTAGAAATAGAATTACCATAGGATCCAGCAATCCCTCTTCTGGGCATATACCCAGAGACAACCATAAATCAAAAACACACATTCCCCACAATGTTCATTGCAGCACTATTTACAATAGCCAGGTAATGGAAGCAACCTAAATGCCCACAGACAGACGAATGGATAAAGATGTGGTACATATATAAAATGGGATATGACTCAGCCATGAAAAGGAATGAAACTGGGTTGTTTGTAGAGAAGTCGGTGGATCTAGAGACTGTCATACAGAATGAAGTAAGTCAGAAAGAGCAAAACAAATATTCTGTATTAATGCATGTATGTGGAACCTAGATATATGGTACAGATGAACAGGTTTGCAGGGCAGAAATAGAGAAACAGAGGTAGAGAACAAACGTATGGACACCAAGTCGGGGAAGCCATGGGGTGTTGTGGTCAGATGAGTTGGGAGATAGGTATTGACCTGTATATATGTATATGAATAAAATAAATAATCAATAATAACCTGCTGTATAGAAAAATAAATATAATTAAACTTCAAAATTTTTAGAAATAAAATTTAAAAATAAAACAGAAAAATGTTCTTCCCTTCACACAGATGTATTTATATGAATGAATTATTTCCATGCTTATATCAATAAATACATAAAAGATGAATAAATTCTAACTTGAACCCAAAAAGAAAAAAAAAACCTGAACCGAGCAGTTATACAGAGGAAAACACTATCAGGGCACTTGCTCCAGCGGTAAACAATTCTGAAATTGGTCAGAGGTGGGGAATCATCTCCCATACAGCCAGCAGCCCGGCCCCCCCACGCAAGGAGCGTCCTCATTGCAAAGCTGGGGGACCGTGCCGAGGCCTCTGTGAGTAAACGTGAGCTGAGCCCCAGGCCAGCTGTTGCTGAACTGTTCCCAGCCTTCCCAGGTAAAACACCTGAATATGTACAAGGGCTTGAAAGCCTAGAGGAAGGGTCGTGGAGCCACACCAGCGACAGCACGCAGGCCAACTTGGTGCCTGCAGGCCAGCCAGGATGGTCCTGGCCCCGGGCGCTCTTCTGGAAGCTTTCCATTTCCCTGCCTGAGATACCCCTCCTGTCCCGGCCCCCAATCCTTTTTTTCCTTCCTCACCTCAGCCCGGAGAGAAATTCCAGCGGAAGTTATGGGTGACACATCCTCTTCTTTACAAGTGGCAGCCTGGCAACTCCTGCAGAAAGTCCAGCAGAGCCCCACTCACACCGGGCCACCAACAAAGCCGTGGACCCTCACACCCTCCCACCAGCACAGCCCCGAGACTGCTGACGGGGCAGAGAATATGGAGTCAGGCACAGCTGCAGGGGCTATTGCTGCCTGGAGTGCTGTTTCTATTGACCTCAACCCAGGCACACCTGGGGAGGGCTTGCCGGCAGGGTCAGGCTGCCCAGGTCAGCTAATCCTCAGCCCTCAGGGAATCACATTGCAGAAAATGGACCTCGCTAAGACAGAATATTAGCCAAGGAAAAAAAGGGCACAATGCCATTTGCAGCCCCGTAGATGAGTCTACAGGTAAGCACGTGACTTGTAGTACGTCAGAAAGTGAAAGACACATATCGTAGGATATCACTTATAGGTGTTACCTAAAAACGGATACCAGGGCAGATATTTCCACGGAGAAGGGCAATAACAGATTCATTAAACAAACTTATGGTTCACCAATGGAAAGGTGTGAGGATTGGATTCATTACGATATTGGTGTTAAGAGACATATACAAACACAGGTGAAATATATAATCACCAAAGACCTACGGAATGCCAAGAGAAGACTACTCAACATTCTGTCATAACGTACATGGGAAAAGGGTCCCAGGAAGAACAGACATATGTATATGTGTAAAAGAACCACATCTTGCACACCTACAACAAGCCAAACGATGTAATCAAACTTGCTGTAATAAAAAATTAAAAATTAAATTAAAAACACGAACAAGAAGTAGTGAGACAAACTTGAGGAGCTTTCTCCTGGCACATTCCATTCTAAATTCCAATCTAGAACACGGCTTCCATTGAGGCTCTGTTGCCCTAGTAAGCAGATTTGCTAAGGGAGAACTGCTGCCACCTTGTGGCCGCTTCACACAACAGCAGCTTTAATCCCAGCGCTAATGATCAGTGAATATTCCAAATCATTGCAGGCCTGTAAATGACACCTGCCCTGAAAACAAATCCTGGGGTCATATATCGACCAAAAAGTTCAAAAGACGTCCATATTTCAAAACGACAGTTTCAAGAGGAATATTTCACGCACATTAGTGTTCTGCTTCTTTTGCTTTCTTTCTTTTTTGGTTAAAAAAAACGGGAATGGAAAAAGGCAACCCTCAGAATGGGCGAAAACGTTCGCAAACGAATCAATGGACATAGGTTTAATCTCCAATATATATAAACAGCTCACGCAGCTTAATATTAATAAAACAAACAACCCAATACAAATATGGGCAGAAGATCTAAATAGACGTTTCTTCAAAGAAGTCACAGAGACGGCCAAGACGCACATGAAAAGCTGCTCAACACCACTAATTATTAGAGAAATGCAAATCAAAACGACAATGAGGTATCACCTCACACCTGTTAGAATCGGCATCATCAGAAAATCTACAAACAACAAATTCTGGGGAGGGTGTGGACAAAAGGAACCCTCTTCCACTATTGGTGGGAAGGTAAATTGATACAGTCACTATGGAGAAGAGTATGGAGTTTCCTTAAAGAAACTAGAAATAGAATTACCATAGGATCCAGCAATCCCTCTTCTGGGCATATACCCAGAGACAACCATAAATCAAAAACACACATTCCCCACAATGTTCATTGCAGCACTATTTACAATAGCCAGGTAATGGAAGCAACCTAAATGCCCACAGACAGACGAATGGATAAAGATGTGGTACATATATAAAATGGGATATGACTCAGCCATGAAAAGGAATGAAACTGGGTTGTTTGTAGAGAAGTCGGTGGATCTAGAGACTGTCATACAGAATGAAGTAAGTCAGAAAGAGCAAAACAAATATTCTGTATTAATGCATGTATGTGGAACCTAGATATATGGTACAGATGAACAGGTTTGCAGGGCAGAAATAGAGAAACAGAGGTAGAGAACAAACGTATGGACACCAAGTCGGGGAAGCCATGGGGTGTTGTGGTCAGATGAGTTGGGAGATAGGTATTGACCTGTATATATGTATATGAATAAAATAAATAATCAATAATAACCTGCTGTATAGAAAAATAAATATAATTAAACTTCAAAATTTTTAGAAATAAAATTTAAAAATAAAACAGAAAAATGTTCTTCCCTTCACACAGATGTATTTATATGAATGAATTATTTCCATGCTTATATCAATAAATACATAAAAGATGAATAAATTCTAACTTGAACCCAAAAAGAAAAAAAAAACCTGAACCGAGCAGTTATACAGAGGAAAACACTATCAGGGCACTTGCTCCAGCGGTAAACAATTCTGAAATTGGTCAGAGGTGGGGAATCATCTCCCATACAGCCAGCAGCCCGGCCCCCCCACGCAAGGAGCGTCCTCATTGCAAAGCTGGGGGACCGTGCCGAGGCCTCTGTGAGTAAACGTGAGCTGAGCCCCAGGCCAGCTGTTGCTGAACTGTTCCCAGCCTTCCCAGGTAAAACACCTGAATATGTACAAGGGCTTGAAAGCCTAGAGGAAGGGTCGTGGATCCACACCAGCGACAGCACGCAGGCCAACTTGGTGCCTGAAGGCCAGCCAGGATGGTCCTGGCCCCGGGCGCTCTTCTGGAAGCTTTCCATTTCCCTGCCTGAGATACCCCTCCTGTCCCGGCCCCCACTCCTTTTTTTCCTTCCTCACCTAAGCCTGGAGAGAAATTCCAGCGGAAGTTATGGGTGACACATCCTCTTCTTTACAAGTGGCAGCCTGGCAACTCCTGCAGAAAGTCCAGCAGAGCCCCACTCACACCGGGCCACCAACAAAGCCGTGGACCCTCACACCCTCCCACCAGCACAGCCCCGAGACTGCTGACGGGGCAGAGAATATGGAGTCAGGCACAGCTGCAGGGGCTATTGCTGCCTGGAGTGCTGTTTCTATTGACCTCAACCCAGGCACACCTGGGGAGGGCTTGCCGGCAGGGTCAGGCTGCCCAGGTCAGCTAATCCTCAGCCCTCAGGGAATCACATTGCAGAAAATGGACCTCGCTAAGACAGAATATTAGCCAAGGAAAAAAAGGGCACAATGCCATTTGCAGCCCCGTAGATGAGTCTACAGGTAATCACGTGATTTGTAGTAAGTCAGAAAGTCAAAGACACATATCGTAGAATATCACTTATAGGTGTTACCTAAAAACGGATACCAGGGCAGGTATTTCCACGGAGAAGGGCAATAACAGATTCATTAAACAAACTTATGGTTCACCAATGGAAAGGTGTGAGGATTGGATTCATTACGATATTGGTGTTAAGAGACATATACAAACACAGGTGAAATATATAATCACCAAAGACCTACGGAATGCCAAGAGAAGACTACTCAACATTCTGTCATAACGTACATGGGAAAAGGGTCCCAGGAAGAACAGACATATGTATATGTGTAAAAGAACCACATCTTGCACACCTACAACAAGCCAAACGATGTAATCAAACTTGCTGTAATAAAAAATTAAAAATTAAATTAAAAACACGAACAAGAAGTAGTGAGACAAACTTGAGGGGCTTTCTCCTGGCACATTCCATTCTAAATTCCAATCTAGAACACGGCTTCCATTGAGGCTCTGTTGCCCTAGTAAGCAGATTTGCTAAGGGAGAACTGCTGCCACCTTGTGGCCGTTTCACACAACAACAGCTTTCATCCCAGCGCTAATGGTCAGTGGATATTCCAAATAATTGCAGGCCTGTAAATGACACCTGCCCTGAAAACAAATCCTGGGGTCATATATCGACCAAAAAGTTCAAAAGACGTCCATATTTCAAAACGACAGTTTCAAGAGGCATATTTCACGCACATTAGTGTTCTGATTCTTTTGCTTTCTTTCTTTTTTGGTTAAAAAAAACGGGAATGGAAAAAGGCAACCCTCAGAATGGGCGAAAACGTTCGCAAACGAATCAATGGACATAGGTTTAATCTCCAATATATATAAACAGCTCATGCAGCTTAATATTAATAAAACAAACAACCCAATACAAATATGGGCAGAAGATCTAAATAGACGTTTCTTCAAAGAAGTCACAGAGACGGCCAAGACGCACATGAAAAGCTGCTCAACACCACTAATTATTAGAGAAATGCAAATCAAAACGACAATGAGGTATCACCTCACACCTGTTAGAATCGGCATCATCAGAAAATCTACAAACAAAAAATTCTGGGGAGGGTGTGGACAAAAGGAACCCTCTTCCACTATTGGTGGGAAGGTAAATTGTTACAGTCACTATGGAGAAGAGTATGGAGTTTCCTTAAAGAAACTAGAAATAGAATTACCATAGGATCCAGCAATCCCACTTCTGGGCATATACCCAGAGACAACCATAAATCAAAAACACACATTCCCCACAATGTTCATTGCAGCAGTATTTACAATAGCCAGGTAATGGAAGCAACCTAAATGCCCACAGACAGACGAATGGATAAAGATGTGGTACATATATAAAATGGGATATGACTCAGCCATGAAAAGGAATGAAACTGGGTTGTTTGTAGAGAAGTCGGTGGATCTAGAGACTGTCATACAGAATGAAGTAAGTCAGAAAGAGCAAAACAAATATTCTGTATTAATGCATGTATGTGGAACCTTGATATATGGTACAGATGAACAGGTTTGCAGGGCAGAAATAGAGAAACAGAGGTAGAGAACAAACGTATGGACACCAAGTCGGGGAAGCCATGGGGTGTTGTGGTCAGATGAGTTGGGAGATAGGTATTGACCTGTATATATGTATATGAATAAAATAAATAATCAATAATAACCTGCTGTATAGAAAAATAAATATAATTAAACTTCAAAATTTTTAGAAATAAAATTTAAAAATAAAACAGAAAAAAGTTCTTCCCTTCACACAGTTGTATTTATATGAATGAATTATTTCCATGCTTATATCAATAAATACATAAAAGATGAATAAATTCTAACTTGAACGAAAAAAGAAAAAAAAAAACCTGAACCCAGCAGTTATACAGAGGAAAACCCTATCAGGGCACTTGCTCCAGCGGTAAACAATTCTGAAATTGGTCAAAGGTGGGGAATCATCTCCCATACAGCCAGCAGCCCGGCCCACCCACACAAGGAGCGTCCTCATTGCAAAGCTGTGGGACCGTGCCGAGGCCTCTGTGAGTAAACGTGAGCTGAGCCCCAGGCCAGCTGCTGCTGAACTGTTCCCACCCTTCCCAGGTAAAACACCTGAATATGTACAAGGGCTTGAAAGCCTAGAGGAAGGGTCGTGGAGACACACCAGCGACAGCACGCATGCCAAATTGGTGTCTGCAGGCCAGCCAGGATAATCCTGGCCCCAGGTGCTCTTCTGGAAGCTTTCCATTTCCCTGCCTGAGATACCCCTCCTGTCCCGGCCCCCACTCCTTTTTTTCCTCCCTCACCTCAGCACGGAGAGAAATTCCAGCGGAAGTTATGGGTGACACAACCTCTTCTTTACAGGTGGCAGCCTGGCAACTCCTGCAGAAAGTCCAGCAGAGCCCCACTCACACCGGGCCACCAACAAAGCCGTGGACCCTCACACCCTCCCACCAGCACAGCCCCGAGACTGCTGACGGGGCAGAGAATATGGAGTCATGCACAGCTGCAGGGGCTATTGCTGCCTGGAGTGCTGTTTCTATTGACCTCAACCCAGGCACACCTGGGGAGGGCTTGCCGACAGGATCAGGCTGCCCAGGTCAGCTAATCCTCAGCCCTCAGGGAATCACATTGCAGAAAATGGACCTCGCTAAGCCAGAATATTAGCCAAGGAAAAAAAGGACACAATGCCATTTGCAGCCCCGTAGATGAGTCTACAGGTAATCACGTGACTTGTAGTAAGTCAGAAAGTGAAAGACACATATCGTAGGATATCACTTATAGGTGTTACCTAAAAACGGATACCAGGGCAGATATTTCCACGGAGAAGGGCAATCACAGATTCATTAAACAAACTTATGGTTCACCAATGGAAAGGTGTGAGGATTGGATTCATTACAATATTGGGGTTAAGAGACATATACAAACACAGGTGAAATATATAATCACCAAAGACCTACGGAATGCCAAGAGAAGACTACTCAACATTCTGTCATAACGTACATGGGAAAAGGGTCCCAGGAAGAACAGACATATGTATATGTGTAAAAGAACCACATCTTGCACACCTACAACAAGCCAAACGTTGTAATCAAACTTGCTGTAATAAAAAAATTAGAAATTAAATTAAGAACATGAACAAGAAGTAGTGAGACAAACTTGAGGGGCTTTTTCCTGGCACATTCAATTCTAAATTCCAATCTAGAACAAGACTTCCATTGAGGCTCTGTTGCCATAGTAACCAGATTTGCTAAGGGAGAACTGCTGCCACCTTGTGGCCGTTTCACACAACATCAGCTTTAATTCCAGCGCTAATGGTCAGTGGATATTCCAAATCATTGCTGGCCTGTAAATGACACCTGCCCTGAAAACAAATCCTGGGGTCATATATAGACAAAAAAGTTCAAAAGACGTCCATATTTCAAAACGACAGTTTCAAGAGGAATATTTCACGCACATTAGTGTTCTGCTTCTTTTGCTTTCTTTCTTTTTTGGTTACAAAGACGGGAATGGAAAAAGGCAACCCTCAGAATGGGCTAAAACGTTCGCAAACCAATCAATGGACAATGGTTTAATCTCCAACATATATAAAAAGCTCACGCAGCTTAATATTAATAAAACAAACAACCCAATACAAAAAATGGGCAGAAGATCTAAATAGACGTTTCTTCAAAGAAGTCACAGAGACGGCCAAGACGCACATGAAAAGCTGCTCAACACCACTAATTATTAGAGAAATGCAAATCACAACGACAATGAGGTATCACCTCACACCTGTTAGAATCGGCATCATCAGAAAATCTACAAACAACAAATTCTGGGGAGGGTGTGGACAAAAGGAACCCTCTTCCACTATTAGTGGGAAGGTAAATTGATACAGTCACTATGGAGAACAGTATGGAGTTTCCTTAAAGAAACTAGAAATAGAATGACCATAGGATCCAGCAATCCCACTTCTGGGCATATACCCAGAGAAAACCATAAATCAAAAACACACATTCACCACAATGTTCATTGCAGCACTATTTACAATAGCCAGGTAATGGAAGCAACCTAAATGCCCACAGACAGACGAATGGATAAAGATGTGGTACATATATAAAATGGGATATGACTCAACCATGAAAAGGAATGAAACTGGGTTATTTGTAGAGAAGTCGGTGGATCTAGACACTGTCATACAGAATGAAGTAAGTCAGAAAGAGCAAAACAAATATTCTGTATTAATGCATGTATGTGGAACCTAGATATATGGTACAGATGAACAGGTTTGCAGGTCAGAAATAGAGAAACAGAGGTAGAGAACAAACGTATGGACACCAAGTGGGGGTAGCCATGGGGTGTTGGTGGTCAGATGAGTTGGGAGATAGGTATTGACCTGTATATATGTATATGAATAAAATAGATAACTAATAATAACCTGCTGTATAGAAAAATGAATATAATTAAACTTCAAACTTTTTAGAAATAAAATTTAAAAATAAAACAGAAAAAAGTTCTTCCCTTCACACAGATGTATTTCTATGAATGAATTATTTCCATGCTAATATCAATAAATACATAAAAGATGAATAATTTCTAACTTGAACCAAAAAAGAAAAAAAAAACAACCTGAACCCAGCAGTTATACAGAGGAAAACACTACCAGGGCACTTGCTCCAGCGGTAAACAATTCTGAAATTGGTCAGAGGTGGGGAATCATCTCCCATACAACCAGCAGCCTGGCCCCCCCACGCAAGGAGCGTCCTCATTGCAAAGCTGGGGGACAGGGCCGAGGCCTCTGTGAGTAAACGTGAGCTGAGCCCAAGGCGAGCTCTGCGGAACTGTTCCCACCCTTCCCAGGTAAAACACCTGAATATGTACAAGGGCTTGAAAGCCTAGAGGAAGGGTCGTGGAGACACACCAGCGACAGCACGCATGCCAAATTGGTGTCTGCAGGCCAGCCAGGATAATCCTGGCCCCAGGTGCTCTTCTGGAAGCTTTCCATTTCCCTGCCTGAGATACCCCTCCTGTCCCGGCCCCCACTCCTTTTTTTCCTCCCTCACCTCAGCACGGAGAGAAATTCCAGCGGAAGTTATGGGTGACACATCCTCTTCTTTACAGGTGGCAGCCTGGCAACTCCTGCAGAAAGTCCAGCAGAGCCCCACTCACACCGGGCCACCAACAAAGCCGTGGACCCTCACACCCTCCCACCAGCACAGCCCCGAGACTGCTGACGGGGCAGAGAATATGGAGTCATGCACAGCTGCAGGGGCTATTGCTGCCTGGAGTGCTGTTTCTATTGACCTCAACCCAGGCACACCTGGGGAGGGCTTGCCGACAGGATCAGGCTGCCCAGGTCAGCTAATCCTCAGCCCTCAGGGAATCACATTGCAGAAAATGGACCTCGCTAAGCCAGAATATTAGCCAAGGAAAAAAAGGACACAATGCCATTTGCAGCCCCGTAGATGAGTCTACAGGTAATCACGTGACTTGTAGTACGTCAGAAAGTGAAAGACACATATCGTAGGATATCACTTATAGGTGTTACCTAAAAACGGATACCAGGGCAGATATTTCCACGGAGAAGGGCAATCACAGATTAATTAAACAAACTTATGGTTCACCAATGGAAAGGTGTGAGGATTGGATTCATTACAATATTGGGGTTAAGAGACATATACAAACACAGGTGAAATATATAATCACCAAAGACCTACGGAATGCCAAGAGAAGACTACTCAACATTCTGTCATAACGTACATGGGAAAAGGGTCCCAGGAAGAACAGACATATGTATATGTGTAAAAGAACCACATCTTGCACACCTACAACAAGCCAAACGTTGTAATCAAACTTGCTGTAATAAAAAAATTAAAAATTAAATTAAGAACATGAACAAGAAGTAGTGAGACAAACTTGAGGGGCTTTTTCCTGGCACATTCAATTCTAAATTCCAATCTAGAACAAGACTTCCATTGATGCTCTGTTGCCATAGTAACCAGATTTGCTAAGGGAGAACTGCTGCCACCTTGTGGCCATTTCACACAACATCAGCTTTAATTCCAGCGCTAATGGTCAGTGGATATTCCAAATCATTGCTGGCCTGTAAATGACACCTGCCCTGAAAACAAATCCTGGGGTCATATATAGACAAAAAAGTTCAAAAGACGTCCATATTTCAAAACGACAGTTTCAAGAGGCATATTTCACGCACATTAGTGTTCTGCTTCTTTTGCTTTCTTTCTTTTTTGGTTACAAAGACGGGAATGGAAAAAGGCAACCCTCAGAATGGGCCAAAACGTTCGCAAACGAATCAATGGACAATGGTTTAATCTCCAACATATATAAAAAGCTCACGCAGCTTAATATTAATAAAACAAACAACCCAATACAAAAAATGGGCAGAAGATCTAAATAGACGTTTCTTCAAAGAAGTCACAGAGACGGCCAAGACGCACATGAAAAGCTGCTCAACACCACTAATTATTAGAGGAATGCAAATCACAACGACAATGAGGTATCACCTCACACCTGTTAGAATCGGCATCATCAGAAAATCTACAAACAACAAATTCTGGGGAGGGTGTGGACAAAAGGAACCCTCTTCCACTATTAGTGGGAAGGTAAATTGATACAGTCACTATGGAGAACAGTATGGAGTTTCCTTAAAGAAACTAGAAATAGAATGACCATAGGATCCAGCAATCCCACTTCTGGGCATATACCCAGAGAAAACCATAAATCAAAAACACACATTCACCACAATGTTCATTGCAGCACTATTTACAATAGCCAGGTAATGGAAGCAACCTAAATGCCCACAGACAGACGAATGGATAAAGATGTGGTACATATATAAAATGGGATATGACTCAACCATGAAAAGGAATGAAACTGGGTTATTTGTAGAGAAGTCGGTGGATCTAGACACTGTCATACAGAATGAAGTAAGTCAGAAAGAGCAAAACAAATATTCTGTATTAATGCATGTATGTGGAACCTAGATATATGGTACAGATGAACAGGTTTGCAGGTCAGAAATAGAGAAACAGAGGTAGAGAACAAACGTATGGACACCAAGTGGGGGTAGCCATGGGGTGTTGGTGGTCAGATGAGTTGGGAGATAGGTATTGACCTGTATATATGTATATGAATAAAATAGATAACTAATAATAACCTGCTGTATAGAAAAATGAATATAATTAAACTTCAAACTTTTTAGAAATAAAATTTAAAAATAAAACAGAAAAAAGTTCTTCCCTTCACACAGATGTATTTCTATGAATGAATTATTTCCATGCTAATATCAATAAATACATAAAAGATGAATAATTTCTAACTTGAACCAAAAAAGAAAAAAAAAACAACCTGAACCCAGCAGTTATACAGAGGAAAACACTACCAGGGCACTTGCTCAAGCGTTAAGCAATCCTGAAATTGGTCAGAGGTGAGGAATCATCTCATATACAGCCAGCAGCCCGGCCCCCCATGAAAGGAGCGTCCTCATTGCACAGCTGCGGGACCGTGCCGAGGCCTCTGTGAGTAAACGTGAGCAGAGCCCCAGGCCAGCTGCTGCTGAACTGTTCCCACCCTTCCCAGGTAAAACACCTGAATATGTACAAGGGCTTGAACGCCTAGAGGAAGGGTCGTGGAACCACACCAGCGACAGCACGCAGGCCAACTTGGTGCCTGCAGGCCAGCCAGGATGGTCCTGGCCCCAGGCGCTCTTCTGGAAGATTTCCATTTCCCTGTCGGAGATACCCCTCCTATCCCGGCCCACACTCCTTTTTTTTCCTTCCTCACCTAAGCCCGGAGTGAAATTCCAGCGGAAGTTATGGGTGACACATCTTCTTCTTTACAGGTGGAAGCCTGGCAACTCCTGCAGAAAGTCCAGCAGAGCCCCACTCACACCGGGCCAACAACAAAGCCGTGGACCCTCACACCCTCCCACCAGCACAGCCCCGAGACTGCTGACGGGGCAGAGAATATGGAGTCAGGCACAGCTGCAGGGGCTATTGCTGCCTGGAGTGCTGTTTCTATTGAACTCAACCCAGGCACACCTGGGGAGGGCTTGCCGGCAGGATCAGGCTGCCCAGGTCAGCTAATCCTCAGCCCTCAGGGAATCACATTGCAGAAAATGGACCTCGCTAAGAAAGAATATTAGCCAAGGAAAAAAAGGGCACAATGCCATTTGCAGCCCCGTAGATGAGTCTACAGGTAATCATGTGACTTGTAGTAATTCACAAAGTGAAAGACACATATCGTAGGATATCACTTATAGGTGTTACCTAAAAACGGATACCAGGGCAGATATTTCCACGGAGAAGGGCAATCACAGATTCATTAAACAAATTTATGGTTCACCAATGGAAAGGTGTGAGGATTGGATTCATTATGATATTGGGGTTAAGAGACATATACAAACACAGGTGAAATATATAATCACCAAAGACCTACGGAATGCCAAGAGAAGACTACTCAACATTCTGTCATAACGTACATGGGAAAAGGATCCCAGGAAGAACAGACATATGTATATGTGTAAAACAACCACATCTTTGGGCCTCCCTTGTGGCGCAAGTGGTTGAGAGTCCGCCAGCCGATGCAGGGGATACGGGTTCGTGCCCCGGTCTGGGAGGATCCCATATGCCGCGGAGCGGCTGGGCCCGTGAGCCATGGCCGCTGAGCCTGCGCGTCCGGAGCCTGCGCGTCCGGAGCCTGTGCTCCGCAACGGGGGAGGCCACAACAGTGAGAGGCCCGCATACCGAAAAAAAAAAAAAAAAAAAAAAACCACATCTTGCACACCTACAACAAGCCAAACGTTGTAATCAAACTTGCTGTAATAAAAAAATAAAAATTAAATTAAAAACACGAACAAGAAGTAGTGAGACAATCTTGAGGGGCTTTCTCCTGGCACATTCCATTCTAAATTCCAATCTAGAACACGGCTTCCATTGAGGTTCTGTTGCCCTAGTAACCAGATTTGCTAAGGGAGAACTGCTGCCACCTTGTGGCCGTTTCACACAACATCAGTTTTAATCCCAGCGCTACTGGTCAGTGGATATTCCAAATCATTGCTGGCCTGTAAATGACACCTGCCCTGAAAACAAATCCTGGGGTCATATATCGACCAAAAAGTTCAAAAGACGTCCATATTTCAAAATGACAGTTTCAAGAGGCATATTTCACGCACATTAGTGTTCTGCTTCTTTTGCTTTCTTTCTTTTTTTGGTTAAAAAAAACGGGAATGGAAAAAGGCAACCCTCAGAATGGGCGAAAACTTTCGCAAACGAATCAATGGACAAAGGTTTAATCTTCAATATATATAAACAGCTCACGCAGCTTAATATTAATAAAACAAACAACCCAATACAAAAATGGGCAGAAGATCTAAATAGACGTTTCTTCAAAGAAGTCACAGAGACGGCCAAGACGCACATGAAAAGCTGCTCAACACCACTAATTATTAGAGAAATGCAAATCAAAACGACAATGAGGTATCACCTCACACCTGTTAGAATCGGCATCATCAGAAAATCTACAAACAGCAAATTCTGGGGAGGGTGTGGACAAAAGGAACCCTCTTCCACTATTGGTGGGAAGGTAAATTGATACAGTCACTATGGAGAACAGTATGGAGTTTCCTTAAAGAAACTAGAAATAGAATTACCATAGGATCCAGCAATCCCACTTCTGGGCATATACCCAGAGAAAACCATAAATCAAAAACACACATTCACCACAATGTTCATTGCAGCACTATTTACAATAGCCAGGTAATGGAATCAACATAAATGCCCACAGATAGACGAATGGATAAAGATGTGGTACATATATAAAATGGGATATGACTCAGCCATGAAAAGGAATGAAACTGGGTTATTTGTAGAGAAGTCGGTGGATCTAGAGACTGTCATACAGAATGAAGTAAGTCAGAAAGAGCAAAACAAATATTCTGTATTAATGCATGTATGTGGAACCTAGATATATGGTACAGATGAACAGCTTTGCAGGGCAGAAATAGAGAAACAGAGGTAGAGAACAAACGTATGGACACCAAGTCGGGGAAGCCATGGGGTGTTGGTGGTCAGATGAGTTGGGAGATAGGTATTGACCTGTATATATGTATATGAATAAAATAGATAACTAATAATAACCTGCTGTATAGAAAATTAAATATGATTAAACTTCAAAATTTTTAGAAATGAAATTTAAAAATAAAACAGAAAAAAAGTTCTTCCCTTCACACAGATGTATTTCTATGAATGAATTATTTCCATGCTTATATCAATAAATACATAAAAGATGAATAACTTCTAACTTGAACCAAAAAAGAAAAAACAAATCCTGTACCCAGCAGTTATACAGAGGAAAACCCTATCAGGGCACTTGTTCCATCGGTAAACAATTCTGAGATTGGTCAGAGGTGGGGAATCATCTCCCATACAGCCAGCAGCCCGGCCCCCCCACGCAAGGAGCGTCCTGATTGCAAAGCTGGGGGACCGTGCCGAGGCCTCTGTGAGTAAACGTGAGCTGAGCCCCAGGCCAGGTGCTGCTGAACTGTTATCACCCTTCCCAGGTAAAACACCTGAATATGTACAAGGTCTTGAAAGCCTAGAGGAAGGGCCGTGGAGCCACACCAGCGACAGCACGCAGGCCAACTTGGTGCCTGCAGGCCAGCCAGGATGGTCCTGGCCCTGGGCGCTCTTCTGGAAGCTTTCCATTTCCCTGCCTGAGATACCCCTCCTGTCCCGGCCCCCACTGCTTTTTTTCCTCCCTCACCTCAGCACGGAGAGAAATTCCAGCGGAAGTTATGGGTGACACATCCTCTTCTTTACAAGTTGCATCCTGGCAACTCCTGCAGAAAGTCCAGCAGAGCCCCACTCACACCGGGCCACCAACAAAGCCGTGAACGCACACACCCTCCCACCAGCACAGCCCCTAGACTGCTGACGGGGCAGAGAATATGGAGTCAGGCACAGCTGCAGGGGCTATTGCTGCCTGGAGTGCTGTTTCTATCGACCTCAACCCAGGCACACCTGGGGAGGGTGTGCCGGCAGGGTCAGGCTGCCCAGGTCAGCTAATCCTCAGCCCTCAGGGAATCACATTGCAGAAAATGGACCTCACTAAGACAGAATATTAGCCAAGGAAAAAAAGGACACAATGCCATTTGCAGCCCCGTAGATGAGTCTACAGGTAATCACGTGACTTGTAGTAAGTCAGAAAGTGAAAGACACATATCGTAGGATATCACTTATAGGTGTTACCTAAAAACGGATACCAGGGAAGATATTTCCACGGAGAAGGGCAATCACAGATTCTTTAAACAAACTTATGGTTCACCAATGGAAAGGTGTGAGGATTGGATTCATTACGATATTGGGGTTAAGAGACATATACAAACACAGGTGAAATATATAATCACCAAAGACCTACGGAATGCCAAGAGAAGACTACTCAACATTCTGTCATAACGTACATGGGAAAAGGGTCCCAGGAAGAACAGACATATGTATATGTGTAACAGAACCACATCTTGCACACCTACAACAAGCAAACGTTGTAATCAAACTTGCTGTAATAAAAAATTAAAAATTAAATTTAAAACACGAACAAGAAGTAGTGAGACAAACTTGAGGGGCTTTCTCCTGGCACATTCCATTCTAAATTCCAATCTAGAACAGGCTTCCATTGAGGCTCTGTTGCCCTAGTAAGCAGATTTGCTAAGGGAGAACTGCTGCCACCTTGTGGCCGTTTCACACAACAGCAATTTAATCCAAGCGCTAATGGTCAGTGGATATTCCAAATCATTGCAGGCCTGTAAATGACACCTGCCCTGAAAACAAATCCTGGGGTCATATATCGACCAAAAAGTTCAAAAGACGTCCATATTTCAAAACGACAGTTTCAAGAGGCATATTTCACACACATTAGTGTTCTGCTTCTTTTGCTTTCTTTCTTTTTTGGTTAAAAAAAACGGGAATGGAAAAAGGCAACCCTCAGAATGGGCGAAAACGTTCGCAAACGAATCAATGGACAAGGGTTTAATCTCCAATATATATAAACAGCTCACACAGCTTAATATTAATAAAACAAAGAACCCAATACAAAAATGGGCAGAAGATCTAAATAGACGTTTCTTCAAAGAAGTCACAGAGACGGCCAAGACGCACATGAAAAGCTGCTCAACACCACTAATTATTAGAGGAATGCAAATCACAACGACAATGAGGTATCACCTCACACCTGTTAGAATCGGCATCATCAGAAAATCTACAAACAACAAATTCTGGGGAGGGTGTGGACAAAAGGAACCCTCTTCCACTATTAGTGGGAAGGTAAATTGATACAGTCACTATGGAGAACAGTATGGAGTTTCCTTAAAGAAACTAGAAATAGAATGACCATAGGATCCAGCAATCCCACTTCTGGGCATATACCCAGAGAAAACCATAAATCAAAAACACACATTCACCACAATGTTCATTGCAGCACTATTTACAATAGCCAGGTAATGGAAGCAACCTAAATGCCCACAGACAGACGAATGGATAAAGATGTGGTACATATATAAAATGGGATATGACTCAACCATGAAAAGGAATGAAACTGGGTTATTTGTAGAGAAGTCGGTGGATCTAGACACTGTCATACAGAATGAAGTAAGTCAGAAAGAGCAAAACAAATATTCTGTATTAATGCATGTATGTGGAACCTAGATATATGGTACAGATGAACAGGTTTGCAGGTCAGAAATAGAGAAACAGAGGTAGAGAACAAACGTATGGACACCAAGTGGGGGTAGCCATGGGGTGTTGGTGGTCAGATGAGTTGGGAGATAGGTATTGACCTGTATATATGTATATTAATAAAATAGATAACTAATAATAACCTGCTGTATAGAAAAATGAATATAATTAAACTTCAAACTTTTTAGAAATAAAATTTAAAAATAAAACAGAAAAAAGTTCTTCCCTTCACACAGATGTATTTCTATGAATGAATTATTTCCATGCTAATATCAATAAATACATAAAAGATGAATAATTTCTAACTTGAACCAAAAAAGAAAAAAAAAACAACCTGAACCCAGCAGTTATACAGAGGAAAACACTACCAGGGCACTTGCTCAAGCGTTAAGCAATCCTGAAATTGGTCAGAGGTGAGGAATCATCTCATATACAGCCAGCAGCCCGGCCCCCCATGAAAGGAGCGTCCTCATTGCACAGCTGCGGGACCGTGCCGAGGCCTCTGTGAGTAAACGTGAGCAGAGCCCCAGGCCAGCTGCTGCTGAACTGTTCCCACCCTTCCCAGGTAAAACACCTGAATATGTACAAGGGTTTGAACGCCTAGAGGAAGGGTCGTGGAACCACACCAGCGACAGCACGCAGGCCAACTTGGTGCCTGCAGGCCAGCCAGGATGGTCCTGGCCCCAGGCGCTCTTCTGGAAGATTTCCATTTCCCTGTCGGAGATACCCCTCCTATCCCGGCCCACACTCCTTTTTTTTCCTTCCTCACCTAAGCCCGGAGTGAAATTCCAGCGGAAGTTATGGGTGACACATCTTCTTCTTTACAGGTGGAAGCCTGGCAACTCCTGCAGAAAGTCCAGCAGAGCCCCACTCACACCGGGCCAACAACAAAGCCGTGGACCCTCACACCCTCCCACCAGCACAGCCCCGAGACTGCTGACGGGGCAGAGAATATGGAGTCAGGCACAGCTGCAGGGGCTATTGCTGCCTGGAGTGCTGTTTCTATTGAACTCAACCCAGGCACACCTGGGGAGGGCTTGCCGGCAGGATCAGGCTGCCCAGGTCAGCTAATCCTCAGCCCTCAGGGAATCACATTGCAGAAAATGGACCTCGCTAAGAAAGAATATTAGCCAAGGAAAAAAAGGGCACAATGCCATTTGCAGCCCCGTAGATGAGTCTACAGGTAATCATGTGACTTGTAGTAATTCACAAAGTGAAAGACACATATCGTAGGATATCACTTATAGGTGTTACCTAAAAACGGATACCAGGGCAGATATTTCCACGGAGAAGGGCAATCACAGATTCATTAAACAAATTTATGGTTCACCAATGGAAAGGTGTGAGGATTGGATTCATTATGATATTGGGGTTAAGAGACATATACAAACACAGGTGAAATATATAATCACCAAAGACCTACGGAATGCCAAGAGAAGACTACTCAACATTCTGTCATAACGTACATGGGAAAAGGATCCCAGGAAGAACAGACATATGTATATGTGTAAAACAACCACATCTTTGGGCCTCCCTTGTGGCGCAAGTGGTTGAGAGTCCGCCAGCCGATGCAGGGGATACGGGTTCGTGCCCCGGTCTGGGAGGATCCCATATGCCGCGGAGCGGCTGGGCCCGTGAGCCATGGCCGCTGAGCCTGCGCGTCCGGAGCCTGCGCGTCCGGAGCCTGTGCTCCGCAACGGGGGAGGCCACAACAGTGAGAGGCCCGCATACCGAAAAAAAAAAAAAAAAAAAAAAAACCACATCTTGCACACCTACAACAAGCCAAACGTTGTAATCAAACTTGCTGTAATAAAAAATTAAAAATTAAATTAAAAACACGAACAAGAAGTAGTGAGACAATCTTGAGGGGCTTTCTCCTGGCACATTCCATTCTAAATTCCAATCTAGAACACGGCTTCCATTGAGGTTCTGTTGCCCTAGTAACCAGATTTGCTAAGGGAGAACTGCTGCCACCTTGTGGCCGTTTCACACAACATCAGCTTTAATCCCAGCGCTACTGGTCAGTGGATATTCCAAATCATTGCTGGCCTGTAAATGACACCTGCCCTGAAAACAAATCCTGGGGTCATATATCGACCAAAAAGTTCAAAAGACGTCCATATTTCAAAATGACAGTTTCAAGAGGCATATTTCACGCACATTAGTGTTCTGCTTCTTTTGCTTTCTTTCTTTTTTTGGTTAAAAAAAACGGGAATGGAAAAAGGCAACCCTCAGAATGGGCGAAAACTTTCGCAAACGAATCAATGGACAAAGGTTTAATCTTCAATATATATAAACAGCTCACGCAGCTTAATATTAATAAAACAAACAACCCAATACAAAAATGGGCAGAAGATCTAAATAGACGTTTCTTCAAAGAAGTCACAGAGACGGCCAAGACGCACATGAAAAGCTGCTCAACACCACTAATTATTAGAGAAATGCAAATCAAAACGACAATGAGGTATCACCTCACAACTGTTAGAATCGGCATCATCAGAAAATCTACAAACAGCAAATTCTGGGGAGGGTGTGGACAAAAGGAACCCTCTTCCACTATTGGTGGGAAGGTAAATTGATACAGTCACTATGGAGAACAGTATGGAGTTTCCTTAAAGAAACTAGAAATAGAATTACCATAGGATCCAGCAATCCCACTTCTGGGCATATACCCAGAGAAAACCATAAATCAAAAACACACATTCACCACAATGTTCATTGCAGCACTATTTACAATAGCCAGGTAATGGAATCAACATAAATGCCCACAGATAGACGAATGGATAAAGATGTGGTACATATATAAAATGGGATATGACTCAGCCATGAAAAGGAATGAAACTGGGTTATTTGTAGAGAAGTCGGTGGATCTAGAGACTGTCATACAGAATGAAGTAAGTCAGAAAGAGCAAAACAAATATTCTGTATTAATGCATGTATGTGGAACCTAGATATATGGTACAGATGAACAGCTTTGCAGGGCAGAAATAGAGAAACAGAGGTAGAGAACAAACGTATGGACACCAAGTCGGGGAAGCCATGGGGTGTTGGTGGTCAGATGAGTTGGGAGATAGGTATTGACCTGTATATATGTATATGAATAAAATAGATAACTAATAATAACCTGCTGTATAGAAAATTAAATATGATTAAACTTCAAAATTTTTAGAAATGAAATTTAAAAATAAAACAGAAAAAAAGTTCTTCCCTTCACACAGATGTATTTCTATGAATGAATTATTTCCATGCTTATATCAATAAATACATAAAAGATGAATAACTTCTAACTTGAACCAAAAAAGAAAAAACAAATCCTGTACCCAGCAGTTATACAGAGGAAAACCCTATCAGGGCACTTGTTCCATCGGTAAACAATTCTGAGATTGGTCAGAGGTGGGGAATCATCTCCCATACAGCCAGCAGCCCGGCCCCCCCACGCAAGGAGCGTCCTGATTGCAAAGCTGGGGGACCGTGCCGAGGCCTCTGTGAGTAAACGTGAGCTGAGCCCCAGGCCAGGTGCTGCTGAACTGTTATCACCCTTCCCAGGTAAAACACCTGAATATGTACAAGGTCTTGAAAGCCTAGAGGAAGGGCCGTGGAGCCACACCAGCGACAGCACGCAGGCCAACTTGGTGCCTGCAGGCCATCCAGGATGGTCCTGGCCCTGGGCGCTCTTCTGGAAGCTTTCCATTTCCCTGCCTGAGATACCCCTCCTGTCCCGGCCCCCACTGCTTTTTTTCCTCCCTCACCTCAGCACGGAGAGAAATTCCAGCGGAAGTTATGGGTGACACATCCTCTTCTTTACAAGTTGCATCCTGGCAACTCCTGCAGAAAGTCCAGCAGAGCCCCACTCACACCGGGCCACCAACAAAGCCGTGGACGCACACACCCTCCCACCAGCACAGCCCCTAGACTGCTGACGGGGCAGAGAATATGGAGTCAGGCACAGCTGCAGGGGCTATTGCTGCCTGGAGTGCTGTTTCTATCGACCTCAACCCAGGCACACCTGGGGAGGGTGTGCCGGCAGGGTCAGGCTGCCCAGGTCAGCTAATCCTCAGCCCTCAGGGAATCACATTGCAGAAAATGGACCTCACTAAGACAGAATATTAGCCAAGGAAAAAAAGGACACAATGCCATTTGCAGCCCCGTAGATGAGTCTACAGGTAATCACGTGACTTGTAGTAAGTCAGAAAGTGAAAGACACATATCGTAGGATATCACTTATAGGTGTTACCTAAAAACGGATACCAGGGAAGATATTTCCACGGAGAAGGGCAATCACAGATTCATTAAACAAACTTATGGTTCACCAATGGAAAGGTGTGAGGACTGGATTCATTACGATATTGGGGTTAAGAGACATATACAAACACAGGTGAAATATATAATCACCAAAGACCTACGGAATGCCAAGAGAAGACTACTCAACATTCTGTCATAACGTACATGGGAAAAGGGTCCCAGGAAGAACAGACATATGTATATGTGTAACAGAACCACATCTTGCACACCTACAACAAGCAAACGTTGTAATCAAACTTGCTGTAATAAAAAATTAAAAATTAAATTTAAAACACGAACAAGAAGTAGTGAGACAAACTTGAGGGGCTTTCTCCTGGCACATTCCATTCTAAATTCCAATCTAGAACAGGCTTCCATTGAGGCTCTGTTGCCCTAGTAAGCAGATTTGCTAAGGGAGAACTGCTGCCACCTTGTGGCCGTTTCACACAACAGCAATTTAATCCAAGCGCTAATGGTCAGTGGATATTCCAAATCATTGCAGGCCTGTAAATGACACCTGCCCTGAAAACAAATCCTGGGGTCATATATCGACCAAAAAGTTCAAAAGACGTCCATATTTCAAAACGACAGTTTCAAGAGGCATATTTCACACACATTAGTGTTCTGCTTCTTTTGCTTTCTTTCTTTTTTGGTTAAAAAAAACGGGAATGGAAAAAGGCAACCCTCAGAATGGGCCAAAACGTTCGCAAACGAATCAATGGACAAGGGTTTAATCTCCAATATATATAAACAGCTCACACAGCTTAATATTAATAAAACAAAGAACCCAATACAAAAATGGGCAGAAGATCTAAATAGACGTTTCTTCAAAGAAGTCACAGAGACGGCCAAGACGCACATGAAAAGCTGCTCAACACCACTAATTATTAGAGAAATGCAAATCAAAACGACAATGAGGTATCACCTCACACCTGTTAGAATCGGCATCATCAGAAAATCTACAAACAACAAATTCTGGGGAAGGTGTGGACCAAAGGAACCCTCTTCCACTCTTAGTGGGAAGGTAAATTGATACAGTCGTATGGAGAACAGTATGGAGTTTCCTTAAAGAAACTAGAAATAGAATTACCATAGGATCCAGCAATCCCACTTCTGGGCATATAGCCAGAGAAAACCATAAATCAAAAACACACATTCACCACAATGTTCATTGCAGCACTATTTACAATAGCCAGGTAATGGAAGCAACCTAAATGCCCACAGACAGACGAATGGATAAAGATGTGGTACATACATAAAATGGGATATGACTCAGCCATGAAAAGGAATGAAACTGGGTTATTTGTAGAGAAGTCGGTGGATCTAGAGACTGTCATACAGAATGAAGTAAGTCAGAAAGAGCAAAACAAATATTCTGTATTAATGCATGTATGTGGAACCTAGATATTTGGTACAGATGAACAGGTTTGCAGGGCAGAAATAGAGAAACAGAGGTAGAGAACAAACGTATGGACACCAAGTGGGGGAAGCCATGGGGTGTTGGTGGTCAGATGAGTTAGGAGATAGGTATTGACCTGTATATATGTATATGAATAAAATAGATAACTAATAATAACCTGCTGTATAGAAAATTAAATATGATTAAACTTCAAAATTTTTAGAAATGAAATTTAAAAATAAAACAGAAAAAAAGTTCTTCCCTTCACTCAGATGTATTTCTATGAATGAATTATTTCCATGCTTATATCAATAAATACATAAAAGATGAATAACTTCTAACTTGAACCAAAAAAGAAAAAACAAATCCTGTACCCAGCAGTTATACAGAGGAAAACCCTATCAGGGCACTTGTTCCATCGGTAAACAATTCTGAGATTGGTCAGAGGTGGGGAATCATCTCCCATACAGCCAGCAGCCCGGCCCCCCCACGCAAGGAGCGTCCTGATTGCAAAGCTGGGGGACCGTGCCGAGGCCTCTGTGAGTAAACGTGAGCTGAGCCCCAGGCCAGCTGCTGCTGAACTGTTACCACCCTTCCCAGGTAAAACACCTGAATATGTACAAGGTCTTGAAAGCCTAGAGGAAGGGCCGTGGAGCCACACCAGCGACAGCACGCAGGCCAACTTGGTGCCTGCAGGCCAGCCAGGATGGTCCTGGCCCTGGGCGCTCTTCTGGAAGCTTTCCATTTCCCTGCCTGAGATACCACTCCTGTCCCGGCCCCCACTCCTTTTTTTCCTCCCTCACCTCAGCCCGGAGAGTAATTCCAGTGGAAGTTATGGGTGACACATCCTCTTCTTTACAGGTGGCAACCTGGCAACTCCTGCAGAAATTCCAGCAGAGCCCCACTCACACCGGGACACCAACAAAGCCATGGACCCTCACACCCTCCCACCAGCAAAGCCCCGAGACTGCTGACGGGGCAGAGAATATGGAGTCAGGCACAGCTGCAGGGGCTATTGCTGCCTGGAGTGCTGTTTCTATTGAACTCAACCCAGGCACACCTGGGGAGGGCTTGCCGGCAGGGTCAGGCTGCCCAGGTCAGCTAATCCTCAGCCCTCAGGGAATCACATTGCAGAAAATGGACCTCGCTAAGACAGAATATTAGCCAAGGAAAAAAAGAGCACAATGCCATTTGCAGCCCCGTAGATGAGTCTACAGGTAAGCACGTGACTTGTAGTAAGTCAGAAAGTGAAAGACACATATCGTAGGATATCACTTATAGGTGTTACCTAAAAACGGATACCAGGGCAGATATTTCCACGGAGAAGGGCAATCACAGATTCATTAAACAAATTTATGGTTCACCAATGGAAAGGTGTGAGGATTGGATTCATTACGATATTGGGGTTAAGAGACATATACAAACACAGGTGAAATATATAATCACCAAAGACCTACGGAATGCCAAGAGAAGACTACTCAACATTCTGTCATAACGTACATGGGAAAAGGGTCCCAGGAAGAACAGACATATGTATATGTGTAACAGAACCACATCTTGCACACCTACAACAAGCAAACGTTGTAATCAAACTTGCTGTAATAAAAAATTAAAAATTAAATTAAAAACACGAACAAGAGTAGTGAGACAAACTTGAGGGGCTTTCTCCTGGCACATTCCATTCTAAATTCCAATCTAGAACAGGCTTCCATTGAGGCTCTGTTGCCCTAGTAACCAGATTTGCTAAGGGAGAACTGCTGCCACCTTGTGGCCGTTTCACACAACAGCAGCTTTAATCCCAGCGCTAATGGTCAGTGGATATTCCAAATCATTGCAGGCCTGTAAATGACACCTGCCCTGAAAACAAATCCTGGGGTCATATATCGACCAAAAAGTTCAAAAGACGTCCATATTTCAAAATGACAGTTTCAAGAGGCATATTTCACGCACATTAGTGTTCTGATTCTTTTGCTTTCTTTCTTTTTTGGTTAAAAAAAAACGGGAATGGAAAAAGGCAACCCTCAGAATGGGCCAAAACGTTCGCAAACGAATCAATGGACAAGGGTTTAATCTCCAATATATATAAACAGCTCACGCAGCTTAATATTAATAAAACAAACAACCCAATACAAAAATGGGCAGAAGATCTAAATAGACGTTTCTTCAAAGAAGTCACAGAGACGGCCAAGACACATATGAAAAGCTGCTCAACACCACTAATTATTAGAGAAATGCAAATCAAAATGACAATGAGGTATCACCTCACACCTGTTAGAATCGGCAGCATCAGAAAATCTACAAACAACAAATTCTGGGGAGGGTGTGGACAAAAGGAACCCTCTTCCACTATTGGTGGGAAGGTAAATTGATACAGTCACTATGGAGAAGAGTATGGAGTTTCCTTAAAGAAACTAGAAATAGAATTACCATAGGATCCAGCAATCCCACTTCTGGGCATATACCCAGAGACAACCATAAATCAAAAACACACATTCACCACAATGTTCATTGCAGCACTATTTACAATAGCCAGGTAATGGAAGCAACCTAAATGCCCACAGACAGATGAATGGATAAAGATGTGGTACATACATAAAATGGGATATGACTCAGCCATGAAAAGGAATGAAACTGGGTTATTTGTAGAGAAGTCGGTGGATCTAGAGACTGTCATACAGAATGAAGTAAGTCAGAAAGAGCAAAACAAATATTCTGTAGTAATGCATGTATGTGGAACCTAGATATATGGTACAGATGAACAGGTTTGCAGGGCAGAAATAGAGAAACAGAGGTAGAGAACAAACGTATGGACACCAAGTGGGGGAAGCCATGGGGTGTTGGTGGTCAGATGAGTTGGGAGATAGGTGTTGACCTGTATATATGTATATGAATTAAATAGATAACTAATAATAACCTGCTGTATAGAAAATTAAATATGATTAAACTTCAAAATTTTTAGAAATGAAATTTAAAAATAAAACAGAAAAAAAGTTCTTCCCTTCACTCAGATGTATTTCTATGAATGAATTATTTCCATGCTTATATCAATAAATACATAAAAGATGAATAACTTCTAACTTGAACCAAAAAAGAAAAAACAAATCCTGTACCCAGCAGTTATACAGAGGAAAACCCTATCAGGGCACTTGTTCCAGCGGTAAACAATTCTGAGATTGGTCAGAGGTGGGGAATCATCTCCCATACAGCCAGCAGCCCGGCCCCCCCACGCAAGGAGCGTCCTGATTGCAAAGCTGGGGGACCGTGCCGAGGCCCCTGTGAGTAAACGTGAGCTGAGCCCCAGGCCAGCTGCTGCTGAACTGTTCCCACCCTTCCCAGGTAAAACACCTGAATATGTACAAGGGCTTGAAAGCCTAGAGGAAGGGCCGTGCAGCCACACCAGCGACAGCACGCAGGCCAACTTGGTGCCTGCAGGCCATCCAGGATGGTCCTGGCCCTGGGCGCTCTTCTGGAAGCTTTCCATTTCCCTGCCTGAGATACCCCTCCTGTCCCGGCCCCCACTCCTTTTTTTCCTCCCTCACCTCAGCACGGAGAGAAATTCCAGCGGAAGTTATGGGTGACACATCCTCTTCTTTACAAGTTGCAGCCTGGCAACTCCTGCAGAAAGTCCAGCAGAGCCCCACTCACACCGGGCCACCAACAAAGCCGTGGACGCACACACCCTCCCACCAGCACAGCCCCTAGACTGCTGACGGGGCAGAGAATATGGAGTCAGGCACAGCTGCAGGGGCTATTGCTGCCTGGAGTGCTGTTTCTATTGACCTCAACCCAGGCACACCTGGGGAGGGTGTGCCGGCAGGGTCAGGCTGCCCAGGTCAGCTAATCCTCAGCCCTCAGGGAATCACATTGCAGAAAATGGACCTCACTAAGACAGAATATTAGCCAAGGAAAAAAAGGACACAATGCCATTTGCAGCCCCGTAGATGAGTCTACAGGTAATCACGTGACTTGTAGTAAGTCAGAAAGTGAAAGACACATATCGTAGGATATCACTTATAGGTGTTACCTAAAAACGGATACCAGGGAAGATATTTCCACGGAGAAGGGCAATCACAGATTCATTAAACAAACTTATGGTTCACCAATGGAAAGGTGTGAGGATTGGATTCATTACGATATTGGGGTTAAGAGACATATACAAACACAGTTGAAATATATAATCACCAAAGACCTACGGAATGCCAAGAGAAGACTACTCAACATTCTGTCATAACGTACATGGGAAAAGGGTCCAGGAAGAACAGACATATGTATATGTGTAAAAGAACCACATCTTGCACACCTACAACAAGAAAAATGTTGTAATCAAACTTGCTGTAATAAAAAATTAAAAATTAAATTAAAAACACGAACAAGAAGTAGTGAGACAAACTTGAGGGGCTTTCTCCTGGCACATTGCATTCTAAATTCCAATCTAGAACATGGCTTCCATTGATGCTCTGTTGCCCTGGTAACCAGATTTGCTAATGGAAAATTGCTGCCACCTGGTGGCCGTTTCACACAACATCAGATTTAATCCCAGCGCTAATGGTCAGTGGATATTCCAAATCATTGCTGGCCTGTAAATGACACCTGCCCTGAAAACAAATCCTGGGGTCATATATCGACCAAAAAGTTCAAAAGACGTCCATATTTCAAAACGACAGTTTCAAGAGGCATATTTCACGCACATTAGTGTTCTGCTTCTTTTGCTTTCTTTCTTTTTTGGTTAAAAAATACGGGAATGGAAAAAGGCAACCCTCAGAATGGGCCAAAACGTTCGCAAACGAATCAATGGACAATGGTTTAATCTCCAACATATATAAACAGCTCACGCAGCTTAATATTAATAAAACAAACAACCCAATACAAAAATGGGCAGAAGATCTAAATAGACGTTTCTTCAAAGAAGTCACAGAGATGGCCAAGACGCACATGAAAAGCTGCTCAACACCACTAATTATTAGAGAAATGCAAATCACAACGACAATGAGGTATCACCTCACACCTGTTAGAATCGGCATCATCAGAAAATCTACAAACAACAAATTCTGGGGAGGGTGTGGACAAAAGGAACCCTCTTCCACTATTAGTGGGAAGGTAAATTGATACAGTCACTATGGAGAACAGTATGGAGTTTCCTTAAAGAAACTAGAAATAGAATTACCATAGGATCCAGCAATCCCACTTCTGGGCATATACCCAAAGAAAACCATAAATCAAAAACACACATTAACCACAATGTTCATTGCAGCACTATTTACAATAGCCAGGTAATGGAAGCAACCTAAATGCCCACAGACAGACGAATGGATAAAGATGTGGTACATATATAAAATGGAATATGACTCAGCCATGAAAAGGAATGAAACTGGGTTATTTGTAGAGAAGTTGGTGGACCTAGAGACTGTCATACAGAATGAAGTAAGTCAGAAAGAGCAAAACAAATATTCTGTATTAATGCATGTATGTGGAACCTAGATATATGGTACAGATGAACAGGTTTGCAGGGCAGAAATAGAGAAACAGAGGTAGAGAACAAACGTATGGACACCAAGTGGGGGAAGCCATGGGGTGTTGGTGGTCAGATGAGTTGGGAGATAGGTATTGACCTGTATATATGTATATGAATAAAATAGATAACTAATAATAACCTGCTGTATAGAAAAATAAATATAATTAAACTTCAAAATTTTTAGAAATGAAATTTAAAAATAAAACAGAAAAAAGTTCTTGCCTTCACACAGATGTATTTCTATGAATGAATTATTTCCATGCTTATATCAATAAATACATAAAAGATGAATAAATTCTAACTTGAACCAAAAAAGAAAAAAAAATCCTGAACCCAGCAGTGATACAGAGGAAAACCCTATCAGGGCACTTGCTCCAGCGGTAAACAATTCTGACATTGGTCAGAGGTGGGGAATCATCTCCCATACAGCCAGCAGCCCGGTCCCCCCACGCAAGGAGCGTCCTCATTGCAAAGCTGCGGGACCATGCCGAGCCCTCTGTGAGTAAACGTGAGCTGAGCCCCAGGCCAGCTGCTGCTGAACTGTTCCCACCCTTCCCAGGTAAAACACCTGAATATGTACAAGGGCTTGAAAGCCTAGAGGAAGGGCCGTGGAGCCACACCAGCGACAGCACGCAGGCAAACTTGGTGCCTGCAGGCCAGCCAGTATGGTCCTGGACCCGGGCGCTCTTCTGGAAGCTTTCCATTTCCCTGCCTGAGATACCCCTCCTGTCCCGGCCCCCACTCCTTTTTTTCCTTCCTCACCTCAGCACGGAGAGAAATTCCAGTGGAAGGTATGGGTGACACATCCTCTTCTTTACAGGTGGCAGCCTGTCAACTCCTGCAGAAAGTCCAGCAGAGCCCCACTCACACCGGGCCACCAACAAAGCCGTAGACCCTCACACCCTCCCACCAGCACAGCCCCGAGACGGCTGACGGGGCAGAGAATATGGAGTCAGGCACAGCTGCAGGGGCTATTGCTGCCTGGAGTGCTGTTTCTATCGACCTCAACCCACGCACACCTGGGGAGGGCTTGCCGGCAGGGTCAGGCTGCCCAGGTCAGCTAATCCTCAGCCCTCAGGGAATCACATTGCAGAAAGTGGACCTCACTAAGACAGAATATTAGCCAAGGAAAAAAAGGGCACAATGCCATTTGCAGCCCCGTAGATGAGTCTACAGGTAAGCACGTGACTTGTAGTAAGTGAGAAAGTGAAAGACACATATCGTAGGATATCACTTATAGGTGTTACCTAAAAACGGATACCAGGGCAGATATTTCCACGGAGAAGGGCAATCACAGATTCATTAAACAAACTTATGGTTCACCAATGGAAAGGTGTGAGGATTGGATTCATTACGATATTGGGGTTAAGAGACATATACAAACACAGGTGAAATATATAATCACCAAAGACCTACGGAATGCCAAGAGAAGACTACTCAACATTCTGTCATAACGTACATGGGAAAAGGGTCCCAGGAAGAACAGACATATGTATATGTGTAACAGAACCACATCTTGCACACCTACAACAAGCAAACGTTGTAATCAAACTTGCTGTAATAAAAAATTAAAAATTAAATTAAAAACACGAACAAGAGTAGTGAGACAAACTTGAGGGGCTTTCTCCTGGCACATTCCATTCTAAATTCCAATCTAGAACAGGCTTCCATTGAGGCTCTGTTGCCCTAGTAACCAGATTTGCTAAGGGAGAACTGCTGCCACCTTGTGGCCGTTTCACACAACAGCAGCTTTAATCCCAGCGCTAATGGTCAGTGGATATTCCAAATCATTGCAGGCCTGTAAATGACACCTGCCCTGAAAACAAATCCTGGGGTCATATATCGACCAAAAAGTTCAAAAGACGTCCATATTTCAAAATGACAGTTTCAAGAGGCATATTTCACGCACATTAGTGTTCTGATTCTTTTGCTTTCTTTCTTTTTTGGTTAAAAAAAAAACGGGAATGGAAAAAGGCAACCCTCAGAATGGGCCAAAACGTTCGCAAACGAATCAATGGACAAGGGTTTAATCTCCAATATATATAAACAGCTCACGCAGCTTAATATTAATAAAACAAACAACCCAATACAAAAATGGGCAGAAGATCTAAATAGACGTTTCTTCAAAGAAGTCACAGAGACGGCCAAGACACATATGAAAAGCTGCTCAACACCACTAATTATTAGAGAAATGCAAATCAAAATGACAATGAGGTATCACCTCACACCTGTTAGAATCGGCAGCATCAGAAAATCTACAAACAACAAATTCTGGGGAGGGTGTGGACAAAAGGAACCCTCTTCCACTATTGGTGGGAAGGTAAATTGATACAGTCACTATGGAGAAGAGTATGGAGTTTCCTTAAAGAAACTAGAAATAGAATTACCATAGGATCCAGCAATCCCACTTCTGGGCATATACCCAGAGACAACCATAAATCAAAAACACACATTCACCACAATGTTCATTGCAGCACTATTTACAATAGCCAGGTAATGGAAGCAACCTAAATGCCCACAGACAGATGAATGGATAAAGATGTGGTACATACATAAAATGGGATATGACTCAGCCATGAAAAGGAATGAAACTGGGTTATTTGTAGAGAAGTCGGTGGATCTAGAGACTGTCATACAGAATGAAGTAAGTCAGAAAGAGCAAAACAAATATTCTGTAGTAATGCATGTATGTGGAACCTAGATATATGGTACAGATGAACAGGTTTGCAGGGCAGAAATAGAGAAACAGAGGTAGAGAACAAACGTATGGACACCAAGTGGGGGAAGCCATGGGGTGTTGGTGGTCAGATGAGTTGGGAGATAGGTGTTGACCTGTATATATGTATATGAATTAAATAGATAACTAATAATAACCTGCTGTATAGAAAATTAAATATGATTAAACTTCAAAATTTTTAGAAATGAAATTTAAAAATAAAACAGAAAAAAAGTTCTTCCCTTCACTCAGATGTATTTCTATGAATGAATTATTTCCATGCTTATATCAATAAATACATAAAAGATGAATAACTTCTAACTTGAACCAAAAAAGAAAAAACAAATCCTGTACCCAGCAGTTATACAGAGGAAAACCCTATCAGGGCACTTGTTCCAGCGGTAAACAATTCTGAGATTGGTCAGAGGTGGGGAATCATCTCCCATACAGCCAGCAGCCCGGCCCCCCCACGCAAGGAGCGTCCTGATTGCAAAGCTGGGGGACAGTGCCAAGGCCTCTGTGAGTAAACGTGAGCTGAGCCCCAGGCCAGCTGCTGCTGAACTGTTCCCACCCTTCCCAGGTAAAACACCTGAATATGTACAAGGGCTTGAAAGCCTAGAGGAAGGGCCGTGCAGCCACACCAGCGACAGCACGCAGGCCAACTTGGTGCCTGCAGGCCATCCAGGATGGTCCTGGCCCTGGGCGCTCTTCTGGAAGCTTTCCATTTCCCTGCCTGAGATACCCCTCCTGTCCCGGCCCCCACTCCTTTTTTTCCTCCCTCACCTCAGCACGGAGAGAAATTCCAGCGGAAGTTATGGGTGACACATCCTCTTCTTTACAAGTTGCAGCCTGGCAACTCCTGCAGAAAGTCCAGCAGAGCCCCACTCACACCGGGCCACCAACAAAGCCGTGGACGCACACACCCTCCCACCAGCACAGCCGCTAGACTGCTGACGGGGCAGAGAATATGGAGTCAGGCACAGCTGCAGGGGCTATTGCTGCCTGGAGTGCTGTTTCTATTGACCTCAACCCAGGCACACCTGGGGAGGGTGTGCCGGCAGGGTCAGGCTGCCCAGGTCAGCTAATCCTCAGCCCTCAGGGAATCACATTGCAGAAAATGGACCTCACTAAGACAGAATATTAGCCAAGGAAAAAAAGGACACAATGCCATTTGCAGCCCCGTAGATGAGTCTACAGGTAATCACGTGACTTGTAGTAAGTCAGAAAGTGAAAGACACATATCGTAGGATATCACTTATAGGTGTTACCTAAAAACGGATACCAGGGAAGATATTTCCACGGAGAAGGGCAATCACAGATTCATTAAACAAACTTATGGTTCACCAATGGAAAGGTGTGAGGATTGGATTCATTACGATATTGGGGTTAAGAGACATATACAAACACAGTTGAAATATATAATCACCAAAGACCTACGGAATGCCAAGAGAAGACTACTCAACATTCTGTCATAACGTACATGGGAAAAGGGTCCAGGAAGAACAGACATATGTATATGTGTAAAAGAACCACATCTTGCACACCTACAACAAGAAAAATGTTGTAATCAAACTTGCTGTAATAAAAAATTAAAAATTAAATTAAAAACACGAACAAGAAGTAGTGAGACAAACTTGAGGGGCTTTCTCCTGGCACATTCCATTCTAAATTCCAATCTAGAACATGGCTTCCATTGAGGCTCTGTTGCCCTGGTAACCAGATTTGCTAATGGAAAATTGCTGCCACCTGGTGGCCGTTTCACACAACATCAGATTTAATCCCAGCGCTAATGGTCAGTGGATATTCCAAATCATTGCTGGCCTGTAAATGACACCTGCCCTGAAAACAAATCCTGGGGTCATATATCGACCAAAAAGTTCAAAAGACGTCCATATTTCAAAACGACAGTTTCAAGAGGCATATTTTACGCACATTAGTGTTCTGCTTCTTTTGCTTTCTTTCTTTTTTGGTTAAAAAATACGGGAATGGAAAAAGGCAACCCTCAGAATGGGCCAAAACGTTCGCAAACGAATCAATGGACAATGGTTTAATCTCCAACATATATAAACAGCTCACGCAGCTTAATATTAATAAAACAAACAACCCAATACAAAAATGGGCAGAAGATCTAAATAGACGTTTCTTCAAAGAAGTCACAGAGATGGCCAAGACGCACATGAAAAGCTGCTCAACACCACTAATTATTAGAGAAATGCAAATCACAACGACAATGAGGTATCACCTCACACCTGTTAGAATCGGCATCATCAGAAAATCTACAAACAACAAATTCTGGGGAGGGTGTGGACAAAAGGAACCCTCTTCCACTATTAGTGGGAAGGTAAATTGATACAGTCACTATGGAGAACAGTATGGAGTTTCCTTAAAGAAACTAGAAATAGAATTACCATAGGATCCAGCAATCCCACTTCTGGGCATATACCCAAAGAAAACCATAAATCAAAAACACACATTAACCACAATGTTCATTGCAGCACTATTTACAATAGCCAGGTAATGGAAGCAACCTAAATGCCCACAGACAGACGAATGGATAAAGATGTGGTACATATATAAAATGGAATATGACTCAGCCATGAAAAGGAATGAAACTGGGTTATTTGTAGAGAAGTTGGTGGACCTAGAGACTGTCATACAGAATGAAGTAAGTCAGAAAGAGCAAAACAAATATTCTGTATTAATGCATGTATGTGGAACCTAGATATATGGTACAGATGAACAGGTTTGCAGGGCAGAAATAGAGAAACAGAGGTAGAGAACAAACGTATGGACACCAAGTGGGGGAAGCCATGGGGTGTTGGTGGTCAGATGAGTTGGGAGATAGGTATTGACCTGTATATATGTATATGAATAAAATAGATAACTAATAATAACCTGCTGTATAGAAAAATAAATATAATTAAACTTCAAAATTTTTAGAAATGAAATTTAAAAATAAAACAGAAAAAAGTTCTTGCCTTCACACAGATGTATTTCTATGAATGAATTATTTCCATGCTTATATCAATAAATACATAAAAGATGAATAAATTCTAACTTGAACCAAAAAAGAAAAAAAAATCCTGAACCCAGCAGTGATACAGAGGAAAACCCTATCAGGGCACTTGCTCCAGCGGTAAACAATTCTGACATTGGTCAGAGGTGGGGAATCATCTCCCATACAGCCAGCAGCCCGGTCCCCCCACGCAAGGAGCGTCCTCATTGCAAAGCTGCGGGACCATGCCGAGCCCTCTGTGAGTAAACGTGAGCTGAGCCCCAGGCCAGCTGCTGCTGAACTGTTCCCACCCTTCCCAGGTAAAACACCTGAATATGTACAAGGGCTTGAAAGCCTAGAGGAAGGGCCGTGGAGCCACACCAGCGACAGCACGCAGGCAAACTTGGTGCCTGCAGGCCAGCCAGGATGGTCCTGGACCCGGGCGCTCTTCTGGAAGCTTTCCATTTCCCTGCCTGATATACCCCTCCTGTCACGGCCCCCACTCCTTTTTTTCCTTCCTCACCTCAGCACGGAGAGAAATTCCAGTGGAAGGTATGGGTGACACATCCTCTTCTTTACAGGTGGCAGCCTGGCAACTCCTGCAGAAAGTCCAGCAGAGCCCCACTCACACCGGGCCACCAACAAAGCCGTAGACCCTCACACCCTCCCACCAGCACAGCCCCGAGACGGCTGACGGGGCAGAGAATATGGAGTCAGGCACAGCTGCAGGGGCTATTGCTGCCTGGAGTGCTGTTTCTATCGACCTCAACCCACGCACACCTGGGGAGGGCTTGCCGGCAGGGTCAGGCTGCCCAGGTCAGCTAATCCTCAGCCCTCAGGGAATCACATTGCAGAAAGTGGACCTCACTAAGACAGAATATTAGCCAAGGAAAAAAAGGGCACAATGCCATTTGCAGCCCCGTAGATGAGTCTACAGGTAAGCACGTGACTTGTAGTAAGTCAGAAAGTGAAAGACACATATCGTAGGATATCACTTATAGGTGTTACCTAAAAACGGATACCAGGGCCGATATTTCCACGGAGAAGGGCAATCACAGATTCATTAAACAAACTTATGGTTCACCAATGGAAAGGTGTGAGGATTGGATTCATTACGATATTGGGGTTAAGAGACATATACAAACACAGGTGAAATATATAATCACCAAAGACCTACGGAATGCCAAGAGAAGACTACTCAACATTCTGTCATAACGTACATGGGAAAAGGGTCCCAGGAAGAACAGACATATGTATATGTGTAACAGAACCACATCTTGCACACCTACAACAAGCAAACGTTGTAATCAAACTTGCTGTAATAAAAAATTAAAAATTAAATTTAAAACACGAACAAGAAGTAGTGAGACAAACTTGAGGGGCTTTCTCCTGGCACATTCCATTCTAAATTCCAATCTAGAACAGGCTTCCATTGAGGCTGTTGCCCTAGTAAGCAGATTTGCTAAGGGAGAACTGCTGCCACCTTGTGGCCGTTTCACACAACAGCAATTTAATCCAAGCGCTAATGGTCAGTGGATATTCCAAATCATTGCAGGCCTGTAAATGACACCTGCCCTGAAAACAAATCCTGGGGTCATATATCGACCAAAAAGTTCAAAAGACGTCCATATTTCAAAACGACAGTTTCAAGAGGCATATTTCACGCACATTAGTGTTCTGCTTCTTTTGCTTTCTTTCTTTTTTGGTTAAAAAAAACGGGAATGGAAAAAGGCAACCCTCAGAATGGGCAAAAACGTTCGCAAACGAATCAATGGACAAGGGTTTAATCTCCAATATATATAAACAGCTCACGCAGCTTAATATTAATAAAACAAAGAACCCAATACAAAAATGGGCAGAAGATCTAAATAGACGTTTCTTCAAAGAAGTCACAGAGATGGCCAAGACGCACATGAAAAGCTGCTCAACACCACTAATTATTAGAGAAATGCAAATCAAAACGACAATGAGGTATCACCTCACACCTGTTAGAATCGGCATCATCAGAAAATCTACAAACAACAAATTCTGGGGAAGGTGTGGACAAAAGGAACCCTCTTCCACTATTAGTAGGAAGGTAAATTAATACAGTCGTATGGAGAACAGTATGGAGTTTCCTTAAAGAAACTAGAAATAGAATTACCATAGGATCCAGCAATCCCACTTCTGGGCATATAGCCAGAGAAAACCATAAATCAAAAACACACATTCACCACAATGTTCATTGCAGCACTATTTACAATAGCCAGGTAATGGAAGCAACCTAAATGCCCACAGACAGACGAATGGATAAAGATGTGGTACATACATAAAATGGGATATGACTCAGCCATGAAAAGGAATGAAACTGGGTTATTTGTAGAGAAGTCGGTGGATCTAGATACTGTCATACAGAATGAAGTAAGTCAGAAAGAGCAAAACAAATATTCTGTATTAATGCATGTATGTGGAACCTAGATATATGGTACAGATGAACAGGTTTGCAGGGCAGAAATAGAGAAACAGAGGTAGAGAACAAACGTATGGACACCAAGTGGGGGAAGCCATGGGGTGTTGGTGGTCAGATGAGTTAGGAGATAGGTATTGACCTGTATATATGTATATGAATAAAATAGATAACTAATAATAACCTGCTGTATAGAAAATTAAATATGATTAAACTTCAAAATTTTTAGAAATGAAATTTAAAAATAAAACAGAAAAAAAGTTCTTCCCTTCACTCAGATGTATTTCTATGAATGAATTATTTCCATGCTTATATCAATAAATACATAAAAGATGAATAACTTCTAACTTGAACCAAAAAAGAAAAAACAAATCCTGTACCCAGCAGTTATACAGAGGAAAACCCTATCAGGGCACTTGTTCCATCGGTAAACAATTCTGAGATTGGTCAGAGGTGGGGAATCATCTCCCATACAGCCAGCAGCCCGGCCCCCCCACGCAAGGAGCATCCTGATTGCAAAGCTGGGGGACCGTGCCGAGGCCTCTGTGAGTAAACGTGAGCTGAGCCCCAGGCCAGCTGCTTCTGAACTGTTACCACCCTTCCCAGGTAAAACACCTGAATATGTACAAGGTCTTGAAAGCCTAGAGGAAGGGCCGTGGAGCCACACCAGCGACAGCACGCAGGCCAACTTGGTGCCTGCAGGCCAGCCAGGATGGTCCTGGCCCTGGGCGCTCTTCTGGAAGCTTTCCATTTCCCTGCCTGAGATACCACTCCTGTCCCGGCCCCCACTCCTTTTTTTCCTCCCTTACCTCAGCCCGGAGAGTAATTCCAGTGGAAGTTATGGGTGACACATCCTCTTCTTTACAGGTGGCAACCTGGCAACTCCTGCAGAAATTCCAGCAGAGCCCCACTCACACCGGGACACCAACAAAGCCATGGACCCTCACACCCTCCCACCAGCAAAGCCCCGAGACTGCTGACGGGGCAGAGAATATGGAGTCAGCCACAGCTGCAGGGGCTATTGCTGCCTGGAGTGCTGTTTCTATTGAACTCAACCCAGGCACACCTGGGGAGGGCTTGCCGGCAGGGTCAGGCTGCCCAGGTCAGCTAATCCTCAGCCCTCAGGGAATCACATTGCAGAAAATGGACCTCGCTAAGACAGAATATTAGCCAAGGAAAAAAAGAGCACAATGCCATTTGCAGCCCCGTAGATGAGTCTACAGGTAAGCACGTGACTTGTAGTAAGTCAGAAAGTGAAAGACACATATCGTAGGATATCACTTATAGGTGTTACCTAAAAACGGATACCAGGGCAGATATTTCCACGGAGAAGGGCAATCACAGATTCATTAAACAAACTTATGGTTCACCAATGGAAAGGTGTGAGGATTGGATTCATTACGATATTGGGGTTAAGAGACATATACAAACACAGGTGAAATATATAATCACCAAAGACCTACGGAATGCCAAGAGAAGACTACTCAACATTCTGTCATAACGTACATGGGAAAAGGGTCCCAGGAAGAACAGACATATGTATATGTGTAACAGAACCACATCTTGCACACCTACAACAAGCAAACGTTGTAATCAAACTTGCTGTAATAAAAAATTAAAAATTAAATTAAAAACACGAACAAGAGTAGTGAGACAAACTTGAGGGGCTTTCTCCTGGCACATTCCATTCTAAATTCCAATCTAGAACAGGCTTCCATTGAGGCTCTGTTGCCCTAGTAACCAGATTTGCTAAGGGAGAACTGCTGCCACCTTGTGGCCGTTTCACACAACAGCAGCTTTAATCCCAGCGCTAATGGTCAGTGGATATTCCAAATCATTGCAGGCCTGTAAATGACACCTGCCCTGAAAACAAATCCTGGGGTCATATATCGACCAAAAAGTTCAAAAGACGTCCATATTTCAAAATGACAGTTTCAAGAGGCATATTTCACGCACATTAGTGTTCTGATTCTTTTGCTTTCTTTCTTTTTTGGTTAAAAAAAAACGGGAATGGAAAAAGGCAACCCTCAGAATGGGCCAAAACGTTCGCAAACGAATCAATGGACAAGGGTTTAATATCCAATATATATAAACAGCTCACGCAGCTTAATATTAATAAAACAAACAACCCAATACAAAAATGGGCAGAAGATCTAAATAGACGTTTCTTCAAAGAAGTCACAGAGACGGCCAAGACACATATGAAAAGCTGCTCAACACCACTAATTAGTAGAGAAATGCAAATCAAAATGACAATGAGGTATCACCTCACACCTGTTAGAATCGGCAGCATCAGAAAATCTACAAACAACAAATTCTGGGGAGGGTGTGGACAAAAGGAACCCTCTTCCACTATTGGTGGGAAGGTAAATTGATACAGTCACTATGGAGAAGAGTATGGAGTTTCCTTAAAGAAACTAGAAATAGAATTACCATAGGATCCAGCAATCCCACTTCTGGGCATATACCCAGAGACAACCATAAATCAAAAACACACATTCACCACAATGTTCATTGCAGCACTATTTACAATAGCCAGGTAATGGAAGCAACCTAAATGCCCACAGACAGATGAATGGATAAAGATGTGGTACATACATAAAATGGGATATGACTCAGCCATGAAAAGGAATGAAACTGGGTTATTTGTAGAGAAGTCGGTGGATCTAGAGACTGTCATACAGAATGAAGTAAGTCAGAAAGAGCAAAACAAATATTCTGTAGTAATGCATGTATGTGGAACCTAGATATATGGTACAGATGAACAGGTTTGCAGGGCAGAAATAGAGAAACAGAGGTAGAGAACAAACGTATGGACACCAAGTGGGGGAAGCCATGGGGTGTTGGTGGTCAGATGAGTTGGGAGATAGGTGTTGACCTGTATATATGTATATGAATTAAATAGATAACTAATAATAACCTGCTGTATAGAAAATTAAATATGATTAAACTTCAAAATTTTTAGAAATGAAATTTAAAAATAAAACAGAAAAAAAGTTCTTCCCTTCACTCAGATGTATTTCTATGAATGAATTATTTCCATGCTTATATCAATAAATACATAAAAGATGAATAACTTCTAACTTGAACCAAAAAAGAAAAAACAAATCCTGTACCCAGCAGTTATACAGAGGAAAACCCTATCAGGGCACTTGTTCCAGCGGTAAACAATTCTGAGATTGGTCAGAGGTGGGGAATCATCTCCCATACAGCCAGCAGCCCGGCCCCCCCACGCAAGGAGCGTCCTGATTGCAAAGCTGGGGGACAGTGCCAAGGCCTCTGTGAGTAAACGTGAGCTGAGCCCCAGGCCAGCTGCTGCTGAACTGTTCCCACCCTTCCCAGGTAAAACACCTGAATATGTACAAGGGCTTGAAAGCCTAGAGGAAGGGCCGTGCAGCCACACCAGCGACAGCACGCAGGCCAACTTGGTGCCTGCAGGCCATCCAGGATGGTCCTGGCCCTGGGCGCTCTTCTGGAAGCTTTCCATTTCCCTGCCTGAGATACCCCTCCTGTCCCGGCCCCCACTCCTTTTTTTCCTCCCTCACCTCAGCACGGAGAGAAATTCCAGCGGAAGTTATGGGTGACACATCCTCTTCTTTACAAGTTGCAGCCTGGCAACTCCTGCAGAAAGTCCAGCAGAGCCCCACTCACACCGGGCCACCAACAAAGCCGTGGACGCACACACCCTCCCACCAGCACAGCCCCTAGACTGCTGACGGGGCAGAGAATATGGAGTCAGGCACAGCTGCAGGGGCTATTGCTGCCTGGAGTGCTGTTTCTACTGACCTCAACCCAGGCACACCTGGGGAGGGTGTGCCGGCAGGGTCAGGCTGCCCAGGTCAGCTAATCCTCAGCCCTCAGGGAATCACATTGCAGAAAATGGACCTCACTAAGACAGAATATTAGCCAAGGAAAAAAAGGACACAATGCCATTTGCAGCCCCGTAGATGAGTCTACAGGTAATCACGTGACTTGTAGTAAGTCAGAAAGTGAAAGACACATATCGTAGGATATCACTTATAGGTGTTACCTAAAAACGGATACCAGGGAAGATATTTCCACGGAGAAGGGCAATCACAGATTCATTAAACAAACTTATGGTTCACCAATGGAAAGGTGTGAGGATTGGATTCATTACGATATTGGGGTTAAGAGACATATACAAACACAGTTGAAATATATAATCACCAAAGACCTACGGAATGCCAAGAGAAGACTACTCAACATTCTGTCATAACGTACATGGGAAAAGGGTCCAGGAAGAACAGACATATGTATATGTGTAAAAGAACCACATCTTGCACACCTACAACAAGAAAAATGTTGTAATCAAACTTGCTGTAATAAAAAATTAAAAATTAAATTAAAAACACGAACAAGAAGTAGTGAGACAAACTTGAGGGGCTTTCTCCTGGCACATTCCATTCTAAATTCCAATCTAGAACATGGCTTCCATTGAGGCTCTGTTGCCCTGGTAACCAGATTTGCTAATGGAAAATTGCTGCCACCTGGTGGCCGTTTCACACAACATCAGATTTAATCCCAGCGCTAATGGTCAGTGGATATTCCAAATCATTGCTGGCCTGTAAATGACACCTGCCCTGAAAACAAATCCTGGGGTCATATATCGACCAAAAAGTTCAAAAGACGTCCATATTTCAAAACGACAGTTTCAAGAGGCATATTTCACGCACATTAGTGTTCTGCTTCTTTTGCTTTCTTTCTTTTTTGGTTAAAAAATACGGGAATGGAAAAAGGCAACCCTCAGAATGGGCCAAAACGTTCGCAAACGAATCAATGGACAATGGTTTAATCTCCAACATATATAAACAGCTCACGCAGCTTAATATTAATAAAACAAACAACCCAATACAAAAATGGGCAGAAGATCTAAATAGACGTTTCTTCAAAGAAGTCACAGAGATGGCCAAGACGCACATGAAAAGCTGCTCAACACCACTAATTATTAGAGAAATGCAAATCACAACGACAATGAGGTATCACCTCACACCTGTTAGAATCGGCATCATCAGAAAATCTACAAACAACAAATTCTGGGGAGGGTGTGGACAAAAGGAACCCTCTTCCACTATTAGTGGGAAGGTAAATTGATACAGTCACTATGGAGAACAGTATGGAGTTTCCTTAAAGAAACTAGAAATAGAATTACCATAGGATCCAGCAATCCCACTTCTGGGCATATACCCAAAGAAAACCATAAATCAAAAACACACATTAACCACAATGTTCATTGCAGCACTATTTACAATAGCCAGGTAATGGAAGCAACCTAATTGCCCACAGACAGACGAATGGATAAAGATGTGGTACATATATAAAATGGAATATGACTCAGCCATGAAAAGGAATGAAACTGGGTTATTTGTAGAGAAGTTGGTGGACCTAGAGACTGTCATACAGAATGAAGTAAGTCAGAAAGAGCAAAACAAATATTCTGTATTAATGCATGTATGTGGAACCTAGATATATGGTACAGATGAACAGGTTTGCAGGGCAGAAATAGAGAAACAGAGGTAGAGAACAAACGTATGGACACCAAGTGGGGGAAGCCATGGGGTGTTGGTGGTCAGATGAGTTGGGAGATAGGTATTGACCTGTATATATGTATATGAATAAAATAGATAACTAATAATAACCTGCTGTATAGAAAAATAAATATAATTAAACTTCAAAATTTTTAGAAATGAAATTTAAAAATAAAACAGAAAAAAGTTCTTGCCTTCACACAGATGTATTTCTATGAATGAATTATTTCCATGCTTATATCAATAAATACATAAAAGATGAATAAATTCTAACTTGAACCAAAAAAGAAAAAAAAAATCCTGAACCCAGCAGTGATACAGAGGAAAACCCTATCAGGGCACTTGCTCCAGCGGTAAACAATTCTGACATTGGTCAGAGGTGGGGAATCATCTCCCATACAGCCAGCAGCCCGGTCCCCCCACGCAAGGAGCGTCCTCATTGCAAAGCTGCGGGACCATGCCGAGCCCTCTGTGAGTAAACGTGAGCTGAGCCCCAGGCCAGCTGCTGCTGAACTGTTCCCACCCTTCCCAGGTAAAACACCTGAATATGTACAAGGGCTTGAAAGCCTAGAGGAAGGGCCGTGGAGCCACACCAGCGACAGCACGCAGGCAAACTTGGTGCCTGCAGGCCAGCCAGGATGGTCCTGGACCCGGGCGCTCTTCTGGAAGCTTTCCATTTCCCTGCCTGATATACCCCTCCTGTCCCGGCCCCCACTCCTTTTTTTCCTTCCTCACCTCAGCACGGAGAGAAATTCCAGTGGAAGGTATGGGTGACACATCCTCTTCTTTACAGGTGGCAGCCTGGCAACTCCTGCAGAAAGTCCAGCAGAGCCCCACTCACACCGGGCCACCAACAAAGCCGTAGACCCTCACACCCTCCCACCAGCACAGCCCCGAGACGGCTGACGGGGCAGAGAATATGGAGTCAGGCACAGCTGCAGGGGCTATTGCTGCCTGGAGTGCTGTTTCTATCGACCTCAACCCACGCACACCTGGGGAGGGCTTGCCGGCAGGGTCAGGCTGCCCAGGTCAGCTAATCCTCAGCCCTCAGGGAATCACATTGCAGAAAGTGGACCTCACTAAGACAGAATATTAGCCAAGGAAAAAAAGGGCACAATGCCATTTGCAGCCCCGTAGATGAGTCTACAGGTAAGCACGTGACTTGTAGTAAGTCAGAAAGTGAAAGACACATATCGTAGGATATCACTTATAGGTGTTACCTAAAAACGGATACCAGGGCCGATATTTCCACGGAGAAGGGCAATCACAGATTCATTAAACAAACTTATGGTTCACCAATGGAAAGGTGTGAGGATTGGATTCATTACGATATTGGGGTTAAGAGACATATACAAACACAGGTGAAATATATAATCACCAAAGACCTACGGAATGCCAAGAGAAGACTACTCAACATTCTGTCATAACGTACATGGGAAAAGGGTCCCAGGAAGAACAGACATATGTATATGTGTAACAGAACCACATCTTGCACACCTACAACAAGCAAACGTTGTAATCAAACTTGCTGTAATAAAAAATTAAAAATTAAATTTAAAACACGAACAAGAAGTAGTGAGACAAACTTGAGGGGCTTTCTCCTGGCACATTCCATTCTAAATTCCAATCTAGAACAGGCTTCCATTGAGGCTGTTGCCCTAGTAAGCAGATTTGCTAAGGGAGAACTGCTGCCACCTTGTGGCCGTTTCACACAACAGCAATTTAATCCAAGCGCTAATGGTCAGTGGATATTCCAAATCATTGCAGGCCTGTAAATGACACCTGCCCTGAAAACAAATCCTGGGGTCATATATCGACCAAAAAGTTCAAAAGACGTCCATATTTCAAAACGACAGTTTCAAGAGGCATATTTCACGCACATTAGTGTTCTGCTTCTTTTGCTTTCTTTCTTTTTTGGTTAAAAAAAACGGGAATGGAAAAAGGCAACCCTCAGAATGGGCCAAAACGTTCGCAAACGAATCAATGGACAAGGGTTTAATCTCCAATATATATAAACAGCTCACGCAGCTTAATATTAATAAAACAAAGAACCCAATACAAAAATGGGCAGAAGATCTAAATAGACGTTTCTTCAAAGAAGTTACAGAGACGGCCAAGACGCACATGAAAAGCTGCTCAACACCACTAATTATTAGAGAAATGCAAATCAAAACGACAATGAGGTATCACCTCACACCTGTTAGAATCGGCATCATCAGAAAATCTACAAACAACAAATTCTGGGGAGGGTGTGGACAAAAGGAACCCTCTTCCACTATTGGTGGGAAGGTAAATTGATACAGTCACTATGGAGAACAGTATGGAGTTTCCTTAAAGAAACTAGAAATAGAATTACCATAGGATCCAGCAATCCCACTTCTGGGCATATACACAGAGACAACCATAAATCAAAAACACACATTCACCACAATATTCATTGCAGCACTATTTACAATAGCCAGGTAATGGAAGCAACCTAAATGCCCACAGACAGATGAATGGATAAAGATGTGGTACATACATAAAATGGGATATGACTCAGCCATGAAAAGGAATGAAACTGGTTTATTTGTAGAGAAGTCGGTGGATCTAGAGACTGTCATACAGAATGAAGTAAGTCAGAAAGAGCAAAACAAATATTCTGTATTAATGCATGTATGTGGAACCTAGATATATGGTACAGATGAACAGGTTTGCAGGGCAGAAATAGAGAAACAGAGGTAGAGAACAAACGTATGGACACCAAGTGGGGGAACCATGGGGTGATGGTGGTCAGATGAGTTGGGAGATAGGTATTGACCTGTATATATGTATATGAATAAAATAGATAACTAATAATAACCTGCTGTATAGAAAAATAAATATAATTAAACTGCAAAATTTTTAGAAATGAAATTTAAATATAAAACAGAAAAAAGTTCTTCCCTTCACACAGATGTATTTCTATGAATGAATTATTTCCATGCTTATATCAATAAATACATAAAAGATGAATAAATTCTAACTTGAACCAAAAAAGAAAAAAAAACCTGAACCCAGCAGTTATACAGAGGAAAACCCTATCAGGGCACTTGCTCCAGCGGTAAACAATTCTGACATTGGTCAGAGGTGGGGAATCATCTCCCATACAGCCAGCAGCCCGGCCCCCCCACGCAAGGAGCATCCTCATTGCAAAGCTGGGGGACCGTGCCGAGGCCTCTGTGAGTAAACGTGAGCTGAGCCCCAGGCCAGCTGCTGCTGAACTGTTCCCACCCTTCCCAGGTAAAACACCTGAATATGTACAAGGGCTTGAAAGCCTAGAGGAAGGGCCGTGGAGCCACACCAGCGACAGCATGCAGGCCAACTTGGTGCCTGCAGGCCAGCCAGGATGGTCCTGGCCCCGGGCACTCTTCTAGAAGCTTTCCATTTCCCTGCCTGATATACCCCTCCTGTCCCGGCCATCATTCCTTTTTTTCCTTCCTCACCTCAGCCCGGAGAGAAATTCCAGTGGAAGTTATGGGTGACACATCCTCTTCTTTACAGGTGGCAGCCTGGCAACTCCTGCAGAAAGTCCAGCAGAGCCCCACTCACACCGGGCCACCAACAAAGCCGTGGACCCTCACACCCTCCCACCAGCACAGCCCCGAGACTGCTGACGGGGCAGAGAATATGGAATCAGGCACAGCTGCAGGGGCTATTGCTGCCTGGAGTGCTGTTTCTATCGACCTCAACCCACGCACACCTGGGGAGGGCTTGCCGGCAGGGTCAGGCTGCCCAGGTCAGCTAATCCTCAGCCCTCAGGGAATCACATTGCAGAAAATGGACCTCGCTAAGACAGAATATTAGCCAAGGAAAAAAAGGGCACAATGCCATTTGCAGCCCCGTAGATGAGTCTACAGGTAAGCACGGGACTTGTAGTAAGTCAGAAAGTGAAAGACACATATCGTAGGATATCACTTATAGGTGTTACCTAAAAACGGATACCAGGGCAGATATTTCCACGGAGAAGGGCAATCACAGATTCATTAAACAAACTTATGGTTCACCAATGGAAAGGTGTGAGGATTGGATTCATTACGATATTGGGGTTAAGAGACATATACAAACACAGGTGAAATATATAATCACCAAAGACCTACGGAATGCCAAGAGAAGACTACTCAACATTCTGTCATAATGTACATGGGAAAAGGGTCCCAGGAAGAACAGACATATGTATATGTGTAACAGAACCACATCTTGCACACCTACAACAAGCAAACCTTGTAATCAAACTTGCTGTAATAAAAAATTAAAAATTAAATTAAAAACACGAACAAGAAGTAGTGAGACAAACTTGAGGGGCTTTCTCCTGGCACATTCCATTCTAAATTCCAATCTAGAACAGGCTTCCATTGAGGCTCTGTTGCCCTAGTAACCAGATTTGCTAAGGGAGAACTGCTGCCACCTTGTGGCCATTTCACACAACAGCAGCTTTAATCCCAGCGCTAATGGTCAGTGGATATTCCAAATCATTGCTGGCCTGTAAATGACACCTGCCCTGAAAACAAATCCTGGGGTCATATATCGACCAAAAAGTTCAAAAGACGTCCATATTTCAAAACGACAGTTTCAAGAGGCATATTTCACGCACATTAGTGTTCTGCTTCTTTTGCTTTCTTTCTTTTTTGGTTAAAAAAAAACGGGAATGGAAAAAGGCAACCCTCAGAATGGGCGAAAACGTTCGCAAACGAATCAATGGACAAGGGTTTAATCTCCAATATATATAAACAGCTCACGCAGCTTAATATTAATAAAACAAACAACCCAATACAAAAATGGGCAGAAGATCTAAATAGACGTTTCTTCAAAGAAGTCACAGAGACGGCCAAGACGCACATGAAAAGCTGCTCAACACCACTAATTATTAGAGAAATGCAAATCAAAATGACAATGAGGTATCACCTCACACCTGTTAGAATCGACAGCATCAGAAAATCTACAAACAACAAATTCTGGGGAGGGTGTGGACAAAAGGAACCCTCTTCCACTATTAGTGGGAAGGTAAATTGATACAGTCACTATGGAGAACAGTATGGAGTTTCCTTAAAGAAAATAGGAATAGAATTACCATAGGATCCAGCAATCCCACTTCTGGGCATATACCCAGAGACAACCATAAATCAAAAACACACATTCACCACAATGTTCATTGCAGCACTATTTACAATAGCCAGGTAATGGAAGCAACCTAAATGCCCACAGACAGACGAATGGATAAAGATGTGGTACATACATAAAATGGGATATGACTCAGCCATGAAAAGGAATGAAACTGGGTTATTTGTAGAGAAGTCGGTGGATCTAGAGACTGTCATACAGAATGAAGTAAGTCAGAAAGAGCAAAACAAATATTCTGTATTAATGCATGTATGTGGAACCTAGATATATGGTACAGATGAACAGGTTTGCAGGGCAGAAATAGAGAAACAGAGGTAGAGAACAAACGTATGGACACCAAGTGGGGGAAGCCATGGGGTGTTGGTGGTCAGATGAGTTGGGAGATAGGTATTGACCTGTATATATGTATATGAATAAAATAGATAACTAATAATAACCTGCTGTATAGAAAAATAAATATGATTAAACTGCAAAATTTTTAGAAATGAAATTTAAAAATAAAACAGAAAAAAAGTTCTTCCCTTCACACAGATGTATTTCTATGAATGAATTATTTCCATGCTTATATCAATAAATACATAAAAGATGAATAACTTCTAACTTGAACCAAAAAAGAAAAAAAAATCCTGTACCCAGCAGTTATACAGAGGAAAACCCTATCAGGACACTTGTTCCAGCGGTAAACAATTCTGAGATTGGTCAGAGGTGGGGAATCATCTCCCATACAGCCAGCAGCCCGGCCCCCCCACGCAAGGAGCGTCCTGATTGCAAAGCTGGGGGACAGTGCCAAGGCCTCTGTGAGTAAACGTGAGCTGAGCCCCAGGCCAGCTGCTGCTGAACTGTTCCCACCCTTCCCAGGTAAAACACCTGAATATGTACAAGGGCTTGAAAGCCTAGAGGAAGGGCCGTGGAGCCACACCAGCGACAGCACGCAGGCCAACTTGGTGCCTGCAGGCCAGCCAGGATGGTCCTGGCCCCGGGCGCTCTTCTGGAATCTTTCCATTTCCCTGCCTGAGATACCACTCCTGTCCCGGCCCCCACTCTTTTTTTTCCTCCCTCACCTCAGCCCGGTGAGAAATTCCAGTGGAAATTATGGGTGACACATCCTCTTCTTTACAGGTGGCAACCTGGCAACTCCTGCAGAAATTCCAGCAGAGCCCCACTCACACCGGGCCACCAACAAAGCCGTGGACCCTCACACCCTTCCACCAGCACAGCCCCGAGACTGCTGACGGGGCAGAGAATATGGAGTCAGGCACAGCTGCAGGGGCTATTGCTGCCTGGAGTGCTGTTTCTATTGACCTCAACCCAGGCACACCTGGGGAGGGCTTGCCGGCAGGGTCAGGCTGCCCAGGTCAGCTAATCCTCAGCCCTCAGGGAATCACATTGCAGAAAATGGACCTCGCTAAGACAGAATATTAGCCAAGGAAAAAACGGACACAATGCCATTTGCAGCCCCGTAGATGAGTCTACAGGTAATCACGTGACTTGTAGTAAGTCAGAAAGTGAAAGACACATATCATAGGATATCACTTACAGGTGTTACCTAAAAACGGATACCAGGGCAGATATTTCCACGGAGAAGGGCAATCACAGATTCATTAAACAAACTTATGGTTCACCAATGGAAAGGTGTGAGGATTGGATTCATTACGATATTGGGGTTAAGAGACATATACAAACACAGGTGAAATATATAATCACCAAAGACCTACGGAATGCCAAGAGAAGACTACTCAACATTCTGTCATAACGTACATGGGAAAAGGGTCCCAGGAAGAACAGACATATGTATATGTGTAAAAGAACCACATCTTGCACACCTACAACAAACAAACGTTGTAATCAAACTTGCTGTAATAAAAAATTAAAAATTAAATTAAAAACACGAACAAGAAGTAGTGAGACAAACTTGAGGGGCTTTCTCCTGGCACATTCCATTCTAAATTCCAATCTAGAACAGGCTTCCATTGAGGCTCTGTTGCCCTGGTAACCAGATTTGCTAAGGGAGAACTGCTGCCACCTTGTGGCCATTTCGCACAACAGCAGCTTTAATCCCAGCGCTACTGGTCAGTGGATATTCCAAATCATTGCAGGCCTGTAAATGACACCTGCCCTGAAAACAAATCCTGGGGTCATATATCGACCAAAAAGTTCAAAAGACGTCCATATTTCAAAACGACAGTTTCAAGAGGCATATTTCACGCACATTAGTGTTCTGCTTCTTTTGCTTTCTTTCTTTTTTGGTTAAAAAAAAACGGGAATGGAAAAAGGCAACCCTCAGAATGGGCGAAAACGTTCGCAAACGAATCAATGGACAAGGGTTTAATCTCCAATATATATAAACAGCTCACGCAGCTTAATATTAATAAAACAAACAACCCAATACAAAAATGGGCAGAAGATCTAAATAGACGTTTCTTCAAAGAAGTCACAGAGACGGCCAAGACGCACATGAAAAGATGCTCAACACCACTAATTATTAGAGAAATGCAAATCAAAACGACAATGAGGTATCACCTCACACCTGTTAGAATCGGCATCTTCAGAAAATCTACAAACAACAAATTCTGGGGAGGGTGTGGACAAAAGGAACCCTCTTCCACTATTGGTGGGAAGGTAAATTGATACAGTCACTATGGAGAACAGTATGGAGTTTCCTTAAAGAAACTAGAAATAGAATTACCATAGGATCCAGCAATCCCACTTCTGGGCATATACACAGAGACAACCATAAATCAAAAACACACATTCACCACAATGTTCATTGCAGCACTATTTACAATAGCCAGGTAATGGAAGCAACCTAAATGCCCACAGACAGATGAATGGATAAAGATGTGGTACATACATAAAATGGGATATGACTCAGCCATGAAAAGGAATGAAACTGGGTTATTTGTAGAGAAGTCGGTGGATCTAGAGACTGTCATACAGAATGAAGTAAGTCAGAAAGAGCAAAACAAATATTCTGTATTAATGCATGTATGTGGAACCTAGATATATGGTACAGATGAACAGGTTTGCAGGGCAGAAATAGAGAAACAGAGGTAGAGAACAAACGTATGGACACCAAGTGGGGGAAGCCATGGGGTGATGGTGGTCAGATGAGTTGGGAGATAGGTATTGACCTGTATATATGTATATGAATAAAATAGATAACTATTAATAACCTGCTGTATAGAAAAATAAATATAATTAAACTGCAAAATTTTTAGAAATGAAATTTAAAAATAAAACAGAAAAAAGTTCTTCCCTTCACACAGATGTATTTCTATGAATGAATTATTTCCATGCTTATATCAATAAATACATAAAAGATGAATAAATTCTAACTTGAACCAAAATAGAAAAAAAAACCTGAACCCAGCAGTTATACAGAGGAAAACCCTATCAGGGCACTTGCTCCAGCGGTAAACAATTCTGACATTGGTCAGAGGTGGGGAATCATCTCCCATACAGTCAGCAGCCCGGCCCCCCCACGCAAGGAGCATCCTCATTGCAAAGCTGGGGGACCGTGCCGAGGCCTCTGTGAGTAAACGTGAGCTGAGCCCCAGGCCAGCTGCTGCTGAACTGTTCCCACCCTTCCCAGGTAAAACACCTGAATATGTTCAAGGGCTTGAAAGCCTAGAGGAAGGGCCGTGGAGCCACACCAGCGACAGCATGCAGGCCAACTTGGTGCCTGCAGGCCATCCAGGATGGTCCTGGCCCCGGGCACTCTTCTAGAAGCTTTCCAATTCCCTGCCTGATATACCCCTCCTGTCCCGGCCATCATTCCTTTTTTTCCTTCCTCACCTCAGCCCGGAGAGAAATTCCAGTGGAAGTTATGGGTGACACATCCTCTTCTTTACAGGTGGCAGCCTGGCAACTCCTGCAGAAAGTCCAGCAGAGCCCCACTCACACCGGGCCACCAACAAAGCCGTGGACCCTCACACCCTCCCACCAGCACAGCCCCGAGACTGCTGACGGGGCAGAGAATATGGAATCAGGCACAGCTGCAGGGGCTATTGCTGCCTGGAGTGCTGTTTCTATCGACCTCAACCCACGCACACCTGGGGAGGGCTTGCCGGCAGGGTCAGGCTGCCCAGGTCAGCTAATCCTCAGCCCTCAGGGAATCACATTGCAGAAAATGGACCTCGCTAAGACAGAATATTAGCCAAGGAAAAAAAGGGCACAATGCCATTTGCAGCCCCGTAGATGAGTCTACAGGTAAGCACGGGACTTGTAGTAAGTCAGAAAGTGAAAGACACATATCGTAGGATATCACTTATAGGTGTTACCTAAAAACGGATACCAGGGCAGATATTTCCACGGAGAAGGGCAATCACAGATTCATTAAACAAACTTATGGTTCACCAATGGAAAGGTGTGAGGATTGGATTCATTACGATATTGGGGTTAAGAGACATATACAAACACAGGTGAAATATATAATCACCAAAGACCTACGGAATGCCAAGAGAAGACTACTCAACATTCTGTCATAACGTACATGGGAAAAGGGTCCCAGGAAGAACAGACATATGTATATGTGTAAAAGAACCACATCTTGCACACTTACAACAAGCAAACGTTGTAATCAAACTTGCTGTAATAAAAAATTAAAAATTAAATTAAAAACACGAACAAGAAGTAGTGAGACAAACTTGAGGGGCTTTCTCCTGGCACATTCCATTCTAAATTCCAATCTAGAACAGGCTTCCATTGAGGCTCTGTTGCCCTGGTAACCAGATTTGCTAAGGGAGAACTGCTGCCACCTTGTGGCCATTTCGCACAACAGCAGCTTTAATCCCAGCGCTACTGGTCAGTGGATATTCCAAATCATTGCAGGCCTGTAAATGACACCTGCCCTGAAAACAAATCCTGGGGTCATATATCGACCAAAAAGTTCAAAAGACGTCCATATTTCAAAACGACAGTTTCAAGAGGCATATTTCACGCACATTAGTGTTCTGCTTCTTTTGCTTTCTTTCTTTTTTGGTTAAAAAAAAACGGGAATGGAAAAAGGCAACCCTCAGAATGGGCGAAAACGTTCGCAAACGAATCAATGGACAAGGGTTTAATCTCCAATATATATAAACAGCTCACGCAGCTTAATATTAATAAAACAAACAACCCAATACAAAAATGGGCAGAAGATCTAAATAGACGTTTCTTCAACGAAGTCACAGAGACGGCCAAGACGCACATGAAAAGCTGCTCAACACCACTAATTATTAGAGAAATGCAAATCAAAATGACAATGAGGTATCACCTCACACCTGTTAGAATCGGCAGCATCAGAAAATCTACAAACAACAAATTCTGGGGAGGGTGTGGACAAAAGGAACCCTCTTCCACTATTAGTGGGAAGGTAAATTGATACAGTCACTATGGAGAACAGTATGGAGTTTCCTTAAAGAAACTAGGAATAGAATTACCATAGGATCCAGCAATCCCACTTCTGGGCATATACCCAGAGACAACCATAAATCAAAAACACACATTCACCACAATGTTCATTGCAGCACTATTTACAATAGCCAGGTAATGGAAGCAACCTAAATGCCCACAGACAGACGAATGGATAAAGATGTGGTACATACATAAAATGGGATATGACTCAGCCATGAAAAGGAATGAAACTGGGTTATTTGTAGAGAAGTCGGTGGATCTAGAGACTGTCATACAGAATGAAGTAAGTCAGAAAGAGCAAAACAAATATTCTGTATTAATGCATGTATGTGGAACCTAGATATATGGTACAGATGAACAGGTTTGCAGGGCAGAAATAGAGAAACAGAGGTAGAGAACAAACGTATGGACACCAAGTGGGGGAAGCCATGGGGTGTTGGTGGTCAGATGAGTTGGGAGATAGGTATTGACCTGTATATATGTATATGAATAAAATAGATAACTAATAATAACCTGCTGTATAGAAAAATAAATATGATTAAACTGCAAAATTTTTAGAAATGAAATTTAAAAATAAAACAGAAAAAAAGTTCTTCCCTTCACACAGATGTATTTCTATGAATGAATTATTTCCATGCTTATATCAATAAATACATAAAAGATGAATAACTTCTAACTTGAACCAAAAAAGAAAAAAAAATCCTGTACCCAGCAGTTATACAGAGGAAAACCCTATCAGGGCACTTGTTCCAGCGGTAAACAATTCTGAGATTGGTCAGAGGTGGGGAATCATCTCCCATACAGCCAGCAGCCCGGCCCCCCCACGCAAGGAGCGTCCTGATTGCAAAGCTGGGGGACAGTGCCGAGGCCTCTGTGAGTAAACGTGAGCTGAGCCCCAGGCCAGCTGCTGCTGAACTGTTCCCACCCTTCCCAGGTAAAACACCTGAATATGTACAAGGGCTTGAAAGCCTAGAGGAAGGGCCGTGGAGCCACACCAGCGACAGCACGCAGGCCAACTTGGTGCCTGCAGGCCAGCCAGGATGGTCCTGGCCCCGGGCGCTCTTCTGGAAGCTTTCCATTTCCCTGCCTGAGATACCACTCCTGTCCCGGCCCCCACTCTTTTTTTTCCTCCCTCACCTCAGCCCGGAGAGAAATTCCAGTGGAAATTATGGGTGACACATCCTCTTCTTTACAGGTGGCAACCTGGCAACTCCTGCAGAAATTCCAGCAGAGCCCCACTCACACCGGGCCACCAACAAAGCCGTGGACCCTCACACCCTCCCACCAGCACAGCCCCGAGACTGCTGACGGGGCAGAGAATATGGAGTCAGGCACAGCTGCAGTGGCTATTGCTGCCTGGAGTGCTGTTTCTATTGACCTCAACCCAGGCACACCTGGGGAGGGCTTGCCGGCAGGGTCAGGCTGCCCAGGTCAGCTAATCCTCAGCCCTCAGGGAATCACATTGCAGAAAATGGACCTCGCTAAGACAGAATATTAGCCAAGGAAAAAACGGACACAATGCCATTTGCAGCCCCGTAGATGAGTCTACAGGTAATCACGTGACTTGTAGTAAGTCAGAAAGTGAAAGACACATATCGTAGGATATCACTTACAGGTGTTACCTAAAAACGGATACCAGGGCAGATATTTCCACGGAGAAGGGCAATCACAGATTCATTAAACAAACTTATGGTTCACCAATGGAAAGGTGTGAGGATTGGATTCATTACGATATTGGGGTTAAGAGACATATACAAACACAGGTGAAATATATAATCACCAAAGACCTACGGAATGCCAAGAGAAGACTACTCAACATTCTGTCATAACGTACATGGGAAAAGGGTCCCAGGAAGAACAGACATATGTATATGTGTAAAAGAACCACATCTTGCACACCTACAACAAGCAAACGTTGTAATCAAACTTGCTGTAATAAAAAATTAAAAATTAAATTAAAAACACGAACAAGAAGTAGTGAGACAAACTTGAGGGGCTTTCTCCTGGCACATTCCATTCTAAATTCCAATCTAGAACAGGCTTCCATTGAGGCTCTGTTGCCCTGGTAACCAGATTTGCTAAGGGAGAACTGCTGCCACCTTGTGGCCATTTCGCACAACAGCAGCTTTAATCCCAGCGCTACTGGTCAGTGGATATTCCAAATCATTGCAGGCCTGTAAATGACACCTGCCCTGAAAACAAATCCTGGGGTCATATATCGACCAAAAAGTTCAAAAGACGTCCATATTTCAAAACGACAGTTTCAAGAGGCATATTTCACGCACATTAGTGTTCTGCTTCTTTTGCTTTCTTTCTTTTTTGGTTAAAAAAAAACGGGAATGGAAAAAGGCAACCCTCAGAATGGGCGAAAACGTTCGCAAACGAATCAATGGACAAGGGTTTAATCTCCAATATATATAAACAGCTCACGCAGCTTAATATTAATAAAACAAACAACCCAATACAAAAATGGGCAGAAGATCTAAATAGACGTTTCTTCCAAGAAGTCACAGAGACGGCCAAGACGCACATGAAAAGATGCTCAACACCACTAATTATTAGAGAAATGCAAATCAAAACGACAATGAGGTATCACCTCACACCTGTTAGAATCGGCATCATCAGAAAATCTACAAACAATAAATTCTGGGGAGGGTGTGGACAAAAGGAACCCTCTTCCACTATTAGTGGGAAGGTAAATTGATACAGTCACTATGGAGAACAGTATGGAGTTTCCTTAAAGAAACTAGGAATAGAATTACCATAGGATCCAGCAATCCCACTTCTGGGCATATACCCAGAGACAACCATAAATCAAAAACACACATTCACCACAATGTTCATTGCAGCACTATTTACAATAGCCAGGTAATGGAAGCAACCTAAATGCCCACAGACAGACGAATGGATAAAGATGTGGTACATACATAAAATGGGATATGACTCAGCCATGAAAAGGAATGAAACTGGGTTATTTGTAGAGAAGTCGGTGGATCTAGAGACTGTCATACAGAATGAAGTAAGTCAGAAAGAGCAAAACAAATATTCTGTATTAATGCATGTATGTGGAACCTAGATATATGGTACAGATGAACAGGTTTGCAGGGCAGAAATAGAGAAACAGAGGTAGAGAACAAACGTATGGACACCAAGTGGGGGAAGCCATGGGGTGTTGGTGGTCAGATGAGTTGGGAGATAGGTATTGACCTGTATATATGTATATGAATAAAATAGATAACTAATAATAACCTGCTGTATAGAAAAATAAATATGATTAAACTGCAAAATTTTTAGAAATGAAATTTAAAAATAAAACAGAAAAAAAGTTCTTCCCTTCACACAGATGTATTTCTATGAATGAATTATTTCCATGCTTATATCAATAAATACATAAAAGATGAATAAATTCTAACTTGAACCAAAAAAGAAAAAAAAAATCCTGTACCCAGCAGTTATACAGAGGAAAACCCTATCAGGGCACTTGTTCCAGCGGTAAACAATTCTGAGATTGGTCAGAGGTGGGGAATCATCTCCCATACAGCCAGCAGCCCGGCCCCCCCACGCAAGGAGCGTCCTGATTGCAAAGCTGGGGGACAGTGCCGAGGCCTCTGTGAGTAAACGTGAGCTGAGCCCCAGGCCAGCTGCTGCTGAACTGTTCCCACCCTTCCCAGGTAAAACACCTGAATATGTACAAGGGCTTGAAAGCCTAGAGGAAGGGCCGTGGAGCCACACCAGCGACAGCACGCAGGCCAACTTGGTGCCTGCAGGCCAGCCAGGATGGTCCTGGCCCCGGGCGCTCTTCTGGAAGCTTTCCATTTCCCTGCCTGAGATACCACTCCTGTCCCGGCCCCCACTCTTTTTTTTCCTCCCTCACCTCAGCCCGGAGAGAAATTCCAGTGGAAATTATGGGTGACACATCCTCTTCTTTACAGGTGGCAACCTGGCAACTCCTGCAGAAATTCCAGCAGAGCCCCACTCACACCGGGCCACCAACAAAGCCGTGGACCCTCACACCCTCCCACCAGCACAGCCCCGAGACTGCTGACGGGGCAGAGAATATGGAGTCAGGCACAGCTGCAGGGGCTATTGCTGCCTGGAGTGCTGTTTCTATTGACCTCAACCCAGGCACACCTGGGGAGGGCTTGCCGGCAGGGTCAGGCTGCCCAGGTCAGCTAATCCTCAGCCCTCAGGGAATCACATTGCAGAAAATGGACCTCGCTAAGACAGAATATTAGCCAAGGAAAAAAAGGGCACAATGCCATTTGCAGCCCCGTAGATGAGTCTACAGGTAATCACGTGACTTGTAGTAAGTCAGAAAGTGAAAGACACATATCGTAGGATATCACTTATAGGTGTTACCTAAAAACGGATACCAGGGCAGATATTTCCACGGAGAAGGGCAATCACAGATTCATTAAACAAACTTATGGTTCACCAATGGAAAAGTGTGAGGATTGGATTCATTACGATATTGGGGTTAAGAGACATATACAAACACAGGTGAAATATATAATCACCAAAGACCTACGGAATGCCAAGAGAAGACTACTCAACATTCTGTCATAACGTACATGGGAAAAGGGTCCCAGGAAGAACAGACATATGTATATGTGTAAAAGAACCACATCTTGCACACCTACAACAAACAAACGTTGTAATCAAACTTGCTGTAATAAAAAATTAAAAATTAAATTAAAAACACGAACAAGAAGTAGTGAGACAAACTTGAGGGGCTTTCTCCTGGCACATTCCATTCTAAATTCCAATCTAGAACAGGCTTCCATTGAGGCTCTGTTGCCCTGGTAACCAGATTTGCTAAGGGAGAACTGCTGCCACCTTGTGGCCATTTCGCACAACAGCAGCTTTAATCCCAGCGCTACTGGTCAGTGGATATTCCAAATCATTGCAGGCCTGTAAATGACACCTGCCCTGAAAACAAATCCTGGGGTCATATATCGACCAAAAAGTTCAAAAGACGTCCATATTTCAAAACGACAGTTTCAAGAGGCATATTTCATGCACATTAGTGTTCTGCTTCTTTTGCTTTCTTTCTTTTTTGGTTAAAAAAAAACGGGAATGGAAAAAGGCAACCCTCAGAATGGGCGAAAACGTTCGCAAACGAATCAATGGACAAGGGTTTAATCTCCAATATATATAAACAGCTCACGCAGCTTAATATTAATAAAACAAACAACCCAATACAAAAATGGGCAGAAGATCTAAATAGACGTTTCTTCAAAGAAGTCACAGAGACGGCCAAGACGCACATGAAAAGCTGCTCAACACCACTAATTATTAGAGAAATGCAAATCAAAACGACAATGAGGTATCACCTCACACCTGTTAGAATCGGCATCATCAGAAAATCTACAAACAACAAATTCTGGGGAGGGTGTGGACAAAAGGAACCCTCTTCCACTATTGGTGGGAAGGTAAATTGATACAGTCACTATGGAGAACAGTATGGAGTTTCCTTAAAGAAACTAGAAATAGAATTACCATAGGATCCAGCAATCCCACTTCTGGGCATATACACAGAGACAACCATAAATCAAAAACACACATTCACCACAATGTTCATTGCAGCACTATTTACAATAGCCAGGTAATGGAAGCAACCTAAATGCCCACAGACAGACGAATGGATAAAGATGTGGTACATACATAAAATGGGATATGACTCAGCCATGAAAAGGAATGAAACTGGGTTATTTGTAGAGAAGTCGGTGGATCTAGAGACTGTCATACAGAATGAAGTAAGTCAGAAAGAGCAAAACAAATATTCTGTATTAATGCATGTATGTGGAACCTAGATATATGGTACAGATGAACAGGTTTGCAGGGCAGAAATAGAGAAACAGAGGTAGAGAACAAACGTATGGACACCAAGTGGGGGAAGCCATGGGGTGATGGTGGTCAGATGAGTTGGGAGATAGGTATTGACCTGTATATATGTATATGAATAAAATAGATAACTAATAATAACCTGCTGTATAGAAAAATAAATATGATTAAACTGCAAAATTTTTAGAAATGAAATTTAAAAATAAAACAGAAAAAAAGTTCTTCCCTTCACACAGATGTATTTCTATGAATGAATTATTTCCATGCTTATATCAATAAATACATAAAAGATGAATAAATTCTAACTTGAACCAAAAAAGAAAAAAAAAATCCTGTACCCAGCAGTTATACAGAGGAAAACCCTATCAGGGCACTTGTTCCAGCGGTAAACAATTCTGAGATTGGTCAGAGGTGGGGAATCATCTCCCATACAGCCAGCAGCCCGGCCCCCCCACGCAAGGAGCGTCCTGATTGCAAAGCTTGGGGACAGTGCCGAGGCCTCTGTGAGTAAACGTGAGCTGAGCCCCAGGCCAGCTGCTGCTGAACTGTTCCCACCCTTCCCAGGTAAAACACCTGAATATGTACAAGGGCTTGAAAGCCTAGAGGAAGGGCCGTGGAGCCACACCAGCGACAGCACGCAGGCCAACTTGGTGCCTGCAGGCCAGCCAGGATGGTCCTGGCCCCGGGCGCTCTTCTGGAAGCTTTCCATTTCCCTGCCTGAGATACCACTCCTGTCCCGGCCCCCACTCTTTTTTTTCCTCCCTCACCTCAGCCCGGAGAGAAATTCCAGTGGAAATTATGGGTGACACATCCTCTTCTTTACAGGTGGCAACCTGGCAACTCCTGCAGAAATTCCAGCAGAGCCCCACTCACACCGGGCCACCAACAAAGCCGTGGACCCTCACACCCTCCCACCAGCACAGCCCCGAGACTGCTGACGGGGCAGAGAATATGGAGTCAGGCACAGCTGCAGGGGCTATTGCTGCCTGGAGTGCTGTTTCTATTGAACTCAACCCAGGCACACCTGGGGAGAGCTTGCCGGCAGGGTCAGGCTGCCCAGGTCAGCTAATCCTCAGCCCTCAGGGAATCACATTGCAGAAAATGGACCTCGCTAAGAGAGAATATTAGCCAAGGAAAAAAAGGGCACAATGCCATTTGCAGCCCCGTAGATGAGTCTACAGGTAAGCACGGGACTTGTAGTAAGTCAGAAAGTGAAAGACACATATCGTAGGATATCACTTATAGGTGTTACCTAAAAACGGATACCAGGGCAGATATTTCCACGGAGAAGGGCAATCACAGATTCATTAAACAAACTTATGGTTCACCAATGGAAAAGTGTGAGGATTGGATTCATTACGATATTGGGGTTAAGAGACATATACAAACACAGGTGAAATATATAATCACCAAAGACCTACGGAATGCCAAGAGAAGACTACTCAACATTCTGTCATAACGTACATGGGAAAAGGGTCCCAGGAAGAACAGACATATGTATATGTGTAAAAGAACCACATCTTGCACACCTACAACAAACAAACGTTGTAATCAAACTTGCTGTAATAAAAAATTAAAAATTAAATTAAAAACACGAACAAGAAGTAGTGAGACAAACTTGAGGGGCTTTCTCCTGGCACATTCCATTCTAAATTCCAATCTAGAACAGGCTTCCATTGAGGCTCTGTTGCCCTGGTAACCAGATTTGCTAAGGGAGAACTGCTGCCACCTTGTGGCCATTTCGCACAACAGCAGCTTTAATCCCAGCGCTACTGGTCAGTGGATATTCCAAATCATTGCAGGCCTGTAAATGACACCTGCCCTGAAAACAAATCCTGGGGTCATATATCGACCAAAAAGTTCAAAAGACGTCCATATTTCAAAACGACAGTTTCAAGAGGCATATTTCACGCACATTAGTGTTCTGCTTCTTTTGCTTTCTTTCTTTTTTGGTTAAAAAAAAACGGGAATGGAAAAAGGCAACCCTCAGAATGGGCGAAAACGTTCGCAAACGAATCAATGGACAAGGGTTTAATCTCCAATATATATAAACAGCTCACGCAGCTTAATATTAATAAAACAAACAACCCAATACAAAAATGGGCAGAAGATCTAAATAGACGTTTCTTCAAAGAAGTCACAGAGACGGCCAAGACGCACATGAAAAGCTGCTCAACACCACTAATTATTAGAGAAATGCAAATCAAAACGACAATGAGGTATCACCTCACACCTGTTAGAATCGGCATCATCAGAAAATCTACAAACAACAAATTCTGGGGAGGGTGTGGACAAAAGGAACCCTCTTCCACTATTGGTGGGAAGGTAAATTGATACAGTCACTATGGAGAACAGTATGGAGTTTCCTTAAAGAAACTAGAAATAGAATTACCATAGGATCCAGCAATCCCACTTCTGGGCATATACACAGAGACAACCATAAATCAAAAACACACATTCACCACAATGTTCATTGCAGCACTATTTACAATAGTCAGGTAATGGAAGCAACCTAAATGCCCACAGACAGATGAATGGATAAAGATGTGGTACATACATAAAATGGGATATGACTCAGCCATGAAAAGGAATGAAACTGGGTTATTTGTAGAGAAGTCGGTGGATCTAGAGACTGTCATACAGAATGAAGTAAGTCAGAAAGAGCAAAACAAATATTCTGTATTAATGCATGTATGTGGAACCTAGATATATGGTACAGATGAACAGGTTTGCAGGGCAGAAATAGAGAAACAGAGGTAGAGAACAAACGTATGGACACCAAGTGGGGGAAGCCATGGGGTGTTGGTGGTCAGATGAGTTGGGAGATAGGTATTGACCTGTATATATGTATATGAATAAAATAGATAACTAATAATAACCTGCTGTATAGAAAAATAAATATGATTAAACTGAAAAATTTTTAGAAATGAAATTTAAAAATAAAACAGAAAAAAGTTCTTCCTTTCACACAGATATATTTCTATGAATGAATTATTTCCATGCTTATATCAATAAATACATAAAAGATGAAAAACTTCTAACTTGAACCAAAAAAGAAAAAAAGACCTGAACCCAGCAGTTATACAGAGGAAAACCCTATGAGGGCACTTGTTCCAGTGGTAAATAATTCTGAGATTGGTCAGAGGTGGGGAATCATCTCCCATACAGCCAGCAGCCCGGCCCCCCCACGCAAGGAGCGTCCTGATTGCAAAGCTGGGGAACAGTGCCGAGGCCTCTGTGAGTAAACGTGAGCTGAGCCCCAGGCCAGCCGCTGCTGAACTGTTCCCACCCTTCCCAGGTAAAACACCTGAATATGTTCAAGGGCTTGAAAGCCTAGAGGAAGGGCCGTGGAGCCACACCAGCGACAGCACGCAGGCCAACTTGGTGCCTGCAGGCCAGCCAGGATGGTCCTGGCCCCGGGCGCTCTTCTGGAAGCTTTCCATTTCCCTGCCTGAGATACCACTCCTGTCCCGGCCCCCACTCCTTTTTTTCCTCCCTCACCTCAGCCCGGAGAGAAATTCCAGTGGAAATTATGGGTGACACATCCTCTTCTTTACAGGTGGCAACCTGGCAACTCCTGCAGAAATTCCAGCAGAGCCCCACTCACACCGGGCCACCAACAAAGCCGTGGACCCTCACACCCTCCCACCAGCACAGCCCCGAGACTGCTGACGGGGCAGAGAATATGGAGTCAGGCACAGCTGCAGGGGCTATTGCTGCCTGGAGTGCTGTTTCTATTGAACTCAACCCAGGCACACCTGGGGAGGGCTTGCCGGCAGGGTCAGGCTGCCCAGGTCAGCTAATCCTCAGCCCTCAGGGAATCACATTGCAGAAAATGGACCTCGCTAAGACAGAATATTAGCCAAGGAAAAAAAGGGCACAATGCCATTTGCAGCCCCGTAGATGAGTCTACAGGTAAGCACGTGACTTGTAGTAAGTCAGAAAGTGAAAGACACATATCGTAGGATATCACTTATAGGTGTTACCTAAAAACGGATACCAGGGCAGATATTTCCACAGAGAAGGGCAATCACAGATTCATTAAACAAACTTATGGTTCACCAATGGAAAGGTGTGAGGATTGGATTCATTACGATATTGGGGTTAAGAGACATATACAAACACAGGTGAAATATATAATCACCAAAGACCTACGGAATGCCAAGAGAAGACTACTCAACATTCTGTCATAACGTACATGGGAAAAGGGTCCCAGGAAGAACAGACATATGTATATGTGTAACAGAACCACATCTTGCACACCTACAACAAGCAAACGTTGTAACCAAACTTGCTGTAATAAAAAATTAAAAATTAAATTAAAAACACGAACAAGAAGTAGTGAGACAAACTTGAGGGGCTTTCTCCTGGCACATTCCATTCTAAATTCCAATCTAGAACAGGCTTCCATTGAGGCTCTGTTGCCCTGGTAACCAGATTTGCTAAGGGAGAACTGCTGCCACCTTGTGGCCATTTCGCACAACAGCAGCTTTAATCCCAGCGCTACTGGTCAGTGGATATTCCAAATCATTGCAGGCCTGTAAATGACACCTGCCCTGAAAACAAATCCTGGGGTCATATATCGACCAAAAAGTTCAAAAGACGTCCATATTTCAAAACGACAGTTTCAAGAGGCATATTTCACGCACATTAGTGTTCTGCTTCTTTTGCTTTCTTTCTTTTTTGGTTAAAAAAAAACGGGAATGGAAAAAGGCAACCCTCAGAATGGGCGAAAACGTTCGCAAACGAATCAATGGACAAGGGTTTAATCTCCAATATATATAAACAGCTCACGCAGCTTAATATTAATAAAACAAACAACCCAATACAAAAATGGGCAGAAGATCTAAATAGACGTTTCTTCAAAGAAGTCACAGAGACGGCCAAGACGCACATGAAAAGCTGCTCAACACCACTAATTATTAGAGAAATGCAAATCAAAACGACAATGAGGTATCACCTCACACCTGTTAGAATCGGCATCATCAGAAAATCTACAAACAACAAATTCTGGGGAGGGTGTGGACAAAAGGAACCCTCTTCCACTATTGGTGGGAAGGTAAATTGATACAGTCACTATGGAGAACAGTATGGAGTTTCCTTAAAGAAACTAGAAATAGAATTACCATAGGATCCAGCAATCCCACTTCTGGGCATATACACAGAGACAACCATAAATCAAAAACACACATTCACCACAATGTTCATTGCAGCACTATTTACAATAGCCAGGTAATGGAAGCAACCTAAATGCCCACAGACAGATGAATGGATAAAGATGTGGTACATACATAAAATGGGATATGACTCAGCCATGAAAAGGAATGAAACTGGGTTATTTGTAGAGAAGTCGGTGGATCTAGAGACTGTCATACAGAATGAAGTAAGTCAGAAAGAGCAAAACAAATATTCTGTATTAATGCATGTATGTGGAACCTAGATATATGGTACAGATGAACAGGTTTGCAGGGCAGAAATAGAGAAACAGAGGTAGAGAACAAACGTATGGACACCAAGTGGTGGAAGCCATGGGGTGATGGTGGTCAGATGAGTTGGGAGATAGGTATTGACCTGTATATATGTATATGAATAAAATAGATAACTAATAATAACCTGCTGTATAGAAAAATAAATATAATTAAACTGCAAAATTTTTAGAAATGAAATTTAAAAATAAAACAGAAAAAAAGTTCTTCCCTTCACACAGATGTATTTCTATGAATGAATTATTTCCATGCTTATATCAATAAATACATAAAAGATGAATAAATTCTAACTTGAACCAAAAAAGAAAAAAAAAATCCTGTACCCAGCAGTTATACAGAGGAAAACCCTATCAGGGCACTTGTTCCAGCGGTAAACAATTCTGAGATTGGTCAGAGGTGGGGAATCATCTCCCATACAGCCAGCAGCCCGGCCCCCCCACGCAAGGAGCGTCCTGATTGCAAAGCTGGGGGACAGTGCCGAGGCCTCTGTGAGTAAACGTGAGCTGAGCCCCAGGCCAGCTGCTGCTGAACTGTTCCCACCCTTCCCAGGTAAAACACCTGAATATGTACAAGGGCTTGAAAGCCTAGAGGAAGGGCCGTGGAGCCACACCAGCGACAGCACGCAGGCCAACTTGGTGCCTGCAGGCCAGCCAGGATGGTCCTGGCCCCGGGCGCTCTTCTGGAAGCTTTCCATTTCCCTGCCTGAGATACCACTCCTGTCCCGGCCCCCACTCTTTTTTTTTCCTCCCTCACCTCAGCCCGGAGAGAAATTCCAGTGGAAATTATGGGTGACACATCCTCTTCTTTACAGGTGGCAACCTGGCAACTCCTGCAGAAATTCCAGCAGAGCCCCACTCACACCGGGCCACCAACAAAGCCGTGGACCCTCACACCCTCCCACCAGCACAGCCCCGAGACTGCTGACGGGGCAGAGAATATGGAGTCAGGCACAGCTGCAGGGGCTATTGCTGCCTGGAGTGCTGTTTCTATTGAACTCAACCCAGGCACACCTGGGGAGGGCTTGCCGGCAGGGTCAGGCTGCCCAGGTCAGCTAATCCTCAGCACTCAGGGAATCACATTGCAGAAAATGGACGTCGCTAAGACAGAATATTAGCCAAGGAAAAAAAGGGCACAATGCCATTTGCAGCCCCGTAGATGAGTCTACAGGTAAGCACGGGACTTGTAGTAAGTCAGAAAGTGAAAGACACATATCGTAGGATATCACTTATAGGTGTTACCTAAAAACGGATACCAGGGCAGATATTTCCACGGAGAAGGGCAATCACAGATTCATTAAACAAACTTATGGTTCACCAATGGAAAAGTGTGAGGATTGGATTCATTACGATATTGGGGTTAAGAGACATATACAAACACAGGTGAAATATATAATCACCAAAGACCTACGGAATGCCAAGAGAAGACTACTCAACATTCTGTCATAACGTACATGGGAAAAGGGTCCCAGGAAGAACAGACATATGTATATGTGTAAAAGAACCACATCTTGCACACCTACAACAAACAAACGTTGTAATCAAACTTGCTGTAATAAAAAATTAAAAATTAAATTAAAAACACGAACAAGAAGTAGTGAGACAAACTTGAGGGGCTTTCTCCTGGCACATTCCATTCTAAATTCCAATCTAGAACAGGCTTCCATTGAGGCTCTGTTGCCCTGGTAACCAGATTTGCTAAGGGAGAACTGCTGCCACCTTGTGGCCATTTCGCACAACAGCAGCTTTAATCCCAGCGCTACTGGTCAGTGGATATTCCAAATCATTGCAGGCCTGTAAATGACACCTGCCCTGAAAACAAATCCTGGGGTCATATATCGACCAAAAAGTTCAAAAGACGTCCATATTTCAAAACGACAGTTTCAAGAGGCATATTTCACGCACATTAGTGTTCTGCTTCTTTTGCTTTCTTTCTTTTTTGGTTAAAAAAAAACGGGAATGGAAAAAGGCAACCCTCAGAATGGGCGAAAACGTTCGCAAACGAATCAATGGACAAGGGTTTAATCTCCAATATATATAAACAGCTCACGCAGCTTAATATTAATAAAACAAACAACCCAATACAAAAATGGGCAGAAGATCTAAATAGACGTTTCTTCAAAGAAGTCACAGAGACGGCCAAGACGCACATGAAAAGCTGCTCAACACCACTAATTATTAGAGAAATGCAAATCAAAACGACAATGAGGTATCACCTCACACCTGTTAGAATCGGCATCATCAGAAAATCTACAAACAACAAATTCTGGGGAGGGTGTGGACAAAAGGAACCCTCTTCCACTATTGGTGGGAAGGTAAATTGATACAGTCACTATGTAGAACAGTATGGAGTTTACTTAAAGAAACTAGAAATAGAATTACCATAGGATCCAGCAATCCCACTTCTGGGCATATACACAGAGACAACCATAAATCAAAAACACACATTCACCACAATGTTCATTGCAGCACTATTTACAATAGCCAGGTAATGGAAGCAACCTAAATGCCCACAGACAGATGAATGGATAAAGATGTGGTACATACATAAAATGGGATATGACTCAGCCATGAAAAGGAATGAAACTGGGTTATTTGTAGAGAAGTCGGTGGATCTAGAGACTCTCATACAGAATGAAGTAAGTCAGAAAAAGCAAAACAAATATTCTGTATTAATGCATGTATGTGGAACCTAGATATATGGTACAGATGAACAGGTTTGCAGGGCAGAAATAGAGAAACAGAGGTAGAGAACAAACGTATGGACACCAAGTGGGGGAAGCCATGGGGTGATGGTGGTCAGATGAGTTGGGAGATAGGTATTGACCTGTATATATGTATATGAATAAAATAGATAACTAATAATAACCTGCTGTATAGAAAAATAAATATAATTAAACTGCAAAATTTTTAGAAATGAAATTTAAAAATAAAACAGAAAAAAGTTCTTCCCTTCACACAGATATATTTCTATGAATGAATTATTTCCATGCTTATATCAATAAATACATTATAGATGAATAAATTCTAACTTGAACCAAAAAAGAAAAAAAAACCTGAACCCAGCAGTTATACAGAGGAAAACCCTATCAGGGCACTTGCTCCAGCGGTAAACAATTCTGACATTGGTCAGAGGTGGGGAATCATCTCCCATACAGCCAGCAGCCCGGCCCCCCCACGCAAGGAGCATCCTCATTGCAAAGCTGGGGGACCGTGCCGAGGCCTCTGTGAGTAAACGTGAGCTGAGCCCCAGGCCAGCTGCTGCTGAACTGTTCCCACCCTTCCCAGGTAAAACACCTGAATATGTACAAGGGCTTGAAAGCCTAGAGGAAGGGCCGTGGAGCCACACCAGCGACAGCATGCAGGCCAACTTGGTGCCTGCAGGCCAGCCAGGATGGTCCTGGCCCCGGGCACTCTTCTAGAAGCTTTCCATTTCCCTGCCTGATATACCCCTCCTGTCCCGGCCATCATTCCTTTTTTTCCTTCCTCACCTCAGCCCGGAGAGAAATTCCAGTGGAAGTTATGGGTGACACATCCTCTTCTTTACAGGTGGCAGCCTGGCAACTCCTGCAGAAAGTCCAGCAGAGCCCCACTCACACCGGGCCACCAACAAAGCCGTGGACCCTCACACCCTCCCACCAGCACAGCCCCGAGACTGCTGACGGGGCAGAGAATATGGAATCAGGCACAGCTGCAGGGGCTATTGCTGCCTGGAGTGCTGTTTCTATCGACCTCAACCCACGCACACCTGGGGAGGGCTTGCCGGCAGGGTCAGGCTGCCCAGGTCAGCTAATCCTCAGCCCTCAGGGAATCACATTGCAGAAAATGGACCTCGCTAAGACAGAATATTAGCCAAGGAAAAAAAGGGCACAATGCCATTTGCAGCCCCGTAGATGAGTCTACAGGTAAGCACGGGACTTGTAGTAAGTCAGAAAGTGAAAGACACATATCGTAGGATATCACTTATAGGTGTTACCTAAAAACGGATACCAGGGCAGATATTTCCACGGAGAAGGGCAATCACAGATTCATTAAACAAACTTATGGTTCACCAATGGAAAGGTGTGAGGATTGGATTCATTACGATATTGGGGTTAAGAGACATATACAAACACAGGTGAAATATATAATCACCAAAGACCTACGGAATGCCAAGAGAAGACTACTCAACATTCTGTCATAATGTACATGGGAAAAGGGTCCCAGGAAGAACAGACATATGTATATGTGTAACAGAACCACATCTTGCACACCTACAACAAGCAAACGTTGTAATCAAACTTGCTGTAATAAAAAATTAAAAATTAAATTAAAAACACGAACAAGAAGTAGTGAGACAAACTTGAGGGGCTTTCTCCTGGCACATTCCATTCTAAATTCCAATCTAGAACAGGCTTCCATTGAGGCTCTGTTGCCCTAGTAACCAGATTTGCTAAGGGAGAACTGCTGCCACCTTGTGGCCATTTCACACAACAGCAGCTTTAATCCCAGCGCTAATGGTCAGTGGATATTCCAAATCATTGCAGGCCTGTAAATGACACCTGCCCTGAAAACAAATCCTGGGGTCATATATCGACCAAAAAGTTCAAAAGACGTCCATATTTCAAAACGACAGTTTCAAGAGGCATATTTCACGCACATTAGTGTTCTGCTTCTTTTGCTTTCTTTCTTTTTTGGTTAAAAAAAACGGGAATGGAAAAAGGCAACCCTCAGAATGGGCGAAAACGTTCGCAAACGAATCAATGGACAAGGGTTTAATCTCCAATATATATAAACAGCTCACGCAGCTTAATATTAATAAAACAAACAACCCAATACAAAAATGGGCAGAAGATCTAAATAGACGTTTCTTCAAAGAAGTCACAGAGACGGCCAAGACGCACATGAAAAGCTGCTCAACACCACTAATTATTAGAGAAATGCAAATCAAAATGACAATGAGGTATCACCTCACACCTGTTAGAATCGGCAGCATCAGAAAATCTACAAACAACAAATTCTGGGGAGGGTGTGGACAAAAGGAACCCTCTTCCACTATTAGTGGGAAGGTAAATTGATACAGTCACTATGGAGAACAGTATGGAGTTTCCTTAAAGAAACTAGGAATAGAATTACCATAGGATCCAGCAATCCCACTTCTGGGCATATACCCAGAGACAACCATAAATCAAAAACACACATTCACCACAATGTTCATTGCAGCACTATTTACAATAGCCAGGTAATGGAAGCAACCTAAATGCCCACAGACAGACGAATGGATAAAGATGTGGTACATACATAAAATGGGATATGACTCAGCCATGAAAAGGAATGAAACTGGGTTATTTGTAGAGAAGTCGGTGGATCTAGAGACTGTCATACAGAATGAAGTAAGTCAGAAAGAGCAAAACAAATATTCTGTATTAATGCATGTATGTGGAACCTAGATATATGGTACAGATGAACAGGTTTGCAGGGCAGAAATAGAGAAACAGAGGTAGAGAACAAACGTATGGACACCAAGTGGGGGAAGCCATGGGGTGTTGGTGGTCAGATGAGTTGGGAGATAGGTATTGACCTGTATATATGTATATGAATAAAATAGATAACTAATAATAACCTGCTGTATAGAAAAATAAATATGATTAAACTGCAAAATTTTTAGAAATGAAATTTAAAAATAAAACAGAAAAAAAGTTCTTCCCTTCACACAGATGTATTTCTATGAATGAATTATTTCCATGCTTATATCAATAAATACATAAAAGATGAATAAATTCTAACTTGAACCAAAAAAGAAAAAAAAAATCCTGTACCCAGCAGTTATACAGAGGAAAACCCTATCAGGGCACTTGTTCCAGCGGTAAACAATTCTGAGATTGGTCAGAGGTGGGGAATCATCTCCCATACAGCCAGCAGCCCGGCCCCCCCACGCAAGGAGCGTCCTGATTGCAAAGCTGGGGGACAGTGCCGAGGCCTCTGTGAGTAAACGTGAGCTGAGCCCCAGGCCAGCTGCTGCTGAACTGTTCCCACCCTTCCCAGGTAAAACACCTGAATATGTACAAGGGCTTGAAAGCCTAGAGGAAGGGCCGTGGAGCCACACCAGCGACAGCACACAGGCCAACTTGGTGCCTGCAGGCCAGCCAGGATGGTCCTGGCCCCGGGCGCTCTTCTGGAAGCTTTCCATTTCCCTGCCTGAGATACCACTCCTGTCCCGGCCCCCACTCTTTTTTTTCCTCCCTCACCTCAGCCCGGAGAGAAATTCCAGTGGAAATTATGGGTGACACATCCTCTTCTTTACAGGTGGCAACCTGGCAACTCCTGCAGAAATTCCAGCAGAGCCCCACTCACACCGGGCCACCAACAAAGCCGTGGACCCTCACACCCTCCCACCAGCACAGCCCCGAGACTGCTGACGGGGCAGAGAATATGGAGTCAGGCACAGCTGCAGGGGCTATTGCTGCCTGGAGTGCTGTTTCTATTGAACTCAACCCAGGCACACCTGGGGAGGGCTTGCCGGCAGGGTCAGGCTGCCCAGGTCAGCTAATCCTCAGCCCTCAGGGAATCACATTGCAGAAAATGGACCTCGCTAAGACAGACTATTAGCCAAGGAAAAAAAGGTCACAATGCCATTTGCAGCCCCGTAGATGAGTCTACAGGTAAGCACGGGACTTGTAGTAAGTCAGAAAGTGAAAGACACATATCGTAGGATATCACTTATAGGTGTTACCTAAAAACGGATACCAGGGCAGATATTTCCACGGAGAAGGGCAATCACAGATTCATTAAACAAACTTATGGTTCACCAATGGAAAAGTGTGAGGATTGGATTCATTACGATATTGGGGTTAAGAGACATATACAAACACAGGTGAAATATATAATCACCAAAGACCTACGGAATGCCAAGAGAAGACTACTCAACATTCTGTCATAACGTACATGGGAAAAGGGTCCCAGGAAGAACAGACATATGTATATGTGTAACAGAACCACATCTTGCACACCTACAACAAACAAACGTTGTAATCAAACTTGCTGTAATAAAAAATTAAAAATTAAATTAAAAACACGAACAAGAAGTAGTGAGACAAACTTGAGGGGCTTTCTCCTGGCACATTCCATTCTAAATTCCAATCTAGAACAGGCTTCCATTGAGGCTCTGTTGCCCTGGTAACCAGATTTGCTAAGGGAGAACTGCTGCCACCTTGTGGCCATTTCGCACAACAGCAGCTTTAATCCCAGCGCTACTGGTCAGTGGATATTCCAAATCATTGCAGGCCTGTAAATGACACCTGCCCTGAAAACAAATCCTGGGGTCATATATCGACCAAAAAGTTCAAAAGACGTCCATATTTCAAAACGACAGTTTCAAGAGGCATATTTCACGCACATTAGTGTTCTGCTTCTTTTGCTTTCTTTCTTTTTTGGTTAAAAAAAAACGGGAATGGAAAAAGGCAACCCTCAGAATGGGCGAAAACGTTCGCAAACGAATCAATGGACAAGGGTTTAATCTCCAATATATATAAACAGCTCACGCAGCTTAATATTAATAAAACAAACAACCCAATACAAAAATGGGCAGAAGATCTAAATAGACGTTTCTTCAAAGAAGTCACAGAGACGGCCAAGACGCACATGAAAAGATGCTCAACACCACTAATTATTAGAGAAATGCAAATCAAAACGACAATGAGGTATCACCTCACACCTGTTAGAATCGGCATCATCAGAAAATCTACAAACAACAAATTCTGGGGAGGGTGTGGACAAAAGGAACCCTCTTCCACTATTGGTGGGAAGGTAAATTGATACAGTCACTATGGAGAACAGTATGGAGTTTCCTTAAAGAAACTAGAAATAGAATTACCATAGGATCCAGCAATCCCACTTCTGGGCATATACACAGAGACAACCATAAATCAAAAACACACATTCACCACAATGTTCATTGCAGCACTATTTACAATAGCCAGGTAATGGAAGCAACCTAAATGCCCACAGACAGATGAATGGATAAAGATGTGGTACATACATAAAATGGGATATGACTCAGCCATGAAAAGGAATGAAACTGGGTTATTTGTAGAGAAGTCGGTGGATCTAGAGACTGTCATACAGAATGAAGTAAGTCAGAAAAAGCAAAACAAATATTCTGTATTAATGCATGTATGTGGAACCTAGATATATGGTACAGATGAACAGGTTTGCAGGGCAGAAATAGAGAAACAGAGGTAGAGAACAAACGTATGGACACCAAGTGGGGGAAGCCATGGGGTGATGGTGGTCAGATGAGTTGGGAGATAGGTATTGACCTGTATATATGTATATGAATAAAATAGATAACTAATAATAACCTGCTGTATAGAAAAATAAATATAATTAAACTGCAAAATTTTTAGAAATGAAATTTAAAAATAAAACAGAAAAAAATTCTTCCGTTCACACAGATATATTTCTATGAATGAATTATTTCCATGCTTATATCAATAAATACATTATAGATGAATAAATTCTAACTTGAACCAAAAAAGAAAAAAAAAACCTGAACCCAGCAGTTATACAGAGGAAAACCCTATCAGGGAACTTGCTCCAGCGGTAAACAATTCTGAGATTGGTCAGAGGTGGGGAATCATCTCCCATACAGCCAGCAGCCCGGCCCCCCCACGCAAGGAGCATCCTCATTGCAAAGCTGGGGGACCGTGCCGAGGCCTCTGTGAGTAAACGTGAGCTGAGCCCCAGGCCAGCTGCTGCTGAACTTTTCCCACCCTTCCCAGGTAAAACACCTGAATATGTACAAGGGCTTGAAAGCCTAGAGGAAGGGCCGTGGAGCCACACCAGCGACAGCATGCAGGCCAACTTGGTGCCTGCAGGCCAGCCAGGATGGTCCTGGCCCCGGGCACTCTTCTAGAAGCTTTCCATTTCCCTGCCTGATATACCCCTCCTGTCCCGGCCATCATTCCTTTTTTTCCTTCCTCACCTCAGCCCGGAGAGAAATTCCAGTGGAAGTTATGGGTGACACATCCTCTTCTTTACAGGTGGCAGCCTGGCAACTCCTGCAGAAAGTCCAGCAGAGCCCCACTCACACCGGGCCACCAACAAAGCCGTGGACCCTCACACCCTCCCACCAGCACAGCCCCGAGACTGCTGACGGGGCAGAGAATATGGAATCAGGCACAGCTGCAGGGGCTATTGCTGCCTGGAGTGCTGTTTCTATCGACCTCAACCCACGCACACCTGGGGAGGGCTTGCCGGCAGGGTCAGGCTGCCCAGGTCAGCTAATCCTCAGCCCTCAGGGAATCACATTGCAGAAAATGGACCTCTCTAAGACAGAATATTAGCCAAGGAAAAAAAGGGCACAATGCCATTTGCAGCCCCGTAGATGAGTCTACAGGTAAGCACGGGACTTGTAGTAAGTCAGAAAGTGAAAGACACATATCGTAGGATATCACTTATAGGTGTTACCTAAAAACGGATACCAGGGCAGATATTTCCACGGAGAAGGGCAATCACAGATTCATTAAACAAACTTATGGTTCACCAATGGAAAGGTGTGAGGATTGGATTCATTACGATATTGGGGTTAAGAGACATATACAAACACAGGTGAAATATATAATCACCAAAGACCTACGGAATGCCAAGAGAAGACTACTCAACATTCTGTCATAATGTACATGGGAAAAGGGTCCCAGGAAGAACAGACATATGTATATGTGTAACAGAACCACATCTTGCACACCTACAACAAGCAAACGTTGTAATCAAACTTGCTGTAATAAAAAATTAAAAATTAAATTAAAAACACGAACAAGAAGTAGTGAGACAAACTTGAGGGGCTTTCTCCTGGCACATTCCATTCTAAATTCCAATCTAGAACAGGCTTCCATTGAGGCTCTGTTGCCATAGTAACCAGATTTGCTAAGGGAGAACTGCTGCCACCTTGTGGCCATTTCACACAACAGCAGCTTTAATCCCAGCGCTAATGGTCAGTGGATATTCCAAATCATTGCAGGCCTGTAAATGACACCTGCCCTGAAAACAAATCCTGGGGTCATATATCGACCAAAAAGTTCAAAAGACGTCCATATTTCAAAACGACAGTTTCAAGAGGCATATTTCACGCACATTAGTGTTCTGCTTCTTTTGCTTTCTTTCTTTTTTGGTTAAAAAAAAACGGGAATGGAAAAAGGCAACCCTCAGAATGGGCGAAAACGTTCGCAAACGAATCAATGGACAAGGGTTTAATCTCCAATATATATAAACAGCTCACGCAGCTTAATATTAATAAAACAAACAACCCAATACAAAAATGGGCAGAAGATCTAAATAGACGTTTCTTCAAAGAAGTCACAGAGACGGCCAAGACGCACATGAAAAGCTGCTCAACACCACTAATTATTAGAGAAATGCAAATCAAAATGACAATGAGGTATCACCTCACACCTGTTAGAATCGGCAGCATCAGAAAATCTACAAACAACAAATTCTGGGGAGGGTGTGGACAAAAGGAACCCTCTTCCACTATTAGTGGGAAGGTAAATTGATACAGTCACTATGGAGAACAGTATGGAGTTTCCTTAAAGAAACTAGGAATAGAATTACCATAGGATCCAGCAATCCCACTTCTGGGCATATACCCAGAGACAACCATAAATCAAAAACACACATTCACCACAATGTTCATTGCAGCACTATTTACAATAGCCAGGTAATGGAAGCAACCTAAATGCCCACAGACAGACGAATGGATAAAGATGTGGTACATACATAAAATGGGATATGACTCAGCCATGAAAAGGAATGAAACTGGGTTATTTGTAGAGAAGTCGGTGGATCTAGAGACTGTCATACAGAATGAAGTAAGTCAGAAAGAGCAAAACAAATATTCTGTATTAATGCATGTATGTGGAACCTAGATATATGTTACAGATGAACAGGTTTGCAGGGCAGAAATAGAGAAACAGAGGTAGAGAACAAACGTATGGACACCAAGTGGGGGAAGCCATGGGGTGTTGGTGGTCAGATGAGTTGGGAGATAGGTATTGACCTGTATATATGTATATGAATAAAATAGATAACTAATAATAACCTGCTGTATAGAAAAATAAATATGATTAAACTGCAAAATTTTTAGAAATGAAATTTAAAAATAAAACAGAAAAAAAGTTCTTCCCTTCACACAGATGTATTTCTATGAATGAATTATTTCCATGCTTATATCAATAAATACATAAAAGATGAATAACTTCTAACTTGAACCAAAAAAGAAAAAAAAATCCTGTACCCAGCAGTTATACAGAGGAAAACCCTATCAGGGCACTTGTTCCAGCGGTAAACAATTCTGAGATTGGTCAGAGGTGGGGAATCATCTCCCATACAGCCAGCAGCCCGGCCCCCCCACGCAAGGAGCGTCCTGATTGCAAAGCTGGGGGACAGTGCCGAGGCCTCTGTGAGTAAACGTGAGCTGAGCCCCAGGCCAGCTGCTGCTGAACTGTTCCCACCCTTCCCAGGTAAAACACCTGAATATGTACAAGGGCTTGAAAGCCTAGAGGAAGGGCCGTGGAGCCACACCAGCGACAGCACGCAGGCCAACTTGGTGCCTGCAGGCCAGCCAGGATGGTCCTGGCCCCGGGCGCTCTTCTGGAAGCTTTCCATTTCCCTGCCTGAGATACCACTCCTGTCCCGGCCCCCACTCTTTTTTTTCCTCCCTCACCTCAGCCCGGAGAGAAATTCCAGTGGAAATTATGGGTGACACATCCTCTTCTTTACAGGTGGCAACCTGGCAACTCCTGCAGAAAGTCCAGCAGAGCCCCACTCACACCGGGCCACCAACAAAGCCGTGGACCCTCACACCCTCCCACCAGCACAGCCCCGAGACTGCTGACGGGGCAGAGAATATGGAGTCAGGCACAGCTGCAGGGGCTATTGCTGCCTGGAGTGCTGTTTCTATTGAACTCAACCCAGGCACACCTGGGGAGGGCTTGCCGGCAGGGTCAGGCTGCCCAGGTCAGCTAATCCTCAGCCCTCAGGGAATCACATTGCAGAAAATGGACCTCGCTAAGACAGAATATTAGCCAAGGAAAAAAAGGGCACAATGCCATTTGCAGCCCCGTAGATGAGTCTACAGGTAAGCACGGGACTTGTAGTAAGTCAGAAAGTGAAAGACACATATCGTAGGATATCACTTATAGGTGTTACCTAAAAACGGATACCAGGGCAGATATTTCCACGGAGAAGGGCAATCACAGATTCATTAAACAAACTTATGGTTCACCAATGGAAAGGTGTGAGGATTGGATTCATTACGATATTGGGGTTAAGAGACATATACAAACACAGGTGAAATATATAATCACCAAAGACCTACGGAATGCCAAGAGAAGACTACTCAACATTCTGTCATAACGTACATGGGAAAAGGGTCCCAGGAAGAACAGACATATGTATATGTGTAAAAGAACCACATCTTGCACACCTACAACAAGCAAACGTTGTAATCAAACTTGCTGTAATAAAAAATTAAAAATTAAATTAAAAACACGAACAAGAAGTAGTGAGACAAACTTGAGGGGCTTTCTCCTGGCACATTCCATTCTAAATTCCAATCTAGAACAGGCTTCCATTGAGGCTCTGTTGACCTGGTAACCAGATTTGCTAAGGGAGAACTGCTGCCACCTTGTGGCCATTTCGCACAACAGCAGCTTTAATCCCAGCGCTACTGGTCAGTGGATATTCCAAATCATTGCAGGCCTGTAAATGACACCTGCCCTGAAAACAAATCCTGGGGTCATATATCGACCAAAAAGTTCAAAAGACGTCCATATTTCAAAACGACAGTTTCAAGAGGCATATTTCACGCACATTAGTGTTCTGCTTCTTTTGCTTTCTTTCTTTTTTGGTTAAAAAAAACGGGAATGGAAAAAGGCAACCCTCAGAATGGGCGAAAACGTTCGCAAACGAATCAATGGACAAGGGTTTAATCTCCAATATATATAAACAGCTCACGCAGCTTAATATTAATAAAACAAACAACCCAATACAAAAATGGGCAGAAGATCTAAATAGACGTTTCTTCAAAGAAGTCACAGAGACGGCCAAGACGCACATGAAAAGATGCTCAACACCACTAATTATTAGAGAAATGCAAATCAAAACGACAATGAGGTATCACCTCACACCTGTTAGAATCGGCATCATCAGAAAATCTACAAACAACAAATTCTGGGGAGGGTGTGGACAAAAGGAACCCTCTTCCACTATTGGTGGGAAGGTAAATTGATACAGTCACTATGGAGAACAGTATGGAGTTTCCTTAAAGAAACTAGAAATAGAATTACCATAGGATCCAGCAATCCCACTTCTGGGCATATACACAGAGACAACCATAAATCAAAAACACACATTCACCACAATGTTCATTGCAGCACTATTTACAATAGCCAGGTAATGGAAGCAACATAAATGCCCACAGACAGATGAATGGATAAAGATGTGGTACATACATAAAATGGGATATGACTCAGCCATGAAAAGGAATGAAACTGGGTTATTTGTAGAGAAGTCGGTGGATCTAGAGACTGTCATACAGAATGAAGTAAGTCAGAAAGAGCAAAACAAATATTCTGTATTAATGCATGTATGTGGAACCTAGATATATGGTACAGATGAACAGGTTTGCAGGGAAGAAATAGAGAAACAGAGGTAGAGAACAAACGTATGGACACCAAGTGGGGGAAGCCATGGGGTGATGGTGGTCAGATGAGTTGGGAGGTAGGTATTGACCTGTATATATGTATATGAATAAAATAGATAACTAATAATAACCTGCTGTTTGGAAAAATAAATATAATTAAACTGCAAAATTTTTAGAAATGAAATTTAAAAATAAAACAGAAAAAAGTTCTTCCCTTCACACAGATGTATTTCTATGAATGAATTATTTCCATGATTATATCAATAAATACATAAAAGATGAATAAATTCTAACTTGAACCAAAAAAGAAAAAAAAAAACCTGAACCCAGCAGTTATACAGAGGAAAACCCTATCAGGGCACTTGCTCCAGCGGTAAACAATTCTGACATTGGTCAGAGGTGGGGAATCATCTCCCATACAGCCAGCAGCCCGGCCCCCCCACGCAAGGAGCATCCTCATTGCAAAGCTGGGGGACCGTGCCGAGGCCTCTGTGAGTAAACGTGAGCTGAGCCCCAGGCCAGCTGCTGCTGAACTGTTCCCACCCTTCCCAGGTAAAACACCTGAATATGTACAAGGGCTTGAAAGCCTAGAGGAAGGGCCGTGGAGCCACACCAGCGACAGCATGCAGGCCAACTTGGTGCCTGCAGGCCAGCCAGGATGGTCCTGGCCCCGGGCACTCTTCTAGAAGCTTTCCATTTCCCTGCCTGATATACCCCTCCTGTCCCGGCCATCATTCCTTTTTTTCCTTCCTCACCTCAGCCCGGAGAGAAATTCCAGTGGAAGTTATGGGTGACACATCCTCTTCTTTACAGGTGGCAGCCTGGCAACTCCTGCAGAAAGTCCAACAGAGCCCCACTCACACCGGGCCACCAACAAAGCCGTGGACCCTCACACCCTCCCACCAGCACAGCCCCGAGACTGCTGACGGGGCAGAGAATATGGAGTCAGGCACAGCTGCAGGGGCTATTGCTGCCTGGAGTGCTGTTTCTATTGAACTCAACCCAGGCACACCTGGGGAGGGCTTGCCGGCAGGGTCAGGCTGCCCAGGTCAGCTAATCCTCAGCCCTCAGGGAATCACATTGCAGAAAATGGACCTCGCTAAGACAGAATATTAGCCAAGGAAAAAAAGGGCACAATGCCATTTGCAGCCCCGTAGATGAGTCTACAGGTAAGCACGGGACTTGTAGTAAGTCAGAAAGTGAAAGACACATATCGTAGGATATCACTTATAGGTGTTACCTAAAAACGGATACCAGGGCAGATATTTCCACGGAGAAGGGCAATCACAGATTCATTAAACAAACTTATGGTTCACCAATGGAAAGGTGTGAGGATTGGATTCATTACGATATTGGGGTTAAGAGACATATACAAACACAGGTGAAATATATAATCACCAAAGACCTACGGAATGCCAAGAGAAGACTACTCAACATTCTGTCATAACGTACATGGGAAAAGGGTCCCAGGAAGAACAGACATATGTATATGTGTAAAAGAACCACATCTTGCACACCTACAACAAGCAAACGTTGTAATCAAACTTGCTGTAATAAAAAATTAAAAATTAAATTAAAAACACGAACAAGAAGTAGTGAGACAAACTTGAGGGGCTTTCTCCTGGCACATTCCATTCTAAATTCCAATCTAGAACAGGCTTCCATTGAGGCTCTGTTGCCCTAGTAACCAGATTTGCTAAGGGAGAACTGCTGCCACCTTGTGGCCATTTCGCACAACAGCAGCTTTAATCCCAGCGCTACTGGTCAGTGGATATTCCAAATCATTGCAGGCCTGTAAATGACACCTGCCCTGAAAACAAATCCTGGGGTCATATATCGACCAAAAAGTTCAAAAGACGTCCATATTTCAAAACGACAGTTTCAAGAGGCATATTTCACGCACATTAGTGTTCTGCTTCTTTTGCTTTCTTTCTTTTTTGGTTAAAAAAAAACGGGAATGGAAAAAGGCAACCCTCAGAATGGGCGAAAACGTTCGCAAACGAATCAATGGACAAGGGTTTAATCTCCAATATATATAAACAGCTCACGCAGCTTAATATTAATAAAACAAACAACCCAATACAAAAATGGGCAGAAGATCTAAATAGACGTTTCTTCAAAGAAGTCACAGAGACGGCCAAGACGCACATGAAAAGATGCTCAACACCACTAATTATTAGAGAAATGCAAATCAAAACGACAATGAGGTATCACCTCACACCTGTTAGAATCGGCATCATCAGAAAATCTACAAACAACAAATTCTGGGGAGGGTGTGGACAAAAGGAACCCTCTTCCACTATTGGTGGGAAGGTAAATTGATACAGTCACTATGGAGAACAGTATGGAGTTTCCTTAAAGAAACTAGAAATAGAATTACCATAGGATCCAGCAATCCCACTTCTGGGCATATACACAGAGACAACCATAAATCAAAAACACACATTCACCACAATGTTCATTGCAGCACTATTTACAATAGCCAGGTAATGGAAGCAACCTAAATGCCCACAGACAGACGAATGGATAAAGATGTGGTACATACATAAAATGGGATATGACTCAGCCATGAAAAGGAATGAAACTGGGTTATTTGTAGAGAAGTCTGTGGATCTAGAGACTGTCATACAGAATGAAGTAAGTCAGAAAGAGCAAAACAAATATTCTGTATTAATGCATGTATGTGGATCCTAGATATATGGTACAGATGAACAGGTTTGCAGGGCAGAAATAGAGAAACAGAGGTAGAGAACAAACGTATGGACACCAAGTGGGGGAAGCCATGGGGTGTTGGTGGTCAGATGAGTTGGGAGATAGGTATTGACCTGTATATATGTATATGAATAAAATAGATAACTAATAATAACCTGATGTATAGAAAAATAAATATGATTAAACTGAAAAATTTTTAGAAATGAAATTTAAAAATAAAACAGAAAAAAAGTTCTTCCCTTCACACAGATATATTTCTATGAATGAATTATTTCCATGCTTATATCAATAAATACATAAAAGATGAATAACTTCTAACTTGAACCAAAAAAGAAAAAAAAACCTGAACCCAGCAGTTATACAGAGGAAAACCCTATCAGGGCACTTGTTCCAGTGGTAAATAATTCTGAGATTGGTCAGAGGTGGGGAATCATCTCCCATACAGACAGCAGCCCGGCCCCCCCACGCAAGGAGCGTCCTGATTGCAAAGCTGGGGAACAGTGCCGAGGCATCTGTGAGTAAACGTGAGCTGAGCCCCAGGCCAGCCGCTGCTGAACTGTTCCCACCCTTCCCAGGTAAAACACCTGAATATGTTCAAGGGCTTGAAAGCCTAGAGGAAGGGCCGTGGAGCCACACCAGCGACAGCACGCAGGCCAACTTGGTGCCTGCAGGCCAGCCAGGATGGTCCTGGCCCCGGGCGCTCTTCTGGAAGCTTTCCATTTCCCTGCCTGAGATACCACTCCTGTCCCGGCCCCCACTCCTTTTTTTCCTCCCTCACCTCAGCCCGGAGAGAAATTCCAGTGGAAATTATGGGTGACACATCCTCTTCTTTACAGGTGGCAACCTGGCAACTCCTGCAGAAATTCCAGCAGAGCCCCACTCACACCGGGCCACCAACAAAGCCGTGGACCCTCACACCCTCCCACCAGCACAGCCCCGAGACTGCTGACGGGGCAGAGAATATGGAGTCAGGCACAGCTGCAGGGGCTATTGCTGCCTGGAGTGCTGTTTCTATTGAACTCAACCCAGGCACACCTGGGGAGGGCTTGCCGGCAGGGTCAGGCTGCCCAGGTCAGCTAATCCTCAGCCCTCAGGGAATCACATTGCAGAAAATGGACCTCGCTAAGACAGAATATTAGCCAAGGAAAAAAAGGGCAAAATGCCATTTGCAGCCACGTAGATGAGTCTACAGGTAAGCACGTGACTTGTAGTAAGTCAGAAAGTGAAAGACACATATCGTAGGATATCACTTATAGGTGTTACCTAAAAACGGATACCAGGGCATATATTTCCACAGAGAAGGGCAATCACAGATTCATTAAACAAACTTATGGTTCACCAATGGAAAGGTGTGAGGATTGGATTCATTACGATATTGGGGTTAAGAGACATATACAAACACAGGTGAAATATATAATCACCAAAGACCTACAGAATGCCAAGAGAAGACTACTCAACATTCTGTCATAACGTACATGGGAAAAGGGTCCCAGGAAGAACAGACATATGTATATGTGTAAAAGAACCACATCTTGCACACCTACAACAAGCAAACGTTGTAATCAAACTTGCTGTAATAAAAAATTAAAAATTAAATTAAAAACACGAACAAGAAGTAGTGAGACAAACTTGAGGGGCTTTCTCCTGGCACATTCCATTCTAAATTCCAATCTAGAACAGGCTTCCATTGAGGCTCTGTTGCCCTAGTAACCAGATTTGTTAAGGGAGAACTGCTGCCACCTTGTGGCCATTTCGCACAACAGCAGCTTTAATCCCAGCGCTACTGGTCAGTGGATATTCCAAATCATTGCAGGCCTGTAAATGACACCTGCCCTGAAAACAAATCCTGGGGTCATATATCGACCAAAAAGTTCAAAAGACGTCCATATTTCAAAACGACAGTTTCAAGAGGCATATTTCACGCACATTAGTGTTCTGCTTCTTTTGCTTTCTTTCTTTTTTGGTTAAAAAAAAACGGGAATGGAAAAAGGCAACCCTCAGAATGGGCGAAAACGTTCGCAAACGAATCAATGGACAAGGGTTTAATCTCCAATATATATAAACAGCTCACGCAGCTTAATATTAATAAAACAAACAACCCAATACAAAAATGGGCAGAAGATCTAAATAGACGTTTCTTCAAAGAAGTCACAGAGACGGCCAAGACGCACATGAAAAGATGCTCAACACCACTAATTATTAGAGAAATGCAAATCAAAACGACAATGAGGTATCACCTCACACCTGTTAGAATCGGCATCATCAGAAAATCTACAAACAACAAATTCTGGGGAGGGTGTGGACAAAAGGAACCCTCTTCCACTATTGGTGGGAAGGTAAATTGATACAGTCACTATGGAGAACAGTATGGAGTTTCCTTAAAGAAACTAGAAATAGAATTACCATAGGATCCAGCAATCCCACTTCTGGGCATATACACAGAGACAACCATAAATCAAAAACACACATTCACCACAATGTTCATTGCAGCACTATTTACAATAGCCAGGTAATGGAAGCAACCTAAATGCCCACAGACAGATGAATGGATAAAGATGTGGTACATACATAAAATGGGATATGACTCAGCCATGAAAAGGAATGAAACTGGGTTATTTGTAGAGAAGTCGGTGGATCTAGAGACTGTCATACAGAATGAAGTAAGTCAGAAAGTGCAAAACAAATATTCTGTATTAATGCATGTATGTGGAACCTAGATATATGGTACAGATGAACAGGTCTGCAGGGCAGAAATAGAGAAACAGAGGTAGAGAACAAACGTATGGACACCAAGTGGGGGAAGCCATGGGGTGTTGGTGGTCAGATGAGTTGGGAGATAGGTATTGACCTGTATATATGTATATGAATAAAATAGATAACTAATAATAACCTGCTGTATAGAAAAATAAATATGATTAAACTGAAAAATTTTTAGAAATGAAATTTAAAAATAAAACAGAAAAAAGTTCTTCCCTTCACACAGATATATTTCTATGAATGAATTATTTCCATGCTTATATCAATAAATACATAAAAGATGAAAAACTTCTAACTTGAACCAAAAAAGAAAAAAAGACCTGAACCCAGCAGTTATACAGAGGAAAACCCTATGAGGGCACTTGTTCCAGTGGTAAATAATTCTGAGATTGGTCAGAGGTGGGGAATCATCTCCCATACAGCCAGCAGCCCGGCCCCCCCACGCAAGGAGCGTCCTGATTGCAAAGCTGGGGAACAGTGCCGAGGCCTCTGTGAGTAAACGTGAGCTGAGCCCCAGGCCAGCCGCTGCTGAACTGTTCCCACCCTTCCCAGGTAAAACACCTGAATATGTTCAAGGGCTTGAAAGCCTAGAGGAAGGGCCGTGGAGCCACACCAGCGACAGCACGCAGGCCAACTTGGTGCCTGCAGGCCAGCCAGGATGGTCCTGGCCCCGGGCGCTCTTCTGGAAGCTTTCCATTTCCCTGCCTGAGATACCACTCCTGTCCCGGCCCCCACTCCTTTTTATCCTCCCTCACCTCAGCCCGGAGAGAAATTCCAGTGGAAATTATGGGTGACACATCCTCTTCTTTACAGGTGGCAACCTGGCAACTCCTGCAGAAATTCCAGCAGAGCCCCACTCACACCGGGCCACCAACAAAGCCGTGGACCCTCACACCCTCCCACCAGCACAGCCCCGAGACTGCTGACGGGGCAGAGAATATGGAGTCAGGCACAGCTGCAGGGGCTATTGCTGCCTGGAGTGCTGTTTCTATTGAACTCAACCCAGGCACACCTGGGGAGGGCTTGCCGGCAGGGTCAGGCTGCCCAGGTCAGCTAATCCTCAGCCCTCAGGGAATCACATTGCAGAAAATGGACCTCGCTAAGACAGAATATTAGCCAAGGAAAAAAAGGGCACAATGCCATTTGCAGCCCCGTAGATGAGTCTACAGGTAAGCACGTGACTTGTAGTAAGTCAGAAAGTGAAAGACACATATCGTAGGATATCACTTATAGGTGTTACCTAAAAACGGATACCAGGGCAGATATTTCCACGGAGAAGGGCAATCACAGATTCATTAAACAAACTTATGGTTCACCAATGGAAAGGTGTGAGGATTGGATTCATTACGATATTGGGGTTAAGAGACATATACAAACACAGGTGAAATATATAATCACCAAAGACCTACGGAATGCCAAGAGAAGACTACTCAACATTCTGTCATAACGTACATGGGAAAAGGGTCCCAGGAAGAACAGACATATGTATATGTGTAAAAGAACCACATCTTGCACACCTACAACAAGCAAACGTTGTAATCAAACTTGCTGTAATAAAAAATTAAAAATTAAATTAAAAACACGAACAAGAAGTAGTGAGACAAACTTGAGGGGCTTTCTCCTGGCACATTCCATTCTAAATTCCAATCTAGAACAGGCTTCCATTGAGGCTCTGTTGCCCTGGTAACCAGATTTGCTAAGGGAGAACTGCTGCCACCTTGTGGCCATTTCGCACAACAGCAGCTTTAATCCCAGCGCTACTGGTCAGTGGATATTCCAAATCATTGCAGGCCTGTAAATGACACCTGCCCTGAAAACAAATCCTGGGGTCATATATCGACCAAAAAGTTCAAAAGACGTCCATATTTCAAAACGACAGTTTCAAGAGGCATATTTCACGCACATTAGTGTTCTGCTTCTTTTGCTTTCTTTCTTTTTTGGTTAAAAAAAAACGGGAATGGAAAAAGGCAAGCCTCAGAATGGGCGAAAATGTTCGCAAACGAATCAATGGACAAAGGTTTAATCTCCAATATATATAAACAGCTCACGCAGCTTAATATTAATAAAACAAACAACCCAATACAAAAATGGGCAGAAGATCTAAATAGACGTTTCTTCAAAGAAGTCACAGAGACGGCCAAGACGCACATGAAAAGATGCTCAACACCACTAATTATTAGAGAAATGCAAATCAAAACGACAATGAGGTATCACCTCACACCTGTTAGAATCGGCATCATCAGAAAATCTACAAACAACAAATTCTGGGGAGGGTGTGGACAAAAGGAACCCTCTTCCACTATTGGTGGGAAGGTAAATTGATACAGTCACTATGGAGAACAGTATGGAGTTTCCTTAAAGAAACTAGAAATAGAATTACCATAGGATCCAGCAATCCCACTTCTGGGCATATACACAGAGACAACCATAAATCAAAAACACACATTCACCACAATGTTCATTGCAGCACTATTTACAATAGCCAGGTAATGGAAGCAACCTAAATGCCCACAGACAGATGAATGGATAAAGATGTGGTACATACATAAAATGGGATATGACTCAGCCATGAAAAGGAATGAAACTGGGTTATTTGTAGAGAAGTCGGTGGATCTAGAGACTGTCATACAGAATGAAGTAAGTCAGAAAGAGCAAAACAAATATTCTGTATTAATGCATGTATGTGGAACCTAGATATATGGTACAGATGAACAGGTTTGCAGGGCAGAAATAGAGAAACAGAGGTAGAGAACAAACGTATGGACACCAAGTGGGGGAAGCCATGGGGTGATGGTGGTCAGATGAGTTGGGAGATAGGTATTGACCTGTATATATGTATATGAATAAAATAGATAACTAATAATAACCTGCTGTATAGAAAAATAAATATAATTAAACTGCAAAATTTTTAGAAATGAAATTTAAAAATAAAACAGAAAAAAGTTCTTCCCTTCACACAGATGTATTTCTATGAATGAATTATTTCCATGCTTATATCAATAAATACATAAAAGATGAATAAATTCTAACTTGAACCAAAAAAGAAAAAAAAACCTGAACCCAGCAGTTATACAGAGGAAAACCCTATCAGGGCACTTGCTCCAGCGGTAAACAATTCTGACATTGGTCAGAGGTGGGGAATCATCTCCCATACAGCCAGCAGCCCGGCCCCCCCACGCAAGGAGCATCCTCATTGCAAAGCTGGGGGACAGTGCCGAGGCCTCTGTGAGTAAACGTGAGCTGAGCCCCAGGCCAGCTGCTGCTGAACTGTTCCCACCCTTCCCAGGTAAAACACCTGAATATGTACAAGGGCTTGAAAGCCTAGAGGAAGGGCCGTGGAGCCACACCAGCGACAGCATGCAGGCCAACTTGGTGCCTGCAGGCCATCCAGGATGGTCCTGGCCCCGGGCACTCTTCTAGAAGCTTTCCATTTCCCTGCCTGATATACCCCTCCTGTCCCGGCCATCATTCCTTTTTTTCCTTCCTCACCTCAGCCCGGAGAGAAATTCCAGTGGAAGTTATGGGTGACACATCCTCTTCTTTACAGGTGGCAGCCTGGCAACTCCTGCAGAAAGTCCAGCAGAGCCCCACTCACACCGGGCCACCAACAAAGCCGTGGACCCTCACACCCTCCCACCAGCACAGCCCCGAGACTGCTGACGGGGCAGAGAATATGGAATCAGGCACAGCTGCAGGGGCTATTGCTGCCTGGAGTGCTGTTTCTATCGACCTCAACCCACGCACACCTGGGGAGGGCTTGCCGGCAGGGTCAGGCTGCCCAGGTCAGCTAATCCTCAGCCCTCAGGGAATCACATTGCAGAAAATGGACCTCGCTAAGACAGAATATTAGCCAAGGAAAAAAAGGGCACAATGCCATTTGCAGCCCCGTAGATGAGTCTACAGGTAAGCACGGGACTTGTAGTAAGTCAGAAAGTGAAAGACACATATCGTAGGATATCACTTATAGGTGTTACCTAAAAACGGATACCAGGGCAGATATTTCCACGGAGAAGGGCAATCACAGATTCATTAAACACACTTATGGTTCACCAATGGAAAGGTGTGAGGATTGGATTCATTACGATATTGGGGTTAAGAGACATATACAAACACAGGTGAAATATATAATCACCAAAGACCTACGGAATGCCAAGAGAAGACTACTCAACATTCTGTCATAATGTACATGGGAAAAGGGTCCCAGGAAGAACAGACATATGTATATGTGTAACAGAACCACATCTTGCACACCTACAACAAGCAAACGTTGTAATCAAACTTGCTGTAATAAAAAATTAAAAATTAAATTAAAAACACGAACAAGAAGTAGTGAGACAAACTTGAGGGGCTTTCTCCTGGCACATTCCATTCTAAATTCCAATCTAGAACAGGCTTCCATTGAGGCTCTGTTGCCCTAGTAACCAGATTTGCTAAGGGAGAACTGCTGCCACCTTGTGGCCATTTCACACAACAGCAGCTTTAATCCCAGCGCTAATGGTCAGTGGATATTCCAAATCATTGCAGGCCTGTAAATGACACCTGCCCTGAAAACAAATCCTGGGGTCATATATCGACCAAAAAGTTCAAAAGACGTCCATATTTCAAAACGACAGTTTCAAGAGGCATATTTCACGCACATTAGTGTTCTGCTTCTTTTGCTTTCTTTCTTTTTTGGTTAAAAAAAAACGGGAATGGAAAAAGGCAACCCTCAGAATGGGCGAAAACGTTCGCAAACGAATCAATGGATAAGGGTTTAATCTCCAATATATATAAACAGCTCACGCAGCTTAATATTAATAAAACAAACAACCCAATACAAAAATGGGCAGAAGATCTAAATAGACGTTTCTTCAAAGAAGTCACAGAGACGGCCAAGACGCACATGAAAAGCTGCTCAACACCACTAATTATTAGAGAAATGCAAATCAAAATGACAATGAGGTATCACCTCACACCTGTTAGAATCGGCAGCATCAGAAAATCTACAAACAACAAATTCTGGGGAGGGTGTGGACAAAAGGAACCCTCTTCCACTATTAGTGGGAAGGTAAATTGATACAGTCACTATGGAGAACAGTATGGAGTTTCCTTAAAGAAACTAGGAATAGAATTACCATAGGATCCAGCAATCCCACTTCTGGGCATATACCCAGAGACAACCATAAATCAAAAACACACATTCACCACAATGTTCATTGCAGCACTATTTACAATAGCCAGGTAATGGAAGCAACCTAAATGCCCACAGACAGACGAATGGATAAAGATGTGGTACATACATAAAATGGGATATGACTCAGCCATGAAAAGGAATGAAACTGGGTTATTTGTAGAGAAGTCGGTGGATCTAGAGACTGTCATACAGAATGAAGTAAGTCAGAAAGAGCAAAACAAATATTCTGTATTAATGCATGTATGTGGAACCTAGATATATGGTACAGATGAACAGGTTTGCAGGGCAGAAATAGAGAAACAGAGGTAGAGAACAAACGTATGGACACCAAGTGGGGGAAGCCATGGGGTGTTGGTGGTCAGATGAGTTGGGAGATAGGTATTGACCTGTATATATGTATATGAATAAAATAGATAACTAATAATAACCTGCTGTATAGAAAAATAAATATGATTAAACTGCAAAATTTTTAGAAATGAAATTTAAAAATAAAACAGAAAAAAAGTTCTTCCCTTCACACAGATGTATTTCTATGAATGAATTATTTCCATGCTTATATCAATAAATACATAAAAGATGAATAACTTCTAACTTGAACCAAAAAAGAAAAAAAAAATCCTGTACCCAGCAGTTATACAGAGGAAAACCCTATCAGGGCACTTGTTCCAGCAGTAAACAATTCTGAGATTGGTCAGAGGTGGGGAATCATCTCCCATACAGCCAGCAGCCCGGCCCCCCCACGCAAGGAGCGTCCTGATTGCAAAGCTGGGGGACAGTGCCGAGGCCTCTGTGAGTAAACGTGAGCTGAGCCCCAGGCCAGCTGCTGCTGAACTGTTCCCACCCTTCCCAGGTAAAACACCTGAATATGTACAAGGGCTTGAAAGCCTAGAGGAAGGGCCGTGGAGCCACACCAGCGACAGCATGCAGGCCAACTTGGTGCCTGCAGGCCATCCAGGATGGTCCTGGCCCCGGGCACTCTTCTAGAAGCTTTCCATTTCCCTGCCTGATATACCCCTCCTGTCCCGGCCATCATTCCTTTTTTTCCTTCCTCACCTCAGCCCGGAGAGAAATTCCAGTGGAAGTTATGGGTGACACATCCTCTTCTTTACAGGTGGCAGCCTGGCAACTCCTGCAGAAAGTCCAGCAGAGCCCCACTCACACCGGGCCACCAACAAAGCCGTGGACCCTCACACCCTCCCACCAGCACAGCCCCGAGACTGCTGACGGGGCAGAGAATATGGAATCAGGCACAGCTGCAGGGGCTATTGCTGCCTGGAGTGCTGTTTCTATCGACCTCAACCCACGCACACCTGGGGAGGGCTTGCCGGCAGGGTCAGGCTGCCCAGGTCAGCTAATCCTCAGCCCTCAGGGAATCACATTGCAGAAAATGGACCTCGCTAAGACAGAATATTAGCCAAGGAAAAAAAGGGCACAATGCCATTTGCAGCCCCGTAGATGAGTCTACAGGTAAGCACGGGACTTGTAGTAAGTCAGAAAGTGAAAGACACATATCGTAGGATATCACTTATAGGTGTTACCTAAAAACGGATACCAGGGCAGATATTTCCACGGAGAAGGGCAATCACAGATTCATTAAACACACTTATGGTTCACCAATGGAAAGCTGTGAGGATTGGATTCATTACGATATTGGGGTTAAGAGACATATACAAACACAGGTGAAATATATAATCACCAAAGACCTACGGAATGCCAAGAGAAGACTACTCAACATTCTGTCATAATGTACATGGGAAAAGGGTCCCAGGAAGAACAGACATATGTATATGTGTAACAGAACCACATCTTGCACACCTACAACAAGCAAACGTTGTAATCAAACTTGCTGTAATAAAAAATTAAAAATTAAATTAAAAACACGAACAAGAAGTAGTGAGACAAACTTGAGGGGCTTTCTCCTGGCACATTCCATTCTAAATTCCAATCTAGAACAGGCTTCCATTGAGGCTCTGTTGCCCTAGTAACCAGATTTGCTAAGGGAGAACTGCTGCCACCTTGTGGCCATTTCACACAACAGCAGCTTTAATCCCAGCGCTAATGGTCAGTGGATATTCCAAATCATTGCAGGCCTGTAAATGACACCTGCCCTGAAAACAAATCCTGGGGTCATATATCGACCAAAAAGTTCAAAAGACGTCCATATTTCAAAACGACAGTTTCAAGAGGCATATTTCACGCACATTAGTGTTCTGCTTCTTTTGCTTTCTTTCTTTTTTGGTTAAAAAAAAACGGGAATGGAAAAAGGCAACCCTCAGAATGGGCGAAAACGTTCGCAAACGAATCAATGGATAAGGGTTTAATCTCCAATATATATAAACAGCTCACGCAGCTTAATATTAATAAAACAAACAACCCAATACAAAAATGGGCAGAAGATCTAAATAGACGTTTCTTCAAAGAAGTCACAGAGACGGCCAAGACGCACATGAAAAGCTGCTCAACACCACTAATTATTAGAGAAATGCAAATCAAAATGACAATGAGGTATCACCTCACACCTGTTAGAATCGGCAGCATCAGAAAATCTACAAACAACAAATTCTGGGGAGGGTGTGGACAAAAGGAACCCTCTTCCACTATTAGTGGGAAGGTAAATTGATACAGTCACTATGGAGAACAGTATGGAGTTTCCTTAAAGAAACTAGGAATAGAATTACCATAGGATCCAGCAATCCCACTTCTGGGCATATACCCAGAGACAACCATAAATCAAAAACACACATTCACCACAATGTTCATTGCAGCACTATTTACAATAGCCAGGTAATGGAAGCAACCTAAATGCCCACAGACAGACGAATGGATAAAGATGTGGTACATACATAAAATGGGATATGACTCAGCCATGAAAAGGAATGAAACTGGGTTATTTGTAGAGAAGTCGGTGGATCTAGAGACTGTCATACAGAATGAAGTAAGTCAGAAAGAGCAAAACAAATATTCTGTATTAATGCATGTATGTGGAACCTAGATATATGGTACAGATGAACAGGTTTGCAGGGCAGAAATAGAGAAACAGAGGTAGAGAACAAACGTATGGACACCAAGTGGGGGAAGCCATGGGGTGTTGGTGGTCAGATGAGTTGGGAGATAGGTATTGACCTGTATATATGTATATGAATAAAATAGATAACTAATAATAACCTGCTGTATAGAAAAATAAATATGATTAAACTGCAAAATTTTTAGAAATGAAATTTAAAAATAAAACAGAAAAAAAGTTCTTCCCTTCACACAGATGTATTTCTATGAATGAATTATTTCCATGCTTATATCAATAAATACATAAAAGATGAATAACTTCTAACTTGAACCAAAAAAGAAAAAAAAAATCCTGTACCCAGCAGTTATACAGAGGAAAACCCTATCAGGGCACTTGTTCCAGCAGTAAACAATTCTGAGATTGGTCAGAGGTGGGGAATCATCTCCCATACAGCCAGCAGCCCGGCCCCCCCACGCAAGGAGCGTCCTGATTGCAAAGCTGGGGGACAGTGCCGAGGCCTCTGTGAGTAAACGTGAGCTGAGCCCCAGGCCAGCTGCTGCTGAACTGTTCCCACCCTTCCCAGGTAAAACACCTGAATATGTACAAGGGCTTGAAAGCCTAGAGGAAGGGCCGTGGAGCCACACCAGCGACAGCACGCAGGCCAACTTGGTGCCTGCAGGCCAGCCAGGATGGTCCTGGCCCCGGGCGCTCTTCTGGAAGCTTTCCATTTCCCTGCCTGAGATACCACTCCTGTCCCAGCCCCCACTCTTTTTTTTCCTCCCTCACCTCAGCCCGGAGAGAAATTCCAGTGGAAATTATGGGTGACACATCCTCTTCTTTACAGGTGGCAACCTGGCAACTCCTGCAGAAATTCCAGCAGAGCCCCACTCACACCGGGCCACCAACAAAGCCGTGGACCCTCACACCCTCCCACCAGCACAGCCCCGAGACTGCTGACGGGGCAGAGAATATGGAGTCAGGCACAGCTGCAGGGGCTATTGCTGCCTGGAGTGCTGTTTCTATTGACCTCAACCCAGGCACACCTGGGGAGGGCTTGCCGGCAGGGTCAGGCTGCCCAGGTCAGCTAATCCTCAGCACTCAGGGAATCACATTGCAGAAAATGGACCTCGCTAAGACAGAATATTAGCCAAGGAAAAAACGGACACAATGCCATTTGCAGCCCCGTAGATGAGTCTACAGGTAATCACGTGACTTGTAGTAAGTCAGAAAGTGAAAGACACATATCGTAGGATATCACTTACAGCTGTTACCTAAAAACGGATACCAGGGCAGATATTTCCACGGAGAAGGGCAATCACAGATTCATTAAACAAACTTATGGTTCACCAATGGAAAGGTGTGAGGATTGGATTCATTACGATATTGGGGTTAAGAGACATATACAAACACAGGTGAAATATATAATCACCAAAGACCTACGGAATGCCAAGAGAAGACTACTCAACATTCTGTCATAATGTACATGGGAAAAGGGTCCCAGGAAGAACAGACATATGTATATGTGTAAAAGAACCACATCTTGCACACCTACAACAAGCAAACGTTGTAATCAAACTTGCTGTAATAAAAAATTAAAAATTAAATTAAAAACACGAACAAGAAGTAGTGAGACAAACTTGAGGGGCTTTCTCCTGGCACATTCCATTCTAAATTCCAATCTAGAACAGGCTTCCATTGAGGCTCTGTTGCCCTGGTAACCAGATTTGCTAAGGGAGAACTGCTGCCACCTTGTGGCCATTTCGCACAACAGCAGCTTTAATCCCAGCGCTACTGGTCAGTGGATATTCCAAATCATTGCAGGCCTGTAAATGACACCTGCCCTGAAAACAAATCCTGGGGTCATATATCGACCAAAAAGTTCAAAAGACGTCCATATTTCAAAACGACAGTTTCAAGAGGCATATTTCACGCACATTAGTGTTCTGCTTCTTTTGCTTTCTTTCTTTTTTGGTTAAAAAAAAACGGGAATGGAAAAAGGCAACCCTCAGAATGGGCGAAAACGTTCGCAAACGAATCAATGGACAAGGGTTTAATCTCCAATATATATAAACAGCTCACGCAGCTTAATATTAATAAAACAAACAACCCAATACAAAAATGGGCAGAAGATCTAAATAGACGTTTCTTCAAAGAAGTCACAGAGACGGCCAAGACGCACATGAAAAGATGCTCAACACCACTAATTATTAGAGAAATGCAAATCAAAACGACAATGAGGTATCACCTCACACCTGTTAGAATCGGCATCATCAGAAAATCTACAAACAACAAATTCTGGGGAGGGTGTGGACAAAAGGAAGCTCTTCCACTATTGGTGGGAAGGTAAATTGATACAGTCACTATGGAGAACAGTATGGAGTTTCCTTAAAGAAACTAGAAATAGAATTACCATAGGATCCAGCAATCCCACTTCTGGGCATATACACAGAGACAACCATAAATCAAAAACACACATTCACCACAATGTTCATTGCAGCACTATTTACAATAGCCAGGTAATGGAAGCAACCTAAATGCCCACAGACAGATGAATGGATAAAGATGTGGTACATACATAAAATGGGATATGACTCAGCCATGAAAAGGAATGAAACTGGGTTATTTGTAGAGAAGTCGGTGGATCTAGAGACTGTCATACAGAATGAAGTAAGTCAGAAAGAGCAAAACAAATATTCTGTATTAATGCATGTATGTGGAACCTAGATATATGGTACAGATGAACAGGTTTGCAGGGCAGAAATAGAGAAACAGAGGTAGAGAACAAACGTATGGACACCAAGTGGGGGAAGCCATGGGGTGATGGTGGTCAGATGAGTTGGGAGATAGGTATTGACCTGTATATATGTATATGAATAAAATAGATAACTAATAATAACCTGCTGTATAGAAAAATAAATATAATTAAACTGCAAAATTTTTAGAAATGAAATTTAAAAATAAAACATAAAAAAGTTCTTCCCTTCACACAGATGTATTTCTATGAATGAATTATTTCCATGCTTATATCAATAAATACATAAAAGATGAATAAATTCTAACTTGAACCAAAAAAGAAAAAAAAACCTGAACCCAGCAGTTATACAGAGGAAAACCCTATCAGGGCACTTGCTCCAGCGGTAAACAATTCTGACATTGGTCAGAGGTGGGGAATCATCTCCCATACAGCCAGCAGCCCGGCCCCCCCACGCAAGGAGCATCCTCATTGCAAAGCTGGGGGACCGTGCCGAGGCCTCTGTGAGTAAACGTGAGCTGAGCCCCAGGCCAGCTGCTGCTGAACTGTTCCCACCCTTCCCAGGTAAAACACCTGAATATGTACAAGGGCTTGAAAGCCTAGAGGAAGGGCCGTGGAGCCACACCAGCGACAGCATGCAGGCCAACTTGGTGCCTGCAGGCCATCCAGGATGGTCCTGGCCCCGGGCACTCTTCTAGAAGCTTTCCATTTCCCTGCCTGATATACCCCTCCTGTCCCGGCCATCATTCCTTTTTTTCCTTCCTCACCTCAGCCCGTAGAGAAATTCCAGTGGAAGTTATGGGTGACACATCCTCTTCTTTACAGGTGGCAGCCTGGCAACTCCTGCAGAAAGTCCAGCAGAGCCCCACTCACACCGGGCCACCAACAAAGCCGTGGACCCTCACACCCTCCCACCAGCACAGCCCCGAGACTGCTGACGGGGCAGAGAATATGGAATCAGGCACAGCTGCAGGGGCTATTGCTGCCTGGAGTGCTGTTTCTATCGACCTCAACCCACGCACACCTGGGGAGGGCTTGCCGGCAGGGTCAGGCTGCCCAGGTCAGCTAATCCTCAGCCCTCAGGGAATCACATTGCAGAAAATGGACCTCGCTAAGACAGAATATTAGCCAAGGAAAAAAAGGGCACAATGCCATTTGCAGCCCCGTAGATGAGTCTACAGGTAAGCACGGGACTTGTAGTAAGTCAGAAAGTGAAAGACACATATCGTAGGATATCACTTATAGGTGTTACCTAAAAACGGATACCAGGGCAGATATTTCCACGGAGAAGGGCAATCACAGATTCATTAAACACACTTATGGTTCACCAATGGAAAGCTGTGAGGATTGGATTCATTACGATATTGGGGTTAAGAGACATATACAAACACAGGTGAAATATATAATCACCAAAGACCTACGGAATGCCAAGAGAAGACTACTCAACATTCTGTCATAATGTACATGGGAAAAGGGTCCCAGGAAGAACAGACATATGTATATGTGTAACAGAACCACATCTTGCACACCTACAACAAGCAAACGTTGTAATCAAACTTGCTGTAATAAAAAATTAAAAATTAAATTAAAAACACGAACAAGAAGTAGTGAGACAAACTTGAGGGGCTTTCTCCTGGCACATTCCATTCTAAATTCCAATCTAGAACAGGCTTCCATTGAGGCTCTGTTGCCCTAGTAAGCAGATTTGCTAAGGGAGAACTGCTGCCACCTTGTGGCCATTTCACACAACAGCAGCTTTAATCCCAGCGCTAATGGTCAGTGGATATTCCAAATCATTGCAGGCCTGTAAATGACACCTGCCCTGAAAACAAATCCTGGGGTCATATATCGACCAAAAAGTTCAAAAGACGTCCATATTTCAAAACGACAGTTTCAAGAGGCATATTTCACGCACATTAGTGTTCTGCTTCTTTTGCTTTCTTTCTTTTTTGGTTAAAAAAAAACGGGAATGGAAAAAGGCAACCCTCAGAATGGGCGAAAACGTTCGCAAACGAATCAATGGACAAGGGTTTAATCTCCAATATATATAAACAGCTCACACAGCTTAATATTAATAAAACAAACAACCCAATACAAAAATGGGCAGAAGATCTAAATAGACGTTTCTTCAAAGAAGTCACAGAGACGGCCAAGACGCACATGAAAAGCTGCTCAACACCACTAATTATTAGAGAAATGCAAATCAAAATGACAATGAGGTATCACCTCACACCTGTTAGAATCGGCAGCATCAGAAAATCTACAAACAACAAATTCTGGGGAGGGTGTGGACAAAAGGAACCCTCTTCCACTATTAGTGGGAAGGTAAATTGATACAGTCACTATGGAGAACAGTATGGAGTTTCCTTAAAGAAACAAGGAATAGAATTACCATAGGATCCAGCAATCCCACTTCTGGGCATATACCCAGAGACAACCATAAATCAAAAACACACATTCACCACAATGTTCATTGCAGCACTATTTACAATAGCCAGGTAATGGAAGCAACCTAAATGCCCACAGACAGACGAATGGATAAAGATGTGGTACATACATAAAATGGGATATGACTCAGCCATGAAAAGGAATGAAACTGGGTTATTTGTAGAGAAGTCGGTGGATCTAGAGACTGTCATACAGAATGAAGTAAGTCAGAAAGAGCAAAACAAATATTCTGTATTAATGCATGTATGTGGAACCTAGATATATGGTACAGATGAACAGGTTTGCAGGGCAGAAATAGAGAAACAGAGGTAGAGAACAAACGTATGGACACCAAGTGGGGGAAGCCATGGGGTGTTGGTGGTCAGATGAGTTGGGAGATAGGTATTGACCTGTATATATGTATATGAATAAAATAGATAACTAATAATAACCTGCTGTATAGAAAAATAAATATGATTAAACTGCAAAATTTTTAGAAATGAAATTTAAAAATAAAACAGAAAAAAAGTTCTTCCCTTCACACAGATGTATTTCTATGAATGAATTATTTCCATGCTTATATCAATAAATACATAAAAGATGAATAACTTCTAACTTGAACCAAAAAAGAAAAAAAAAATCCTGTACCCAGCAGTTATACAGAGGAAAACCCTATCAGGGCACTTGTTCCAGCAGTAAACAATTCTGAGATTGGTCAGAGGTGGGGAATCATCTCCCATACAGCCAGCAGCCCGGCCCCCCCACGCAAGGAGCGTCCTGATTGCAAAGCTGGGGGACAGTGCCGAGGCCTCTGTGAGTAAACGTGAGCTGAGCCCCAGGCCAGCTGCTGCTGAACTGTTCCCACCCTTCCCAGGTAAAACACCTGAATATGTACAAGGGCTTGAAAGCCTAGAGGAAGGGCCGTCGAGCCACACCAGCGACAGCACGCAGGCCAACTTGGTGCCTGCAGGCCAGCCAGGATGGTCCTGGCCCCGGGCGCTCTTCTGGAAGCTTTCCATTTCCCTGCCTGAGATACCACTCCTGTCCCGGCCCCCACTCTTTTTTTTCCTCCCTCACCTCAGCCCGGAGAGAAATTCCAGTGGAAATTATGGGTGACACATCCTCTTCTTTACAGGTGGCAACCTGGCAACTCCTGCAGAAATTCCAGCAGAGCCCCACTCACACCGGGCCACCAACAAAGCCGTGGACCCTCACACCCTCCCACCAGCACAGCCCCGAGACTGCTGACGGGGCAGAGAATATGGAGTCAGGCACAGCTGCAGGGGCTATTGCTGCCTGGAGTGCTGTTTCTATTGACCTCAACCCAGGCACACCTGGGGAGGGCTTGCCGGCAGGGTCAGGCTGCCCAGGTCAGCTAATCCTCAGCACTCAGGGAATCACATTGCAGAAAATGGACCTCGCTAAGACAGAATATTAGCCAAGGAAAAAACGGACACAATGCCATTTGCAGCCCCGTAGATGAGTCTACAGGTAATCACGTGACTTGTAGTAAGTCAGAAAGTGAAAGACACATATCGTAGGATATCACTTACAGCTGTTACCTAAAAACGGATACCAGGGCAGATATTTCCACGGAGAAGGGCAATCACAGATTCATTAAACAAACTTATGGTTCACCAATGGAAAGGTGTGAGGATTGGATTCATTACGATATTGGGGTTAAGAGACATATACAAACACAGGTGAAATATATAATCACCAAAGACCTACGGAATGCCAAGAGAAGACTACTCAACATTCTGTCATAACGTACATGGGAAAAGGGTCCCAGGAAGAACAGACATATGTATATGTGTAAAAGAACCACATCTTGCACACCTACAACAAGCAAACGTTGTAATCAAACTTGCTGTAATAAAAAATTAAAAATTAAATTAAAAACACGAACAAGAAGTAGTGAGACAAACTTGAGGGGCTTTCTCCTGGCACATTCCATTCTAAATTCCAATCTAGAACAGGCTTCCATTGAGGCTCTGTTGCCCTGGTAACCAGATTTGCTAAGGGAGAACTGCTGCCACCTTGTGGCCATTTCGCACAACAGCAGCTTTAATCCCAGCGCTACTGGTCAGTGGATATTCCAAATCATTGCAGGCCTGTAAATGACACCTGCCCTGAAAACAAATCCTGGGGTCATATATCGACCAAAAAGTTCAAAAGACGTCCATATTTCAAAACGACAGTTTCAAGAGGCATATTTCACGCACATTAGTGTTCTGCTTCTTTTGCTTTCTTTCTTTTTTGGTTAAAAAAAAACGGGAATGGAAAAAGGCAACCCTCAGAATGGGCGAAAACGTTCGCAAACGAATCAATGGACAAGGGTTTAATCTCCAATATATATAAACAGCTCACGCAGCTTAATATTAATAAAACAAACAACCCAATACAAAAATGGGCAGAAGATCTAAATAGACGTTTCTTCAAAGAAGTCACAGAGACGGCCAAGACGCACATGAAAAGATGCTCAACACCACTAATTATTAGAGAAATGCAAATCAAAACGACAATGAGGTATCACCTCACACCTGTTAGAATCGGCATCATCAGAAAATCTACAAACAACAAATTCTGGGGAGGGTGTGGACAAAAGGAAGCTCTTCCACTATTGGTGGGAAGGTAAATTGATACAGTCACTATGGAGAACAGTATGGAGTTTCCTTAAAGAAACTAGAAATAGAATTACCATAGGATCCAGCAATCCCACTTCTGGGCATATACACAGAGACAACCATAAATCAAAAACACACATTCACCACAATGTTCATTGCAGCACTATTTACAATAGCCAGGTAATGGAAGCAACCTAAATGCCCACAGACAGATGAATGGATAAAGATGTGGTACATACATAAAATGGGATATGACTCAGCCATGAAAAGGAATGAAACTGGGTTATTTGTAGAGAAGTCGGTGGATCTAGAGACTGTCATACAGAATGAAGTAAGTCAGAAAGAGCAAAACAAATATTCTGTATTAATGCATGTATGTGGAACCTAGATATATGGTACAGATGAACAGGTTTGCAGGGCAGAAATAGAGAAACAGAGGTAGAGAACAAACGTATGGACACCAAGTGGGGGAAGCCATGGGGTGATGGTGGTCAGATGAGTTGGGAGATAGGTATTGACCTGTATATATGTATATGAATAAAATAGATAACTAATAATAACCTGCTGTATAGAAAAATAAATATAATTAAACTGCAAAATTTTTAGAAATGAAATTTAAAAATAAAACAGAAAAAAGTTCTTCCCTTCACACAGATGTATTTCTATGAATGAATTATTTCCATGCTTATATCAATAAATACATAAAAGATGAATAAATTCTAACTTGAACCAAAAAAGAAAAAAAAACCTGAACCCAGCAGTTATACAGAGGAAAACCCTATCAGGGCACTTGCTCCAGCGGTAAACAATTCTGACATTGGTCAGAGGTGGGGAATCATCTCCCATACAGCCAGCAGCCCGGCCCCCCCACGCAAGGAGCATCCTCATTGCAAAGCTGGGGGACCGTGCCGAGGCCTCTGTGAGTAAACGTGAGCTGAGCCCCAGGCCAGCTGCTGCTGAACTGTTCCCACCCTTCCCAGGTAAAACACCTGAATATGTACAAGGGCTTGAAAGCCTAGAGGAAGGGCCGTGGAGCCACACCAGCGACAGCATGCAGGCCAACTTGGTGCCTGCAGGCCATCCAGGATGGTCCTGGCCCCGGGCACTCTTCTAGAAGCTTTCCATTTCCCTGCCTGATATACCCCTCCTGTCCCGGCCATCATTCCTTTTTTTCCTTCCTCACCTCAGCCCGTAGAGAAATTCCAGTGGAAGTTATGGGTGACACATCCTCTTCTTTACAGGTGGCAGCCTGGCAACTCCTGCAGAAAGTCCAGCAGAGCCCCACTCACACCGGGCCACCAACAAAGCCGTGGACCCTCACACCCTCCCACCAGCACAGCCCCGAGACTGCTGACGGGGCAGAGAATATGGAATCAGGCACAGCTGCAGGGGCTATTGCTGCCTGGAGTGCTGTTTCTATCGACCTCAACCCACGCACACCTGGGGAGGGCTTGCCGGCAGGGTCAGGCTGCCCAGGTCAGCTAATCCTCAGCCCTCAGGGAATCACATTGCAGAAAATGGACCTCGCTAAGACAGAATATTAGCCAAGGAAAAAAAGGGCACAATGCCATTTGCAGCCCCGTAGATGAGTCTACAGGTAAGCACGGGACTTGTAGTAAGTCAGAAAGTGAAAGACACATATCGTAGGATATCACTTATAGGTGTTACCTAAAAACGGATACCAGGGCAGATATTTCCACGGAGAAGGGCAATCACAGATTCATTAAACACACTTATGGTTCACCAATGGAAAGGTGTGAGGATTGGATTCATTACGATATTGAGGTTAAGAGACATATACAAACACAGGTGAAATATATAATCACCAAAGACCTACGGAATGCCAAGAGAAGACTACTCAACATTCTGTCATAATGTACATGGGAAAAGGGTCCCAGGAAGAACAGACATATGTATATGTGTAACAGAACCACATCTTGCACACCTACAACAAGCAAACGTTGTAATCAAACTTGCTGTAATAAAAAATTAAAAATTAAATTAAAAACACGAACAAGAAGTAGTGAGACAAACTTGAGGGGCTTTCTCCTGGCACATTCCATTCTAAATTCCAATCTAGAACAGGCTTCCATTGAGGCTCTGTTGCCCTAGTAACCAGATTTGCTAAGGGAGAACTGCTGCCACCTTGTGGCCATTTCACACAACAGCAGCTTTAATCCCAGCGCTAATGGTCAGTGGATATTCCAAATCATTGCAGGCCTGTAAATGACACCTGCCCTGAAAACAAATCCTGGGGTCATATATCGACCAAAAAGTTCAAAAGACGTCCATATTTCAAAACGACAGTTTCAAGAGGCATATTTCACGCACATTAGTGTTCTGCTTCTTTTGCTTTCTTTCTTTTTTGGTTAAAAAAAAACGGGAATGGAAAAAGGCAACCCTCAGAATGGGCGAAAACGTTCGCAAACGAATCAATGGACAAGGGTTTAATCTCCAATATATATAAACAGCTCACACAGCTTAATATTAATAAAACAAACAACCCAATACAAAAATGGGCAGAAGATCTAAATAGACGTTTCTTCAAAGAAGTCACAGAGACGGCCAAGACGCACATGAAAAGCTGCTCAACACCACTAATTATTAGAGAAATGCAAATCAAAATGACAATGAGGTATCACCTCACACCTGTTAGAATCGGCAGCATCAGAAAATCTACAAACAACAAATTCTGGGGAGGGTGTGGACAAAAGGAACCCTCTTCCACTATTAGTGGGAAGGTAAATTGATACAGTCACTATGGAGAACAGTATGGAGTTTCCTTAAAGAAACAAGGAATAGAATTACCATAGGATCCAGCAATCCCACTTCTGGGCATATACCCAGAGACAACCATAAATCAAAAACACACATTCACCACAATGTTCATTGCAGCACTATTTACAATAGCCAGGTAATGGAAGCAACCTAAATGCCCACAGACAGACGAATGGATAAAGATGTGGTACATACATAAAATGGGATATGACTCAGCCATGAAAAGGAATGAAACTGGGTTATTTGTAGAGAAGTCGGTGGATCTAGAGACTGTCATACAGAATGAAGTAAGTCAGAAAGAGCAAAACAAATATTCTGTATTAATGCATGTATGTGGAACCTAGATATATGGTACAGATGAACAGGTTTGCAGGGCAGAAATAGAGAAACAGAGGTAGAGAACAAACGTATGGACACCAAGTGGGGGAAGCCATGGGGTGTTGGTGGTCAGATGAGTTGGGAGATAGGTATTGACCTGTATATATGTATATGAATAAAATAGATAACTAATAATAACCTGCTGTATAGAAAAATAAATATGATTAAACTGCAAAATTTTTAGAAATGAAATTTAAAAATAAAACAGAAAAAAAGTTCTTCCCTTCACACAGATGTATTTCTATGAATGAATTATTTCCATGCTTATATCAATAAATACATAAAAGATGAATAACTTCTAACTTGAACCAAAAAAGAAAAAAAAAATCCTGTACCCAGCAGTTATACAGAGGAAAACCCTATCAGGGCACTTGTTCCAGCAGTAAACAATTCTGAGATTGGTCAGAGGTGGGGAATCATCTCCCATACAGCCAGCAGCCCGGCCCCCCCACGCAAGGAGCGTCCTGATTGCAAAGCTGGGGGACAGTGCCGAGGCCTCTGTGAGTAAACGTGAGCTGAGCCCCAGGCCAGCTGCTGCTGAACTGTTCCCACCCTTCCCAGGTAAAACACCTGAATATGTACAAGGGCTTGAAAGCCTAGAGGAAGGGCCGTCGAGCCACACCAGCGACAGCACGCAGGCCAACTTGGTGCCTGCAGGCCAGCCAGGATGGTCCTGGCCCCGGGCGCTCTTCTGGAAGCTTTCCATTTCCCTGCCTGAGATACCACTCCTGTCCCGGCCCCCACTCTTTTTTTTCCTCCCTCACCTCAGCCCGGAGAGAAATTCCAGTGGAAATTATGGGTGACACATCCTCTTCTTTACAGGTGGCAACCTGGCAACTCCTGCAGAAATTCCAGCAGAGCCCCACTCACACCGGGCCACCAACAAAGCCGTGGACCCTCACACCCTCCCACCAGCACAGCCCCGAGACTGCTGACGGGGCAGAGAATATGGAGTCAGGCACAGCTGCAGGGGCTATTGCTGCCTGGAGTGCTGTTTCTATTGACCTCAACCCAGGCACACCTGGGGAGGGCTTGCCGGCAGGGTCAGGCTGCCCAGGTCAGCTAATCCTCAGCACTCAGGGAATCACATTGCAGAAAATGGACCTCGCTAAGACAGAATATTAGCCAAGGAAAAAACGGACACAATGCCATTTGCAGCCCCGTAGATGAGTCTACAGGTAATCACGTGACTTGTAGTAAGTCAGAAAGTGAAAGACACATATCGTAGGATATCACTTACAGGTGTTACCTAAAAACGGATACCAGGGCAGATATTTCCACGGAGAAGGGCAATCACAGATTCATTAAACAAACTTATGGTTCACCAATGGAAAGGTGTGAGGATTGGATTCATTACGATATTGGGGTTAAGAGACATATACAAACACAGGTGAAATATATAATCACCAAAGACCTACGGAATGCCAAGAGAAGACTACTCAACATTCTGTCATAACGTACATGGGAAAAGGGTCCCAGGAAGAACAGACATATGTATATGTGTAAAAGAACCACATCTTGCACACCTACAACAAGCAAACGTTGTAATCAAACTTGCTGTAATAAAAAATTAAAAATTAAATTAAAAACACGAACAAGAAGTAGTGAGACAAACTTGAGGGGCTTTCTCCTGGCACATTCCATTCTAAATTCCAATCTAGAACAGGCTTCCATTGAGGCTCTGTTGCCCTGGTAACCAGATTTGCTAAGGGAGAACTGCTGCCACCTTGTGGCCATTTCGCACAACAGCAGCTTTAATCCCAGCGCTACTGGTCAGTGGATATTCCAAATCATTGCAGGCCTGTAAATGACACCTGCCCTGAAAACAAATCCTGGGGTCATATATCGACCAAAAAGTTCAAAAGACGTCCATATTTCAAAACGACAGTTTCAAGAGGCATATTTCACGCACATTAGTGTTCTGCTTCTTTTGCTTTCTTTCTTTTTTGGTTAAAAAAAAACGGGAATGGAAAAAGGCAACCCTCAGAATGGGCGAAAACGTTCGCAAACGAATCAATGGACAAGGGTTTAATCTCCAATATATATAAACAGCTCACGCAGCTTAATATTAATAAAACAAACAACCCAATACAAAAATGGGCAGAAGATCTAAATAGACGTTTCTTCAAAGAAGTCACAGAGACGGCCAAGACGCACATGAAAAGATGCTCAACACCACTAATTATTAGAGAAATGCAAATCAAAACGACAATGAGGTATCACCTCACACCTGTTAGAATCGGCATCATCAGAAAATCTACAAACAACAAATTCTGGGGAGGGTGTGGACAAAAGGAACCCTCTTCCACTATTGGTGGGAAGGTAAATTGATACAGTCACTATGGAGAACAGTATGGAGTTTCCTTAAAGAAACTAGAAATAGAATTACCATAGGATCCAGCAATCCCACTTCTGGGCATATACACAGAGACAACCATAAATCAAAAACACACATTCACCACAATGTTCATTGCAGCACTATTTACAATAGCCAGGTAATGGAAGCAACCTAAATGCCCACAGACAGATGAATGGATAAAGATGTGGTACATACATAAAATGGGATATGACTCAGCCATGAAAAGGAATGAAACTGGGTTATTTGTAGAGAAGTCGGTGGATCTAGAGACTGTCATACAGAATGAAGTAAGTCAGAAAGAGCAAAACAAATATTCTGTATTAATGCATGTATGTGGAACCTAGATATATGGTACAGATGAACAGGTTTGCAGGGCAGAAATAGAGAAACAGAGGTAGAGAACAAACGTATGGACACCAAGTGGGGGAAGCCATGGGGTGATGGTGGTCAGATGAGTTGGGAGATAGGTATTGACCTGTATATATGTATATGAATAAAATAGATAACTAATAATAACCTGCTGTATAGAAAAATAAATATAATTAAACTGCAAAATTTTTAGAAATGAAATTTAAAAATAAAACAGAAAAAAGTTCTTCCCTTCACACAGATGTATTTCTATGAATGAATTATTTCCATGCTTATATCAATAAATACATAAAAGATGAATAAATTCTAACTTGAACCAAAAAAGAAAAAAAAACCTGAACCCAGCAGTTATACAGAGGAAAACCCTATCAGGGCACTTGCTCCAGCGGTAAACAATTCTGACATTGGTCAGAGGTGGGGAATCATCTCCCATACAGCCAGCAGCCCGGCCCCCCCACGCAAGGAGCATCCTCATTGCAAAGCTGGGGGACCGTGCCGAGGCCTCTGTGAGTAAACGTGAGCTGAGCCCCAGGCCAGCTGCTGCTGAACTGTTCCCACCCTTCCCAGGTAAAACACCTGAATATGTACAAGGGCTTGAAAGCCTAGAGGAAGGGCCGTGGAGCCACACCAGCGACAGCATGCAGGCCAACTTGGTGCCTGCAGGCCAGCCAGGATGGTCCTGGCCCCGGGCACTCTTCTAGAAGCTTTCCATTTCCCTGCCTGATATACCCCTCCTGTCCCGGCCATCATTCCTTTTTTTCCTTCCTCACCTCAGCCCGGAGAGAAATTCCAGTGGAAGTTATGGGTGACACATCCTCTTCTTTACAGGTGGCAGCCTGGCAACTCCTGCAGAAAGTCCAGCAGAGCCCCACTCACACCGGGCCACCAACAAAGCCGTGGACCCTCACACCCTCCCACCAGCACAGCCCCGAGACTGCTGACGGGGCAGAGAATATGGAATCAGGCACAGCTGCAGGGGCTATTGCTGCCTGGAGTGCTGTTTCTATCGACCTCAACCCACGCACACCTGGGGAGGGCTTGCCGGCAGGGTCAGGCTGCCCAGGTCAGCTAATCCTCAGCCCTCAGGGAATCACATTGCAGAAAATGGACCTCGCTAAGACAGAATATTAGCCAAGGAAAAAAAGGGCACAATGCCATTTGCAGCCCCGTAGATGAGTCTACAGGTAAGCACGGGACTTGTAGTAAGTCAGAAAGTGAAAGACACATATCGTAGGATATCACTTATAGGTGTTACCTAAAAACGGATACCAGGGAAGATATTTCCACGGAGAAGGGCAATCACAGATTCATTAAACACACTTATGGTTCACCAATGGAAAGGTGTGAGGATTGGATTCATTACGATATTGAGGTTAAGAGACATATACAAACACAGGTGAAATATATAATCACCAAAGACCTACGGAATGCCAAGAGAAGACTACTCAACATTCTGTCATAATGTACATGGGAAAAGGGTCCCAGGAAGAACAGACATATGTATATGTGTAACAGAACCACATCTTGCACACCTACAACAAGCAAACGTTGTAATCAAACTTGCTGTAATAAAAAATTAAAAATTAAATTAAAAACACGAACAAGAAGTAGTGAGACAAACTTGAGGGGCTTTCTCCTGGCACATTCCATTCTAAATTCCAATCTAGAACAGGCTTCCATTGAGGCTCTGTTGCCCTAGTAACCAGATTTGCTAAGGGAGAACTGCTGCCACCTTGTGGCCATTTCACACAACAGCAGCTTTAATCCCAGCGCTAATGGTCAGTGGATATTCCAAATCATTGCAGGCCTGTAAATGACACCTGCCCTGAAAACAAATCCTGGGGTCATATATCGACCAAAAAGTTCAAAAGACGTCCATATTTCAAAACGACAGTTTCAAGAGGCATATTTCACGCACATTAGTGTTCTGCTTCTTTTGCTTTCTTTCTTTTTTGGTTAAAAAAAAACGGGAATGGAAAAAGGCAACCCTCAGAATGGGCGAAAACGTTCGCAAACGAATCAATGGACAAGGGTTTAATCTCCAATATATATAAACAGCTCACACAGCTTAATATTAATAAAACAAACAACCCAATACAAAAATGGGCAGAAGATCTAAATAGATGTTTCTTCAAAGAAGTCACAGAGACGGCCAAGACGCACATGAAAAGCTGCTCAACACCACTAATTATTAGAGAAATGCAAATCAAAACGACAATGAGGTATCACCTCACACCTGTTAGAATCGGCATCATCAGAAAATCTACAAACAACAAATTCTGGGGAGGGTGTGGACAAAAGGAACCCTCTTCCACTATTGGTGGGAAGGTAAATTGATACAGTCACTATGGAGAACAGTATGGAGTTTCCTTAAAGAAACTAGAAATAGAATTACCATAGGATCCAGCAATCCCACTTCTGGGCATATACACAGAGACAACCATAAATCAAAAACACACATTCACCACAATGTTCATTGCAGCACTATTTACAATAGCCAGGTAATGGAAGCAACCTAAATGCCCACAGACAGATGAATGGATAAAGATGTGGTACATACATAAAATGGGATATGACTCAGCCATGAAAAGGAATGAAACTGGGTTATTTGTAGAGAAGTCGGTGGATCTAGAGACTGTCATACAGAATGAAGTAAGTCAGAAAGAGCAAAACAAATATTCTGTATTAATGCATGTATGTGGAACCTAGATATATGGTACAGATGAACAGGTTTGCAGGGCAGAAATAGAGAAACAGAGGTAGAGAACAAACGTATGGACACCAAGTGGGGGAAGCCATGGGGTGATGGTGGTCAGATGAGTTGGGAGATAGGTATTGACCTGTATATATGTATATGAATAAAATAGATAACTAATAATAACCTGCTGTATAGAAAAATAAATATAATTAAACTGCAAAATTTTTAGAAATGAAATTTAAAAATAAAACAGAAAAAAGTTCTTCCCTTCACACAGATGTATTTCTATGAATGAATTATTTCCATGCTTATATCAATAAATACATAAAAGATGAATAAATTCTAACTTGAACCAAAAAAGAAAAAAAAACCTGAACCCAGCAGTTATACAGAGGAAAACCCTATCAGGGCACTTGCTCCAGCGGTAAACAATTCTGACATTGGTCAGAGGTGGGGAATCATCTCCCATACAGCCAGCAGCCCGGCCCCCCCACGCAAGGAGCATCCTCATTGCAAAGCTGGGGGACCGTGCCGAGGCCTCTGTGAGTAAACGTGAGCTGAGCCCCAGGCCAGCTGCTGCTGAACTGTTCCCACCCTTCCCAGGTAAAACACCTGAATATGTACAAGGGCTTGAAAGCCTAGAGGAAGGGCCGTGGAGCCACACCAGCGACAGCATGCAGGCCAACTTGGTGCCTGCAGGCCAGCCAGGATGGTCCTGGCCCCGGGCACTCTTCTAGAAGCTTTCCATTTCCCTCCCTGATATACCCCTCCTGTCCCGGCCATCATTCCTTTTTTTCCTTCCTCACCTCAGCCCGGAGAGAAATTCCAGTGGAAGTTATGGGTGACACATCCTCTTCTTTACAGGTGGCAGCCTGGCAACTCCTGCAGAAAGTCCAGCAGAGCCCCACTCACACCGGGCCACCAACAAAGCCGTGGACCCTCACACCCTCCCACCAGCACAGCCCCGAGACTGCTGACGGGGCAGAGAATATGGAATCAGGCACAGCTGCAGGGGCTATTGCTGCCTGGAGTGCTGTTTCTATCGACCTCAACCCACGCACACCTGGGGAGGGCTTGCCGGCAGGGTCAGGCTGCCCAGGTCAGCTAATCCTCAGCCCTCAGGGAATCACATTGCAGAAAATGGACCTCGCTAAGACAGAATATTAGCCAAGGAAAAAAAGGGCACAATGCCATTTGCAGCCCCGTAGATGAGTCTACAGGTAAGCACGGGACTTGTAGTAAGTCAGAAAGTGAAAGACACATATCGTAGGATATCACTTATAGGTGTTACCTAAAAACGGATACCAGGGAAGATATTTCCACGGAGAAGGGCAATCACAGATTCATTAAACACACTTATGGTTCACCAATGGAAAGGTGTGAGGATTGGATTCATTACGATATTGGGGTTAAGAGACATATACAAACACAGGTGAAATATATAATCACCAAAGACCTACGGAATGCCAAGAGAAGACTACTCAACATTCTGTCATAATGTACATGGGAAAAGGGTCCCAGGAAGAACAGACATATGTATATGTGTAACAGAACCACATCTTGCACACCTACAACAAGCAAACGTTGTAATCAAACTTGCTATAATAAAAAATTAAAAATTAAATTAAAAACACGAACAAGAAGTAGTGAGACAAACTTGAGGGGCTTTCTCCTGGCACATTCCATTCTAAATTCCAATCTAGAACAGGCTTCCATTGAGGCTCTGTTGCCCTAGTAACCAGATTTGCTAAGGGAGAACTGCTGCCACCTTGTGGCCATTTCACACAACAGCAGCTTTAATCCCAGCGCTAATGGTCAGTGGATATTCCAAATCATTGCAGGCCTGTAAATGACACCTGCCCTGAAAACAAATCCTGGGGTCATATATCGACCAAAAAGTTCAAAAGACGTCCATATTTCAAAACGACAGTTTCAAGAGGCATATTTCACGCACATTAGTGTTCTGCTTCTTTTGCTTTCTTTCTTTTTTGGTTAAAAAAAAACGGGAATGGAAAAAGGCAACCCTCAGAATGGGCGAAAACGTTCGCAAACGAATCAATGGACAAGGGTTTAATCTCCAATATATATAAACAGCTCACGCAGCTTAATATTAATAAAACAAACAACCCAATACAAAAATGGGCAGAAGATCTAAATAGACGTTTCTTCAAAGAAGTCACAGAGACGGCCAAGACGCACATGAAAAGCTGCTCAACACCACTAATTATTAGAGAAATGCAAATCAAAATGACAATGAGGTATCACCTCACACCTGTTAGAATCGGCAGCATCAGAAAATCTACAAACAACAAATTCTGGGGAGGGTGTGGACAAAAGGAACCCTCTTCCACTATTAGTGGGAAGGTAAATTGATACAGTCACTATGGAGAACAGTATGGAGTTTCCTTAAAGAAACAAGGAATAGAATTACCATAGGATCCAGCAATCCCACTTCTGGGCATATACCCAGAGACAACCATAAATCAAAAACACACATTCACCACAATGTTCATTGCAGCACTATTTACAATAGCCAGGTAATGGAAGCAACCTAAATGCCCACAGACAGACGAATGGATAAAGATGTGGTACATACATAAAATGGGATATGACTCAGCCATGAAAAGGAATGAAACTGGGTTATTTGTAGAGAAGTCGGTGGATCTAGAGACTGTCATACAGAATGAAGTAAGTCAGAAAGAGCAAAACAAATATTCTGTATTAATGCATGTATGTGGAACCTAGATATATGGTACAGATGAACAGGTTTGCAGGGCAGAAATAGAGAAACAGAGGTAGAGAACAAACGTATGGACACCAAGTGGGGGAAGCCATGGGGTGTTGGTGGTCAGATGAGTTGGGAGATAGGTATTGACCTGTATATATGTATATGAATAAAATAGATAACTAATAATAACCTGCTGTATAGAAAAATAAATATGATTAAACTGCAAAATTTTTAGAAATGAAATTTAAAAATAAAACAGAAAAAAAGTTGTTCCCTTCACACAGATGTATTTCTATGAATGAATTATTTCCATGCTTATATCAATAAATACATAAAAGATGAATAACTTCTAACTTGAACCAAAAAAGAAAAAAAAAATCCTGTACCCAGCAGTTATACAGAGGAAAACCCTATCAGGGCACTTGTTCCAGCAGTAAACAATTCTGAGATTGGTCAGAGGTGGGGAATCATCTCCCATACAGCCAGCAGCCCGGCCCCCCCACGCAAGGAGCGTCCTGATTGCAAAGCTGGGGGACAGTGCCGAGGCCTCTGTGAGTAAACGTGAGCTGAGCCCCAGGCCAGCTGCTGCTGAACTGTTCCCACCCTTCCCAGGTAAAACACCTGAATATGTACAAGGGCTTGAAAGCCTAGAGGAAGGGCCGTGGAGCCACACCAGCGACAGCACGCAGGCCAACTTGGTGCCTGCAGGCCAGCCAGGATGGTCCTGGCCCCGGGCGCTCTTCTGGAAGCTTTCCATTTCCCTGCCTGAGATACCACTCCTGTCCCGGCCCCCACTCTTTTTTTTCCTCCCTCACCTCAGCCCGGAGAGAAATTCCAGTGGAAATTATGGGTGACACATCCTCTTCTTTACAGGTGGCAACCTGGCAACTCCTGCAGAAATTCCAGCAGAGCCCCACTCACACCGGGCCACCAACAAAGCCGTGGACCCTCACACCCTCCCACCAGCACAGCCCCGAGACTGCTGACGGGGCAGAGAATATGGAGTCAGGCACAGCTGCAGGGGCTATTGCTGCCTGGAGTGCTGTTTCTATTGACCTCAACCCAGGCACACCTGGGGAGGGCTTGCCGGCAGGGTCAGGCTGCCCAGGTCAGCTAATCCTCAGCACTCAGGGAATCACATTGCAGAAAATGGACCTCGCTAAGACAGAATATTAGCCAAGGAAAAAACGGACACAATGCCATTTGCAGCCCCGTAGATGAGTCTACAGGTAATCACGTGACTTGTAGTAAGTCAGAAAGTGAAAGACACATATCGTAGGATATCACTTACAGGTGTTACCTAAAAACGGATACCAGGGCAGATATTTCCACGGAGAAGGGCAATCACAGATTCATTAAACAAACTTATGGTTCACCAATGGAAAGGTGTGAGGATTGGATTCATTACGATATTGGGGTTAAGAGACATATACAAACACAGGTGAAATATATAATCACCAAAGACCTACGGAATGCCAAGAGAAGACTACTCAACATTCTGTCATAACGTACATGGGAAAAGGGTCCCAGGAAGAACAGACATATGTATATGTGTAAAAGAACCACATCTTGCACACCTACAACAAGCAAACGTTGTAATCAAACTTGCTGTAATAAAAAATTAAAAATTAAATTAAAAACACGAACAAGAAGTAGTGAGACAAACTTGAGGGGCTTTCTCCTGGCACATTCCATTCTAAATTCCAATCTAGAACAGGCTTCCATTGAGGCTCTGTTGCCCTGGTAACCAGATTTGCTAAGGGAGAACTGCTGCCACCTTGTGGCCATTTCGCACAACAGCAGCTTTAATCCCAGCGCTACTGGTCAGTGGATATTCCAAATCATTGCAGGCCTGTAAATGACACCTGCCCTGAAAACAAATCCTGGGGTCATATATCGACCAAAAAGTTCAAAAGACGTCCATATTTCAAAACGACAGTTTCAAGAGGCATATTTCACGCACATTAGTGTTCTGCTTCTTTTGCTTTCTTTCTTTTTTGGTTAAAAAAAAACGGGAATGGAAAAAGGCAACCCTCAGAATGGGCGAAAATGTTCGCAAACGAATCAATGGACAAGGGTTTAATCTCCAATATATATAAACAGCTCACGCAGCTTAATATTAATAAAACAAACAACCCAATACAAAAATGGGCAGAAGATCTAAATAGACGTTTCTTCAAAGAAGTCACAGAGACGGCCAAGACGCACATGAAAAGATGCTCAACACCACTAATTATTAGAGAAATGCAAATCAAAACGACAATGAGGTATCACCTCACACCTGTTAGAATCGGCATCATCAGAAAATCTACAAACAACAAATTCTGGGGAGGGTGTGGACAAAAGGAACCCTCTTCCACTATTGGTGGGAAGGTAAATTGATACAGTCACTATGGAGAACAGTATGGAGTTTCCTTAAAGAAACTAGAAATAGAATTACCATAGGATCCAGCAATCCCACTTCTGGGCATATACCCAGAGACAACCATAAATCAAAAACACACATTCACCACAATGTTCATTGCAGCACTATTTACAATAGCCAGGTAATGGAAGCAACCTAAATGCCCACAGACAGATGAATGGATAAAGATGTGGTACATACATAAAATGGGATATGACTCAGCCATGAAAAGGAATGAAACTGGGTTATTTGTAGAGAAGTCGGTGGATCTAGAGACTGTCATACAGAATGAAGTAAGTCAGAAAGAGCAAAACAAATATTCTGTATTAATGCATGTATGTGGAACCTAGATATATGGTACAGATGAACAGGTTTGCAGGGCAGAAATAGAGAAACAGAGGTAGAGAACAAACGTATGGACACCAAGTGGGGGAAGCCATGGGGTGATGGTGGTCAGATGAGTTGGGAGATAGGTATTGACCTGTATATATGTATATGAATAAAATAGATAACTAATAATAACCTGATGTATAGAAAAATAAATATAATTAAACTGCAAAATTTTTAGAAATGAAATTTAAAAATAAAACAGAAAAAAGTTCTTCCCTTCACACAGATGTATTTCTATGAATGAATTATTTCCATGCTTATATCAATAAATACATAAAAGATGAATAAATTCTAACTTGAACCAAAAAAGAAAAAAAAACCTGAACCCAGCAGTTATACAGAGGAAAACCCTATCAGGGCACTTGCTCCAGCGGTAAACAATTCTGACATTGGTCAGAGGTGGGGAATCATCTCCCATACAGCCAGCAGCCCGGCCCCCCCACGCAAGGAGCATCCTCATTGCAAAGCTGGGGGACCGTGCCGAGGCCTCTGTGAGTAAACGTGAGCTGAGCCCCAGGCCAGCTGCTGCTGAACTGTTCCCACCCTTCCCAGGTAAAACACCTGAATATGTACAAGGGCTTGAAAGCCTAGAGGAAGGGCCGTGGAGCCACACCAGCGACAGCATGCAGGCCAACTTGGTGCCTGCAGGCCATCCAGGATGGTCCTGGCCCCGGGCACTCTTCTAGAAGCTTTCCATTTCCCTGCCTGATATACCCCTCCTGTCCCGGCCATCATTCCTTTTTTTCCTTCCTCACCTCAGCCCGGAGAGAAATTCCAGTGGAAGTTATGGGTGACACATCCTCTTCTTTACAGGTGGCAGCCTGGCAACTCCTTCAGAAAGTCCAGCAGAGCCCCACTCACACCGGGCCACCAACAAAGCCGTGGACCCTCACACCCTCCCACCAGCACAGCCCCGAGACTGCTGACGGGGCAGAGAATATGGAATCAGGCACAGCTGCAGGGGCTATTGCTGCCTGGAGTGCTGTTTCTATCGACCTCAACCCACGCACACCTGGGGAGGGCTTGCCGGCAGGGTCAGGCTGCCCAGGTCAGCTAATCCTCAGCCCTCAGGGAATCACATTGCAGAAAATGGACCTCGCTAAGACAGAATATTAGCCAAGGAAGAAAAGGGCACAATGCCATTTGCAGCCCCGTAGATGAGTCTACAGGTAAGCACGGGACTTGTAGTAAGTCAGAAAGTGAAAGACACATATCGTAGGATATCACTTATAGGTGTTACCTAAAAACGGATACCAGGGCAGATATTTCCACGGAGAAGGGCAATCACAGATTCATTAAACACACTTATGGTTCACCAATGGAAAGGTGTGAGGATTGGATTCATTACGATATTGGGGTTAAGAGACATATACAAACACAGGTGAAATATATAATCACCAAAGACCTACGGAATGCCAAGAGAAGACTACTCAACATTCTGTCATAATGTACATGGGAAAAGGGTCCCAGGAAGAACAGACATGTATATGTGTAACAGAACCACATCTTGCACACCTACAACAAGCAAACGTTGTAATCAAACTTGCTGTAATAAAAAATTAAAAATTAAATTAAAAACACGAACAAGAAGTAGTGAGACAAACTTGAGGGGCTTTCTCCTGGCACATTCCATTCTAAATTCCAATCTAGAACAGGCTTCCATTGAGGCTCTGTTGCCCTAGTAACCAGATTTGCTAAGGGAGAACTGCTGCCACCTTGTGGCCATTTCACACAACAGCAGCTTTAATCCCAGCGCTAATGGTCAGTGGATATTCCAAATCATTGCAGGCCTGTAAATGACACCTGCCCTGAAAACAAATCCTGGGGTCATATATCGACCAAAAAGTTCAAAAGACGTCCATATTTCAAAACGACAGTTTCAAGAGGCATATTTCACGCACATTAGTGTTCTGCTTCTTTTGCTTTCTTTCTTTTTTGGTTAAAAAAAAACGGGAATGGAAAAAGGCAACCCTCAGAATGGGCGAAAACGTTCGCAAACGAATCAATGGACAAGGGTTTAATCTCCAATATATATAAACAGCTCACGCAGCTTAATATTAATAAAACAAACAACCCAATACAAAAATGGGCAGAAGATCTAAATAGACGTTTCTTCAAAGAAGTCACAGAGACGGCCAAGACGCACATGAAAAGCTGCTCAACACCACTAATTATTAGAGAAATGCAAATCAAAATGACAATGAGGTATCACCTCACACCTGTTAGAATCGGCAGCATCAGAAAATCTACAAACAACAAATTCTGGGGAGGGTGTGGACAAAAGGAACCCTCTTCCACTATTAGTGGGAAGGTAAATTGATACAGTCACTATGGAGAACAGTATGGAGTTTCCTTAAAGAATATAGGAATAGAATTACCATAGGATCCAGCAATCCCACTTCTGGGCATATACCCAGAGACAACCATAAATCAAAAACACACATTCACCACAATGTTCATTGCAGCACTATTTACAATAGCCAGGTAATGGAAGCAACCTAAATGCCCACAGACAGACGAATGGATAAAGATGTGGTACATACATAAAATGGGATATGACTCAGCCATGAAAAGGAATGAAACTGGGTTATTTGTAGAGAAGTCGGTGGATCTAGAGACTGTCATACAGAATGAAGTAAGTCAGAAAGAGCAAAACAAATATTCTGTATTAATGCATGTATGTGGAACCTAGATATATGGTACAGATGAACAGGTTTGCAGGGCAGAAATAGAGAAACAGAGGTAGAGAACAAACGTATGGACACCAAGTGGGGGAAGCCATGGGGTGTTGGTGGTCAGATGAGTTGGGAGATAGGTATTGACCTGTATATATGTATATGAATAAAATAGATAACTAATAATAACCTGCTGTATAGAAAAATAAATATGATTAAACTGCAAAATTTTTAGAAATGAAATTTAAAAATAAAACAGAAAAAAAGTTCTTCCCTTCACACAGATGTATTTCTATGAATGAATTATTTCCATGCTTATATCAATAAATACATAAAAGATGAATAAATTCTAACTTGAACCAAAAAAGAAAAAAAAAATCCTGTACCCAGCAGTTATACAGAGGAAAACCCTATCAGGGCACTTGTTCCAGCGGTAAACAATTCTGAGATTGGTCAGAGGTGGGGAATCATCTCCCATACAGCCAGCAGCCCGGCCCCCCCACGCAAGGAGCGTCCTGATTGCAAAGCTGGGGGACAGTGCCGAGGCCTCTGTGAGTAAACGTGAGCTGAGCCCCAGGCCAGCTGCTGCTGAACTGTTCCCACCCTTCCCAGGTAAAACACCTGAATATGTACAAGGGCTTGAAAGCCTAGAGGAAGGGCCGTGGAGCCACACCAGCGACAGCACGCAGGCCAACTTGGTGCCTGCAGGCCAGCCAGGATGGTCCTGGCCCCGGGCGCTCTTCTGGAAGCTTTCCATTTCCCTGCCTGAGATACCACTCCTGTCCCGGCCCCCACTCTTTTTTTTCCTCCCTCACCTCAGCCCGGAGAGAAATTCCAGTGGAAATTATGGGTGACACATCCTCTTCTTTACAGGTGGCAACCTGGCAACTCCTGCAGAAATTCCAGCAGAGCCCCACTCACACCGGGCCACCAACAAAGCCGTGGACCCTCACACCCTCCCACCAGCACAGCCCCGAGACTGCTGACGGGGCAGAGAATATGGAGTCAGGCACAGCTGCAGGGGCTATTGCTGCCTGGAGTGCTGTTTCTATTGACCTCAACCCAGGCACACCTGGGGAGGGCTTGCCGGCAGGGTCAGGCTGCCCAGGTCAGCTAATCCTCAGCCCTCAGGGAATCACATTGCAGAAAATGGACCTTGCTAAGACAGAATATTAGCCAAGGAAAAAACGGACACAATGCCATTTGCAGCCCCGTAGATGAGTCTACAGGTAATCACGTGACTTGTAGTAAGTCAGAAAGTGAAAGACACATATCGTAGGATATCACTTACAGGTGTTACCTAAAAACGGATACCAGGGCAGATATTTCCATGGAGAAGGGCAATCACAGATTCATTAAACAAACTTATGGTTCACCAATGGAAAGGTGTGAGGATTGGATTCATTACGATATTGGGGTTAAGAGACATATACAAACACAGGTGAAATATATAATCACCAAAGACCTACGGAATGCCAAGAGAAGACTACTCAACATTCTGTCATAACGTACATGGGAAAAGGGTCCCAGGAAGAACAGACATATGTATATGTGTAAAAGAACCACATCTTGCACACCTACAACAAGCAAACGTTGTAATCAAACTTGCTGTAATAAAAAATTAAAAATTAAATTAAAAACACGAACAAGAAGTAGTGAGACAAACTTGAGGGGCTTTCTCCTGGCACATTCCATTCTAAATTCCAATCTAGAACAGGCTTCCATTGAGGCTCTGTTGCCCTGGTAACCAGATTTGCTAAGGGAGAACTGCTGCCACCTTGTGGCCATTTCGCACAACAGCAGCTTTAATCCCAGCGCTACTGGTCAGTGGATATTCCAAATCATTGCAGGCCTGTAAATGACACCTGCCCTGAAAACAAATCCTGGGGTCATATATCGACCAAAAAGTTCAAAAGACGTCCATATTTCAAAACGACAGTTTCAAGAGGCATATTTCACGCACATTAGTGTTCTGCTTCTTTTGCTTTCTTTCTTTTTTGGTTAAAAAAAAACGGGAATGGAAAAAGGCAACCCTCAGAATGGGCGAAAACGTTCGCAAACGAATCAATGGACAAGGGTTTAATCTCCAATATATATAAACAGCTCACGCAGCTTAATATTAATAAAACAAACAACCCAATACAAAAATGGGCAGAAGATCTAAATAGACGTTTCTTCAAAGAAGTCACAGAGACGGCCAAGACGCACATGAAAAGATGCTCAACACCACTAATTATTAGAGAAATGCAAATCAAAACGACAATGAGGTATCACCTCACACCTGTTAGAATCGGCATCATCAGAAAATCTACAAACAACAAATTCTGGGGAGGGTGTGGACAAAAGGAACCCTCTTCCACTATTGGTGGGAAGGTAAATTGATACAGTCACTATGGAGAACAGTATGGAGTTTCCTTAAAGAAACTAGAAATAGAATTACCATAGGATCCAGCAATCCCACTTCTGGGCATATACACAGAGACAACCATAAATCAAAAACACACATTCACCACAATGTTCATTGCAGCACTATTTACAATAGCCAGGTAATGGAAGCAACCTAAATGCCCACAGACAGATGAATGGATAAAGATGTGGTACATACATAAAATGGGATATGACTCAGCCATGAAAAGGAATGAAACTGGGTTATTTGTAGAGAAGTCGGTGGATCTAGAGACTGTCATACAGAATGAAGTAAGTCAGAAAGAGCAAAACAAATATTCTGTATTAATGCATGTATGTGGAACCTAGATATATGGTACAGATGAACAGGTTTGCAGGGCAGAAATAGAGAAACAGAGGTAGAGAACAAACGTATGGACACCAAGTGGGGGAAGCCATGGGGTGATGGTGGTCAGATGAGTTGGGAGATAGGTATTGACCTGTATATATGTATATGAATAAAATAGATAACTAATAATAACCTGCTGTATAGAAAAATAAATATAATTAAACTGCAAAATTTTTAGAAATGAAATTTAAAAATAAAACAGAAAAAAGTTCTTCCCTTCACACAGATGTATTTCTATGAATGAATTATTTCCATGCTTATATCAATAAATACATAATAGATGAATAAATTCTAACTTGAACCAAAAAAGAAAAAAAAACCTGAACCCAGCAGTTATACAGAGGAAAACCCTATCAGGGCACTTGCTCCAGCGGTAAACAATTCTGACATTGGTCAGAGGTGGGGAATCATCTCCCATACAGCCAGCAGCCCGGCCCCCCCACGCAAGGAGCATCCTCATTGCAAAGCTGGGGGACCGTGCCGAGGCCTCTGTGAGTAAACGTGAGCTGAGCCCCAGGCCAGCTGCTGCTGAACTGTTCCCACCCTTCCCAGGTAAAACACCTGAATATGTACAAGGGCTTGAAAGCCTAGAGGAAGGGCCGTGGAGCCACACCAGCGACAGCATGCAGGCCAACTTGGTGCCTGCAGGCCAGCCAGGATGGTCCTGGCCCCGGGCACTCTTCTAGAAGCTTTCCATTTCCCTGCCTGATATACCCCTCCTGTCCCGGCCATCATTCCTTTTTTTCCTTCCTCACCTCAGCCCGGAGAGAAATTCCAGTGGAAGTTATGGGTGACACATCCTCTTCTTTACAGGTGGCAGCCTGGCAACTCCTGCAGAAAGTCCAGCAGAGCCCCACTCACACCGGGCCACCAACAAAGCCGTGGACCCTCACACCCTCCCACCAGCACAGCCCCGAGACTGCTGACGGGGCAGAGAATATGGAGTCAGGCACAGCTGCAGGGGCTATTGCTGCCTGGAGTGCTGTTTCTATTGAACTCAACCCAGGCACACCTGGGGAGGGCTTGCCGGCAGGGTCAGGCTGCCCAGGTCAGCTAATCCTCAGCCCTCAGGGAATCACATTGCAGAAAATGGACCTCGCTAAGACAGAATATTAGCCAAGGAAAAAAAGGGCACAATGCCATTTGCAGCCCCGTAGATGAGTCTACAGGTAAGCACGGGACTTGTAGTAAGTCAGAAAGTGAAAGACACATATCGTAGGATATCACTTATAGGTGTTACCTAAAAACGGATACCAGGGCAGATATTTCCACGGAGAAGGGCAATCACAGATTCATTAAACAAACTTATGGTTCACCAATGGAAAGGTGTGAGGATTGGATTCATTACGATATTGGGGTTAAGAGACATATACAAACACAGGTGAAATATATAATCACCAAAGACCTACGGAATGCCAAGAGAAGACTACTCAACATTCTGTCATAACGTACATGGGAAAAGGGTCCCAGGAAGAACAGACATATGTATATGTGTAAAAGAACCACATCTTGCACACCTACAACAAGCAAACGTTGTAATCAAACTTGCTGTAATAAAAAATTAAAAATTAAATTAAAAACACGAACAAGAAGTAGTGAGACAAACTTGAGGGGCTTTCTCCTGGCACATTCCATTCTAAATTCCAATCTAGAACAGGCTTCCATTGAGGCTCTGTTGCCCTGGTAACCAGATTTGCTAAGGGAGAACTGCTGCCACCTTGTGGCCATTTCACACAACAGCAGCTTTAATCCCAGCGCTACTGGTCAGTGGATATTCCAAATCATTGCAGGCCTGTAAATGACACCTGCCCTGAAAACAAATCCTGGGGTCATATATCGACCAAAAAGTTCAAAAGACGTCCATATTTCAAAACGACAGTTTCAAGAGGCATATTTCACGCACATTAGTGTTCTGCTTCTTTTGCTTTCTTTCTTTTTTGGTTAAAAAAAAACGGGAATGGAAAAAGGCAACCCTCAGAATGGGCGAAAACGTTCGCAAACGAATCAATGGACAAGGGTTTAATCTCCAATATATATAAACAGCTCACGCAGCTTAATATTAATAAAACAAACAACCCAATACAAAAATGGGCAGAAGATCTAAATAGACGTTTCTTCAACGAAGTCACAGAGACGGCCAAGACGCACATGAAAAGCTGCTCAACACCACTAATTATTAGAGAAATGCAAATCAAAATGACAATGAGGTATCACCTCACACCTGTTAGAATCGGCAGCATCAGAAAATCTACAAACAACAAATTCTGGGGAGGGTGTGGACAAAAGGAACCCTCTTCCACTATTAGTGGGAAGGTAAATTGATACAGTCACTATGGAGAACAGTATGGAGTTTCCTTAAAGAAACTAGGAATAGAATTACCATAGGATCCAGCAATCCCACTTCTGGGCATATACCCAGAGACAACCATAAATCAAAAACACACATTCACCACAATGTTCATTGCAGCACTATTTACAATAGCCAGGTAATGGAAGCAACCTAAATGCCCACAGACAGACGAATGGATAAAGATGTGGTACATACATAAAATGGGATATGACTCAGCCATGAAAAGGAATGAAACTGGGTTATTTGTAGAGAAGTCGGTGGATCTAGAGACTGTCATACAGAATGAAGTAAGTCAGAAAGAGCAAAACAAATATTCTGTATTAATGCATGTATGTGGAACCTAGATATATGGTACAGATGAACAGGTTTGCAGGGCAGAAATAGAGAAACAGAGGTAGAGAACAAACGTATGGACACCAAGTGGGGGAAGCCATGGGGTGTTGGTGGTCAGATGAGTTGGGAGATAGGTATTGACCTGTATATATGTATATGAATAAAATAGATAACTAATAATAACCTGCTGTATAGAAAAATAAATATGATTAAACTGCAAAATTTTTAGAAATGAAATTTAAAAATAAAACAGAAAAAAAGTTCTTCCCTTCACACAGATGTATTTCTATGAATGAATTATTTCCATGCTTATATCAATAAATACATAAAAGATGAATAACTTCTAACTTTAACCAAAAAAGAAAAAAAAATCCTGTACCCAGCAGTTATACAGAGGAAAACCCTATCAGGGCACTTGTTCCAGCGGTAAACAATTCTGAGATTGGTCAGAGGTGGGGAATCATCTCCCATACAGCCAGCAGCCCGGCCCCCCCACGCAAGGAGCGTCCTGATTGCAAAGCTGGGGGACAGTGCCGAGGCCTCTGTGAGTAAACGTGAGCTGAGCCCCAGGCCAGCTGCTGCTGAACTGTTCCCACCCTTCCCAGGTAAAACACCTGAATATGTACAAGGGCTTGAAAGCCTAGAGGAAGGGCCGTGGAGCCACACCAGCGACAGCACGCAGGCCAACTTGGTGCCTGCAGGCCAGCCAGGATGGTCCTGGCCCCGGGCGCTCTTCTGGAAGCTTTCCATTTCCCTGCCTGAGATACCACTCCTGTCCCGGCCCCCACTCTTTTTTTTCCTCCCTCACCTCAGCCCGGAGAGAAATTCCAGTGGAAATTATGGGTGACACATCCTCTTCTTTACAGGTGGCAACCTGGCAACTCCTGCAGAAATTCCAGCAGAGCCCCACTCACACCGGGCCACCAACAAAGCCGTGGACCCTCACACCCTCCCACCAGCACAGCCCCGAGACTGCTGACGGGGCAGAGAATATGGAGTCAGGCACAGCTGCAGGGGCTATTGCTGCCTGGAGTGCTGTTTCTATTGACCTCAACCCAGGCACACCTGGGGAGGGCTTGCCGGCAGGGTCAGGCTGCCCAGGTCAGCTAATCCTCAGCCCTCAGGGAATCACATTGCAGAAAATGGACCTCGCTAAGACAGAATATTAGCCAAGGAAAAAACGGACACAATGCCATTTGCAGCCCCGTAGATGAGTCTACAGGTAATCACGTGACTTGTAGTAAGTCAGAAAGTGAAAGACACATATCGTAGGATATCACTTACAGGTGTTACCTAAAAACGGATACCAGGGCAGATATTTCCACGGAGAAGGGCAATCACAGATTCATTAAACAAACTTATGGTTCACCAATGGAAAGGTGTGAGGATTGGATTCATTACGATATTGGGGTTAAGAGACATATACAAACACAGGTGAAATATATAATCACCAAAGACCTACGGAATGCCAAGAGAAGACTACTCAACATTCTGTCATAACGTACATGGGAAAAGGGTCCCAGGAAGAACAGACATATGTATATGTGTAAAAGAACCACATCTTGCACACCTACAACAAGCAAACGTTGTAATCAAACTTGCTGTAATAAAAAATTAAAAATTAAATTAAAAACACGAACAAGAAGTAGTGAGACAAACTTGAGGGGCTTTCTCCTGGCACATTCCATTCTAAATTCCAATCTAGAACAGGCTTCCATTGAGGCTCTGTTGCCCTGGTAACCAGATTTGCTAAGGGAGAACTGCTGCCACCTTGTGGCCATTTCGCACAACAGCAGCTTTAATCCCAGCGCTACTGGTCAGTGGATATTCCAAATCATTGCAGGCCTGTAAATGACACCTGCCCTGAAAACAAATCCTGGGGTCATATATCGACCAAAAAGTTCAAAAGACGTCCATATTTCAAAACGACAGTTTCAAGAGGCATATTTCACGCACATTAGTGTTCTGCTTCTTTTGCTTTCTTTCTTTTTTGGTTAAAAAAAAACGGGAATGGAAAAAGGCAACCCTCAGAATGGGCGAAAACGTTCGCAAACGAATCAATGGACAAGGGTTTAATCTCCAATATATATAAACAGCTCACGCAGCTTAATATTAATAAAACAAACAACCCAATACAAAAATGGGCAGAAGATCTAAATAGACGTTTCTTCAAAGAAGTCACAGAGACGGCCAAGACGCACATGAAAAGATGCTCAACACCACTAATTATTAGAGAAATGCAAATCAAAACGACAATGAGGTATCACCTCACACCTGTTAGAATCGGCATCATCAGAAAATCTACAAACAACAAATTCTGGGGAGGGTGTGGACAAAAGGAACCCTCTTCCACTATTGGTGGGAAGGTAAATTGATACAGTCACTATGGAGAACAGTATGGAGTTTCCTTAAAGAAACTAGAAATAGAATTACCATAGGATCCAGCAATCCCACTTCTGGGCATATACACAGAGACAACCATAAATCAAAAACACACATTCACCACAATGTTCATTGCAGCACTATTTACAATAGCCAGGTAATGGAAGCAACCTAAATGCCCACAGACAGATGAATGGATAAAGATGTGGTACATACATAAAATGGGATATGACTCAGCCATGAAAAGGAATGAAACTGGGTTATTTGTAGAGAAGTCGGTGGATCTAGAGACTGTCATACAGAATGAAGTAAGTCAGAAAGAGCAAAACAAATATTCTGTATTAATGCATGTATGTGGAACCTAGATATATGGTACAGATGAACAGGTTTGCAGGGCAGAAATAGAGAAACAGAGGTAGAGAACAAACGTATGGACACCAAGTGGGGGAAGCCATGGGGTGATGGTGGTCAGATGAGTTGGGAGATAGGTATTGACCTGTATATATGTATATGAATAAAATAGATAACTAATAATAACCTGCTGTATAGAAAAATAAATATAATTAAACTGCAAAATTTTTAGAAATGAAATTTAAAAATAAAACAGAAAAAAGTTCTTCCCTTCACACAGATGTATTTCTATGAATGAATTATTTCCATGCTTATATCAATAAATACATAATAGATGAATAAATTCTAACTTGAACCAAAAAAGAAAAAAAAACCTGAACCCAGCAGTTATACAGAGGAAAACCCTATCAGGGCACTTGCTCCAGCGGTAAACAATTCTGACATTGGTCAGAGGTGGGGAATCATCTCCCATACAGCCAGCAGCCCGGCCCCCCCACGCAAGGAGCATCCTCATTGCAAAGCTGGGGGACCGTGCCGAGGCCTCTGTGAGTAAACGTGAGCTGAGCCCCAGGCCAGCTGCTGCTGAACTGTTCCCACCCTTCCCAGGTAAAACACCTGAATATGTACAAGGGCTTGAAAGCCTAGAGGAAGGGCCGTGGAGCCACACCAGCGACAGCATGCAGGCCAACTTGGTGCCTGCAGGCCAGCCAGGATGGTCCTGGCCCCGGGCACTCTTCTAGAAGCTTTCCATTTCCCTGCCTGATATACCCCTCCTGTCCCGGCCATCATTCCTTTTTTTCCTTCCTCACCTCAGCCCGGAGAGAAATTCCAGTGGAAGTTATGGGTGACACATCCTCTTCTTTACAGGTGGCAGCCTGGCAACTCCTGCAGAAAGTCCAGCAGAGCCCCACTCACACCGGGCCACCAACAAAGCCGTGGACCCTCACACCCTCCCACCAGCACAGCCCCGAGACTGCTGACGGGGCAGAGAATATGGAGTCAGGCACAGCTGCAGGGGCTATTGCTGCCTGGAGTGCTGTTTCTATTGAACTCAACCCAGGCACACCTGGGGAGGGCTTGCCGGCAGGGTCAGGCTGCCCAGGTCAGCTAATCCTCAGCCCTCAGGGAATCACATTGCAGAAAATGGACCTCGCTAAGACAGAATATTAGCCAAGGAAAAAAAGGGCACAATGCCATTTGCAGCCCCGTAGATGAGTCTACAGGTAAGCACGGGACTTGTAGTAAGTCAGAAAGTGAAAGACACATATCGTAGGATATCACTTATAGGTGTTACCTAAAAACGGATACCAGGGCAGATATTTCCACGGAGAAGGGCAATCACAGATTCATTAAACAAACTTATGGTTCACCAATGGAAAGGTGTGAGGATTGGATTCATTACGATATTGGGGTTAAGAGACATATACAAACACAGGTGAAATATATAATCACCAAAGACCTACGGAATGCCAAGAGAAGACTACTCAACATTCTGTCATAACGTACATGGGAAAAGGGTCCCAGGAAGAACAGACATATGTATATGTGTAAAAGAACCACATCTTGCACACCTACAACAAGCAAACGTTGTAATCAAACTTGCTGTAATAAAAAATTAAAAATTAAATTAAAAACACGAACAAGAAGTAGTGAGACAAACTTGAGGGGCTTTCTCCTGGCACATTCCATTCTAAATTCCAATCTAGAACAGGCTTCCATTGAGGCTCTGTTGCCCTGGTAACCAGATTTGCTAAGGGAGAACTGCTGCCACCTTGTGGCCATTTCACACAACAGCAGCTTTAATCCCAGCGCTACTGGTCAGTGGATATTCCAAATCATTGCAGGCCTGTAAATGACACCTGCCCTGAAAACAAATCCTGGGGTCATATATCGACCAAAAAGTTCAAAAGACGTCCATATTTCAAAACGACAGTTTCAAGAGGCATATTTCACGCACATTAGTGTTCTGCTTCTTTTGCTTTCTTTCTTTTTTGGTTAAAAAAAAACGGGAATGGAAAAAGGCAACCCTCAGAATGGGCGAAAACGTTCGCAAACGAATCAATGGACAAGGGTTTAATCTCCAATATATATAAACAGCTCACGCAGCTTAATATTAATAAAACAAACAACCCAATACAAAAATGGGCAGAAGATCTAAATAGACGTTTCTTCAACGAAGTCACAGAGACGGCCAAGACGCACATGAAAAGCTGCTCAACACCACTAATTATTAGAGAAATGCAAATCAAAATGACAATGAGGTATCACCTCACACCTGTTAGAATCGGCAGCATCAGAAAATCTACAAACAACAAATTCTGGGGAGGGTGTGGACAAAAGGAACCCTCTTCCACTATTAGTGGGAAGGTAAATTGATACAGTCACTATGGAGAACAGTATGGAGTTTCCTTAAAGAAAATAGGAATAGAATTACCATAGGATCCAGCAATCCCACTTCTGGGCATATACCCAGAGACAACCATAAATCAAAAACACACATTCACCACAATGTTCATTGCAGCACTATTTACAATAGCCAGGTAATGGAAGCAACCTAAATGCCCACAGACAGACGAATGGATAAAGATGTGGTACATACATAAAATGGGATATGACTCAGCCATGAAAAGGAATGAAACTGGGTTATTTGTAGAGAAGTCGGTGGATCTAGAGACTGTCATACAGAATGAAGTAAGTCAGAAAGAGCAAAACAAATATTCTGTATTAATGCATGTATGTGGAACCTAGATATATGGTACAGATGAACAGGTTTGCAGGGCAGAAATAGAGAAACAGAGGTAGAGAACAAACGTATGGACACCAAGTGGGGGAAGCCATGGGGTGTTGGTGGTCAGATGAGTTGGGAGATAGGTATTGACCTGTATATATGTATATGAATAAAATAGATAACTAATAATAACCTGCTGTATAGAAAAATAAATATGATTAAACTGCAAAAATTTTAGAAATGAAATTTAAAAATAAAACAGAAAAAAAGTTCTTCCCTTCACACAGATGTATTTCTATGAATGAATTATTTCCATGCTTATATCAATAAATACATAAAAGATGAATAACTTCTAACTTTAACCAAAAAAGAAAAAAAAATCCTGTACCCAGCAGTTATACAGAGGAAAACCCTATCAGGGCACTTGTTCCAGCGGTAAACAATTCTGAGATTGGTCAGAGGTGGGGAATCATCTCCCATACAGCCAGCAGCCCGGCCCCCCCACGCAAGGAGCGTCCTGATTGCAAAGCTGGGGGACAGTGCCGAGGCCTCTGTGAGTAAACGTGAGCTGAGCCCCAGGCCAGCTGCTGCTGAACTGTTCCCACCCTTCCCAGGTAAAACACCTGAATATGTACAAGGGCTTGAAAGCCTAGAGGAAGGGCCGTGGAGCCACACCAGCGACAGCACGCAGGCCAACTTGGTGCCTGCAGGCCAGCCAGGATGGTCCTGGCCCCGGGCGCTCTTCTGGAAGCTTTCCATTTCCCTGCCTGAGATACCACTCCTGTCCCGGCCCCCACTCTTTTTTTTCCTCCCTCACCTCAGCCCGGAGAGAAATTCCAGTGGAAATTATGGGTGACACATCCTCTTCTTTACAGGTGGCAACCTGGCAACTCCTGCAGAAATTCCAGCAGAGACCCACTCACACCGGGCCACCAACAAAGCCGTGGACCCTCACACCCTCCCACCAGCACAGCCCCGAGACTGCTGACGGGGCAGAGAATATGGAGTCAGGCACAGCTGCAGGGGCTATTGCTGCCTGGAGTGCTGTTTCTATTGAACTCAACCCAGGCACACCTGGGGAGGGCTTGCCAGCAGGGTCAGGCTGCCCAGGTCAGCTAATCCTCAGCCCTCAGGGAATCACATTGCAGAAAATGGACCTCGCTAAGACAGAATATTAGCCAAGGAAAAAAAGGGCACAATGCCATTTGCAGCCCCGTAGATGAGTCTACAGGTAAGCACGGGACTTGTAGTAAGTCAGAAAGTGAAAGACACATATCGTAGGATATCACTTATAGGTGTTACCTAAAAACGGATACCAGGGCAGATATTTCCACGGAGAAGGGCAATCACAGATTCATTAAACAAACTTATGGTTCACCAATGGAAAGGTGTGAGGATTGGATTCATTACGATATTGGGGTTAAGAGACATATACAAACACAGGTGAAATATATAATCACCAAAGACCTACGGAATGCCAAGAGAAGACTACTCAACATTCTGTCATAACGTACATGGGAAAAGGGTCCCAGGAAGAACAGACATATGTATATGTGTAAAAGAACCACATCTTGCACACCTACAAAAAGCAAACGTTGTAATCAAACTTGCTGTAATAAAAAATTAAAAATTAAATTAAAAACACGAACAAGAAGTAGTGAGACAAACTTGAGGGGCTTTCTCCTGGCACATTCCATTCTAAATTCCAATCTAGAACAGGCTTCCATTGAGGCTCTGTTGACCTGGTAACCAGATTTGCTAAGGGAGAACTGCTGCCACCTTGTGGCCATTTCGCACAACAGCAGCTTTAATCCCAGCGCTACTGGTCACTGGATATTCCAAATCATTGCAGGCCTGTAAATGACACCTGCCCTGAAAACAAATCCTGGGGTCATATATCGACCAAAAAGTTCAAAAGACGTCCATATTTCAAAACGACAGTTTCAAGAGGCATATTTCACGCACATTAGTGTTCTGCTTCTTTTGCTTTCTTTCTTTTTTGGTTAAAAAAAACGGGAATGGAAAAAGGCAACCCTCAGAATGGGCGAAAACGTTCGCAAACGAATCAATGGACAAGGGTTTAATCTCCAATATATATAAACAGCTCACGCAGCTTAATATTAATAAAACAAACAACCCAATACAAAAATGGGCAGAAGATCTAAATAGACGTTTCTTCAACGAAGTCACAGAGACGGCCAAGACGCACATGAAAAGCTGCTCAACACCACTAATTATTAGAGAAATGCAAATCAAAATGACAATGAGGTATCACCTCACACCTGTTAGAATCGGCAGCATCAGAAAATCTACAAACAACAAATTCTGGGGAGGGTGTAGACAAAAGGAACCCTCTTCCACTATTAGTGGGAAGGTAAATTGATACAGTCACTATGGAGAACAGTATGGAGTTTCCTTAAAGAAACTAGGAATAGAATTACCATAGGATCCAGCAATCCCACTTCTGGGCATATACCCAGAGACAACCATAAATCAAAAACACACATTCACCACAATGTTCATTGCAGCACTATTTACAATAGCCAGGTAATGGAAGCAACCTAAATGCCCACAGACAGACGAATGGATAAAGATGTGGTACATACATAAAATGGGATATGACTCAGCCATGAAAAGGAATGAAACTGGGTTATTTGTAGAGAAGTCGGTGGATCTAGAGACTGTCATACAGAATGAAGTAAGTCAGAAAGAGCAAAACAAATATTCTGTATTAATGCATGTATGTGGAACCTAGATATATGGTACAGATGAACAGGTTTGCAGGGCAGAAATAGAGAAACAGAGGTAGAGAACAAACGTATGGACACCAAGTGGGGGAAGCCATGGGGTGTTGGTGGTCAGATGAGTTGGGAGATAGGTATTGACCTGTATATATGTATATGAATAAAATAGATAACTAATAATAACCTGCTGTATAGAAAAATAAATATGATTAAACTGCAAAATTTTTAGAAATGAAATTTAAAAATAAAACAGAAAAAAAGTTGTTCCCTTCACACAGATGTATTTCTATGAATGAATTATTTCCATGCTTATATCAATAAATACATAAAAGATGAATAACTTCTAACTTGAACCAAAAAAGAAAAAAAAAATCCTGTACCCAGCAGTTATACAGAGGAAAACCCTATCAGGGCACTTGTTCCAGCAGTAAACAATTCTGAGATTGGTCAGAGGTGGGGAATCATCTCCCATACAGCCAGCAGCCCGGCCCCCCCACGCAAGGAGCGTCCTGATTGCAAAGCTGGGGGACAGTGCCGAGGCCTCTGTGAGTAAACGTGAGCTGAGCCCCAGGCCAGCTGCTGCTGAACTGTTCCCACCCTTCCCAGGTAAAACACCTGAATATGTACAAGGGCTTGAAAGCCTAGAGGAAGGGCCGTGGAGCCACACCAGCGACAGCACGCAGGCCAACTTGGTGCCTGCAGGCCAGCCAGGATGGTCCTGGCCCCGGGCGCTCTTCTGGAAGCTTTCCATTTCCCTGCCTGAGATACCACTCCTGTCCCGGCCCCCACTCTTTTTTTTCCTCCCTCACCTCAGCCCGGAGAGAAATTCCAGTGGAAATTATGGGTGACACATCCTCTTCTTTACAGGTGGCAACCTGGCAACTCCTGCAGAAATTCCAGCAGAGCCCCACTCACACCGGGCCACCAACAAAGCCGTGGACCCTCACACCCTCCCACCAGCACAGCCCCGAGACTGCTGACGGGGCAGAGAATATGGAGTCAGGCACAGCTGCAGGGGCTATTGCTGCCTGGAGTGCTGTTTCTATTGACCTCAACCCAGGCACACCTGGGGAGGGCTTGCCGGCAGGGTCAGGCTGCCCAGGTCAGCTAATCCTCAGCACTCAGGGAATCACATTGCAGAAAATGGACCTCGCTAAGACAGAATATTAGCCAAGGAAAAAACGGACACAATGCCATTTGCAGCCCCGTAGATGAGTCTACAGGTAATCACGTGACTTGTAGTAAGTCAGAAAGTGAAAGACACATATCGTAGGATATCACTTACAGGTGTTACCTAAAAACGGATACCAGGGCAGATATTTCCACGGAGAAGGGCAATCACAGATTCATTAAACAAACTTATGGTTCACCAATGGAAAGGTGTGAGGATTGGATTCATTACGATATTGGGGTTAAGAGACATATACAAACACAGGTGAAATATATAATCACCAAAGACCTACGGAATGCCAAGAGAAGACTACTCAACATTCTGTCATAACGTACATGGGAAAAGGGTCCCAGGAAGAACAGACATATGTATATGTGTAAAAGAACCACATCTTGCACACCTACAACAAGCAAACGTTGTAATCAAACTTGCTGTAATAAAAAATTAAAAATTAAATTAAAAACACGAACAAGAAGTAGTGAGACAAACTTGAGGGGCTTTCTCCTGGCACATTCCATTCTAAATTCCAATCTAGAACAGGCTTCCATTGAGGCTCTGTTGCCCTGGTAACCAGATTTGCTAAGGGAGAACTGCTGCCACCTTGTGGCCATTTCGCACAACAGCAGCTTTAATCCCAGCGCTACTGGTCAGTGGATATTCCAAATCATTGCAGGCCTGTAAATGACACCTGCCCTGAAAACAAATCCTGGGGTCATATATCGACCAAAAAGTTCAAAAGACGTCCATATTTCAAAACGACAGTTTCAAGAGGCATATTTCACGCACATTAGTGTTCTGCTTCTTTTGCTTTCTTTCTTTTTTGGTTAAAAAAAACGGGAATGGAAAAAGGCAACCCTCAGAATGGGCGAAAACGTTCGCAAACGAATCAATGGACAAGGGTTTAATCTCCAATATATATAAACAGCTCACGCAGCTTAATATTAATAAAACAAACAACCCAATACAAAAATGGGCAGAAGATCTAAATAGACGTTTCTTCAACGAAGTCACAGAGACGGCCAAGACGCACATGAAAAGCTGCTCAACACCACTAATTATTAGAGAAATGCAAATCAAAATGACAATGAGGTATCACCTCACACCTGTTAGAATCGGCAGCATCAGAAAATCTACAAACAACAAATTCTGGGGAGGGTGTAGACAAAAGGAACCCTCTTCCACTATTAGTGGGAAGGTAAATTGATACAGTCACTATGGAGAACAGTATGGAGTTTCCTTAAAGAAACTAGGAATAGAATTACCATAGGATCCAGCAATCCCACTTCTGGGCATATACCCAGAGACAACCATAAATCAAAAACACACATTCACCACAATGTTCATTGCAGCACTATTTACAATAGCCAGGTAATGGAAGCAACCTAAATGCCCACAGACAGACGAATGGATAAAGATGTGGTACATACATAAAATGGGATATGACTCAGCCATGAAAAGGAATGAAACTGGGTTATTTGTAGAGAAGTCGGTGGATCTAGAGACTGTCATACAGAATGAAGTAAGTCAGAAAGAGCAAAACAAATATTCTGTATTAATGCATGTATGTGGAACCTAGATATATGGTACAGATGAACAGGTTTGCAGGGCAGAAATAGAGAAACAGAGGTAGAGAACAAACGTATGGACACCAAGTGGGGGAAGCCATGGGGTGTTGGTGGTCAGATGAGTTGGGAGATAGGTATTGACCTGTATATATGTATATGAATAAAATAGATAACTAATAATAACCTGCTGTATAGAAAAATAAATATGATTAAACTGCAAAATTTTTAGAAATGAAATTTAAAAATAAAACAGAAAAAAAGTTCTTCCCTTCACACAGATGTATTTCTATGAATGAATTATTTCCATGCTTATATCAATAAATACATAAAAGATGAATAACTTCTAACTTGAACCAAAAAAGAAAAAAAAAATCCTGTACCCAGCAGTTATACAGAGGAAAACCCTATCAGGGCACTTGTTCCAGCAGTAAACAATTCTGAGATTGGTCAGAGGTGGGGAATCATCTCCCATACAGCCAGCAGCCCGGCCCCCCCACGCAAGGAGCGTCCTGATTGCAAAGCTGGGGGACAGTGCCGAGGCCTCTGTGAGTAAACGTGAGCTGAGCCCCAGGCCAGCTGCTGCTGAACTGTTCCCACCCTTCCCAGGTAAAACACCTGAATATGTACAAGGGCTTGAAAGCCTAGAGGAAGGGCCGTGGAGCCACACCAGCGACAGCACGCAGGCCAACTTGGTGCCTGCAGGCCAGCCAGGATGGTCCTGGCCCCGGGCGCTCTTCTGGAAGCTTTCCATTTCCCTGCCTGAGATACCACTCCTGTCCCGGCCCCCACTCTTTTTTTTCCTCCCTCACCTCAGCCCGGAGAGAAATTCCAGTGGAAATTATGGGTGACACATCCTCTTCTTTACAGGTGGCAACCTGGCAACTCCTGCAGAAATTCCAGCAGAGCCCCACTCACACCGGGCCACCAACAAAGCCGTGGACCCTCACACCCTCCCACCAGCACAGCCCCGAGACTGCTGACGGGGCAGAGAATATGGAGTCAGGCACAGCTGCAGGGGCTATTGCTGCCTGGAGTGCTGTTTCTATTGACCTCAACCCAGGCACACCTGGGGAGGGCTTGCCGGCAGGGTCAGGCTGCCCAGGTCAGCTAATCCTCAGCACTCAGGGAATCACATTGCAGAAAATGGACCTCGCTAAGACAGAATATTAGCCAAGGAAAAAACGGACACAATGCCATTTGCAGCCCCGTAGATGAGTCTACAGGTAATCACGTGACTTGTAGTAAGTCAGAAAGTGAAAGACACATATCGTAGGATATCACTTACAGGTGTTACCTAAAAACGGATACCAGGGCAGATATTTCCACGGAGAAGGGCAATCACAGATTCATTAAACAAACTTATGGTTCACCAATGGAAAGGTGTGAGGATTGGATTCATTACGATATTGGGGTTAAGAGACATATACAAACACAGGTGAAATATATAATCACCAAAGACCTACGGAATGCCAAGAGAAGACTACTCAACATTCTGTCATAACGTACATGGGAAAAGGGTCCCAGGAAGAACAGACATATGTATATGTGTAAAAGAACCACATCTTGCACACCTACAACAAGCAAACGTTGTAATCAAACTTGCTGTAATAAAAAATTAAAAATTAAATTAAAAACACGAACAAGAAGTAGTGAGACAAACTTGAGGGGCTTTCTCCTGGCACATTCCATTCTAAATTCCAATCTAGAACAGGCTTCCATTGAGGCTCTGTTGCCCTGGTAACCAGATTTGCTAAGGGAGAACTGCTGCCACCTTGTGGCCATTTCGCACAACAGCAGCTTTAATCCCAGCGCTACTGGTCAGTGGATATTCCAAATCATTGCAGGCCTGTAAATGACACCTGCCCTGAAAACAAATCCTGGGGTCATATATCGACCAAAAAGTTCAAAAGACGTCCATATTTCAAAACGACAGTTTCAAGAGGCATATTTCACGCACATTAGTGTTCTGCTTCTTTTGCTTTCTTTCTTTTTTGGTTAAAAAAAAACGGGAATGGAAAAAGGCAACCCTCAGAATGGGCGAAAATGTTCGCAAACGAATCAATGGACAAGGGTTTAATCTCCAATATATATAAACAGCTCACGCAGCTTAATATTAATAAAACAAACAACCCAATACAAAAATGGGCAGAAGATCTAAATAGACGTTTCTTCAAAGAAGTCACAGAGACGGCCAAGACGCACATGAAAAGATGCTCAACACCACTAATTATTAGAGAAATGCAAATCAAAACGACAATGAGGTATCACCTCACACCTGTTAGAATCGGCATCATCAGAAAATCTACAAACAACAAATTCTGGGGAGGGTGTGGACAAAAGGAACCCTCTTCCACTATTGGTGGGAAGGTAAATTGATACAGTCACTATGGAGAACAGTATGGAGTTTCCTTAAAGAAACTAGAAATAGAATTACCATAGGATCCAGCAATCCCACTTCTGGGCATATACCCAGAGACAACCATAAATCAAAAACACACATTCACCACAATGTTCATTGCAGCACTATTTACAATAGCCAGGTAATGGAAGCAACCTAAATGCCCACAGACAGATGAATGGATAAAGATGTGGTACATACATAAAATGGGATATGACTCAGCCATGAAAAGGAATGAAACTGGGTTATTTGTAGAGAAGTCGGTGGATCTAGAGACTGTCATACAGAATGAAGTAAGTCAGAAAGAGCAAAACAAATATTCTGTATTAATGCATGTATGTGGAACCTAGATATATGGTACAGATGAACAGGTTTGCAGGGCAGAAATAGAGAAACAGAGGTAGAGAACAAACGTATGGACACCAAGTGGGGGAAGCCATGGGGTGATGGTGGTCAGATGAGTTGGGAGATAGGTATTGACCTGTATATATGTATATGAATAAAATAGATAACTAATAATAACCTGATGTATAGAAAAATAAATATAATTAAACTGCAAAATTTTTAGAAATGAAATTTAAAAATAAAACAGAAAAAAGTTCTTCCCTTCACACAGATGTATTTCTATGAATGAATTATTTCCATGCTTATATCAATAAATACATAAAAGATGAATAAATTCTAACTTGAACCAAAAAAGAAAAAAAAACCTGAACCCAGCAGTTATACAGAGGAAAACCCTATCAGGGCACTTGCTCCAGCGGTAAACAATTCTGACATTGGTCAGAGGTGGGGAATCATCTCCCATACAGCCAGCAGCCCGGCCCCCCCACGCAAGGAGCATCCTCATTGCAAAGCTGGGGGACCGTGCCGAGGCCTCTGTGAGTAAACGTGAGCTGAGCCCCAGGCCAGCTGCTGCTGAACTGTTCCCACCCTTCCCAGGTAAAACACCTGAATATGTACAAGGGCTTGAAAGCCTAGAGGAAGGGCCGTGGAGCCACACCAGCGACAGCATGCAGGCCAACTTGGTGCCTGCAGGCCAGCCAGGATGGTCCTGGCCCCGGGCACTCTTCTAGAAGCTTTCCATTTCCCTGCCTGATATACCCCTCCTGTCCCGGCCATCATTCCTTTTTTTCCTTCCTCACCTCAGCCCGGAGAGAAATTCCAGTGGAAGTTATGGGTGACACATCCTCTTCTTTACAGGTGGCAGCCTGGCAACTCCTTCAGAAAGTCCAGCAGAGCCCCACTCACACCGGGCCACCAACAAAGCCGTGGACCCTCACACCCTCCCACCAGCACAGCCCCGAGACTGCTGACGGGGCAGAGAATATGGAATCAGGCACAGCTGCAGGGGCTATTGCTGCCTGGAGTGCTGTTTCTATCGACCTCAACCCACGCACACCTGGGGAGGGCTTGCCGGCAGGGTCAGGCTGCCCAGGTCAGCTAATCCTCAACCCTCAGGGAATCACATTGCAGAAAATGGACCTCGCTAAGACAGAATATTAGCCAAGGAAGAAAAGGGCACAATGCCATTTGCAGCCCCGTAGATGAGTCTACAGGTAAGCACGGGACTTGTAGTAAGTCAGAAAGTGAAAGACACATATCGTAGGATATCACTTATAGGTGTTACCTAAAAACGGATACCAGGGCAGATATTTCCACGGAGAAGGGCAATCACAGATTCATTAAACACACTTATGGTTCACCAATGGAAAGGTGTGAGGATTGGATTCATTACGATATTGGGGTTAAGAGACATATACAAACACAGGTGAAATATATAATCACCAAAGACCTACGGAATGCCAAGAGAAGACTACTCAACATTCTGTCATAATGTACATGGGAAAAGGGTCCCAGGAAGAACAGACATGTATATGTGTAACAGAACCACATCTTGCACACCTACAACAAGCAAACGTTGTAATCAAACTTGCTGTAATAAAAAATTAAAAATTAAATTAAAAACACGAACAAGAAGTAGTGAGACAAACTTGAGGGGCTTTCTCCTGGCACATTCCATTCTAAATTCCAATCTAGAACAGGCTTCCATTGAGGCTCTGTTGCCCTAGTAACCAGATTTGCTAAGGGAGAACTGCTGCCACCTTGTGGCCATTTCACACAACAGCAGCTTTAATCCCAGCGCTAATGGTCAGTGGATATTCCAAATCATTGCAGGCCTGTAAATGACACCTGCCCTGAAAACAAATCCTGGGGTCATATATCGACCAAAAAGTTCAAAAGACGTCCATATTTCAAAACGACAGTTTCAAGAGGCATATTTCACGCACATTAGTGTTCTGCTTCTTTTGCTTTCTTTCTTTTTTGGTTAAAAAAAAACGGGAATGGAAAAAGGCAACCCTCAGAATGGGCGAAAACGTTCGCAAACGAATCAATGGACAAGGGTTTAATCTCCAATATATATAAACAGCTCACGCAGCTTAATATTAATAAAACAAACAACCCAATACAAAAATGGGCAGAAGATCTAAATAGACGTTTCTTCAAAGAAGTCACAGAGACGGCCAAGACGCACATGAAAAGCTGCTCAACACCACTAATTATTAGAGAAATGCAAATCAAAATGACAATGAGGTATCACCTCACACCTGTTAGAATCGGCAGCATCAGAAAATCTACAAACAACAAATTCTGGGGAGGGTGTGGACAAAAGGAACCCTCTTCCACTATTAGTGGGAAGGTAAATTGATACAGTCACTATGGAGAACAGTATGGAGTTTCCTTAAAGAAAATAGGAATAGAATTACCATAGGATCCAGCAATCCCACTTCTGGGCATATACCCAGAGACAACCATAAATCAAAAACACACATTCACCACAATGTTCATTGCAGCACTATTTACAATAGCCAGGTAATGGAAGCAACCTAAATGCCCACAGACAGACGAATGGATAAAGATGTGGTACATACATAAAATGGGATATGACTCAGCCATGAAAAGGAATGAAACTGGGTTATTTGTAGAGAAGTCGGTGGATCTAGAGACTGTCATACAGAATGAAGTAAGTCAGAAAGAGCAAAACAAATATTCTGTATTAATGCATGTATGTGGAACCTAGATATATGGTACAGATGAACAGGTTTGCAGGGCAGAAATAGAGAAACAGAGGTAGAGAACAAACGTATGGACACCAAGTGGGGGAAGCCATGGGGTGTTGGTGGTCAGATGAGTTGGGAGATAGGTATTGACCTGTATATATGTATATGAATAAAATAGATAACTAATAATAACCTGCTGTATAGAAAAATAAATATGATTAAACTGCAAAATTTTTAGAAATGAAATTTAAAAATAAAACAGAAAAAAAGTTCTTCCCTTCACACAGATGTATTTCTATGAATGAATTATTTCCATGCTTATATCAATAAATACATAAAAGATGAATAACTTCTAACTTGAACCAAAAAAGAAAAAAAAAATCCTGTACCCAGCAGTTATACAGAGGAAAACCCTATCAGGGCACTTGTTCCAGCGGTAAACAATTCTGAGATTGGTCAGAGGTGGGGAATCATCTCCCATACAGCCAGCAGCCCGGCCCCCCCACGCAAGGAGCGTCCTGATTGCAAAGCTGGGGGACAGTGCCGAGGCCTCTGTGAGTAAACGTGAGCTGAGCCCCAGGCCAGCTGCTGCTGAACTGTTCCCACCCTTCCCAGGTAAAACACCTGAATATGTACAAGGGCTTGAAAGCCTAGAGGAAGGGCCGTGGAGCCACACCAGCGACAGCACGCAGGCCAACTTGGTGCCTGCAGGCCAGCCAGGATGGTCCTGGCCCCGGGCGCTCTTCTGGAAGCTTTCCATTTCCCTGCCTGAGATACCACTCCTGTCCCGGCCCCCACTCTTTTTTTTCCTCCCTCACCTCAGCCCGGAGAGAAATTCCAGTGGAAATTATGGGTGACACATCCTCTTCTTTACAGGTGGCAACCTGGCAACTCCTGCAGAAATTCCAGCAGAGCCCCACTCACACCGGGCCACCAACAAAGCCGTGGACCCTCACACCCTCCCACCAGCACAGCCCCGAGACTGCTGACGGGGCAGAGAATATGGAGTCAGGCACAGCTGCAGGGGCTATTGCTGCCTGGAGTGCTGTTTCTATTGACCTCAACCCAGGCACACCTGGGGAGGGCTTGCCGGCAGGGTCAGGCTGCCCAGGTCAGCTAATCCTCAGCCCTCAGGGAATCACATTGCAGAAAATGGACCTTGCTAAGACAGAATATTAGCCAAGGAAAAAACGGACACAATGCCATTTGCAGCCCCGTAGATGAGTCTACAGGTAATCACGTGACTTGTAGTAAGTCAGAAAGTGAAAGACACATATCGTAGGATATCACTTACAGGTGTTACCTAAAAACGGATACCAGGGCAGATATTTCCACGGAGAAGGGCAATCACAGATTCATTAAACAAACTTATGGTTCACCAATGGAAAGGTGTGAGGATTGGATTCATTACGATATTGGGGTTAAGAGACATATACAAACACAGGTGAAATATATAATCACCAAAGACCTACGGAATGCCAAGAGAAGACTACTCAACATTCTGTCATAACGTACATGGGAAAAGGGTCCCAGGAAGAACAGACATATGTATATGTGTAAAAGAACCACATCTTGCACACCTACAACAAGCAAACGTTGTAATCAAACTTGCTGTAATAAAAAATTAAAAATTAAATTAAAAACACGAACAAGAAGTAGTGAGACAAACTTGAGGGGCTTTCTCCTGGCACATTCCATTCTAAATTCCAATCTAGAACAGGCTTCCATTGAGGCTCTGTTGCCCTGGTAACCAGATTTGCTAAGGGAGAACTGCTGCCACCTTGTGGCCATTTCGCACAACAGCAGCTTTAATCCCAGCGCTACTGGTCAGTGGATATTCCAAATCATTGCAGGCCTGTAAATGACACCTGCCCTGAAAACAAATCCTGGGGTCATATATCGACCAAAAAGTTCAAAAGACGTCCATATTTCAAAACGACAGTTTCAAGAGGCATATTTCACGCACATTAGTGTTCTGCTTCTTTTGCTTTCTTTCTTTTTTGGTTAAAAAAAAACGGGAATGGAAAAAGGCAACCCTCAGAATGGGCGAAAACGTTCGCAAACGAATCAATGGACAAGGGTTTAATCTCCAATATATATAAACAGCTCACGCAGCTTAATATTAATAAAACAAACAACCCAATACAAAAATGGGCAGAAGATCTAAATAGACGTTTCTTCAAAGAAGTCACAGAGACGGCCAAGACGCACATGAAAAGATGCTCAACACCACTAATTATTAGAGAAATGCAAATCAAAACGACAATGAGGTATCACCTCACACCTGTTAGAATCGGCATCATCAGAAAATCTACAAACAACAAATTCTGGGGAGGGTGTGGACAAAAGGAACCCTCTTCCACTATTGGTGGGAAGGTAAATTGATACAGTCACTATGGAGAACAGTATGGAGTTTCCTTAAAGAAACTAGAAATAGAATTACCATAGGATCCAGCAATCCCACTTCTGGGCATATACACAGAGACAACCATAAATCAAAAACACACATTCACCACAATGTTCATTGCAGCACTATTTACAATAGCCAGGTAATGGAAGCAACCTAAATGCCCACAGACAGATGAATGGATAAAGATGTGGTACATACATAAAATGGGATATGACTCAGCCATGAAAAGGAATGAAACTGGGTTATTTGTAGAGAAGTCGGTGGATCTAGAGACTGTCATACAGAATGAAGTAAGTCAGAAAGAGCAAAACAAATATTCTGTATTAATGCATGTATGTGGAACCTAGATATATGGTACAGATGAACAGGTTTGCAGGGCAGAAATAGAGAAACAGAGGTAGAGAACAAACGTATGGACACCAAGTGGGGGAAGCCATGGGGTGATGGTGGTCAGATGAGTTGGGAGATAGGTATTGACCTGTATATATGTATATGAATAAAATAGATAACTAATAATAACCTGCTGTATAGAAAAATAAATATAATTAAACTGCAAAATTTTTAGAAATGAAATTTAAAAATAAAACAGAAAAAAGTTCTTCCCTTCACACAGATGTATTTCTATGAATGAATTATTTCCATGCTTATATCAATAAATACATAATAGATGAATAAATTCTAACTTGAACCAAAAAAGAAAAAAAAACCTGAACCCAGCAGTTATACAGAGGAAAACCCTATCAGGGCACTTGCTCCAGCGGTAAACAATTCTGACATTGGTCAGAGGTGGGGAATCATCTCCCATACAGCCAGCAGCCCGGCCCCCCCACGCAAGGAGCATCCTCATTGCAAAGCTGGGGGACCGTGCCGAGGCCTCTGTGAGTAAACGTGAGCTGAGCCCCAGGCCAGCTGCTGCTGAACTGTTCCCACCCTTCCCAGGTAAAACACCTGAATATGTACAAGGGCTTGAAAGCCTAGAGGAAGGGCCGTGGAGCCACACCAGCGACAGCATGCAGGCCAACTTGGTGCCTGCAGGCCAGCCAGGATGGTCCTGGCCCCGGGCACTCTTCTAGAAGCTTTCCATTTCCCTGCCTGATATACCCCTCCTGTCCCGGCCATCATTCCTTTTTTTCCTTCCTCACCTCAGCCCGGAGAGAAATTCCAGTGGAAGTTATGGGTGACACATCCTCTTCTTTACAGGTGGCAGCCTGGCAACTCCTGCAGAAAGTCCAGCAGAGCCCCACTCACACCGGGCCACCAACAAAGCCGTGGACCCTCACACCCTCCCACCAGCACAGCCCCGAGACTGCTGACGGGGCAGAGAATATGGAGTCAGGCACAGCTGCAGGGGCTATTGCTGCCTGGAGTGCTGTTTCTATTGAACTCAACCCAGGCACACCTGGGGAGGGCTTGCCGGCAGGGTCAGGCTGCCCAGGTCAGCTAATCCTCAGCCCTCAGGGAATCACATTGCAGAAAATGGACCTCGCTAAGACAGAATATTAGCCAAGGAAAAAAAGGGCACAATGCCATTTGCAGCCCCGTAGATGAGTCTACAGGTAAGCACGGGACTTGTAGTAAGTCAGAAAGTGAAAGACACATATCGTAGGATATCACTTATAGGTGTTACCTAAAAACGGATACCAGGGCAGATATTTCCACGGAGAAGGGCAATCACAGATTCATTAAACAAACTTATGGTTCACCAATGGAAAGGTGTGAGGATTGGATTCATTACGATATTGGGGTTAAGAGACATATACAAACACAGGTGAAATATATAATCACCAAAGACCTACGGAATGCCAAGAGAAGACTACTCAACATTCTGTCATAACGTACATGGGAAAAGGGTCCCAGGAAGAACAGACATATGTATATGTGTAAAAGAACCACATCTTGCACACCTACAACAAGCAAACGTTGTAATCAAACTTGCTGTAATAAAAAATTAAAAATTAAATTAAAAACACGAACAAGAAGTAGTGAGACAAACTTGAGGGGCTTTCTCCTGGCACATTCCATTCTAAATTCCAATCTAGAACAGGCTTCCATTGAGGCTCTGTTGCCCTGGTAACCAGATTTGCTAAGGGAGAACTGCTGCCACCTTGTGGCCATTTCACACAACAGCAGCTTTAATCCCAGCGCTACTGGTCAGTGGATATTCCAAATCATTGCAGGCCTGTAAATGACACCTGCCCTGAAAACAAATCCTGGGGTCATATATCGACCAAAAAGTTCAAAAGACGTCCATATTTCAAAACGACAGTTTCAAGAGGCATATTTCACGCACATTAGTGTTCTGCTTCTTTTGCTTTCTTTCTTTTTTGGTTAAAAAAAAACGGGAATGGAAAAAGGCAACCCTCAGAATGGGCGAAAACGTTCGCAAACGAATCAATGGACAAGGGTTTAATCTCCAATATATATAAACAGCTCACGCAGCTTAATATTAATAAAACAAACAACCCAATACAAAAATGGGCAGAAGATCTAAATAGACGTTTCTTCAACGAAGTCACAGAGACGGCCAAGACGCACATGAAAAGCTGCTCAACACCACTAATTATTAGAGAAATGCAAATCAAAATGACAATGAGGTATCACCTCACACCTGTTAGAATCGGCAGCATCAGAAAATCTACAAACAACAAATTCTGGGGAGGGTGTGGACAAAAGGAACCCTCTTCCACTATTAGTGGGAAGGTAAATTGATACAGTCACTATGGAGAACAGTATGGAGTTTCCTTAAAGAAACTAGGAATAGAATTACCATAGGATCCAGCAATCCCACTTCTGGGCATATACCCAGAGACAACCATAAATCAAAAACACACATTCACCACAATGTTCATTGCAGCACTATTTACAATAGCCAGGTAATGGAAGCAACCTAAATGCCCACAGACAGACGAATGGATAAAGATGTGGTACATACATAAAATGGGATATGACTCAGCCATGAAAAGGAATGAAACTGGGTTATTTGTAGAGAAGTCGGTGGATCTAGAGACTGTCATACAGAATGAAGTAAGTCAGAAAGAGCAAAACAAATATTCTGTATTAATGCATGTATGTGGAACCTAGATATATGGTACAGATGAACAGGTTTGCAGGGCAGAAATAGAGAAACAGAGGTAGAGAACAAACGTATGGACACCAAGTGGGGGAAGCCATGGGGTGTTGGTGGTCAGATGAGTTGGGAGATAGGTATTGACCTGTATATATGTATATGAATAAAATAGATAACTAATAATAACCTGCTGTATAGAAAAATAAATATGATTAAACTGCAAAATTTTTAGAAATGAAATTTAAAAATAAAACAGAAAAAAAGTTCTTCCCTTCACACAGATGTATTTCTATGAATGAATTATTTCCATGCTTATATCAATAAATACATAAAAGATGAATAACTTCTAACTTTAACCAAAAAAGAAAAAAAAATCCTGTACCCAGCAGTTATACAGAGGAAAACCCTATCAGGGCACTTGTTCCAGCGGTAAACAATTCTGAGATTGGTCAGAGGTGGGGAATCATCTCCCATACAGCCAGCAGCCCGGCCCCCCCACGCAAGGAGCGTCCTGATTGCAAAGCTGGGGGACAGTGCCGAGGCCTCTGTGAGTAAACGTGAGCTGAGCCCCAGGCCAGCTGCTGCTGAACTGTTCCCACCCTTCCCAGGTAAAACACCTGAATATGTACAAGGGCTTGAAAGCCTAGAGGAAGGGCCGTGGAGCCACACCAGCGACAGCACGCAGGCCAACTTGGTGCCTGCAGGCCAGCCAGGATGGTCCTGGCCCCGGGCGCTCTTCTGGAAGCTTTCCATTTCCCTGCCTGAGATACCACTCCTGTCCCGGCCCCCACTCTTTTTTTTCCTCCCTCACCTCAGCCCGGAGAGAAATTCCAGTGGAAATTATGGGTGACACATCCTCTTCTTTACAGGTGGCAACCTGGCAACTCCTGCAGAAATTCCAGCAGAGCCCCACTCACACCGGGCCACCAACAAAGCCGTGGACCCTCACACCCTCCCACCAGCACAGCCCCGAGACTGCTGACGGGGCAGAGAATATGGAGTCAGGCACAGCTGCAGGGGCTATTGCTGCCTGGAGTGCTGTTTCTATTGACCTCAACCCAGGCACACCTGGGGAGGGCTTGCCGGCAGGGTCAGGCTGCCCAGGTCAGCTAATCCTCAGCCCTCAGGGAATCACATTGCAGAAAATGGACCTCGCTAAGACAGAATATTAGCCAAGGAAAAAACGGACACAATGCCATTTGCAGCCCCGTAGATGAGTCTACAGGTAATCACGTGACTTGTAGTAAGTCAGAAAGTGAAAGACACATATCGTAGGATATCACTTACAGGTGTTACCTAAAAACGGATACCAGGGCAGATATTTCCACGGAGAAGGGCAATCACAGATTCATTAAACAAACTTATGGTTCACCAATGGAAAGGTGTGAGGATTGGATTCATTACGATATTGGGGTTAAGAGACATATACAAACACAGGTGAAATATATAATCACCAAAGACCTACGGAATGCCAAGAGAAGACTACTCAACATTCTGTCATAACGTACATGGGAAAAGGGTCCCAGGAAGAACAGACATATGTATATGTGTAAAAGAACCACATCTTGCACACCTACAACAAGCAAACGTTGTAATCAAACTTGCTGTAATAAAAAATTAAAAATTAAATTAAAAACACGAACAAGAAGTAGTGAGACAAACTTGAGGGGCTTTCTCCTGGCACATTCCATTCTAAATTCCAATCTAGAACAGGCTTCCATTGAGGCTCTGTTGCCCTGGTAACCAGATTTGCTAAGGGAGAACTGCTGCCACCTTGTGGCCATTTCGCACAACAGCAGCTTTAATCCCAGCGCTACTGGTCAGTGGATATTCCAAATCATTGCAGGCCTGTAAATGACACCTGCCCTGAAAACAAATCCTGGGGTCATATATCGACCAAAAAGTTCAAAAGACGTCCATATTTCAAAACGACAGTTTCAAGAGGCATATTTCACGCACATTAGTGTTCTGCTTCTTTTGCTTTCTTTCTTTTTTGGTTAAAAAAAAACGGGAATGGAAAAAGGCAACCCTCAGAATGGGCGAAAACGTTCGCAAACGAATCAATGGACAAGGGTTTAATCTCCAATATATATAAACAGCTCACGCAGCTTAATATTAATAAAACAAACAACCCAATACAAAAATGGGCAGAAGATCTAAATAGACGTTTCTTCAAAGAAGTCACAGAGACGGCCAAGACGCACATGAAAAGATGCTCAACACCACTAATTATTAGAGAAATGCAAATCAAAACGACAATGAGGTATCACCTCACACCTGTTAGAATCGGCATCATCAGAAAATCTACAAACAACAAATTCTGGGGAGGGTGTGGACAAAAGGAACCCTCTTCCACTATTGGTGGGAAGGTAAATTGATACAGTCACTATGGAGAACAGTATGGAGTTTCCTTAAAGAAACTAGAAATAGAATTACCATAGGATCCAGCAATCCCACTTCTGGGCATATACACAGAGACAACCATAAATCAAAAACACACATTCACCACAATGTTCATTGCAGCACTATTTACAATAGCCAGGTAATGGAAGCAACCTAAATGCCCACAGACAGATGAATGGATAAAGATGTGGTACATACATAAAATGGGATATGACTCAGCCATGAAAAGGAATGAAACTGGGTTATTTGTAGAGAAGTCGGTGGATCTAGAGACTGTCATACAGAATGAAGTAAGTCAGAAAGAGCAAAACAAATATTCTGTATTAATGCATGTATGTGGAACCTAGATATATGGTACAGATGAACAGGTTTGCAGGGCAGAAATAGAGAAACAGAGGTAGAGAACAAACGTATGGACACCAAGTGGGGGAAGCCATGGGGTGATGGTGGTCAGATGAGTTGGGAGATAGGTATTGACCTGTATATATGTATATGAATAAAATAGATAACTAATAATAACCTGCTGTATAGAAAAATAAATATAATTAAACTGCAAAATTTTTAGAAATGAAATTTAAAAATAAAACAGAAAAAAGTTCTTCCCTTCACACAGATGTATTTCTATGAATGAATTATTTCCATGCTTATATCAATAAATACATAATAGATGAATAATTTCTAACTTGAACCAAAAAAGAAAAAAAAACCTGAACCCAGCAGTTATACAGAGGAAAACCCTATCAGGGCACTTGCTCCAGCGGTAAACAATTCTGACATTGGTCAGAGGTGGGGAATCATCTCCCATACAGCCAGCAGCCCGGCCCCCCCACGCAAGGAGCATCCTCATTGCAAAGCTGGGGGACCGTGCCGAGGCCTCTGTGAGTAAACGTGAGCTGAGCCCCAGGCCAGCTGCTGCTGAACTGTTCCCACCCTTCCCAGGTAAAACACCTGAATATGTACAAGGGCTTGAAAGCCTAGAGGAAGGGCCGTGGAGCCACACCAGCGACAGCATGCAGGCCAACTTGGTGCCTGCAGGCCAGCCAGGATGGTCCTGGCCCCGGGCACTCTTCTAGAAGCTTTCCATTTCCCTGCCTGATATACCCCTCCTGTCCCGGCCATCATTCCTTTTTTTCCTTCCTCACCTCAGCCCGGAGAGAAATTCCAGTGGAAGTTATGGGTGACACATCCTCTTCTTTACAGGTGGCAGCCTGGCAACTCCTGCAGAAAGTCCAGCAGAGCCCCACTCACACCGGGCCACCAACAAAGCCGTGGACCCTCACACCCTCCCACCAGCACAGCCCCGAGACTGCTGACGGGGCAGAGAATATGGAGTCAGGCACAGCTGCAGGGGCTATTGCTGCCTGGAGTGCTGTTTCTATTGAACTCAACCCAGGCACACCTGGGGAGGGCTTGCCGGCAGGGTCAGGCTGCCCAGGTCAGCTAATCCTCAGCCCTCAGGGAATCACATTGCAGAAAATGGACCTCGCTAAGACAGAATATTAGCCAAGGAAAAAAAGGGCACAATGCCATTTGCAGCCCCGTAGATGAGTCTACAGGTAAGCACGGGACTTGTAGTAAGTCAGAAAGTGAAAGACACATATCGTAGGATATCACTTATAGGTGTTACCTAAAAACGGATACCAGGGCAGATATTTCCACGGAGAAGGGCAATCACAGATTCATTAAACAAACTTATGGTTCACCAATGGAAAGGTGTGAGGATTGGATTCATTACGATATTGGGGTTAAGAGACATATACAAACACAGGTGAAATATATAATCACCAAAGACCTACGGAATGCCAAGAGAAGACTACTCAACATTCTGTCATAACGTACATGGGAAAAGGGTCCCAGGAAGAACAGACATATGTATATGTGTAAAAGAACCACATCTTGCACACCTACAACAAGCAAACGTTGTAATCAAACTTGCTGTAATAAAAAATTAAAAATTAAATTAAAAACACGAACAAGAAGTAGTGAGACAAACTTGAGGGGCTTTCTCCTGGCACATTCCATTCTAAATTCCAATCTAGAACAGGCTTCCATTGAGGCTCTGTTGCCCTGGTAACCAGATTTGCTAAGGGAGAACTGCTGCCACCTTGTGGCCATTTCACACAACAGCAGCTTTAATCCCAGCGCTACTGGTCAGTGGATATTCCAAATCATTGCAGGCCTGTAAATGACACCTGCCCTGAAAACAAATCCTGGGGTCATATATCGACCAAAAAGTTCAAAAGACGTCCATATTTCAAAACGACAGTTTCAAGAGGCATATTTCACGCACATTAGTGTTCTGCTTCTTTTGCTTTCTTTCTTTTTTGGTTAAAAAAAAACGGGAATGGAAAAAGGCAACCCTCAGAATGGGCGAAAACGTTCGCAAACGAATCAATGGACAAGGGTTTAATCTCCAATATATATAAACAGCTCACGCAGCTTAATATTAATAAAACAAACAACCCAATACAAAAATGGGCAGAAGATCTAAATAGACGTTTCTTCAACGAAGTCACAGAGACGGCCAAGACGCACATGAAAAGCTGCTCAACACCACTAATTATTAGAGAAATGCAAATCAAAATGACAATGAGGTATCACCTCACACCTGTTAGAATCGGCAGCATCAGAAAATCTACAAACAACAAATTCTGGGGAGGGTGTGGACAAAAGGAACCCTCTTCCACTATTAGTGGGAAGGTAAATTGATACAGTCACTATGGAGAACAGTATGGAGTTTCCTTAAAGAAACTAGGAATAGAATTACCATAGGATCCAGCAATCCCACTTCTGGGCATATACCCAGAGACAACCATAAATCAAAAACACACATTCACCACAATGTTCATTGCAGCACTATTTACAATAGCCAGGTAATGGAAGCAACCTAAATGCCCACAGACAGACGAATGGATAAAGATGTGGTACATACATAAAATGGGATATGACTCAGCCATGAAAAGGAATGAAACTGGGTTATTTGTAGAGAAGTCGGTGGATCTAGAGACTGTCATACAGAATGAAGTAAGTCAGAAAGAGCAAAACAAATATTCTGTATTAATGCATGTATGTGGAACCTAGATATATGGTACAGATGAACAGGTTTGCAGGGCAGAAATAGAGAAACAGAGGTAGAGAACAAACGTATGGACACCAAGTGGGGGAAGCCATGGGGTGATGGTGGTCAGATGAGTTGGGAGGTAGGTATTGACCTGTATATATGTATATGAATAAAAAAGATAACTAATAATAACCTGCTGTTTGGAAAAATAAATATAATTAAACTGCAAAATTTTTAGAAATGAAATTTAAAAATAAAACAGAAAAAAGTTCTTCCCTTCACACAGATGTATTTCTATGAATGAATTATTTCCATGCTTATATCAATAAATACATAAAAGATGAATAAATTCTAACTTGAACCAAAAAAGAAAAAAAAAAAACCTGAACCCAGCAGTTATACAGAGGAAAACCCTATCAGGGCACTTGCTCCAGCGGTAAACAATTCTGACATTGGTCAGAGGTGGGGAATCATCTCCCATACAGCCAGCAGCCCGGCCCCCCCACGCAAGGAGCATCCTCATTGCAAAGCTGGGGGACCGTGCCGAGGCCTCTGTGAGTAAACGTGAGCTGAGCCCCAGGCCAGCTGCTGCTGAACTGTTCCCACCCTTCCCAGGTAAAACACCTGAATATGTACAAGGGCTTGAAAGCCTAGAGGAAGGGCCGTGGAGCCACACCAGCGACAGCATGCAGGCCAACTTGGTGCCTGCAGGCCAGCCAGGATGGTCCTGGCCCCGGGCACTCTTCTAGAAGCTTTCCATTTCCCTGCCTGATATACCCCTCCTGTCCCGGCCATCATTCCTTTTTTTCCTTCCTCACCTCAGCCCGGAGAGAAATTCCAGTGGAAGTTATGGGTGACACATCCTCTTCTTTACAGGTGGCAGCCTGGCAACTACTGCAGAAAGTCCAGCAGAGCCCCACTCACACCGGGCCACCAACAAAGCCGTGGACCCTCACACCCTCCCACCAGCACAGCCCCGAGACTGCTGACGGGGCAGAGAATATGGAATCAGGCACAGCTGCAGGGGCTATTGCTGCCTGGAGTGCTGTTTCTATCGACCTCAACCCACGCACACCTGGGGAGGGCTTGCCGGCAGGGTCAGGCTGCCCAGGTCAGCTAATCCTCAGCCCTCAGGGAATCACATTGCAGAAAATGGACCTCGCTAAGACAGAATATTAGCCAAGGAAAAAAAGGGCACAATGCCATTTGCAGCCCCGTAGATGAGTCTACAGGTAAGCACGGGACTTGTAGTAAGTCAGAAAGTGAAAGACACATATCGTAGGATATCACTTATAGGTGTTACCTAAAAACGGATACCAGGGCAGATATTTCCACGGAGAAGGGCAATCACAGATTCATTAAACAAACTTATGGTTCACCAATGGAAAGGTGTGAGGATTGGATTCATTATGATATTGGGGTTAAGAGACATATACAAACACAGGTGAAATATATAATCACCAAAGACCTACGGAATGCCAAGAGAAGACTACTCAACATTCTGTCATAATGTACATGGGAAAAGGGTCCCAGGAAGAACAGACATATGTATATGTGTAACAGAATCACATCTTGCACACCTACAACAAGCAAACGTTGTAATCAAACTTGCTGTAATAAAAAATTAAAAATTAAATTAAAAACACGAACAAGAAGTAGTGAGACAAACTTGAGGGGCTTTCTCCTGGCACATTCCATTCTAAATTCCAATCTAGAACAGGCTTCCATTGAGGCTCTGTTGCCCTAGTAACCAGATTTGCTAAGGGAGAACTGCTGCCACCTTGTGGCCATTTCACACAACAGCAGCTTTAATCCCAGCGCTAATGGTCAGTGGATATTCCAAATCATTGCAGGCCTGTAAATGACACCTGCCCTGAAAACAAATCCTGGGGTCATATATCGACCAAAAAGTTCAAAAGACGTCCATATTTCAAAACGACAGTTTCAAGAGGCATATTTCACGCACATTAGTGTTCTGCTTCTTTTGCTTTCTTTCTTTTTTGGTTAAAAAAAACGGGAATGGAAAAAGGCAACCCTCAGAATGGGCGAAAACGTTCGCAAACGAATCAATGGACAAGGGTTTAATCTCCAATATATATAAACAGCTCACGCAGCTTAATATTAATAAAACAAACAACCCAATACAAAAATGGGCAGAAGATCTAAATAGACGTTTCTTCAAAGAAGTCACAGAGACGGCCAAGACGCACATGAAAAGATGCTCAACACCACTAATTATTAGAGAAATGCAAATCAAAATGACAATGAGGTATCACCTCACACCTGTTAGAATCGGCAGCATCAGAAAATCTACAAACAACAAATTCTGGGGAGGGTGTGGACAAAAGGAACCCTCTTCCACTATTAGTGGGAAGGTAAATTGATACAGTCACTATGGAGAACAGTATGGAGTTTCCTTAAAGAAACTAGGAATAGAATTACCATAGGATCCAGCAATCCCACTTCTGGGCATATACCCAGAGACAACCATAAATCAAAAACACACATTCACCACAATGTTCATTGCAGCACTATTTACAATAGCCAGGTAATGGAAGCAACCTAAATGCCCACAGACAGACGAATGGATAAAGATGTGGTACATCCATAAAATGGGATATGACTCAGCCATGAAAAGGAATGAAACTGGGTTATTTGTAGAGAAGTCGGTGGATCTAGAGACTGTCATACAGAATGAAGTAAGTCAGAAAGAGCAAAACAAATATTCTGTATTAATGCATGTATGTGGAACCTAGATATATGGTACAGATGAACAGGTTTGCAGGGCAGAAATAGAGAAACAGAGGTAGAGAACAAACGTATGGACACCAAGTGGGGGAAGCCATGGGGTGATGGTGGTCAGATGAGTTGGGAGGTAGGTATTGACCTGTATATATGTATATGAATAAAATAGATAACTAATAATAACCTGCTGTTTGGAAAAATAAATATAATTAAACTGCAAAATTTTTAGAAATGAAATTTAAAAATAAAACAGAAAAAAGTTCTTCCCTTCACACAGATGTATTTCTATGAATGAATTATTTCCATGCTTATATCAATAAATACATAAAAGATGAATAAATTCTAACTTGAACCAAAAAAGAAAAAAAAAAAACCTGAACCCAGCAGTTATACAGAGGAAAACCCTATCAGGGCACTTGCTCCAGCGGTAAACAATTCTGACATTGGTCAGAGGTGGGGAATCATCTCCCATACAGCCAGCAGCCCGGCCCCCCCACGCAAGGAGCATCCTCATTGCAAAGCTGGGGGACCGTGCCGAGGCCTCTGTGAGTAAACGTGAGCTGAGCCCCAGGCCAGCTGCTGCTGAACTGTTCCCACCCTTCCCAGGTAAAACACCTGAATATGTACAAGGGCTTGAAAGCCTAGAGGAAGGGCCGTGGAGCCACACCAGCGACAGCATGCAGGCCAACTTGGTGCCTGCAGGCCAGCCAGGATGGTCCTGGCCCCGGGCACTCTTCTAGAAGCTTTCCATTTCCCTGCCTGATATACCCCTCCTGTCCCGGCCATCATTCCTTTTTTTCCTTCCTCACCTCAGCCCGGAGAGAAATTCCAGTGGAAGTTATGGGTGACACATCCTCTTCTTTACAGGTGGCAGCCTGGCAACTCCTGCAGAAAGTCCAGCAGAGCCCCACTCACACCGGGCCACCAACAAAGCCGTGGACCCTCACACCCTCCCACCAGCACAGCCCCGAGACTGCTGACGGGGCAGAGAATATGGAATCAGGCACAGCTGCAGGGGCTATTGCTGCCTGGAGTGCTGTTTCTATCGACCTCAACCCACGCACACCTGGGGAGGGCTTGCCGGCAGGGTCAGGCTGCCCAGGTCAGCTAATCCTCAGCCCTCAGGGAATCACATTGCAGAAAATGGACCTCGCTAAGACAGAATATTAGCCAAGGAAAAAAAGGGCACAATGCCATTTGCAGCCCCGTAGATGAGTCTACAGGTAAGCACGGGACTTGTAGTAAGTCAGAAAGTGAAAGACACATATCGTAGGATATCACTTATAGGTGTTACCTAAAAACGGATACCAGGGCAGATATTTCCACGGAGAAGGGCAATCACAGATTCATTAAACAAACTTATGGTTCACCAATGGAAAGGTGTGAGGATTGGATTCATTACGATATTGGGGTTAAGAGACATATACAAACACAGGTGAAATATATAATCACCAAAGACCTACGGAATGCCAAGAGAAGACTACTCAACATTCTGTCATAATGTACATGGGAAAAGGGTCCCAGGAAGAACAGACATATGTATATGTGTAACAGAATCACATCTTGCACACCTACAACAAGCAAACGTTGTAATCAAACTTGCTGTAATAAAAAATTAAAAATTAAATTAAAAACACGAACAAGAAGTAGTGAGACAAACTTGAGGGGCTTTCTCCTGGCACATTCCATTCTAAATTCCAATCTAGAACAGGCTTCCATTGAGGCTCTGTTGCCCTAGTAACCAGATTTGCTAAGGGAGAACTGCTGCCACCTTGTGGCCATTTCACACAACAGCAGCTTTAATCCCAGCGCTAATGGTCAGTGGATATTCCAAATCATTGCAGGCCTGTAAATGACACCTGCCCTGAAAACAAATCCTGGGGTCATATATCGACCAAAAAGTTCAAAAGACGTCCATATTTCAAAACGACAGTTTCAAGAGGCATATTTCACGCACATTAGTGTTCTGCTTCTTTTGCTTTCTTTCTTTTTTGGTTAAAAAAAACGGGAATGGAAAAAGGCAACCCTCAGAATGGGCGAAAACGTTCGCAAACGAATCAATGGACAAGGGTTTAATCTCCAATATATATAAACAGCTCACGCAGCTTAATATTAATAAAACAAACAACCCAATACAAAAATGGGCAGAAGATCTAAATAGACGTTTCTTCAAAGAAGTCACAGAGACGGCCAAGACGCACATGAAAAGATGCTCAACACCACTAATTATTAGAGAAATGCAAATCAAAATGACAATGAGGTATCACCTCACACCTGTTAGAATCGGCAGCATCAGAAAATCTACAAACAACAAATTCTGGGGAGGGTGTGGACAAAAGGAACCCTCTTCCACTATTAGTGGGAAGGTAAATTGATACAGTCACTATGGAGAACAGTATGGAGTTTCCTTAAAGAAACTAGGAATAGAATTACCATAGGATCCAGCAATCCCACTTCTGGGCATATACCCAGAGACAACCATAAATCAAAAACACACATTCACCACAATGTTCATTGCAGCACTATTTACAATAGCCAGGTAATGGAAGCAACCTAAATGCCCACAGACAGACGAATGGATAAAGATGTGGTACATACATAAAATGGGATATGACTCAGCCATGAAAAGGAATGAAACTGGGTTATTTGTAGAGAAGTCGGTGGATCTAGAGACTGTCATACAGAATGAAGTAAGTCAGAAAGAGCAAAACAAATATTCTGTATTAATGCATGTATGTGGAACCTAGATATATGGTACAGATGAACAGGTTTGCAGGGCAGAAATAGAGAAACAGAGGTAGAGAACAAACGTATGGACACAAAGTGGGGGAAGCCATGGGGTGTTGGTGGTCAGATGAGTTGGGAGATAGGTATTGACCTGTATATATGTATATGAATAAAATAGATAACTAATAATAACCTGCTGTATAGAAAAATAAATATGATTAAACTGCAAAATTTTTAGAAATGAAATTTAAAAATAAAACAGAAAAAAAGTTCTTCCCTTCACACAGATGTATTTCTATGAATGAATTATTTCCATGCTTATATCAATAAATACATTATAGATGAATAAATTCTAACTTGAACCAAAAAAGAAAAAAAAAACCTGAACCCAGCAGTTATACAGAGGAAAACCCTATCAGGGCACTTGTTCCAGCGGTAAACAATTCTGACATTGGTCAGAGGTGGGGAATCATCTCCCATACAGCCAGCAGCCCGGCCCCCCCACGCAAGGAGCGTCCTGATTGCAAAGCTGGGGGACAGTGCCGAGGCCTCTGTGAGTAAACGTGAGCTGAGCCCCAGGCCAGCTGCTGCTGAACTGTTCCCACCCTTCCCAGGTAAAACACCTGAATATGTACAAGGGCTTGAAAGCCTAGAGGAAGGGCCGTGGAGCCACACCAGCGACAGCACGCAGGCCAACTTGGTGCCTGCAGGCCAGCCAGGATGGTCCTGGCCCCGGGCGCTCTTCTGGAAGCTTTCCATTTCCCTGCCTGAGATACCACTCCTGTCCCGGCCCCCACTGTTTTTTTTTCCTCCCTCACCTCAGCCCGGAGAGAAATTCCAGTGGAAATTATGGGTGACACATCCTCTTCTTTACAGGTGGCAACCTGGCAACTCCTGCAGAAATTACAGCAGAGCCCCACTCACACCGGGCCACCAACAAAGCCATGGACCCTCACACCCTCCCACCAGCACAGCCCCGAGACTGCTGACGGGGCAGAGAATATGGAGTCAGGCACAGCTGCAGGGGCTATTGCTGCCTGGAGTGCTGTTTCTATTGAACTCAACCCAGGCACACCTGGGGAGGGCTTGCCGGCAGGGTCAGGCTGCCCAGGTCAGCTAATCCTCAGCCCTCAGGGAATCACATTGCAGAAAATGGACCTCGCTAAGACAGAATATTAGCCAAGGAAAAAAGGGCAAAATGCCATTTGCAGCCCCGTAGATGAGTCTACAGGTAAGCACGGGACTTGTAGTAAGTCAGAAAGTGAAAGACACATATCGTAGGATATCACTTATAGGTGTTACCTAAAAACGGATACCAGGGCAGATATTTCCACGGAGAAGGGCAATCACAGATTCATTAAACAAACTTATGGTTCACCAATGGAAAGGTGTGAGGATTGGATTCATTACGATATTGGGGTTAAGAGACATATACAAACACAGGTGAAATATATAATCACCAAAGACCTACGGAATGCCAAGAGAAGACTACTCAACATTCTGTCATAACGTACATGGGAAAAGGGTCCCAGGAAGAACAGACATATGTATATGTGTAAAAGAACCACATCTTGCACACCTACAACAAGCAAACGTTGTAATCAAACTTGCTGTAATAAAAAATTAAAAATTAAATTAAAAACACGAACAAGAAGTAGTGAGACAAACTTGAGGGGCTTTCTCCTGGCACATTCCATTCTAAATTCCAATCTAGAACAGGCTTCCATTGAGGCTCTGTTGACCTGGTAACCAGATTTGCTAAGGGAGAACTGCTGCCACCTTGTGGCCATTTCGCACAACAGCAGCTTTAATCCCAGCGCTACTGGTCAGTGGATATTCCAAATCATTGCAGGCCTGTAAATGACACCTGCCCTGAAAACAAATCCTGGGGTCATATATCGACCAAAAAGTTCAAAAGACGTCCATATTTCAAAACGACAGTTTCAAGAGGCATATTTCACGCACATTAGTGTTCTGCTTCTTTTGCTTTCTTTCTTTTTTGGTTAAAAAAAACGGGAATGGAAAAAGGCAACCCTCAGAATGGGCGAAAACGTTCGCAAACGAATCAATGGACAAGGGTTTAATCTCCAATATATATAAACAGCTCACGCAGCTTAATATTAATAAAACAAACAACCCAATACAAAAATGGGCAGAAGATCTAAATAGACGTTTCTTCAAAGAAGTCACAGAGACGGCCAAGACGCACATGAAAAGATGCTCAACACCACTAATTATTAGAGAAATGCAAATCAAAACGACAATGAGGTATCACCTCACACCTGTTAGAATCGGCATCATCAGAAAATCTACAAACAACAAATTCTGGGGAGGGTGTGGACAAAAGGAACCCTCTTCCACTATTGGTGGGAAGGTAAATTGATACAGTCACTATGGAGAACAGTATGGAGTTTCCTTAAAGAAACTAGAAATAGAATTACCATAGGATCCAGCAATCCCACTTCTGGGCATATACACAGAGACAACCATAAATCAAAAACACACATTCACCACAATGTTCATTGCAGCACTATTTACAATAGCCAGGTAATGGAAGCAACATAAATGCCCACAGACAGATGAATGGATAAAGATGTGGTACATACATAAAATGGGATATGACTCAGCCATGAAAAGGAATGAAACTGGGTTATTTGTAGAGAAGTCGGTGGATCTAGAGACTGTCATACAGAATGAAGTAAGTCAGAAAGAGCAAAACAAATATTCTGTATTAATGCATGTATGTGGAACCTAGATATATGGTACAGATGAACAGGTTTGCAGGGCAGAAATAGAGAAACAGAGGTAGAGAACAAACGTATGGACACCAAGTGGGGGAAGCCATGGGGTGATGGTGGTCAGATGAGTTGGGAGGTAGGTATTGACCTGTATATATGTATATGAATAAAATAGATAACTAATAATAACCTGCTGTTTGGAAAAATAAATATAATTAAACTGCAAAATTTTTAGAAATGAAATTTAAAAATAAAACAGAAAAAAGTTCTTCCCTTCACACAGATGTATTTCTATGAATGAATTATTTCCATGCTTATATCAATAAATACATAAAAGATGAATAAATTCTAACTTGAACCAAAAAAGAAAAAAAAAACCTGAACCCAGCAGTTATACAGAGGAAAACCCTATCAGGGCACTTGCTCCAGCGGTAAACAATTCTGACATTGGTCAGAGGTGGGGAATCATCTCCCATACAGCCAGCAGCCCGGCCCCCCCACGCAAGGAGCATCCTCATTGCAAAGCTGGGGGACCGTGCCGAGGCCTCTGTGAGTAAACGTGAGCTGAGCCCCAGGCCAGCTGCTGCTGAACTGTTCCCACCCTTCCCAGGTAAAACACCTGAATATGTACAAGGGCTTGAAAGCCTAGAGGAAGGGCCGTGGAGCCACACCAGCGACAGCATGCAGGCCAACTTGGTGCCTGCAGGCCAGCCAGGATGGTCCTGGCCCCGGGCACTCTTCTAGAAGCTTTCCATTTCCCTGCCTGATATACCCCTCCTGTCCCGGCCATCATTCCTTTTTTTCCTTCCTCACCTCAGCCCGGAGAGAAATTCCAGTGGAAGTTATGGGTGACACATCCTCTTCTTTACAGGTGGCAGCCTGGCAACTCCTGCAGAAAGTCCAGCAGAGCCCCACTCACACCGGGCCACCAACAAAGCTGTGGACCCTCACACCCTCCCACCAGCACAGCCCCGAGACTGCTGACGGGGCAGAGAATATGGAATCAGGCACAGCTGCAGGGGCTATTGCTGCCTGGAGTGCTGTTTCTATCGACCTCAACCCACGCACACCTGGGGAGGGCTTGTCGTCAGGGTCAGGCTGCCCAGGTCAGCTAATCCTCAGCCCTCAGGGAATCACAATGCAGAAAATGGACCTTGCTAAGACAGAATATTAGCCAAGGAAAAAAAGGGCACAATGCCATTTGCAGCCCCGTAGATGAGTCTACAGGTAAGCACGGGACTTGTAGTAAGTCAGAAAGTGAAAGACACATATCGTAGGATATCACTTATAGGTGTTACCTAAAAACGGATACCAGGGCAGATATTTCCACGGAGAAGGGCAATCACAGATTCATTAAACAAACTTATGGTTCACCAATGGAAAGGTGTGAGGATTGGATTCATTATGATATTGGGGTTAAGAGACATATACAAACACAGGTGAAATATATAATCACCAAAGACCTACGGAATGCCAAGAGAAGACTACTCAACATTCTGTCATAACGTACATGGGAAAAGGGTCCCAGGAAGAACAGACATATGTATATGTGTAACAGAATCACATCTTGCACACCTACAACAAGCAAACGTTGTAATCAAACTTGCTGTAATAAAAAATTAAAAATTAAATTAAAAACACGAACAAGAAGTAGTGAGACAAACTTGAGGGGCTTTCTCCTGGCACATTCCATTCTAAATTCCAATCTAGAACAGGCTTCCATTGAGGCTCTGTTGCCCTAGTAACCAGATTTGCTAAGGGAGAACTGCTGCCACCTTGTGGCCATTTCACACAACAGCAGCTTTAATCCCAGCGCTAATGGTCAGTGGATATTCCAAATCATTGCAGGCCTGTAAATGACACCTGCCCTGAAAACAAATCCTGGGGTCATATATCGACCAAAAAGTTCAAAAGACGTCCATATTTCAAAACGACAGTTTCAAGAGGCATATTTCACGCACATTAGTGTTCTGCTTCTTTTGCTTTCTTTCTTTTTTGGTTAAAAAAAAACGGGAATGGAAAAAGGCAACCCTCAGAATGGGCGAAAACGTTCGCAAACGAATCAATGGACAAGGGTTTAATCTCCAATATATATAAACAGCTCACGCAGCTTAATATTAATAAAACAAACAACCCAATACAAAAATGGGCAGAAGATCTAAATAGACGTTTCTTCAAAGAAGTCACAGAGACGGCCAAGACGCACATGAAAAGATGCTCAACACCACTAATTATTAGAGAAATGCAAATCAAAATGACAATGAGGTATCACCTCACACCTGTTAGAATCGGCAGCATCAGAAAATCTACAAACAACAAATTCTGGGGAGGGTGTGGACAAAAGGAACCCTCTTCCACTATTAGTGGGAAGGTAAATTGATACAGTCACTATGGAGAACAGTATGGAGTTTCCTTAAAGAAACTAGGAATAGAATTACCATAGGATCCAGCAATCCCACTTCTGGGCATATACCCAGAGACAACCATAAATCAAAAACACACATTCACCACAATGTTCATTGCAGCACTATTTACAATAGCCAGGTAATGGAAGCAACCTAAATGCCCACAGACAGACGAATGGATAAAGATGTGGTACATACATAAAATGGGATATGACTCAGCCATGAAAAGGAATGAAACTGGGTTATTTGTAGAGAAGTCGGTGGATCTAGAGACTGTCATACAGAATGAAGTAAGTCAGAAAGAGCAAAACAAATATTCTGTATTAATGCATGTATGTGGAACCTAGATATATGGTACAGATGAACAGGTTTGCAGGGCAGAAATAGAGAAACAGAGGTAGAGAACAAACGTATGGACACCAAGTGGGGGAAGCCATGGGGTGTTGGTGGTCAGATGAGTTGGGAGATAGGTATTGACCTGTATATATGTATATGAATAAAATAGATAACTAATAATAACCTGCTGTATAGAAAAATAAATATGATTAAACTGCAAAATTTTTAGAAATGAAATTTAAAAATAAAACAGAAAAAAAGTTCTTCCCTTCACACAGATGTATTTCTATGAATGAATTATTTCCATGCTTATATCAATAAATACATAAAAGATGAATAAATTCTAACTTGAACCAAAAAAGAAAAAAAAAATCCTGTACCCAGCAGTTATACAGAGGAAAACCCTATCAGGGCACTTGTTCCAGCGGTAAACAATTCTGAGATTGGTCAGAGGTGGGGAATCATCTCCCATACAGCCAGCAGCCCGGCCCCCCCACGCAAGGAGCGTCCTGATTGCAAAGCTGGGGGACAGTGCCGAGGCCTCTGTGAGTAAACGTGAGCTGAGCCCCAGGCCAGCTGCTGCTGAACTGTTCCCACCCTTCCCAGGTAAAACACCTGAATATGTACAAGGGCTTGAAAGCCTAGAGGAAGGGCCGTGGAGCCACACCAGCGACAGCACGCAGGCCAACTTGGTGCCTGCAGGCCAGCCAGGATGGTCCTGGCCCCGGGCGCTCTTCTGGAAGCTTTCCATTTCCCTGCCTGAGATACCACTCCTGTCCCGGCCCCCACTCTTTTTTTTCCTACCTCACCTCAGCCCGGAGAGAAATTCCAGTGGAAATTATGGGTGACACATCCTCTTCTTTACAGGTGGCAACCTGGCAACTCCTGCAGAAATTCCAGGAGAGCCCCACTCACACCGGGCCACCAACAAAGCCGTGGACCCTCACACCCTCCCACCAGCACAGCCCCGAGACTGCTGACGGGGCAGAGAATATGGAGTCAGGCACAGCTGCAGGGGCTATTGCTGCCTGGAGTGCTGTTTCTATTGAACTCAACCCAGGCACACCTGGGGAGGGCTTGCCGGCAGGGTCAGGCTGCCCAGGTCAGCTAATCCTCAGCCCTCAGGGAATCACATTGCAGAAAATGGACCTCGCTAAGACAGAATATTAGCCAAGGAAAAAAAGGGCACAATGCCATTTGCAGCCCCGTAGATGAGTCTACAGGTAAGCACGGGACTTGTAGTAAGTCAGAAAGTGAAAGACACATATCGTAGGATATCACTTATAGGTGTTACCTAAAAACGGATACCAGGGCAGATATTTCCACGGAGAAGGGCAATCACAGATTCATTAAACAAACTTATGGTTCACCAATGGAAAGGTGTGAGGATTGGATTCATTACGATATTGGGGTTAAGAGACATATGCAAACACAGGTGAAATATATAATCACCAAAGACCTACGGAATGCCAAGAGAAGACTACTCAACATTCTGTCATAACGTACATGGGAAAAGGGTCCCAGGAAGAACAGACATATGTATATGTGTAAAAGAACCACATCTTGCACACCTACAACAAGCAAACGTTGTAATCAAACTTGCTGTAATAAAAAATTAAAAATTAAATTAAAAACACGAACAAGAAGTAGTGAGACAAACTTGAGGGGCTTTCTCCTGGCACATTCCATTCTAAATTCCAATCTAGAACAGGCTTCCATTGAGGCTCTGTTGACCTGGTAACCAGATTTGCTAAGGGAGAACTGCTGCCACCTTGTGGCCATTTCGCACAACAGCAGCTTTAATCCCAGCGCTACTGGTCAGTGGATATTCCAAATCATTGCAGGCCTGTAAATGACACCTGCCCTGAAAACAAATCCTGGGGTCATATATCGACCAAAAAGTTCAAAAGACGTCCATATTTCAAAACGACAGTTTCAAGAGGCATATTTCACGCACATTAGTGTTCTGCTTCTTTTGCTTTCTTTCTTTTTTGGTTAAAAAAAACGGGAATGGAAAAAGGCAACCCTCAGAATGGGCGAAAACGTTCGCAAACGAATCAATGGACAAGGGTTTAATCTCCAATATATATAAACAGCTCACGCAGCTTAATATTAATAAAACAAACAACCCAATACAAAAATGGGCAGAAGATCTAAATAGACGTTTCTTCAAAGAAGTCACAGAGACGGCCAAGACGCACATGAAAAGATGCTCAACACCACTAATTATTAGAGAAATGCAAATCAAAACGACAATGAGGTATCACCTCACACCTGTTAGAATCGGCATCATCAGAAAATCTACAAACAACAAATTCTGGGGAGGGTGTGGACAAAAGGAACCCTCTTCCACTATTGGTGGGAAGGTAAATTGATACAGTCACTATGGAGAACAGTATGGAGTTTCCTTAAAGAAACTAGAAATAGAATTACCATAGGATCCAGCAATCCCACTTCTGGGCATATACACAGAGACAACCATAAATCAAAAACACACATTCACCACAATGTTCATTGCAGCACTATTTACAATAGCCAGGTAATGGAAGCAACATAAATGCCCACAGACAGATGAATGGATAAAGATGTGGTACATACATAAAATGGGATATGACTCAGCCATGAAAAGGAATGAAACTGGGTTATTTGTAGAGAAGTCGGTGGATCTAGAGACTGTCATACAGAATGAAGTAAGTCAGAAAGAGCAAAACAAATATTCTGTATTAATGCATGTATGTGGAACCTAGATATATGGTACAGATGAACAGGTTTGCAGGGCAGAAATAGAGAAACAGAGGTAGAGAACAAACGTATGGACACCAAGTGGGGGAAGCCATGGGGTGATGGTGGTCAGATGAGTTGGGAGGTAGGTATTGACCTGTATATATGTATATGAATAAAATAGATAACTAATAATAACCTGCTGTTTGGAAAAATAAATATAATTAAACTGCAAAATTTTTAGAAATGAAATTTAAAAATAAAACAGAAAAAAGTTCTTCCCTTCACACAGATGTATTTCTATGAATGAATTATTTCCATGCTTATATCAATAAATACATAAAAGATGAATAAATTCTAACTTGAACCAAAAAAGAAAAAAAAAACCTGAACCCAGCAGTTATACAGAGGAAAACCCTATCAGGGCACTTGCTCCAGCGGTAAACAATTCTGACATTGGTCAGAGGTGGGGAATCATCTCCCATACAGCCAGCAGCCCGGCCCCCCCACGCAAGGAGCATCCTCATTGCAAAGCTGGGGGACCGTGCCGAGGCCTCTGTGAATAAACGTGAGCTGAGCCCCAGGCCAGCTGCTGCTGAACTGTTCCCACCCTTCCCAGGTAAAACACCTGAATATGTACAAGGGCTTGAAAGCCTAGAGGAAGGGCCGTGGAGCCACACCAGCGACAGCATGCAGGCCAACTTGGTGCCTGCAGGCCAGCCAGGATGGTCCTGGCCCCGGGCACTCTTCTAGAAGCTTTCCATTTCCCTGCCTGATATACCCCTCCTGTCCCGGCCCCCACTCCTTTTTTTCCTTCCTCACCTCAGCCCGGAGAGAAATTCCAGCGGAAGTTATGGGTGACACATCCTCTTCTTTACAAGTGGCAGCCTGGCAACTCCTGCAGAAAGTCCAGCAGAGCCCCACTCACACCGGGCCACCAACAAAGCCGTGGACCCTCACACCCTCCCACCAGCACAGCCCCGAGACTGCTGACGGGGCAGAGAATATGGAATCAGGCACAGCTGCAGGGGCTATTGCTGCCTGGAGTGCTGTTTCTATCGACCTCAACACACGCACACCTGGGGAGGGCTTGCCGGCAGGGTCAGGCTGCCCAGGTCAGCTAATCCTCAGCCCTCAGGGAATCACATTGCAGAAAATGGACCTCGCTAAGACAGAATATTAGCCAAGGAAAAAAAGGGCACAATGCCATTTGCAGCCCCGTAGATGAGTCTACAGGTAAGCACGGGACTTGTAGTAAGTCAGAAAGTGAAAGACACATATCGTAGGATATCACTTATAGGTGTTACCTAAAAACGGATACCAGGGCAGATATTTCCACGGAGAAGGGCAATCACAGATTCATTAAACAAACTTATGGTTCACCAATGGAAAGGTGTGAGGATTGGATTCATTACGATATTGGGGTTAAGAGACATATACAAACACAGGTGAAATATATAATCACCAAAGACCTACGGAATGCCAAGAGAAGACTACTCAACATTCTGTCATAATGTACATGGGAAAAGGGTCCCAGGAAGAACAGACATATGTATATGTGTAACAGAATCACATCTTGCACACCTACAACAAGCAAACGTTGTAATCAAACTTGCTGTAATAAAAAATTAAAAATTAAATTAAAAACACGAACAAGAAGTAGTGAGACAAACTTGAGGGGCTTTCTCCTGGCACATTCCATTCTAAATTCCAATCTAGAACAGGCTTCCATTGAGGCTCTGTTGCCCTAGTAACCAGATTTGCTAAGGGAGAACTGCTGCCACCTTGTGGCCATTTCACACAACAGCAGCTTTAATCCCAGCACTAATGGTCAGTGGATATTCCAAATCATTGCAGGCCTGTAAATGACACCTGCCCTGAAAACAAATCCTGGGGTCATATATCGACCAAAAAGTTCAAAAGACGTCCATATTTCAAAACGACAGTTTCAAGAGGCATATTTCACGCACATTAGTGTTCTGCTTCTTTTGCTTTCTTTCTTTTTTGGTTAAAAAAAAACGGGAATGGAAAAAGGCAACCCTCAGAATGGGCGAAAACGTTCGCAAACGAATCAATGGACAAGGGTTTAATCTCCAATATATATAAACAGCTCACGCAGCTTAATATTAATAAAACAAACAACCCAATACAAAAATGGGCAGAAGATCTAAATAGACGTTTCTTCAAAGAAGTCACAGAGACGGCCAAGACGCACATGAAAAGCTGCTCAACACCACTAATTATTAGAGAAATGCAAATCAAAATGACAATGAGGTATCACCTCACACCTGTTAGAATCGGCAGCATCAGAAAATCTACAAACAACAAATTCTGGGGAGGGTGTGGACAAAAGGAACCCTCTTCCACTATTAGTGGGAAGGTAAATTGATACAGTCACTATGGAGAACAGTATGGAGTTTCCTTAAAGAAACTAGGAATAGAATTACCACAGGATCCAGCAATCCCACTTCTGGGCATATACCCAGAGACAACCATAAATCAAAAACACACATTCACCACAATGTTCATTGCAGCACTATTTACAATAGCCAGGTAATGGAAGCAACCTAAATGCCCACAGACAGACGAATGGATAAAGATGTGGTACATACATAAAATGGGATATGACTCAGCCATGAAAAGGAATGAAACTGGGTTATTTGTAGAGAAGTCGGTGGATCTAGAGACTGTCATACAGAATGAAGTAAGTCAGAAAGAGCAAAACAAATATTCTGTATTAATGCATGTATGTGGAACCTAGATATATGGTACAGATGAACAGGTTTGCAGGGCAGAAATAGAGAAACAGAGGTAGAGAACAAACGTATGGACACCAAGTGGGGGAAGCCATGGGGTGTTGGTGGTCAGATGAGTTGGGAGATAGGTATTGACCTGTATATATGTATATGAATAAAATAGATAACTAATAATAACCTGCTGTATAGAAAAATAAATATGATTAAACTGCAAAATTTTTAGAAATGAAATTTAAAAATAAAACAGAAAAAAAGTTCTTCCCTTCACACAGATGTATTTCTATGAATGAATTATTTCCATGCTTATATCAATAAATACATAAAAGATGAATAACTTCTAACTTGAACCAAAAAAGAAAAAAAAAATCCTGTACCCAGCAGTTATACAGAGGAAAACCCTATCAGGGCACTTGTTCCAGCGGTAAACAATTCTGAGATTGGTCAGAGGTGGGGAATCATCTCCCATACAGCCAGCAGCCCGGCCCCCCCACGCAAGGAGCGTCCTGATTGCAAAGCTGGGGGACAGTGCCGAGGCCTCTGTGAGTAAACGTGAGCTGAGCCCCAGGCCAGCTGCTGCTGAACTGTTCCCACCCTTCCCAGGTAAAACACCTGAATATGTACAAGGGCTTGAAAGCCTAGAGGAAGGGCCGTGGAGCCACACCAGCGACAGCACGCAGGCCAACTTGGTGCCTGCAGGCCAGCCAGGATGGTCCTGGCCCCGGGCGCTCTTCTGGAAGCTTTCCATTTCCCTGCCTGAGATACCACTCCTGTCCCGGCCCCCACTCTTTTTTTTCCTCCCTCACCTCAGCCCGGAGAGAAATTCCAGTGGAAATTATGGGTGACACATCCTCTTCTTTACAGGTGGCAACCTGGCAACTCCTGCAGAAATTCCAGCAGAGACCCACTCACACCGGGCCACCAACAAAGCCGTGGACCCTCACACCCTCCCACCAGCACAGCCCCGAGACTGCTGACGGGGCAGAGAATATGGAGTCAGGCACAGCTGCAGGGGCTATTGCTGCCTGGAGTGCTGTTTCTATTGAACTCAACCCAGGCACACCTGGGGAGGGCTTGCCGGCAGGGTCAGGCTGCCCAGGTCAGCTAATCCTCAGCCCTCAGGGAATCACATTGCAGAAAATGGACCTCGCTAAGACAGAATATTAGCCAAGGAAAAAAAGGGCACAATGCCATTTGCAGCCCCCTAGATGAGTCTACATGTAAGCACGGGACTTGTAGTAAGTCAGAAAGTGAAAGACACATATCGTAGGATATCACTTATAGGTGTTACCTAAAAACGGATACCAGGGCAGATATTTCCACGGAGAAGGGCAATCACAGATTCATTAAACAAACTTATGGTTCACCAATGGAAAGGTGTGAGGATTGGATTCATTACGATATTGGGGTTAAGAGACATATACAAACACAGGTGAAATATATAATCACCAAAGACCTACGGAATGCCAAGAGAAGACTACTCAACATTCTGTCATAACGTACATGGGAAAAGGGTCCCAGGAAGAACAGACATATGTATATGTGTAAAAGAACCACATCTTGCACACCTACAACAAGCAAACGTTGTAATCAAACTTGCTGTAATAAAAAATTAAAAATTAAATTAAAAACACGAACAAGAAGTAGTGAGACAAACTTGAGGGGCTTTCTCCTGGCACATTCCATTCTAAATTCCAATCTAGAACAGGCTTCCATTGAGGCTCTGTTGCCCTGGTAACCAGATTTGCTAAGGGAGAACTGCTGCCACCTTGTGGCCATTTCGCACAACAGCAGCTTTAATCCCAGCGCTACTGGTCAGTGGATATTCCAAATCATTGCAGGCCTGTAAATGACACCTGCCCTGAAAACAAATCCTGGGGTCATATATCGACCAAAAAGTTCAAAAGACGTCCATATTTCAAAACGACAGTTTCAAGAGGCATATTTCACGCACATTAGTGTTCTGCTTCTTTTGCTTTCTTTCTTTTTTGGTTAAAAAAAAACGGGAATGGAAAAAGGCAACCCTCAGAATGGGCGAAAACGTTCGCAAACGAATCAATGGACAAGGGTTTAATCTCCAATATATATAAACAGCTCACGCAGCTTAATATTAATAAAACAAACAACCCAATACAAAAATGGGCAGAAGATCTAAATAGACGTTTCTTCAAAGAAGTCACAGAGACGGCCAAGACACACATGAAAAGCTGCTCAACACCACTAATTATTAGAGAAATGCAAATCAAAATGACAATGAGGTATCACCTCACACCTGTTAGAATCGGCAGTATCAGAAAATCTACAAACAGCAAATTCTGGGGAGGGTGTGGACAAAAGGAACCCTCTTCCACTGTTAGTGGGAAGGTAAATTGATACAGTCACTATGGAGAACAGTATGGAGTTTCCTTAAAGAAACTAGGAATAGAATTACCACAGGATCCAGCAATCCCACTTCTGGGCATATACCCAGAGACAACCATAAATCAAAAACACACATTCACCACAATGTTCATTGCAGCACTATTTACAATAGCCAGGTAATGGAAGCAACCTAAATGCCCACAGACAGACGAATGGATAAAGATGTGGTACATACATAAAATGGGATATGACTCAGCCATGAAAAGGAATGAAACTGGGTTATTTGTAGAGAAGTCGGTGGATCTAGAGACTGTCATACAGAATGAAGTAAGTCAGAAAGAGCAAAACAAATATTCTGTATTAATGCATGTATGTGGAACGTAGATATATGGTACAGATGAACAGGTTTGCAGGGCAGAAATAGAGAAACAGATGTAGAGAACAAACGTATGGACACCAAGTGGGGGAAGCCATGGGGTGTTGGTGGTCAGATGAGTTGGGAGATAGGTATTGACCTGTATATATGTATATGAATAAAATAGATAACTAATAATAACCTGCTGTATAGAAAAATAAATATGATTAAACTGCAAAATTTTTAGAAATGAAATTTAAAAATAAAACAGAAAAAAAGTTCTTCCCTTCACACAGATGTATTTCTATGAATGAATTATTTCCATGCTTATATCAATAAATACATAAAAGATGAATAACTTCTAACTTGAACCAAAAAAGAAAAAAAAAATCCTGTACCCAGCAGTTATACAGAGGAAAACCCTATCAGGGCACTTGTTCCAGCGGTAAACAATTCTGAGATTGGTCAGAGGTGGGGAATCATCTCCCATACAGCCAGCAGCCCGGCCCCCCCACGCAAGGAGCGTCCTGATTGCAAAGCTGGGGGACAGTGCCGAGGCCTCTGTGAGTAAACGTGAGCTGAGCCCCAGGCCAGCTGCTGCTGAACTGTTCCCACCCTTCCCAGGTAAAACACCTGAATATGTACAAGGGCTTGAACGCCTAGAGGAAGGGCCGTGGAGCCACACCAGCGACAGCATGCAGGCCAACTTGGTGCCTGCAGGCCAGCCAGGATGGTCCTGGCCCCGGGCACTCTTCTAGAAGCTTTCCATTTCCCTCCCTGATATACCCCTCCTGTCCCGGCCATCATTCCTTTTATTCCTTCCTCACCTCAGCCCGGAGAGAAATTCCAGTGGAAGTTATGGGTGACACATCCTCTTCTTTACAGGTGGCAGCCTGGCAACTCCTGCAGAAAGTCCAGCAGAGCCCCACTCACACCGGGCCACCAACAAAGCCGTGGACCCTCACACCCTCCCACCAGCACAGCCCCGAGACTGCTGACGGGGCAGAGAATATGGAATCAGGCACAGCTGCAGGGGCTATTGCTGCCTGGAGTGCTGTTTCTATCGACCTCAACCCACGCACACCTGGGGAGGGCTTGCCGGCAGGGTCAGGCTGCCCAGGTCAGCTAATCCTCAGCCCTCAGGGAATCACATTGCAGAAAATGGACCTCGCTAAGACAGAATATTAGCCAAGGAAAAAAAGGGCACAATGCCATTTGCAGCCCTGTAGATGAGTCTACAGGTAAGCACGTGACTTGTAGTAAGTCAGAAAGTGAAAGACACATATCGTAGGATATCACTTATAGGTGTTACCTAAAAACGGATACCAGGGCCGATATTTCCACGGAGAAGGGCAATCACAGATTCATTAAACAAACTTATGGTTCACCAATGGAAAGGTGTGAGGATTGGATTCATTACGATATTGGGGTTAAGAGACATATACAAACACAGGTGAAATATATAATCACCAAAGACCTACGGAATGCCAAGAGAAGACTACTCAACATTCTGTCATAATGTACATGGGAAAAGGGTCCCAGGAAGAACAGACATATGTATATGTGTAACAGAACCACATCTTGCACACCTACAACAAGCAAACGTTGTAATCAAACTTGCTGTAATAAAAAATTAAAAATTAAATTAAAAACACGAACAAGAAGTAGTGAGACAAACTTGAGGGGCTTTCTACTGGCACATTCCATTCTAAATTCCAATCTAGAACAGGCTTCCATTGAGGCTCTGTTGCCCTAGTAACCAGATTTGCTAAGGGAGAACTGCTGCCACCTTGTGGCCATTTCACACAACAGCAGCTTTAATCCCAGCGCTAATGGTCAGTGGATATTCCAAATCATTTCAGGCCTGTAAATGACACCTGCCCTGAAAACAAATCCTGGGGTCATATATCGACCAAAAAGTTCAAAAGACGTCCATATTTCAAAACGACAGTTTCAAGAGGCATATTTCACGCACATTAGTGTTCTGCTTCTTTTGCTTTCTTTCTTTTTTGGTTAAAAAAAACGGGAATGGAAAAAGGCAACCCTCAGAATGGGCGAAAACTTTCGCAAACGAATCAATGGACAAGGGTTTAATCTCCAATATATATAAACAGCTCACGCAGCTTAATATTAATAAAACAAACAACCCAATACAAAAATGGGCAGAAGATCTAAATAGACGTTTCTTCAAAGAAGTCACAGAGACGGCCAAGACGCACATGAAAAGCTGCTCAACACCACTAATTATTAGAGAAATGCAAATCAAAATGACAATGAGGTATCACCTCACACCTGTTAGAATAGGCAGCATCAGAAAATCTACAAACAACAAATTCTGGGGAGGGTGTGGACAAAAGGAACCCTCTTCCACTATTAGTGGGAAGGTAAATTGATACAGTCACTATGGAGAACAGTATGGAGTTTCCTTAAAGAAACTAGGAATAGAATTACCATAGGATCCAGCTATCCCACTTCTGGGCATATACCCAGAGACAACCATAAATCAAAAACACACATTCACCACAATGTTCATTGCAGCACTATTTATAATAGCCAGGTAATGGAAGCAACCTAAATGCCCACAGACAGACGAATGGATAAAGATGTGGTACATACATAAAATGGGATATGACTCAGCCATGAAAAGGAATGAAACTGGGTTATTTGTAGAGAAGTCGGTGGATCTAGAGACTGTCATACAGAATGAAGTAAGTCAGAAAGAGCAAAACAAATATTCTGTATTAATGCATGTATGTGGAACCTAGATATATGGTACAGATGAACAGGTTTGCAGGGCAGAAATAGAGAAACAGAGGTAGAGAACAAACGTATGGACACCAAGTGGGGGAAGCCATGGGGTGTTGGTGGTCAGATGAGTTGGGAGATAGGTATTGACCTGTATATATGTATATGAATAAAATAGATAACTAATAATAACCTGCTGTATAGAAAAATAAATATGATTAAACTGCAAAATTTTTAGAAATGAAATTTAAAAATAAAACAGAAAAAAAGTTCTTCCGTTCACACAGATGTATTTCTATGAATGAATTATTTCCATGCTTATATCAATAAATACATAAAAGATGAATAACTTCTAACTTGAACCAAAAAAGAAAAAAAAATCCTGTACCCAGCAGTTATACAGAGGAAAACCCTATCAGGGCACTTGTTCCAGCGGTAAACAATTCTGAGACTGGTCAGAGGTGGGGAATCATCTCCCATACAGCCAGCAGCCCGGCCCCCCCACGCAAGGAGCGTCCTGATTGCAAAGCTGGGGGACAGTGCCGAGGCCTCTGTGAGTAAACGTGAGCTGAGCCCCAGGCCAGCTGCTGCTGAACTGTTCCCACCCTTCCCAGGTAAAACACCTGAATATGTACAAGGGCTTGAAAGCCTAGAGGAAGGGCCGTGGAGCCACACCAGCGACAGCACGCAGGCCAACTTGGTGCCTGCAGGCCAGCCAGGATGGTCCTGGCCCCGGGCGCTCTTCTGGAAGCTTTCCATTTCCCTGCCTGAGACACCACTCCTGTCCCGGCCCCCACTCCTTTTTTTCCTCCCTCACCTCAGCCCGGAGAGAAATTCCAGTGGAAATTATGGGTGACACATCCTCTTCTTTACAGTGGCAACCTGGCAACTCCTGCAGAAATTCCAGCAGAGCCCCACTCACACCGGGCCACCAACAAAGCCGTGGACCCTCACACCCTCCCACCAGCACAGCCCCGAGACTGCTGACGGGGCAGAGAATATGGAGTCAGGCACAGCTGCAGGGGCTATTGCTGCCTGGAGTGCTGTTTCTATTGAACTCAACCCAGGCACACCTGGGGAGGGCTTGCCGGCAGGGTCAGGCTGCCCAGGTCAGCTAATCCTCAGCCCTCAGGGAATCACATTGCAGAAAATGGACCTCGCTAAGACAGAATATTAGCCAAGGAAAAAAAGGGCACAATGCCATTTGCAGCCCCGTAGATGAGTCTACAGGTAAGCACGGGACTTGTAGTAAGTCAGAAAGTGAAAGACACATATCGTAGGATATCACTTATAGGTGTTACCTAAAAACGGATACCAGGGCAGATATTTCCACGGAGAAGGGCAATCACAGATTCATTAAACAAACTTATGGTTCACCAATGGAAAGGTGTGAGGATTGGATTCATTACGATATTGGGGTTAAGAGACATATACAAACACAGGTGAAATATATAATCACCAAAGACCTACGGAATGCCAAGAGAAGACTACTCAACATTCTGTCATAACGTACATGGGAAAAGGGTCCCAGGAAGAACAGACATATGTATATGTGTAAAAGAACCACATCTTGCACACCTACAACAAGCAAACGTTGTAATCAAACTTGCTGTAATAAAAAATTAAAAATTAAATTAAAAACACGAACAAGAAGTAGTGAGACAAACTTGAGGGGCTTTCTCCTGGCACATTCCATTCTAAATTCCAATCTAGAACAGGCTTCCATTGAGGCTCTGTTGCCCTGGTAACCAGATTTGCTAAGGGAGAACTGCTGCCACCTTGTGGCCATTTCGCACAACAGCAGCTTTAATCCCAGCGCTATTGGTCAGTGGATATTCCAAATCATTGCAGGCCTGTAAATGACACCTGCCCTGAAAACAAATCCTGGGGTCATATATCGACCAAAAAGTTCAAAAGACGTCCATATTTCAAAACGACAGTTTCAAGAGGCATATTTCACGCACATTAGTGTTCTGCTTCTTTTGCTTTCTTTCTTTTTTGGTTAAAAAAAACGGGAATGGAAAAAGGCAACCCTCAGAATGGGCGAAAACTTTCGCAAACGAATCAATGGACAAGGGTTTAATCTCCAATATATATAAACAGCTCACGCAGCTTAATATTAATAAAACAAACAACCCAATACAAAAATGGGCAGAAGATCTAAATAGACGTTTCTTCAAAGAAGTCACAGAGACGGCCAAGACGCACATGAAAAGCTGCTCAACACCACTAATTATTAGAGAAATGCAAATCAAAATGACAATGAGGTATCACCTCACACCTGTTAGAATAGGCAGCATCAGAAAATCTACAAACAACAAATTCTGGGGAGGGTGTGGACAAAAGGAACCCTCTTCCACTATTAGTGGGAAGGTAAATTGATACAGTCACTATGGAGAACAGTATGGAGTTTCCTTAAAGAAACTAGGAATAGAATTACCATAGGATCCAGCTATCCCACTTCTGGGCATATACCCAGAGACAACCATAAATCAAAAACACACATTCACCACAATGTTCATTGCAGCACTATTTATAATAGCCAGGTAATGGAAGCAACCTAAATGCCCACAGACAGACGAATGGATAAAGATGTGGTACATACATAAAATGGGATATGACTCAGCCATGAAAAGGAATGAAACTGGGTTATTTGTAGAGAAGTCGGTGGATCTAGAGACTGTCATACAGAATGAAGTAAGTCAGAAAGAGCAAAACAAATATTCTGTATTAATGCATGTATGTGGAACCTAGATATATGGTACAGATGAACAGGTTTGCAGGGCAGAAATAGAGAAACAGAGGTAGAGAACAAACGTATGGACACCAAGTGGGGGAAGCCATGGGGTGTTGGTGGTCAGATGAGTTGGGAGATAGGTATTGACCTGTATATATGTATATGAATAAAATAGATAACTAATAATAACCTGCTGTATAGAAAAATAAATATGATTAAACTGCAAAATTTTTAGAAATGAAATTTAAAAATAAAACAGAAAAAAAGTTCTTCCGTTCACACAGATGTATTTCTATGAATGAATTATTTCCATGCTTATATCAATAAATACATAAAAGATGAATAACTTCTAACTTGAACCAAAAAAGAAAAAAAAATCCTGTACCCAGCAGTTATACAGAGGAAAACCCTATCAGGGCACTTGTTCCAGCGGTAAACAATTCTGAGACTGGTCAGAGGTGGGGAATCATCTCCCATACAGCCAGCAGCCCGGCCCCCCCACGCAAGGAGCGTCCTGATTGCAAAGCTGGGGGACAGTGCCGAGGCCTCTGTGAGTAAACGTGAGCTGAGCCCCAGGCCAGCTGCTGCTGAACTGTTCCCACCCTTCCCAGGTAAAACACCTGAATATGTACAAGGGCTTGAAAGCCTAGAGGAAGGGCCGTGGAGCCACACCAGCGACAGCACGCAGGCCAACTTGGTGCCTGCAGGCCAGCCAGGATGGTCCTGGCCCCGGGCGCTCTTCTGGAAGCTTTCCATTTCCCTGCCTGAGACACCACTCCTGTCCCGGCCCCCACTCCTTTTTTTCCTCCCTCACCTCAGCCCGGAGAGAAATTCCAGTGGAAATTATGGGTGACACATCCTCTTCTTTACAGGTGGCAACCTGGCAACTCCTGCAGAAATTCCAGCAGAGCCCCACTCACACCGGGCCACCAACAAAGCCGTGGACCCTCACACCCTCCCACCAGCACAGCCCCGAGACTGCTGACGGGGCAGAGAATATGGAGTCAGGCACAGCTGCAGGGGCTATTGCTGCCTGGAGTGCTGTTTCTATTGAACTCAACCCAGGCACACCTGGGGAGGGCTTGCCGGCAGGGTCAGGCTGCCCAGGTCAGCTAATCCTCAGCCCTCAGGGAATCACATTGCAGAAAATGGACCTCGCTAAGACAGAATATTAGCCAAGGAAAAAAAGGGCACAATGCCATTTGCAGCCCCGTAGATGAGTCTACAGGTAAGCACGGGACTTGTAGTAAGTCAGAAAGTGAAAGACACATATCGTAGGATATCACTTATAGGTGTTACCTAAAAACGGATACCAGGGCAGATATTTCCACGGAGAAGGGCAATCACAGATTCATTAAACAAACTTATGGTTCACCAATGGAAAGGTGTGAGGATTGGATTCATTACGATATTGGGGTTAAGAGACATATACAAACACAGGTGAAATATATAATCACCAAAGACCTACGGAATGCCAAGAGAAGACTACTCAACATTCTGTCATAACGTACATGGGAAAAGGGTCCCAGGAAGAACAGACATATGTATATGTGTAAAAGAACCACATCTTGCACACCTACAACAAGCAAACGTTGTAATCAAACTTGCTGTAATAAAAAATTAAAAATTAAATTAAAAACACGAACAAGAAGTAGTGAGACAAACTTGAGGGGCTTTCTCCTGGCACATTCCATTCTAAATTCCAATCTAGAACAGGCTTCCATTGAGGCTCTGTTGCCCTGGTAACCAGATTTGCTAAGGGAGAACTGCTGCCACCTTGTGGCCATTTCGCACAACAGCAGCTTTAATCCCAGCGCTATTGGTCAGTGGATATTCCAAATCATTGCAGGCCTGTAAATGACACCTGCCCTGAAAACAAATCCTGGGGTCATATATCGACCAAAAAGTTCAAAAGACGTCCATATTTCAAAACGACAGTTTCAAGAGGCATATTTCACGCACATTAGTGTTCTGCTTCTTTTGCTTTCTTTCTTTTTTGGTTAAAAAAAACGGGAATGGAAAAAGGCAACCCTCAGAATGGGCGAAAACGTTCGCAAACGAATCAATGGACAAGGGTTTAATCTCCAATATATATAAACAGCTCACGCAGCTTAATATTAATAAAACAAACAACCCAATACAAAAATGGGCAGAAGATCTAAATAGACGTTTCTTCAAAGAAGTCACAGAGACGGCCAAGACGCACATGAAAAGATGCTCAACACCACTAATTATTAGAGAAATGCAAATCAAAACGACAATGAGGTATCACCTCACACCTGTTAGAATCGGCATCATCAGAAAATCTACAAACAACAAATTCTGGGGAGGGTGTGGACAAAAGGAACCCTCTTCCACTATTGGTGGGAAGGTAAATTGATACAGTCACTATGGAGAACAGTATGGAGTTTCCTTAAAGAAACTAGAAATAGAATTACCATAGGATCCAGCAATCCCACTTCTGGGCATATAGCCAGAGACAACCATAAATCAAAAACACACATTCACCACAATGTTCATTGCAGCACTATTTACAATAGCCAGGTAATGGAAGCAACCTAAATGCCCACAGACAGATGAATGGATAAAGATGTGGAACATACATAAAATGGGATATGACTCAGCCATGAAAAGGAATGAAACTGGGTTATTTGTAGAGAAGTCGGTGGATCTAGAGACTGTCATACAGAATGAAGTAAGTCAGAAAGAGCAAAACAAATATTCTGTATTAATGCATGTATGTGGAACCTAGATATATGGTACAGATGAACAGGTTTGCAGGGCAGAAATAGAGAAACAGAGGTAGAGAACAAACGTATGGACACCAAGTGGGGGAAGCCATGGGGTGATGGTGGTCAGATGAGTTGGGAGATAGGTATTGACCTGTATATATGTATATGAATAAAATAGATAACTAATAATAACCTGCTGTATAGAAAAATAAATATAATTAAACTGCAAAATTTTTAGAAATGATATTTAAAAATAAAACAGAAAAAAAGTTCTTCCCTTCACACAGATGTATTTCTATGAATGAATTATTTCCATGCTTATATCAATAAATACATAAAAGATGAATAACTTCTAACTTGAACCAAAAAAGAAAAAAAAAATCCTGTACCCAGCAGTTATACAGAGGAAAACCCTATCAGGGCACTTGTTCCAGCGGTAAACAATTCTGAGATTGGTCAGAGGTGGGGAATCATCTCCCATACAGCCAGCAGCCCGGCCCCCCCACGCAAGGAGCGTCCTGATTGCAAAGCTGGGGGACAGTGCCGAGGCCTCTGTGAGTAAACGTGAGCTGAGCCCCAGGCCAGCTGCTGCTGAACTGTTCCCACCCTTCCCAGGTAAAACACCTGAATATGTACAAGGGCTTGAAAGCCGAGAGGAAGGGCCGTGGAACCACACCAGCGACAGCACACAGGCCAACTTGGTGCCAGCAGGCCAGCCAGGATGGTCCTGGCCCCGGGCACTCTTCTGGAAGCTTTCCATTTCCCTGCCTGAGATACCACTCCTGTCCCGGCCCCCACTCTTTTTTTTCCTCCCTCACCTCAGCCCGGAGAGAAATTCCAGTGGAAATTATGGGTGACACATCCTCTTCTTTACAGGTGGCAACCTGGCAACTCCTGCAGAAATTCCAGCAGAGACCCACTCACACCGGGCCACCAACAAAGCCGTGGACCCTCACACCCTCCCACCAGCACAGCCCCGAGACTGCTGACGGGGCAGAGAATATGGAGTCAGGCACAGCTGCAGGGGCTATTGCTGCCTGGAGTGCTGTTTCTATTGAACTCAACCCAGGCACACCTGGGGAGGGCTTGCCGGCAGGGTCAGGCGGCCCAGGTCAGCTAATCCTCAGCCCTCAGGGAATCACATTGCAGAAAATGGACCTCGCTAAGACAGAATATTAGCCAAGGAAAAAAAGGGCACAATGCCATTTGCAGCCCCGTAGATGAGTCTACAGGTAAGCACGGGACTTGTAGTAAGTCAGAAAGTGAAAGACACATATCGTAGGATATCACTTATAGGTGTTACCTAAAAACGGATACCAGGGCAGATATTTCCACGGAGAAGGGGAATCACAGATTCATTAAACAAACTTATGGTTCACCAATGGAAAGGTGTGAGGATTGGATTCATTACGATATTGGGGTTAAGAGACATATACAAACACAGGTGAAATATATAATCACCAAAGACCTACGGAATGCCAAGAGAAGACTACTCAACATTCTGTCATAACGTACATGGGAAAAGGGTCCCAGGAAGAACAGACATATGTATATGTGTAAAAGAACCACATCTTGCACACCTACAACAAGCAAACGTTGTAATCAAACTTGCTGTAATAAAAAATTAAAAATTAAATTAAAAACACGAACAAGAAGTAGTGAGACAAACTTGAGGGGCTTTCTCCTGGCACATTCCATTCTAAATTCCAATCTAGAACAGGCTTCCATTGAGGCTCTGTTGCCCTGGTAACCAGATTTGCTAAGGGAGAACTGCTGCCACCTTGTGGCCATTTCGCACAACAGCAGCTTTAATCCCAGCGCTATTGGTCAGTGGATATTCCAAATCATTGCAGGCCTGTAAATGACACCTGCCCTGAAAACAAATCCTGGGGTCATATATCGACCAAAAAGTTCAAAAGACGTCCATATTTCAAAACGACAGTTTCAAGAGGCATATTTCACGCACATTAGTGTTCTGCTTCTTTTGCTTTCTTTCTTTTTTGGTTAAAAAAAACGGGAATGGAAAAAGGCAACCCTCAGAATGGGCGAAAACGTTCGCAAACGAATCAATGGACAAGGGTTTAATCTCCAATATATATAAACAGCTCACGCAGCTTAATATTAATAAAACAAACAACCCAATACAAAAATGGGCAGAAGATCTAAATAGACGTTTCTTCAAAGAAGTCACAGAGACGGCCAAGACGCACATGAAAAGATGCTCAACACCACTAATTATTAGAGAAATGCAAATCAAAACGACAATGAGGTATCACCTCACACCTGTTAGAATCGGCATCATCAGAAAATCTACAAACAACAAATTCTGGGGAGGGTGTGGACAAAAGGAACCCTCTTCCACTATTGGTGGGAAGGTAAATTGATACAGTCACTATGGAGAACAGTATGGAGTTTCCTTAAAGAAACTAGAAATAGAATTACCATAGGATCCAGCAATCCCACTTCTGGGCATATAGCCAGAGACAACCATAAATCAAAAACACACATTCACCACAATGTTCATTGCAGCACTATTTACAATAGCCAGGTAATGGAAGCAACCTAAATGCCCACAGACAGATGAATGGATAAAGATGTGGAACATACATAAAATGGGATATGACTCAGCCATGAAAAGGAATGAAACTGGGTTATTTGTAGAGAAGTCGGTGGATCTAGAGACTGTCATACAGAATGAAGTAAGTCAGAAAGAGCAAAACAAATATTCTGTATTAATGCATGTATGTGGAACCTAGATATATGGTACAGATGAACAGGTTTGCAGGGCAGAAATAGAGAAACAGAGGTAGAGAACAAACGTATGGACACCAAGTGGGGGAAGCCATGGGGTGATGGTGGTCAGATGAGTTGGGAGATAGGTATTGACCTGTATATATGTATATGAATAAAATAGATAACTAATAATAACCTGCTGTATAGAAAAATAAATATAATTAAACTGCAAAATTTTTAGAAATGAAATTTAAAAATAAAACAGAAAAAAAGTTCTTCCCTTCACACAGATGTATTTCTATGAATGAATTATTTCCATGCTTATATCAATAAATACATAAAAGATGAATAACTTCTAACTTGAACCAAAAAAGAAAAAAAAAATCCTGTACCCAGCAGTTATACAGAGGAAAACCCTATCAGGGCACTTGTTCCAGCGGTAAACAATTCTGAGATTGGTCAGAGGTGGGGAATCATCTCCCATACAGCCAGCAGCCCGGCCCCCCCACGCAAGGAGCGTCCTGATTGCAAAGCTGGGGGACAGTGCCGAGGCCTCTGTGAGTAAACGTGAGCTGAGCCCCAGGCCAGCTGCTGCTGAACTGTTCCCACCCTTCCCAGGTAAAACACCTGAATATGTACAAGGGCTTGAAAGCCGAGAGGAAGGGCCGTGGAACCACACCAGCGACAGCACACAGGCCAACTTGGTGCCAGCAGGCCAGCCAGGATGGTCCTGGCCCCGGGCGCTCTTCTGGAAGCTTTCCATTTCCCTGCCTGAGATACCACTCCTGTCCCGGCCCCCACTCTTTTTTTTCCTCCCTCACCTCAGCCCGGAGAGAAATTCCAGTGGAAATTATGGGTGACACATCCTCTTCTTTACAGGTGGCAACCTGGCAACTCCTGCAGAAATTCCAGCAGAGACCCACTCACACCGGGCCACCAACAAAGCCGTGGACCCTCACACCCTCCCACCAGCACAGCCCCGAGACTGCTGACGGGGCAGAGAATATGGAGTCAGGCACAGCTGCAGGGGCTATTGCTGCCTGGAGTGCTGTTTCTATTGAACTCAACCCAGGCACACCTGGGGAGGGCTTGCCGGCAGGGTCAGGCTGCCCAGGTCAGCTAATCCTCAGCCCTCAGGGAATCACATTGCAGAAAATGGACCTCGCTAAGACAGAATATTAGCCAAGGAAAAAAAGGGCACAATGCCATTTGCAGCCCCGTAGATGAGTCTACAGGTAAGCACGGGACTTGTAGTAAGTCAGAAAGTGAAAGACACATATCGTAGGATATCACTTATAGGTGTTACCTAAAAACGGATACCAGGGCAGATATTTCCACGGAGAAGGGCAATCACAGATTCATTAAACAAACTTATGGTTCACCAATGGAAAGGTGTGAGGATTGGATTCATTACGATATTGGGGTTAAGAGACATATACAAACACAGGTGAAATATATAATCACCAAAGACCTACGGAATGCCAAGAGAAGACTACTCAACATTCTGTCATAACGTACATGGGAAAAGGGTCCCAGGAAGAACAGACATATGTATATGTGTAAAAGAACCACATCTTGCACACCTACAACAAGCAAACGTTGTAATCAAACTTGCTGTAATAAAAAATAAAAAATTAAATTAAAAACACGAACAAGAAGTAGTGAGACAAACTTGAGGGGCTTTCTCCTGGCACATTCCATTCTAAATTCCAATCTAGAACAGGCTTCCATTGAGGCTCTGTTGCCCTGGTAACCAGATTTGCTAAGGGAGAACTGCTGCCACCTTGTGGCCATTTCGCACAACAGCAGCTTTAATCCCAGCGCTACTGGTCAGTGGATATTCCAAATCATTGCAGGCCTGTAAATGACACCTGCCCTGAAAACAAATCCTGGGGTCATATATCGACCAAAAAGTTCAAAAGACGTCCATATTTCAAAACGACAGTTTCAAGAGGCATATTTCACGCACATTAGTGTTCTGCTTCTTTTGCTTTCTTTCTTTTTTGGTTAAAAAAACGGGAATGGAAAAAGGCAACCCTCAGAATGGGCGAAAACGTTCGCAAACGAATCAATGGACAAGGGTTTAATCTCCAATATATATAAACAGCTCACGCAGCTTAATATTAATAAAACAAACAACCCAATACAAAAATGGGCAGAAGATCTAAATAGACGTTTCTTCAAAGAAGTCACAGAGACGGCCAAGACGCACATGAAAAGATGCTCAACACCACTAATTATTAGAGAAATGCAAATCAAAACGACAATGAGGTATCACCTCACACCTGTTAGAATCGGCATCATCAGAAAATCTACAAACAACAAATTCTGGGGAGGGTGTGGACAAAAGGAACCCTCTTCCACTATTGGTGGGAAGGTAAATTGATACAGTCACTATGGAGAACAGTATGGAGTTTCCTTAAAGAAACTAGAAATAGAATTACCATAGGATCCAGCAATCCCACTTCTGGGCATATACACAGAGACAACCATAAATCAAAAACACACATTCACCACAATGTTCATTGCAGCACTATTTACAATAGCCAGGTAATGGAAGCAACCTAAATGCCCACAGACAGATGAATGGATAAAGATGTGGTACATACATAAAATGGGATATGACTCAGCCATGAAAAGGAATGAAACTGGGTTATTTGTAGAGAAGTCGGTGGATCTAGAGACTGTCATACAGAATGAAGTAAGTCAGAAAGAGCAAAACAAATATTCTGTATTAATGCATGTATGTGGAACCTAGATATATGGTACAGATGAACAGGTTTGCAGGGCAGAAATAGAGAAACAGAGGTAGAGAACAAACGTATGGACACCAAGTGGGGGAAGCCATGGGGTGATGGTGGTCAGATGAGTTGGGAGATAGGTATTGACCTGTATATATGTATATGAATAAAATAGATAACTAATAATAACCTGCTGTATAGAAAAATAAATATAATTAAACTGCAAAATTTTTAGAAATGAAATTTAAAAATAAAACAGAAAAAAAGTTCTTCCGTTCACACAGATGTATTTCTATGAATGAATTATTTCCATGCTTATATCAATAAATACATAAAAGATGAATAACTTCTAACTTGAACCAAAAAAGAAAAAAAAAATCCTGTACCCAGCAGTTATACAGAGGAAAACCCTATCAGGGCACTTGTTCCAGCGGTAAACAATTCTGAGATTGGTCAGAGGTGGGGAATCATCTCCCATACAGCCAGCAGCCCGGCCCCCCCACGCAAGGAGCGTCCTGATTGCAAAGCTGGGGGACAGTGCCGAGGCCTCTGTGAGTAAACGTGAGCTGAGCCCCAGGCCAGCTGCTGCTGAACTGTTCCCACCCTTCCCAGGTAAAACACCTGAATATGTACAAGGGCTTGAAAGCCTAGAGGAAGGGCCGTGGAGCCACACCAGCGACAGCACGCAGGCCAACTTGGTGCCTGCAGGCCAGCCAGGATGGTCCTGGCCCCGGGCGCTCTTCTGGAAGCTTTCCATTTCCCTGCCTGAGATACCACTCCTGTCCCGGCCCCCACTCTTTTTTTTCCTCCCTCACCTCAGCCCGGAGAGAAATTCCAGTGGAAATTATGGGTGACACATCCTCTTCTTTACAGGTGGCAACCTGGCAACTCCTGCAGAAATTCCAGCAGAGACCCACTCACACCGGGCCACCAACAAAGCCGTGGACCCTCACACCCTCCCACCAGCACAGCCCCGAGACTGCTGACGGGGCAGAGAATATGGAGTCAGGCACAGCTGCAGGGGCTATTGCTGCCTGGAGTGCTGTTTCTATTGAACTCAACCCAGGCACACCTGGGGAGGGCTTGCCGGCAGGGTCAGGCTGCCCAGGTCAGCTAATCCTCAGCCCTCAGGGAATCACATTGCAGAAAATGGACCTCGCTAAGACAGAATATTAGCCAAGGAATAAAGGGGCACAATGCCATTTGCAGCCCCGTAGATGAGTCTACAGGTAATCACGGGACTTGTAGTAAGTCAGAAAGTGAAAGACACATATCGTAGGATATCACTTATAGGTGTTACCTGAAAACGGATACCAGGGCAGATATTTCCACGGAGAAGGGCAATCACAGATTCATTAAACAAACTTATGGTTCACCAATGGAAAGGTGTGAGGATTGGATTCATTACGATATTGGGGTTAAGAGCCATATACAAACACAGGTGAAATATATAATCACCAAAGACCTACGGAATGCCAAGAGAAGACTACTCAACATTCTGTCATAACGTACATGGGAAAAGGGTCCCAGGAAGAACAGACATATGTATATGTGTAACAGAACCACACCTTGCACACCTACAACAAGCAAACGTTGTAATCAAACTTGCTGTAATAAAAAATTAAAAATTAAATTAAAAACACGAACAAGAAGTAGTGAGACAAACTTGAGGGGCTTTCTCCTGGCACATTCCATTCTAAATTCCAATCTAGAACAGGCTTCCATTGAGGCTCTGTTGCCCTAGTAACCAGATTTGCTAAGGGAGAACTGCTGCCACCTTGTGGCCGTTTCACACAACAGCAGCTTTAATCCCAGCGCTAATGGTCAGTGGATATTCCAAATCATTGCAGGCCTGTAAATGACACCTGCCCTGAAAACAAATCCTGGGGTCATATATCGACCAAAAAGTTCAAAAGACGTCCATATTTCAAAACGACAGTTTCAAGAGGCATATTTCACGCACATTAGTGTTCTGCTTCTTTTGCTTTCTTTCTTTTTTGGTTAAAAAAAACGGGAATGGAAAAAGGCAACCCTCAGAATGGGCGAAAACGTTCGCAAACGAATCAATGGACAAGGGTTTAATCTCCAATATATATAAACAGCTCACGCAGCTTAATATTAATAAAACAAACAACCCAATACAAAAATGGGCAGAAGATCTAAATAGACGTTTCTTCAAAGAAGTCACAGAGACGGCCAAGACGCACATGAAAAGATGCTCAACACCACTAATTATTAGAGAAATGCAAATCAAAACGACAATGAGGTATCACCTCACACCTGTTAGAATCGGCATCATCAGAAAATCTACAAACAACAAATTCTGGGGAGGGTGTGGACAAAAGGAACCCTCTTCCACTATTGGTGGGAAGGTAAATTGATACAGTCACTATGGAGAACAGTATGGAGTTTCCTTAAAGAAACTAGAAATAGAATTACCATAGGATCCAGCAATCCCACTTCTGGGCATATACACAGAGACAACCATAAATCAAAAACACACATTCACCACAATGTTCATTGCAGCACTATTTACAATAGACAGGTAATGGAAGCAACCTAAATGCCCACAGACAGATGAATGGATAAAGATGTGGAACATACATAAAATGGGATATGACTCAGCCATGAAAAGGAATGAAACTGGGTTATTTGTAGAGAAGTCGGTGGATCTAGAGACTGTCATACAGAATGAAGTAAGTCAGAAAGAACAAAACAAATATTCTGTATTAATGCATGTATGTGGAACCTAGATATATGGTACAGATGAACAGGTTTGCAGGGCAGAAATAGAGAAACAGAGGTAGAGAACAAACGTATGGACACCAAGTGGGGGAAGCCATGGGGTGATGGTGGTCAGATGAGTTGGGAGATAGGTATTGACCTGTATATATGTATATGAATAAAATAGATAACTAATAATAACCTGCTGTATCGAAAAATAAATATAATTAAACTGCAAAATTTTTAGAAATGAAATTTAAAAATAAAACAGAAAAAAGTTCTTCCCTTCACACAGATGTATTTCTATGAATGAATTATTTCCATGCTTATATCAATAAATACATAAAAGATGAATAAATTCTAACTTGAACCAAAAAAGAAAAAAAAAACCTGAACCCAGCAGTTATAAAGAGGAATACCCTATCAGGGCACTTGCTCCAGCGGTAAACAATTCTGACATTGGTCAGAGGTGGGGAATCATCTCCCATACAGCCAGCAGCCCGGCCCCCCCACGCAAGGAGCGTCCTGATTGCTAAGCTGGGGGACAGTGCCGAGGCCTCTGTGAGTAAACGTGAGCTGAGCCCCAGGCCAGCTGCTGCTGAACTGTTCCCACCCTTCCCAGGTAAAACACCTGAATATGTACAAGGGCTTGAAAGCCTAGAGGAAGGGCCGTGGAGCCACACCAGCGACAGCACGCAGGCCAACTTGGTGCCTGCAGGCCAGCCAGGATGGTCCTGGCCCCGGGCGCTCTTCTGGAAGCTTTCCATTTCCCTGCCTGAGATACCACTCCTGTCCCGGCCCCCACTCTTTTTTTTCCTCCCTCACCTCAGCCCGGAGAGAAATTCCAGTGGAAATTATGGGTGACACATCCTCTTCTTTACAGGTGGCAACCTGGCAACTCCTGCAGAAATTCCAGCAGAGACCCACTCACACCGGGCCACCAACAAAGCCGTGGACCCTCACACCCTCCCACCAGCACAGCCCCGAGACTGCTGACGGGGCAGAGAATATGGAGTCAGGCACAGCTGCAGGGGCTATTGCTGCCTGGAGTGCTGTTTCTATTGAACTCAACCCAGGCACACCTGGGGAGGGCTTGCCGGCAGGGTCAGGCTGCCCAGGTCAGCTAATCCTCAGCCCTCAGGGAATCACATTGCAGAAAATGGACCTCGCTAAGACAGAATATTAGCCAAGGAAAAAAGGGGCACAATGCCATTTGCAGCCCCGTAGATGAGTCTACAGGTAATCACGGGACTTGTAGTAAGTCAGAAAGTGAAAGACACATATCGTAGGATATCACTTATAGGTGTTACCTGAAAACGGATACCAGGGCAGATATTTCCACGGAGAAGGGCAATCACAGATTCATTAAACAAACTTATGGTTCACCAATGGAAAGGTGTGAGGATTGGATTCATTACGATATTGGGGTTAAGAGCCATATACAAACACAGGTGAAATATATAATCACCAAAGACCTACGGAATGCCAAGAGAAGACTACTCAACATTCTGTCATAACGTACATGGGAAAAGGGTCCCAGGAAGAACAGACATATGTATATGTGTAACAGAACCACACCTTGCACACCTACAACAAGCAAACGTTGTAATCAAACTTGCTGTAATAAAAAATTAAAAATTAAATTAAAAACACGAACAAGAAGTAGTGAGACAAACTTGAGGGGCTTTCTCCTGGCACATTCCATTCTAAATTCCAATCTAGAACAGGCTTCCATTGAGGCTCTGTTGCCCTAGTAACCAGATTTGCTAAGGGAGAACTGCTGCCACCTTGTGGCCGTTTCACACAACAGCAGCTTTAATCCCAGCGCTAATGGTCAGTGGATATTCCAAATCATTGCAGGCCTGTAAATGACACCTGCCCTGAAAACAAATCCTGGGGTCATATATCGACCAAAAAGTTCAAAAGACGTCCATATTTCAAAACGACAGTTTCAAGAGGCATATTTCACGCACATTAGTGTTCTGCTTCTTTTGCTTTCTTTCTTTTTTGGTTAAAAAAAACGGGAATGGAAAAAGGCAACCCTCAGAATGGGCGAAAACGTTCGCAAACGAATCAATGGACAAGGGTTTAATCTCCAATATATATAAACAGCTCACGCAGCTTAATATTAATAAAACAAACAACCCAATACAAAAATGGGCAGAAGATCTAAATAGACGTTTCTTCAAAGAAGTCACAGAGACGGCCAAGACGCACATGAAAAGATGCTCAACACCACTAATTATTAGAGAAATGCAAATCAAAACGACAATGAGGTATCACCTCACACCTGTTAGAATCGGCATCATCAGAAAATCTACAAACAACAAATTCTGGGGAGGGTGTGGACAAAAGGAACCCTCTTCCACTATTGGTGGGAAGGTAAATTGATACAGTCACTATGGAGAACAGTATGGAGTTTCCTTAAAGAAACTAGAAATAGAATTACCATAGGATCCAGCAATCCCACTTCTGGGCATATACACAGAGACAACCATAAATCAAAAACACACATTCACCACAATGTTCATTGCAGCACTATTTACAATAGCCAGGTAATGGAAGCAACCTAAATGCCCACAGACAGATGAATGGATAAAGATGTGGAACATACATAAAATGGGATATGACTCAGCCATGAAAAGGAATGAAACTGGGTTATTTGTAGAGAAGTCGGTGGATCTAGAGACTGTCATACAGAATGAAGTAAGTCAGAAAGAGCAAAACAAATATTCTGTATTAATGCATGTATGTGGAACCTAGATATATGGTACAGATGAACAGGTTTGCAGGGCAGAAATAGAGAAACAGAGGTAGAGAACAAACGTATGGACACCAAGTGGGGGAAGCCATGGGGTGATGGTGGTCAGATGAGTTGGGAGATAGGTATTGACCTGTATATATGTATATGAATAAAATAGATAACTAATAATAACCTGCTGTATCGAAAAATAAATATAATTAAACTGCAAAATTTTTAGAAATGAAATTTAAAAATAAAACAGAAAAAAGTTCTTCCCTTCACACAGATGTATTTCTATGAATGAATTATTTCCATGCTTATATCAATAAATACATAAAAGATGAATAAATTCTAACTTGAACCAAAAAAGAAAAAAAAAACCTGAACCCAGCAGTTATAAAGAGGAATACCCTATCAGGGCACTTGCTCCAGCGGTAAACAATTCTGACATTGGTCAGGGTGGGGAATCATCTCCCATACAGCCAGCAGCCCGGCCCCCCCACGCAAGGAGCGTCCTGATTGCAAAGCTGGGGGACAGTGCCGAGGCCTCTGTGAGTAAACGTGAGCTGAGCCCCAGGCCAGCTGCTGCTGAACTGTTCCCACCCTTCCCAGGTAAAACACCTGAATATGTACAAGGGCTTGAAAGCCTAGAGGAAGGGCCGTGGAGCCACACCAGCGACAGCACGCAGGCCAACTTGGTGCCTGCAGGCCAGCCAGGATGGTCCTGGCCCCGGGCGCTCTTCTGGAAGCTTTCCATTTCCCTGCCTGAGATACCACTCCTGTCCCGGCCCCCACTCTTTTTTTTCCTCCCTCACCTCAGCCCGGAGAGAAATTCCAGTGGAAATTATGGGTGACACATCCTCTTCTTTACAGGTGGCAACCTGGCAACTCCTGCAGAAATTCCAGCAGAGACCCACTCACACCGGGCCACCAACAAAGCCGTGGACCCTCACACCCTCCCACCAGCACAGCCCCGAGACTGCTGACGGGGCAGAGAATATGGAGTCAGGCACAGCTGCAGGGGCTATTGCTGCCTGGAGTGCTGTTTCTATTGAACTCAACCCAGGCACACCTGGGGAGGGCTTGCCGGCAGGGTCAGGCTGCCCAGGTCAGCTAATCCTCAGCCCTCAGGGAATCACATTGCAGAAAATGGACCTCGCTAAGACAGAATATTAGCCAAGGAAAAAAGGGGCACAATGCCATTTGCAGCCCCGTAGATGAGTCTACAGGTAATCACGGGACTTGTAGTAAGTCAGAAAGTGAAAGACACATATCGTAGGATATCACTTATAGGTGTTACCTGAAAACGGATACCAGGGCAGATATTTCCACGGAGAAGGGCAATCACAGATTCATTAAACAAACTTATGGTTCACCAATGGAAAGGTGTGAGGATTGGATTCATTACGATATTGGGGTTAAGAGCCATATACAAACACAGGTGAAATATATAATCACCAAAGACCTACGGAATGCCAAGAGAAGACTACTCAACATTCTGTCATAACGTACATGGGAAAAGGGTCCCAGGAAGAACAGACATATGTATATGTGTAACAGAACCACACCTTGCACTCCTACAACAAGCAAACGTTGTAATCAAACTTGCTGTAATAAAAAATTAAAAATTAAATTAAAAACACGAACAAGAAGTAGTGAGACAAACTTGAGGGGCTTTCTCCTGGCACATTCCATTCTAAATTCCAATCTAGAACAGGCTTCCATTGAGGCTCTGTTGCCCTAGTAACCAGATTTGCTAAGGGAGAACTGCTGCCACCTTGTGGCCGTTTCACACAACAGCAGCTTTAATCCCAGCGCTAATGGTCAGTGGATATTCCAAATCATTGCAGGCCTGTAAATGACACCTGCCCTGAAAACAAATCCTGGGGTCATATATCGACCAAAAAGTTCAAAAGACGTCCATATTTCAAAACGACAGTTTCAAGAGGCATATTTCACGCACATTAGTGTTCTGCTTCTTTTGCTTTCTTTCTTTTTTGGTTAAAAAAAACGGGAATGGAAAAAGGCAACCCTCAGAATGGGCGAAAACGTTCGCAAACGAATCAATGGACAAGGGTTTAATCTCCAATATATATAAACAGCTCACGCAGCTTAATATTAATAAAACAAACAACCCAATACAAAAATGGGCAGAAGATCTAAATAGACGTTTCTTCAAAGAAGTCACAGAGACGGCCAAGACGCACATGAAAAGATGCTCAACACCACTAATTATTAGAGAAATGCAAATCAAAACGACAATGAGGTATCACCTCACACCTGTTAGAATTGGCATAATCAGAAAATCTACAAACAACAAATTCTGGGGAGGGTGTGGACAAAAGGAACCCTCTTCCACTATTGGTGGGAAGGTAAATTGATACAGTCACTATGGAGAACAGTATGGAGTTTCCTTAAAGAAACTAGAAATAGAATTACCATAGGATCCAGCAATCCCACTTCTGGGCATATACACAGAGACAACCATAAATCAAAAACACACATTCACCACAATGTTCATTGCAGCACTATTTACAATAGCCAGGTAATGGAAGCAACCTAAATGCCCACAGACAGATGAATGGATAAAGATGTGGAACATACATAAAATGGGATATGACTCAGCCATGAAAAGGAATGAAACTGGGTTATTTGTAGAGAAGTCGGTGGATCTAGAGACTGTCATACAGAATGAAGTAAGTCAGAAAGAGCAAAACAAATATTCTGTATTAATGCATGTATGTGGAACCTAGATATATGGTACAGATGAACAGGTTTGCAGGGCAGAAATAGAGAAACAGAGGTAGAGAACAAACGTATGGACACCAAGTGGGGGAAGCCATGGGGTGATGGTGGTCAGATGAGTTGGGAGATAGGTATTGACCTGTATATATGTATATGAATAAAATAGATAACTAATAATAACCTGCTGTATCGAAAAATAAATATAATTAAACTGCAAAATTTTTAGAAATGAAATTTAAAAATAAAACAGAAAAAAGTTCTTCCCTTCACACAGATGTATTTCTATGAATGAATTATTTCCATGCTTATATCAATAAATACATAAAAGATGAATAAATTCTAACTTGAACCAAAAAAGAAAAAAAAAACCTGAACCCAGCAGTTATAAAGAGGAATACCCTATCAGGGCACTTGCTCCAGCGGTAAACAATTCTGACATTGGTCAGAGGTGGGGAATCATCTCCCATACAGCCAGCAGCCCGGCCCCCCCACGCAAGGAGCGTCCTGATTGCAAAGCTGGGGGACAGTGCCGAGGCCTCTGTGAGTAAACGTGAGCTGAGCCCCAGGCCAGCTGCTGCTGAACTGTTCCCACCCTTCCCAGGTAAAACACCTGAATATGTACAAGGGCTTGAAAGCCTAGAGGAAGGGCCGTGGAGCCACACCAGCGACAGCACGCAGGCCAACTTGGTGCCTGCAGGCCAGCCAGGATGGTCCTGGCCCCGGGCGCTCTTCTGGAAGCTTTCCATTTCCCTGCCTGAGATACCACTCCTGTCCCGGCCCCCACTCTTTTTTTTCCTCCCTCACCTCAGCCCGGAGAGAAATTCCAGTGGAAATTATGGGTGACACATCCTCTTCTTTACAGGTGGCAACCTGGCAACTCCTGCAGAAATTCCAGCAGAGACCCACTCACACCGGGCCACCAACAAAGCCGTGGACCCTCACACCCTCCCACCAGCACAGCCCCGAGACTGCTGACGGGGCAGAGAATATGGAGTCAGGCACAGCTGCAGGGGCTATTGCTGCCTGGAGTGCTGTTTCTATTGAACTCAACCCAGGCACACCTGGGGAGGGCTTGCCGGCAGGGTCAGGCTGCCCAGGTCAGCTAATCCTCAGCCCTCAGGGAATCACATTGCAGAAAATGGACCTCGCTAAGACAGAATATTAGCCAAGGAATAAAGGGGCACAATGCCATTTGCAGCCCCGTAGATGAGTCTACAGGTAATCACGGGACTTGTAGTAAGTCAGAAAGTGAAAGACACATATCGTAGGATATCACTTATAGGTGTTACCTGAAAACGGATACCAGGGCAGATATTTCCACGGAGAAGGGCAATCACAGATTCATTAAACAAACTTATGGTTCACCAATGGAAAGGTGTGAGGATTGGATTCATTACGATATTGGGGTTAAGAGCCATATACAAACACAGGTGAAATATATAATCACCAAAGACCTACGGAATGCCAAGAGAAGACTACTCAACATTCTGTCATAACGTACATGGGAAAAGGGTCCCAGGAAAAACAGACATATGTATATGTGTAAAAGAACCACATCTTGCACACCTACAACAAGCAAACGTTGTAATCAAACTTGCTGTAATAAAAAATTAAAAATTAAATTAAAAACACGAACAAGAAGTAGTGAGACAAACTTGAGGGGCTTTCTCCTGGCACATTCCATTCTAAATTCCAATCTAGAACAGGCTTCCATTGAGGCTCTGTTGCCCTGGTAACCAGATTTGCTAAGGGAGAACTGCTGCCACCTTGTGGCCATTTCGCACAACAGCAGCTTTAATCCCAGCGCTACTGGTCAGTGGATATTCCAAATCATTGCAGGCCTGTAAATGACACCTGCCCTGAAAACAAATCCTGGGGTCATATATCGACCAAAAAGTTCAAAAGACGTCCATATTTCAAAACGACAGTTTCAAGAGGCATATTTCACGCACATTAGTGTTCTGCTTCTTTTGCTTTCTTTCTTTTTTGGTTAAAAAAAAACGGGAATGGAAAAAGGCAACCCTCAGAATGGGCGAAAACGTTCGCAAACGAATCAATGGACAAGGGTTTAATCTCCAATATATATAAACAGCTCACGCAGCTTAATATTAATAAAACAAACAACCCAATACAAAAATGGGCAGAAGATCTAAATAGACGTTTCTTCAAAGAAGTCACAGAGACGGCCAAGACGCACATGAAAAGATGCTCAACACCACTAATTATTAGAGAAATGCAAATCAAAACGACAATGAGGTATCACCTCACACCTGTTAGAATCGGCATCATCAGAAAATCTACAAACAACAAATTCTGGGGAGGGTGTGGACAAAAGGAACCCTCTTCCACTATTGGTGGGAAGGTAAATTGATACAGTCACTATGGAGAACAGTATGGAGTTTCCTTAAAGAAACTAGAAATAGAATTACCATAGGATCCAGCAATCCCACTTCTGGGCATATACACAGAGACAACCATAAATCAAAAACACACATTCACCACAATGTTCATTGCAGCACTATTTACAATAGCCAGGTAATGGAAGCAACCTAAATGCCCACAGACAGATGAATGGATAAAGATGTGGTACATACATAAAATGGGATATGACTCAGCCATGAAAAGGAATGAAACTGGGTTATTTGTAGAGAAGTCGGTGGATCTAGAGACTGTCATACAGAATGAAGTAAGTCAGAAAGAGCAAAACAAATATTCTGTATTAATGCATGTATGTGGAACCTAGATATATGGTACAGATGAACAGGTTTGCAGGGCAGAAATAGAGAAACAGAGGTAGAGAACAAACGTATGGACACCAAGTGGGGGAAGCCATGGGGTGATGGTGGTCAGATGAGTTGGGAGATAGGTATTGACCTGTATATATGTATATGAATAAAATAGATAACTAATAATAACCTGCTGTATAGAAAAATAAATATAATTAAACTGCAAAATTTTTAGAAATGAAATTTAAAAATAAAACAGAAAAAAAGTTCTTCCCTTCACACAGATGTATTTCTATGAATGAATTATTTCCATGCTTATATCAATAAATACATAAAAGATGAATAACTTCTAACTTGAACCAAAAAAGAAAAAAAAAATCCTGTACCCAGCAGTTATACAGAGGAAAACCCTATCAGGGCACTTGTTCCAGCGGTAAACAATTCTGAGATTGGTCAGAGGTGGGGAATCATCTCCCATACAGCCAGCAGCCCGGCCCCCCCACGCAAGGAGCGTCCTGATTGCAAAGCTGGGGGACAGTGCCGAGGCCTCTGTGAGTAAACGTGAGCTGAGCCCCAGGCCAGCTGCTGCTGAACTGTTCCCACCCTTCCCAGGTAAAACACCTGAATATGTACAAGGGCTTGAAAGCCTAGAGGAAGGGCCGTGGAGCCACACCAGCGACAGCACGCAGGCCAACTTGGTGCCTGCAGGCCAGCCAGGATGGTCCTGGCCCCGGGCGCTCTTCTGGAAGCTTTCCATTTCCCTGCCTGAGATACCACTCCTGTCCCGGCCCCCACTCTTTTTTTTCCTCCCTCACCTCAGCCCGGAGAGAAATTCCAGTGGAAATTATGGGTGACACATCCTCTTCTTTACAGGTGGCAACCTGGCAACTCCTGCAGAAATTCCAGCAGAGACCCACTCACACCGGGCCACCAACAAAGCCGTGGACCCTCACACCCTCCCACCAGCACAGCCCCGAGACTGCTGACGGGGCAGAGAATATGGAGTCAGGCACAGCTGCAGGGGCTATTGCTGCCTGGAGTGCTGTTTCTATTGAACTCAACCCAGGCACACCTGGGGAGGGCTTGCCGGCAGGGTCAGGCTGCCCAGGTCAGCTAATCCTCAGCCCTCAGGGAATCACATTGCAGAAAATGGACCTCGCTAAGACAGAATATTAGCCAAGGAATAAAGGGGCACAATGCCATTTGCAGCCCTGTAGATGAGTCTACAGGTAATCACGGGACTTGTAGTAAGTCAGAAAGTGAAAGACACATATCGTAGGATATCACTTATAGGTGTTACCTGAAAACGGATACCAGGGCAGATATTTCCACGGAGAAGGGCAATCACAGATTCATTAAACAAACTTATGGTTCACCAATGGAAAGGTGTGAGGATTGGATTCATTACGATATTGGGGTTAAGAGCCATATACAAACACAGGTGAAATATATAATCACCAAAGACCTACGGAATGCCAAGAGAAGACTACTCAACATTCTGTCATAACGTACATGGGAAAAGGGTCCCAGGAAAAACAGACATATGTATATGTGTAAAAGAACCACATCTTGCACACCTACAACAAGCCAAACGTTGTAATCAAACTTGCTGTAATAAAAAATTAAAAATTAAATTAAAAACACGAACAAGAAGTAGTGAGACAAACTTGAGGGGCTTTCTCCTGGCACATTCCATTCTAAATTCCAATCTAGAACAGGCTTCCATTGAGGCTCTGTTGCCCTGGTAACCAGATTTGCTAAGGGAGAACTGCTGCCACCTTGTGGCCATTTCGCACAACAGCAGCTTTAATCCCAGCACTAATGGTCAGTGGATATTCCAAATCATTGCAGGCCTGTAAATGACACCTGCCCTGAAAACAAATCCTGGGGTCATATATCGACCAAAAAGTTCAAAAGACGTCCATATTTCAAAACGACAGTTTCAAGAGGCATATTTCACGCACATTAGTGTTCTGCTTCTTTTGCTTTCTTTCTTTTTTGGTTAAAAAAAAACGGGAATGTAAAAAGGCAACCCTCAGAATGGGCGAAAACGTTCGCAAACGAATCAATGGACAAGGGTTTAATCTCCAATATATATAAACAGCTCACGCAGCTTAATATTAATAAAACAAACAACCCAATACAAAAATGGGCAGAAGATCTAAATAGACGTTTCTTCAAAGAAGTCACAGAGACGGCCAAGACGCACATGAAAAGCTGCTCAACACCACTAATTATTAGAGAAATGCAAATCAAAACGACAATGAGATATCACCTCACACCTGTTAGAATCGGCATCATCAGAAAATTTACAAACAACAAATTCTGGGGAGGGTGTGGACAAAAGGAACCCTCTTCCACTATTGGTGGGAAGGTAAATTGATACAGTCACTATGGAGAACAGTATGGAGTTTCCTTAAAGAAACTAGAAATAGAATTACCATAGGATCCAGCAATCCCACTTCTGGGCATATACACAGAGACAACCATAAATCAAAAACACACATTCACCACAATGTTCATTGCAGCACTATTTACAATAGCCAGGTAATGGAAGCAACCTAAATGCCCACAGACAGATGAATGGATAAAGATGTGGTACATACATAAAATGGGATATGACTCAGCCATGAAAAGGAATGAAACTGGGTTATTTGTAGAGAAGTCGGTGGATCTAGAGACTGTCATACAGAATGAAGTAAGTCAGAAAGAGCAAAACAAATATTCTGTATTAATGCATGTATGTGGAACCTAGATATATGGTACAGATGAACAGGTTTGCAGGGCAGAAATAGAGAAACAGAGGTAGAGAACAAACGTATGGACACCAAGTGGGGGAAGCCATGGGGTGATGGTGGTCAGATGAGTTGGGAGATAGGTATTGACCTGTATATATGTATATGAATAAAATAGATAACTAATAATAACCTGCTGTATAGAAAAATAAATATAATTAAACTGCAAAATTTTTAGAAATGAAATTTAAAAATAAAACAGAAAAAAAGTTCTTCCCTTCACACAGATGTATTTCTATGAATGAATTATTTCCATGCTTATATCAATAAATACATAAAAGATGAATAACTTCTAACTTGAACCAAAAAAGAAAAAAAAAATCCTGTACCCAGCAGTTATACAGAGGAAAACCCTATCAGGGCACTTGTTCCAGCGGTAAACAATTCTGAGATTGGTCAGAGGTGGGGAATCATCTCCCATACAGCCAGCAGCCCGGCCCCCCCCACGCAAGGAGCGTCCTGATTGCAAAGCTGGGGGACAGTGCCGAGGCCTCTGTGAGTAAACGTGAGCTGAGCCCCAGGCCAGCTGCTGCTGAACTGTTCCCACCCTTCCCAGGTAAAACACCTGAATATGTACAAGGGCTTGAAAGCCTAGAGGAAGGGCCGTGGAGCCACACCAGCGACAGCACGCAGGCCAACTTGGTGCCTGCAGGCCAGCCAGGATGGTCCTGGCCCCGGGCGCTCTTCTGGAAGCTTTCCATTTCCCTGCCTGAGATACCACTCCTGTCCCGGCCCCCACTCTTTTTTTTCCTCCCTCACCTCAGCCCGGAGAGAAATTCCAGTGGAAATTATGGGTGACACATCCTCTTCTTTACAGGTGGCAACCTGGCAACTCCTGCAGAAATTCCAGCAGAGACCCACTCACACCGGGCCACCAACAAAGCCGTGGACCCTCACACCCTCCCACCAGCACAGCCCCGAGACTGCTGACGGGGCAGAGAATATGGAGTCAGGCACAGCTGCAGGGGCTATTGCTGCCTGGAGTGCTGTTTCTATTGAACTCAACCCAGGCACACCTGGGGAGGGCTTGCCGGCAGGGTCAGGCTGCCCAGGTCAGCTAATCCTCAGCCCTCAGGGAATCACATTGCAGAAAATGGACCTCGCTAAGACAGAATATTAGCCAAGGAATAAAGGGGCACAATGCCATTTGCAGCCCCGTAGATGAGTCTACAGGTAATCACGGGACTTGTAGTAAGTCAGAAAGTGAAAGACACATATCGTAGGATATCACTTATAGGTGTTACCTGAAAACGGATACCAGGGCAGATATTTCCACGGAGAAGGGCAATCACAGATTCATTAAACAAACTTATGGTTCACCAATGGAAAGGTGTGAGGATTGGATTCATTACGATATTGGGGTTAAGAGCCATATACAAACACAGGTGAAATATATAATCACCAAAGACCTACGGAATGCCAAGAGAAGACTACTCAACATTCTGTCATAACGTACATGGGAAAAGGGTCCCAGGAAAAACAGACATATGTATATGTGTAAAAGAACCACATCTTGCACACCTACAACAAGCCAAACGTTGTAATCAAACTTGCTGTAATAAAAAATTAAAAATTAAATTAAAAACACGAACAAGAAGTAGTGAGACAAACTTGAGGGGCTTTCTCCTGGCACATTCCATTCTAAATTCCAATCTAGAACAGGCTTCCATTGAGGCTCTGTTGCCCTGGTAACCAGATTTGCTAAGGGAGAACTGCTGCCACCTTGTGGCCATTTCGCACAACAGCAGCTTTAATCCCAGCACTAATGGTCAGTGGATATTCCAAATCATTGCAGGCCTGTAAATGACACCTGCCCTGAAAACAAATCCTGGGGTCATATATCGACCAAAAAGTTCAAAAGACGTCCATATTTCAAAACGACAGTTTCAAGAGGCATATTTCACGCACATTAGTGTTCTGCTTCTTTTGCTTTCTTTCTTTTTTGGTTAAAAAAAAACGGGAATGGAAAAAGGCAACCCTCAGAATGGGCGAAAACGTTCGCAAACGAATCAATGGACAAGGGTTTAATCTCCAATATATATAAACAGCTCACGCAGCTTAATATTAATAAAACAAACAACCCAATACAAAAATGGGCAGAAGATCTAAATAGACGTTTCTTCAAAGAAGTCACAGAGACGGCCAAGACGCACATGAAAAGATGCTCAACACCACTAATTATTAGAGAAATGCAAATCAAAACGACAATGAGGTATCACCTCACACCTGTTAGAATCGGCATCATCAGAAAATCTACAAACAACAAATTCTGGGGAGGGTGTGGACAAAAGGAACCCTCTTCCACTATTGGTGGGAAGGTAAATTGATACAGTCACTATGGAGAACAGTATGGAGTTTCCTTAAAGAAACTAGAAATAGAATTACCATAGGATCCAGCAATCCCACTTCTGGGCATATAGCCAGAGAAAACCATAAATCAAAAACACACATTCACCACAATGTTCATTGCAGCACTATTTACAATAGCCAGGTAATGGAAGCAACCTAAATGCCCACAGACAGATGAATGGATAAAGATGTGGTACATACATAAAATGGGATATGACTCAGCCATGAAAAGGAATGAAACTGGGTTATTTGTAGAGAAGTCGGTGGATCTAGAGACTGTCATACAGAATGAAGTAAGTCAGAAAGAGCAAAACAAATATTCTGTATTAATGCATGTATGTGGAACCTAGATATATGGTACAGATGAACAGGTTTGCAGGGCAGAAATAGAGAAACAGAGGTAGAGAACAAACGTATGGACACCAAGTGGGGGAAGCCATGGGGTGATGGTGGTCAGATGAGTTGGGAGATAGGTATTGACCTGTATATATGTATATGAATAAAATAGATAACTAATAATAACCTGCTGTATAGAAAAATAAATATAATTAAACTGCAAAATTTTTAGAAATGAAATTTAAAAATAAAACAGAAAAAAAGTTCTTCCCTTCACACAGATGTATTTCTATGAATGAATTATTTCCATGCTTATATCAATAAATACATAAAAGATGAATAACTTCTAACTTGAACCAAAAAAGAAAAAAAAAAATCCTGTACCCAGCAGTTATACAGAGGAAAACCCTATCAGGGCACTTGTTCCAGCGGTAAACAATTCTGAGATTGGTCAGAGGTGGGGAATCATCTCCCATACAGCCAGCAGCCCGGCCCCCCCACGCAAGGAGCGTCCTGATTGCAAAGCTGGGGGACAGTGCCGAGGCCTCTGTGAGTAAACGTGAGCTGAGCCCCAGGCCAGCTGCTGCTGAACTGTTCCCACCCTTCCCAGGTAAAACACCTGAATATGTACAAGGGCTTGAAAGCCTAGAGGAAGGGCCGTGGAGCCACACCAGCGACAGCACGCAGGCCAACTTGGTGCCTGCAGGCCAGCCAGGATGGTCCTGGCCCCGGGCGCTCTTCTGGAAGCTTTCCATTTCCCTGCCTGAGATACCACTCCTGTCCCGGCCCCCACTCTTTTTTTTCCTCCCTCACCTCAGCCCGGAGAGAAATTCCAGTGGAAATTATGGGTGACACATCCTCTTCTTTACAGGTGGCAACCTGGCAACTCCTGCAGAAATTCCAGCAGAGACCCACTCACACCGGGCCACCAACAAAGCCGTGGACCCTCACACCCTCCCACCAGCACAGCCCCGAGACTGCTGACGGGGCAGAGAATATGGAGTCAGGCACAGCTGCAGGGGCTATTGCTGCCTGGAGTGCTGTTTCTATTGAACTCAACCCAGGCACACCTGGGGAGGGCTTGCCGGCAGGGTCAGGCTGCCCAGGTCAGCTAATCCTCAGCCCTCAGGGAATCACATTGCAGAAAATGGACCTCGCTAAGACAGAATATTAGCCAAGGAAAAAAAGGGCACAATGCCATTTGCAGCCCCGTAGATGAGTCTACAGGTAAGCACGGGACTTGTAGTAAGTCAGAAAGTGAAAGACACATATCATAGGATATCACTTATAGGTGTTACCTAAAAACGGATACCAGGGCAGATATTTCCACGGAGAAGGGCAATCACAGATTCATTAAACAAACTTATGGTTCACCAATGGAAAGGTGTGAGGATTGGATTCATTACGATATTGGGGTTAAGAGACATATACAAACACAGGTGAAATATATAATCACCAAAGACCTACGGAATGCCAAGAGAAGACTACTCAACATTCTGTCATAACGTACATGGGAAAAGGGTCCCAGGAAGAACAGACATACGTATATGTGTAAAAGAACCACATCTTGCACACCTACAACAAGCAAACGTTGTAATCAAACTTGCTGTAATAAAAAATTAAAAATTAAATTAAAAACACGAACAAGAAGTAGTGAGACAAACTTGAGGGGCTTTCTCCTGGCACATTCCATTCTAAATTCCAATCTAGAACAGGCTTCCATTGAGGCTCTGTTGCCCTGGTAACCAGATTTGCTAAGGGAGAACTGCTGCCACCTTGTGGCCATTTCGCACAACAGCAGCTTTAATCCCAGCGCTACTGGTCAGTGGATATTCCAAATCATTGCAGGCCTGTAAATGACACCTGCCCTGAAAACAAATCCTGGGGTCATATATCGACCAAAAAGTTCAAAAGACGTCCATATTTCAAAACGACAGTTTCAAGAGGCATATTTCACGCACATTAGTGTTCTGCTTCTTTTGCTTTCTTTCTTTTTTGGTTAAAAAAACGGGAATGGAAAAAGGCAACCCTCAGAATGGGCGAAAACGTTCGCAAACGAATCAATGGACAAGGGTTTAATCTCCAATATATATAAACAGCTCACGCAGCTTAATATTAATAAAACAAACAACCCAATACAAAAATGGGCAGAAGATCTAAATAGACGTTTCTTCAAAGAAGTCACAGAGACGGCCAAGACGCACATGAAAAGATGCTCAACACCACTAATTATTAGAGAAATGCAAATCAAAACGACAATGAGGTATCACCTCACACCTGTTAGAATCGGCATCATCAGAAAATCTACAAACAACAAATTCTGGGGAGGGTGTGGACAAAAGGAACCCTCTTCCACTATTGGTGGGAAGGTAAATTGATACAGTCACTATGGAGAACAGTATGGAGTTTCCTTAAAGAAACTAGAAATAGAATTACCATAGGATCCAGCAATCCCACTTCTTGGCATATACACAGAGACAACCATAAATCAAAAACACACATTCACCACAATGTTCATTGCAGCACTATTTACAATAGCCAGGTAATGGAAGCAACCTAAATGCCCACAGACAGATGAATGGATAAAGATGTGGTACATACATAAAATGGGATATGACTCAGCCATGAAAAGGAATGAAACTGGGTTATTTGTAGAGAAGTCGGTGGATCTAGAGACTGTCATACAGAATGAAGTAAGTCAGAAAGAGCAAAACAAATATTCTGTATTAATGCATGTATGTGGAACCTAGATATATGGTACAGATGAACAGGTTTGCAGGGCAGAAATAGAGAAACAGAGGTAGAGAACAAACGTATGGACACCAAGTGGGGGAAGCCATGGGGTGATGGTGGTCAGATGAGTTGGGAGATAGGTATTGACCTGTATATATGTATATGAATAAAATAGATAACTAATAATAACCTGCTGTATAGAAAAATAAATATAATTAAACTGCAAAATTTTTAGAAATGAAATTTAAAAATAAAACAGAAAAAAAGTTCTTCCCTTCACACAGATGTATTTCTATGAATGAATTATTTCCATGCTTATATCAATAAATACATAAAAGATGAATAACTTCTAACTTGAACCAAAAAAGAAAAAAAAAATCCTGTACCCAGCAGTTATACAGAGGAAAACCCTATCAGGGCACTTGTTCCAGCGGTAAACAATTCTGAGATTGGTCAGAGGTGGGGAATCATCTCCCATACAGCCAGCAGCCCGGCCCCCCCACGCAAGGAGCGTCCTGATTGCAAAGCTGGGGGACAGTGCCGAGGCCTCTGTGAGTAAACGTGAGCTGAGCCCCAGGCCAGCTGCTGCTGAACTGTTCCCACCCTTCCCAGGTAAAACACCTGAATATGTACAAGGGCTTGAAAGCCTAGAGGAAGGGCCGTGGAGCCACACCAGCGACAGCACGCAGACCAACTTGGTGCCTGCAGGCCAGCCAGGATGGTCCTGGCCCCGGGCGCTCTTCTGGAAGCTTTCCATTTCCCTGCCTGAGATACCACTCCTGTCCCGGCCCCCACTCTTTTTTTTCCTCCCTCACCTCAGCCCGGAGAGAAATTCCAGTGGAAATTATGGGTGACACATCCTCTTCTTTACAGGTGGCAACCTGGCAACTCCTGCAGAAATTCCAGCAGAGACCCACTCACACCGGGCCACCAACAAAGCCGTGGACCCTCACACCCTCCCACCAGCACAGCCCCGAGACTGCTGACGGGGCAGAGAATATGGAGTCAGGCACAGCTGCAGGGGCTATTGCTGCCTGGAGTGCTGTTTCTATTGAACTCAACCCAGGCACACCTGGGGAGGGCTTGCCGGCAGGGTCAGGCTGCCCAGGTCAGCTAATCCTCAGCCCTCAGGGAATCACATTGCAGAAAATGGACCTCGCTAAGACAGAATATTAGCCAAGGAATAAAGGGGCACAATGCCATTTGCAGCCCCGTAGATGAGTCTACAGGTAATCACGGGACTTGTAGTAAGTCAGAAAGTGAAAGACACATATCGTAGGATATCACTTATAGGTGTTACCTGAAAACGGATACCAGGGCAGATATTTCCACGGAGAAGGGCAATCACAGATTCATTAAACAAACTTATGGTTCACCAATGGAAAGGTGTGAGGATTGGATTCATTACGATATTGGGGTTAAGAGCCATATACAAACACAGGTGAAATATATAATCACCAAAGACCTACGGAATGCCAAGAGAAGACTACTCAACATTCTGTCATAACGTACATGGGAAAAGGGTCCCAGGAAAAACAGACATATGTATATGTGTAAAAGAACCACATCTTGCACACCTACAACAAGCCAAACGTTGTAATCAAACTTGCTGTAATAAAAAATTAAAAATTAAATTAAAAACACGAACAAGAAGTAGTGAGACAAACTTGAGGGGCTTTCTCCTGGCACATTCCATTCTAAATTCCAATCTAGAACAGGCTTCCATTGAGGCTCTGTTGCCCTGGTAACCAGATTTGCTAAGGGAGAACTGCTGCCACCTTGTGGCCATTTCGCACAACAGCAGCTTTAATCCCAGCGCTAATGGTCAGTGGATATTCCAAATCATTGCAGGCCTGTAAATGACACCTGCCCTGAAAACAAATCCTGGGGTCATATATCGACCAAAAAGTTCAAAAGACGTCCATATTTCAAAACGACAGTTTCAAGAGGCATATTTCACGCACATTAGTGTTCTGCTTCTTTTGCTTTCTTTCTTTTTTGGTTAAAAAAAAACGGGAATGGAAAAAGGCAACCCTCAGAATGGGCGAAAACGTTCGCAAACGAATCAATGGACAAGGGTTTAATCTCCAATATATATAAACAGCTCACGCAGCTTAATATTAATAAAACAAACAACCCAATACAAAAATGGGCAGAAGATCTAAATAGACGTTTCTTCAAAGAAGTCACAGAGACGGCCAAGACGCACATGAAAAGATGCTCAACACCACTAATTATTAGAGAAATGCAAATCAAAACGACAATGAGGTATCACCTCACACCTGTTAGAATCGGCATCATCAGAAAATCTACAAACAACAAATTCTGGGGAGGGTGTGGACAAAAGGAACCCTCTTCCACTATTGGTGGGAAGGTAAATTGATACAGTCACTATGGAGAACAGTATGGAGTTTCCTTAAAGAAACTAGAAATAGAATTACCATAGGATCCAGCAATCCCACTTCTGGGCATATAGCCAGAGAAAACCATAAATCAAAAACACACATTCACCACAATGTTCATTGCAGCACTATTTACAATAGCCAGGTAATGGAAGCAACCTAAATGCCCACAGACAGATGAATGGATAAAGATGTGGTACATACATAAAATGGGATATGACTCAGCCATGAAAAGGAATGAAACTGGGTTATTTGTAGAGAAGTCGGTGGATCTAGAGACTGTCATACAGAATGAAGTAAGTCAGAAAGAGCAAAACAAATATTCTGTATTAATGCATGTATGTGGAACCTAGATATATGGTACAGATGAACAGGTTTGCAGGGCAGAAATAGAGAAACAGAGGTAGAGAACAAACGTATGGACACCAAGTGGGGGAAGCCATGGGGTGATGGTGGTCAGATGAGTTGGGAGATAGGTATTGACCTGTATATATGTATATGAATAAAATAGATAACTAATAATAACCTGCTGTATAGAAAAATAAATATAATTAAACTGCAAAATTTTTAGAAATGAAATTTAAAAATAAAACAGAAAAAAAGTTCTTCCCTTCACACAGATGTATTTCTATGAATGAATTATTTCCATGCTTATATCAATAAATACATAAAAGATGAATAACTTCTAACTTGAACCAAAAAAGAAAAAACAAATCCTGTACCCAGCAGTTATACAGAGGAAAACCCTATCAGGGCACTTGTTCCAGCGGTAAACAATTCTGAGATTGGTCAGAGGTGGGGAATCATCTCCCATACAGCCAGCAGCCCGGCCTCCCCACGCAAGGAGCGTCCTGATTGCAAAGCTGGGGGACAGTGCCGAGGCCTCTGTGAGTAAACGTGAGCTGAGCCCCAGGCCAGCTGCTGCTGAACTGTTCCCACCCTTCCCAGGTAAAACACCTGAATATGTACAAGGGCTTGAAAGCCTAGAGGAAGGGCCGTGGAGCCACACCAGCGACAGCACGCAGGCCAACTTGGTGCCTGCAGGCCAGCCAGGATGGTCCTGGCCCCGGGCGCTCTTCTGGAAGCTTTCCATTTCCCTGCCTGAGACACCACTCCTGTCCCGGCCCCCACTCTTTTTTTTCCTCCCTCACCTCAGCCCGGAGAGAAATTCCAGTGGAAATTATGGGTGACACATCCTCTTCTTTACAGGTGGCAACCTGGCAACTCCTGCAGAAATTCCAGCAGAGACCCACTCACACCGGGCCACCAACAAAGCCGTGGACCCTCACACCCTCCCACCAGCACAGCCCCGAGACTGCTGACGGGGCAGAGAATATGGAGTCAGGCACAGCTGCAGGGGCTATTGCTGCCTGGAGTGCTGTTTCTATTGAACTCAACCCAGGCACACCTGGGGAGGGCTTGCCGGCAGGGTCAGGCTGCCCAGGTCAGCTAATCCTCAGCCCTCAGGGAATCACATTGCAGAAAATGGACCTCGCTAAGACAGAATATTAGCCAAGGAAAAAAGGGGCACAATGCCATTTGCAGCCCCGTAGATGAGTCTACAGGTAATCACGGGACTTGTAGTAAGTCAGAAAGTGAAAGACACATATCGTAGGATATCACTTATAGGTGTTACCTGAAAACGGATACCAGGGCAGATATTTCCACGGAGAAGGGCAATCACAGATTCATTAAACAAACTTATGGTTCACCAATGGAAAGGTGTGAGGATTGGATTCATTACGATATTGGGGTTAAGAGCCATATACAAACACAGGTGAAATATATAATCACCAAAGACCTACGGAATGCCAAGAGAAGACTACTCAACATTCTGTCATAACGTACATGGGAAAAGGGTCCCAGGAAAAACAGACATATGTATATGTGTAAAAGAACCACATCTTGCACACATACAACAAGCCAAACGTTGTAATCAAACTTGCTGTAATAAAAAATTAAAAATTAAATTAAAAACACGAACAAGAAGTAGTGAGACAAACTTGAGGGGCTTTCTCCTGGCACATTCCATTCTAAATTCCAATCTAGAACAGGCTTCCATTGAGGCTCTGTTGCCCTGGTAACCAGATTTGCTAAGGGAGAACTGCTGCCACCTTGTGGCCATTTCGCACAACAGCAGCTTTAATCCCAGCGCTAATGGTCAGTGGATATTCCAAATCATTGCAGGCCTGTAAATGACACCTGCCCTGAAAACAAATCCTGGGGTCATATATCGACCAAAAAGTTCAAAAGACGTCCATATTTCAAAACGACAGTTTCAAGAGGCATATTTCACGCACATTAGTGTTCTGCTTCTTTTGCTTTCTTTCTTTTTTGGTTAAAAAAAAACGGGAATGGAAAAAGGCAACCCTCAGAATGGGCGAAAACGTTCGCAAAAGAATCAATGGACAAGGGTTTAATCTCCAATATATATAAACAGCTCACGCAGCTTAATATTAATAAAACAAACAACCCAATACAAAAATGGGCAGAAGATCTAAATAGACGTTTCTTCAAAGAAGTCACAGAGACGGCCAAGACGCACATGAAAAGATGCTCAACACCACTAATTATTAGAGAAATGCAAATCAAAACGACAATGAGGTATCACCTCACACCTGTTAGAATCGGCATCATCAGAAAATCTACAAACAACAAATTCTGGGGAGGGTGTGGACAAAAGGAACCCTCTTCCACTATTGGTGGGAAGGTAAATTGATACAGTCACTATGGAGAACAGTATGGAGTTTCCTTAAAGAAACTAGAAATAGAATTACCATAGGATCCAGCAATCCCACTTCTGGGCATATAGCCAGAGAAAACCATAAATCAAAAACACACATTCACCACAATGTTCATTGCAGCACTATTTACAATAGCCAGGTAATGGAAGCAACCTAAATGCCCACAGACAGATGAATGGATAAAGATGTGGTACATACATAAAATGGGATATGACTCAGCCATGAAAAGGAATGAAACTGGGTTATTTGTAGAGAAGTCGGTGGATCTAGAGACTGTCATACAGAATGAAGTAAGTCAGAAAGAGCAAAACAAATATTCTGTATTAATGCATGTATGTGGAACCTAGATATATGGTACAGATGAACAGGTTTGCAGGGCAGAAATAGAGAAACAGAGGTAGAGAACAAACGTATGGACACCAAGTGGGGGAAGCCATGGGGTGATGGTGGTCAGATGAGTTGGGAGATAGGTATTGACCTGTATATATGTATATGAATAAAATAGATAACTAATAATAACCTGCTGTATAGAAAAATAAATATAATTAAACTGCAAAATTTTTAGAAATGAAATTTAAAAATAAAACAGAAAAAAAGTTCTTCCCTTCACACAGATGTATTTCTATGAATGAATTATTTCCATGCTTATATCAATAAATACATAAAAGATGAATAACTTCTAACTTGAACCAAAAAAGAAAAAAAAATCCTGTACCCAGCAGTTATACAGAGGAAAACCCTATCAGGGCACTTGTTCCAGCGGTAAACAATTCTGAGATTGGTCAGAGGTGGGGAATCATCTCCCATACAGCCAGCAGCCCGGCCCCCCCACGCAAGGAGCGTCCTGATTGCAAAGCTGGGGGACAGTGCCGAGGCCTCTGTGAGTAAACGTGAGCTGAGCCCCAGGCCAGCTGCTGCTGAACTGTTCCCACCCTTCCCAGGTAAAACACCTGAATATGTACAAGGGCTTGAAAGCCTAGAGGAAGGGCCGTGGAGCCACACCAGCGACAGCACGCAGGCCAACTTGGTGCCTGCAGGCCAGCCAGGATGGTCCTGGCCCCGGGCGCTCTTCTGGAAGCTTTCCGTTTCCCTGCCTGAGATACCACTCCTGTCCCGGCCCCCACTCTTTTTTTTCCTCCCTCACCTCAGCCCGGAGAGAAATTCCAGTGGAAATTATGGGTGACACATCCTCTTCTTTACAGGTGGCAACCTGGCAACTCCTGCAGAAATTCCAGCAGAGACCCACTCACACCGGGCCACCAACAAAGCCGTGGACCCTCACACCCTCCCACCAGCACAGCCCCGAGACTGCTGACGGGGCAGAGAATATGGAGTCAGGCACAGCTGCAGGGGCTATTGCTGCCTGGAGTGCTGTTTCTATTGAACTCAACCCAGGCACACCTGGGGAGGGCTTGCCAGCAGGGTCAGGCTGCCCAGGTCAGCTAATCCTCAGCCCTCAGGGAATCACATTGCAGAAAATGGACCTCGCTAAGACAGAATATTAGCCAAGGAAAAAAAGGGCACAATGCCATTTGCAGCCCCGTAGATGAGTCTACAGGTAAGCACGGGACTTGTAGTAAGTCAGAAAGTGAAAGACACATATCGTAGGATATCACTTATAGGTGTTACCTAAAAACGGATACCAGGGCAGATATTTCCACGGAGAAGGGCAATCACAGATTCATTAAACAAACTTATGGTTCACCAATGGAAAGGTGTGAGGATTGGATTCATTACGATATTGGGGTTAAGAGACATATACAAACACAGGTGAAATATATAATCACCAAAGACCTACGGAATGCCAAGAGAAGACTACTCAACATTCTGTCATAACGTACATGGGAAAAGGGTCCCAGGAAGAATAGACATATGTATATGTGTAAAAGAACCACATCTTGCACACCTACAACAAGCAAACGTTGTAATCAAACTTGCTGTAATAAAAAATAAAAAATTAAATTAAAAACACGAACAAGAAGTAGTGAGACAAACTTGAGGGGCTTTCTCCTGGCACATTCCATTCTAAATTCCAATCTAGAACAGGCTTCCATTGAGGCTCTGTTGCCCTGGTAACCAGATTTGCTAAGGGAGAACTGCTGCCACCTTGTGGCCATTTCGCACAACAGCAGCTTTAATCCCAGCGCTACTGGTCAGTGGATATTCCAAATCATTGCAGGCCTGTAAATGACACCTGCCCTGAAAACAAATCCTGGGGTCATATATCGACCAAAAAGTTCAAAAGACGTCCATATTTCAAAACGACAGTTTCAAGAGGCATATTTCACGCACATTAGTGTTCTGCTTCTTTTGCTTTCTTTCTTTTTTGGTTAAAAAAAATGGGAATGGAAAAAGGCAACCCTCAGAATGGGCGAAAACGTTCGCAAACGAATCAATGGACAAGGGTTTAATCTCCAATATATATAAACAGCTCACGCAGCTTAATATTAATAAAACAAACAACCCAATACAAAAATGGGCAGAAGATCTAAATAGACGTTTCTTCAAAGAAGTCACAGAGACGGCCAAGACGCACATGAAAAGATGCTCAACACCACTAATTATTAGAGAAATGCAAATCAAAACGACAATGAGGTATCACCTCACACCTGTTAGAATCGGCATCATCAGAAAATCTACAAACAACAAATTCTGGGGAGGGTGTGGACAAAAGGAACCCTCTTCCACTATTGGTGGGAAGGTAAATTGATACAGTCACTATGGAGAACAGTATGGAGTTTCCTTAAAGAAACTAGAAATAGAATTACCATAGGATCCAGCAATCCCACTTCTGGGCATATAGCCAGAGAAAACCATAAATCAAAAACACACATTCACCACAATGTTCATTGCAGCACTATTTACAATAGCCAGGTAATGGAAGCAACCTAAATGCCCACAGACAGATGAATGGATAAAGATGTGGTACATACATAAAATGGGATATGACTCAGCCATGAAAAGGAATGAAACTGGGTTATTTGTAGAGAAGTCGGTGGATCTAGAGACTGTCATACAGAATGAAGTAAGTCAGAAAGAGCAAAACAAATATTCTGTATTAATGCATGTATGTGGAACCTAGATATATGGTACAGATGAACAGGTTTGCAGGGCAGAAATAGAGAAACAGAGGTAGAGAACAAACGTATGGACACCAAGTGGGGGAAGCCATGGGGTGATGGTGGTCAGATGAGTTGGGAGATAGGTATTGGCCTGTATATATGTATATGAATAAAATAGATAACTAATAATAACCTGCTGTATAGAAAAATAAATATAATTAAACTGCAAAATTTTTAGAAATGAAATTTAAAAATAAAACAGAAAAAAAGTTCTTCCCTTCACACAGATGTATTTCTATGAATGAATTATTTCCATGCTTATATCAATAAATACATAAAAGATGAATAACTTCTAACTTGAACCAAAAAAGAAAAAACAAATCCTGTACCCAGCAGTTATACAGAGGAAAACCCTATCAGGGCACTTGTTCCAGCGGTAAACAATTCTGAGATTGGTCAGAGGTGGGGAATCATCTCCCATACAGCCAGCAGCCCGGCCCCCCCACGCAAGGAGCGTCCTGATTGCAAAGCTGGGGGACAGTGCCGAGGCCTCTGTGAGTAAACGTGAGCTGAGCCCCAGGCCAGCTGCTGCTGAACTGTTCCCACCCTTCCCAGGTAAAACACCTGAATATGTACAAGGGCTTGAAAGCCTAGAGGAAGGGCCGTGGAGCCACACCAGCGACAGCACGCAGGCCAACTTGGTGCCTGCAGGCCAGCCAGGATGGTCCTGGCCCCGGGCGCTCTTCTGGAAGCTTTCCATTTCCCTGCCTGAGATACCACTCCTGTCCCGGCCCCCACTCTTTTTTTTCCTCCCTCACCTCAGCCCGGAGAGAAATTCCAGTGGAAATTATGGGTGACACATCCTCTTCTTTACAGGTGGCAACCTGGCAACTCCTGCAGAAATTCCAGCAGAGACCCACTCACACCGGGCCACCAAAAAAGCCGTGGACCCTCACACCCTCCCACCAGCACAGCCCCGAGACTGCTGACGGGGCAGAGAATATGGAGTCAGGCACAGCTGCAGGGGCTATTGCTGCCTGGAGTGCTGTTTCTATTGAACTCAACCCAGGCACACCTGGGGAGGGCTTGCCGGCAGGGTCAGGCTGCCCAGGTCAGCTAATCCTCAGCCCTCAGGGAATCACATTGCAGAAAATGGACCTCGCTAAGACAGAATATTAGCCAAGGAAAAAAAGGGCACAATGCCATTTGCAGCCCCGTAGATGAGTCTACAGGTAAGCACGGGACTTGTAGTAAGTCAGAAAGTGAAAGACACATATCGTAGGATATCACTTATAGGTGTTACCTAAAAATGGATACCAGGGCAGATATTTCCACGGAGAAGGGCAATCACAGATTCATTAAAGAAACTTATGGTTCACCAATGGAAAGGTGTGAGGATTGGATTCATTACGATATTGGGGTTAAGAGACATATACAAACACAGGTGAAATATATAATCACCAAAGACCTACGGAATGCCAAGAGAAGACTACTCAACATTCTGTCATAACGTACATGGGAAAAGGGTCCCAGGAAGAACAGACATATGTATATGTGTAAAAGAACCACATCTTGCACACCTACAACAAGCAAACGTTGTAATCAAACTTGCTGTAATAAAAAATTAAAAATTAAATTAAAAACACGAACAAGAAGTAGTGAGACAAACTTGAGGGGCTTTCTCCTGGCACATTCCATTCTAAATTCCAATCTAGAACAGGCTTCCATTGAGGCTCTGTTGCCCTGGTAACCAGATTTGCTAAGGGAGAACTGCTGCCACCTTGTGGCCATTTCGCACAACAGCAGCTTTAATCCCAGCGCTACTGGTCAGTGGATATTCCAAATCATTGCAGGCCTGTAAATGACACCTGCCCTGAAAACAAATCCTGGGGTCATATATCGACCAAAAAGTTCAAAAGACGTCCATATTTCAAAACGACAGTTTCAAGAGGCATATTTCACGCACATTAGTGTTCTGCTTCTTTTGCTTTCTTTCTTTTTTGGTTAAAAAAACGGGAATGGAAAAAGGCAACCCTCAGAATGGGCGAAAACGTTCGCAAACGAATCAATGGACAAGGGTTTAATCTCCAATATATATAAACAGCTCACGCAGCTTAATATTAATAAAACAAACAACCCAATACAAAAATGGGCAGAAGATCTAAATAGACGTTTCTTCAAAGAAGTCACAGAGACGGCCAAGACGCACATGAAAAGATGCTCAACACCACTAATTATTAGAGAAATGCAAATCAAAACGACAATGAGGTATCACCTCACACCTGTTAGAATCGGCATCATCAGAAAATCTACAAACAACAAATTCTGGGGAGGGTGTGGACAAAAGGAACCCTCTTCCACTATTGGTGGGAAGGTAAATTGATACAGTCACTATGGAGAAGAGTATGGAGTTTCCTTAAAGAAACTAGAAATAGAATTACCATAGGATCCAGCAATCCCACTTCTGGGCATATACACAGAGACAACCATAAATCAAAAACACACATTCACCACAATGTTCATTGCAGCACTATTTACAATAGCCAGGTAATGGAAGCAACCTAAATGCCCACAGACAGATGAATGGATAAAGATGTGGTACATACATAAAATGGGATATGACTCAGCCATGAAAAGGAATGAAACTGGGTTATTTGTAGAGAAGTCGGTGGATCTAGAGACTGTCATACAGAATGAAGTAAGTCAGAAAGAGCAAAACAAATATTCTGTATTAATGCATGTATGTGGAACCTAGATATATGGTACAGATGAACAGGTTTGCAGGGCAGAAATAGAGAAACAGAGGTAGAGAACAAACGTATGGACACCAAGTGGGGGAAGCCATGGGGTGATGGTGGTCAGATGAGTTGGGAGATAGGTATTGACCTTTATATATGTATATGAATAAAATAGATAACTAATAATAACCTGCTGTATAGAAAAATAAATATAATTAAACTGCAAAATTTTTAGAAATGAAATTTAAAAATAAAACAGAAAAAAAGTTCTTCCCTTCACACAGATGTATTTCTATGAATGAATTATTTCCATGCTTATATCAATAAATACATAAAAGATGAATAACTTCTAACTTGAACCAAAAAAGAAAAAAAAAATCCTGTACCCAGCAGTTATACAGAGGAAAACCCTATCAGGGCACTTGTTCCAGCGGTAAACAATTCTGAGATTGGTCAGAGGTGGGGAATCATCTCCCATACAGCCAGCAGCCCGGCCCCCCCACGCAAGGAGCGTCCTGATTGCAAAGCTGGGGGACAGTGCCGAGGCCTCTGTGAGTAAACGTGAGCTGAGCCCCAGGCCAGCTGCTGCTGAACTGTTCCCACCCTTCCCAGGTAAAACACCTGAATATGTACAAGGGCTTGAAAGCCTAGAGGAAGGGCCGTGGAGCCACACCAGCGACAGCACGCAGGCCAACTTGGTGCCTGCAGGCCAGCCAGGATGGTCCTGGCCCCGGGCGCTCTTCTGGAAGCTTTCCATTTCCCTGCCTGAGATACCACTCCTGTCCCGGCCCCCACTCTTTTTTTTCCTCCCTCACCTCAGCCCGGAGAGAAATTCCAGTGGAAATTATGGGTGACACATCCTCTTCTTTACAGGTGGCAACCTGGCAACTCCTGCAGAAATTCCAGCAGAGACCCACTCACACCGGGCCACCAACAAAGCCGTGGACCCTCACACCCTCCCACCAGCACAGCCCCGAGACTGCTGACGGGGCAGAGAATATGGAGTCAGGCACAGCTGCAGGGGCTATTGCTGCCTGGAGTGCTGTTTCTATTGAACTCAACCCAGGCACACCTGGGGAGGGCTTGCCGGCAGGGTCAGGCTGCCCAGGTCAGCTAATCCTCAGCCCTCAGGGAATCACATTGCAGAAAATGGACCTCGCTAAGACAGAATATTAGCCAAGGAAAAAAGGGGCACAATGCCATTTGCAGCCCCGTAGATGAGTCTACAGGTAATCACGGGACTTGTAGTAAGTCAGAAAGTGAAAGACACATATCGTAGGATATCACTTATAGGTGTTACCTAAAAATGGATACCAGGGCAGATATTTCCACGGAGAAGGGCAATCACAGATTCATTAAAGAAACTTATGGTTCACCAATGGAAAGGTGTGAGGATTGGATTCATTACGATATTGGGGTTAAGAGACATATACAAACACAGGTGAAATATATAATCACCAAAGACCTACGGAATGCCAAGAGAAGACTACTCAACATTCTGTCATAACGTACATGGGAAAAGGGTCCCAGGAAGAACAGACATATGTATATGTGTAAAAGAACCACATCTTGCACACCTACAACAAGCAAACGTTGTAATCAAACTTGCTGTAATAAAAAATTAAAAATTAAATTAAAAACACGAACAAGAAGTAGTGAGACAAACTTGAGGGGCTTTCTCCTGGCACATTCCATTCTAAATTCCAATCTAGAACAGGCTTCCATTGAGGCTCTGTTGCCCTGGTAACCAGATTTGCTAAGGGAGAACTGCTGCCACCTTGTGGCCATTTCGCACAACAGCAGCTTTAATCCCAGCGCTACTGGTCAGTGGATATTCCAAATCATTGCAGGCCTGTAAATGACACCTGCCCTGAAAACAAATCCTGGGGTCATATATCGACCAAAAAGTTCAAAAGACGTCCATATTTCAAAACGACAGTTTCAAGAGGCATATTTCACGCACATTAGTGTTCTGCTTCTTTTGCTTTCTTTCTTTTTTGGTTAAAAAAACGGGAATGGAAAAAGGCAACCCTCAGAATGGGCGAAAACGTTCGCAAACGAATCAATGGACAAGGGTTTAATCTCCAATATATATAAACAGCTCACGCAGCTTAATATTAATAAAACAAACAACCCAATACAAAAATGGGCAGAAGATCTAAATAGACGTTTCTTCAAAGAAGTCACAGAGACGGCCAAGACGCACATGAAAAGATGCTCAACACCACTAATTATTAGAGAAATGCAAATCAAAACGACAATGAGGTATCACCTCACACCTGTTAGAATCGGCATCATCAGAAAATCTACAAACAACAAATTCTGGGGAGGGTGTGGACAAAAGGAACCCTCTTCCACTATTGGTGGGAAGGTAAATTGATACAGTCACTATGGAGAAGAGTATGGAGTTTCCTTAAAGAAACTAGAAATAGAATTACCATAGGATCCAGCAATCCCACTTCTGGGCATATACACAGAGACAACCATAAATCAAAAACACACATTCACCACAATGTTCATTGCAGCACTATTTACAATAGCCAGGTAATGGAAGCAACCTAAATGCCCACAGACAGATGAATGGATAAAGATGTGGTACATACATAAAATGGGATATGACTCAGCCATGAAAAGGAATGAAACTGGGTTATTTGTAGAGAAGTCGGTGGATCTAGAGACTGTCATACAGAATGAAGTAAGTCAGAAAGAGCAAAACAAATATTCTGTATTAATGCATGTATGTGGAACCTAGATATATGGTACAGATGAACAGGTTTGCAGGGCAGAAATAGAGAAACAGAGGTAGAGAACAAACGTATGGACACCAAGTGGGGGAAGCCATGGGGTGATGGTGGTCAGATGAGTTGGGAGATAGGTATTGACCTGTATATATGTATATGAATAAAATAGATAACTAATAATAACCTGCTGTATAGAAAAATAAATATAATTAAACTGCAAAATTTTTAGAAATGAAATTTAAAAATAAAACAGAAAAAAAGTTCTTCCCTTCACAGATGTATTTCTATGAATGAATTATTTCCATGCTTATATCAATAAATACATAAAAGATGAATAACTTCTAACTTGAACCAAAAAAGAAAAAAAAAATCCTGTACCCAGCAGTTATACAGAGGAAAACCCTATCAGGGCACTTGTTCCAGCGGTAAACAATTCTGAGATTGGTCAGAGGTGGGGAATCATCTCCCATACAGCCAGCAGCCCGGCCCCCCCACGCAAGGAGCGTCCTGATTGCAAAGCTGGGGGACAGTGCCGAGGCCTCTGTGAGTAAACGTGAGCTGAGCCCCAGGCCAGCTGCTGCTGAACTGTTCCCACCCTTCCCAGGTAAAACACCTGAATATGTACAAGGGCTTGAAAGCCTAGAGGAAGGGCCGTGGAGCCACACCAGCGACAGCACGCAGGCCAACTTGGTGCCTGCAGGCCAGCCAGGATGGTCCTGGCCCCGGGCGCTCTTCTGGAAGCTTTCCATTTCCCTGCCTGAGATACCACTCCTGTCCCGGCCCCCACTCTTTTTTTTCCTCCCTCACCTCAGCCCGGAGAGAAATTCCAGTGGAAATTATGGGTGACACATCCTCTTCTTTACAGGTGGCAACCTGGCAACTCCTGCAGAAATTCCAGCAGAGCCCCACTCACACCGGGCCACCAACAAAGCCGTGGACCCTCACACCCTCCCACCAGCACAGCCCCGAGACTGCTGACGGGGCAGAGAATATGGAGTCAGGCACAGCTGCAGGGGCTATTGCTGCCTGGAGTGCTGTTTCTATTGAACTCAACCCAGGCACACCTGGGGAGGGCTTGCCGGCAGGGTCAGGCTGCCCAGGTCAGCTAATCCTCAGCCCTCAGGGAATCACATTGCAGAAAATGGACCTCGCTAAGACAGAATATTAGCCAAGGAAAAAAGGGGCACAATGCCATTTGCAGCCCCGTAGATGAGTCTACAGGTAATCACGGGACTTGTAGTAAGTCAGAAAGTGAAAGACACATATCGTAGGATATCACTTATAGGTGTTACCTGAAAACGGATACCAGGGCAGATATTTCCACGGAGAAGGGCAATCACAGATTCATTAAACAAACTTATGGTTCACCAATGGAAAGGTGTGAGGATTGGATTCATTACGATATTGGGGTTAAGAGACATATACAAACACAGGTGAAATATATAATCACCAAAGACCTACGGAATGCCAAGAGAAGACTACTCAACATTCTGTCATAACGTACATGGGAAAAGGGTCCCAGGAAAAACAGACATATGTATATGTGTAAAAGAACCACATCTTGCACACCTACAACAAGCCAAACGTTGTAATCAAACTTGCTGTAATAAAAAATTAAAAATTAAATTAAAAACACGAACAAGAAGTAGTGAGACAAACTTGAGGGGCTTTCTCCTGGCACATTCCATTCTAAATTCCAATCTAGAACAGGCTTCCATTGAGGCTCTGTTGCCCTGGTAACCAGATTTGCTAAGGGAGAACTGCTGCCACCTTGTGGCCATTTCGCACAACAGCAGCTTTAATCCCAGCGCTACTGGTCAGTGGATATTCCAAATCATTGCAGGCCTGTAAATGACACCTGCCCTGAAAACAAATCCTGGGGTCATATATCGACCAAAAAGTTCAAAAGACGTCCATATTTCAAAACGACAGTTTCAAGAGGCATATTTCACGCACATTAGTGTTCTGCTTCTTTTGCTTTCTTTCTTTTTTGGTTAAAAAAAAACGGGAATGGAAAAAGGCAACCCTCAGAATGGGCGAAAACGTTCGCAAACGAATCAATGGACAAGGGTTTAATCTCCAATATATATAAACAGCTCACGCAGCTTAATATTAATAAAACAAACAACCCAATACAAAAATGGGCAGAAGATCTAAATAGACGTTTCTTCAAAGAAGTCACAGAGACGGCCAAGACGCACATGAAAAGATGCTCAACACCACTAATTATTAGAGAAATGCAAATCAAAACGACAATGAGGTATCACCTCACACCTGTTAGAATCGGCATCATCAGAAAATCTACAAACAACAAATTCTGGGGAGGGTGTGGACAAAAGGAACCCTCTTCCACTATTGGTGGGAAGGTAAATTGATACAGTCACTATGGAGAACAGTATGGAGTTTCCTTAAAGAAACTAGAAATAGAATTACCATAGGATCCAGCAATCCCACTTCTGGGCATATAGCCAGAGAAAACCATAAATCAAAAACACACATTCACCACAATGTTCATTGAAGCACTATTTACAATAGCCAGGAAATGGAAGCAACCTAAATGCCCACAGACAGATGAATGGATAAAGATGTGGTACATACATAAAATGGGATATGACTCAGCCATGAAAAGGAATGAAACTGGGTTATTTGTAGAGAAGTCGGTGGATCTAGAGACTGTCATACAGAATGAAGTAAGTCAGAAAGAGCAAAACAAATATTCTGTATTAATGCATGTATGTGGAACCTAGATATATGGTACAGATGAACAGGTTTGCAGGGCAGAAATAGAGAAACAGAGGTAGAGAACAAACGTATGGACACCAAGTGGGGGAAGCCATGGGGTGATGGTGGTCAGATGAGTTGGGAGATAGGTATTGACCTGTATATATGTATATGAATAAAATAGATAACTAATAATAACCTGCTGTATAGAAAAATAAATATAATTAAACTGCAAAATTTTTAGAAATGAAATTTAAAAATAAAACAGAAAAAAAGTTCTTCCCTTCACACAGATGTATTTCTATGAATGAATTATTTCCATGCTTATATCAATAAATACATAAAAGATGAATAACTTCTAACTTGAACCAAAAAAGAAAAAAAAAAATCCTGTACCCAGCAGTTATACAGAGGAAAACCCTATCAGGGCACTTGTTCCAGCGGTAAACAATTCTGAGATTGGTCAGAGGTGGGGAATCATCTCCCATACAGCCAGCAGCCCGGCCCCCCCACGCAAGGAGCGTCCTGATTGCAAAGCTGGGGGACAGTGCCGAGGCCTCTGTGAGTAAACGTGAGCTGAGCCCCAGGCCAGCTGCTGCTGAACTGTTCCCACCCTTCCCAGGTAAAACACCTGAATATGTACAAGGGCTTGAAAGCCTAGAGGAAGGGCCGTGGAGCCACACCAGCGACAGCACGCAGGCCAACTTGGTGCCTGCAGGCCAGCCAGGATGGTCCTGGCCCCGGGCGCTCTTCTGGAAGCTTTCCATTTCCCTGCCTGAGATACCACTCCTGTCCCGGTCCCCACTCTTTTTTTTCCTCCCTCACCTCAGCCCGGAGAGAAATTCCAGTGGAAATTATGGGTGACACATCCTCTTCTTTACAGGTGGCAACCTGGCAACTCCTGCAGAAATTCCAGCAGAGACCCACTCACACCGGGCCACCAACAAAGCCGTGGACCCTCACACCCTCCCACCAGCACAGCCCCGAGACTGCTGACGGGGCAGAGAATATGGAGTCAGGCACAGCTGCAGGGGCTATTGCTGCCTGGAGTGCTGTTTCTATTGAACTCAACCCAGGCACACCTGGGGAGGGCTTGCCGGCAGGGTCAGGCTGCCCAGGTCAGCTAATCCTCAGCCCTCAGGGAATCACATTGCAGAAAATGGACCTCGCTAAGACAGAATATTAGCCAAGGAAAAAAGGGGCACAATGCCATTTGCAGCCCCGTAGATGAGTCTACAGGTAATCACGGGACTTGTAGTAAGTCAGAAAGTGAAAGACACATATCGTAGGATATCACTTATAGGTGTTACCTGAAAACGGATACCAGGGCAGATATTTCCACGGAGAAGGGCAATCACAGATTCATTAAACAAACTTATGGTTCACCAAAGGAAAGGTGTGAGGATTGGATTCATTACGATATTGGGGTTAAGAGCCATATACAAACACAGGTGAAATATATAATCACCAAAGACCTACGGAATGCCAAGAGAAGACTACTCAACATTCTGTCATAACGTACATGGGAAAAGGGTCCCAGGAAAAACAGACATATGTATATGTGTAAAAGAACCACATCTTGCACACCTACAACAAGCCAAACGTTGTAATCAAACTTGCTGTAATAAAAAATTAAAAATTAAATTAAAAACACGAACAAGAAGTAGTGAGACAAACTTGAGGGGCTTTCTCCTGGCACATTCCATTCTAAATTCCAATCTAGAACAGGCTTCCATTGAGGCTCTGTTGCCCTGGTAACCAGATTTGCTAAGGGAGAACTGCTGCCACCTTGTGGCCATTTCGCACAACAGCAGCTTTAATCCCAGCGCTACTGGTCAGTGGATATTCCAAATCATTGCAGGCCTGTAAATGACACCTGCCCTGAAAACAAATCCTGGGGTCATATATCGACCAAAAAGTTCAAAAGACGTCCATATTTCAAAACGACAGTTTCAAGAGGCATATTTCACGCACATTAGTGTTCTGCTTCTTTTGCTTTCTTTCTTTTTTGGTTAAAAAAAAACGGGAATGGAAAAAGGCAACCCTCAGAATGGGCCAAAACGTTCGCAAACGAATCAATGGACAAGGGTTTAATCTCCAATATATATAAACAGCTCACGCAGCTTAATATTAATAAAACAAACAACCCAATACAAAAATGGGCAGAAGATCTAAATAGACGTTTCTTCAAAGAAGTCACAGAGACGGCCAAGACGCACATGAAAAGATGCTCAACACCACTAATTATTAGAGAAATGCAAATCAAAACGACAATGAGGTATCACCTCACACCTGTTAGAATCGGCATCATCAGAAAATCTACAAACAACAAATTCTGGGGAGGGTGTGGACAAAAGGAGCCCTCTTCCACTATTGGTGGGAAGGTAAATTGATACAGTCACTATGGAGAACAGTATGGAGTTTCCTTAAAGAAACTAGAAATAGAATTACCATAGGATCCAGCAATCCCACTTCTGGGCATATAGCCAGAGAAAACCATAAATCAAAAACACACATTCACCACAATGTTCATTGCAGCACTATTTACAATAGCCAGGTAATGGAAGCAACCTAAATGCCCACAGACAGATGAATGGATAAAGATGTGGTACATACATAAAATGGGATATGACTCAGCCATGAAAAGGAATGAAACTGGGTTATTTGTAGAGAAGTCGGTGGATCTAGAGACTGTCATACAGAATGAAGTAAGTCAGAAAGAGCAAAACAAATATTCTGTATTAATGCATGTATGTGGAACCTAGATATATGGTACAGATGAACAGGTTTGCAGGGCAGAAATAGAGAAACAGAGGTAGAGAACAAACGTATGGACACCAAGTGGGGGAAGCCATGGGGTGATGGTGGTCAGATGAGTTGGGAGATAGGTATTGACCTGTATATATGTATATGAATAAAATAGATAACTAATAATAACCTGCTGTATCGAAAAATAAATATAATTAAACTGCAAAATTTTTAGAAATGAAATTTAAAAATAAAACAGAAAAAAGTTCTTCCCTTCACACAGATGTATTTCTATGAATGAATTATTTCCATGCTTATATCAATAAATACATAAAAGATGAATAAATTCTAACTTGAACCAAAAAAGAAAAAAAAAAACCTGAACCCAGCAGTTATACAGAGGAAAACCCTATCAGGGCACTTGCTCCAGCGGTAAACAATTCTGACATTGGTCAGAGGTGGGGAATCATCTCCCATACAGCCAGCAGCCCGGCCCCCCCACGCAAGGAGCGTCGTCATTGCAAATCTGGGGGACCGTGCCGAGGCCTCTGTGATTAAACGTGAGCTGAGCCCCAGGCCAGCTGCTGCTGAACTGTTCCCACCCTTCCCAGGTAAAACACCTGAATATGTACAAGGGCTTGAAAGCCTAGAGGAAGGGCCGTGGAGCGACACCAGCGACAGCATGCAGGCCAACTTGGTGCCTGCAGGCCAGCCAGGATGGTCCTGGCCCCGGGCACTCTTCTAGAAGCTTTCCATTTCCCTGCCTGATATACCCCTCCTGTCCCGGCCATCATTCCTTTTTTTCCTTCCTCACCTCAGCCCGGAGAGAAATTCCAGTGGAAGTTATGGCTGACACATCCTCTTCTTTACAGGTGGCAGCCTGGCAACTCCTGCAGAAATTCCAGCAGAGCCCCACTCACACCGGGCCACCAACAAAGCCGTGGACCCTCACACCCTCCCACCAGCACAGCCCCGAGACTGCTGACGGGGCAGAGAATATGGAGTCAGGCACAGCTGCAGGGGCTATTGCTGCCTGGAGTGCTGTTTCTATCGACCTCAACCCACGCACACCTGGGGAGGGCTTGCCGGCAGGGTCAGGCTGCCCAGGTCAGCTAATCCTCAGCCCTCAGGGAATCACATTGCAGAAAATGGACCTCGCTAAGACAGAATATTAGCCAAGGAGAAAAAGAGCACAATGCCATTTGCAGCCCCGTAGATGAGTCTACAGGTAATCACGTGACTTGTAGTAAGTCAGAAAGTGAAAGACACATATCGTAGGATATCACTTATAGGTGTTACCTAAAAACGGATACCAGGGCAGATATTTCCACGGAGAAGGGCAATCACAGATTCATTAAACAAACTTATGGTTCACCAATGGAAAGGTGTGAGGATTGGATTCATTACGATATTGGGGTTAAGAGCCATATACAAACACAGGTGAAATATATAATCACCAAAGACCTACGGAATGCTAAGAGAAGACTACTCAACATTCTGTCATAACGTACATGGGAAAAGGGTCCCAGGAAGAACAGACATATGTATATGTGTAAAAGAACCACATCTTGCACACCTACAACAAGCAAACGTTGTAATCAAACTTGCTGTAATAAAAAATTAAAAATTAAATTAAAAACACGAACAAGAAGTAGTGAGACAAACTTGAGGGGCTTTCTCCTGGCACATTCCATTCTAAATTCCAATCTAGAACAGGCTTCCATTGAGGCTCTGTTGCCCTGGTAACCAGATTTGCTAAGGGAGAACTGCTGCCACCTTGTGGCCGTTTCACACAACAGCAGCTTTAATCCCAGCGCTAATGGTCAGTGGATATTCCAAATCATTGCAGGCCTGTAAATGACACCTGCCCTGAAAACAAATCCTGGGGTCATATATCGACCAAAAAGTTCAAAAGACGTCCATATTTCAAAACGACAGTTTCAAGAGGCATATTTCACGCACATTAGTGTTCTGCTTCTTTTGCTTTCTTTCTTTTTTGGTTAAAAAAAAAGGGAATCGAAAAAGGCAACCCTCAGAATGGGCGAAAACGTTCGCAAACGAATCAATGGACAAGGGTTTAATCTCCAATATATATAAACAGCTCACGCAGCTTAATATTAATAAAACAAACAACCCAATACAAAAATGGGCAGAAGATCTAAATAGACGTTTCTTCAAAGAAGTCACAGAGACGGCCAAGACGCACATGAAAAGATGCTCAACACCACTAATTATTAGAGAAATGCAAATCAAAACGACAATGAGGTATCACCTCACACCTGTTAGAATCGGCATCATCAGAAAATCTACAAACAACAAATTCTGGGGAGGGTGTGGACAAAAGGAACCCTCTTCCACTATTGGTGGGAAGGTAAATTGATACAGTCACTATGGAGAACAGTATGGAGTTTCCTTAAAGAAACTAGAAATAGAATTACCATAGGATCCAGCAATCCCACTTCTGGGCATATAGCCAGAGAAAACCATAAATCAAAAACACACATTCACCACAATGTTCATTGCAGCACTATTTACAATAGCCAGGAAATGGAAGCAACCTAAATGCCCACAGACAGATGAATGGATAAAGATGTGGTACATACATAAAATGGGATATGACTCAGCCATGAAAAGGAATGAAACTGGGTTATTTGTAGAGAAGTCGGTGGATCTAGAGACTGTCATACAGAATGAAGTAAGTCAGAAAGAGCAAAACAAATATTCTGTATTAATGCATGTATGTGGAACCTAGATATATGGTACAGATGAACAGGTTTGCAGGGCAGAAATAGAGAAACAGAGGTAGAGAACAAACGTATGGACACCAAGTGGGGGAAGCCATGGGGTGATGGTGGTCAGATGAGTTGGGAGATAGGTATTGACCTGTATATATGTATATGAATAAAATAGATAACTAATAATAACCTGCTGTATAGAAAAATAAATATAATTAAACTGCAAAATTTTTAGAAATGAAATTTAAAAATAAAACAGAAAAAAAGTTCTTCCCTTCACACAGATGTATTTCTATGAATGAATTATTTCCATGCTTATATCAATAAATACATAAAAGATGAATAACTTCTAACTTGAACCAAAAAAGAAAAAAAAAATCCTGTACCCAGCAGTTATACAGAGGAAAACCCTATCAGGGCACTTGTTCCAGCGGTAAACAATTCTGAGATTGGTCAGAGGTGGGGAATCATCTCCCATACAGCCAGCAGCCCGGCCCCCCCACGCAAGGAGCGTCCTGATTGCAAAGCTGGGGGACAGTGCCGAGGCCTCTGTGAGTAAACGTGAGCTGAGCCCCAGGCCAGCTGCTGCTGAACTGTTCCCACCCTTCCCAGGTAAAACACCTGAATATGTACAAGGGCTTGAAAGCCTAGAGGAAGGGCCGTGGAGCCACACCAGCGACAGCACGCAGGCCAACTTGGTGCCTGCAGGCCAGCCAGGATGGTCCTGGCCCCGGGCGCTCTTCTGGAAGCTTTCCATTTCCCTGCCTGAGATACCACTCCTGTCCCGGCCCCCACTCTTTTTTTTCCTCCCTCACCTCAGCCCGGAGAGAAATTCCAGTGGAAATTATGGGTGACACATCCTCTTCTTTACAGGTGGCAACCTGGCAACTCCTGCAGAAATTCCAGCAGAGCCCCACTCACACCGGGCCACCAACAAAGCCGTGGACCCTCACACCCTCCCACCAGCACAGCCCCGAGACTGCTGACGGGGCAGAGAATATGGAGTCAGGCACAGCTGCAGGGGCTATTGCTGCCTGGAGTGCTGTTTCTATTGAACTCAACCCAGGCACACCTGGGGAGGGCTTGCCGGCAGGGTCAGGCTGCCCAGGTCAGCTAATCCTCAGCCCTCAGGGAATCACATTGCAGAAAATGGACCTCGCTAAGACAGAATATTAGCCAAGGAAAAAAGGGGCACAATGCCATTTGCAGCCCCGTAGATGAGTCTACAGGTAATCACGGGACTTGTAGTAAGTCAGAAAGTGAAAGACACATATCGTAGGATATCACTTATAGGTGTTACCTAAAAACGGATACCAGGGCAGATATTTCCACGGAGAAGGGCAATCACAGATTCATTAAACAAACTTATGGTTCACCAATGGAAAGGTGTGAGGATTGGATTCATTACGATATTGGGGTTAAGAGCCATATACAAACACAGGTGAAATATATAATCACCAAAGACCTACGGAATGCCAAGAGAAGACTACTCAACATTCTGTCATAACGTACATGGGAAAAGGGTCCCAGGAAGAACAGACATATGTATATGTGTAAAAGAACCACATCTTGCACACCTACAACAAGCAAACGTTGTAATCAAACTTGCTGTAATAAAAAATTAAAAATTAAATTAAAAACACGAACAAGAAGTAGTGAGACAAACTTGAGGGGCTTTCTCCTGGCACATTCCATTCTAAATTCCAATCTAGAACAGGCTTCCATTGAGGCTCTGTTGCCCTGGTAACCAGATTTGCTAAGGGAGAACTGCTGCCACCTTGTGGCCGTTTCACACAACAGCAGCTTTAATCCCAGCGCTAATGGTCAGTGGATATTCCAAATCATTGCAGGCCTGTAAATGACACCTGCCCTGAAAACAAATCCTGGGGTCATATATCGACCAAAAAGTTCAAAAGACGTCCATATTTCAAAACGACAGTTTCAAGAGGCATATTTCACGCACAGTAGTGTTCTGCTTCTTTTGCTTTCTTTCTTTTTTGGTTAAAAAAAAAGGGAATCGAAAAAGGCAACCCTCAGAATGGGCGAAAACGTTCGCAAACGAATCAATGGACAAGGGTTTAATCTCCAATATATATAAACAGCTCACGCAGCTTAATATTAATAAAACAAACAACCCAATACAAAAATGGGCAGAAGATCTAAATAGACGTTTCTTCAAAGAAGTCACAGAGACGGCCAAGACGCACATGAAAAGATGCTCAACACAACTAATTATTAGAGAAATGCAAATCAAAACGACAATGAGGTATCACCTCACACCTGTTAGAATCGGCATCATCAGAAAATCTACAAACAACAAATTCTGGGGAGGGTGTGGACAAAAGGAACCCTCTTCCACTATTGGTGGGAAGGTAAATTGATACAGTCACTATGGAGAACAGTATGGAGTTTCCTTAAAGAAACTAGAAATAGAATTACCATAGGATCCAGCAATCCCACTTCTGGGCATATAGCCAGAGAAAACCATAAATCAAAAACACACATTCACCACAATGTTCATTGCAGCACTATTTACAATAGCCAGGAAATGGAAGCAACCTAAATGCCCACAGACAGATGAATGGATAAAGATGTGGTACATACATAAAATGGGATATGACTCAGCCATGAAAAGGAATGAAACTGGGTTATTTGTAGAGAAGTCGGTGGATCTAGAGACTGTCATACAGAATGAAGTAAGTCAGAAAGAGCAAAACAAATATTCTGTATTAATGCATGTATGTGGAACCTAGATATATGGTACAGATGAACAGGTTTGCAGGGCAGAAATAGAGAAACAGAGGTAGAGAACAAACGTATGGACACCAAGTGGGGGAAGCCATGGGGTGATGGTGGTCAGATGAGTTGGGAGATAGGTATTGACCTGTATATATGTATATGAATAAAATAGATAACTAATAATAACCTGCTGTATAGAAAAATAAATATAATTAAACTGCAAAATTTTTAGAAATGAAATTTAAAAATAAAACAGAAAAAAAGTTCTTCCCTTCACACAGATGTATTTCTATGAATGAATTATTTCCATGCTTATATCAATAAATACATAAAAGATGAATAACTTCTAACTTGAACCAAAAAAGAAAAAAAAAATCCTGTACCCAGCAGTTATACAGAGGAAAACCCTATCAGGGCACTTGTTCCAGCGGTAAACAATTCTGAGATTGGTCAGAGGTGGGGAATCATCTCCCATACAGCCAGCAGCCCGGCCCCCCCACGCAAGGAGCGTCCTGATTGCAAAGCTGGGGGACAGTGCCGAGGCCTCTGTGAGTAAACGTGAGCTGAGCCCCAGGCCAGCTGCTGCTGAACTGTTCCCACCCTTCCCAGGTAAAACACCTGAATATGTACAAGGGCTTGAAAGCCTAGAGGAAGGGCCGTGGAGCCACACCAGCGACAGCACGCAGGCCAACTTGGTGCCTGCAGGCCAGCCAGGATGGTCCTGGCCCCGGGCGCTCTTCTGGAAGCTTTCCATTTCCCTGCCTGAGATACCACTCCTGTCCCGGCCCCCACTCTTTTTTTTCCTCCCTCACCTCAGCCCGGAGAGAAATTCCAGTGGAAATTATGGGTGACACATCCTCTTCTTTACAGGTGGCAACCTGGCAACTCCTGCAGAAATTCCAGCAGAGCCCCACTCACACCGGGCCACCAACAAAGCCGTGGACCCTCACACCCTCCCACCAGCACAGCCCCGAGACTGCTGACGGGGCAGAGAATATGGAGTCAGGCACAGCTGCAGGGGCTATTGCTGCCTGGAGTGCTGTTTCTATTGAACTCAACCCAGGCACACCTGGGGAGGGCTTGCCGGCAGGGTCAGGCTGCCCAGGTCAGCTAATCCTCAGCCCTCAGGGAATCACATTGCAGAAAATGGACCTCGCTAAGACAGAATATTAGCCAAGGAAAAAAGGGGCACAATGCCATTTGCAGCCCCGTAGATGAGTCTACACGTAATCACGGGACTTGTAGTAAGTCAGAAAGTGAAAGACACATATCGTAGGATATCACTTATAGGTGTTACCTGAAAACGGATACCAGGGCAGATATTTCCACGGAGAAGGGCAATCACAGATTCATTAAACAAACTTATGGTTCACCAATGGAAAGGTGTGAGGATTGGATTCATTACGATATTGGGGTTAAGAGCCATATACAAACACAGGTGAAATATATAATCACCAAAGACCTACGGAATGCCAAGAGAAGACTACTCAACATTCTGTCATAACGTACATGGGAAAAGGGTCCCAGGAAGAACAGACATATGTATATGTGTAAAAGAACCACATCTTGCACACCTACAACAAGCCAAACGTTGTAATCAAACTTGCTGTAATAAAAAATTAAAAATTAAATTAAAAACACGAACAAGAAGTAGTGAGACAAACTTGAGGGGCTTTCTCCTGGCACATTCCATTCTAAATTCCAATCTAGAACAGGCTTCCATTGAGGCTCTGTTGCCCTGGTAACCAGATTTGCTAAGGGAGAACTGCTGCCACCTTGTGGCCATTTCGCACAACAGCAGCTTTAATCCCAGCGCTACTGGTCAGTGGATATTCCAAATCATTGCAGGCCTGTAAATGACACCTGCCCTGAAAACAAATCCTGGGGTCATATATCGACCAAAAAGTTCAAAAGACGTCCATATTTCAAAACGACAGTTTCAAGAGGCATATTTCACGCACATTAGTGTTCTGCTTCTTTTGCTTTCTTTCTTTTTTGGTTAAAAAAAAACGGGAATGGAAAAAGGCAACCCTCAGAATTGGCGAAAATGTTCGCAAACGAATCAATGGACAAGGGTTTAATCTCCAATATATATAAACAGCTCACGCAGCTTAATATTAATAAAACAAACAACCCAATACAAAAATGGGCAGAAGATCTAAATAGACGTTTCTTCAAAGAAGTCACAGAGACGGCCAAGACGCACATGAAAAGATGCTCAACACCACTAATTATTAGAGAAATGCAAATCAAAACGACAATGAGGTATCACCTCACACCTGTTAGAATCGGCATCATCAGAAAATCTACAAACAACAAATTCTGGGGAGGGTGTGGACAAAAGGAACCCTCTTCCACTATTGGTGGGAAGGTAAATTGATACAGTCACTATGGAGAACAGTATGGAGTTTCCTTAAAGAAACTAGAAATAGAATTACCATAGGATCCAGCAATCCCACTTCTGGGCATATAGCCAGAGAAAACCATAAATCAAAAACACACATTCACCACAATGTTCATTGCAGCACTATTTACAATAGCCAGGTAATGGAAGCAACCTAAATGCCCACAGACAGATGAATGGATAAAGATGTGGTACATACATAAAATGGGATATGACTCAGCCATGAAAAGGAATGAAACTGGGTTATTTGTAGAGAAGTCGGTGGATCTAGAGACTGTCATACAGAATGAAGTAAGTCAGAAAGAGCAAAACAAATATTCTGTATTAATGCATGTATGTGGAACCTAGATATATGGTACAGATGAACAGGTTTGCAGGGCAGAAATAGAGAAACAGAGGTAGAGAACAAACGTATGGACACCAAGTGGGGGAAGCCATGGGGTGATGGTGGTCAGATGAGTTGGGAGATAGGTATTGACCTGTATATATGTATATGAATAAAATAGATAACTAATAATAACCTGCTGTATAGAAAAATAAATATAATTAAACTGCAAAATTTTTAGAAATGAAATTTAAAAATAAAACAGAAAAAAAGTTCTTCCCTTCACACAGATGTATTTCTATGAATGAATTATTTCCATGCTTATATCAATAAATACATAAAAGATGAATAACTTCTAACTTGAACCAAAAAAGAAAAAAAAAATCCTGTACCCAGCAGTTATACAGAGGAAAACCCTATCAGGGCACTTGTTCCAGCGGTAAACAATTCTGAGATTGGTCAGAGGTGGGGAATCATCTCCCATACAGCCAGCAGCCCGGCCCCCCCACGCAAGGAGCGTCCTGATTGCAAAGCTGGGGGACAGTGCCGAGGCCTCTGTGAGTAAACGTGAGCTGAGCCCCAGGCCAGCTGCTGCTGAACTGTTCCCACCCTTCCCAGGTAAAACACCTGAATATGTACAAGGGCTTGAAAGCCTAGAGGAAGGGCCGTGGAGCCACACCAGCGACAGCATGCAGGCCAACTTGGTGCCTGCAGGCCAGCCAGGATGGTCCTGGTCCCGGGCACTCTTCTAGAAGCTTTCCATTTCCCTGCCTGATATACCCCTCCTGTCCCGGCCATCATTCCTTTTTTTCCTTCCTCACCTCAGCCCGGAGAGAAATTCCAGTGGAAGTTATGGCTGACACATCCTCTTCTTTACAGGTGGCAGCCTGGCAACTCCTGCAGAAAGTCCAGCAGAGCCCCACTCACACCGGGCCACCAACAAAGCCGTGGACCCTCACACCCTCCCACCAGCACAGCCCCGAGACTGCTGACGGGGCAGAGAATATGGAGTCAGGCACAGCTGCAGGGGCTATTGCTGCCTGGAGTGCTGTTTCTATCGACCTCAACCCACGCACACCTGGGGAGGGCTTGCCGGCAGGGTCAGGCTGCCCAGGTCAGCTAATCCTCAGCCCTCAGGGAATCACATTGCAGAAAATGGACCTCGCTAAGACAGAATATTAGCCAAGGAGAAAAAGAGCACAATGCCATTTGCAGCCCCGTAGATGAGTCTACAGGTAATCACGTGACTTGTAGTAAGTCAGAAAGTGAAAGACACATATCGTAGGATATCACTTATAGGTGTTACCTAAAAACGGATACCAGGGCAGATATTTCCACGGAGAAGGGCAATCACAGATTCATTAAACAAACTTATGGTTCACCAATGGAAAGGTGTGAGGATTGGATTCATTACGATATTGGGGTTAAGAGACATATACAAACACAGGTGAAATATATAATCACCAAAGACCTACGGAATGCCAAGAGAAGACTACTCAACATTCTGTCATAACGTACATGGGAAAAGGGTCCCAGGAAGAACAGACATATGTATATGTGTAAAAGAACCACATCTTGCACACCTACAACAAGCAAACGTTGTAATCAAACTTGCTGTAATAAAAAATTAAAAATTAAATTAAAAACACGAACAAGAAGTAGTGAGACAAACTTGAGGGGCTTTCTCCTGGCACATTCCATTCTAAATTCCAATCTAGAACAGGCTTCCATTGAGGCTCTGTTGCCCTGGTAACCAGATTTGCTAAGGGAGAACTGCTGCCACCTTGTGGCCGTTTCACACAACAGCAGCTTTAATCCCAGCGCTAATGGTCAGTGGATATTCCAAATCATTGCAGGCCTGTAAATGACACCTGCCCTGAAAACAAATCCTGGGGTCATATATCGACCAAAAAGTTCAAAAGACGTCCATATTTCAAAACGACAGTTTCAAGAGGCATATTTCACGCACATTAGTGTTCTGCTTCTTTTGCTTTCTTTCTTTTTTGGTTAAAAAAAAAGGGAATGGAAAAAGGCAACCCTCAGAATGGGCGAAAACGTTCGCAAACGAATCAATGGACAAGGGTTTAATCTCCAATATATATAAACAGCTCACGCAGCTTAATATTAATAAAACAAACAACCCAATACAAAAATGGGCAGAAGATCTAAATAGACGTTTCTTCAAAGAAGTCACAGAGACGGCCAAGACGCACATGAAAAGATGCTCAACCCCACTAATTATTAGAGAAATGCAAATCAAAATGACAAGGAGGTATCACCTCACACCTGTTAGAATCGGCAGCATCAGAAAATCTACAAACAACAAATTCTGGGGAGGGTGTGGACAAAAGGAACCCTCTTCCACTATTAGTGGGAAGGTAAATTGATACAGTCACTATGGAGAACAGTATGGAGTTTCCTTAAAGAAACTAGGAATAGAATTACCATAGGATCCAGCAATCCCACTTCTGGGCATATACCCAGAGACAACCATAAATCAAAAACACACATTCACCACAATGTTCATTGCAGCACTATTTACAATAGCCAGGTAATGGAAGAAACCTAAATGCCCACAGACAGACGAATGGGTAAAGATGTGGTACATACATAAAATGGGATATGACTCAGCCATGAAAAGGAATGAAACTGGGTTATTTGTAGAGAAGTCGGTGGATCTAGAGACTGTCATACAGAATGAAGTAAGTCAGAAAGAGCAAAACAAATATTCTGTATTAATGCATGTATGTAGAACCTAGATATATGGTACAGATGAACAGGTTTGCAGGGCAGAAATAGAGAAACAGAGGTAGAGAACAAACGTATGGACACCAAGTGGGGGAAGCCATGGGGTGTTGGTGGTCAGATGAGTTGGGAGATAGGTATTGACCTGTATATATGTATATGAATAAAATAGATAACTAATAATAACCTGCTGTATAGAAAAATAAATATGATTAAACTGCAAAAGTTTTAGAAATGAAATTTAAAAATAAAACAGAAAAAAAGTTCTTCCCTTCACACAGATGTATTTCTATGAATAAATTATTTCCATGCTTATATCAATAAATACATAAAAGATGAATAACTTCTAACTTGAATCAAAAAAGAAAAAAAAAATCCTGTACCCAGCAGTTATACAGAGGAAAACCCTATCAGGGCACTTGTTCCAGCGGTAAACAATTCTGAGACTGGTCAGAGGTGGGGAATCATCTCCCATACAGCCAGCAGCCCGGCCCCCCCACGCAAGGAGCGTCCTGATTGCAAAGCTGGGGGACAGTGCCGAGGCCTCTGTGAGTAAACGTGAGCTGAACCCCAGGCCAGCTGCTGCTGAACTGTTCCCACCCTTCCCAGGTAAAACACCTGAATATGTACAAGGGCTTGAAAGCCTAGAGGAAGGGCCGTGGAGCCACACCAGCGACAGCACGCAGGCCAACTTGGTGCCTGCAGGCCATCCAGGATGGTCCTGGCCCCGGGCGCTCTTCTGGAAGCTTTCCATTTCCCTGCCTGAGATACCACTCCTGTCCCGGCCCCCACTCCTTTTTTTCCTCCCTCACCTCAGCCCGGAGAGAAATTCCAGTGGAAGTTATGGGTGACACATCCTCTTCTTTACAGGTGGCAACCTGGCAACTCCTGCAGAAATTCCAGCAGAGACCCACTCACACCGGGCCACCAACAAAGCCGTGGACCCTCACACCCTCCCACCAGCACAGCCCCGAGACTGCTGACGGGGCAGAGAATATGGAGTCAGGCACAGCTGCAGGGGCTATTGCTGCCTGGAGTGCTGTTTCTATTGAACTCAACCCAGGCACACCTGGGGAGGGCTTGCCGGCAGGGTCAGGCTGCCCAGGTCAGCTAATCCTCAGCCCTCAGGGAATCACATTGCAGAAAATGGACCTCGCTAAGACAGAATATTAGCCAAGGAGAAAAAGAGCACAATGCCATTTGCAGCCCCGTAGATGAGTCTACAGGTAATCACGTGACTTGTAGTAAGTCAGAAAGTGAAAGACACATATCGTAGGATATCACTTATAGGTGTTACCTAAAAACGGATACCAGGGCAGATATTTCCACGGAGAAGGGCAATCACAGATTCATTAAACAAACTTATGGTTCACCAATGGAAAGGTGTGAGGATTGGATTCATTACGATATTGGGGTTAAGAGACATATACAAACACAGGTGAAATATATAATCACCAAAGACCTACGGAATGCCAAGAGAAGACTACTCAACATTCTGTCATAACGTACATGGGAAAAGGGTCCCAGGAAGAACAGACATATGTATATGTTTAAAAGAACCACATCTTGCACACCTACAATAAGCAAACGTTGTAATCAAACTTGCTGTAATAAAAAATTAAAAATTAAATTAAAAACACGAACAAGAAGTAGTGAGACAAACTTGAGGGGCTTTCTCCTGGCACATTCCATTCTAAATTCCAATCTAGAACAGGCTTCCATTGAGGCTCTGTTGCCCTGGTAACCAGATTTGCTAAGGGAGAACTGCTGCCACCTTGTGGCCATTTCGCACAACAGCAGCTTTAATCCCAGCGCTAATGGTCAGTGGATATTCCAAATCATTGCAGGCCTGTAAATGACACCTGCCCTGAAAACAAATCCTGGGGTCATATATCGACCAAAAAGTTCAAAAGACGTCCATATTTCAAAACGACAGTTTCAAGAGGCATATTTCACGCACATTAGTGTTCTGCTTCTTTTGCTTTCTTTCTTTTTTGGTTAAAAAAAAACGGGAATGGAAAAAGGCAACCCTCAGAATGGGCCAAAACGTTCGCAAACGAATCAATGGACAAGGGTTTAATCTCCAATATATATAAACAGCTCACGCAGCTTAATATTAATAAAACAAACAACCCAATACAAAAATGGGCAGAAGATCTAAATAGACGTTTCTTCAAAGAAGTCACAGAGATGGCCAAGACGCACATGAAAAGATGCTCAACACCACTAATTATTAGAGAAATGCAAATCAAAACGACAATGAGGTATCACCTCACACCTGTTAGAATCGGCATCATCAGAAAATCAACAAACAACAAATTCTGGGGAGGGTGTGGACAAAAGGAACCCTCTTCCACTATTGGTGGAAGGTAAATTGATACAGTCACTATGGGGAACAGTATGGAGTTTCCTTAAAGAAACTAGAAATAGAATTACCATAGGATCCAGCAATCCCACTTCTGGGCATATACACAGAGACAACCATAAATCAAAAACACACATTCACCACAATGTTCATTGCAGCACTATTTACAATAGCCAGGTAATGGAAGCAACCTAAATGCCCACAGACAGATGAATGGATAAAGATGTGGTACATACATAAAATGGGATATGACTCAGCCATGAAAAGGAATGAAACTGGGTTATTTGTAGAGAAGTCGGTGGATCTAGAGACTGTCATACAGAATGAAGTAAGTCAGAAAGAGCAAAACAAATATTCTGTATTAATGCATGTATGTGGAACCTAGATATATGGTACAGATGAACAGGTTTGCAGGGCAGAAATAGAGAAACAGAGGTAGAGAACAAACGTATGGACACCAAGTGGGGGAAGCCATGGGGTGATGGTGGTCAGATGAGTTGGGAGATAGGTATTGGCCTGTATATATGTATATGAATAAAATAGATAACTAATAATAACCTGCTGTATCGAAAAATAAATATAATTAAACTGCAAAATTTTTAGAAATGAAATTTAAAAATAAAACAGAAAAAAGTTCTTCCCTTCACACAGATGTATTTCTATGAATGAATTATTTCCATGCTTATATCAATAAATACATAAAAGATGAATAAATTCTAACTTGAACCAAAAAAGAAAAAAAAAACCTGAACCCAGCAGTTATACAGAGGAAAACCCTATCAGGGCACTTGTTCCAGCGGTAAACAATTCTGAGATTGGTCAGAGGTGGGGAATCATCTCCCATACAGCCAGCAGCCCGGCCCCCCCACGCAAGGAGCGTCCTCATTGCAAAGCTGGGGGACAGTGCCGAGGCCTCTGTGAGTAAACGTGAGCTGAACCCCAGGCCAGCTGCTGCTGAACTGTTCCCACCCTTCCCAGGTAAAACACCTGAATATGTACAAGGGCTTGAAAGCCTAGAGGAAGGGCCGTGGAGCCACACCAGCGACAGCACGCAGGCCAACTTGGTGCCTGCAGGCCAGCCAGGATGGTCCTGGCCCCGGGCGCTCTTCTGGAAGCTTTCCATTTCCCTGCCTGAGATACCACTCCTGTCCCGGCCCCCACTCCTTTTTTTCCTCCCTCACCTCAGCCCGGAGAGAAATTCCAGTGGAAGTTATGGGTGACACATCCTCTTCTTTACAGGTGGCAACCTGGCAACTCCTGCAGAAATTCCAGCAGAGCCCCACTCACACCGGGCCACCAACAAAGCCGTGGACCCTCACACCCTCCCACCAGCACAGCCCCGAGACTGCTGACGGGGCAGAGAATATGGAGTCAGGCACAGCTGCAGGGGCTATTGCTGCCTGGAGTGCTGTTTCTATTGAACTCAACCCAGGCACACCTGGGGAGGGCTTGCCGGCAGGGTCAGGCTGCCCAGGTCAGCTAATCCTCAGCCCTCAGGGAATCACATTGCAGAAAATGGACCTCGCTAAGACAGAATATTAGCCAAGGAGAAAAAGAGCACAATGCCATTTGCAGCCCCGTAGATGAGTCTACAGGTAATCACGTGACTTGTAGTAAGTCAGAAAGTGAAAGACACATATCGTAGGATATCACTTATAGGTGTTACCTAAAAACGGATACCAGGGCAGATATTTCCACGGAGAAGGGCAATCACAGATTCATTAAACAAACTTATGGTTCACCAATGGAAAGGTGTGAGGATTGGATTCATTACGATATTGGGGTTAAGAGACATATACAAACACAGGTGAAATATATAATCACCAAAGACCTACGGAATGCCAAGAGAAGACTACTCAACATTCTGTCATAACGTACATGGGAAAAGGGTCCCAGGAAGAACAGACATATGTATATGTGTAAAAGAACCACATCTTGCACACCTACAACAAGCAAACGTTGTAATCAAACTTGCTGTAATAAAAAATTAAAAATTAAATTAAAAACACGAACAAGAAGTAGTGAGACAAACTTGAGGGGCTTTCTCCTGGCACATTCCATTCTAAATTCCAATCTAGAACAGGCTTCCATTGAGGCTCTGTTGCCCTGGTAACCAGATTTGCTAAGGGAGAACTGCTGCCACCTTGTGGCCGTTTCACACAACAGCAGCTTTAATCCCAGCGCTAATGGTCAGTGGATATTCCAAATCATTGCAGGCCTGTAAATGACACCTGCCCTGAAAACAAATCGTGGGGTCATATATCGACCAAAAAGTTCAAAAGACGTCCATATTTCAAAACGACAGTTTCAAGAGGCATATTTCACGCACATTAGTGTTCTGCTACTTTTGCTTTCTTTCTTTTTTGGTTAAAAACAAAGGGAATGGAAAAAGGCAACCCTCAGAATGGGCGAAAACGTTCTCAAACGAATCAATGGACAAGGGTTTAATCTCCAATATATATAAACAGCTCACGCAGCTTAATATTAATAAAACAAACAACCCAATACAAAAATGGGCAGAAGATCTAAATAGACGTTTCTTCAAAGAAGTCACAGAGACGGCCAAGACGCACATGAAAAGATGCTCAACACCACTAATTATTAGAGAAATGCAAATCAAAATGACAATGAGGTATCACCTCACACCTGTTAGAATCGGCAGCATCAGAAAATCTACAAACAACAAATTCTGGGGAGGGTGTGGACAAAAGGAACCCTCTTCCACTATTAGTGGGAAGGTAAATTGATACAGTCACTATGGAGAACAGTATGGAGTTTCCTTAAAGAAACTAGGAATAGAATTACCATAGGATCCAGCAATCCCACTTCTGGGCATATACCCAGAGACAACCATAAATCAAAAACACACATTCACCACAATGTTCAGTGCAGCACTATTTACAATAGCCAGGTAATGGAAGCAACCTAAATGCCCACAGACAGACGAATGGATAAAGATGTGGTACATACATAAAATGGGATATGACTCAGCCATGAAAAGGAATGAAACTGGGTTATTTGTAGAGAAGTCGGTGGATCTAGAGACTGTCATACAGAATGAAGTAAGTCAGAAAGAGCAAAACAAATATTCTGTATTAATGCATGTATGTAGAACCTAGATATATGGTACAGATAAACAGGTTTGCAGGGCAGAAATAGAGAAACAGAGGTAGAGAACAAACGTATGGACACCAAGTGGGGGAAGCCATGGGGTGTTGGTGGTCAGATGAGTTGGGAGATAGGTATTGACCTGTATATATGTATATGAATAAAATAGATAACTAATAATAACCTGCTGTATAGAAAAATAAATATGATTAAACTGCAAAAGTTTTAGAAATGAAATTTAAAAATAAAACAGAAAAAAAGTTCTTCCCTTCACACAGATGTATTTCTATGAATAAATTATTTCCATGCTTATATCAATAAATACATAAAAGATGAATAACTTCTAACTTGAATCAAAAAAGAAAAAAAAAATCCTGTACCCAGCAGTTATACAGAGGAAAACCCTATCAGGGCACTTGTTCCAGCGGTAAACAATTCTGAGATTGGTCAGAGGTGGGGAATCATCTCCCATACAGCCAGCAGCCCGGCCCCCCCACGCAAGGAGCGTCCTGATTGCAAAGCTGGGGGACAGTGCCGAGGCCTCTGTGAGTAAATGTGAGCTGAACCCCAGGCCAGCTGCTGCTGAACTGTTCCCACCCTTCCCAGGTAAAACACCTGAATATGTACAAGGGCTTGAAAGCCTAGAGAAAGGGCCGTGGAGCCACAACAGCGACAGCACGCAGGCCAACTTGGTGCCTGCAGGCCAGCCAGGATGGTCCTGGCCCCGGGCGCTCTTCTGGAAGCTTTCCATTTCCCTGCCTGAGATACCACTCCTGTCCCGGCCCCCACTCTTTATTTTCCTCCCTCACCTCAGCCCGGAGAGAAATTCCAGTGGAAATTATGGGTGACACATCCTCTTCTTTACAGGTGGCAACCTGGCAACTCCTGCAGAAATTCCAGCAGAGCCCCACTCACACCGGGCCACCAACAAAGCCGTGGACCCTCACACCCTCCCACCAGCACAGCCCCGAGACTGCTGACGGGGCAGAGAATATGGAGTCAGGCACAGCTGCAGGGGCTATTGCTGCCTGGAGTGCTGTTTCTATTGAACTCAACCCAGGCACACCTGGGGAGGGCTTGCCGGCAGGGTCAGGCTGCCCAGGTCAGCTAATCCTCAGCCCTCAGGGAATCACATTGCAGAAAATGGACCTCGCTAAGACAGAATATTAGCCAAGGAAAAAAAGGGCACAATGCCATTTGCAGCCCCGTAGATGAGTCTACAGGTAAGCACGGGACTTGTAGTAAGTCAGAAAGTGAAAGACACATATCGTAGGATATCACTTATAGGTGTTACCTAAAAACGGATACCAGGGCAGATATTTCCACGGAGAAGGGCAATCACAGATTCATTAAACAAACTTATGGTTCACCAATGGAAAGGTGTGAGGATTGGATTCATTACGATATTGGGGTTAAGAGACATATACAAACACAGGTGAAATATATAATCACCAAAGACCTACGGAATGCCAAGAGAAGACTACTCAACATTCTGTCATAATGTACACGGGAAAAGGGTCCCAGGAAGAACAGACATATGTATATGTGTAACAGAACCACATCTTGCACACCTACAACAAGCAAACGTTGTAATCAAACTTGCTGTAATAAAAAATTAAAAATTAAATTAAAAACACGAACAAGAAGTAGTGAGACAAACTTGAGGGGCTTTCTCCTGGCACATTCCATTCTAAATTCCAATCTAGAACAGGCTTCCATTGAGGCTCTGTTGCCCTGGTAACCAGATTTGCTAAGGGAGAACTGCTGCCACCTTGTGGCCATTTCGCACAACAGCAGCTTTAATCCCAGCGCTACTGGTCAGTGGATATTCCAAATCATTGCAGGCCTGTAAATGACACCTGCCCTGAAAACAAATCCTGGGGTCATATATCGACCAAAAAGTTCAAAAGACGTCCATATTTCAAAACGACAGTTTCAAGAGGCATATTTCACGCACATTAGTGTTCTGCTTCTTTTGCTTTCTTTCTTTTTTGGTTAAAAAAAAACGGGAATGGAAAAAGGCAACCCTCAGAATGGGCGAAAACGTTCGCAAACGAATCAATGGACAAGGGTTTAATCTCCAATATATATAAACAGCTCACGCAGCTTAATATTAATAAAACAAACAACCCAATACAAAAATGGGCAGAAGAATTAAATAGACGTTTCTTCAAAGAAGTCACAGAGACGGCCAAGACGCACATGAAAAGCTGCTCACCACCACTAATTATTAGAGAAATGCAAATCAAAACGACAATGAGGTATCACCTGACACCTGTTAGAATCGGCATCATCAGAAAATCTACAAACAACAAATTCTGGGGAGGGTGTGGACAAAAGGAACCCTCTTCCACTATTGCTGGGAAGGTAAATTGATACAGTCACTATGGAGAACAGTATGGAGTTTCCTTAAAGAAACTAGAAATAGAATTACCATAGGATCCAGCAATCCCACTTCTGGGCATATACACAGAGACAACCATAAATCAAAAACACACATTCACCACAATGTTCATTGTAGCACTATTTACAATAGCCAGGTAATGGAAGCAACCTAAATGCCCACAGACAGATGAATGGATAAAGATGTGGTACATACATAAAATGGGATATGACTCAGCCATGAAAAGGAATGAAACTGGGTTATTTGTAGAGAAGTCGGTGGATCTAGAGACTGTCATACAGAATGAAGTAAGTCAGAAAGAGCAAAACAAATATTCTGTATTAATGCACGTATGTGGAACCTAGATATATGGTACAGATGAACAGGTTTGCAGGGCAGAAATAGAGAAACAGAGGTAGAGAACAAACGTATGGACACCAAGTTGGGGAAGCCATGGGGTGATGGTGGTCAGATGAGTTAGGAGATAGGTATTGACCTGTATATATGTATATGAATAAAATAGATAACTAATAATAACCTGCTGTATCAAAAAATAAATATAATTAAACTGCAAAATTTTTAGAAATGAAATTTAAAAATAAAACAGAAAAAAGTTCTTCCCTTCACACAGATGTATTTCTATGAATGAATTATTTCCATGCTTATATCAATAAATACATAAAAGATGAATAAATTCTAACTTGAACCAAAAAAGAAAAAAAAAACCTGAACCCAGCAGTTATACAGAGGAAAACCCTATCAGGGCACTTGCTCCAGCGGTAAACAATTCTGACATTGGTCAGAGGTGGGGAATCATCTCCCATACAGCCAGCAGCCCGGCCCCCCCACGCAAGGAGCGTCGTCATTGCAAAGTTGGGGGACCGTGCCTTGGCCTCTGTGAGTAAACGTGAGCTGAGCCCCAGGCCAGCTGCTGCTGAACTGTTCCCACCCTTCCCAGGTAAAACACCTGAATATGTACAAGGGCTTGAAAGCCTAGAGGAAGGGCCGTGGAGCCACACCAGCGACAGCACGCAGGCCAACTTGGTGCCTGCAGGCCAGCCAGGATGGTCCTGGCCCCGGGCACTCTTCTAGAAGCTTTCCATTTCCCTGCCTGATATACCCCTCCTGTCCCGGCCATCATTCCTTTTTTTCCTTCCTCACCTCAGCCCGGAGAGAAATTCCAGTGGAAGTTATGGGTGACACATCCTCTTCTTTACAGGTGGCAGCCTGGCAACTCCTGCAGAAATTCCAGCAGAGCCCCACTCACACCGGGCCACCAACAAAGCCGTGGACCCTCACACCCTCCCACCAGCACAGCCCCGAGACTGCTGACGGGGCAGAGAATATGGAATCAGGCACAGCTGCAGGGACTATTGCTGCCTGGAGTGCTGTTTCTATCGACCTCAAACCACGCACACCTGGGGAGGGCTTGCCGGCAGGGTCAGGCTGCCCAGGTCAGCTAATCCTCAGCCCTCAGGGAATCACATTGCAGAAAATGGACCTCGCTAAGACAGAATATTAGCCAAGGAAAAAAAGGGCACAATGCCATTTGCAGCCCCGTAGATGAGTCTACAGGTAAGCACGTGACTTGTAGTAAGTCAGAAAGTGAAAGACACATATCGTAGGATATCACTTATAGGTGTTACCTAAAAACGGATACCAGGGCAGATATTTCCACGGAGAAGGGCAATCACAGATTCATTAAACAATCTTATGGTTCACCAATGGAAAGGTGTGAGGATTGGATTCATTACGATATTGGGGTTAAGAGACATATACAAACACAGGTGAAATATATAATCACCAAAGACCTACGGAATGCCAAGAGAAGACTACTCAACATTCTGTCATAACGTACATGGGAAAAGGGTCCCAGGAAGAACAGACATATGTATATGTGTAACAGAACCACATCTTGCACACCTACAACAAGCAAACGTTGTAATCAAACTTGCTGTAATAAAAAATTAAAAATTAAATTAAAAACACGAACAAGAAGTAGTGAGACAAACTTGAGGGGCTTTCTCCTGGCACATTCCATTCTAAATTCCAATCTAGAACAGGCTTCCATTGAGGCTCTGTTGCCCTAGTAACCAGATTTGCTAAGGGAGAACTGCTGCCACCTTGTGGCCGTTTCACACAACAGCAGCTTTAATCCCAGCGCTAATGGTCAGTGGATATTCCAAATCATTGCAGGCCTGTAAATGACACCTGCCCTGAAAACAAATCCTGGGGTCATATATCGACCAAAAAGTTCAAAAGACGTCCATATTTCAAAACGACAGTTTCAAGAGGCATATTTCACGCACATTAGTGTTCTGCTTCTTTTGCTTTCTTTCTTTTTTGGTTAAAAAAAAAACGGGAATGGAAAAAGGCAACCCTCAGAATGGGCCAAAACGTTCGCAAACGAATCACTGGACAAGGGTTTAATCTCCAATATATATAAACAGCTCACGCAGCTTAATATTAATAAAACAAACAACCCAATACAAAAATGGGCAGAAGATCTAAATAGACGTTTCTTCAAAGAAGTCACAGAGACGGCCAAGACGCACATGAAAAGCTGCTCAACACCACTAATTATTAGAGAAATGCAAATCAAAACGACAATGAGGTATCACCTCACACCTGTTAGAATCGGCAGCATCAGAAAATCTACAAACAACAAATTCTGGGGAGGGTGTGGACAAAAGGAACCCTCTTCCACTATTAGTGGGAAGGTAAATTGATACAGTCACTATGGAGAACAGTATGGAGTTTCCTTAAAGAAACTAGGAATAGAATTACCATCGGATCCAGCAATCCCACTTCTGGGCATATACCCAGAGACAACCATAAATCAAAAACACACATTCACCACAATGTTCATTGCAGCAATATTTACAATAGCCAGGTAATGGAAGCAACCTAAATGCCCACAGACAGACGAATGGATAAAGATGTGGTACATACATAAAATGGGATATGACTCAGCCATGAAAAGGAATGAAACTGGGTTATTTGTAGAGAAGTCGGTGGATCTAGAGACTGTCATACAGAATGAAGTAAGTCAGAAAGAGCAAAACAAATATTCTGTATTAATGCATGTATGTGGAACCTAGATATATGGTACAGATGAACAGGTTTGCAGGGCAGAAATAGAGAAACAGAGGTAGAGAACAAACGTATGGACACCAAGTGGGGGAAGCCATGGGGTGTTGGTGGCCAGATGAGTTGGGAGATAGGTATTGACCTGTATATATGTATATGAATAAAATAGATAACTAATAATAACCTGCTGTATAGAAAAATAAATATGATTAAACTGCAAAATTTTTAGAAATGAAATTTAAAAATAAAACAGAAAAAAAGTTCTTCCCTTCACACAGATGTATTTCTATGAATGAATTATTTCCATGCTTATATCAATAAATACATAAAAGATGAATAACTTCTAACTTGAACCAAAAAAGAAAAAAAAATCCTGTTCCCAGCAGTTATACAAGGAAACCCCTATCAGGGCACTTGTTCCAGCGGTAAACAATTCTGAGATTGGTCAGAGGTGGGGAATCATCTCCCATACAGCCAGCAGCCCGGCCCCCCCACGCAAGGAGCGTCCTGATTGCAAAGCTGGGAGACAGTGCCGAGGCCTCTGTGAGTAAACGTGAGCTGAGCCCCAGGCCAACTGCTGCTGAACTGTTCCCACCCTTCCCAGGTAAAACACCTGAATATGTACTAGGGCTTGAAAGCCTAGAGGAAGGGCTGTGGAGCCACACCAGCGACAGCACGCAGGCCAACTTGGTGCCTGCAGGCCAGCCAGGATGGTCCTGGCCCCGGGCGCTCTTCTGGAAGCTTTCCATTTCCCTGCCTGAGATACCACTCCTGTCCCGGCCCCCACTCCTTTTTTTCCTCCCTCACCTCAGCCCGGAGAGAAATTCCAGTGGAAATTATGGGTGACACATCCTCTTCTTTACAGGTGGCAACCTGGCAACTCCTGCAGAAATTCCAGCAGAGGCCCACTCACACCGGGCCACCAACAAAGCCGTGGACCATCACACCCTCCCACCAGCACAGCCCCGAGACTGCTGACGGGGCAGAGAATATGGAGTCAGGCACAGCTGCAGGGGCTATTGCTGCCTGGAGTTCTGTTTCTATTGACCTCAACACAGGCACACCTGGGGAGGGCTTGCCGGCAGGGTCAGGTTGCCCAGGTCAGCTAATCCTCAGCCCTCAGGGAATCACATTGCAGAAAATGGACCTCGATAAGACAGAATATTAGCCAAGGAAAAAAAGGACACAATGCCATTTGCAGCCCCGTAGATGAGTCTACAGGTAATCATGTGACTTGTAGTAAGTCAGAAAGTGAAAGACACATATCGTAGGATATCACTTATAGGTGTTACCTAAAAACGGATACCAGGGCAGATATTTCCACGGAGAAGGGCAATCACAGATTCATTAAACAAACTTATGGTTCACCAATGGAAAGGTGTGAGGATTGGATTCATTACGATATTGGGGTTAAGAGACATATACAAACACAGGTGAAATATATAATCACCAAAGACCTACGGAATGCCAAGAGAAGACTACTCAACATTCTGTCATAACGTACATGGGAAAAGGGTCCCAGGAAGAACAGACATATGTATATGTGTAAAAGAACCACATCTTGCACACCTACAACAAGCAAACGTTGTAATCAAACTTGCTGTAATAAAAAATTAAAAATTAAATTAAAAACACGAACAAGAAGTAGTGAGACAAACTTGAGGGGCTTTCTCCTGGCACATTCCATTCTAAATTCCAATCTAGAACAGGCTTCCATTGAGGCTCTGTTGCCCTGGTAACCAGACTTGCTAAGGGAGAACTGCTGCCACCTTGTGGCCATTTCGCACAACAGCAGCTTTAATCCCAGCGCTACTGGTCAGTGGATATTCCAAATCATTGCAGGCCTGTAAATGACACCTGCCCTGAAAACAAATCCTGGGGTCATATATCGACCAAAAAGTTCAAAAGACGTCCATATTTCAAAACGACAGTTTCAAGAGGCATATTTCACGCACATTAGTGTTCTGCTTCTTTTGCTTTCTTTCTTTTTTGGTTAAAAAAAAACGGGAATGGAAAAAGGCAACCCTCAGAATGGGCCAAAACGTTCGCAGACGAATCAATGGACAAGGGTTTAATCTCCAATATATATAAACAGCTCACGCAGCTTAATATTAATAAAACAAACAACCCAATACAAAAATGGGCAGAAGATCTAAATAGACGTTTCTTCAAAGAAGTCACAGAGACGGCCAAGACGCACATGAAAAGATGCTCAACACCACTAATTATTAGAGAAATGCAAATCAAAACGACAATGAGGTATCACCTCACACCTGTTAGAATCGGCATCATCAGAAAATCTACAAACAACAAATTCTGGGGAGGGTGTGGACAAAAGGAACCCTCTTCCACTATTGGTGGGAAGGTAAAATGATACAGTCACTATGGAGAACAGTATGGAGTTTCCTTAAAGAAACTAGAAATAGAATTACCATAGGATCCAGCAATCCCACTTCTGGGCATATACCCAGAGACAACCATAAATCAAAAACACACATTCACCACAATGTTCATTGCAGCACTATTTACAATAGCCAGGTAATGGAAGCAACCTAAATGCCCACAGACAGATGAATGGATAAAGATGTGGTACATACATAAAATGGGATATGACTCAGCCATGAAAAGGAATGAAACTGGGTTATTTGTAGAGAAGTCGGTGGATCTAGAGACTGTCATACAGAATGAAGTAAGTCAGAAAGAGCAAAACAAATATTCTGTATTAATGCATGTATGTGGAACCTAGATATATGGTACAGATGAACAGGTTTGCAGGGCAGAAATAGAGAAACAGAGGTAGAGAACAAACGTATGGACACCAAGTGGGGGAATCCATGGGGTGATGGTGGTCAGATGAGTTGGGAGATAGGTATTGACCTGTATATATGTATATGAATAAAATAGATAACTAATAATAACCTGCTGTATAGAAAAATAAATATAATTAAACTGCAAAATTTTTAGAAATGAAATTTAAAATAAAACAGAAAAAAGTTCTTCCCTTCACACAGATGTATTTCTATGAATGAACTATTTCCATGCTTATATCAATAAATACATAAAAGATGAATAAATTCTAACTTGAACCAAAAAAGAAAAAAAAAAACCTGAACCCAGCAGTTATACAGAGGAAAACCCTATCAGGGCACTTGCTCCAGCGGTAAACAATTCTGACATTGGTCAGAGGTGGGGAATCATCTCCCATACAGCCAGCAGCCCGGCCCCCCCACGCAAGGAGCGTCGTCATTGCAAAGCTGGGGGACCGTGCCGAGGCCTCTGTGAGTAAACGTGAGCTGAGCCCCAGGCCAGCTGCTGCTGAACTGTTCCCACCCTTCCCAGGTAAAACACCTGAATATGTACAAGGGCTTGAAAGCCTAGAGGAAGGGCCGTGGAGCCACACCAGCGACAGCATGCAGGCCAACTTAGTGCCTGCAGGCCAGCCAGGATGGTCCTGGCCCCGGGCACTCTTCTAGAAGCTTTCCATTTCCCTGCCTGATATACCCCTCCTGTCCCGGCCATCATTCCTTTTTTTCCTTCCTCACCTCAGCCCGGAGAGAAATTCCAGTGGAAGTTATGGGTGACACATCCTCTTCTTTACAGGTGGCAGCCTGGCAACTCCTGCAGAAATTCCAGCAGAGCCCCACTCACACCGGGCCACCAACAAAGCCGTGGACCCTCACACCCTCCCACCAGCACAGCCCCGAGACTGCTGACGGGGCAGAGAATATGGAATCAGGCACAGCTGCAGGGACTATTGCTGCCTGGAGTGCTGTTTCTATCGACCTCAAACCACGCACACCTGGGGAGGGCTTGCCGGCAGGGTCAGGCTGCCCAGGTCAGCTAATCCTCAGCCCTCAGGGAATCACATTGCAGAAAATGGACCTCGCTAAGACAGAATATTAGCCAAGGGAAAAAAGGGCACAATGCCATTTGCAGCCCCGTAGATGAGTCTACAGGTAAGCACGTGACTTGTAGTAAGTCAGAAAGTGAAAGACACATATCGTAGGATATCACTTATAGGTGTTACCTAAAAACGGATACCAGGGCAGATATTTCCACGGAGAAGGGCAATCACAGATTCATTAAACAATCTTATGGTTCACCAATGGAAAGGTGTGAGGATTGGATTCATTACGATATTGGGGTTAAGAGACATATACAAACACAGGTGAAATATATAATCACCAAAGACCTACGGAATGCCAAGAGAAGACTACTCAACATTCTGTCATAACGTACATGGGAAAAGGGTCCCAGGAAGAACAGACATATGTATATGTGTAACAGAACCACATCTTGCACACCTACAACAAGCAAACGTTGTAATCAAACTTGCTGTAATAAAAAATTAAAAATTAAATTAAAAACACGAACAAGAAGTAGTGAGACAAACTTGAGGGGCTTTCTCCTGGCACATTCCATTCTAAATTCCAATCTAGAACAGGCTTCCATTGAGGCTCTGTTGCCCTAGTAACCAGATTTGCTAAGGGAGAACTGCTGCCACCTTGTGGCCGTTTCACACAACAGCAGCTTTAATCCCAGCGCTAATGGTCAGTGGATATTCCAAATCATTGCAGGCCTGTAAATGACACCTGCCCTGAAAACAAATCCTGGGGTCATATATCGACCAAAAAGTTCAAAAGACGTCCATATTTCAAAACGACAGTTTCAAGAGGCATATTTCACGCACATTAGTGTTCTGCTTCTTTTGCTTTCTTTCTTTTTTGGTTAAAAAAAAAACGGGAATGGAAAAAGGCAACCCTCAGAATGGGCCAAAACGTTCGCAAACGAATCACTGGACAAGGGTTTAATCTCCAATATATATAAACAGCTCACGCAGCTTAATATTAATAAAACAAACAACCCAATACAAAAATGGGCAGAAGATCTAAATAGACGTTTCTTCAAAGAAGTCACAGAGACGGCCAAGACGCACATGAAAAGCTGCTCAACACCACTAATTATTAGAGAAATGCAAATCAAAACGACAATGAGGTATCACCTCACACCTGTTAGAATCGGCAGCATCAGAAAATCTACAAACAACAAATTCTGGGGAGGGTGTGGACAAAAGGAACCCTCTTCCACTATTAGTGGGAAGGTAAATTGATACAGTCACTATGGAGAACAGTATGGAGTTTCCTTAAAGAAACTAGGAATAGAATTACCATCGGATCCAGCAATCCCACTTCTGGGCATATACACAGAGACAACCATAAATCAAAAACACACATTCACCACAATGTTCATTGCAGCACTATTTACAATAGCCAGGTAATGGAAGCAACCTAAATGCCCACAGACAGATGAATGGATAAAGATGTGGTACATACATAAAATGGGATATGATTCAGCCATGAAAAGGAATGAAACTGGGTTATTTGTAGAGAAGTCGGTGGATCTAGAGACTGTCATACAGAATGAAGTATGTCAGAAAGAGCAAAACAAATATTCTGTATTAATGCATGTATGTGGAACCTAGATATATGGTACAGATGAACAGGTTTGCAGGGCAGAAATAGAGAAACAGAGGTAGAGAACAAACGTATGGACACCAAGTGGGGGAAGCCATGGGGTGTTGGTGGTCAGATGAGTTGGGAGATAGGTATTGACCTGTATATATGTATATGAATAAAATAGATAACTAATAATAACCTGCTGTATAGAAAAATAAATATAATTAAACTGCAAAATTTTTAGAAATGAAATTTAAAAATAAAACAGAAAAAAGTTCTTCCCTTCATACAGATGTATTTCTATGAATGAATTATTTCCATGCTTATATCAATAAATACATAAAAGATGAATAAATTCTAACTTGAACCAAAAAAGAAAAAAAAACCTGAACCCAGCAGTTATACAGAGGAAAACCCTATCAGGGCACTTGCTCCAGCGGTAAACAATTCTGAGATTGGTCAGAGGTGGGGAATCATCTCCCATACAGCCAGCAGCCCGGCCCCCCCATGCAAGGAGCGTCCTCATTGCAAAGCTGGGGGACAGTGCCGAGGCCTCTGTGAGTAAACGTGAGCTGAGCCCCAGGCCAGCTGCTGCTGAACTGTTCCAACCCTTCCCAGGTAAAACACCTGAATATGTACAAGGGCTTGAAAGCCTAGAGGAAGGGCCGTGGAGCCACACCAGCGACAGCACGCAGGCCAACTTGGTGCCTGCAGGCCAGCCAGGATGGTCCTGGCCCCGGCACTCTTCTGGAAGCTTTCCATTTCCCTGCCTGATATACCCCTCCTGTCCCGGCCATCATTCCTTTTTTTCCTTCCTCACCTCAGCCCGGAGAGAAATTCCAGTGGAAGTTATGGGTGACACATCCTCTTCTTTACAGGTGGCAGCCTGGCAACTCCTGCAGAAAGTCCAGCATAGCCCCACTCACTCCGGGCCACCAACAAAGCCGTGGACCCTCACACCCTCCCACCAGCACAGCCCCGAGACTGCTGACGGGGCAGAGAATATGGAGTCAGGCACAGCTGCAGGGGCTATTGCTGCCTGGAGTGCTGTTTCTATTGAACTCAACCCAGGCACACCTAGGGAGGGCTTGCCGGCAGGGTCAGGCTGCCCAGGTCAGCTAATCCTCAGCCCTCAGGGAATCACATTGCAGAAAATGGACCTCGCTAAGACAGAATATTAGCCAAGGAAAAAAAGAGCACAATGCCATTTGCAGCCCCGTAGATGAGTCTACAGGTAATCACGTGACTTGTAGTAAGTCAGAAAGTGAAAGACACATATCGTAGGATATCACTTATAGGTGTTACCTAAAAACGGATACCAGGGCAGATATTTCCACGGAGAAGGGCAATCACAGATTCATTAAACAAACTTATGGTTCACCAATGGAAAGGTGTGAGGATTGGATTCATTACGATATTGGGGTTAAGAGACATATACAAACACAGGTGAAATATATAATCACCAAAGACCTACGGAATGCCAAGAGAAGACTACTCAACATTCTGTCATAACGTACATGGGAAAAGGGTCCCAGGAAGAACAGACATATGTATATGTGTAAAAGAACCACATCTTGCACACCTACAACAAGCAAACGTTGTAATCAAACTTGCTGTAATAAAAAATTAAAAATTAAATTAAAAACACGAACAAGAAGTAGTGAGACAAACTTGAGGGGCTTTCTCCTGGCACATTCCATTCTAAATTCCAATCTAGAACAGGCTTCCATTGAGGCTCTGTTGCCCTGGTAACCAGACTTGCTAAGGGAGAACTGCTGCCACCTTGTGGCCATTTCGCACAACAGCAGCTTTAATCCCAGCGCTACTGGTCAGTGGATATTCCAAATCATTGCAGGCCTGTAAATGACACCTGCCCTGAAAACAAATCCTGGGGTCATATATCGACCAAAAAGTTCAAAAGACGTCCATATTTCAAAACGACAGTTTCAAGAGGCATATTTCACGCACATTAGTGTTCTGCTTCTTTTGCTTTCTTTCTTTTTTGGTTAAAAAAAAACGGGAATGGAAAAAGGCAACCCTCAGAATGGGCCAAAACGTTCGCAGACGAATCAATGGACAAGGGTTTAATCTCCAATATATATAAACAGCTCACGCAGCTTAATATTAATAAAACAAACAACCCAATACAAAAATGGGCAGAAGATCTAAATAGACGTTTCTTCAAAGAAGTCACAGAGACGGCCAAGACGCACATGAAAAGATGCTCAACACCACTAATTATTAGAGAAATGCAAATCAAAACGACAATGAGGTATCACCTCACACCTGTTAGAATCGGCATCATCAGAAAATCTACAAACAACAAATTCTGGGGAGGGTGTGGACAAAAGGAACCCTCTTCCACTATTGGTGGGAAGGTAAAATGATACAGTCACTATGGAGAACAGTATGGAGTTTCCTTAAAGAAACTAGAAATAGAATTACCATAGGATCCAGCAATCCCACTTCTGGGCATATACCCAGAGACAACCATAAATCAAAAACACACATTCACCACAATGTTCATTGCAGCACTATTTACAATAGCCAGGTAATGGAAGCAACCTAAATGCCCACAGACAGATGAATGGATAAAGATGTGGTACATACATAAAATGGGATATGACTCAGCCATGAAAAGGAATGAAACTGGGTTATTTGTAGAGAAGTCGGTGGATCTAGAGACTGTCATACAGAATGAAGTAAGTCAGAAAGAGCAAAACAAATATTCTGTATTAATGCATGTATGTGGAACCTAGATATATGGTACAGATGAACAGGTTTGCAGGGCAGAAATAGAGAAACAGAGGTAGAGAACAAACGTATGGACACCAAGTGGGGGAATCCATGGGGTGATGGTGGTCAGATGAGTTGGGAGATAGGTATTGACCTGTATATATGTATATGAATAAAATAGATAACTAATAATAACCTGCTGTATAGAAAAATAAATATAATTAAACTGCAAAATTTTTAGAAATGAAATTTAAAATAAAACAGAAAAAAGTTCTTCCCTTCACACAGATGTATTTCTATGAATGAACTATTTCCATGCTTATATCAATAAATACATAAAAGATGAATAAATTCTAACTTGAACCAAAAAAGAAAAAAAAAAACCTGAACCCAGCAGTTATACAGAGGAAAACCCTATCAGGGCACTTGCTCCAGCGGTAAACAATTCTGACATTGGTCAGAGGTGGGGAATCATCTCCCATACAGCCAGCAGCCCGGCCCCCCCACGCAAGGAGCGTCGTCATTGCAAAGCTGGGGGACCGTGCCGAGGCCTCTGTGAGTAAACGTGAGCTGAGCCCCAGGCCAGCTGCTGCTGAACTGTTCCCACCCTTCCCAGGTAAAACACCTGAATATGTACAAGGGCTTGAAAGCCTAGAGGAAGGGCCGTGGAGCCACACCAGCGACAGCATGCAGGCCAACTTAGTGCCTGCAGGCCAGCCAGGATGGTCCTGGCCCCGGGCACTCTTCTAGAAGCTTTCCATTTCCCTGCCTGATATACCCCTCCTGTCCCGGCCATCATTCCTTTTTTTCCTTCCTCACCTCAGCCCGGAGAGAAATTCCAGTGGAAGTTATGGGTGACACATCCTCTTCTTTACAGGTGGCAGCCTGGCAACTCCTGCAGAAATTCCAGCAGAGCCCCACTCACACCGGGCCACCAACAAAGCCGTGGACCCTCACACCCTCCCACCAGCACAGCCCCGAGACTGCTGACGGGGCAGAGAATATGGAATCAGGCACAGCTGCAGGGACTATTGCTGCCTGGAGTGCTGTTTCTATCGACCTCAAACCACGCACACCTGGGGAGGGCTTGCCGGCAGGGTCAGGCTGCCCAGGTCAGCTAATCCTCAGCCCTCAGGGAATCACATTGCAGAAAATGGACCTCGCTAAGACAGAATATTAGCCAAGGGAAAAAAGGGCACAATGCCATTTGCAGCCCCGTAGATGAGTCTACAGGTAAGCACGTGACTTGTAGTAAGTCAGAAAGTGAAAGACACATATCGTAGGATATCACTTATAGGTGTTACCTAAAAACGGATACCAGGGCAGATATTTCCACGGAGAAGGGCAATCACAGATTCATTAAACAATCTTATGGTTCACCAATGGAAAGGTGTGAGGATTGGATTCATTACGATATTGGGGTTAAGAGACATATACAAACACAGGTGAAATATATAATCACCAAAGACCTACGGAATGCCAAGAGAAGACTACTCAACATTCTGTCATAACGTACATGGGAAAAGGGTCCCAGGAAGAACAGACATATGTATATGTGTAACAGAACCACATCTTGCACACCTACAACAAGCAAACGTTGTAATCAAACTTGCTGTAATAAAAAATTAAAAATTAAATTAAAAACACGAACAAGAAGTAGTGAGACAAACTTGAGGGGCTTTCTCCTGGCACATTCCATTCTAAATTCCAATCTAGAACAGGCTTCCATTGAGGCTCTGTTGCCCTAGTAACCAGATTTGCTAAGGGAGAACTGCTGCCACCTTGTGGCCGTTTCACACAACAGCAGCTTTAATCCCAGCGCTAATGGTCAGTGGATATTCCAAATCATTGCAGGCCTGTAAATGACACCTGCCCTGAAAACAAATCCTGGGGTCATATATCGACCAAAAAGTTCAAAAGACGTCCATATTTCAAAACGACAGTTTCAAGAGGCATATTTCACGCACATTAGTGTTCTGCTTCTTTTGCTTTCTTTCTTTTTTGGTTAAAAAAAAAACGGGAATGGAAAAAGGCAACCCTCAGAATGGGCCAAAACGTTCGCAAACGAATCACTGGACAAGGGTTTAATCTCCAATATATATAAACAGCTCACGCAGCTTAATATTAATAAAACAAACAACCCAATACAAAAATGGGCAGAAGATCTAAATAGACGTTTCTTCAAAGAAGTCACAGAGACGGCCAAGACGCACATGAAAAGCTGCTCAACACCACTAATTATTAGAGAAATGCAAATCAAAACGACAATGAGGTATCACCTCACACCTGTTAGAATCGGCAGCATCAGAAAATCTACAAACAACAAATTCTGGGGAGGGTGTGGACAAAAGGAACCCTCTTCCACTATTAGTGGGAAGGTAAATTGATACAGTCACTATGGAGAACAGTATGGAGTTTCCTTAAAGAAACTAGGAATAGAATTACCATCGGATCCAGCAATCCCACTTCTGGGCATATACACAGAGACAACCATAAATCAAAAACACACATTCACCACAATGTTCATTGCAGCACTATTTACAATAGCCAGGTAATGGAAGCAACCTAAATGCCCACAGACAGATGAATGGATAAAGATGTGGTACATACATAAAATGGGATATGATTCAGCCATGAAAAGGAATGAAACTGGGTTATTTGTAGAGAAGTCGGTGGATCTAGAGACTGTCATACAGAATGAAGTAAGTCAGAAAGAGCAAAACAAATATTCTGTATTAATGCATGTATGTGGAACCTAGATATATGGTACAGATGAACAGGTTTGCAGGGCAGAAATAGAGAAACAGAGGTAGAGAACAAACGTATGGACACCAAGTGGGGGAAGCCATGGGGTGTTGGTGGTCAGATGAGTTGGGAGATAGGTATTGACCTGTATATATGTATATGAATAAAATAGATAACTAATAATAACCTGCTGTATAGAAAAATAAATATAATTAAACTGCAAAATTTTTAGAAATGAAATTTAAAAATAAAACAGAAAAAAGTTCTTCCCTTCATACAGATGTATTTCTATGAATGAATTATTTCCATGCTTATATCAATAAATACATAAAAGATGAATAAATTCTAACTTGAACCAAAAAAGAAAAAAAAACCTGAACCCAGCAGTTATACAGAGGAAAACCCTATCAGGGCACTTGCTCCAGCGGTAAACAATTCTGAGATTGGTCAGAGGTGGGGAATCATCTCCCATACAGCCAGCAGCCCGGCCCCCCCATGCAAGGAGCGTCCTCATTGCAAAGCTGGGGGACAGTGCCGAGGCCTCTGTGAGTAAACGTGAGCTGAGCCCCAGGCCAGCTGCTGCTGAACTGTTCCAACCCTTCCCAGGTAAAACACCTGAATATGTACAAGGGCTTGAAAGCCTAGAGGAAGGGCCGTGGAGCCACACCAGCGACAGCACGCAGGCCAACTTGGTGCCTGCAGGCCAGCCAGGATGGTCCTGGCCCCGGCACTCTTCTGGAAGCTTTCCATTTCCCTGCCTGATATACCCCTCCTGTCCCGGCCATCATTCCTTTTTTTCCTTCCTCACCTCAGCCCGGAGAGAAATTCCAGTGGAAGTTATGGGTGACACATCCTCTTCTTTACAGGTGGCAGCCTGGCAACTCCTGCAGAAAGTCCAGCATAGCCCCACTCACTCCGGGCCACCAACAAAGCCGTGGACCCTCACACCCTCCCACCAGCACAGCCCCGAGACTGCTGACGGGGCAGAGAATATGGAGTCAGGCACAGCTGCAGGGGCTATTGCTGCCTGGAGTGCTGTTTCTATTGAACTCAACCCAGGCACACCTAGGGAGGGCTTGCCGGCAGGGTCAGGCTGCCCAGGTCAGCTAATCCTCAGCCCTCAGGGAATCACATTGCAGAAAATGGACCTCGCTAAGACAGAATATTAGCCAAGGAAAAAAAGAGCACAATGCCATTTGCAGCCCCGTAGATGAGTCTACAGGTAATCACGTGACTTGTAGTAAGTCAGAAAGTGAAAGACACATATCGTAGGATATCACTTATAGGTGTTACCTAAAAACGGATACCAGGGCAGATATTTCCACGGAGAAGGGCAATCACAGATTCATTAAACAAACTTATGGTTCACCAATGGAAAGGTGTGAGGATTGGATTCATTACGATATTGGGGTTAAGAGACATATACAAACACAGGTGAAATATATAATCACCAAAGACCTACGGAATGCCAAGAGAAGACTACTCAACATTCTGTCATAACGTACATGGGAAAAGGGTCCCAGGAAGAACAGACATATGTATATGTGTAAAAGAACCACATCTTGCACACCTACAACAAGCAAACGTTGTAATCAAACTTGCTGTAATAAAAAATTAAAAATTAAATTAAAAACACGAACAAGAAGTAGTGAGACAAACTTGAGGGGCTTTCTCCTGGCACATTCCATTCTAAATTCCAATCTAGAACAGGCTTCCAATGAGGCTCTGTTGCCCTGGTAACCAGATTTGCTAAAGGAGAACTGCTGCCACCTTGTGGCCATTTCGCACAACAGCAGCTTTAATCCCAGCGATACTGGTCAGTGGATATTCCAAATCATTGCAGGCCTGTAAATGACACCTGCCCTGAAAACAAATCCTGGGGTCATATATCGACCAAAAAGTTCAAAAGACGTCCATATTTCAAAACGACAGTTTCAAGAGGCATATTTCACGCACATTAGTGTTCTGCTTCTTTTGCTTTCTTTCTTTTTTGGTTAAAAAAAAACGGGAATGGAAAAAGGCAACCCTCAGAATGGGCGAAAACGTTCGCAAACGAATCAATGGACAAGGGTTTAATCTGCAATATATATAAACAACTCACGCAGCTTAATATTAATAAAACAAACAACCCAATACAAAAATGGGCAGAAGATCTAAATAGACGTTTCTTCAAAGAAGTCACAGAGACGGCCAAGACGCACATGAAAAGCTGCTCAACACCACTAATTATTAGAGAAATGCAAATCAAAACGACAATGAGGTATCACCTCACACCTGTTAGAATCGGCAGCATCAGAAAATCTACAAACAACAAATTCTGGGGAGGGTGTGGACAAAAGGAACCCTCTTCCACTATTGGTGGGAAGGTAAATTGATACAGTCACTATGGAGAACAGTATGGAGTTTCCTTAAAGAAACTAGAAATAGAATTACCATAGGATCCAGCAATCCCACTTCTGGGCATATACACAGAGACAACCATAAATCAAAAACACACATTCACCACAATGTTCATTGCAGCACTATTTACAATAGCCAGGTAATGGAAGCAACCTAAATGCCCACAGACAGATGAATGGATAAAGATGTGGTACATACATAAAATGGGATATGACTCAGCCATGAAAAGGAATGAAACTGGGTTATTTGTAGAGAAGTCGGTGGATCTAGAGACTGTCATACAGAATGAAGTAAGTCAGAAAGAGCAAAACAAATATTCTGTATTAATGCATGTATGTGGAACCTAGATATATGGTACAGATGAACAGGTTTGCAGGGCAGAAATAGAGAAACAGAGGTAGAGAACAAACGTATGGACACCAAGTGGGGGAAGCCATGGGGTGATGGTGGTCAGATGAGTTGGGAGATAGGTATTGACCTATATATATGTATATGAATAAAATAGATAACTAATAATAACCTGCTGTATAGAAAAATAAATATGATTAAACTGCAAAATTTTTAGAAATGAAATTTAAAAATAAAACAGAAAAAAGTTCTTCCCTTCACACAGATGTATTTCTATGAATGAATTATTTCCATGCTTATATCAATAAATACATAAAAGATGAATAAATTCTAACTTGAACCAAAAAAGAAAAAAAAAAACCTGAACCCAGCAGTTATACAGAGGAAAACCCTATCAGGGCACTTGCTCTAGCGGTAAACAATTCTGACATTGGTCAGAAGTGGGGAATCATCTCCCATACAGCCAGCAGCCCGGCCCCCCCACGCAAGGAGCATCCTCATTGCAAAGCTGGGGGACCGTGCCGAGGCCTCTGTGAGTAAACGTGAGCTGAGCCCCAGGCCAGCTGCTGCTGAACTGTTCCCACCCTTCCCAGGTAAAACACCTGAATATGTACAAGGGCTTGAAAGCCTAGAGGAAGGGCCGTGGAGCCACACCAGCGACAGCACGCAGGCCAACTTGGTGCCTGCAGGCCAGCCAGGATGATCCTGGCCCCGGCACTCTTCTAGAAGCTTTCCATTTCCCTGCCTGATATACCCCTCCTGTCCCGGCCATCATTCCTTTTTTTCCTTCCTCACCTCAGCCCGGAGAGAAATTCCAGTGGAAGTTATGGGTGACACATCCTCTTCTTTACAGGTGGCAGCCTGGCAACTCCTGCAGAAAGTCCAGCAGAGCCCCAGTCACACCGGGCCACCAACAAAGCCGTGGACCCTCACACCCTCCCACCAGCACAGCCTCGAGACTGCTGACGGGGCAGAGAATATGGAATCAGGCACAGCTGCAGGGGCTATTGCTGCCTGGAGTGCTGTTTCTATCGACCTCAACCCACGCACACCTGGGGAGGGCTTGCCGGCAGGGTCAGGCTGCCCAGGTCAGCTAATCCTCAGCCCTCAGGGAATCACATTGCAGAAAATGGACCTCGCTAAGACAGAATATTAGCCAAGGAAAAAAGGGGCACAATGCCATTTGCAGCCCCGTAGATGAGTCTACAGGTAATCACGGGACTTGTAGTAAGTCAGAAAGTGAAAGACACATATCGTAGGATATCACTTATAGGTGTTACCTGAAAACGGATACCAGGGCAGATATTTCCACGGAGAAGGGCAATCACAGATTCATTAAACAAACTTATGGTTCACCAATGGAAAGGTGTGAGGATTGGATTCATTACGATATTGGTGTTAAGAGCCATATACAAACACAGGTGAAATATATAATCACCAAAGACCTACGGAATGCCAAGAGAAGACTACTCAACATTCTGTCATAACGTACATGGGAAAAGGGTCCCAGGAAAAACAGACATATGTATATGTGTAAAAGAACCACATCTTGCACACCTACAACAAGCCAAACGTTGTAATCAAACTTGCTGTAATAAAAAATTAAAAATTAAATTAAAAACACGAACAAGAAGTAGTGAGACAAACTTGAGGGGCTTTCTCCTGGCACATTCCATTCTAAATTCCAATCTAGAACAGGCTTCCATTGAGGCTCTGTTGCCCTGGTAACCAGATTTGCTAAGGGAGAACTGCTGCCACCTTGTGGCCATTTCGCACAACAGCAGCTTTAATCCCAGCGCTAATGGTCAGTGGATATTCCAAATCATTGCAGGCCTGTAAATGACACCTGCCCTGAAAACAAATCCTGGGGTCATATATCGACCAAAAAGTTCAAAAGACGTCCATATTTCAAAACGACAGTTTCAAGAGGCATATTTCACGCACATTAGTGTTCTGCTTCTTTTGCTTTCTTTCTTTTTTGGTTAAAAAAAAACGGGAATGGAAAAAGGCAACCCTCAGAATGGGCGAAAACGTTCGCAAACGAATCAATGGACAAGGGTTTAATCTCCAATATATATAAACAGCTCACGCAGCTTAATATTAATAAAACAAACAACCCAATACAAAAATGGGCAGAAGATCTAAATAGACGTTTCTTCAAAGAAGTCACAGAGACGGCCAAGACGCACATGAAAAGATGCTCAACACCACTAATTATTAGAGAAATGCAAATCAAAACGACAATGAGGTATCACCTCACACCTGTTAGAATCGGCATCATCAGAAAATCTACAAACAACAAATTCTGGGGAGGGTGTGGACAAAAGGAACCCTCTTCCACTATTGGTGGGAAGGTAAATTGATACAGTCACTATGGAGAACAGTATGGAGTTTCCTTAAAGAAACTAGAAATAGAATTACCATAGGATCCAGCAATCCCACTTCTGGGCATATAGCCAGAGAAAACCATAAATCAAAAACACACATTCACCACAATGTTCATTGCAGCACTATTTACAATAGCCAGGTAATGGAAGCAACCTAAATGCCCACAGACAGATGAATGGATAAAGATGTGGTACATACATAAAATGGGATATGACTCAGCCATGAAAAGGAATGAAACTGGGTTATTTGTAGAGAAGTCGGTGGATCTAGAGACTGTCATACAGAATGAAGTAAGTCAGAAAGAGCAAAACAAATATTCTGTATTAATGCATGTATGTGGAACCTAGATATATGGTACAGATGAACAGGTTTGCAGGGCAGAAATAGAGAAACAGAGGTAGAGAACAAACGTATGGACACCAAGTGGGGGAAACCATGGGGTGATGGTGGTCAGATGAGTTGGGAGATAGGTATTGACCTGTATATATGTATATGAATAAAATAGATAACTAATAATAACCTGCTGTATAGAAAAATAAATATAATTAAACTGCAAAATTTTTAGAAATGAAATTTAAAAATAAAACAGAAAAAAAGTTCTTCCCTTCACACAGATGTATTTCTATGAATGAATTATTTCCATGCTTATATCAATAAATACATAAAAGATGAATAACTTCTAACTTGAACCAAAAAAGAAAAAAAAAAATCCTGTACCCAGCAGTTATACAGAGGAAAACCCTATCAGGGCACTTGTTCCAGCGGTAAACAATTCTGAGATTGGTCAGAGGTGGGGAATCATCTCCCATACAGCCAGCAGCCCGGCCCCCCCATGCAAGGAGCGTCCTGATTGCAAAGCTGGGGGACAGTGCCGAGGCCTCTGTGAGTAAACGTGAGCTGAGCCCCAGGCCAGCTGCTGCTGAACTGTTCCCACCCTTCCCAGGTAAAACACCTGAATATGTACAAGGGCTTGAAAGCCTAGAGGAAGGGCCGTGGAGCCACACCAGCGACAGCACGCAGGCCAACTTGGTGCCTGCAGGCCAGCCAGGATGGTCCTGGCCCCGGGCGCTCTTCTGGAACCTTTCCATTTCCCTGCCTGAGATACCACTCCTGTCCCGGCCCCCACTCTTTTTTTTCCTCCCTCACCTCAGCCCGGAGAGAAATTCCAGTGGAAATTATGGGTGACACATCCTCTTCTTTACAGGTGGCAACCTGGCAACTCCTGCAGAAATTCCAGCAGAGACCCACTCACACCGGGCAACCAACAAAGCCGTGGACCCTCACACCCTCCCACCAGCACAGCCCCGAGACTGCTGACGGGGCAGAGAATATGGAGTCAGGCACAGCTGCAGGGGCTATTGCTGCCTGGAGTGCTGTTTCTATTGAACTCAACCCAGGCACACCTGGGGAGGGCTTGCCGGCAGGGTCAGGCTGCCCAGGTCAGCTAATCCTCAGCCCTCAGGGAATCACATTGCAGAAAATGGACCTCGCTAAGACAGAATATTAGCCAAGGAAAAAAGTGGCACAATGCCATTTGCAGCCCCGTAGATGAGTCTACAGGTAATCACGGGACTTGTAGTAAGTCAGAAAGTGAAAGACACATATCGTAGGATATCACTTATAGGTGTTACCTGAAAACGGATACCAGGGCAGATATTTCCACGGAGAAGGGCAATCACAGATTCATTAAACAAACTTATGGTTCACCAATGGAAAGGTGTGAGGATTGGATTCATTACGATATTGGGGTTAAGAGCCATATACAAACACAGGTGAAATATATAATCACCAAAGACCTACGGAATGCCAAGAGAAGACTACTCAACATTCTGTCATAACGTACATGGGAAAAGGGTCCCAGGAAAAACAGACATATGTATATGTGTAAAAGAACCACATCTTGCACACCTACAACAAGCTAAACGTTGTAATCAAACTTGCTGTAATAAAAAATTAAAAATTAAATTAAAAACACGAACAAGAAGTAGTGAGACAAACTTGAGGGGCTTTCTCCTGGCACATTCCATTCTAAATTCCAATCTAGAACAGGCTTCCATTGAGGCTCTGTTGCCCTGGTAACCAGATTTGCTAAGGGAGAACTGCTGCCACCTTGTGGCCATTTCGCACAACAGCAGCTTTAATCCCAGCGCTAATGGTCAGTGGATATTCCAAATCATTGCAGGCCTGTAAATGACACCTGCCCTGAAAACAAATCCTGGGGTCATATATCGACCAAAAAGTTCAAAAGACGTCCATATTTCAAAACGACAGTTTCAAGAGGCATATTTCACGCACATTAGTGTTCTGCTTCTTTTGCTTTCTTTCTTTTTTGGTTAAAAAAAAACGGGAATGGAAAAAGGCAACCCTCAGAATGGGCGAAAACGTTCGCAAACGAATCAATGGACAAGGGTTTAATCTCCAATATATATAAACAGCTCACGCAGCTTAATATTAATAAAACAAACAACCCAATACAAAAATGGGCAGAAGATCTAAATAGACGTTTCTACAAAGAAGTCACAGAGACGGCCAAGACGCACATGAAAAGATGCTCAACACCACTAATTATTAGAGAAATGCAAATCAAAACGACAATGAGGTATCACCTCACACCTGTTAGAATCGGCATCATCAGAAAATCTACAAACAACAAATTCTGGGGAGGGTGTGGACAAAAGGAACCCTCTTCCACTATTGGTGGGAAGGTAAATTGATACAGTCACTATGGAGAACAGTATGGAGTTTCCTTAAAGAAACTAGAAATAGAATTACCATAGGATCCAGCAATCCCACTTCTGGGCATATAGCCAGAGAAAACCATAAATCAAAAACACACATTCACCACAATGTTCATTGCAGCACTATTTACAATAGCCAGGTAATGGAAGCAACCTAAATGCCCCCAGACAGATGAATGGATAAAGATGTGGTACATACATAAAATGGGATATGACTCAGCCATGAAAAGGAATGAAACTGGGTTATTTGTAGAGAAGTCGGTGGATCTAGAGACTGTCATACAGAATGAAGTAAGTCAGAAAGAGCAAAACAAATATTCTGTATTAATGCATGTATGTGGAACCTAGATATATGGTACAGATGAACAGGTTTGCAGGGCAGAAATAGAGAAACAGAGGTAGAGAACAAACGTATGGACACCAAGTGGGGGAAGCCATGGGGTGATGGTGGTCAGATGAGTTGGGAGATAGGTATTGACCTGTATATATGTATATGAATAAAATAGATAACTAATAATAACCTGCTGTATAGAAAAATAAATATAATTAAACTGCAAAATTTTTAGAAATGAAATTTAAAAATAAAACAGAAAAAAAGTTCTTCCCTTCACACAGATGTATTTCTATGAATGAATTATTTCCATGCTTATATCAATAAATACATAAAAGATGAATAACTTCTAACTTGAACCAAAAAAGAAAAAAAAAATCCTGTACCCAGCAGTTATACAGAGGAAAACCCTATCAGGGCACTTGTTCCAGCGGTAAACAATTCTGAGATTGGTCAGAGGTGGGGAATCATCTCCCATACAGCCAGCAGCCCGGCCCCCCCACGCAAGGAGCGTCCTGATTGCAAAGCTGGGGGACAGTGCCGAGGCCTCTGTGAGTAAACGTGAGCTGAGCCCCAGGCCAGCTGCTGCTGAACTGTTCCCACCCTTCCCAGGTAAAACACCTGAATATGTACAAGGGCTTGAAAGCCTAGAGGAAGGGCCGTGGAGCCACACCAGCGACAGCACGCAGGCCAACTTGGTGCCTGCAGGCCAGCCAGGATGGTCCTGGCCCCGGGCGCTCTTCTGGAAGCTTTCCATTTCCCTGCCTGAGATACCACTCCTGTCCCGGCCCCCACTCTTTTTTTTCCTCCCTCACCTCAGCCCGGAGAGAAATTCCAGTGGAAATTATGGGTGACACATCCTCTTCTTTACAGGTGGCAACCTGGCAACTCCTGCAGAAATTCCAGCAGAGACCCACTCACACCGGGCCACCAACAAAGCCGTGGACCCTCACACCCTCCCACCAGCACAGCCCCGAGACTGCTGACGGGGCAGAGAATATGGAGTCAGGCACAGCTGCAGGGGCTATTGCTGCCTGGAGTGCTGTTTCTATTGAACTCAACCCAGGCACACCTGGGGAGGGCTTGCCGGCAGGGTCAGGCTGCCCAGGTCAGCTAATCCTCAGCCCTCAGGGAATCACATTGCAGAAAATGGACCTCGCTAAGACAGAATATTAGCCAAGGAAAAAAAGGGCACAATGCCATTTGCAGCCCCGTAGATGAGTCTACAGGTAAGCACGGGACTTGTAGTAAGTCAGAAAGTGAAAGACACATATCGTAGGATATCACTTATAGGTGTTACCTAAAAACGGATACCAGGGCAGATATTTCCACGGAGAAGGGCAATCACAGATTCATTAAACAAACTTATGGTTCACCAATGGAAAGGTGTGAGGATTGGATTCATTACGATATTGGGGTTAAGAGACATATACAAACACAGGTGAAATATATAATCACCAAAGACCTACGGAATGCCAAGAGAAGACTACTCAACATTCTGTCATAACGTACATGGGAAAAGGGTCCCAGGAAGAACAGACATATGTATATGTGTAAAAGAACCACATCTTGCACACCTACAACAAGCAAACGTTGTAATCAAACTTGCTGTAATAAAAAATTAAAAATTAAATTAAAAACACGAACAAGAAGTAGTGAGACAAACTTGAGGGGCTTTCTCCTGGCACATTCCATTCTAAATTCCAATCTAGAACAGGCTTCCATTGAGGCTCTGTTGCCCTGGTAACCAGATTTGCTAAGGGAGAACTGCTGCCACCTTGTGGCCATTTCGCACAACAGCAGCTTTAATCCCAGCGCTACTGGTCAGTGGATATTCCAAATCATTGCAGGCCTGTAAATGACACCTGCCCTGAAAACAAATCCTGGGGTCATATATCGACCAAAAAGTTCAAAAGACGTCCATATTTCAAAACGACAGTTTCAAGAGGCATATTTCACGCACATTAGTGTTCTGCTTCTTTTGCTTTCTTTCTTTTTTGGTTAAAAAAAAACGGGAATGGAAAAAGGCAACCCTCAGAATGGGCGAAAACGTTCGCAAACGAATCAATGGACAAGGGTTTAATCTCCAATATATATAAACAGCTCACGCAGCTTAATATTAATAAAACAAACAACCCAATACAAAAATGGGCAGAAGAATTAAATAGACGTTTCTTCAAAGAAGTCACAGAGACGGCCAAGACGCACATGAAAAGCTGCTCAACACCACTAATTATTAGAGAAATGCAAATCAAAACGACAATGAGGTATCACCTGACACCTGTTAGAATCGGCATCATCAGAAAATCTACAAACAACAAATTCTGGGGAGGGTGTGGACAAAAGGAACCCTCTTCCACTATTGCTGGGAAGGTAAATTGATACAGTCACTATGGAGAACAGTATGGAGTTTCCTTAAAGAAACTAGAAATAGAATTACCATAGGATCCAGCAATCCCAGTTCTGGGCATATACACAGAGACAACCATAAATCAAAAACACACATTCACTACAATGTTCATTGTAGCACTATTTACAATAGCCAGGTAATGGAAGCAACCTAAATGCCCACAGACAGATGAATGGATAAAGATGTGGTACATACATAAAATGGGATATGACTCAGCCATGAAAAGGAATGAAACTGGGTTATTTGTAGAGAAGTCGGTGGATCTAGAGACTGTCATACAGAATGAAGTAAGTCAGAAAGAGCAAAACAAATATTCTGTATTAATGCACGTATGTGGAACCTAGATATATGGTACAGATGAACAGGTTTGCAGGGCAGAAATAGAGAAACAGAGGTAGAGAACAAACGTATGGACACCAAGTTGGGGAAGCCATGGGGTGATGGTGGTCAGATGAGTTGGGAGATAGGTATTGACCTGTATATATGTATATGAATAAAATAGATAACTAATAATAACCTGCTGTATCAAAAAATAAATATAATTAAACTGCAAAATTTTTAGAAATGAAATTTAAAAATAAAACAGAAAAAAGTTCTTCCCTTCACACAGATGTATTTCTATGAATGAATTATTTCCATGCTTATATCAATAAATACATAAAAGATGAATAAATTCTAACTTGAACCAAAAAAGAAAAAAAAAACCTGAACCCAGCAGTTATACAGAGGAAAACCCTATCAGGGCACTTGCTCCAGCGGTAAACAATTCTGACATTGGTCAGAGGTGGGGAATCATCTCCCATACAGCCAGCAGCCCGGCCCCCCCACGCAAGGAGCATCCTCATTGCAAAGCTGGGGGACCGTGCCGAGGCCTCTGTGAGTAAACGTGAGCTGAGCCCCAGGCCAGCTGCTGCTGAACTGTTCCCACCCTTCCCAGGTAAAACACCTGAATATGTACAAGGGCTTGAAAGCCTAGAGGAAGGGCCGTGGAGCCACACCAGCGACAGCACGCAGGCCAACTTGGTGCCTGCAGGCCAGCCAGGATGGTCCTGGCCCCGGGCACTCTTCTAGAAGCTTTCCATTTCCCTGCCTGATATACCCCTCCTGTCCCGGCCATCATTCATTTTTTTCCTTCCTCACATCAGCCCGGAGAGAAATTCCAGTGGAAGTTATGGGTGACACATCCTCTTCTTTACAGGTGGCAGCCTGGCAACTCCTGCAGAAATTCCAGCAGAGCCCCACTCACACCGGGCCACCAACAAAGCCGTGGACCCTCACACCCTCCCACCAGCACAGCCCCGAGACTGCTGACGGGGCAGAGAATATGGAATCAGGCACAGCTGCAGGGACTATTGCTGCCTGGAGTGCTGTTTCTATCGACCTCAAACCACGCACACCTGGGGAGGGCTTGCCGACAGGGTCAGGCTGCCCAGGTCAGCTAATCCTCAGCCCTCAGGGAATCACATTGCAGAAAATGGACCTCGCTAAGACAGAATATTAGCCAAGGAAAAAAAGGGCACAATGCCATTTGCAGCCCCGTAGATGAGTCTACAGGTAAGCACGGGACTTGTAGTAAGTCAGAAAGTGAAAGACACATATCGTAGGATATCACTTATAGGTGTTACCTAAAAACGGATACCAGGGCAGATATTTCCACGGAGAAGGGCAATCACAGATTCATTAAACAATCTTATGGTTCACCAATGGAAAGGTGTGAGGATTGGATTCATTACGATATTGTGGTTAAGAGACATATACAAACACAGGTGAAATATATAATCACCAAAGACCTACGGAATGCCAAGAGAAGACTACTCAACATTCTGTCATAACGTACATGGGAAAAGGGTCCCAGGAAGAACAGACATATGTATATGTGTAACAGAACCACATCTTGCACACCTACAACAAGCAAACGTTGTAATCAAACTTGCTGTAATAAAAAATTAAAAATTAAATTAAAAACACGAACAAGAAGTAGTGAGACAAACTTGAGGGGCTTTCTCCTGGCACATTCCATTCTAAATTCCAATCTAGAACAGGCTTCCATTGAGGCTCTGTTGCCCTGGTAACCAGATTTGCTAAGGGAGAACTGCTGCCACCTTGTGGCCATTTCGCACAACAGCAGCTTTAATCCCAGCGCTACTGGTCAGTGGATATTCCAAATCATTGCAGGCCTGTAAATGACACCTGCCCTGAAAACAAATCCTGGGGTCATATATCGACCAAAAAGTTCAAAAGACGTCCATATTTCAAAACGACAGTTTCAAGAGGCATATTTCACGCACATTAGTGTTCTGCTTCTTTTGCTTTCTTTCTTTTTTGGTTAAAAAAAAACGGGAATGGAAAAAGGCAACCCTCAGAATGGGCGAAAACGTTCGCAAACGAATCAATGGACAAGGGTTTAATCTCCAATATATATAAACAGCTCACGCAGCTTAATATTAATAAAACAAACAACCCAATACAAAAATGGGCAGAAGAATTAAATAGACGTTTCTTCAAAGAAGTCACAGAGACGGCCAAGACGCACATGAAAAGCTGCTCAACACCACTAATTATTAGAGAAATGCAAATCAAAACGACAATGAGGTATCACCTCACACCTGTTAGAATCGGCAGCATCAGAAAATCTACAAACAACAAATTCTGGGGAGGGTGTGGACAAAAGGAACCCTCTTCCACTATTGGTGGGAAGGTAAATTGATACAGTCACTATGGAGAACAGTATGGAGTTTCCTTAAAGAAACTAGAAATAGAATTACCATAGGATCCAGCAATCCCACTTCTGGGCATATAGCCAGAGAAAACCATAAATCAAAAACACACATTCACCACAATGTTCATTGCAGCACTATTTACAATAGCCAGGTAATGGAAGCAACCTAAATGCCCCCAGACAGATGAATGGATAAAGATGTGGTACATACATAAAATGGGATATGACTCAGCCATGAAAAGGAATGAAACTGGGTTATTTGTAGAGAAGTCGGTGGATCTAGAGACTGTCATACAGAATGAAGTAAGTCAGAAAGAGCAAAACAAATATTCTGTATTAATGCACGTATGTGGAACCTAGATATATGGTACAGATGAACAGGTTTGCAGGGCAGAAATAGAGAAACAGAGGTAGAGAACAAACGTATGGACACCAAGTGGGGGAAGCCATGGGGTGATGGTGGTCAGATGAGTTGGGAGATAGGTATTGACCTGTATATATGTATATGAATAAAATAGATAACTAATAATAACCTGCTGTATAGAAAAATATATATAATTAAACTGCAAAATTTTTAGAAATGAAATTTAAAAATAAAACAGAAAAAAAGTTCTTCCCTTCACACAGATGTATTTCTATGAATGAATTATTTCCATGCTTATATCAATAAATACATAAAAGATGAATAACTTCTAACTTGAACCAAAAAAGAAAAAAAAAATCCTGTACCCAGCAGTTATACAGAGGAAAACCCTATCAGGGCACTTGTTCCAGCGGTAAACAATTCTGAGATTGGTCAGAGGTGGGGAATCATCTCCCATACAGCCAGCAGCCCGGCCCCCCCACGCAAGGAGCGTCCTGATTGCAAAGCTGGGGGACAGTGCCGAGGCCTCTGTGAGTAAACGTGAGCTGAGCCCCAGGCCAGCTGCTGCTGAACTGTTCCCACCCTTCCCAGGTAAAACACCTGAATATGTACAAGGGCTTGAAAGCCTAGAGGAAGGGCCGTGGAGCCACACCAGCGACAGCACGCAGGCCAACTTGGTGCCTGCAGGCCAGCCAGGATGGTCCTGGCCCCGGGCGCTCTTCTGGAAGCTTTCCATTTCCCTGCCTGAGATACCACTCCTGTCCCGGCCCCCACTCTTTTTTTGTCTCCCTCACCTCAGCCCGGAGAGAAATTCCAGTGGAAATTATGGGTGACACATCCTCTTCTTTACAGGTGGCAACCTGGCAACTCCTGCAGAAATTCCAGCAGAGACCCACTCACACCGGGCCACCAACAAAGCCGTGGACCCTCACACCCTCCCACCAGCACAGCCCCGAGACTGCTGACGGGGCAGAGAATATGGAGTCAGGCACAGCTGCAGGGACTATTGCTGCCTGGAGTGCTGTTTCTATTGAACTCAACCCAGGCACACCTGGGGAGGGCTTGCCGGCAGGGTCAGGCTGCCCAGGTCAGCTAATCCTCAGCCCTCAGGGAATCACATTGCAGAAAATGGACCTCGCTAAGACAGAATATTAGCCAAGGAAAAAAAGGGCACAATGCCATTTGCAGCCCCGTAGATGAGTCTACAGGTAAGCACGGGACTTGTAGTAAGTCAGAAAGTGAAAGACACATATCGTAGGATATCACTTATAGGTGTTACCTAAAAACGGATACCAGGGCAGATATTTCCACGGAGAAGGGCAATCACAGATTCATTAAACAAACTTATGGTTCACCAATGGAAAGGTGTGAGGATTGGATTCATTACGATATTGGGGTTAAGAGACATATACAAACACAGGTGAAATATATAATCACCAAAGACCTACGGAATGCCAAGAGAAGACTACTCAACATTCTGTCATAACGTACATGGGAAAAGGGTCCCAGGAAGAACAGACATATGTATATGTGTAACAGAACCACATCTTGCACACCTACAACAAGCAAACGTTGTAATCAAACTTGCTGTAATAAAAAATTAAAAATTAAATTAAAAACACGAACAAGAAGTAGTGAGACAAACTTGAGGGGCTTTCTCCTGGCACATTCCATTCTAAATTCCAATCTAGAACAGGCTTCCATTGAGGCTCTGTTGCCCTAGTAACCAGATTTGATAAGGGAGAACTGCTGCCACCTTGTGGCCGTTTCACACAACAGCAGCTTTAATCCCAGCGCTAATGGTCAGTGGATATTCCAAATCATTGCAGGCCTGTAAATGACACCTGCCCTGAAAACAAATCCTGGGGTCATATATCGACCAAAAAGTTCAAAAGACGTCCATATTTCAAAACGACAGTTTCAAGAGGCATATTTCACGCACATTAGTGTTCTGCTTCTTTTGCTTTCTTTCTTTTTTGGTTAAAAAAAAAAACGGGAATGGAAAAAGGCAACCCTCAGAATGGGCCAAAACGTTCGCAAACGAATCACTGGACAAGGGTTTAATCTCCAATATATATAAACAGCTCACGCAGCTTAATATTAATAAAACAAACAACCCAATACAAAAATGGGCAGAAGATCTAAATAGACGTTTCTTCAAAGAAGTCACAGAGACGGCCAAGACGCACATGAAAAGCTGCTCAACACCACTAATTATTAGAGAAATGCAAATCAAAACGACAATGAGGTATCACCTCACACCTGTTAGAATCGGCAGCATCAGAAAATCTACAAACAACAAATTCTGGGGAGGGTGTGGACAAAAGGAACCCTCTTCCACTATTAGTGGGAAGGTAAATTGATACAGTCACTATGGAGAACAGTATGGAGTTTCCTTAAAGAAACTAGGAATAGAATTACCATCGGATCCAGCAATCCCACTTCTGGGCATATACCCAGAGACAACCATAAATCAAAAACACACATTCACCACAATGTTCATTGCAGCAATATTTACAATAGCCAGGTAATGGAAGCAACCTAAATGCCCACAGACAGACGAATGGATAAAGATGTGGTACATACATAAAATGGGATATGACTCAGCCATGAAAAGGAATGAAACTGGGTTATTTGTAGAGAAGTCGGTGGATCTAGAGACTGTCATACAGAATGAAGTAAGTCAGAAAGAGCAAAACAAATATTCTGTATTAATGCATGTATGTGGAACCTAGATATATGGTACAGATGAACAGGTTTGCAGGGCAGAAATAGAGAAACAGAGGTAGAGAACAAACGTATGGACACCAAGTGGGGGAAGCCATGGGGTGTTGGTGGCCAGATGAGTTGGGAGATAGGTATTGACCTGTATATATGTATATGAATAAAATAGATAACTAATAATAACCTGCTGTATAGAAAAATAAATATGATTAAACTGCAAAATTTTTAGAAATGAAATTTAAAAATAAAACAGAAAAAAAGTTCTTCCCTTCACACAGATGTATTTCTATGAATGAATTATTTCCATGCTTATATCAATAAATACATAAAAGATGAATAACTTCTAACTTGAACCAAAAAAGAAAAAAAAATCCTGTACCCAGCAGTTATACAAGGAAACCCCTATCAGGGCACTTGTTCCAGCGGTAAACAATTCTGAGATTGGTCAGAGGTGGGGAATCATCTCCCATACAGCCAGCAGCCCGGCCCCCCCACGCAAGGAGCGTCCTGATTGCAAAGCTGGGAGACAGTGCCGAGGCCTCTGTGAGTAAACGTGAGCTGAGCCCCAGGCCAGCTGCTGCTGAACTGTTCCCACCCTTCCCAGGTAAAACACCTGAATATGTACAAGGTCTTGAAAGCCTAGAGGAAGGGCCGTGGAGCCACACCAGCGACAGCACGCAGGCCAACTTGGTGCCTGCAGGCCAGCCAGGATGGTCCTGGCCCCGGGCGCTCTTCTGGAAGCTTTCCATTTCCCTGCCTGAGATACCACTCCTGTCCCGGCCCCCACTCCTTTTTTTCCTCCCTCACCTCAGCCCGGAGAGAAATTCCAGTGGAAATTATGGGTGACACATCCTCTTCTTTACAGGTGGCAACCTGGCAACTCCTGCAGAAATTCCAGCAGAGGCCCACTCACACCGGGCCACCAACAAAGCCGTGGACCATCACACCCTCCCACCAGCACAGCCCTGAGACTGCTGACGGGGCAGAGAATATGGAGTCAGGCACAGCTGCAGGGGCTATTGCTGCCTGGAGTTCTGTTTCTATTGACCTCAACACAGGCACACCTGGGGAGGGCTTGCCGGCAGGGTCAGGTTGCCCAGGTGAGCTAATCCTCAGCCCTCAGGGAATCACATTGCAGAAAATGGACCTCGATAAGACAGAATATTAGCCAAGGAAAAAAAGGACACAATGCCATTTGCAGCCCCGTAGATGAGTCTACAGGTAATCATGTGACTTGTAGTAAGTCAGAAAGTGAAAGACACATATCGTAGGATATCACTTATAGGTGTTACCTAAAAACGGATACCAGGGCAGATATTTCCACGGAGAAGGGCAATCACAGATTCATTAAACAAACTTATGGTTCACCAATGGAAAGGTGTGAGGATTGGATTCATTACGATATTGGGGTTAAGAGACATATACAAACACAGGTGAAATATATAATCACCAAAGACCTACGGAATGCCAAGAGAAGACTACTCAACATTCTGTCATAACGTACATGGGAAAAGGGTCCCAGGAAGAACAGACATATGTATATGTGTAAAAGAACCACATCTTGCACACCTACAACAAGCAAACGTTGTAATCAAACTTGCTGTAATAAAAAATTAAAAATTAAATTAAAAACACGAACAAGAAGTAGTGAGACAAACTTGAGGGGCTTTCTCCTGGCACATTCCATTCTAAATTCCAATCTAGAACAGGCTTCCATTGAGGCTCTGTTGCCCTGGTAACCAGACTTGCTAAGGGAGAACTGCTGCCACCTTGTGGCCATTTCGCACAACAGCAGCTTTAATCCCAGCGCTACTGGTCAGTGGATATTCCAAATCATTGCAGGCCTGTAAATGACACCTGCCCTGAAAACAAATCCTGGGGTCATATATCGACCAAAAAGTTCAAAAGACGTCCATATTTCAAAACGACAGTTTCAAGAGGCATATTTCACGCACATTAGTGTTCTGCTTCTTTTGCTTTCTTTCTTTTTTGGTTAAAAAAAAACGGGAATGGAAAAAGGCAACCCTCAGAATGGGCCAAAACGTTCGCAAACGAATCAATGGACAAGGGTTTAATCTCCAATATATATAAACAGCTCACGCAGCTTAATATTAATAAAACAAACAACCCAATACAAAAATGGGCAGAAGATCTAAATAGACGTTTCTTCAAAGAAGTCACAGAGACGGCCAAGACGCACATGAAAAGCTGCTCAACACCACTAATTATTAGAGAAATGCAAATCAAAACGACAATGAGGTATCACCTCACACCTGTTAGAATCGGCATCATCAGAAAATCTACAAACAACAAATTCTGGGGAGGGTGTGGACAAAAGGAACCCTCTTCCACTATTGGTGGGAAGGTAAAATGATACAGTCACTATGGAGAACAGTATGGAGTTTCCTTAAAGAAACTAGAAATAGAATTACCATAGGATCCAGCAATGCCACTTCTGGGCATATACCCAGAGACAACCATAAATCAAAAACACACATTCACCACAATGTTCATTGCAGCACTATTTACAATAGCCAGGTAATGGAAGCAACCTAAATGCCCACAGACAGATGAATGGATAAAGATGTGGTACATACATAAAATGGGATATGACTCAGCCATGAAAAGGAATGAAACTGGGTTATTTGTAGAGAAGTCGGTGGATCTAGAGACTGTCATACAGAATGAAGTAAGTCAGAAAGAGCAAAACAAATATTCTGTATTAATGCATGTATGTGGAACCTAGATATATGGTACAGATGAACAGGTTTGCAGGGCAGAAATAGAGAAACAGAGGTAGAGAACAAACGTATGGACACCAAGTGGGGGAATCCATGGGGTGATGGTGGTCAGATGAGTTGGGAGATAGGTATTGACCTGTATATTTGTATATGAATAAAATAGATAACTAATAATAACCTGCTGTATAGAAAAATAAATATAATTAAACTGCAAAATTTTTAGAAATGAAATTTAAAATAAAACAGAAAAAAGTTCTTCCCTTCACACAGATGTATTTCTATGAATGAACTATTTCCATGCTTATATCAATAAATACATAAAAGATGAATAAATTCTAACTTGAACCAAAAAAGAAAAAATAAACCTGAACCCAGCATTTATACAGAGGAAAACCCTATCAGGGCACTTGCTCCAGCGGTAAACAATTCTGACATTGGTCAGAGGTGGGGAATCATCTCCCATACAGCCAGCAGCCCGGCCCCCCCACGCAAGGAGCGTCGTCATTGCAAAGCTGGGGGACCGTGCCGAGGCCTCTGTGAGTAAACGTGAGCTGAGCCCCAGGCCAGCTGCTGCTGAACTGTTCCCACCCTTCCCAGGTAAAACACCTGAATATGTACAAGGGCTTGAAAGCCTAGAGGAAGGGCCGTGGAGCCACACCAGCGACAGCATGCAGGCCAACTTGGTGCCTGCAGGCCAGCCAGGATGGTCCTGGCCCCGGGCACTCTTCTAGAAGCTTTCCATTTCCCTGCCTGATATACCCCTCCTGTCCCGGCCATCATTCCTTTTTTTCCTTCCTCACCTCAGCCCGGAGAGAAATTCCAGTGGAAGTTATGGGTGACACATCCTCTTCTTTACAGGTGGCAGCCTGGCAACTCCTGCAGAAAGTCCAGCAGAGCCCCACTCACACCGGGCCACCAACAAAGCCGTGGACCCTCACACCCTCCCACCAGCACAGCCCCGAGACTGCTGACGGGGCAGAGAATATGGAATCAGGCACAGCTGCAGGGGCTATTGCTGCCTGGAGTGCTGTTTCTATCGACCTCAACCCACGCACACCTGGGGAGGGCTTGCCGGCAGGGTCAGGCTGCCCAGGTCAGCTAATCCTCAGCCCTCAGGGAATCACATTGCAGAAAATGGACCTCGCTAAGACAGAATATTAGCCAAGGAAAAAAAGGGCACAATGCCATTTGCAGCCCCGTAGATGAGTCTACAGGTAAGCACGTGACTTGTAGTAAGTCAGAAAGTGAAAGACACATATCGTAGGATATCACTTATAGGTGTTACCTAAAAACGGATACCAGGGCAGATATTTCCACGGAGAAGGGCAATCACAGATTCATTAAACAAACTTATGGTTCACCAATGGAAAGGTGTGAGGATTGGATTCATTACGATATTGGGGTTAAGAGACATATACAAACACAGGTGAAATATATAATCACCAAAGACCTACGGAATGCCAAGAGAAGACTACTCAACATTCTGTCATAATGTACATGGGAAAAGGGTCCCAGGAAGAACAGACATATGTATATGTGTAACAGAACCACATCTTGCACACCTACAACAAGCAAACGTTGTAATCAAACTTGCTGTAATAAAAAATTAAAAATTAAATTAAAAACACGAACAAGAAGTAGTGAGACAAACTTGAGGGGCTTTCTCCTGGCACATTCCATTCTAAATTCCAATCTAGAACAGGCTTCCATTGAGGCTCTGTTGCCCTAGTAACCAGATTTGCTAAGGGAGAACTGCTACCACCTTTTGGCCGTTTCACACAACAGCAGCTTTAATCCCAGCGCTAATGGTCAGTGGATATTCCAAATCATTGCAGGCCTGTAAATGACACCTGCCCTGAAAACAAATCCTGGGGTCATATATCGACCAAAAAGTTCAAAAGACGTCCATATTTCAAAACGACAGTTTCAAGAGGCATATTTCACGCACATTAGTGTTCTGCTTCTTTTGCTTTCTTTCTTTTTTGGTTAAAAAAAAACGGGAATGGAAAAAGGCAACCCTCAGAATGGGCGAAAACGTTCGCAAACGAATCAATGGACAAGGGTTTAATCTCCAATATATATAAACAGCTCACGCAGCTTAATATTAATAAAACAAACAACCCAATACAAAAATGGGCAGAAGATCTAAATAGACGTTTCTACAAAGAAGTCACAGAGACGGCCAAGACGCACATGAAAAGCTGCTCAACACCACTAATTATTAGAGAAATGCAAATCAAAACGACAATGAGGTATCACCTCACACCTGTTAGAATCGGCAGCATCAGAAAATCTACAAACAACAAATTCTGGGGAGGGTGTGGACAAAAGGAACCCTCTTCCACTATTAGTGGGAAGGTAAATTGATACAGTCACTATGGAGAACAGTATGGAGTTTCCTTAAAGAAACTAGGAATAGAATTACCATCGGATCCAGCAATCCCACTTCTGGGCATATAACCAGAGAAAACCATAAATCAAAAACACACATTCACCACAATTTTCATTGCAGCACTATTTACAATAGCCAGGTAATGGAAGCAACCTAAATGCCCACAGACAGACGAATGGATAAAGATGTGGTACATACATAAAATGGGATATGACTCAGCCATGAAAAGGAATGAAACTGGGTTATTTGTAGAGAAGTCGGTGGATCTAGAGACTGTCATACAGAATGAAGTAAGTCAGAAAGAGCAAAACAAATATTCTGTATTAATGCATGTATGTGGAACCTAGATATATGGTACAGATGAACAGGTTTGCAGGGCAGAAATAGAGAAACAGAGGTAGAGAACAAACGTATGGACACCAAGTGGGGGAAGCCATGGGGTGATGGTGGTCAGATGAGTTGGGAGATAGGTATTGACCTGTATATATGTATATGAATAAAATAGATAACTAATAATAACCTGCTGTATAGAAAAATAAATATAATTAAACTGCAAAATTTTTAGAAATGAAATTTAAAAATAAAACAGAAAAAAAGTTCTTCCCTTCACACAGATGTATTTCTATGAATGAATTATTTCCATGCTTATATCAATAAATACATAAAAGATGAATAACTTCTAACTTGAACCAAAAAAGAAAAAAAAAATCCTGTACCCAGCAGTTATACAGAGGAAAACCCTATCAGGGCACTTGTTCCAGCGGTAAACAATTCTGAGATTGGTCAGAGGTGGGGAATCATCTCCCATACAGCCAGCAGCCCGGCCCCCCCACGCAAGGAGCGACCTGATTGCAAAGCTGGGGGACAGTGCCGAGGCCTCTGTGAGTAAACGTGAGCTGAGCCCCAGGCCAGCTGCTGCTGAACTGTTCCCACCCTTCCCAGGTAAAACACCTGAATATGTACAAGGGCTTGAAAGCCTAGAGGAAGGGCCGTGGAGCCACACCAGCGACAGCACGCAGGCCAACTTGGTGCCTGCAGGCCAGCCAGGATGGTCCTGGCCCCGGGCGCTCTTCTGGAAGCTTTCCATTTCCCTGCCTGAGATACCACTCCTGTCCCGGCCCCCACTCTTTTTTTTCCTCCCTCACCTCAGCCCGGAGAGAAATTCCAGTGGAAATTATGGGTGACACATCCTCTTCTTTACAGGTGGCAACCTGGCAACTCCTGCAGAAATTCCAGCAGAGCCCCACTCACACCGGGCCACCAACAAAGCCGTGGACCCTCACACCCTCCCACCAGCACAGCCCCGAGACTGCTGACGGGGCAGAGAATATGGAGTCAGGCACAGCTGCAGGGGCTATTGCTGCCTGGAGTGCTGTTTCTATTGAACTCAACCCAGGCACACCTGGGGAGGGCTTGCCGGCAGGGTCAGGCTGCCCAGGTCAGCTAATCCTCAGCCCTCAGGGAATCACATTGCAGAAAATGGACCTCGCTAAGACAGAATATTAGCCAAGGAAAAAAAGGGCACAATGCCATTTGCAGCCCAGTAGATGAGTCTACAGGTAAGCACGGGACTTGTAGTAAGTCAGAAAGTGAAAGACACATATCGTAGGATATCACTTATAGGTGTTACCTAAAAACGGATACCAGGGCAGATATTTCCACGGAGAAGGGCAATCACAGATTCATTAAACAAACTTATGGTTCACCAATGGAAAGGTGTGAGGATTGGATTCATTACGATATTGGGGTTAAGAGACATATACAAACACAGGTGAAATATATAATCACCAAAGACCTACGGAATGCCAAGAGAAGACTACTCAACATTCTGTCATAATGTACATGGGAAAAGGGTCCCAGGAAGAACAGACATATGTATATGTGTAACAGAACCACATCTTGCACACCTACAACAAGCAAACGTTGTAATCAAACTTGCTGTAATAAAAAATTAAAAATTAAATTAAAAACACGAACAAGAAGTAGTGAGACAAACTTGAGGGGCTTTCTCCTGGCACATTCCATTCTAAATTCCAATCTAGAACAGGCTTCCATTGAGGCTCTGTTGCCCTGGTAACCAGATTTGCTAAGGGAGAACTGCTGCCACCTTGTGGCCATTTCGCACAACAGCAGCTTTAATCCCAGCGCTACTGGTCAGTGGATATTCCAAATCATTGCAGGCCTGTAAATGACACCTGCCCTGAAAACAAATCCTGGGGTCATATATCGACCAAAAAGTTCAAAAGACGTCCATATTTCAAAACGACAGTTTCAAGAGGCATATTTCACGCACATTAGTGTTCTGCTTCTTTTGCTTTCTTTCTTTTTTGGTTAAAAAAAAACGGGAATGGAAAAAGGCAACCCTCAGAATGGGCGAAAACGTTCGCAAACGAATCAATGGACAAGGGTTTAATCTCCAATATATATAAACAGCTCACGCAGCTTAATATTAATAAAACAAACAACCCAATACAAAAATGGGCAGAAGAATTAAATAGACGTTTCTTCAAAGAAGTCACAGAGACGGCCAAGACGCACATGAAAAGCTGCTCAACACCACTAATTATTAGAGAAATGCAAATCAAAACGACAATGAGGTATCACCTGACACCTGTTAGAATCGGCATCATCAGAAAATCTACAAACAACAAATTCTGGGGAGGGTGTGGACAAAAGGAACCCTCTTCCACTATTGCTGGGAAGGTAAATTGATACAGTCACTATGGAGAACAGTATGGAGTTTCCTTAAAGAAACTAGAAATAGAATTACCATAGGATCCAGCAATCCCACTTCTGGGCATATACACAGAGACAACCATAAATCAAAAACACACATTCACCACAATGTTCATTGTAGCACTATTTACAATAGCCAGGTAATGGAAGCAACCTAAATGCCCACAGACAGATGAATGGATAAAGATGTGGTACATACATAAAATGGGATATGACTCAGCCATGAAAAGGAATGAAACTGGGTTATTTGTAGAGAAGTCGGTGGATCTAGAGACTGTCATACAGAATGAAGTAAGTCAGAAAGAGCAAAACAAATATTCTGTATTAATGCACGTATGTGGAACCTAGATATATGGTACAGATGAACAGGTTTGCAGGGCAGAAATAGAGAAACAGAGGTAGAGAACAAACGTATGGACACCAAGTTGGGGAAGCCATGGGGTGATGGTGGTCAGATGAGTTGGGAGATAGGTATTGACCTGTATATATGTATATGAATAAAATAGATAACTAATAATAACCTGCTGTATAGAAAAATAAATATAATTAAACTGCAAAATTTTTAGAAATGAAATTTAAAAATAAAACAGAAAAAAAGTTCTTCCCTTCACACAGATGTATTTCTATGAATGAATTATTTCCATGCTTATATCAATAAATACATAAAAGATGAATAACTTCTAACTTGAACCAAAAAAGAAAAAAAAAATCCTGTACCCAGCAGTTATACAGAGGAAAACCCTATCAGGGCACTTGTTCCAGCGGTAAACAATTCTGAGATTGGTCAGAGGTGGGGAATCATCTCCCATACAGCCAGCAGCCCGGCCCCCCCACGCAAGGAGCGACCTGATTGCAAAGCTGGGGGACAGTGCCGAGGCCTCTGTGAGTAAACGTGAGCTGAGCCCCAGGCCAGCTGCTGCTGAACTGTTCCCACCCTTCCCAGGTAAAACACCTGAATATGTACAAGGGCTTGAAAGCCTAGAGGAAGGGCCGTGGAGCCACACCAGCGACAGCACGCAGGCCAACTTGGTGCCTGCAGGCCAGCCAGGATGGTCCTGGCCCCGGGCGCTCTTCTGGAAGCTTTCCATTTCCCTGCCTGAGATACCACTCCTGTCCCGGCCCCCACTCTTTTTTTTCCTCCCTCACCTCAGCCCGGAGAGAAATTCCAGTGGAAATTATGGGTGACACATCCTCTTCTTTACAGGTGGCAACCTGGCAACTCCTGCAGAAATTCCAGCAGAGCCCCACTCACACCGGGCCACCAACAAAGCCGTGGACCCTCACACCCTCCCACCAGCACAGCCCCGAGACTGCTGACGGGGCAGAGAATATGGAGTCAGGCACAGCTGCAGGGGCTATTGCTGCCTGGAGTGCTGTTTCTATTGAACTCAACCCAGGCACACCTGGGGAGGGCTTGCCGGCAGGGTCAGGCTGCCCAGGTCAGCTAATCCTCAGCCCTCAGGGAATCACATTGCAGAAAATGGACCTCGCTAAGACAGAATATTAGCCAAGGAAAAAAAGGGCACAATGCCATTTGCAGCCCAGTAGATGAGTCTACAGGTAAGCACGGGACTTGTAGTAAGTCAGAAAGTGAAAGACACATATCGTAGGATATCACTTATAGGTGTTACCTAAAAACGGATACCAGGGCAGATATTTCCACGGAGAAGGGCAATCACAGATTCATTAAACAAACTTATGGTTCACCAATGGAAAGGTGTGAGGATTGGATTCATTACGATATTGGGGTTAAGAGACATATACAAACACAGGTGAAATATATAATCACCAAAGACCTACGGAATGCCAAGAGAAGACTACTCAACATTCTGTCATAATGTACATGGGAAAAGGGTCCCAGGAAGAACAGACATATGTATATGTGTAACAGAACCACATCTTGCACACCTACAACAAGCAAACGTTGTAATCAAACTTGCTGTAATAAAAAATTAAAAATTAAATTAAAAACACGAACAAGAAGTAGTGAGACAAACTTGAGGGGCTTTCTCCTGGCACATTCCATTCTAAATTCCAATCTAGAACAGGCTTCCATTGAGGCTCTGTTGCCCTGGTAACCAGATTTGCTAAGGGAGAACTGCTGCCACCTTGTGGCCATTTCGCACAACAGCAGCTTTAATCCCAGCGCTACTGGTCAGTGGATATTCCAAATCATTGCAGGCCTGTAAATGACACCTGCCCTGAAAACAAATCCTGGGGTCATATATCGACCAAAAAGTTCAAAAGACGTCCATATTTCAAAACGACAGTTTCAAGAGGCATATTTCACGCACATTAGTGTTCTGCTTCTTTTGCTTTCTTTCTTTTTTGGTTAAAAAAAAACGGGAATGGAAAAAGGCAACCCTCAGAATGGGCGAAAACGTTCGCAAACGAATCAATGGACAAGGGTTTAATCTCCAATATATATAAACAGCTCACGCAGCTTAATATTAATAAAACAAACAACCCAATACAAAAATGGGCAGAAGAATTAAATAGACGTTTCTTCAAAGAAGTCACAGAGACGGCCAAGACGCACATGAAAAGCTGCTCAACACCACTAATTATTAGAGAAATGCAAATCAAAACGACAATGAGGTATCACCTGACACCTGTTAGAATCGGCATCATCAGAAAATCTACAAACAACAAATTCTGGGGAGGGTGTGGACAAAAGGAACCCTCTTCCACTATTGCTGGGAAGGTAAATTGATACAGTCACTATGGAGAACAGTATGGAGTTTCCTTAAAGAAACTAGAAATAGAATTACCATAGGATCCAGCAATCCCACTTCTGGGCATATACACAGAGACAACCATAAATCAAAAACACACATTCACCACAATGTTCATTGTAGCACTATTTACAATAGCCAGGTAATGGAAGCAACCTAAATGCCCACAGACAGATGAATGGATAAAGATGTGGTACATACATAAAATGGGATATGACTCAGCCATGAAAAGGAATGAAACTGGGTTATTTGTAGAGAAGTCGGTGGATCTAGAGACTGTCATACAGAATGAAGTAAGTCAGAAAGAGCAAAACAAATATTCTGTATTAATGCACGTATGTGGAACCTAGATATATGGTACAGATGAACAGGTTTGCAGGGCAGAAATAGAGAAACAGAGGTAGAGAACAAACGTATGGACACCAAGTTGGGGAAGCCATGGGGTGATGGTGGTCAGATGAGTTGGGAGATAGGTATTGACCTGTATATATGTATATGAATAAAATAGATAACTAATAATAACCTGCTGTATCGAAAAATAAATATAATTAAACTGTAAAATTTTTAGAAATGAAATTTAAAAATAAAACAGAAAAAAGTTCTTCCCTTCACACAGATGTATTTCTATGAATGAATTATTTCCATGCTTATATCAATAAATACATAAAAGATGAATAAATTCTAACTTGAACCAAAAAAGAAAAAAAAAACCTGAACCCAGCAGTTATACAGAGGAAAACCCTATCAGGGCACTTGCTCCAGCGGTAAACAATTCTGACATTGGTCAGAGGTGGGGTATCATCTCCCATACAGCCAGCAGCCCGGCCCCCCCACGCAAGGAGCGTCGTCATTGCAAAGCTGGGGGACCGTGCCGAGGCCTCTGTGAGTAAACGTGAGCTGAGCCCCAGGCCAGCTGCTGCTGAACTGTTCCCACCCTTCCCAGGTAAAACACCTGAATATGTACAAGGGCTTGAAAGCCTAGAGGAAGGGCCGTGGAGCCACACCAGCGACAGCACGCAGGCCAACTTGGTGCCTGCAGGCCAGCCAGGATGGTCCTGGCCCCGGGCACTCTTCTAGAAGCTTTCCATTTCCCTGCCTGATATACCCCTCCTGTCCCGGCCATCATTCCTTTTTTTCCTTCCTCACCTCAGCCCGGAGAGAAATTCCAGTGGAAGTTATGGGTGACACATCCTCTTCTTTACAGGTGGCAGCCTGGCAACTCCTGCAGAAAGTCCAGCAGAGCCCCACTCACACCGGGCCACCAACAAAGCCGTGGACCCTCACACCCTCCCACCAGCACAGCCCCGAGACTGCTGACGGGGCAGAGAATATGGAATCAGGCACAGCTGCAGGGACTATTGCTGCCTGGAGTGCTGTTTCTATCGACCTCAAACCACGCACACCTGGGGAGGGCTTGCCGGCAGGGTCAGGCTGCCCAGGTCAGCTAATCCTCAGCCCTCAGGGAATCACATTGCAGAAAATGGACCTCGCTAAGACAGAATATTAGCCAAGGAAAAAAAGGGCACAATGCCATTTGCAGCCCCGTAGATGAGTCTACAGGTAAGCACGTGACTTGTAGTAAGTCAGAAAGTGAAAGACACATATCGTAGGATATCACTTATAGGTGTTACCTAAAAACGGATACCAGGGCAGATATTTCCACGGAGAAGGGCAATCACAGATTCATTAAACAATCTTATGGTTCACCAATGGAAAGGTGTGAGGATTGGATTCATTACGATATTGGGGTTAAGAGACATATACAAACACAGGTGAAATATATAATCACCAAAGACCTACGGAATGCCAAGAGAAGACTACTCAACATTCTGTCATAACGTACATGGGAAAAGGGTCCCAGGAAGAACAGACATATGTATATGTGTAACAGAACCACATCTTGCACACCTACAACAAGCAAACGTTGTAATCAAACTTGCTGTAATAAAAAATTAAAAATTAAATTAAAAACACGAACAAGAAGTAGTGAGACAAACTTGAGGGGCTTTCTCCTGGCACATTCCATTCTAAATTCCAATCTAGAACAGGCTTCCATTGAGGCTCTGTTGCCCTAGTAACCAGATTTGCTAAGGGAGAACTGCTGCCACCTTGTGGCCGTTTCACACAACAGCAGCTTTAATCCCAGCGCTAATGGTCAGTGGATATTCCAAATCATTGCAGGCCTGTAAATGACACCTGCCCTGAAAACAAATCCTGGGGTCATATATCGACCAAAAAGTTCAAAAGACGTCCATATTTCAAAACGACAGTTTCAAGAGGCATATTTCACGCACATTAGTGTTCTGCTTCTTTTGCTTTCTTTCTTTTTTGGTTAAAAAAAAAACGGGAATGGAAAAAGGCAACCCTCAGAATGGGCCAAAACGTTCGCAAACGAATCACTGGACAAGGGTTTAATCTCCAATATATATAAACAGCTCACGCAGCTTAATATTAATAAAACAAACAACCCAATACAAAAATGGGCAGAAGATCTAAATAGACGTTTCTTCAAAGAAGTCACAGAGACGGCCAAGACGCACATGAAAAGCTGCTCAACACCACTAATTATTAGAGAAATGCAAATCAAAACGACAATGAGGTATCACCTCACACCTGTTAGAATCGGCAGCATCAGAAAATCTACAAACAACAAATTCTGGGGAGGGTGTGGACAAAAGGAACCCTCTTCCACTATTAGTGGGAAGGTAAATTGATACAGTCACTATGGAGAACAGTATGGAGTTTCCTTAAAGAAACTAGGAATAGAATTACCATCGGATCCAGCAATCCCACTTCTGGGCATATACCCAGAGACAACCATAAATCAAAAACACACATTCACCACAATGTTCATTGCAGCAATATTTACAATAGCCAGGTAATGGAAGCAACCTAAATGCCCACAGACAGACGAATGGATAAAGATGTGGTACATACATAAAATGGGATATGACTCAGCCATGAAAAGGAATGAAACTGGGTTATTTGTAGAGAAGTCGGTGGATCTAGAGACTGTCATACAGAATGAAGTAAGTCAGAAAGAGCAAAACAAATATTCTGTATTAATGCATGTATGTGGAACCTAGATATATGGTACAGATGAACAGGTTTGCAGGGCAGAAATAGAGAAACAGAGGTAGAGAACAAACGTATGGACACCAAGTGGGGGAAGCCATGGGGTGTTGGTGGTCAGATGAGTTGGGAGATAGGTATTGACCTGTATATATGTATATGAATAAAATAGATAACTAATAATAACCTGCTGTATAGAAAAATAAATATGATTAAACTGCAAAATTTTTAGAAATGAAATTTAAAAATAAAACAGAAAAAAAGTTCTTCCCTTCACACAGATGTATTTCTATGAATGAATTATTTCCATGCTTATATCAATAAATACATAAAAGATGAATAACTTCTAACTTGAACCAAAAAAGAAAAAAAAATCCTGTACCCAGCAGTTATACAAGGACACCCCTATCAGGGCACTTGTTCCAGCGGTAAACAATTCTGAGATTGGTCAGAGGTGGGGAATCATCTCCCATACAGCCAGCAGCCCGCCCCCCCCACGCAAGGAGCGTCCTGATTGCAAAGCTGGGAGACAGTGCCGAGGCCTCTGTGAGTAAACGTGAGCTGAGCCCCAGGCCAGCTGCTGCTGAACTGTTCCCACCCTTCCCAGGTAAAACACCTGAATATGTACAAGGGCTTGAAAGCCTAGAGGAAGGGCCGTGGAGCCACACCAGCGACAGCACGCAGGCCAACTTGGTGCCTGCAGGCCAGCCAGGATGGTCCTGGCCCCGGGCGCTCTTCTGGAAGCTTTCCATTTCCCTGCCTGAGATACCACTCCTGTCCCGGCCCCCACTCCTTTTTTTCCTCCCTCACCTCAGCCCGGAGAGAAATTCCAGTGGAAATTATGGGTGACACATCCTCTTCTTTACAGGTGGCAACCTGGCAACTCCTGCAGAAATTCCAGCAGAGGCCCACTCACACCGGGCCACCAACAAAGCCGTGGACCATCACACCCTCCCACCAGCACAGCCCTGAGACTGCTGACGGGGCAGAGAATATGGAGTCAGGCACAGCTGCAGGGGCTATTGCTGCCTGGAGTTCTGTTTCTATTGACCTCAACACAGGCACACCTGGGGAGGGCTTGCCGGCAGGGTCAGGTTGCCCAGGTCAGCTAATCCTCAGCCCTCAGGGAATCACATTGCAGAAAATGGACCTCGATAAGACAGAATATTAGCCAAGGAAAAAAAGGACACAATGCCATTTGCAGCCCCGTAGATGAGTCTACAGGTAATCATGTGACTTGTAGTAAGTCAGAAAGTGAAAGACACATATCGTAGGATATCACTTATAGGTGTTACCTAAAAACGGATACCAGGGCAGATATTTCCACGGAGAAGGGCAATCACAGATTCATTAAACAAACTTATGGTTCACCAATGGAAAGGTGTGAGGATTGGATTCATTACGATATTGGGGTTAAGAGACATATACAAACACAGGTGAAATATATAATCACCAAAGACCTACGGAATGCCAAGAGAAGACTACTCAACATTCTGTCATAACGTACATGGGAAAAGGGTCCCAGGAAGAACAGACATATGTATATGTGTAAAAGAACCACATCTTGCACACCTACAACAAGCAAACGTTGTAATCAAACTTGCTGTAATAAAAAATTAAAAATTAAATTAAAAACACGAACAAGAAGTAGTGAGACAAACTTGAGGGGCTTTCTCCTGGCACATTCCATTCTAAATTCCAATCTAGAACAGGCTTCCATTGAGGCTCTGTTGCCCTGGTAACCAGACTTGCTAAGGGAGAACTGCTGCCACCTTGTGGCCATTTCGCACAACAGCAGCTTTAATCCCAGCGCTACTGGTCAGTGGATATTCCAAATCATTGCAGGCCTGTAAATGACACCTGCCCTGAAAACAAATCCTGGGGTCATATATCGACCAAAAAGTTCAAAAGACGTCCATATTTCAAAACGACAGTTTCAAGAGGCATATTTCACGCACATTAGTGTTCTGCTTCTTTTGCTTTCTTTCTTTTTTGGTTAAAAAAAAACGGGAATGGAAAAAGGCAACCCTCAGAATGGGCCAAAACGTTCGCAAACGAATCAATGGACAAGGGTTTAATCTCCAATATATATAAACAGCTCACGCAGCTTAATATTAATAAAACAAACAACCCAATACAAAAATGGGCAGAAGAATTAAATAGACGTTTCTTCAAAGAAGTCACAGAGACGGCCAAGACGCACATGAAAAGCTGCTCAACACCACTAATTATTAGAGAAATGCAAATCAAAACGACAATGAGGTATCACCTCACACCTGTTAGAATCGGCATCATCAGAAAATCTACAAACAACAAATTCTGGGGAGGGTGTGGACAAAAGGAACCCTCTTCCACTATTGGTGGGAAGGTAAATTGATACAGTCACTATGGAGAACAGTATGGAGTTTCCTTAAAGAAACTAGGAATAGAATTACCATCGGATCCAGCAATCCCACTTCTGGGCATATACCCAGAGACAACCATAAATCAAAAACACACATTCACCACAATGTTCATTGCAGCAATATTTACAATAGCCAGGTAATGGAAGCAACCTAAATGCCCACAGACAGACGAATGGATAAAGATGTGGTACATACATAAAATGGGATATGACTCAGCCATGAAAAGGAATGAAACTGGGTTATTTGTAGAGAAGTCGGTGGATCTAGAGACTGTCATACAGAATGAAGTAAGTCAGAAAGAGCAAAACAAATATTCTGTATTAATGCATGTATGTGGAACCTAGATATATGGTACAGATGAACAGGTTTGCAGGGCAGAAATAGAGAAACAGAGGTAGAGAACAAACGTATGGACACCAAGTGGGGGAAGCCATGGGGTGTTGGTGGTCAGATGAGTTGGGAGATAGGTATTGACCTGTATATATGTATATGAATAAAATAGATAACTAATAATAACCTGCTGTATAGAAAAATAAATATGATTAAACTGCAAAATTTTTAGAAATGAAATTTAAAAATAAAACAGAAAAAAAGTTCTTCCCTTCACACAGATGTATTTCTATGAATGAATTATTTCCATGCTTATATCAATAAATACATAAAAGATGAATAACTTCTAACTTGAACCAAAAAAGAAAAAAAAATCCTGTACCCAGCAGTTATACAAGGAAACCCCTATCAGGGCACTTGTTCCAGCGGTAAACAATTCTGAGATTGGTCAGAGGTGGGGAATCATCTCCCATACAGCCAGCAGCCCGCCCCCCCCACGCAAGGAGCGTCCTGATTGCAAAGCTGGGAGACAGTGCCGAGGCCTCTGTGAGTAAACGTGAGCTGAGCCCCAGGCCAGCTGCTGCTGAACTGTTCCCACCCTTCCCAGGTAAAACACCTGAATATGTACAAGGGCTTGAAAGCCTAGAGGAAGGGCCGTGGAGCCACACCAGCGACAGCACGCAGGCCAACTTGGTGCCTGCAGGCCAGCCAGGATGGTCCTGGCCCCGGGCGCTCTTCTGGAAGCTTTCCATTTCCCTGCCTGAGATACCACTCCTGTCCCGGCCCCCACTCCTTTTTTTCCTCCCTCACCTCAGCCCGGAGAGAAATTCCAGTGGAAATTATGGGTGACACATCCTCTTCTTTACAGGTGGCAACCTGGCAACTCCTGCAGAAATTCCAGCAGAGGCCCACTCACACCGGGCCACCAACAAAGCCGTGGACCATCACACCCTCCCACCAGCACAGCCCTGAGACTGCTGACGGGGCAGAGAATATGGAGTCAGGCACAGCTGCAGGGGCTATTGCTGCCTGGAGTTCTGTTTCTATTGACCTCAACACAGGCACACCTGGGGAGGGCTTGCCGGCAGGGTCAGGTTGCCCAGGTCAGCTAATCCTCAGCCCTCAGGGAATCACATTGCAGAAAATGGACCTCGATAAGACAGAATATTAGCCAAGGAAAAAAAGGACACAATGCCATTTGCAGCCCCGTAGATGAGTCTACAGGTAATCATGTGACTTGTAGTAAGTCAGAAAGTGAAAGACACATATCGTAGGATATCACTTATAGGTGTTACCTAAAAACGGATACCAGGGCAGATATTTCCACGGAGAAGGGCAATCACAGATTCATTAAACAAACTTATGGTTCACCAATGGAAAGGTGTGAGGATTGGATTCATTACGATATTGGGGTTAAGAGACATATACAAACACAGGTGAAATATATAATCACCAAAGACCTACGGAATGCCAAGAGAAGACTACTCAACATTCTGTCATAACGTACATGGGAAAAGGGTCCCAGGAAGAACAGACATATGTATATGTGTAAAAGAACCACATCTTGCACACCTACAACAAGCAAACGTTGTAATCAAACTTGCTGTAATAAAAAATTAAAAATTAAATTAAAAACACGAACAAGAAGTAGTGAGACAAACTTGAGGGGCTTTCTCCTGGCACATTCCATTCTAAATTCCAATCTAGAACAGGCTTCCATTGAGGCTCTGTTGCCCTGGTAACCAGACTTGCTAAGGGAGAACTGCTGCCACCTTGTGGCCATTTCGCACAACAGCAGCTTTAATCCCAGCGCTACTGGTCAGTGGATATTCCAAATCATTGCAGGCCTGTAAATGACACCTGCCCTGAAAACAAATCCTGGGGTCATATATCGACCAAAAAGTTCAAAAGACGTCCATATTTCAAAACGACAGTTTCAAGAGGCATATTTCACGCACATTAGTGTTCTGCTTCTTTTGCTTTCTTTCTTTTTTGGTTAAAAAAAAACGGGAATGGAAAAAGGCAACCCTCAGAATGGGCCAAAACGTTCGCAAACGAATCAATGGACAAGGGTTTAATCTCCAATATATATAAACAGCTCACGCAGCTTAATATTAATAAAACAAACAACCCAATACAAAAATGGGCAGAAGAATTAAATAGACGTTTCTTCAAAGAAGTCACAGAGACGGCCAAGACGCACATGAAAAGCTGCTCAACACCACTAATTATTAGAGAAATGCAAATCAAAACGACAATGAGGTATCACCTCACACCTGTTAGAATCGGCATCATCAGAAAATCTACAAACAACAAATTCTGGGGAGGGTGTGGACAAAAGGAACCCTCTTCCACTATTGGTGGGAAGGTAAATTGATACAGTCACTATGGAGAACAGTATGGAGTTTCCTTAAAGAAACTAGGAATAGAATTACCATCGGATCCAGCAATCCCACTTCTGGGCATATACCCAGAGACAACCATAAATCAAAAACACACATTCACCACAATGTTCATTGCAGCACTATTTACAATAGCCAGGTAATGGAAGCAACCTAAATGCCCACAGACAGATGAATGGATAAAGATGTGGTACATACATAAAATGGGATATGACTCAGCCATGAAAAGGAATGAAACTGGGTTATTTGTAGAGAAGTCGGTGGATCTAGAGACTGTCATACAGAATGAAGTAAGTCAGAAAGAGCAAAACAAATATTCTGTATTAATGCATGTATGTGGAACCTAGATATATGGTACAGATGAACAGGTTTGCAGGGCAGAAATAGAGAAACAGAGGTAGAGAACAAACGTATGGACACCAAGTGGGGGAATCCATGGGGTGATGGTGGTCAGATGAGTTGGGAGATAGGTATTGACCTGTATATATGTATATGAATAAAATAGATAACTAATAATAACCTGCTGTATAGAAAAATAAATATAATTAAACTGCAAAATTTTTAGAAATGAAATTTAAAATAAAACAGAAAAAAGTTCTTCCCTTCACACAGATGTATTTCTATGAATGAACTATTTCCATGCTTATATCAATAAATACATAAAAGATGAATAAATTCTAACTTGAACCAAAAAAGAAAAAAAAAACCTGAACCCAGCATTTATACAGAGGAAAACCCTATCAGGGCACTTGCTCCAGCGGTAAACAATTCTGACATTGGTCAGAGGTGGGGAATCATCTCCCATACAGCCAGCAGCCCGGCCCCCCCACGCAAGGAGCGTCGTCATTGCAAAGCTGGGGGACCGTGCCGAGGCCTCTGTGAGTAAACGTGAGCTGAGCCCCAGGCCAGCTGCTGCTGAACTGTTCCCACCCTTCCCAGGTAAAACACCTGAATATGTACAAGGGCTTGAAAGCCTAGAGGAAGGGCCGTGGAGCCACACCAGCGACAGCATGCAGGCCAACTTGGTGCCTGCAGGCCAGCCAGGATGGTCCTGGCCCCGGGCACTCTTCTAGAAGCTTTCCATTTCCCTGCCTGATATACCCCTCCTGTCCCGGCCATCATTCCTTTTTTTCCTTCCTCACCTCAGCCCGGAGAGAAATTCCAGTGGAAGTTATGGGTGACACATCCTCTTCTTTACAGGTGGCAGCCTGGCAACTCCTGCAGAAAGTCCAGCAGAGCCCCACTCACACCGGGCCACCAACAAAGCCGTGGACCCTCACACCCTCCCACAAGCACAGCCCCGAGACTGCTGACGGGGCAGAGAATATGGAATCAGGCACAGCTGCAGGGGCTATTGCTGCCTGGAGTGCTGTTTCTATCGACCTCAACCCACGCACACCTGGGGAGGGCTTGCCGGCAGGGTCAGGCTGCCCAGGTCAGCTAATCCTCAGCCCTCAGGGAATCACATTGCAGAAAATGGACCTCGCTAAGACAGAATATTAGCCAAGGAAAAAAAGGGCACAATGCCATTTGCAGCCCCGTAGATGAGTCTACAGGTAAGCACGGGACTTGTAGTAAGTCAGAAAGTGAAAGACACATATCGTAGGATATCACTTATAGGTGTTACCTAAAAACGGATACCAGGGCAGATATTTCCACGGAGAAGGGCAATCACAGATTCATTAAACAAACTTATGGTTCACCAATGGAAAGGTGTGAGGATTGGATTCATTACGATATTGGGGTTAAGAGACATATACAAACACAGGTGAAATATATAATCACCAAAGACCTACGGAATGCCAAGAGAAGACTACTCAACATTCTGTCATAATGTACATGGGAAAAGGGTCCCAGGAAGAACAGACATATGTATATGTGTAACAGAACCACATCTTGCACACCTACAACAAGCAAACGTTGTAATCAAACTTGCTGTAATAAAAAATTAAAAATTAAATTAAAAACACGAACAAGAAGTAGTGAGACAAACTTGAGGGGCTTTCTCCTGGCACATTCCATTCTAAATTCCAATCTAGAACAGGCTTCCATTGAGGCTCTGTTGCCCTAGTAACCAGATTTGCTAAGGGAGAACTGCTACCACCTTTTGGCCGTTTCACACAACAGCAGCTTTAATCCCAGCGCTAATGGTCAGTGGATATTCCAAATCATTGCAGGCCTGTAAATGACACCTGCCCTGAAAACAAATCCTGGGGTCATATATCGACCAAAAAGTTCAAAAGACGTCCATATTTCAAAACGACAGTTTCAAGAGGCATATTTCACGCACATTAGTGTTCTGCTTCTTTTGCTTTCTTTCTTTTTTGGTTAAAAAAAAACGGGAATGGAAAAAGGCAACCCTCAGAATGGGCGAAAACGTTCGCAAACGAATCAATGGACAAGGGTTTAATCTCCAATATATATAAACAGCTCACGCAGCTTAATATTAATAAAACAAACAACCCAATACAAAAATGGGCAGAAGATCTAAATAGACGTTTCTACAAAGAAGTCACAGAGACGGCCAAGACGCACATGAAAAGCTGCTCAACACCACTAATTATTAGAGAAATGCAAATCAAAACGACAATGAGGTATCACCTCACACCTGTTAGAATCGGCAGCATCAGAAAATCTACAAACAACAAATTCTGGGGAGGGTGTGGACAAAAGGAACCCTCTTCCACTATTAGTGGGAAGGTAAATTGATACAGTCACTATGGAGAACAGTATGGAGTTTCCTTAAAGAAACTAGGAATAGAATTACCATCGGATCCAGCAATCCCACTTCTGGGCATATAACCAGAGAAAACCATAAATCAAAAACACACATTCACCACAATGTTCATTGCAGCACTATTTACAATAGCCAGGTAATGGAAGCAACCTAAATGCCCACAGACAGACGAATGGATAAAGATGTGGTACATACATAAAATGGGATATGACTCAGCCATGAAAAGGAATGAAACTGGGTTATTTGTAGAGAAGTCGGTGGATCTAGAGACTGTCATACAGAATGAAGTAAGTCAGAAAGAGCAAAACAAATATTCTGTATTAATGCATGTATGTGGAACCTAGATATATGGTACAGATGAACAGGTTTGCAGGGCAGAAATAGAGAAACAGAGGTAGAGAACAAACGTATGGACACCAAGTGGGGGAAGCCATGGGGTGATGGTGGTCAGATGAGTTGGGAGATAGGTATTGACCTGTATATATGTATATGAATAAAATAGATAACTAATAATAACCTGCTGTATAGAAAAATAAATATAATTAAACTGCAAAATTTTTAGAAATGAAATTTAAAAATAAAACAGAAAAAAAGTTCTTCCCTTCACACAGATGTATTTCTATGAATGAATTATTTCCATGCTTATATCAATAAATACATAAAAGATGAATAACTTCTAACTTGAACCAAAAAAGAAAAAAAAAATCCTGTACCCAGCAGTTATACAGAGGAAAACCCTATCAGGGCACTTGTTCCAGCGGTAAACAATTCTGAGATTGGTCAGAGGTGGGGAATCATCTCCCATACAGCCAGCAGCCCGGCCCCCCCACGCAAGGAGCGTCCTGATTGCAAAGCTGGGGGACAGTGCCGAGGCCTCTGTGAGTAAACGTGAGCTGAGCCCCAGGCCAGCTGCTGCTGAACTGTTCCCACCCTTCCCAGGTAAAACACCTGAATATGTACAAGGGCTTGAAAGCCTAGAGGAAGGGCCGTGGAGCCACACCAGCGACAGCACGCAGGCCAACTTGGTGCCTGCAGGCCAGCCAGGATGGTCCTGGCCCCGGGCGCTCTTCTGGAAGCTTTCCATTTCCCTGCCTGAGATACCACTCCTGTCCCGGCCCCCACTCTTTTTTTTCCTCCCTCACCTCAGCCCGGAGAGAAATTCCAGTGGAAATTATGGGTGACACATCCTCTTCTTTACAGGTGGCAACCTGGCAACTCCTGCAGAAATTCCAGCAGAGCCCCACTCACACCGGGCCACCAACAAAGCCGTGGACCCTCACACCCTCCCACCAGCACAGCCCCGAGACTGCTGACGGGGCAGAGAATATGGAGTCAGGCACAGCTGCAGGGGCTATTGCTGCCTGGAGTGCTGTTTCTATTGAACTCAACCCAGGCACACCTGGGGAGGGCTTGCCGGCAGGGTCAGGCTGCCCAGGTCAGCTAATCCTCAGCCCTCAGGGAATCACATTGCAGAAAATGGACCTCGCTAAGACAGAATATTAGCCAAGGAAAAAAAGGGCACAATGCCATTTGCAGCCCAGTAGATGAGTCTACAGGTAAGCACGGGACTTGTAGTAAGTCAGAAAGTGAAAGACACATATCGTAGGATATCACTTATAGGTGTTACCTAAAAACGGATACCAGGGCAGATATTTCCACGGAGAAGGGCAATCACAGATTCATTAAACAAACTTATGGTTCACCAATGGAAAGGTGTGAGGATTGGATTCATTACGATATTGGGGTTAAGAGACATATACAAACACAGGTGAAATATATAATCACCAAAGACCTACGGAATGCCAAGAGAAGACTACTCAACATTCTGTCATAATGTACATGGGAAAAGGGTCCCAGGAAGAACAGACATATGTATATGTGTAACAGAACCACATCTTGCACACCTACAACAAGCAAACGTTGTAATCAAACTTGCTGTAATAAAAAATTAAAAATTAAATTAAAAACACGAACAAGAAGTAGTGAGACAAACTTGAGGGGCTTTCTCCTGGCACATTCCATTCTAAATTCCAATCTAGAACAGGCTTCCATTGAGGCTCTGTTGCCCTGGTAACCAGATTTGCTAAGGGAGAACTGCTGCCACCTTGTGGCCATTTCGCACAACAGCAGCTTTAATCCCAGCGCTACTGGTCAGTGGATATTCCAAATCATTGCAGGCCTGTAAATGACACCTGCCCTGAAAACAAATCCTGGGGTCATATATCGACCAAAAAGTTCAAAAGACGTCCATATTTCAAAACGACAGTTTCAAGAGGCATATTTCACGCACATTAGTGTTCTGCTTCTTTTGCTTTCTTTCTTTTTTGGTTAAAAAAAAACGGGAATGGAAAAAGGCAACCCTCAGAATGGGCGAAAACGTTCGCAAACGAATCAATGGACAAGGGTTTAATCTCCAATATATATAAACAGCTCACGCAGCTTAATATTAATAAAACAAACAACCCAATACAAAAATGGGCAGAAGAATTAAATAGACGTTTCTTCAAAGAAGTCACAGAGACGGCCAAGACGCACATGAAAAGCTGCTCAACACCACTAATTATTAGAGAAATGCAAATCAAAACGACAATGAGGTATCACCTGACACCTGTTAGAATCGGCATCATCAGAAAATCTACAAACAACAAATTCTGGGGAGGGTGTGGACAAAAGGAACCCTCTTCCACTATTGCTGGGAAGGTAAATTGATACAGTCACTATGGAGAACAGTATGGAGTTTCCTTAAAGAAACTAGAAATAGAATTACCATAGGATCCAGCAATCCCACTTCTGGTCATATACACAGAGACAACCATAAATCAAAAACACACATTCACCACAATGTTCATTGTAGCACTATTTACAATAGCCAGGTAATGGAAGCAACCTAAATGCCCACAGACAGATGAATGGATAAAGATGTGGTACATACATAAAATGGGATATGACTCAGCCATGAAAAGGAATGAAACTGGGTTATTTGTAGAGAAGTCGGTGGATCTAGAGACTGTCATACAGAATGAAGTAAGTCAGAAAGAGCAAAACAAATATTCTGTATTAATGCACGTATGTGGAACCTAGATATATGGTACAGATGAACAGGTTTGCAGGGCAGAAATAGAGAAACAGAGGTAGAGAACAAACGTATGGACACCAAGTTGGGGAAGCCATGGGGTGATGGTGGTCAGATGAGTTGGGAGATAGGTATTGACCTGTATATATGTATATGAATAAAATAGATAACTAATAATAACCTGCTGTATCGAAAAATAAATATAATTAAACTGCAAAATTTTTAGAAATGAAATTTAAAAATAAAACAGAAAAAAGTTCTTCCCTTCACACAGATGTATTTCTATGAATGAATTATTTCCATGCTTATATCAATAAATACATAAAAGATGAATAAATTCTAACTTGAACCAAAAAAGAAAAAAAAAACCTGAACCCAGCAGTTATACAGAGGAAAACCCTATCAGGGCACTTGCTCCAGCGGTAAACAATTCTGACATTGGTCAGAGGTGGGGAATCATCTCCCATACAGCCAGCAGCCCGGCCCCCCCACGCAAGGAGCGTCGTCATTGCAAAGCTGGGGGACCGTGCCGAGGCCTCTGTGAGTAAACGTGAGCTGAGCCCCAGGCCAGCTGCTGCTGAACTGTTCCCACCCTTCCCAGGTAAAACACCTGAATATGTACAAGGGCTTGAAAGCCTAGAGGAAGGGCCGTGGAGCCACACCAGCGACAGCACGCAGGCCAACTTGGTGCCTGCAGGCCAGCCAGGATGGTCCTGGCCCCGGGCACTCTTCTAGAAGCTTTCCATTTCCCTGCCTGATATACCCCTCCTGTCCCGGCCATCATTCCTTTTTTTCCTTCCTCACCTCAGCCCGGAGAGAAATTCCAGTGGAAGTTATGGGTGACACATCCTCTTCTTTACAGGTGGCAGCCTGGCAACTCCTGCAGAAAGTCCAGCAGAGCCCCCTCACACCGGGCCACCAACAAAGCCGTGGACCCTCACACCCTCCCACCAGCACAGCCCCGAGACTGCTGACGGGGCAGAGAATATGGAATCAGGCACAGCTGCAGGGGCTATTGCTGCCTGGAGTGCTGTTTCTATTGAACTCAACCCAGGCACACCTGGGGAGGGCTTGCCGGCAGGGTCAGGCTGCCCAGGTCAGCTAATCCTCAGCCCTCAGGGAATCACATTGCAGAAAATGGACCTCGCTAAGACAGAATATTAGCCAAGGAGAAAAAGAGCACAATGCCATTTGCAGCCCCGTAGATGAGTCTACAGGTAATCACGTGACTTGTAGTAAGTCAGAAAGTGAAAGACACATATCGTAGGATATCACTTATAGGTGTTACCTAAAAACGGATACCAGGGCAGATATTTCCACGGAGAAGGGCAATCACAGATTCATTAAACAAACTTATGGTTCACCAATGGAAAGGTGTGAGGATTGGATTCATTACGATATTGGGGTTAAGAGACATATACAAACACAGGTGAAATATATAATCACCAAAGACCTACGGAATGCCAAGAGAAGACTACTCAACATTCTGTCATAACGTACATGGGAAAAGGGTCCCAGGAAGAACAGACATATGTATATGTGTAAAAGAACCACATCTTGCACACCTACAACAAGCAAACGTTGTAATCAAACTTGCTGTAATAAAAAATTAAAAATTAAATTAAAAACACGAACAAGAAGTAGTGAGACAAACTTGAGGGGCTTTCTCCTGGCACATTCCATTCTAAATTCCAATCTAGAACAGGCTTCCATTGAGGCTCTGTTGCCCTGGTAACCAGATTTGCTAAGGGAGAACTGCTGCCACCTTGTGGCCGTTTCCCACAACAGCAGCTTTAATCCCAGCGCTAATGGTCAGTGGATATTCCAAATCATTGCAGGCCTGTAAATGACACCTGCCCTGAAAACAAATCGTGGGGTCATATATCGACCAAAAAGTTCAAAAGACGTCCATATTTCAAAACGACAGTTTCAAGAGGCATATTTCACGCACATTAGTGTTCTGCTTCTTTTGCTTTCTTTCTTTTTTGGTTAAAAAAAAAGGGAATGGAAAAAGGCAACCCTCAGAAAGGGCGAAAACGTTCGCAAACGAATCAATGGACAAGGGTTTAATCTCCAATATATATAAACAGCTCACGCAGCTTAATATTAATAAAACAAACAACCCAATACAAAAATGGGCAGAAGATCTAAATAGACGTTTCTTCAAAGAAGTCACAGAGACGGCCAAGACGCACAAGAAAAGATGCTCAACACCACTAATTATTAGAGAAATGCAAATCAAAATGACAATGAGGTATCACCTCACACCTGTTAGAATCGGCAGCATCAGAAAATCAACAAACAACAAATTCTGGGGAGGGTGTGGACAAAAGGAACCCTCTTCCACTATTAGTGGGAAGGTAAATTGATACAGTCACTATGGAGAACAGTATGGAGTTTCCTTAAAGAAACTAGGAATAGAATTACCATAGGATCCAGCAATCCCACTTCTGGGCATATACCCAGAGACAACCATAAATCAAAAACACACATTCACCACAATGTTCAGTGCAGCACTATTTACAATAGCCAGGTAATGGAAGCAACCTAAATGCCCACAGACAGACGAATGGATAAAGATGTGGTACATACATAAAATGGGATATGACTCAGCCATGAAAAGGAATGAAACTGGGTTATTTGTAGAGAAGTCGGTGGATCTAGAGACTGTCATACAGAATGAAGTAAGTCAGAAAGAGCAAAACAAATATTCTGTATTAATGCATGTATGTAGAACCTAGATATATGGTACAGATAAACAGGTTTGCAGGGCAGAAATAGAGAAACAGAGGTAGAGAACAAACGTATGGACACCAAGTGGGGGAAGCCATGGGGTGTTGGTGGTCAGATGAGTTGGGAGATAGGTATTGACCTGTATATATGTATATGAATAAAATAGATAACTAATAATAACCTGCTGTATAGAAAAATAAATATGATTAAACTGCAAAAGTTTTAGAAATGAAATTTAAAAATAAAACAGAAAAAAAGTTCTTCCCTTCACACAGATGTATTTCTATGAATAAATTATTTCCATGCTTATATCAATAAATACATAAAAGATGAATAACTTCTAACTTGAATCAAAAAAGAAAAAAAAAATCCTGTACCCAGCAGTTATACAGAGGAAAACCCTATCAGGGCACTTGTTCCAGCGGTAAACAATTCTGAGATTGGTCAGAGGTGGGGAATCATCTCCCATACAGCCAGCAGCCCGGCCCCCCCACGCAAGGAGCGTCCTGATTGCAAAGCTGGGGGACAGTGCCGAGGCCTCTGTGAGTAAACGTGAGCTGAACCCCAGGCCAGCTGCTGCTGAACTGTTCCCACCCTTCCCAGGTAAAACACCTGAATATGTACAAGGGCTTGAAAGCCTAGAGAAAGGGCCGTGGAGCCACACCAGCGACAGCACGCAGGCCAACTTGGTGCCTGCAGGCCAGCCAGGATGGTCCTGGCCCCGGGCGCTCTTCTGGAAGCTTTCCATTTCCCTGCCTGAGATACCACTCCTGTCCCGGCCCCCACTCTTTATTTTCCTCCCTCACCTCAGCCCGGAGAGAAATTCCAGTGGAAATTATGGGTGACACATCCTCTTCTTTACAGGTGGCAACCTGGCAACTCCTGCAGAAATTCCAGCAGAGACCCACTCACACCGGGCCACCAACAAAGCCGTGGACCCTCACACCCTCCCACCAGCACAGCCCCGAGACTGCTGACGGGGCAGAGAATATGGAGTCAGGCACAGCTGCAGGGGCTATTGCTGCCTGGAGTGCTGTTTCTATTGAACTCAACCCAGGCACACCTGGGGAGGGCTTGCCGGCAGGGTCAGGCTGCCCAGGTCAGCTAATCCTCAGCCCTCAGGGAATCACATTGCAGAAAATGGACCTCGCTAAGACAGAATATTAGCCAAGGAAAAAAAGGGCACAATGCCATTTGCAGCCCCGTAGATGAGTCTACAGGTAAGCACGTGACTTGTAGTAAGTCAGAAAGTGAAAGACACATATCGTAGGATATCACTTATAGGTGTTACCTAAAAACGGATACCAGGGCAGATATTTCCACGGAGAAGGGCAATCACAGATTCATTAAACAAACTTATGGTTCACCAATGGAAAGGTGTGAGGATTGGATTCATTACGATATTGGGGTTAAGAGACATATACAAACACAGGTGAAATATATAATCACCAAAGACCTACGGAATGCCAAGAGAAGACTACTCAACATTCTGTCATAACGTACATGGGAAAAGGGTCCCAGGAAGAACAGACATATGTATATGTGTAACAGAACCACATCTTGCACACCTACAACAAGCAAACGTTGTAATCAAACTTGCTGTAATAAAAAATTAAAAATTAAATTAAAAACACGAACAAGAAGTAGTGAGACAAACTTGAGGGGCTTTCTCCTGGCACATTCCATTCTAAATTCCAATCTAGAACAGGCTTCCATTGAGGCTCTGTTGCCCTGGTAACCAGATTTGCTAAGGGAGAACTGCTGCCACCTTGTGGCCATTTCGCACAACAGCAGCTTTAATCCCAGCGCTACTGGTCAGTGGATATTCCAAATCATTGCAGGCCTGTAAATGACACCTGCCCTGAAAACAAATCCTGGGGTCATATATCGACCAAAAAGTTCAAAAGACGTCCATATTTCAAAACGACAGTTTCAAGAGGCATATTTCACGCACATTAGTGTTCTGCTTCTTTTGCTTTCTTTCTTTTTTGGTTAAAAAAAAACGGGAATGGAAAAAGGCAACCCTCAGAATGGGCGAAAACGTTCGCAAACGAATCAATGGACAAGGGTTTAATCTCCAATATATATAAACAGCTCACGCAGCTTAATATTAATAAAACAAACAACCCAATACAAAAATGGGCAGAAGAATTAAATAGACGTTTCTTCAAAGAAGTCACAGAGACGGCCAAGACGCACATGAAAAGCTGCTCAACACCACTAATTATTAGAGAAATGCAAATCAAAACGACAATGAGGTATCACCTGACACCTGTTAGAATCGGCATCATCAGAAAATCTACAAACAACAAATTCTGGGGAGGGTGTGGACAAAAGGAACCCTCTTCCACTATTGCTGGGAAGGTAAATTGATACAGTCACTATGGAGAACAGTATGGAGTTTCCTTAAAGAAACTAGAAATAGAATTACCATAGGATCCAGCAATCCCACTTCTGGTCATATACACAGAGACAACCATAAATCAAAAACACACATTCACCACAATGTTCATTGTAGCACTATTTACAATAGCCAGGTAATGGAAGCAACCTAAATGCCCACAGACAGATGAATGGATAAAGATGTGGTACATACATAAAATGGGATATGACTCAGCCATGAAAAGGAATGAAACTGGGTTATTTGTAGAGAAGTCGGTGGATCTAGAGACTGTCATACAGAATGAAGTAAGTCAGAAAGAGCAAAACAAATATTCTGTATTAATGCACGTATGTGGAACCTAGATATATGGTACAGATGAACAGGTTTGCAGGGCAGAAATAGAGAAACAGAGGTAGAGAACAAACGTATGGACACCAAGTTGGGGAAGCCATGGGGTGATGGTGGTCAGATGAGTTGGGAGATAGGTATTGACCTGTATATATGTATATGAATAAAATAGATAACTAATAATAACCTGCTGTATCGAAAAATAAATATAATTAAACTGCAAAATTTTTAGAAATGAAATTTAAAAATAAAACAGAAAAAAGTTCTTCCCTTCACACAGATGTATTTCTATGAATGAATTATTTCCATGCTTATATCAATAAATACATAAAAGATGAATAAATTCTAACTTGAACCAAAAAAGAAAAAAAAAACCTGAACCCAGCAGTTATACAGAGGAAAACCCTATCAGGGCACTTGCTCCAGCGGTAAACAATTCTGACATTGGTCAGAGGTGGGGAATCATCTCCCATACAGCCAGCAGCCCGGCCCCCCCACGCAAGGAGCGTCGTCATTGCAAAGCTGGGGGACCGTGCCGAGGCCTCTGTGAGTAAACGTGAGCTGAGCCCCAGGCCAGCTGCTGCTGAACTGTTCCCACCCTTCCCAGGTAAAACACCTGAATATGTACAAGGGCTTGAAAGCCTAGAGGAAGGGCCGTGGAGCCACACCAGCGACAGCACGCAGGCCAACTTGGTGCCTGCAGGCCAGCCAGGATGGTCCTGGCCCCGGGCACTCTTCTAGAAGCTTTCCATTTCCCTGCCTGATATACCCCTCCTGTCCCGGCCATCATTCCTTTTTTTCCTTCCTCACCTCAGCCCGGAGAGAAATTCCAGTGGAAGTTATGGGTGACACATCCTCTTCTTTACAGGTGGCAGCCTGGCAACTCCTGCAGAAAGTCCAGCAGAGGCCCACTCACACCGGGCCACCAACAAAGCCGTGGACCATCACACCCTCCCACCAGCACAGCCCCGAGACTGCTGACGGGGCAGAGAATATGGAGTCAGGCACAGCTGCAGGGGCTATTGCTGCCTGGAGTTCTGTTTCTATTGACCTCAACACAGGCACACCTGGGGAGGGCTTGCCGGCAGGGTCAGGCTGCCCAGGTCAGCTAATCCTCAGCCCTCAGGGAATCACATTGCAGAAAATGGACCTCGATAAGACAGAATATTAGCCAAGGAAAAAAAGGACACAATGCCATTTGCAGCCCCGTAGATGAGTCTACAGGTAATCATGTGACTTGTAGTAAGTCAGAAAGTGAAAGACACATATCGTAGGATATCCCTTATAGGTGTTACCTAAAAACGGATACCAGGGCAGATATTTCCACGGAGAAGGGCAATCACAGATTCATTAAACAAACTTATGGTTCACCAATGGAAAGGTGTGAGGATTGGATTCATTACGATATTGGGGTTAAGAGACATATACAAACACAGGTGAAATATATAATCACCAAAGACCTACGGAATGCCAAGAGAAGACTACTCAACATTCTGTCATAACGTACATGGGAAAAGGGTCCCAGGAAGAACAGACATATGTATATGTGTAAAAGAACCACATCTTGCACACCTACAACAAGCAAACGTTGTAATCAAACTTGCTGTAATAAAAAATTAAAAATTAAATTAAAAACACGAACAAGAAGTAGTGAGACAAACTTGAGGGGCTTTCTCCTGGCACATTCCATTCTAAATTCCAATCTAGAACAGGCTTCCATTGAGGCTCTGTTGCCCTGGTAACCAGACTTGCTAAGGGAGAACTGCTGCCACCTTGTGGCCATTTCGCACAACAGCAGCTTTAATCCCAGCGCTACTGGTCAGTGGATATTCCAAATCATTGCAGGCCTGTAAATGACACCTGCCCTGAAAACAAATCCTGGGGTCATATATCAACCAAAAATTTCAAAAGACGTCCATATTTCAAAACGACAGTTTCAAGAGGCATATTTCACGCACATTAGTGTTCTGCTTCTTTTGCTTTCTTTCTTTTTTGGTTAAAAAAAAACGGGAATGGAAAAAGGCAACCCTCAGAATGGGCCAAAACGTTCGCAAACGAATCAATGGACAAGGGTTTAATCTCCAATATATATAAACAGCTCACGCAGCTTAATATTAATAAAACAAACAACCCAATACAAAAATGGGCAGAAGATCTAAATAGACGTTTCTTCAAAGAAGTCACAGAGACGGCCAAGACGCACATGAAAAGCTGCTCAACACCACTAATTATTAGAGAAATGCAAATCAAAACGACAATGAGGTATCACCTCACACCTGTTAGAATCGGCATCATCAGAAAATCTACAAACAACAAATTCTGGGGAGGGTGTGGACAAAAGGAACCCTCTTCCACTATTGGTGGGAAGGTAAAATGATACAGTCACTATGGAGAACAGTATGGAGTTTCCTTAAAGAAACTAGAAATAGAATTACCATAGGATCCAGCAATCCCACTTCTGGGCATATACCCAGAGACAACCATAAATCAAAAACACACATTCACCACAATGTTCATTGCAGCACTATTTACAATAGCCAGGTAATGGAAGCAACCTAAATGCCCACAGACAGATGAATGGATAAAGATGTGGTACATACATAAAATGGGATATGACTCAGCCATGAAAAGGAATGAAACTGGGTTATTTGTAGAGAAGTCGGTGGATCTAGAGACTGTCATACAGAATGAAGTAAGTCAGAAAGAGCAAAACAAATATTCTGTATTAATGCATGTATGTGGAACCTAGATATATGGTACAGATGAACAGGTATGCAGGGCAGAAATAGAGAAACAGAGGTAGAGAACAAACGTATGGACACCAAGTGGGGGAATCCATGGGGTGATGGTGGTCAGATGAGTTGGGAGATAGGTATTGACCTGTATATATGTATATGAATAAAATAGATAACTAATAATAACCTGCTGTATCAAAAATTAAATATAATTAAACTGCAAAATTTTTAGAAATGAAATTTAAAATAAAACTGAAAAAAGTTCTTCCCTTCACACAGATGTATTTCTATGAATGAACTATTTCCATGCTTATATCAATAAATACATAAAAGATGAATAAATTCTAACTTGAACCAAAAAAGAAAAAAAAAACCTGAACCCAGCATTTATACAGAGGAAAACCCTATCAGGGCACTTGCTCCAGCGGTAAACAATTCTGACATTGGTCAGAGGTGGGGAATCAACTCCCATACAGCCAGCAGCCCGGCCCCCCCCACGCAAGGAGCGTCGTCATTGCAAAGCTGGGGGACCGTGCCGAGGCCTCTGTGAGTAAACGTGAGCTGAGCCCCAGGCCAGCTGCTGCTGAACTGTTCCCACCCTTCCCAGGTAAAACACCTGAATATGTACAAGGGCTTGAAAGCCTAGAGGAAGGGCCATGGAGCCACACCAGCGACAGCATGCAGGCCAACTTGGTGCCTGCAGGCCAGCCAGGATGGTCCTGGCCCCGGGCACTCTTCTAGAAGCTTTCCATTTCCCTGCCTGATATACCCCTCCTGTCCCGGCCATCATTCCTTTTTTTCCTTCCTCACCTCAGCCCGGAGAGAAATTCCAGTGGAAGTTATGGGTGACACATCCTCTTCTTTACAGGTGGCAGCCTGGCAACTCCTGCAGAAAGTCCAGCAGAGCCCCACTCACACCGGGCCACCAACAAAGCCGTGGACCCTCACACCCTCCCACCAGCACAGCCCCGAGACTGCTGACGGGGCAGAGAATATGGAATCAGGCACAGCTGCAGGGGCTATTGCTGCCTGGAGTGCTGTTTCTATCGACCTCAACCCACGCACACCTGGGGAGGGCTTGCCGGCAGGGTCAGGCTGCCCAGGTCAGCTAATCCTCAGCCCTCAGGGAATCACATTGCAGAAAATGGACCTCGCTAAGACAGAATATTAGCCAAGGAAAAAAAGGGCACAATGCCATTTGCAGCCCCGTAGATGAGTCTACAGGTAAGCACGGGACTTGTAGTAAGTCAGAAAGTGAAAGACACATATCGTAGGATATCACTTATAGGTGTTACCTAAAAACGGATACCAGGGCAGATATTTCCACGGAGAAGGGCAATCACAGATTCATTAAACAAACTTATGGTTCACCAATGGAAAGGTGTGAGGATTGGATTCATTACGATATTGGGGTTAAGAGACATATACAAACACAGGTGAAATATATAATCACCAAAGACCTACGGAATGCCAAGAGAAGACTACTCAACATTCTGTCATAATGTACATGGGAAAAGGGTCCCAGGAAGAACAGACATATGTATATGTGTAACAGAACCACATCTTGCACACCTACAACAAGCAAACGTTGTAATCAAACTTGCTGTAATAAAAAATTAAAAATTAAATTAAAAACACGAACAAGAAGTAGTGAGACAAACTTGAGGGGCTTTCTCCTGGCACATTCCATTCTAAATTCCAATCTAGAACAGGCTTCCATTGAGGCTCTGTTGCCCTAGTAACCAGATTTGCTAAGGGAGAACTGCTACCACCTTTTGGCCGTTTCACACAACAGCAGCTTTAATCCCAGCGCTAATGGTCAGTGGATATTCCAAATCATTGCAGGCCTGTAAATGACACCTGCCCTGAAAACAAATCCTGGGGTCATATATCGACCAAAAAGTTCAAAAGACGTCCATATTTCAAAACGACAGTTTCAAGAGGCATATTTCACGCACATTAGTGTTCTGCTTCTTTTGCTTTCTTTCTTTTTTGGTTAAAAAAAAACGGGAATGGAAAAAGGCAACCCTCAGAATGGGCGAAAACGTTTGCAAACGAATCAATGGACAAGGGTTTAATCTCCAATATATATAAACAGCTCACGCAGCTTAATATTAATAAAACAAACAACCCAATACAAAAATGGGCAGAAGATCTAAATAGACGTTTCTTCAAAGAAGTCACAGAGACGGCCAAGACGCACATGAAAAGCTGCTCAACACCACTAATTATTAGAGAAATGCAAATCAAAACGACAATGAGGTATCACCTCACACCTGTTAGAATCGGCAGCATCAGAAAATCTACAAACAACAAATTCTGGGGAGGGTGTGGACAAAAGGAACCCTCTTCCACTATTAGTGGGAAGGTAAATTGATACAGTCACTATGGAGAACAGTATGGAGTTTCCTTAAAGAAACTAGGAATAGAATTACCATCGGATCCAGCAATCCCACTTCTGGGCATATACCCAGAGACAACCATAAATCAAAAACACACATTCACCACAATGTTCATTGCAGCACTATTTACAATAGCCAGGTAATGGAAGCAACCTAAATGCCCACAGACAGACGAATGGATAAAGATGTGGTACATACATAAAATGGGATATGACTCAGCCATGAAAAGGAATGAAACTGGGTTATTTGTAGAGAAGTCGGTGGATCTAGAGACTGTCATACAGAATGAAGTAAGTCAGAAAGAGCAAAACAAATATTCTGTATTAATGCATGTATGTGGAACCTAGATATATGGTACAGATGAACAGGTTTGCAGGGCAGAAATAGAGAAACAGAGGTAGAGAACAAACGTATGGACACCAAGTGGGGGAAGCCATGGGGTGTTGGTGGTCAGATGAGTTGGGAGATAGGTATTGACCTGTATATATGTATAAGAATAAAATAGATAACTAATAATAACCTGCTGTATAGAAAAATAAATATAATTAAACTGCAAAATTTTTAGAAATGAATTTTAAAAATAAAACAGAAAAAAGTTCTTCCCTTCACACAGATGTATTTCTATGAATGAATTATTTCCATGCTTATATCAATAAATACATAAAAGATGAATAAATTCTAACTTGAACCAAAAAAGAAAAAAAAACCTGAACCCAGCAGTTATACAGAGGAAAACCCTATCAGGGCACTTGCTCCAGCGGTAAACAATTCTGAGATTGGTCAGAGGTGGGGAATCATCTCCCATACAGCCAGCAGCCCGGCCCCCCCACGCAAGGAGCGTCCTCATTGCAAAGCTGGGGGACCGTGCCGAGGCCTCTGTGAGTAAACGTGAGCTGAGCCCCAGGCCAGCTGCTGCTGAACTGTTCCCACCCTTCCCAGGTAAAACACCTGAATATGTACAAGGGCTTGAAAGCCTAGAGGAAGGGCCGTGGAGCCACACCAGCGACAGCACGCAGGCCAACTTGGTGCCTGCAGGCCAGCCAGGATGGTCCTGGCCCCGGGCGCTCTTCTGGAAGCTTTCCATTTCCCTGCCTGATATACCCCTCCTGTCCCGGCCATCATTCCTTTTTTTCCTTCCTCACCTCAGCCCGGAGAGAAATTCCAGTGGAAGTTATGGGTGACACATCCTCTTCTTTACACGTGGCAGCCTGGCAACTCCTGCAGAAAGTCCAGCAGAGCCCCACTCACACCGGGCCACCAACAAAGCCGTGGACCCTCACACCCTCCCACCAGCACAGCCCCGAGACTGCTGACGGGGCACAGAATATGGAATCAGGCACAGCTGCAGGGGCTATTGCTGCCTGGAGTGCTGTTTCTATCGACCTCAACCCACGCACACCTGGGTAGGGCTTGCCGGGAGGGTCAGGCTGCCCAGGTCAGCTAATCCTCAGCCCTCAGGGAATCACATTGCAGAAAATGGACCTCGCTAAGACAGAATATTAGCCAAGGAAAAAAAGGGCACAATGCCATTTGCAGCCCCGTAGATGAGTCTACAGGTAAGCACGGGACTTGTAGTAAGTCAGAAAGTGAAAGACACATATCGTAGGATATCACTTATAGGTGTTACCTAAAAACGGATACCAGGGCAGATATTTCCACGGAGAAGGGCAATCACAGATTCATTAAACAAACTTATGGCTCACCAATGCAAAGGTGTGAGGATTGGATTCATTACGATATTGGGGTTAAGAGACATATACAAACACAGGTGAAATATATAATCACCAAAGACCTACGGAATGCCAAGAGAAGACTACTCAACATTCTGTCATAACGTACATGGGAAAAGGGTCCCAGGAAGAACAGACATATGTATATGTGTAACAGAACCACATCTTGCACACCTACAACAAGCAAACGTTGTAATCAAACTTGCTGTAATAAAAAATTAAAAATTAAATTAAAAACACGAACAAGAAGTATTGAGATAAACTTGAGGGGCTTTCTCCTGGCACATTCCATTCTAAATTCCAATCTAGAACAGGCTTCCATTGAGGCTCTGTTGCCCTGGTAACCAGATTTGCTAAGGGAGAACTGCTGCCACCTTGTGGCCATTTCGCACAACAGCAGCTTTAATCCCAGCGCTACTGGTCAGTGGATATTCCAAATCATTGCAGGCCTGTAAATGACACCTGCCCTGAAAACAAATCCTGGGGTCATATATCGACCAAAAAGTTCAAAAGACGTCCATATTTCAAAACGACAGTTTCAAGAGGCATATTTCACGCACATTAGTGTTCTGCTTCTTTTGCTTTCTTTCTTTTTTGGTTAAAAAAAAACGGGAATGGAAAAAGGCAACCCTCAGAATGGGCGAAAACGTTCGCAAACGAATCAATGGACAAGGGTTTAATCTCCAATATATATAAACAGCTCACGCAGCTTAATATTAATAAAACAAACAACCCAATACAAAAATGGGCAGAAGATCTAAATAGACGTTTCTTCAAAGAAGTCAAAGAGACGGCCAAGACGCACATGAAAAGCTGCTCAACACCACTAATTATTAGAGAAATGCAAATCAAAACGACAATGAGGTATCACCTCACACCTGTTAGAATCGGCATCATCAGAAAATCTACAAACAACAAATTCTGGGGAGGGTGTGGACAAAAGGAACCCTCTTCCACTATTGGTGGGAAGGTAAATTGATACAGTCACTATGGAGAACATTATGGAGTTTCCTTAAAGAAACTAGAAATAGAATTACCATAGAATCCAGAAATCCCACTTCTGGGCATATACACAGAGACAACCATAAATCAAAAACACACATTCACCACAATGTTCATTGCAGCACTATTTACAATAGCCAGGTAATGGAAGCAACCTAAATGCCCACAGACAGATGAATGGATAAAGATGTGGTACATACATAAAATGGGATATGACTCAGCCATGAAAAGGAATGAAACTGGGTTATTTGTAGAGAAGTCGGTGGATCTAGAGACTGTCATACAGAATGAAGTAAGTCAGAAAGAGCAAAACAAATATTCTGTATTAATGCATGTATGTGGAACCTAGATATATGGTACAGATGAACAGGTTTGCAGGGCAGAAATAGAGAAACAGAGGTAGAGAACAAACGTATGGACACCAAGTGGGGGAAGCAATGGGGTGTTGGTGGTCAGATGAGTTGGGAGATAGGTATTGACCTGTATATATGTATATGAATAAAATAGATAACTAATAATAACCTGCTGTATAGAAAAATAAATATAATTAAACTGCAAAATTTTTAGAAATGAAATTTAAAAATAAAACAGAAAAAAGTTCTTCCCTTCATACAGATGTATTTCTATGAATGAATTATTTCCATGCTTATATCAATAAATACATAAAAGATGAATAAATTCTAACTTGAAACAAAAAAGAAAAAAAAACCTGAACCCAGCAGTTATACAGAGGAAAACCCTATCAGGGCACTTGCTCCAGCGGTAAACAATTCTGAGATTGGTCAGAGGTGGGGAATCATCTCCCATACACCCAGCAGCCCGGCCCCCCCACGCAAGGAGCGTCCTCATTGCAAAGCTGGGGGACAGTGCCGAGGCCTCTGTGAGTAAACGTGAGCTGAGCCCCAGGCCAGCTGCTGCTGAACTGTTCCAACCCTTCCCAGGTAAAACACCTGAATATGTACAAGGGCTTGAAAGCCTAGAGGAAGGGCCGTGGAGCCACACCAGCGACAGCACGCAGGCCAACTTGGTGCCTGCAGGCCAGCCAGGATGGTCCTGGCCCCGGCACTCTTCTGGAAGCTTTCCATTTCCCTGCGTGATATACCCCTCCTGTCCCGGCCATCATTCCTTTTTTTCCTTCCTCACCTCAGCCCGGAGAGAAACTCCAGTGGAAGTTATGGGTGACACATCCTCTTCTTTACAGGTGGCAGCCTGGCAACTCCTGCAGAAAGTCCAGCAGAGCCCCACTCACACCGGGCCACCAACAATGCCGTGGACCCTCACAACCTCCCACCAGCACAGCCCCGAGACTGCTGACGGGGCAGAGAATATGGAGTCAGGCACAGCTGCAGGGGCTATTGCTGCCTGGAGTGCTGTTTCTATTGAACTCAACCCAGGCACACCTAGGGAGGGCTTGCCGGCAGGGTCAGGCTGCCCAGGTCAGCTAATCCTCAGCCCTCAGGGAATCACATTGCAGAAAATGGACCTCGCTAAGACAGAATATTAGCCAAGGAAAAAAAGAGCACAATGCCATTTGCAGCCCCGTAGATGAGTCTACAGGTAATCACGTGACTTGTAGTAAGTCAGAAAGTGAAAGACACATATCGTAGGATATCACTTATAGGTGTTACCTAAAAACGGATACCAGGGCAGATATTTCCACGGAGAAGGGCAATCACAGATTCATTAAACAAACTTATGGTTCACCAATGGAAAGGTGTGAGGATTGGATTCATTACGATATTGGGGTTAAGAGACATATACAAACACAGGTGAAATATATAATCACCAAAGACCTACGGAATGCCAAGAGAAGACTACTCAACATTCTGTCATAACGTACATGGGAAAAGGGTCCCAGGAAGAACAGACATATGTATATGTGTAACAGAACCACATCTTGCACACCTACAACAAGCAAACGTTGTAATCAAACTTGCTGTAATAAAAAATTAAAAATTAAATTAAAAACACGAACAAGAAGTAGTGAGACAAACTTGAGGGGCTTTCTCCTGGCACATTCCATTCTAAATTCCAATCTAGAACAGGCTTCCAATGAGGCTCTGTTGCCCTGGTAACCAGATTTGCTAAAGGAGAACTGCTGCCACCTTGTGGCCATTTCGCACAACAGCAGCTTTAATCCCAGCGATACTGGTCAGTGGATATTCCAAATCATTGCAGGCCTGTAAATGACACCTGCCCTGAAAACAAATCCTGGGGTCATATATCGACCAAAAAGTTCAAAAGACGTCCATATTTCAAAACGACAGTTTCAAGAGGCATATTTCACGCACATTAGTGTTCTGCTTCTTTTGCTTTCTTTCTTTTTTGGTTAAAAAAAAACGGGAATGGAAAAAGGCAACCCTCAGAATGGGCGAAAACGTTCGCAAACGAATCAATGGACAAGGGTTTAATCTGCAATATATATAAACAACTCACGCAGCTTAATATTAATAAAACAAACAACCCAATACAAAAATGGGCAGAAGATCTAAATAGACGTTTCTTCAAAGAAGTCAAAGAGACGGCCAAGACGCACATGAAAAGCTGCTCAACACCACTAATTATTAGAGAAATGCAAATCAAAACGACAATGAGGTATCACCTCACACCTGTTAGAATCGGCAGCATCAGGAAATCTACAAACAACAAATTCTGGGGAGGGTGTGGACAAAAGGAACCCTCTTCCACTATTGGTGGGAAGGTAAATTGATACAGTCACTATGGAGAACAGTATGGAGTTTCCTTAAAGAAACTAGAAATAGAATTACCATAGGATCCAGCAATCCCACTTCTGGGCATATACCCAGAGACAACCATAAATCAAAAACACACATTCACCACAATGTTCATTGCAGCACTATTTACAATAGCCAGGTAATGGAAGCAACCTAAATGCCCACAGACAGATGAATGGATAAAGATGTGGTACATACATAAAATGGGATATGACTCAGCCATGAAAAGGAATGAAACTGGGTTATTTGTAGAGAAGTCGGTGGATCTAGAGACTGTCATACAGAATGAAGTAAGTCAGAAAGAGCAAAACAAATATTCTGTATTAATGCATGTATGTGGAACCTAGATATATGGTACAGATGAACAGGTTTGCAGGGCAGAAATAGAGAAACAGAGGTAGAGAACAAACGTATGGACACCAAGTGGGGGAAGCCATGGGGTGATGGTGGTCAGATGAGTTGGGAGATAGGTATTGACCTATATATATGTATATGAATAAAATAGATAACTAATAATAACCTGCTGTATAGAAATATAAATATAATTAAACAGCAAAATTTTTAGAAATGAAATTTAAAATAAAACAGAAAAAAGTTCTTCCCTTCACACAGATGTATTTCTATGAATGAATTATTTCCATGCTTATATCAATAAATACATAAAAGATGAATAAATTCTAACTTGAATCAAAAAAGAAAAAAAAAAACCTGAACCCAGCAGTTATACAGAGGAAAACCCTATCAGGGCACTTGCTCCAGCGGTAAACAATTCTGACATTGGTCAGAAGTGGGGAATCATCTCCCATACAGCCAGCAGCCCGGCCCCCCCACGCAAGGAGCATCCTCATTGCAAAGCTGGAGGACCGTGCCGAGGCCTCTGTGAGTAAACGTGAGCTGAGCCCCAGGCCAGCTGCTGCTGAACTGTTCCCACCCTTCCCAGGTAAAACACCTGAATATGTACAAGGGCTTGAAAGCCTAGAGGAAGGGCCGTGGAGCCACACCAGCGACAGCACGCAGGCCAACTTGGTGCCTGCAGGCCAGCCAGGATGATCCTGGCCCCGGCACTCTTCTAGAAGCTTTCCATTTCCCTGCCTGATATACCCCTCCTGTCCCGGCCATCATTCCTTTTTTTCCTTCCTCACCTCAGCCCGGAGAGAAATTCCAGTGGAAGTTATGGGTGACACATCCTCTTCTTTACAGGTGGCAGCCTGGCAACTCCTGCAGAAAGTCCAGCAGAGCCCCACTCACACCGGGCCACCAACAAAGCCGTGGACCCTCACACCCTCCCACCAGCACAGCCTCGAGACTGCTGACGGGGCAGAGAATATGGAATCAGGCACAGCTGCAGGGGCTATTGCTGCCTGGAGTGCTGTTTCTATCGACCTCAACCCACGCACACCTGGGGAGGGCTTGCCGGCAGGGTCAGGCTGCCCAGGTCAGCTAATCCTCAGCCCTCAGGGAATCACATTGCAGAAAATGGACCTCGCTAAGACAGAATATTAGCCAAGGAAAAAAAGAGCACAATGCCATTTGCAGCCCCGTAGATGAGTCTACAGGTAATCACGTGACTTGTAGTAAGTCAGAAAGTGAAAGACACATATCGTAGGATATCACTTATAGGTGTTACCTAAAAACGGATACCAGGGCAGATATTTCCACGGAGAAGGGCAATCACAGATTCATTAAACAAACTTGTGGTTCACCAATGGAAAGGTGTGAGGATTGGATTCATTACGATATTGGTGTTAAGAGACATATACAAACACAGGTGAAATATATAATCACCAAAGACCTACGGAATGCCAAGAGAAGACTACTCAACATTCTGTCATAACGTACATGGGAAAAGGGTCCCAGGAAGAACAGACATATGTATATGTGTAACAGAACCACATCTTACACACCTACAACAAGCAAACGTTGTAATCAAACTTGCTGTAATAAAAAATTAAAAATTAAATTAAAAACACGAACAAGGAGTAGTGAGACAAACTTGAGGGGCTTTCTCCTGGCACATTCCATTCTAAATTCCAATCTAGAACAGGCTTCCATTGAGGCTCTGTTGCCCTAGTAACCAGATTTGCTAAGGGAGAACTGCTGCCACCTTGTGGCCATTTCGCACAACAGCAGCTTTAATCCCAGCGCTACTGGTCAGTTGATATTCCAAATCATTGCAGGCCTGTAAATGACACCTGCCCTGAAAACAAATCCTGGGGTCATATATCGACCAAATAGTTCAAAAGACGTCCATATTTCAAAACGACAGTTTCAAGAGGCATATTTCACGCACATTAGTGTTCTGCTTCTTTTGCTTTCTTTCTTTTTTGGTTAAAAAAAAACGGGAATGGAAAAAGGCAACCCTCAGAATGGGCGAAAACGTTCGCAAACGAATCAATGGACAAGGGTTTAATCTCCAATATATATAAACAGCTCACGCAGCTTAATATTAATAAAACAAACAACCCAATACAAAAATGGGCAGAAGATCTAAATAGACGTTTCTTCAAAGAAGTCACAGAGACGGCCAAGACGCATATGAAAAGCTGCTCAACACCACTAAGTATTAGAGAAATGCAAATCAAAATGACAATGAGGTATCACCTCACACCTGTTAGAATCGGCAGCATCAGAAAATCTACAAACAACAAATTCTGGGGAGGGTGTGGACAAAAGGAACCCTCTTCCACTATTGGTGGGAAGGTAAATTGATACAGTCACTATGGAGAAGAGTATGGAGTTTCCTTAAAGAAACTAGAAATAGAATTACCATAGGATCCAGCAATCCCACTTCTAGGCATATACCCAGAGACAACCATAAATCAAAAACACACATTCACCACAATGTTCATTGCAGCACTATTTACAATAGCCAGGTAATGGAAGCAACCTAAATGCCCACAGACAGATGAATGGATAAAGATGTGGTACATACATAAAATGGGATATGACTCAGCCATGAAAAGGAATGAAACTGGGTTATTTGTAGAGAAGTCGGTGGATCTAGAGACTGTCATACAGAATGAAGTAAGTCAGAAAGAGCAAAACAAATATTCTGTATTAATGCATGTATGAGGAACCTAGATATATGGTACAGATGAACAGGTTTGCAGGGCAGAAATAGAGAAACAGAGGTAGAGAAAAAACATATGGACACCAAGTGGGGGAAGCCATGGGGTGTTGGTGGTCAGTTGAGTTGGGAGATAGGTATTGACCTGTATATATGTATATGAATAAAATAGATAACTAATAATAACCTGCTGTATAGAAAAATAAATATAATTAAACTGCAAAATTTTTAGAAATGAAATTTAAAAATAAAACAGAAAAAAAGTTCTTCCCTTCACACAGATGTATTTCTATGAATGAATTATTTCCATGCTTATATCAATAAATACATAAAAGATGAATAACTTCTAACTTGAACCAAAAAAGAAAAAACAAATCCTGTACCCAGCAGTTATACAGAGGAAAACCCTATCAGGGCACTTGCTCCAGCGGTAAACAATTCTGAGATTGGTCAGAGGTGGGGAATCATCTCCCATACAGCCAGCAGCCCGGCCCCCCCACGCAAGGAGCGTCCTGATTGCAAAGCTGGGGGACAGTGCCAAGGCCTCTGTGAGTAAACGTGAGCTGAGCCCCAGGCCAGCTGCTGCTGAACTGTTCCCACCCTTCCCAGGTAAAACACCTGAATATGTACAAGGGCTTGAAAGCCTAGAGGAAGGGCCGTGGAGCCACACCAGCGACAGCACGCAGGCCAACTTGGTGCCTGCAGGCCAGCCAGGATGGTCCTGGCCCCGGGCGCTCTTCTGGAAGCTTTCCATTTCCCTGCCTGAGATACCACTCCTGTCCCGGCCCCCACTCCTTTTTTTCCTCCCTCACCTCAGCCCGGAGAGAAATTCCAGTGGAAGTTATGGGTGACACATCCTCTTCTTTACAGGTGGCAACCTGGCAACTCCTGCAGAAATTCCAGCAGAGCCCCACTCACACCGGGCCACCAACAAAGCCGTGGACCCTCACACCCTCCCACCAGCACAGCCCCGAGACTGCTGACGGGGCAGAGAATATGGAGTCAGGCACAGCTGCAGGGGCTATTGCTGCCTGGAGTGCTGTTTCTATTGAACTCAACCCAGGCACACCTAGGGAGGGCTTGCCGGCAGGGTCAGGCTGCCCAGGTCAGCTAATCCTCAGCCCTCAGGGAATCACATTGCAGAAAATGGACCTCGCTAAGACAGAATATTAGCCAAGGAAAAAAAGAGCACAATGCCATTTGCAGCCCCGTAGATGAGTCTACAGGTAATCACGTGACTTGTAGTAAGTCAGAAAGTGAAAGACACATATCGT